>NC_137471.1:47823318-49151650 GCF_964235325.1 Thermobia domestica
TCGCCTTCTAAGAGGAAATTGCACTTGGGAATACTGAAAACCCAATAGAATTTTTACATTACTTACAGCAAAATTTGAAACTATATTTGGAACGTCGCTTATACTTGCCCCCCTTGGAAACCAGAACATGGGCGCCCTTGCTTATGAACTGCACACTAAGAAAAATTCGTTCTCCGGACAGCAGTATATTATACAAATATACAAAATCCTCCTGCTTACTACAGAAATCAGTATGTAGCATATGCTACATACGCACTGCCCTTAGATGTTACATCATGCCATTGCAGGATGTCTGACATCTAACAGTTTTCCGTATATCACCTATGTTACATTCTGCAGCTATATTCTATTTAGTGTTGCCACGAGACGAGAAATTTCTCGTGTCTTGTCTCGTCTCGTCTCGTAAACGAGACGAGTCACGAGACGGGACAGAACCCTCTTAGACGAGACACGAGACGAGACAGACTGCTTGTCCCGTCTCGAAAACGAGACGAGACACAAGACGAGACTGGACGTCTCGTGAAATGTCTCGTCTCGTCTCGTGTCTCGAAAATGAAAACGCTGGCGGGAATGGCCAAGATTGAAATTGCCAGTGGTCATATAGATTGCAAAAGGAAAATCCCCTTTGTGAGAAAACATGTTGAAAAGCCTTTATAGAAAAGTGTCCTCTGTCTATTGAATGAAACAATCGTGATACATGAGCTTCCAGGAATATCATCCTTAATATCTTGTCCCTAATTCCCCTTGCTGTAAACTGAGGAATTCTCGTTTTTTTTTTTTTTTTTTTTTTTTGTATATTTCTGGCTGGAATGATGACAAAATCAAAGACAGGGAAGATTTTTACAAGGTCAAGAAACCAAACTACCACCACCATCTATTGAATTTGAAAACTGGGTAAGGTCTACACTTGTCTTTATTCTCTGGTAGCGGTATTCTTTTTGCTATATGAACCGAAAACGGCAATTGAAGTATGTCATCTTGCAACTAAAATGTTGTCTTCTCTCTCTCTCTCTTCCTCTCTCTCTCTCTTCCTCTCTCTCTCTCTCTTCCTCTATCTCTCTCTCTCTCTCTCTCCCTCTCTCTCTCTCACACACACACATATACACACACACATAAAAACACACTTTTACCATTTTACCAATCGCTCGCTTATTATACAGCAGTCGTGTTGTAAAATTCACCTCTTCGTTTGGAAGGCGGGCGGACGACAAAGGAAGCAAAGATATTATCGACGAACCCTTCAAATTGTTTGCTTTCAGCAAATTTATGATACTAATAATAACACTTTAGGTAAAGAAGTTTTACAGGAGGACCTTCGTTTTGTTACGCGGAAATGTTTAATCTGACCAGAGTGCGAAATTGCTCTGCTTCCATGTTGAAAGGATGGGAATACTTCCCTTTCCTAGTGAATAATATTCATTAGGACCTGAATTATCTTCAGAAATTGTTTCTTACAGGCGCATAAAACCTCTCGAACTTGATAAGTGTAAAGAACATTTGGGATAATATTCATGGAACTCCCTTGAAAGCAGAAAATATCATGAGAATGATCATAATTCGAACATTGAAGAACACAATTAACACAAAAGAAATAGGATACCCAAACTATATTTTTAAACCTGCTATAAAATGTATATCCTATATTTTTTACTAATTCCTTACTCCCATGAAAGTATCCTGGGGAGGATATTCTCTCCATTTTTTCAGACTGAAATCCTTTTATCCCGTACGATTCCCCCCCTGACACAGCACGAAAAAACAAATGTTGTTAAAATCCATACACATGACCCTTCCGGGACTCAACCCGGGGCCTTCAAGCTGATGGTCAATCGCCGCAGACCGCTCGGCTTGGTATGAAGATGTACGTTGTATGATTGCGAATAGATCCCGACAATATAAGGAACTTTAATCCAAAATGGCCACCCAATTTTTTTTTTTTTTTTTTTTTTTTTTTTTTTTTTTTTTTTTTTTTTTTTTTTTTAGTCATTAGCTAATCTGGGTGTACTGTCATGAGTTTGTTACACAAACGGGGCAAGCACCACATAGTAGCACACACCCTGCGGTTATGGGAACAGATTTGAACCATGGAGGTGAAGACTGGCCCCTAGCATTCTTTCGTCCGATGTGTCGTTCAGCTCCCATTACTATGGCATTTTAAGTAGAGCTTAGTGTGCAGTAACATATAAAATTTCAATCAAATACTTTCCATTATTCAATAAAATTATTTGGTTCCGAGCTTTTTTTAAAAAAAAAAATAATTGCAACAAATCTAAATATGCTAAAATGGAAAGTAGTTTTTAGATTGTTATGGGTTAACACTGTGAAACCTAACGGCTGGAATATATGAAATCAATGTGTAGACACATATCTCTCTCTCTATTTATCTATATATCTTTCCATCTCTCTCTCTCTCTCTCTATCTATCTATCTATCTATCTATCTATCTATCTATCTATCTATCTCTCTGTATATATATATATATACAGACACTATAAAGCAAGTGGGCTGATAGTATACGATAGTGTCGGGGATGATGACACCTTTACATCGAGCTTTGCTTGTCGTGTAAACATTATTTAACATTAATGTCTTCATCTTCGACGTACCTATGAGCAATTTACTGTATATTCGTGTATTGAAACTGGTGAAACAAATTTCAATGTTTTAGAATGTAAAAAAAAAAAAAAAAGAAACCAGGGTCGAGAAGCCTCAGACAACTAACAGCAGAGATATATTATCTTGTAAACTATTTGTCCTTGCCTTGTGAGCTTATTTGAATTTATTTTTAAGACCTTTAAGCAACTTTGGTCGAATGGATGATGATGGGAAAATTAGTGGAATGAAGAAAGTGGTAGGATACTAGACAACTTCGAGAAACACACACATTCGAAAAATGAAATGAAATGAAATGAAATCTTTGAGTTTTACGTCCCACGGTTATGCCGGTTAGGCTAAAGGAGACAGTGATGATGAGTAATGAATGAAATGGTGGAATGAAGAAAGTGGGAGGGAACGGGAGAACCCCGAGAAAACCCACGCACACGGTGTTTGTCCACCACAAAGTTCACTTGGCGGGGCTGGGATCGAACCCGAGACCCCAAGCACCAGAGGTGAACGCTCTACCACTGAGCCACCGCGGTCCCCACACACATTCAATGTTTGTCCACCACAAAGCTCACATGGCACTAACCGAGATCGAACCGACTACCACATACACCAGAGGTGAAGGCTTCACGGTGTAGCTGCCGTGACATTTCTTGTCTTGTGTGTTCTGGGTAATACTTGTAACTTTCAAGGGAAGAGAGGGAGATTATATATCGAAGTGGAAGATGGTTTATATACCAATGGGAAGCACTAATGACGCCTATTACAAAACTGTAATAAAAATTTTCCGAATGCATATACTATGCGATTTATATGGATATATAGAGTATCCAGATAATCCGTTACCACCCCTTGAAATCGCAAACCATAAGACAGATGCCAAAACTGGAAAACGTGTGTTTGATCATTTCAAAAGTACAACGTATCAAAGCAAAAATTCTTGTCACAAGGCCTCCCGCAGTGTACTGGGCGGGGTCCAACTCAAAAATTACAAAAGGTAAGGGGGTCAAGTAGCATATCGTTCGAAACTTCTTGGGAAATGAAAAAAGACGGAACAAGTCTCAATACTCTAAAATTACTTTGTGCAAAATGGCTGCCGGAAAAACTGTCAGCAAAAACGTCATTGTAAAGTCGATGGCCACCCCCAAAAAAATTCTGAAACGGTGAGGCAGATGTCAAAACAGCAAAACATGTGTGTCATCATTTCAAAAGTACAATGATTGGATGTAAAAATGTTTGTCTCAGGGTCCTCCACAATGTCCCAGGCGGGGTCATGTTCAAATTGTTCAAATGGCAAGGGAGGTCAAGTAGCACATCGTTTAAAGCTGTTATTAAATGAAAGCAGATAGAACAAGTAGGAGCGCTCTACGATAATACTGTGCAAACATCTTGCATTTTAGTTGTTGTTTCTGTAACCGGGTTTTAGTTTATTTTCACTTTAATTCTTGTACTCAACGGAAAGAAAGGAAATGCCCCTACTGTGAGATTCTGCTCTTTGAGCCCAATAATATCTAAATAAAGAAAATAATAATAAAATAAAAGCAAATTAAGACATAAAGAAAAGAAACGACAACATTTGACATCTTTGAGTATAGAACTGACTAGTTAACATATAATGTACTTCCACGAACATAAATAAGTAGAGGTTGGAGCCATCAGAAGTAAAGACCCTTACCTCTACTTATTTATGTTTATGACTGCACAACAGTGGTACTTATGCTCGTTATCTGGTTTATCAATTATAAAATGATTCAAACGAAAGAATTCCTTGCACCAGGAAGAGTAAATACGTACAAATGTCTCAGAATGAAAACAAGTGCCGATTGCAAAATGGAAAGTGAACGTGCTCAGAAAATCGAAAGGAAGATGTACATTTTGACCGGCCGCCATTTTACACAGGGTAATTTTAGAGGATCGAGACTTGTTCCGTGTTCATTTATTTCTCAACAGCTTTATTTGACCATATTTGCCATTTGAAAATTTTGAGTAGGACCCCGTCTGGAACCTTGTGGAGGACCCTGGGACAAACATTTTTACTTTCAATCATTATACTTTTGAAAAGATGACACCCATCTTTTTCTTTTTTGGCATCTGTCTTACCGTTTCAGTTTTTTTTCTTTCTTTGGAGGGTGGCCATAGACTCTACAATGACGTTTTTGCTGAAAGTTTGACCGGCCGCCATTTTGCACAGGGTAATTTTAGAGAGTTGGGACTTGTTCGTCTTCTTTCATTTCCCAAGAAGTTTCGAACGATATACTACTTGACCCCCTTACCTTTTGTAATTTTTGAGTTGGATCCCGCCTGGGACTCTGCGGGTGGCCCTGGGACAACAATGTTTGCTTTGATACATTGTACTTTTATAATGATCAAAAACGGGTTTTCCAGTTTTGGCATCTGTCTCATCGTTTGCGATTTCAAGGGGTGGAAATGGATTTTCTGGACACCCCGTATATTCATATAACTCGCACAGTATATGCATTCGGAAAATTTTTATTACAGTTTTGTAATAGGCGTCATTAGTGCTTTCGATTGGTATATAAACCATCTTCCACTTCGATATATAATCTCCCTCTCTTCCCTTGTTAGTTGTATCTTGATTAGCATGGTGCAGCCTGCTACATTTTACTTTCGTTCCCATTGTATGCTGCTATATTTTTACGAGACAAGACGAGACAAAACGAGACAAACGAGACGAGACGAGACGAGACGGGACAGAACCTCTCGAGACGAGACACGAGACGAGACGAGCACATTTTTTCGAGACGAGACACGAGACGAGACATGCTTTGCACGAGACGAGACAAGACAGCCTGAAGTCTCGTCTCGTCTCGTCTCGTGGCAACACTAATTCTATTCTACTATGGACATTCTGCGTCGATTTGTATGTGAGATCCTGACCGCCTAAATTGTTTCATACGGAAAGTGCGTATAGATGGAACACTTATACGGAAAGTAAGTATTATAAAACATGCGTTTTCAGTTATACGTTTGCTATATGTTAAGTCCAAACACTACAGGAATTACGCATGTAACCTACCGTTTTGAGTACGCTACCTACATTTTTTTCTCAGTATGTGCTTTGAAAACTAGCCATATGTCGGATTACTGGGAGAAAGCATTTTTTGTTGAAAATCATTGCTGTTTTCTTAAATGTTTTTGAGGTTAATCTACCTAAAGCCAAACATATCACTAACTAAAGAGTTTCAGACAGTATTGTTGAGCATGAGTAGTCGCTAATGCTCTCGCCTTTGGTCCTGGGCTTGATTTCCGGCAGGGTCAGTCGGTCGAAAAGGTGTAACAGCTCTTTCAGGCTAGCTATCCTAAATGAGGTTTTTCCTGGGATTTCCTCCTTCACACCAGGTAAATACCGGGATGGTATCTAATTTACAGGCCTCAGGCCGTTTCTTTCCTTATCCGTTCCTTATATCCCTCCCCCGTACAGTGATTGTGTGCTCGTCGAGGATGTCATCCCTCCAACCTGACGTGCTTAAGGCCATAGATGCCGGTAATGGCCATGACTTGTATCAATAAATAAATAAATAAATATTGACAAGCGAGCGCTAACAAGCAAAGTCGGGTTAGAATGCCGCAATGCACGTTATATTTGTCCATTCTAATTAATAGCAAATAGTAATTGCAAAATTTTCCATTCAGCACACGGCATTTCCAGTCTACTCAGTTCACAAATTACTCACATATCAATATCAATTATCTTTCCGCAACATGAACTCATTCCACCTATAAACATTGTGTTTTTACGCAGTTTTGGTCCCCCGTAATCCTAGAGAACCCGAGAAATATATTACATATTTCTTTCGTAAATTTTGCAAATTCAAACTCATAAAATAGGACAGCACCATCGTTTTCTACATACAGTAAGCGTTATATAATTTTTAAAAATTAGTAGTACAGTCTTCTTTCACACGCAGTCATTCATTTTAATCATAAATTACTGTTTTTATGTTTATGTATTCTACACCTGCATCCATTTATCCAGCGCCGTAACGTAGATTGTTTTCTTGGGAGGGGGTAAGCATTGATACGCGTATTTAGTGCTCCTAGAAAAAAGTTGTTTCTCTAATCTTGGGCTCCCTCTTTCCATCTTTCTCTTACTTTTTTGGGCCCGGGTTGTTAGTTACACCTTTGATCCCGTTCCATACATGACAAATGAATTAACGGGGCAATATTGACAAATATCAAAGGCATACGAATAAACATTACTTCTAGGGACTCTAATAGAAACTTTTTTATTGAAATGGGCCCACGACTCATTTTTGTTTTATTTACCTTTTATGTGTTGTTTTGTTTATGTAATATAGTGGACATATTCGATGCATCATTTATAATTTCATGTTAGTATCGTATACGGAGTAAGAAAATGTTGTCTTAAAATGGGTAGCATTTGGCCTCTCCTTCCTCAAGTTACGGTCCTGTCACTTATCACATACTAGGCTGGTAGCCACTCCAAACATCTAGGGGAAGCCCGGTAGAAGTTTGGGAGGGTGTCCCGATCCAAACGTATTATAGTTAATCATCATGTTATAGCTCAGTGTACAAATTTTCGACTAGAAATTATGAGCTGGCGACCAGTGTTCAGTAGGAATGGTTTCTGCCTGAACTCACAGGGTAGCGCATTTTCTGTTTCGTAAGAAAATAATTGTCACTGAGTGAGAGAAAACACGGAATGTGAAGTCTTTCTTTGTCAAACCAAAGGCCGTTTGAGGGGGGGACATCTCAATTTGTACGTGAGAGATACTGGCGACCATTATTTTTGGATTGGCGAGTGCGTCTGACTGCAAGCGTACTGTGAAAATTTTAGGGGACCAGTACCGTAAAAATTTAGAAGGGCCCGCCCACCTAGACCCCATGGATAAGGGCCTGTCACATATTAATATGATGTAGACCTATCATTAATTTTTATGTCAATTATATATTGTGGGTCTCCAAATTTTTTGTGGCAACAAATCTTTCGCGGAGCACATCATCAAATATCGCGTGTGGAAATGCTATGTTTTCATACAAATATACAAATATCTCTTTAAGTATATTACTTCATTAACAAATAATCATTTTTAAACATATTTTCTTTACCGGTCTGTTACTCTAGTATAAAATTAATAAGTTGACACCAAATCAGTTGCAAACACTGCTCAACTTACTATCACATTTAGTGACGTCATATTGTGTGGTGCTCTGGTTTTGTCAACTTAAGATCTCCCCTGGCGGTCAGCCAATGAGTGAAGATGTGTAATGAGCGGTTGTTGGATTTCAGTTTTTTATAAAATGGCAGAGAAACTTGAGCAGCGATATTGCATCAAATTTTGCCCAAAACTTGACGATATACACGCGGAAACCATTCAATCGGATCGGTACATTCAATTTTAAACGAGAATTTGGGCTTGAAAAGAGTGCCCACGAAATTTGATTTAGGCTTTTATCGCCAAAGACAACATTCCTGTGTATCGCGAGCAGGGGCGGATACAGAAGAGGAAACTTTCTTATTTTACATATAAAATGTTTAGAGCTCTTAAAAGTAGCTTTAAGTAGCAGTATTACTACCGACCGCCCCCCAGAAGTCCATCCTGAATCCGCCCCTGATCGCGAGGTTTCTACTGACCCGACATGGCTCCGTGTGAATTTTGGTTATTTCGCAAGCTGAAAATGCTTAAGGCTGGTTTAAAGGGACAAGTTTTGCCGATAGATGTCACTACATTCTTCGTATCTCATGTATTTTTTACCTTTCACAAAAATGCACGATTTCTCTTACAAATTTCAACTTAGAGACTTCAAATTTTTAGAGAAGGAAATTCATAACTTATCGAAGGCAACAATCCGTGCCGATTTTTTATTTAAAATTTTCTTCATTGTTGAAATGGCTTGATTGTTGAAATGGATATCCAAACCTTTAATAATATAACTATTTCAACAATTAACAAAATTTTAAATAAAAAAATCGGCACGGATTGTTGTCTTCAATACGTTATGAAGTTTCTTCTGTAAAAATTTGAAGTCTCTAGGTCGAAATTTGTAAGAGAAATGGTGAATTTTCATGAAAGGTAAAAAATACATAAGAGAGATACGAAGACTGTAGTGACATCTACCGGCAAAGCTTGTCCCATTACACCAACCTTAAAAGAGACCCGATTTGAGTCAAGAGAAGACATTATGTAGAATGCAACGGCACAGTTGCTCACAATTCCAAAAAACCGCGTTCCAGAAGTAGTTTTTTTTTTTTTTTTTTTTTTTTTTTTTAACAATGGCGGGAACGCTGGGAGAAGCGTATGCATTACCAAAGAAACTACTTTGAAGAGGGTTAGGGTTTTGGATTTCCAAATCCATAAATGTATTTTTGCCAACCAAAAGTTCGATACATTTTGAACACGTCTCGTACATACCCACCAAGTTGAGTAACTGATTGTTACAGTTGACAAAGCATTATCAGACATTGTTCTCCATAATGCTTTGATTAACATCTACTTTTATGTCTTGCAAATTACAGCAGCGCTAACTCAACACTGTGACCGACAATCTCTTATAAAAATTTCGTTGTATTCGATTACGGTCATCAGCGCAATGCTACGGGTAGAGTTCACTCTAAACCTTCATCTGCCTTTGAACATACAGACAAGTACAGCACTCACCTGTAATGAAATGGAGGTCTCTAATTCGATCGCAAGTTATGTGATTTTGTGGTGTACAATATCGTATTCAAGGGTTTTCTATTGGCTGTCTCGTTTTTACTCCCTCATTCTCACTCAACTAATTCTTTTATAACCATTCATTTTCATTGGTCGTCCGTCTCCTTTCGTCTAAACAGAATAAGCGTGAGACGTTAAACTAGAAACTTGGTTTCTCTCTTTCTTCAAACATCTTCGAAGAAAAAGTCAACGAGCAGAATAATTTGTTCTCCTTAACCGTTAATTCCATTATAACGGTATGTTTCAAAACAGCATCGACAACGTTTGGGAGGTGATTCCTGACACCAAGATAAGACTAAAAGTATAGACCAACCTGGGTGCACAAATGCTTCCTTTCGGAATTATAGACTGCCGAAAACATAAAACATGAACTTTGAAGGTACCCTCATGTCCAAAATGATTGTCGCATATCTATAACTGTCTTCTTGTAACAATATAATTTGATAATGATTTTGCAGGGTACTTTTAATACTGATACTATGTGTATAATCGGGAAATGTATATTTGTAGTAAATTTCATAGGAAAAGAATTATAAATACCAAAATTAGAATGAGTAAAACAAAATGTTGCTAAATGGACAAGAAAGTTTTATTTTCGTTTTATTGGTCTTGTTTACTGCTCTTTTGACATGAAATTTGCCACATACATGTCTTTGCCGATTATACACATACTAACATTATAAGAAATACCGGGCGAATTCGTTAATTATCAAATTATATTCCTACCACAACATATTTGTAGACATGCGACAATAATTTTGGACATGACAGTACATAACTTCCAAACTATGGGACCTACCGTAGTCAGGTCAAAGCTTCACTTAGGAACTAGTAGGCACTTATCCAAATATCCAGGTTTCAGAATCCTGCGGTAATTTCGCAACACTTTTATGCAGATAGTTGGTGAGCAGTACAAATTATATGCCCGTAGCCAAACTCCCTTTATAAAAATTGTTGCGTGTGTACCTTAGGATTCTGAAACATGTATTTTTGGATAGCACACATACTAGTTCCTAAGTGAAGTCTTGACCCGCCTACGGTAGGTTCCATAGTTTTGGAGCTATGGACCTTTAAAGATCATTTTTTTCATGTTTTTGGCAGTCTATAAGTCCGAAAGGAAGCATTTGTGTACCCATGTTGATCTATACTTTTTATCTTATCTTGGTGTCAGGAATCACTTTCTAAACGTTGTCGGTGTTGTTTTAAAACGCCCTGTATATATATACTATTACGAGACAAAAGCCTTTCTTTTACGGGCACACTCGGGTACGGACAGTCAGTGTTCTTTCCCTCTCAATGGCTATTCAGAGTTTTTACTGTATTTCACAAAACCGTAATGCAGGGGTGTAGCCAAGGGGGGCCCCATCGGGGCCAGGCCCCCCCAAAATGGTTTCCTGGCCCCTCCAAATGACCAGCTTTTAAAATATCATAGTAAAATTATCTCGCTTCATTCATTTAAAAGTAACAAAGTTTATTGACAATTAATAATTTACGGTAAAATAGTATGGAGAAATATTGTTTTTCCGTACCGATCGAAAAATAGTATAGTATCTCTTCCTTATACCGATCGAAAAATAGGATATTTTTGTGACAGCAGATTACACAATTTACTGCGCTTTATATTTGACAGTTTGAAGACAAACGTTTTAACAAGGTACTACAAATACAGCCATAAAACAAAGGTACTAAACTGATTTGTAAGTGCAGATATTTTTATATGCTTTAACAAGTGTTTTAAAAGACATAGAGGATGGAAAAATTGGTGAGAAACAATGCTTTTATTCAATTTGGATTTCATTCGCTGTTTCTTTTGTTTCTACTCAGGGTAATAAAATAATAATGTTTTTTTTTTAAGTCACGAATAATAAATAAATATTTTTTGTCACGAAACCGTAAAGAAATTAAGTGAAATTTCAAAGAAAATCAATCTTGTGTAGATAGGTTCTGTATACAAGGTCTTAAATATAAAATAGAAAGGTAACCAAGAAAAGTTTTGTTGCTTTTTCACCCACCACCTTCGAACATCGATATGTCACCTAACCTGGAAGATCAAAAATAGTCCCCATCAGCATCGACGACCTTCTGAAAACGTTCTGGAAGGCCATGGAATCCATCGCGGTAGAACTTGGTGGGCCGTGAAATGAAGAAAGTATCAGGTGCATTTTGGACCTTTACTAGGGATTTGAACTGGTGTCCTCTAAGGTGATTGTCCAAAGAATGGAACAGGTGATAATGGGACGGTGCAATACCCGGGAAATATAGTGGTTGCAATATTGTTTCCCATCCAAGGCGAAAAATGGTGTCCTGAGTCATCCTAGCCACATGGGACTTAGCGTTGTCCCGTAAACGAGGACCCATTTGCAATTCAGAAGTGTTGGCTCCAGAGTTTTGAGTTTTTTGTTGAGCACAGCTTACCTGCTGACACTACACAGTTGCATTGATACTCTGACCAGCTGGTAGCAGTTCCCGATGCACGATGCACCAAACACATAGAAGGACCTTCTTCTGGTACAGTGCTGGTTTCGTCTGTTTTGAAATCGGTTCAAGGGATGCTAACCAATGATGACGGCACCGTGGAGCTTCGTATACGACACACTCTTTATCACATGTCAATGCCCTGTCCAGAAATGGCTCCGAAACAGTAAATAAACACAGGCGACTGCCGCGTTGCCTTCTGTCCGGAGTCAAAATACGCAAGACCCATTGACCAAACTTGTAGTGCTTCACAAGTTGATCAATGTGCTGCCGAATGGTTTCTCCACACACTGAATTGTAGTCCCAGTTCCTCTTTGTACATGTGTTGGTTTTCTAGGACGTGGTGTTTTCGGGTGTTTCGTCATCGTCCTTATACTTGTTAAACCATCGCTGCAATGTCCGCGTCGTCACAACACCCTCACCAAACGCCTGGTATATCTTCTGTCCCGCTACAGCGGCGTTTGACCTCCATTTGAACTCGTTCAGCATACATGCTCTTATGACGCTCTGTGGATGTCCCATGTTCCCTCTGTCTTTACGCAAGTTCACGGTGTGTCTGAATTGCCACAACCAGGTAGTATGTGGGATATACCCACACCAACAACTGACGTTCGCCTTATCTCCACTCGCATTCAACTCACGGTGTGAGGTCCAATTGAACACAGACCTCCACGAAAAGGGATAGAACTTTCTTGGTTACCTTTATAGTTATGCACAAAAGTATAGCGTCTGGTTTCGGGCAGTAGTTCTTGATTAAGCATAATAAAAACTATCTTGAATATAATTTAGATAATAATAATAATAATAATAATAATAATAATAATAATAATAAGAAGAAGAAGAAGAAGAAGAAGAAGAAGAAGAAGAAGAAGAAGCTAAAATAGTGTTTTTAGTTTTCCAGAAGGAAACCAAAATTTTCCTTTCTTTCAGGCCTCAAAAACACTAGTAGCAACACATTTTTTTTTGCTTTGTACATTGTAGCTGGCCCCCCCTCAAAAACGACGGGTTCCCCCTACACAAACCTGCTGGCTACACCTCTGCCGTAATGTCTCACTGTTATCGTATATGAACGAAACAAAAGCATAGTTGTGCTCTGAATCCATCTCAAAAGTGAAGTTGTTATAGTTGGTAACAAATGCGTGATGTACCCAGATCCGTAGTGGGGCGGTGCCCCGGGTGCTAATAACAAAAGTGGTACAGAACGAGCAAGAAGAAAGAAAAGGTGTCGGAAAAGAGTAAACGACGCCCCCCTCCACAAAGAATTGGCGCCCTATTAAATCAATAGTTTTGTCGTTTGCAAAGAAATGCATTTGTTAAAAATTTGTCTTGTTCGCTCCGCTCGCAAACCAAAATTTTCAATAAGAATCACAACAAGTTTTTCCTTGTTACTTAAAGAAAGTTATTATATATGATTTGTTAATGGCGATGTGATATACAAGGTGTCGAGTAATGACTTTTAGTGTACGCAGGAGAGTTTTCAAAATCGGAAACGGTCAAAGTCTAAACTACATGTTCAGTGTTGTGATGGTGATGAGTTTGTTTAGTTAATCACGCTTTTCTACCCAATCGGATTAATCACGATGGTGAGAATGAAGGTATGAAAATGAGAGTAGTGAAGAGACACAAGCAAACTACTGTTTGCGAGGGAATATTAGAAATGAAGGTAAACAAGGGGAACAATGACATATGCTAAATTGTAGAGTAGAGGCTAAAAAAAGTCAGAACTTAACTCAATGAATTTTGTCTTTTTCAAAGACTGATCACTACCAGTGTTTTCTTTTATTCCAGTGACATATGAAATGCTTCGAATTTGAATGAATTTTTGGGATCATTTCTCCATCAACTACTTGTATCGCCAGGATAAATTTTCTGTGCATACGTATCAGTTGTGCTCTGTTTTATCTCTCTACATACAGACAAAATATAAACTTCCTGAATTTCCGTTATATTTCACAAAATATTTTTTTTCGTAAAAGAACTACCTCTATGGCCTATAGAACCCGGAAGTTTAATGCCGCGCTCAAAAAGCCTCTCCAATGACTTCTGTCCTTACCCAACTGAATCCATTTTCTACTTTGCATTCCTATTTCTGCGAGATTCATCTTAATATTGTCCTTCCATCAGTGACTGGGTCTTTCTAATGCACATTTTCCGATTGAATTTCCAGTCAAAACTTTGAAAGCGTTCCTGCTTTCTTTCATTCTTGCTATATGACTTGCCAATCTGAACCTCCTAGACTTGATGACTAACAATGTTTGGTTGGTAAAGGGTGTAACTTATGCAGTTCCTCGTTATAAAGTTTCCGTCATTCCCGATTGCCCTTCCTCTTGGGTCCGAATATTCGTCTTAGGATTTTATTCTCAAATACTTTCAGTTTGCGTTCTTCCCTTAAAGTAAGTGACGATGTTTCGTAACAATTCAGAACAGGCATGATTTCGTTCTATATATTTTGAGCTTCAAATTCCTCAACAGAATTCGCGACGACAAAAGATTTTGAACTGAATAATAACATGAATTACCTACTTTCAGTCGATATTTAATTTCTTCGTAGATATGATTTTGGTCTGTTAATAGGTATTATAGATACTTGAAAGTATCCACTTTATAGAGAATATTATTTGATATTTTGACGCATCCATAATTTGCAGTATTACCATCCCAGTGAACTTCCATGTACTTAGATTTTTGTATACTTACTTCTAAACTTGCAAACATTTAGTAATGTCTCTGCATTTCTTTCTATTGTTCTCCTATCTTCTCCTATCAGATTTACATTATAACCATACGCCATAGTGAATACCATTCAGCTCTATGCCCTGGTTGCTATGTTTGATTTTCCTTATAAGTACTCCAAAATAAAGTTGAATAATAATAGCGACAATGCATCTCCTTGTTTCAGGCCATTCTCGACGAGGAAGTTCGTGGACAAGAATTTCCCTACTCGGACTTTACTTTGGAATTCGTTAATCTAACTAGCTTTTTTCGGTATTGAAATTTTGCATGATTGTAGTATAATATTTATCTCCTAATAGAATTGTAAGCCTTTCTAAAATCAATAAATAATTAATGTAACAAGGTATTGTATTCCCATTTCTTTTCGAGTGTTTGTCGAATGGTAAATATCTGATCCATAGTTGATTGATTTAGTCTAAATCCACACTAATGATCTCCAATAATTTCATCCGCGTATGGGATCAATCTTGCTAATGAAATGTATGAGAGAATTTTATAGAATGTTGACACAAGAGAAATACCTCGAAAATTATTATACAATCTGCTTTGTCGCGTTTCTTCTGAATTGGAATAATAACTCCATTCCATTCTTGTGGTAATTCCTCCTTGTTCCAGATAAAGAGAATGAGTTTATGTATCTTCTTCCACAATTTTCCCCTCTAGTTAAAATTAACTCAGCCATAATTTCGTCTACACACGGAGGTTTGTGTTTCTTTAATTTTTTATGGCAATTTCTACTTCTGTTCGGTTAGAATCTGAAATTTATGGTTCTGCTGTGTATTTCCCTTTCCCCACGAACATTAGTTTTTGGCTGCTTGTTAAGCAAATCGTTAAAGAAATCTTTCCATTCAAGATGCTATCTGTATCAGTAAGAATTGTTCCGTCGTTTCTCTTTAATATGTGGAGCTTATTATCAAAACGTCTCTTGTCCATCCAACAAAAATTTTGGCAAATTGAAAAAAAGACTAATAATTATTTTAAAAGGTTATTAAATATTGTAAGATTTGGTGTAGAAATTCTTTAAACCATTATTGCCTTATTTTATAAACAAATCCTATTATTCAAGACACAAGTAACGAATAATAAAGGTATTTAATTTGGACAAGAGACATTTTGAAACTAAAAAATGGACAAGGGACGTTTTGACAGCAAATGTATCGGACAAGAGACAATTTGATACAAAATAATGAAAATCTGCAATTATTTTCTTCTTGATTACCACTCATATCTATGAAAATGAACAGCGATACTCCACAGACGTCTGACAAATAACTTTTCTAAGTGTTTTCAAACTTCAAGCACCAATTTTACTAAGAAATAAGTGGAACAATATGGCTGGTATGACCTCAACAATGTAATCACCATAAAATATAAAATTCTCGCACAAATCTTTTGTCAATTATTTCGGTTGAGCCAAAGGTACCAACCAACTAGTTTGTGGACTTAAATATCCATTAAATGTTCCAGAAAGCAATAATTAATGCACTTTTGTGCCAAGTAATTGCTGAGGAAAACCCATTGACAAGAGACAGTTTGAAATAAAACAGCAAGAATCGTGTTCAAGTGGGAATGGACATAGGACGTTTTGCTTCGAAACTTTATTGCTGTAAGGTGTCCGCCATTTTGCAGTGGACAAGAAACGTTTTGAATAAAAGTGCATATTTCAAATCCATTTTTTTCTGCGTTCTGGGACGTTTTGACCAGAAATAAAAGTCCAAATATGTAAATAATTATTCGATGATTCCGTGTATATTGATATCTCGATTTTCAAAAAAAAGTGGACAAGAGACGTTTTAAGAATAAGCTCCACATATATACGCGCGAGGTTGATACTCTTTCTTAGATTCGTTGATGCCCTAAAACATATCTCGATTTTTCCTTTTACTATTATCTTCAAGTTTATTAATTTACGCTTTCAAAAAATGGCGTTTCTCTCTTCTAAACATTTTGGAAGCTTACCGTCTGAATGCTATTTATATCATTCGGATTTTGTAGCCAACGCAGTTTAGCCTATTTTCCCTTCTCCGTTAGTTTAATGCATTCCTGGTCGAACCATGATTTGTTCCTACGTATTTCCGCGTGCTCCAATTTTTCTCTTGCTGAAATTTTGATACTGTCTCTAATTTGAACCCAAGTATTCTCAACATTAGTGCTCTCAAACCGAGAATTTATTACACTTCAATCTGGTATTCCCTCTAGTCTTGCTCTCTAATTTTTAAAAACTAAACCTCTTCGTTTTCAGATATTGAATATTCTCTTTATTGAACGATAATCTCTCTCTCTCTCTCTCTCTCTCTCTCTCTCTCTCTCTCTTGTTATCGCTGCTATCAGATAGTGATCAGTGTCACAGTCGAATCTTTTGAATGAGCGAATATCAATTATGCTAAACTGTCTTCTTCTATCTACTAAAACGTGATCAATTTGTTTGTGTTATTCTATATGGCGAGGTCCATTTGTATTTATGAACGTCGCGATGTGGAAATGTTGTACTCTTCACGATAAGATTTTTGGATGTTTCAAATTTTACGAAATGAACCCCGTTGTCATTACTTTCCTTATGCAGACTTTTCCCTCCTATAATCGGTTTGAAATCCTATCGCCTTACCTTCGCATTGAAATCCTCTAATAGAATTTTCATATGGTATCGTGGGGCTTGGTCGAATACCCATGATACTTCTTCTTAAAAAATGCATTTTATATCGTCATCTTTATCTTCTGTTGGGACATGCACATTTAAAACAATAGTATCACATTACCGACTAATAAGAGTAATAAAAGAAAGTGTATCATTAACAAGTTTAACCCGTTTTTCTGCTGATATTAAAAGAATCGAAATTAAATCCCTATTTATGCAGACACATACAGAATAAAATTACACAAGTTTACAAATATTAGTGGAAATTAATGCTGTCACCCACAGGCACGTAGCCATGGGGTGGGTCCGGGGGTCCGGACCCCCCCCTCGAGACCATATATGAAAAAATTAAGAAAGGATGAAACCAAAAGAAACGAGAAAAAGAAGAATCAGCGTTAAAAGTATAAAACTACAGCAAACGTTTGGTTACTACTTCTTATGTGGAACTTAGTGTGTAAGAAACGGAAGGGGTTCAATCTAAAAATTGATATTATTTGAACGGACCGTTCCAAATTCCATTTAGCTCCATGCTAATTTTATGGACTACAAATGACAATCGATAAACCTCTTCTATCAGGTAGATTTTCAGGTAGAACTTAAGAAATGCCAACAATCACCAGAGCCTGGCAAATTAAATTCCAGTTACACTTTAAAGTAATTTTAAATTTTGCGGCAACACTAATCTATTCTATAGTATGTGTTTACCCCCGAAAGAGATTTCGTTGCTTTCTTTGACGGCATTAATCGAAGGTAAGAAAAAGAAGAAGGAAGAAGACAACAAGAACCCAGTTCGAATTACCTAGGAAGACTGTATATTTTTTCAATATTTTTAAAATATTATTTTACTTCAGATTTCTTTATAGTTTGTTATTAAAAGATTAATATATCCTCATTTTATTGTTCTAACAAACTAATATGGGTGTGTTGCCAGTAAAATAGTTTAGATTGATTGAGCCTCTGGTGTGTAACCACAGTATTTCAAGTCACGATCCCCCTCCCTCATTACGATATCCTGGCTAAACGAACCAATATATGTTGCCAGTAAAATAGTTTAGAAATATCGAACCCCTGGTGTGATAACCAGTATTTCATGTCACGGAGCCCCCCTATTACGAAATCCTGGCTACGTGCCTGTCACCCATTTCGAACATTTTAAAAGCACATAATTTCTAATGTACTGAAATTTCATCTCTCATCGATAGTATAAAACGTTACAAATAGTTGTATTGTAAATTTCCGGAACTGTTCTTCAAGTTGATTTGTACAACTATAAAATCAAAAGTAGTTTTGTCAAATTTAACAAAAAGTCCAAAATACGCCTCTTAAAAACAGCTCTTATTTGTGAAAGAATACATAATGATCGTTTTGGCTGTTGCAATGGTCTGCCCAAGAAGCTTAATAAAAATTCGGTGTAGTATAATAATAGCTGCTGCTTTTCTTATAAGTATTTTAAAAAGAAGGAAAAGCTTGGCGTGGTGAGTGTAGGGAGCGCCGAATTCTACTTCGCCCCGCGCGCCAAAATCTCTAACTACGGATCTGGATGTACAGCCACTAGCAAAAGTATCTCCCTTCCTAAATGCTATAATTCCATTACTTGAGGCCCAGATAATTTGCAGTTGTGAGAACGCCTGGACAGATGCAACCCAACTCACACGCAACTTTTCTCGGTACTGACAGCAGCTGGTAGCACTGAGTCAGGTATTTATGAAGGAAAATTGTGAGTAGATGACGCACGAAACAGTTTTCCATTCTGAGATGAATCCCTGTGGTTCAGAGCGTGTTGTCCAATGAATACCACATATTATTTTCAATATTGCTTGTATGTAATGTATTATTTCATTATATACTTTATGTTCAGAGAAATAAAAATACTGACAACGCATGAATCAGAAAATGATTGAAAGTAGAAGAAAACATCAAATCTAAAAAGCTTCTGGAAATAAGTTTTAAATCATTGTCTCATTGACAAAACTTCCCCAATTCTCCCCATTCCAACATATTTTTCTTTCTGAAAAGATCTTGCTCGTCACACTGAGTATGCATTGAAATTGAAATATTTGAAAAAGTTGCTACTAGTCGAATATTTGCGCTAACTACTTACCTACCGCGTCACTTCATCTTCCACCTACCTAATAGGTAGTTAAACTCGTTGCATATAAGACTAAACAGAAGATACTAATGCTCGTATAAGGAGACATTGCTTATGTGTCACTATGACTTACTCGAGATTTCCTTGGTTAACTCAAAAACAAGTTATATAGACCTTCCCCAATGAGGTAAATATCACGAAACGTTCTTCAAGTTGAGGCTACGTCACCGTTTTCAGCAATGGTCCCGATTTACATTACGATTCTTCTTTACCTTAACTTCTAATTTCCAAAGAAGAAAAGATGGTAGAAATTATTTTCACATCTTTGAATTATATTAACACGTGTAGAAATAGAAAGTTTTATGTTTATCTTCCATAACTACTAGTATATTTTCTTATCTTCGTATGAGCAATTTGTGGCAAAGGGTAAAACAGGAAACTTCCATTACAGCGATCCAGATTCATATCCCGCCGTGGTAATTATTATTATTTCTTTATTGGAAGGTATGTTTACGTAATTGATATTGTAATTCCGTTATTCCTTTAATATTATTATGACACAAGAAGGAAAGAAAAAGTCACGTACTCGAAGCTATTTATAGGAACAGGAAAGATATATGTCAGACTGATGCTCTTACTGACGCTACATTTCGGTACAAACATTCACCTTTAAACATCTTAGTATCTCTGTCCAAAATGCAAATCTGACTGCTGATGAACGGGAAATATATGACATTTACTTCATTAATGATCATCTTCCTCAAATGTTTCCATATTAGCACTGAAATCCTCACAATTAACAAAGGTTTCCCCTTGTCCTCATCAGTCCCGAGTCGCCCCGGACAGAAGATTTAACACTGCATCTGTCTTGCTAATACAACAATGTTTGTGTCGTTTTTGCACTTCATCTCATACCTCACCATCATTGCTCTAAATTCTATTATATTTGTGATATATTTTTCTATCATATTAATACCTTAGTACCTCGTATATATATATTTGCACATATTTATTCTACTTCTGATTTATTGTTATCATCATTATTATTATTTATCAGACACCTAGTTTTTTATGCTCACTTTTCCTCATGTTTATATAGCACTTTGACCATCTCACAGTGTTAACAATCAATGTAAATCTACCGAAATCTATGCCAAAGAGAGAGCGTAACCTCTAATGGCTGGGAGTAGGAGTATCATCTTTACCAAATCATTGATGATGAATAAAGAATTATGATTAATAAAGAATTACCCCGATCCCTTATAACCCTATTCCCATACCCCTAAAAAAATAAGTTGCCCACAACTTTCTCTGGGTTAGCCTAACCTGTCTTAAAGCAGTTATTGCACATTCCGGTGAAGAAGTATTGCAATACGTATTTCTGAAATCGGTGCAAGTACGCTTTTTCAGGATGGACAAAAGGACTATACGCCTTTTGGAGGGTTAAAACCTTTATTTTTGTTTTCATTCCATTTCATTTCAGTCCTTCCGAGCATCATCCTTCTTTGCATTCATCCCCATCCCTTTTGTGGGGACGTTGGCCCGATGCACAGGCTACCACCTGTGGTCCCCTAGCCTAGGGATCAGCGTAGACACACTAGGCGGTAATCTGACAACTCCGATTAATTTGTTGACAAGCGCCCGCGTTCTGGGAGTCTGCCCTGAGGCGGCCAATCGTGCCGATGCCGATGAACAGGATTTGATTATGGACACGCAACCATCTGTTAGCAAACCAACCGCTCCTCCTCAGGTTTCGACTACTCCGATCTATAATTTCCTCTTAACCAATTTTGACACCAAATTCAAAACATCGAAGCATATTTTCCAACAACTTGTTAAATACGTTCCACGCCTGGAAAGAGCCGAAATTCGCTTCACGAACAATGGTGTCATACTGAAATCGAAAAATCCAGATTTTCATTGTCATGTCCGTAACAAGGCCTCCTTCAAAATTTTTTGCAAAAATGCAAACATTTCTGTCCTGTAACCAAAACGTCAGGCCCAAGCTCTACCATCAAGGAAACCAAAGTGTTATATCACCTCTATGTCCAGGCAACTTATTCCGGTCAGACTGTCCATTTTCAAATCAATCCCGCACGGCCCAAGTTAAATCATTTTTCATCATGGATAGCAGCCTTCTTATAACGTTACTCTACGTAAATATCCTGTCATTATGTACCAGGAAAGATCTTCTTACCATTCTTTTATGCGAACATCAGGTGCATAATTTTCTATTGAATGAGACTTTCCTGACACCGAAGCACTCTCTCTATTTTCCAGGTTATGATTTCGCACGCCATGATGAGCCACCAGGGCAGCGAGCAAACGGCGGAAAAGCTATCGGAACCCAACATAAGCTAGCCAGTCGAATCATTACTTATATCTTTCCTGAACCTCTTCCGGAACATAATATTGTTACTATTTACTTTAAAGCTAGACCAATTACTGTAGCTACCATATATATTCGTCCGCAAGTTCGCATACCAACGTCCTTCTTCACTTATCTGTATACTACATACCGCCATTATAGCTGATATCAACTACCATACCAGAAGTGGTGCTGAGAAACGTGCATTTTCTAATTTTATCAACTTTCATACAAATAGTGAAATCTGTACTATACTCTGAACAACCCATCCATCTTCCAATACCATTCCTGATGTGGTTATTGCATCTTCTAGTATCATACCGTATCTCGAGATCACAGTTCTTCATTCAATAGGTAGCGACCATGATCCCATCAAAATGGACTTAAACTTTCCTGTAGCCAAGAAACCACATCCGGAAGCTCTCTGTACCCGGTCAAATTTTGACCGAGTTAATTGAATAGAGTACCGACGGGGACTACCGGATATGCTAGTTGATGTTCCCCTTCCATCCGATATCTCAACATTCGACGCTAGGCTAAGCCAACTCACTACAAGCATTCAAACTGCCAGTGCACTCTCCATTTGTTACCACCAGGAATCTCTACAGGCCTAAATTACCCCTTCAGTATCTCTCACTTATATCTTTAGCCCGGACTGCATACAAGGAGTACCTACGTAATCGTGATGCTGACATCCTGTGTCTTCATTGCCAATCTCCGTACGGTGCAGAATTACATCCGAGAGTATAGAAACGTAATTGGATCAAGACAGTTAACACTTTAGCAACAGAAAGTCATCCAACACGTTACTGAAAACATTTCAATTGCCTGATTGGGAAAACCAGTGCACCTCACTATCCTCTGATTGAAAACAATACTGCCTTGACCACAGACTCAGAAAAAGCTAATGCCTTCGCACGAATTCTTCAAATCACCTTTACACCAGAAACCTCCTTTTGAGACAGGCCCACACTCTATAAACGTATTGCGAAGTACAGCAACCCTCACAATGGGTACCTGAGAATAAATATGGATCACACTCTGGACGATCAGAATCCTTTGACACATCCATAACTCCATTAGAAATTACCGAAGTCCTACGCCACAAAAAGAACACTGCACTTGGTTTCGATCACGTTCACAGCTTTTTGCTCATTTTGGCAACGCTCTATAATTTCGTTCTCCGAACCAGCTATTACCCACCCGATTGGAAAGTATCCAAGGTCCTCATGTTTATTAAACCACATAAAAAAAAATCAGACTCAGCATCGTACAGGCCAATTGAACTTACGTCAACGTAAGGCAAAATATTTGAACGTATAATCGTTCGCAGACTTCAACATCATTTATCAACTCATGACCTTCTGCCTACATACCAAGTCGGTTTTCGACCTAATCACAGTCTCCTCGATAATCTTTTGTCTTGCCATTATTCTCACGAATCATTATAATAAAACAGCACCTTCCTGCTTACTTCTCTTCGACCTCGAAAAGGCGTTTGATCGAGTGTGGTAACATGGTCTCATCTATAAATTACACTTTTTCGGTCTTCCAGCGGCCTATCTTCGGGTGATTTATCATTTTCTCACCACCGTCTCGCTTATATTTCGATAAATAACAGTCTATCTTTTCCTATCTTCTATCTCCCCTGCACTGGCGCCCCACAAGATTCAGCTTTATCACCTTTATTATATATTCTATTTGTTAGTGATCTACCCGTTATGCCAGAACCGATTTACACTTTCTCCTTTACAGATGATACAGCGTTGCTCGCTTGCTGTAAAACCACGCATCAAATCAATACCCATTTTCAACGAGCCATTGATGCTTTTAGTAACTGGTGTAGTCGGTGGCAATTGAAGTTAAATTGTGACAAAACCCAGGCGCTAGTCATCCTTCCGCATAAGAGACGCAGTCGAGTGAGACGTAATCCATCTCTCCTTAATATTCAAGTCCACCCATCCATGCAAGTACTACCGCTAAATATTTGGGAGTAATCTTTGATCCTAAATTATCCTGGAAACCGCGCCTTCTTTCTATTAAAGAGAAGGCCCAAAACCGTTTAAACCTATTGAAGCGTCTTGTCGGTACCACCTGGGGCTTACACGCTGACACAGTGTTAAATACGTATAAGGCGTTTCTTCGCCCGTCTCACACATGGTCATACTGCCTGGATTAGCGCTGGGGATGAATTTTACAAGCGGTTTCTTATAATCAAACGTCATGTATTACGTCTTGCCTATCGAATCACCTTGCCTAGCCCTACTCGTCTTTTGTACGATTAAGCTGACCTTTCCACATATCACTCGATATCTTGAAGACCTTCGCTCCAGGTACAGACAAACAGTGGACAACTACCCGTACCAGCAGGGCTGGTCTTAAGCCGGTTACTATGAATCGGACCACGCGCTAAAGTTTAGCCAAGCGTTGCCATTCCTAGCATAATGGTGCTAGATCTAGCATCTTGATATTGGCATAATTTGATTCCGTGATGTTTGTTTCCTTGTGTTGGAACATAGATAGTTAATTTACCGAAGGCGAATTAATGTGGAAGCCTCTCAGACTAAAGTTCAGAAATGAATCTGAAGGAGGCAACGCAAGATAGTAAATTTAATTTTTAACTTTGTGTTTGTGTACTACTGAGATAAAAGACTCGTGTGCGTGTTAGTCGACTTCAGTGTTCGTAGTTTGAAGGAAATGTCGCAAGTAAATTTAGAAAAAAAGGAGAAAGGGATTTTTTTACTACTAAAACGTAAAAAACCAGGGGAAATTCTTCCGCTGACTGACTGACCAATATAATTGCTTTAATTTTCTTTGTTCTAGTCAAAGAAACCAAAATAATAGCAATAGTATGTGAGTGGTGAAAGCAGAATAATTTACATACATCGTTGGCTAGTTGTATTTGTGTATATCTTTTTGTTAAAAAAAAAAAAAAAGTTTGAAAAATGTAGACACAAGAAACAAATTAAACAATGGCGTTAAAAATGAAACAGTCGAAATTGTCACTGTTGACGCTCACTCAAACGTGCTCTTGCTCTCCCTGTAAGAACATAAAACGAATATAATTTTGAGAATGAACATTTTAGAGCTTTATTCTTGGTGAGACACAACATTTACGAGTTTGGTGCGTGACAGAAAAGTGAAATAGTATTACTGAATTGTTGATATAAGCTTATATTAAATACCTGAGCATAATGCAATTTAAATTAAAGCGCGGTGAGGAAGGGGACAGCAATACTTGTAGTCAAAATTTAGGAAGGCTCAATCATCGTTAATGCAATCAGAACTTTATTGTGTGTTTTGTTAATTGTATTAAGCATATGTGCCAATAAATCGAATTTTCTTAAATGAGGGAAATGTTGGTTCTAGTGCATCTTAGAACAATGGAAACAGAAAAAAAAATCTCGCAATATCATAAAAGATGAGAAAGGTTAGAAGATAACCCTCTAGAAACGAAAAACGATTTTATAAAATACGATTCAAAACAGTGGTTGGATGATGAAAGGTTCAAGGGTTGGCTTAAGCCGGTGGAGTAGGGTTATAATAGTGAAAAATGTATATCTTTGGCATGTAGCGTGACGTTATGTTTCGGAAGAAAAAAGAAATGAGACAAAAACATTCTCAAGGCAAAAAAAAAAAAAAAAAAAAAAAAAATACAGTGAACCTCTACTAACGGACACCTCTATAAAGCGGACACCTCCCATAACGGACGTATTTTGTAATCCCCAAACACTGTAATAGGAAAAAACATATTGGCAAACCTCTCTAAAGCGGACACTCTCTAGTACGGACACGGACAGTCTTTCTTGTCTTTTATAGATATTATTTACCTCCGTGTTACGGACACTTTCTCTAGGAACAAGTTGGAAAGTGCAGTAAAAATACACTTTTAGTAATTCATACGTATGTCACCAAGGAAGAACATGTGGGTGTGACATTTTGCATCCTCAACTGTCTGTTCAGCAACATAGAGGAAGGGTCTCTGTTTCACAACACCCTTATATCCTTTGCTTGCATTCCACTCCCACCCAACCTGCTTCAGAAACAAAACAAAACAGTTGCCCACTGTTTGGAATGACACATCATTCTACTGTCCCGCTGGAATCTCTAACCAGACAGAAGACAAGTTTGGTATTTTTGACCACGGGTATGCATATTGTCTTTTAAAAAAAAAAAAAAAAAAAAAAAAAAGTCATTGCTGGACTGCAATTAACTCACAAATTAAAGTAACACACCGAAAACGTACTAAGTAGCGATAAGTGTAAAGTGCAGAGAACTATAACATTTTATTCCCATGTTGTGCCTCGAATTGGATGGCACAAGATAATGCAGGTACAGTAACATTTTGGTAATACTCATAAATACGTGATTCATGCAAAAATATTTTTTAATAATTGCATATAACCCTGTTTATTAATTTACGTAAGAAAATATTGAAACATCTCTAAGGCGGACACCTCTCTATAACGGACAATTTTTGATTCCCCACGGCTGTCCACTTTAGAGAGGTTTCACTGTAAATAAAATAAAGTAATGAAAAATACACTGTGTAAGATAGCTTTCTATCTTTAAAATGAATTAGAACAAGGTAAAAGAAGCAGAAATTTACTTGGCTGCATTTATGAGAGAGCATGATATTCCTTGTGCAAAAGATCAGTGTAAATTTCAGTGATTTTTAGCACTTTCTTCATGTAAACATCGCCTCTGAAAGACGCAGCACAAAGGCATTCTTGTTTGAAATGAGAATGTTTGAAACGTATTGTGTAAAGTTATTATTTGAAATGAGATAATCAAAATGAGAGACATAGTAATTCTTTTCCTTGCTTAATAAATAACATTTGAATCTCTGGTTACCCTTTCACAAATCAACAGCAGACATCGGAAGCAAATTACGTAAGTATTTTCGTTTTCAAATTCATTACAATTTCTGTGGAATCATTAGTGTTGCAACATTAGATCTTTGACATTTTTTTTTTTTTACTATTGTGTTTGGTACTTCTTTTAATATAGCTAAATTAATCTTTATCACATGACTACTATCATAAGAATTAGACATTCGACAAACTAAGGAAATTTTGATAAGAAAAGGGAAAATATTTTATCAAATGAGGGAAATTTTCTTAAAGAAACTAGGAACACTGGTCGGCTTGTAATTTGAATATTAAGTTTGCGTTTTGGAGTGTTCTTCTATTTGTAATTCCGTAATACGTGCACTGGCATTTCACCATAAAATTAAACAATAAGTAGCGCTTATAAACAGAAGAGATATGATGCTACTCATTGAAGAAAGAAAAAAAAAAGCAGATAGAAATTGGAAGTGCGAATGTTATGATAAAAATTCAAGTCAGAAGGAAATAGGAAGGCGATCTTAAATTTAAAGGCTAGCTACGTATTAAAAAACAAAATTCATGTAAAGCATTCTACATTCCTGTAACGAAGAGGTTTACATCGTATAGCTACACTTCAATCGAGCGTTTCATTGTTGAAAAAGTAAAATATCTTGCTTGGGTAGAAACGAGTGAAAAAATTTAGGGAGTATGTTTAGCAGGGGGGCTTTCCAGAAGCACGTAAAAAACACAAAATTTACAGGAGAAATGGATGATGCCAGTACTTGGACGTAACATAACGTAACCAAATATAACCTAAACTAACGTAATATTAGTAGGAATAAGCGAAATTCTATCATTTTTTGGAAAATTATGCTGGACCTCTACACTAACATAACATAACCTAAACTAACCTAAGCTAAGCTAAGCTAATGTGAACAGAAATTACCAAAATGGTAACATTTTTTTAGAAAAAAAAAAAAAAAAAAAAAAGCTGGACCCCTTCTGCTAAACATAGGCCAAATTTAGTTTACCAAATGAATTTCACTCGATGCCTTCGCTTGGAAATTGAACTGTGAAAACTATTTTACAATTTCTTATCTCATATCAAATAGGATAGAACTAGCGTTCATTAACAAACCCAAAAGAAAAATCATTAACTACATAAGGCAAAATAAATATTCAACCATTTTAGTCCTAAGTTCACAAAGTTTCCGAAGTGTTAAATCTGCCAGTGGAATTAGTGTTTACAACAGCCAAAAATGAATTGAAGGACAACCACATAGGCCAATAAATTAACGTACAGGTTTACTTTTGGCGTACCACTAGAAAGAATTGTTAAAAATTATAATTGTATCACAAATTTCCTCCTTATTGGCACCTGAAAGGTTTCCACTGAGCGACTTGAAAATATCCCACTTGGCATAGATAAAATTCAAGGAGGCCACCAGAAGTAATTGTTGAAAAATTATATAATCTTTTACGACTTGCGTACAAATACGGCTTCCAGATGTGTAGCATAAAAACTGTAGAGGAAAACAACAAACTAACCTGTGCAAGGTGACCTATGTATCCTGATCAGGACAGGGCGAAGCCGGTGAGTCCCCGCTGGGGTGCGTCCGAAGGGAGCAGACGCGTCAGCAATACTGAGTATGCGCTCAAGCGAGGGTAGAGGAAAGAAGTGGGTTCAGGTAATGATACGAGTTTCAATAGCACTTGTCATGGTTTCATACTAGTAACGCAGCACTAGGAAACATAAAATACAGGTCCTGTACACTATGCAGAAATATGCCGCCAGTGGAAGATAGCATTTAATTAGAATCATTTTTCATATGCGCCCACTTACTTTATCCATCGTAAAACACTTGTAATGATTTTACACTAGTGACCCTACACTTGTGAACCTAAAATACAGCTGTATTGCTTTGTATTTAATTCTGTCACCTGTAGAAATCTGTTCCTTATAAACATCTGTAAGTGGGCGAATATAGAATTTTATCTGTCAATCTTCCAAAATGTGGTGCGCCAAAATTACACCTGAACCAAAATTAAAAGACATACAAGAATTCCGCATAAATTATTTATGTGAGTAGGGTTTTCGTTAAAAAAGTAAATAAATAAATAAATGTAATACAGAAAAGCTAATCAAAAATCAAAATTAAGTCACGCAACACTCTGCACTAACTGTTCTTTAAAAGAAAACGAAACTTACAATAGGAGATGTAAAAATAATAATAATAATAATGATCCGGTGACACTAATAAAAAATGTGCTGATGTTCCCAGAAAAGAGAAAATATTCAGTTGAAGTAATGAACACAACTACAAGGTAAGCCATTTTCTTATAGCATGTATTAATGAACCGAATACAGAAACTGAAGATGCCTGTGCGTTTGAGGCACTAGATAGGGTCGGAGGGGTTTAAATATGAATGCGTGTTAAATGCTTCACGTAAGAGATAAGTATCTTTAGTTTGTGTTCATGTAACATTCACTCAAAAGAACTTGGAAAAGTGTACTCGAATTAGATAGAGGCATGGTATACTTTTTTCATTTTTATATAGGCAACACTTTCAGGAAATAAGGGTAACTACGCCAAACAAGCTCTTATTAGACTGGAAGTTACCCAATTTATAGGAAATAATCCTACTTATCAACAAATTCGGACCATGATCCCTAGTCTCAGACTCTGCTAAAAGGTCCACATGACGTACGTCACTAAATCTTTTTTTCGGGATAATTTCTCTCCAAATTTTGTTTTTTTGTTTAACTTTCTTGGGACTAAACAATGACAACCTTTGATTCTTTTTATTACTATAACTAAAAATCTTCGAACAAGTGATTGCAAGCGAGTCAGTAAATAATTCTATTAGTAAAAGCAAATTTTCCATACAATGCTTTGAATTTAGCACCAGATACAAAATTTTCTACAGTTAGAGGATTTAACTTACATAATGTTAAGATATTATTGAAAAGTATACAGTATTTATTCGTTCTAACAGTACGCGACAACTATCCTTCATTTTTCATTTCTTTCTTTCTTTCCTTATGTGTCCTCCGGTACAACATGCATCTGCTACAAAATGTAACAACTTTACTAAAAAGACTGAGAGCACAGTTATGCTTTTGTTTCGTTTATAATTGGATGACGACAGCGAGACATTACGGTTTTTGTGAAATACAGTAAAACCTCTGATTAACAGTAGGGAAGGAAAAGAGCATTGACTGTCCGTACCTGTGTGTGTCTGTAAAAGGAAGGCTTCTGTCCTGTAATAATATATATACAAGGTGAGGAAAAAATCCCGAAACAGTCCAATATCTCGCCAAATATACAGATCAGCAAAACAAACACAAGTGTTCAATAGTTTTGAAAAAGCTATCCAATGATACCAAACGCAACCCCCTATACCCACCCCTTTCGAGGTTACCAGGAGTAAATTTCAAATTTTAAATGGGAACCCCCATTTCTTATTGCACATTTGGATTTTTCAGAAAAAGTGGGCATCGAATTGACACAGAATTGAAAACAGTGACTTCACGGATGGCGCTTCAATCGAGCACAAGAAAAGGGGGTACCAAAACGTTATGAAAATGTGTATTGTTAGTCCTGTAGTCTGTGGCCATATCATTAGTGTACTAGACTGTGCAGTCAGAGGTCATGAGTTCGATTCCCCTCAAGGCAACCTTTTTTCTTTTGTTACTTCCCCAAATAATAAGTCCATACGTTTCAACTTCAATTAGTATTCTGTTCAAGTTACATTGAAATACAAATTTTTATAATTGTTTTGCAAACTAGCTTTATGAAGTGGTTCTTAGTAGTAGGGTTATTAGGGTAAGAGTTCATAGAGTTATTTACAACAAAAACAATTTTTGTCTCAATTTGTATTTTCCTGCAAGTTAATAAATTATGGACAAATACATCATTTTTGTCGAAGTTAAAATGTATGAATTCACTATCTGGGTACAAAAAATACACAAAAAAGTGTTGCTCTGATTGAGAATTGAACTCAGGACCTCTGACGTTTCAGTCCAGTATGCTAACTGCATGATCACCGTAGGGAACTGACGATTCGTATTTTTATAAGGTTTTCGTCCACCCATTTTTCGTCGATTGAAGTACCATCCGTGAAGGCACTGTTTTCAGTTCTGTGTCAAATCACTGTCCCTTTTTCTGGAGAATCCAAATGTGCAGTAAGAAATGGAAGTTTCCGTTTAAAATTCTGAAGTTACACCCTATATAAAAGGTGTGGAGATAGGAAGTTGCGTTTGATATCATTGGATATCTTTTCAAAACTATTAATATGTGTTTTTGTTTTGGTGATCTGTATATTTCGCGAGATAATGAACCGTTCCAGGACTTTTTCGTACTCTGTATATTTATCAGGACTGAAAAAATCTGTCCGTATAATGGAGGAGACGGTTAAGGATAGTTTCACTGTAAACCCGAAAAGAATGAAGATTTAGACTTTAAAACACATTTAGAGGTGTTTATTCGGGGAAATACCTGGTAACGCAAGTTCCCCACTATTGTTAAACTGCTTTTGCAAATTGACTGTAGATGGCTGCTTTCGCTGAACTCTATTTTGCATACCAAATACCCAATGGCGGCTTCTGAGGGAAGTAACATCGTAAAAATTTAAATTTTAACGTTACAAATTAAGCGAACGCAGTTCTTTTAGTTTAACGTCCCACAGTTAAGCCGTTTAGGCTAAAGGAGACGAACGATTAATGCAAATGAATGATGATTATGACAATTTTTTGTGCTCTATCAACCGGAAATGAACCCGGGACCACATACAGGAAAGTCATAAGGGAAGAAAGCTTCACACAGCCTCAGAAAGTACTATATAATAAATACATAAGTCAGTATTCTTCCCATAGCTTGTTGTAGCAATAGAATTAAAATTTTTATTGATGTGATTTCCCTCAAGTACCACCGCTGAAAATAACGGTTAACCTAATACGCATGTATACGAATAGATACATAAACACTCAAATATTTACATTCATGCAATTTTATTACAGAATGTAATTCTTTTTTATTTCTATTTTTTTGGAACAGATTGTTTTATTTGCAAGATTTGTGCATCACATTGATAGTAAACAAATATTTAAAAAATCTTTTCAAATAAATATTTTTTTATATATATAATTCAAATAACATTCATTTCCATAAAATTTAGTAAGTCATGCTATAACTTCTCTTTAAAAATCCAATAAGATATTCGCTCTAGTATTTTCACTTTCTTTTTTCTTTTTTTCCCTTGTAACATGGATTCACATGTAAATATCATGATCACACCAACAACATTAGGTAAACTTTCTATAGTTCGCTCATTACACCATCAATATAGACAATTCGCTTTTTTACATATATATAATAAGTAACATTATTTATAATATAGTATATATATACGAAAGCTTTACAATTCTCTGATATTGTAAAATGTGTACATTCTTTCTTTTCTGCTTCTTTCTTAAAATAATTGAATATTTCACAAAACAAACTCCCTTTCGATGAACTATTCTGCTAAGTATATATTATATACTATTGCTCAAAATACTGACCATGGAAATCCGTTATCAGAGGTTCCCAAACTGTACGTCGCTATTGTCTTGTTGGGGGCTACTGAGAAGGTCCTGTGCATGTGGTTATTCCCACAAGTTATCCCAATCTAAACAGTTTTACCGTATATTTTGTATGTGAGTAAATGAAAGTTCTCTAATATTTCAAGATGAACGCTATAGGACGAAATTTATGGTTAATGGATACGCTCGTGTTCCCAACTATCGCGTTATCCAGAAATGGTATTCATATTTTATCTAAATTTCCTTGGTCACACTGCGAAAATTTTTATATAAATTCTCATTAAAGCAAAAAAAAGACTTTAACTAAGGAAATTTAGGTAAAAATGCACTGACCATTGCTGGATAACTATTACTTACACACAGGGGTAAAAGCGAGGAGGAAGGTGGGGAGACGTCGTCCCCCCACTTCCAAGAAATATTTATGACGTCCCTCCACTTCCTAAAAAATACAATGGGCAAAGATAGGCATGGGGGACGGCGTAAAGTCATGCGTCCCCCTACCTTTTCAGGTTCACTTTTATGCCCGCACATCATGAAAATACATAATAGTTAGAAACACTGAATATCTAACCGCCAATTTCATGGAACAGTGTTCATCTGATTCACGATTTTTTACATTGTAGGTATTTTTTATCTTATTGCCTACTTTTATTCCCAAAACATTTAAAATGATCTCATCTCATACCTGTGGTCAAAGCCGGCAATTATAAACAAAATATTGAAGGAATTATGTTTATCTACTTATAGAGGGTATAAACTGAAGTAAGATTATTTTACATTCTCAGTGTGTAAAACGGGTGTAGTTTACTTTATGATTGTTTAATATGCATTATATACAGGTAGCAATAATATTACCAGCATATTAGGTACACTCTCTTTCCCTCATATAGTTGGTAGAGAGCGCGTTTCTTGGATGAATGAGGTTCCGGGATGGATTCTCGATGGTGGAAGTATTAATTGGTTCAAGACTGTAGGTCTCGTTATATAAGTCTCACTGCTGACAAAGACGTAAATACAAATGGATCAATCAGTGTCTTGCGGTTATGGTAGGGTAAGAGAAACAGCTTAAGTCCGAAATGAAAATAGGTACATGTCTAGCTTCCCGGCATCCCTTACGTACAACCGGATGCATTTGCATTCACGGCGTCAGTCTGTACACTTCGTAGTGTGAAATTAACATGTTTACAAAAATCGGGCAGCCCACCAACTGTGAAATACGGTCAGTCATCCGGTACCTGACTGCAAGAAACATGATAGTTGCGAATATTCATTGCCAGACAGTGAAAATACGAAAATGGGCCAGATTGGAAAAATATACGTGATGTGAAATTCAAGAATAAACAAATGTTCTGGTCTGTAGGAACTCGTCGATCATCCGTCATACAATCCAGACCTTGTGCCTAACGACTACTACTTCCTTCACTATCTGAAGACATTCCTGCGTTTCAAGTGTATACACATTAATGAAGAAGTGAAAACGAGTATGTATAACTGACTACCATCAAAGGTAGCAAAGCTCTGTGAGGAGGGTATCCAAAACACTCTTTCGTTACGATAAATGTTTGAACCAGCACGGAAATTACGTAGGAAAATAGATAATTGTGAGAGTTATATATTAACAATATTACTTGGTTCATTTTCATTGCAAAACGACCTTCTTTAAAATAACCCTCGTGTAATCAGAAAGAATTTACGTACCAACTGAGTTTTCCTAGTTTAAACGAAATGGCAGATTCAGTATTTTCTTACTTTTCTCAAACCCTAAGTACAAATTTCTGCAGAGGATATGTGTAGTTGATTGGAACAGCTTCTTGTATTATTTTTTCTATCTTTTAATTCATTTCTCGTATCAGTTTCATCTTCAATAGATTTTCCTTTGAACAATTTTCTGCATAAAGAAATAAGGATTCTGGCTCCGAAGCTTGAATACGAATATTTTAATTGTTATCTTCTATAGGAAATACGCATATTTTAATTATTATTTATTTATTTACTTCAAATGCACTAAGTACCTACAGGAACTAAACGACTCACTCCGATCCCCAATTGCCAAACGGTTGGACTCAGTGAAATTTGTAATTTCCTCCAGGAAAAATCTGAACAAACGTGGAGTGAAAGTAATACTGTGAAAATACATGTAACCCAGGCTAAGATAGATCGAAGAATACCCTGGGGGGAATTCCCTCAGGTCATCCCCTGAAACTGGTCTTTAGTTGATTATACTTGATAATTGGTCTACCAGCAACACGACCATTTTTTCTGTGTTTTAGAGCTTTGCTCTTTAAACCCCTATATTTAACAATTAATACTTGTAATCTATTATATAAAAGAGAACGCACAAATCCTTTGTTAGCTCATCACGCTAATACGGCTGAACCAATTTCTTTCATTTTTGGGGGGTTATTAGGATTTGGACCCTAGATGGTTTTTATCATATCACTTTAATTTTTAATTACCAGTGTCTTGAGATAATTGACCATTCAAGTGTCCATAACGTACAAATCCTTTGTTAGTTCATCATAGGTATAAAAATAAACGTATTTATATGCAACCCGCATGACCGTGTCACTCGGCGGGTTAACATAAATGACAGGCGATATAATGTTAACATTTACTGCAATCTACTATGGTTTTTATCATATCACTTGAAAGCGAAAAAGTAAAAATTATCTAAGTAACAAAGTTTATTGCGTTCCGGGGTGACCGCAGCGAAGCGGGGCGGGTTAACATAAATGACAGGCGATATAATGTTAACATTTACTGCAATCTTCTATGGTTTTTATCATATCACTTGAAAGCGAAAAAGTAAAAATTATCTAAGTAACAAAGTTTATTGCGTTCCGGGGTGACCGCAGCGAAGCGGGGTGAACGCTGCTAGTAGAATTCTATAAAGATAAAGTTTTAGTAGAGTTTAGAGTAGAGTGATATTTATAGAGAGTAGCAATTCTGCACGTAATGCATATATATTTTTTTAATATACAGTTACACGAAACGAGCAGAAAGCACTAACTCATACATACGTTTCTACATTATAAAACTTGACTCACTTAGAAGCGAAGCAACTAGAGGAAAGGTTTTCCCATGCTGGGAAAACAGATTACAAAGAGGAGTTGAGTTGAGTTGATTTTAAGTTTAACGTCCCGTTCAGCAACGAAGCTATATAAGACGTGGACCTACTGATTAACGTGGAATCCGAACCACATGAGCTCCCGCCGGGAATCGAACCCGAGTCTCCCATCCCAAAGACGTGTACACTAACCGCTTAGCCACGAAGGAGCTAAGATTACAAAGAGGATGACTGACCTGGAGAAAGAAAAGTGGAATACTGTGTGATAGGAGACTGGACTGCAAGATGAAGGGAAGGTTGTACAGAACTGTGAGGAGGCAAGAAATGATGTACAGTTTACAAATCTGGGCGATTACAACAGCACAGAATAAGAAGTTGAATGTAAGAAATGAACATGCTGAGATGGACGCCAAGAATGGACAGGATCCGGAAGATTTTTATCAGGGGAACAGTTACAAGTGGGATCCATCAGTACTATGAAATCAGAGGAGAGGATTGGGGTCGTGAAGAGAAGAGAGAAAGATTATGTGATAAAGAGACCTGATGAGTTGCGCGGTGTCCTCCCATCTCGCCTAACAATCTACCAGCCACTGATGTCTCCACGATAATAATGTCCGACATTTTAGATGAGGAATTCCCATCTGGCCTAAAATTATGGTAAGACGCAAGGAAGGAATTTCTGCACTAAATACTAGCAATTTAACCACCAACACTATGAAATTGTGAATCATACGCACATTTCAGAAAAGAAACACTCTATATTAATCTTTCGTACATACGAAAATCAATAACCTAGTTTCAGTATATTTAAATCAATATTGTAAATCTCTGTTTTCCATTCTGTTAACTTCCCACCACGTATACTCTGCAAGTAAGTCAGGCCACGTTTAACTAGAACAATCTCATAAAAAGTATTTGCTACTTTTATATATCAGCAGCACAATTCATTAAAAGTATATATTTCTATCCTGTTTCTGATTGGCTCCTGTGACCCAATCACCTTCCAGTATTCCCACAACAAACCAAACATGAACTAAATTCACTAAATCGCCTTCCTTCCTGGGGTTTCTTGTTTTATAGTACTTATTATATATTTATATTGTAGTTAACAGGGATTGCCAATATTGATTGAAATATCTGGTTAAAATGCTAGTATAAGAATTCCCTCTTTCGTGCAGAAATTCCCTCCTTGCATCTTACCGCTATTTTAGGTGAGATGGGATTAGGCAAGATGGAAATTCCCAACTCGCCTAAAATGGCGGACATTCTATCTTGGAGACATCAGTGGCTGATAAACGTTAGATGAGGTGGGATTAGGCAAGATGGGATGGAATCGAGTTACAGATGGACAGAAAGTGAAGTAGAGGAAGGCCCGAAATATGTTAGAAGGAGAGAGTCTGGATTAAAGAGGCGGCAAGGAAATAAAAGACTAAAATGCCGACTCCATATGGACATGGTATTAAACCAATGAAAGAAAAGTGATAATATGGAGAAATGAGAAACTCCTCCCGCATAAAAAATAAATAAATTCTTGGTTTAGCGTGATAACCGAACCACATGCACTGACAACGGACCTCGAATCCGAATCTAATGACGTTGTTTTGATACATCAACATGGGCAAGATATCGCAAATTCGCTATGACAAAATGGAGGTGTAGGCCATAAATGTTTGGGAACCTCTGTAATAATACATTTTTTTCACTTTGATATAAAATACTGGTTGACTTTATTTTTTTTTTTTTTTAAAAAGGGAAGAAAAAATGCGCCTCACAAATACACTTACCAATATCGTCTTCTCAAAAACTAGTCACTTAAAGCACCAGTTATCATTATTAAAAAAAAAAAAAAAAAAAAAAGCGCATTCATACAGTGTTACATTATCTATGAACAAAAATCACATGCATACACACACATAATCTCATTAGGAATGGCCAAAATTTTCGAACCTGAATTTTCACTTTCCGAATTTGGGAAAAATTCCGGAATTCATAAAAAAAATGTGAATTTTTTTCCGATTTTACTTTCCGGATTCCGGAATTGGCCATCCCTACTTCTCATCTATAAAACAAGAAAGAAAAAAAAGATAGAATCACAGCAATATACAACTTTAATAAAATGAAACCATTATTATTATGCATTATATTATACACTTTTCTATTTCAGTAATAAATTACGTTCACTAGTAACCGTATTATTAATTATTATTATTATTATTTAGATGATCTCCTTCCAATAAATTGGGAAAATCCGGAAAAACGCACGTATAAAATTAAATACAGGTACTTTTCATGTATAAAATATTTTTTCTTATTTTCAACACCGTTTTGACGCATTTATTTATACATACGGAAAACAGTGTAATATTGTTGGTGACACGGTTTGGTAACACTTGCGTAGTGTTAAGTAGAAACACCACATGAAAAAAAAAAGTTATTGTTTCTTCAAATATGTATATAATTAACAGAGGAATAATGGCGGGTAGAGAGAGGTAGAGTTTTTTTTTCACTTTTATTTAATATAATTAGTATTTCTAATAATAATAATAAACCAGAAAATTTGGTCATTTTGTTATTAAAACTCGTTGACAGTTTATATCTATTAATGGCAGTGAACAGTAAAACGACTGACTAACTGCTTTCGGCTCTTACCCAAACTGTTCAACTGGTTTCGAACGATATGAAACATTTTGAACACATAATAATAATTTTAAAAAAATGTCATTTGATGAGCAAATGTCTAAGCTTTGTCAGAGCTTGATATTTCTCCGCACCATTATGCTATTAAAAAACTACTATTCTGCACCAGAGAACTTTTAAAGCACAATATTTCTTTCTTTTCTCTTTCCTTTTAGTATTATTTCTATTTTTTGTAGGTATACCAACTTGAGAATTTCTCGCTAATATATGTTTCACGCAGCAAGCAGATTTTTAATGTTCTTTGGTGTAGAATCTTCATTCAGGTGTTTGGTTGTATACCTGAAAAAAAGAAATCAACAATGAATAACGAGTATACACTAATACATGCATGCATAATATATGGAGCCTGCTGTACGAAAAGTTAAATTTTGTATTGTTGGTAAAGTAATAAGGCAGAATCTTCACAATCATAGGCCTATACATTAGTGATGGCCAAATGGGGCCCGTGAATACGTTTAATCTAGCCACACATAAAAATGTACGATTTTTGAAAAGATTTTCAAACTGCGGAAGTATCGCAAGTCTTAGGATTTAGGAATTAGATTTTTGGGCTTTCGGCACCTATGACCATATTTTAAAATCTTTGAGTTTTACGTCCCACGCTTATGCTGGTTAGGCTAAAGGAGACGGTGATTATGAGAAACGAATGAAATGGTCGAATGAAGAAAGTGGGAGGAAACGGGAGAACCCCGAGAAAACTCACGCACATAGTGTTTGTCCACCACAAAGTTCACTTGGCGGGAGCAGGGTTTGAACCCGGGTCCCCAAGCACCAGAGGTGAACGCTCTACCACTGAGCCACCGCGGCAATGAATAAGGAAAACTTAGTAAAACCCCACTAAGAATGGCAGGTCTGAAAAAGCTTTAACACTTTTTCGACCGAGTGTTCCCACCAAGAATCGAACCTGGGGCCGCTCGCTCTGACCTTGCCCCAATTATTTTCACCTCTTCCCTGTTGTAAAGCAAACTATAGCTGGCCACCATTATCTGGCATGTGATTATGTCAAAATCGATACTTCATGGTGGCTATGAGAACTTGATGCGGATTTCTATGCAAATGGTAAAGAAAATATCTGCCGTAATGATAAGCGGTTGAACAAAAACTGAGGTTACCTCGAGGACTATTGCTGAGTGCCTTCCTATCATCAGGTGTGTTGGTCTTCCAGCTATAGGCTATAATAGGCTTTGTAACTTTTTTTTCTTCGATCATCCCTCGAATGTTAATTTAAGACTGGTAAGAACACTTGCAGAACTCACTCACATGAAACGGGTCCTTAGCTACCTACACGAGCCATGTCAACTATGTCGTGCAAAATTAATCCACAGATAACAGGCAGGCAAAATTAATCCACATCAGAGAACGTAAACTGCTGAATCGAGTAATTCAAAAAATCAAATATGAAATGATCTTTCTTATTTTGTCTCACGGTTATCCGTTTTCGGATAAAGAAGACGGATAGTTAATGAAAACGAATGATTGTTTAATAATTAGTGGAGAAAGAAGACCCACCGATAGGATGCTATGTACACCACAAACTAGCGTAGCCGGTGATCCCTCGAACAAGAGGTGAGATAAAACTCGTATGTTTTTATACAATTATTAGGTTCAATTCTACATATGAGGCGTATAGTTTCTAAATCCGCCATCTCCAATTTTCAAAAAAATTAGATAAGTAGATTTACTGGTATTCCTTTCCATGCCCGACATGATGAGAGAGATTTTTATCATTTGGTAGTTATAATGAATGTCCAGAAAGCAGGAAAGTCTTTCTAAAAAGAAAATTTCATCTCACATAATCTCTGAGTTATCAGTTTTTCCTGTTTTTCTCGAAACATTTCATGAAGGAGATGGCGGATTTAGAAACTATACGCCTCATATGAACTACATGTTATATAATAAATTGTTTTAACCATATATTTCAATGAAATGAAACTGTAAACTGTTTGTTTGGTCATTCTATGCAGAATGAAACAGTGATTACGTTTATCCCCGGCCAAGTAAGTTGGAACAATATCGTGTTCGTGAGTTTTCTCGAGATACTCCCGTTTACTCTCACATTTTCATTCCACCAATTCTTCCATCATCATTCACTTGCTTTATCATCGTCTCCCTTAGTCTAACACGCATAATCATGGGACGTTAAACTGAAAAAAAAAATCACTTAATTTCTGGTGGTTAAGTTTATTTATTCCCTGTGTATTGTAACGGTCAATTACATTACGAACGAAACTGAAAATATGATATATATATATATATATATATATATAGAATTTCAACTTCAAGACTTTCTGGAACTGGAATTAAATGCTTATTACCACCATAGTTCTCTAGTGGGGAACTTTGAGCACTACAAGTTATTGCATTAAAGACTGGAGACCATAGACTATATATATTGTAAATTATCTGAGAAAAATGTATCTCACCTACATAATATACGAGTCCAATGAGTTATTTATTTATACTTAGACAGGAAGGGAGAGGCGGAGCATAATGACGGCTGACACGCAAGCCAAGGCCACTGTGGGGAACCCCGCTGCGCAATTTGCAGTCAGTTGGAGAAACGCAGCGGCCCTGTTTGTGTTACGCGAATGTTTGCCGGAAGCCGGAAGCAGCTGTCCTAAGACTTGTTGGATTTCTCTGAGGAGGACCAGGACAAATTCCTGGCTCAACTGGTGACAGGGGACAAAACCTGGATCCAGCATTGGGATCCTGAAAGCTAGCAGGAGTCCATCCAGTTCCACCAACGAGATCGAACGGGCTGTTTCCCACTAGTTTGCAGGCCATGACAGACTATTTTTCTCTGAGATTTCTTCGCTGCCCACAAAATGATGACGGTGCATAGACTTCCACGGGAACTACATCGAAAAACAGGGATGATCAGGTGAACCTATCTGCATTCCTTCCTGTCTAGGTAATGGACGCCCCTTGTAGATAAGGATTGGTTAAATAGATGTGTGAGACAGTAATTAAAAAATACATCTACTATTGCCATAACAATAAAAATTGACAACCATTTCTTCCCGAACAAAAACTGACCCCGCCATTTCGCTGCATGCTGCACCTCCTTTTGGCGAGTGAAATCTTTGAAAATGAAGTATTTCAGTTTAACATCCCACTATTATGCCCTTTAGACTAAGGGAGAATAATTAACACAAGTGAATGATGATGAAAGCATTGGTGGGATGAGAATGTGAGAGGAAACGGAAGGACCCCGAGAAAACCCATGGATACGATGCTGTCCGCCACAAACTTGGTTGGGGATCGAACCAGAGACCCCACGCACCAGAGATAAGAGCTCTACCAATGAGCCACTGTGTCCCCTATTTGACAAGGACAGGCAGCAGTTAACAAGCTGAACTTTCACTGTTATTACTTGTTGAATTCCATTGCTTTACATTCTTCATTGACGTTTCTATTGCATTTACTTCCACTTTTCCGCAAACAAAGGCTTCAGAAGAGAGCCGAAAGCTTGAAAGTGCAACAGCTTTTTTTTTTCTTTTTTTTTAAAAAAAAAGGGAATTATAATTTAAACTAAATTATATATAACTGTTAAAATTCCTAAGCATATTCGAACACTGTCCAAAAAGAATCAGCTTACAACTGCTGCCCTCTTTGTGAAAAGGCAACTTAATTCAAAGTAGAGCAATTCAGAGATAGGTATAGACTGAAAATAATACTGAGACATATTTCAATACACTTAGATAACGAACTCACCTTCAGCAATCCTATTAATACTTTAAACAGCGACAAACTGTTTCAACGACGTCGGTTTGTTGAAAGAATTTATCGGTGTACACAGTATTGTAGAATGCTTATAGGAATTTTTAATTATAGAGATTAGTGTGAGTGTAAGAGAATAAAAGAAGTCAAAATTTTAATTTAAACCTTTCGTACCTAAGAAAGACCCTACCGACTTTCATATTATTGTGATACCCGCCATTAGTACATTTAGCAATGAAATAATAATAATAATGTCAATTCCCATTGAGAGCACCCCTCTTGTTTAAACAGAAGTTCCACCGTATTTGCTTCTTCTATCTGAATAACGGGACGGATTTAATATGGATGAAATGAGCTTTACCATAAAGCAAGCAAACAGAAAAAAAGTAAATAAATAAAAACCTCAATGCGACAAAATATTTTAAAAGTTTCAGGATTAAAAAAACTTACCTCAGCGCATTTAGTAAACCTTCAGACCTTGCAGTTGGTTGTTCTTTTAGAAGTTTAACACAACCTTTTATCTACAAAGAAAAAAATAAAATAAAATAAAAACAGTGCATTTTTGTCCATTAAAAATTAATTACTCTACATGAATATATACCAAGGAAAAGTGTGCATTAGAGCATTTTCCTATCACTTAGACAATTGACATGTTAAAGCAAAAATTTGTATATTAAAATGCTAGGTTTACGAGTTTGTGGTCAAGAGAAGTTTATACATTTGTGACCAATCGTTTTGACAGAGTTCTCAGGAACTACACGCTCTAGAAAGGTGTCGTTTTCACTGATCAATTGCAAATTTTGTGTAGGTTGTTCACTTCTAATTGAATATTTATTTAAAAAAAAAAAAGACCGTTAGTACTTTATTATATTTTTTTAGGGATACACTGGAAGTATTGAAATTTTAAAAAGCATCATATCCTACGAGTTATACATTCCAGCATCACATATTTGTATACATGGATTGTATATCTCTTAGGCGTTTAGTTAATGGCCAAATGATAATGAAAAACGAAGGATAACAATTTCTCCAGTCTAAGATGAATCTTTATTGTTTGGAGTGTTTTGCCCAATGAACACCATATATTACTGACATTATAATTAATTGTGTGTGTAATGCATTTTCTTATTACATACTGCATGCAAGAAGACAGAATACACTGATCATACATAAATTAGCAGGGTGTCTACTAAAATTCCAAAAGGAAATTACGAGATCTTTTCTTTCCCAAACCATAAAATTTAGTAACATTTTCAAGAGCAAATTTGGGTGCGAATTGAGCCGAATTTTCATGCTAGCGATAAGAAGCGTGCTTTGCTTGCGATTTGGTAGCGTCTAAAGCCAACCATAAACATTTCTGGTGGTAAATTTTGACGTTTTATAAAACAAAATTTTCCAGTCTATACTTATATTTATACAGATGAAAAACAACCGTGACCCAAAAGCTAAATTTCTTGGCTTTCATGACCGTTTTCTGATTTCGTGACTTTTGTGACCGATAGACACCCTGATTAGAAACTCCAACCGGAAGCAGGTTCAAATCTTGTAAACGGTGCGAGATATTGAAAAAAATAATGGAAAAAAATCTCCTCTTTATGGTACCCTTGCCGGTTTTTAAGACTTCTTTCACTTGTGTCTGTAAAGGGACATGTACAGATGTTGTGAGGAATGACAAGGAGATTCATGCTCATATGTGAATGATGCGCTGTTTAGAGAGCGCAGGTTTAGCTAGTAGTTATATAAAATATCTTATAATCTAATTTGTATGTTTAAAGCATTTCCGAATACGATGAGACATGCCTCGACAAGGGAAAAGGGCTTAAGCATTGCGTGCTCTTGCGGATGAGTATTCGAGTGTCACATTCGAAATAATGGAGTAAAGATTGACTGAGGAACACTTACTATACGACCACATAAGTCGATAGGAGAGGGAAACAAGAATTTTTCTCCCCACTACACTCCTCTCGCACGTGGTCTGATAAATATGAAATTTGAGTTTCTCTTTCCACTATCAACTCCCGCACACGGAAGTATATAATTATCTAAATGTCTCTAACTTTTATAATAGCATTTCATATTTTAGAACACTTGATTACATTAATATGCATCAATGAAATAAGTAGCCATCTTTTCGTATAATTATAAATTTAATTATTATCAAACATTTGTCATTAATTTGGTAGTCGGGGGTTGAGAAATAATGTTTAAATGACAAACGACGACAGAATTGAAAACTGACAATGTGCTATCAGTATCCATATGATATAAGTACAACATGACTAGGAGTATCATCGCGGCAACATGTTTACGGCTGAACATCAAATGATTAAAAAGACATTGTCTCCTGTAACCCTTTAATATAGCCACATTTTCACATTAAATTCATTTCGTTTCTTTTTAACTGCAAGATATTGTTCTTATATCCTAATACTTAAGAAAAACAGATAAGAACAACAGATTGCAGAACTGCTACTCATGTAACTGTTGTCAGACAATTCATAGGCTTACAAAACTATTTTCGTGACCGCCTACAGAAAACATAGTACGTTATTCGTTACTTGGCATAAATGCCAAATATACTGCGTAAAGGTTTGCTTATAGCAAACAATAAAATCCAATGTAAATTCTCACTGACAAGTACTTGTTATAAGGTCGATGCATAACTTCGTACAGTTTTCTTTTGGGTTGTCAACAATACGGCGTGAAGCGATTGTTTATCGTTATTCCGTTGTTTTACCGTAGTTTGGAGTTTGTGTGTTGTGAAGCACAGGTTTTCTTGATTGTGAACGTATTATTGTATATATATTTCAGACAAACCAATATGGAATGTCAAGTTGAGAAAAGTGACCATTTCCGTCACATTTTACTCGTCGAGTTTGTAACGTTCCTCTTTGAGCGTTACATTTTCTCAAAGAGATTATTTGTGGAAATGTTTAATCAGCTCTTAGTTAATGTTGTTTCTTTTATATTTCTCAATTCTCGACTCTCATGAAGGATTCAAGATGGTCGACAATTGGGCCAGTGTGCGTAGCTATAGTGTGCTACTTTTCTTTGTATGTCTTTGTTTTGCGTTGAGCGGTCTTTGAGAATAGCTCTGACTGTTTAAAAATAATTTGAATTTTGTGTTTCGTTTAAACAGAGAGATTAATTATAAACGTGAGTATATAAACGTTTATTTATATAATTTTTATCCCCACTTAGTTATATCTGTTTTATTATTAAAGTTGTCGTTTCCATACTATGCTCTGATGCGCAGTATGGAATGACCAATCAGGAAGCGAGCGGGCTGCGGAGAGCCCCCCCTTTTACTTAGCTTCTTTGTAATAAAAAACATGGCGGAGGTGTAGTAAGAAGTGTAATTTGTTCAGGTCTTTGGGTATAAAATTTCCTACGAATTATGCAGTAAACGATTGTCCTTTTTATTATCAATGCCCTCTTAAGCATCGCTGTGGTCAAACAGTATGTTGGAGGAATGAATATGTGGTGAATTAAAAGGGATTCATCTAAAACTTGCTCAGCGTGTGTGTGTCTGACGTATTACTGGGATTGGCGCAATACTCGTTAATCACTGTCGTGATGAGAGTTGAAGTCTAGTGATCCTTTCAAGTCTGTTTTTAGAACTACATTCAATTGGGTGTAGCCTCGTCTTTCTACGTGCAGTTTTTGTGTCATCAGATTTCTTAATAAGGGACTCCGTCCCGTGTTACTGGTTTTTGGTCACACCTGCTTCTGTGGGATTAATGCTCCTGGACTGCGGTCGCTGTTGCGAACACAAGTGTTGCGGCAGCTTTGCAGCGAACTTCTGTCTACCTGGTGAAAGTAGTGGTGGAATGTGCTTACTTAGCATAAACTAAGGAGATGTCACCCTTTGGTCAACCTGTGCCAAGTTATGGTTATGATTGCTGTATGGTGAGATGTTGGAGAAGTCGTCAGGACCGGGTGTCACCCTGGGACATTGTCTCACAATGTTTCTGCAGTCTTCCTACTCGTGAAGAGAGAGTAAGGTTTGATGAGCTTTGGTAACTGTTCCCCAGGTAATTATGTCTACTATTCTTTATTCCGTCTCGTGAAGAAATTGATGTCGTCCAGGAAGTTGTGGAAGAAATTTGTCCACCGCTTATAATCCGTCCAAATCGTTTCCAATTACAATATCTAACGTCATATTAATATCTTCGTGTGTTCATTCTATTGATACAGATCGTTTATAAACAAACAATAATATACATTGAATAATTCTTGGGTTTTCAGTGTATTTATATATTATCTGCGTCAGTTCACAATGTCTATAATATTGTCTAAAGTGAGTTTTGTCCGTAACATGTCCGGGTAAACGAAAGTGAGTCTCTATCCAGTAAGTCGAATCATACGCCGACGGGGTAGTCTAATATCAACACCGTTTCTTTCTTGCTTTAAAAAAGGGGGAGAAATCATTCGCTAGAGTTGTTTAGATGTATAACGTATTACTCGCTACCATCTAGCTCATGTTCGTCCAGTAGCAGGCATTCCGTATTGTCTATTTTCTCAGGTACTTCATTTGATAAAGTAAAGATTGATTAGCGATGGCTAGTTTATGTCTGTCTAGTAGCGGGTATTCCGTATTGTCTATTAATATCTATATATATATAGTTTACAATCCAAGTATTAAGTCGCCACACCACAAAATTTGTGTTAAATCCTCGAGTTGTCTTCATGTCATGTTTTAGCTATAATGTTGCTCACTAGTTCAGTGAGGCGCGCTAAGACGGTGGGTGTACGATACCGCTCGTACTTCAATGCGAAAGTGTCAGGTATTGAGTCTAATTTCACTGGCTGGTCTTGTATTCCCCGTAATGTTCTACAGTGTGTATTGTTATTACCGCCGCTGTTAATTGTAAATTATGTTGAGGGAAATGCCCTCTTAACAGTTGGATGCGGACAAAGTGGAGACGTTATGTACTTAAAGGGGGAAGGTCAATCGACACAGCCGTAGGTCTACTCTCTCTCTGCAATGAGATATTTACGAGCAGTAATGTAATTGGTAAATTTCCTTTTTTTTTTTTTTTTTTTTTTTGTGAAGTAGCCTACCGAGGATTTTGTGCTAATGTTTAGTTAAATGGTAAACAACTTTTACTGTTATTACAGTACTGTTTAACTCCTACTGTTACTCATCTTCGAGTTGTGTTGGCATTAAAGGTTTGAGAACTTTAAACGGAATACATATAATTTTTTTTTTATTTGAATCTAGCTATCCATGATCATAAATGTTAATGAGAGTCTAGTATTATACGTTATTACAGGAAAGTTAAATAAACAGAGTTGCAAGATAATATGGTGTTGTCCTGAATGATTTTTTTTTTTTTTTATCTCTTCTTCCTCAACATCGACGATGCCATTAGTGTACAAGAATCTGGAGTTAAGTAGCGTTGTGTTTACTGGTCTATAATTACAGCGTAAGAAAGGAATAATATCGGCGACCCAATTTTTTTTTTTTTCTCTCCTTTCTTTTTCCCTTAACGTCGGCTACGGATACGTCTTAAGATAAATAGTTTTTCTTTTCCAAGCTGGCTTCCCGTAGCCTAGGATGTTACGTTTCACGCTGGCAACAGTAGCCAGGATTTTAAGGGAAAAATAGTGCTTTTCAAGTCTGGCGTACACAGCCAGAATTCTAATTGTTGAAAGGTGACGCCTCAAGTTTAACCGAGAATCCAGTGCAGCAGAAGCTGCGAGAACAATTTGTGCAGTGTACGGGAATGAAGCAATTGCTGAAAGAACAGCACAGAAAAGCTTCTCTTGGCCAATGACTAACAATTTTTTTCCCAGTCAAAACCAAAACAGTTCTACAAGCAAGGCATTGAACTGCCACCTGAACGTTGGAAGAAGGTCATAGATAGTGGAGGTGAATATATCACTGAGTGATTGTGAGTTAATGTGAGTGACAGTGAAATGTATGCAATGTATTGTTACACTCGTAGAATATGTTAATGTTATGTCTATATTGTATTTGTATTTGAATTAACAGAACAGCAGAATAAAAATAAAATATAAAATATGAAAACCGCATGAACTTATGCATCGACCCAATATTTCTGATATGCTCGGGGGGCGATGTTCTTGGTGTTACATTAACACACAAGTAACACCCTAAAGTGGTAGTCATTTTGTCTTGTTTCAACACCTCACTTTTTGCTGTATACGTTTGATCTCGAAAACTGGGAACGTTTCGACACACTTGATTTATTGATGATAACGATGTCTTAACACTCAATGAAAATATTCAGATCTCACACCACATTCTGTATATCTCGTGTGAGTGTTGCAAGGCATTTTAAGTAATTCGAATAATGTAAGTCGCTATGTATATGGATATAGAATGTATAAATGAATAAAATTTCAGTAGAGAGTACAGTAGAACCCCTCTAATCCGTCACATTTGGGACTGGGGGTATGGTCGGAATGCAAACCAGGTCGGATTATCAGAAAATATAGAAAAATACGGATTTACAGTAAAATAAACAATCTCTGAATTCAAAATGACTGCATTGCTCTCTACAGTAAAAACAAACACACAGTAAGCACTAAAAACTGCACTTTACAGTACAGAAAATACACACAACGAAATAAATGATACAAGATATAACGTAGCACTAAAGCGGATATACGGAAACAGCAAATAAACAACAATGCCGCGACGGCAGTAAACGACAATGGGTCTCGTGAGTCACCGACGAGTCGGGACTAGCCGAGGGAGGTTCTACTGTATTTCCATTTCAGATTCTCTGTGAATCAACATCTCCTTAATGGAACACCATCGGGCAATAAAAAATTGTTATCCGAAAAGGGTGATAATACATATGGTGGTATGGAAGGGGCGCCATGTATGCATTAGAAATTCAGGAGTTAGATTTTTGTTATTACCGTGATATGTACTGTTGCTTTCTAGTAGGCCAATTAAGAGGCTCAATCAATACAAAGGAATTTAACTGTATTTTAACTCCAAATAAATACGTAAATGTGCCAATAAAAAGTGTACATATTGATCGCCCTAGTGGAAGTCCTAAATATTTTCTTGACAAACCTATTATTTTCTTTATGAATATGGATTTAAGGGCAATACATTTGCGGTGAAATTACTAATGCGTCACCAATTTATGTTCCTACCGCCAATTTAAACTTAAAGTTAAGTCTTTATTATGTGAATAATCTACTTATTTCTTCAAATAAAGAAATAAATATCATCTACATAATATCAAATGTTTTAAAGTTTATATTATATTGAACGAATGTGTACTTACATCTACATTCGACGCTTTCACAAAAGCTCCGTGAGGATGGACATGATCGTATAAAATAACTAAACCCACCATCACTCTTAAAACGAACAACTGAGTCTCTTCACGTTGAAACTGGGCGATTAGGTTTCTAAAATAAATGGAGACAATTATCATTTACGATGATATACACATATCCTTATTCTATAAATACATGTTCACATGAAATATGTTTCTCTACGGAATTATAAAAATACGTTAAAAACAAGCGCTTGATTGATTATAAAATAAAGGATACATACTCCAATTTTCACGTTTTGGATACATCATGAATTCTCATGTTATCTTCGATGAGCTCATCTTTCATTCTATAATCACTCCATCCCTCTGAAAATACATTTATTTGTAATATTTCATGGACTTTGTTTAATAAATACATAAATTGAAAGGAACTACAGATAATACCTGTTAACTTCGCTACCTCTTTTAAGTTGAGCACCTGCCTAACTTGCTCTTATTTCTGTACACAATACAATATTCATTACTTATTTTGTCAATTAGCCACCTGTCAATCTTAGAAATTGACCGATTTGAAGCAACTCTATTTTTAAGCTACTAATGTTGAATTCACCTCTATATGTTAAATACCTAAAATGTGTTAAGCTGCACATTCAACAGTATGAGTGATTTTTCATTTCTTAGGTTACTTAAAAATACAGGAGGTTAGTACTGTTTCTTGCTTTTTACAAATCAGCGCCATTAGGGATTACCATTTATATTCTACAGAATGTCCAAGAAATCCCCGTAGGTTTAAGTATAACAGGAGAAAATATCAGTGTAATTTTAGTTTACGGTATTTATTTAGTAGTATTGCACTTAAGTAAGTATACGTACGGATCCAATGTATATGCGCCATCGTGTTGTACACAGACGTATGCCTTTCTATGTTCTCCTTGACATGTTGAGGAGTTACCTTTTGAAAGGCTTTCTATATCCATCTTTTCGTGTAACGGAGTATCTGAGGAGTTATCTTTTGAAAGGGTTTCTATGTCCTTTACGTGTAATGGAGCATCTAAAGTGTTATCATTTGAAAGGCTTTCTATGTTCTTCTTGACGTGTAGTGAGCATCTGATTTTATTTATTTATTTAAGGCTTTCTATGTATTTCTTGACGTGCAGTGGAGCATCTACGTATTTATTTTTCGAAAGGCTTCCTCCACACTTTCGCGTAATTCTTCATCTGTTCTGTAACGACACGGAGAGATATGTAATTTCATTATTTCTCACAATGAGTTGTCTAGTGCTGTAAAGTTCGGACTTCGTCAGATCCATTTCAATGGAGGTTGAGATGCTGGAGAACCACACCTAATCCAGTGGTCTGGAAACTCGTACTTGCTTGAGAGCAGAGGTACCAGACACTATTGTCTGCGACCATGAAAGCAGTGTTACCAATTCAACTAAAATTACACTGTCATTGTTCTCTGGGATACTGAAATCTAGGAGTACGGAGACTTATCGGGCACCCTGTATAATTTTAAGACATTTGCTACTTCAGTCCAGATGGATTTATTAAGCTATCCATGCCGTTTGTTTTGTTCACATAACATTTTTCCTCTGCAGACTACCCACGGAATACACAACGATCGAATTCATATTGGAAAACGTTAAAAACGGACAAAATTAACGTCTGACGTCTTTGGCTCACCCTGCTGTTTTTAGTCAAGCCTCATTCACAAGGAAAATGATCTTTATTAATTCACACATAAGGGTTGCTTTGATGTTCACTACTCAAAGGAGTGGGTCAGCATGGAAAAATTACACTTAAACCATAGTGTGTGAATGGTAAATTAAGACAGATATTTATTATATGCAATATTTTAATATTAACCCTATGTAGATAATAATTAGCACATTAGAAGTATGTATACTACATTCTATAATAGATTTGACTTCAGGATACAATTATTTTTTTTATAAAGTTGACCACTTTTTAGTTGAACCGGCAGTAACCAAATACAGGTTTCGCAGCATCTTACAACCCACACATCACTCAATTACAGTGAGTCTAAGTTGGCCATCAATAAATCCGTCTGGACTGAACTACTATCCTGAAATTATACAACGGATATGGAAAAGCTTCACGGTGCCGATCCATTCATGCATTTGACGACAATTGACAAAAAATCAATATACGGTACCATCGTGTTCTAAATTTTTTGCCACTCTCAATTGACAAGATTTCCTCTTTCTCCCTTGGGTTTATTGATCTTCCGAAACAATAGTAAAAGAAATTCTGGAAGGCTTTGAAAAAAAAATCATGTATACAGTCGAATGTTCAGTTCTGCAATTTCCGTGTCCAACGTACAAAGATGAATTTAACCCTAAGATCAAAGGGAAAACGTCGTTTCAGTGCGGTAGAGTTCCGTGCTAAGTAGATGGAGTTAGAAGTAGTATATGTCTAACCGAATAATGAAAGTTCTACAAGAATGAGACCAATGTGGAAAGGGAACCTAGTTAAGAAGGCTATGTTGCATACATTTATTGTTACGTATATCAATAAATGAGAACAAAAGCTGGTAAGAAAATAAATTCTTCTCACACACACATTGGTACACAATTCACACGTAACAAAATACCTCAATACACAAAATAAGGCAAAACAACTTCCCGCTCTTTTAACAAAGCATTACAAAAAAACAGCAGCATATAGAAGTTATACTTTAAGAACTTGTAAAGCTACACTAAAAATCAAATTAGATACAGACCTCATTTAGTTTTCCTCACTGGCAAGGTGCACTGAATCTGTGAATGTTCACGGCTAAAGCAGTACGCGAAAAAGAGAGTAAAGTTAGAACTTAATGGAAACTCGTGAATCTGTTTAATAAAGGAAACAAGATCACCCCTATTTTGGGGCACGAAATTGCGGCAGGTAACCTCGTCTTGATTTCAGAAACAGATGGTATTTTAAAAATAAATAAGTTAGCATTAGTTTATGGCTTAGCTTTTCGCGGCTGTCCATTTGCAAAACACCAGGTACGTTCACGAGGATGGCTCTTGGTGTCAACTGTACTCAAACTAAATAATTCAGTGCAAGTTCGTGTGAGTGCGAGTCTTGTAACTGGATAGCGAACCCGTTCCCAAGTCTGAGCGAGTGTGAGCACCAATGAAGATTGAAGATAGTGAGCCTGAGCCCCAGTGAGCTTCGATTGCAAAACAGCCATCTCTGGTAAATACCACGATTTAAATCAAGTTTTCGCACTTTAGCAACCTATATCATCCGACTTTGGGTTAAAGATTAAAAGGAAGAGTAAAATAAAAAAATATTCACAGCTAAAAAGGAATCATTACAAAATAAAAACTACACAAAATCTTCCTTTTTTTCAAACGCGATTTTGAAATATAGTTCCCAAAAATTACATGGGACGAGAAGAAACCCTCTGTGTTGAATTTACATCCTATACAGTGGTAAAATTTTGCAATATTAACTAATGAAATATATTCGCCATTTAATGAGCATATATAAATAAATACTTACGGACTTTCTAACATTCTCAAACACACTTTTGCCATTGTACCAAGTGTTTCCGTCGTATTTTCAATTGGTATATTTTCATTCTGTAATTAGAGAACAATATGGAATCAGTCTTTGTTTCTTTTCTTCTTTTAACGAAAATGAAACTACCATATATATCACATTACGAGAAATAGTAGTTCAGTATAACACACACGCAAAGGTAACAAATGATTTATACTATCAGAGTAATATATACACACTCTTACTTAATAACAAGAATAGCCATCTTTGCATCTGATGTTTTAAAAGTCATTTTTATTTCGGCCGTATCATTTCAACATAAATTTAACTATTACCCAATTTCAGTAGCAACATTTTACCTATATGGCTCAGTGGTAGAGCGTACAACAGTATGTTGTATATTTTACTTGTAATAATTATTATTTACTTGTAATTTTGGGCCATAATGTATTTTAAATATATACTAGGTAGATTCTGTTAATAGTAGAAGAGAAAGAAAAAGAAATAATATATTCATAATGTTAATATATATAAAAAATATTCAAATATTTTTATGTAATCTAATCTTGATGTCGTCGTCATGACAATACAGAAATTAAATAGAATTATTCAGTTGACTAAATAGACATCTTAGAAATTTGTGTAGAAAGTAAATTGTACGCTTCTCATTTACATTTATTAAACAAAGTGTACAAAATAGTAATTTTGTGTGTTTAATGGCTCAATATTAATGTTTAAGAACTGAGTTATCGTTATAAGCGCTCACCTTTGGTGCGTGGAGACTTTCGATCTCACCTTATGCCAAGTGAGCTTTGTAGTGGACAAACACTTTGTGAATGCGTTTGCTGGGTTTTCCCCCGTTTCCTCCCACTTTCTTTATTCCACCATTTCATTCATTATCTTTATCACCGTCTCCCTTAGCCTTGGTACATAATCATGGGACGTTAAATTGAAAAGAAAGAAAGAAAAAAAAGATGAAATCTTTAATTTAAACAACGATTGTTGTGCTCTTTAGGCTAATGAATGTTTACGAAAAAAACTGATAGAATGCAAATGTGGAAGGAAATTGAACAGTCTCGAGAAAGCCCCAAAGAAAAGATGTTCATAAACTCTTATGGCCTGAGATCGAATCAGGGACCCTTCACGCCAGAGGTCGCGCTCTACTATTGAGTCGATCTTACACTAAATTCTATCACAGAAAAGATTACAAATTTTCCAAAGCCTGTACTACTTACCTCCGCCACAAATCTTGATGTCGCTTCGCTGAGTACCTTGAGCATCGGGGTCGCATGAGCATAAAATAAAGACATTCTATTGGCAAGCTCATTGGTAACTTCTCTGACGTCGGATTGTTCAAAACAATCTTGGCTGGACATTCGCTGACGAGTGATTGTGCGCCTGTAATAACTGAAGTCGTTCTGGATGGCTGGGATTTTCATCTGGAAATAATTTAATAATTCAAATAACTGACTTTTTACTTATTAACATGTTAATCGACTGTACATTTAGAATTAGTCAATTAATATCTACCTCTGTGTAACTATGTTAAGCTTTAATTAAATGGGAGATACATATACTTATCAATTTGGTGGACACATCACATGTCTGGGTTCACAAAGGTCAGGCGGCGATCGCAGCGCCGGGCTATTGGTGCTAGTGCATTACGACAAACTCCATGCTACGTGAAAAGCAGTACAACAGCAGTGTGTTGTAAACTGAGCAGACAGTGATAGTCAGGCGCGTATCTAAAATTTTTTTTTCTTGGGAAAGGTCCGAGTTTGAGGAGGACTAGTACTGAACCGATGCTATTCTGCATCCGAAAAGACGATAAGTAATTTTTAAGTATTGTCACCGCATTCCCAGAAAGAATAAAAGAATTAGATTGTTTTTATAAGGAAAGAAAGAGTACAGATGAAGTGTAAGATCAAAATCTCTGCTCAACAAGTACAGTTTTTTTTTTTCAAGAAATTATCCAAATATATGTCGAGTTATCAAATTTCGGGGGGAGGGGGTCCGGACCCGGTGGAGCCCTAACGTGGATGTGCCAATAGTGATAGTGTACAAGCTCTGCAACTTCTCTGATTTCCAAAAAGGGCAAATTGTTGGGGCTCGGTTATGTGATGCGAGCGTGAGAAAAGTGGCAAGTGTGTTGGCTGTGTCGCAAGGAACAGGGTTCTAGGTGATAACTGCCTTAAGACTCACACAGAACCATATCGTAGAAGAGAAACAGTATTCATAAGAAAATCCTCAGTGATAGGTCCCGCTGAGCATTCAAGCGGATTGTCACTTAGAATCATGATGCAACTGCGGTGCAAGTGACGGAAGAACTCAAGCAGCATCTCTTACAGCCCGTATCGACAACAATAATCCACTACAAGTTCCATGATATGCGCATACGGGAACGAGTTGCATGGGCAAAACAGCTAACATGGAACCATAACGCTTTAGGACAACGCCAATGAAGCCGCGAACATGCATGAATTGTTGATGACAGGAAACATATGATATGGTCGGAAGAATTATTGTTCACCTTATTTCAAACCACGGGCTGTGTTTGTGTGTGGTGGACGCACAAAGAAGTGTCTCCGTCGAACCATGAAACATGGCGGCGGCTCCAAGATGCTATTGACCTCAATATCATAGTTTTCAGTGAGTCCTGAGCTAACGCTTACAGGTCGCATCACTGCCTGTGATCATGTCATGTTAGGGGACCATGTGCATCCTATGGTCCAAATGTTTCCGAGCAATGACGCCTTATTCTAGGATGATAACGCGTTCATTCACGTAGGTGTTACTGCTGCGGTGTGGTGTGACAAAAATTAGAATGAAGTTTAACATCTTCCCTGCCCCTTCCCCATATTCAAGGATCTGAAAATAATTCAACATCTATAATCCTTTTGGAGACACGAATCCGGTGCACATTTTCTTCTTTATCCTCTCTCATGAAACTGAATGAGTCACTGACTGAAGGAATAGTTCATTATCACACTTGCTTATGACATTTATGACTGCATTCCACGTCACATCAGAACTATTCTGGGGACGAATAGTGATCCAACGCCACTTTAATCTGGTAACGTGGTACTTTTTTTCCTGCAGTTCCCACTAAATTGATAAGAATCTCTATAAGACACATCAAATTCTTTGTTTTCATTCGTATATCAAATACAAGAAGCAGACTTCAGGCTTCCGTTTTGCGCTAAGTCGACACAATGCAATAAGCCACGTTTTTACACAGGTTGTGGCAGGAAGAACTCCCCGATTTGGGATGGGCATAGCATTGAGTAGGGAGCGTGTCGTCTAATTGCAATCGATGTGTGACTACTGGGTAAGGTATGCGCCCATAATTATCGATAAAATCACGCCATATTCATAATTACGATTGTTAAGAGACACACTCACAAATGTGAAAAAATAAAGGACTATATAAAGGACTTCGCACTATATAAAGGACTTAAGCCATTGTGTTTCCCTGAAACTGAGTGACCGAGTATTTCATTCAAAATATTGGAGAAGAGAAAAGATTCATGAGGAACATTACTAGGTGAGTATTTTGAGTATTACAATGCGTTCCATACACTTAGTAAGTAATAATGAAAAACAAATTACCTCAAAAGCAACCAACATTATCTACAAGTGAACGTTTCAGGAAGAAGTTTTTGCCTTCTTCAGCACATAACTTTCAAGAAAACTACGTTAGAAGATAATCAACGGAATGTTAGTTCCATAATGAGTGTTAGATTCGTGAAAAGATATGTGCTAAAAAGGTAGTAACGGGTTTAATGGGTATGCTAAACATGTATTATTATTTTTGCTGTTAGACTATTCTAACTAACAATTTATACTTGATTCCTTTTTATACATTACATAGATATAGTTATAAAGGGTGTTCAGAAAGTAAGTGTGCAGTTCATAACTTGCCGAATTTTATTTTCCATTGCCTTCATAGGCCTTTCTCTTCAACGTACCCCATAGAAAGTAATCCGATGGAGTCAAGTCGGGTCGGGTTCAAATATGTTAAACAATGGAAAATGTATTACCAATTGACAATCATATCAGTCATCACTCAGCACACCACAACATGGCACTTCATAGTTACTTTCTGAACACCCTATAAAGATTAGACAAATCTAATCCTAATGATTATAGATATTTTATGCTTTTATTTAATTTTATATGACTCAATTCTGACACTATGAAATTTTGCTATGACACTTATGTACGGCACGATTAATTTTATACTTTATACTGGTATTGGGGACAAATGCAGTTTGTAACTTTGTATATTACAGTGCTATACTAGTTTAACGATACTCTTAGTACTAATAATAATAAACATTTTTACGTGCTGAGAACAGCTGAAATGCAGCAAAAATACAACACTTTGTCATACTCCACAACATTACTTTAACACTATAATATAACAAAAGAGATTAATAATTGTTAATCTATTTGATTCTATAAAAAAAAAAAAAAAAAAAAAAAAAAAAAAAAAAAAGAGAGAGAGAGAGAGAGAGAGAGAGAGACAGGAAGATCGTTCTTTGATCTTCTGCGTTACAAAAAGTGTATGACTATCGTGGCACTACCAAAACTCTTCAATAACCACAAAAGACAATATCTGGTTTAATCTCTATTCTCAATCTATACCTTGACTATCTTCTGAATCTCTCAACTCTATATCATTCATAAATTCACTATCTTAGCATATCATTCCAATATTAATCGTATTTCTAACAGTTATAATCTTCTGAGTAATCTTGAATCACAAGATCAAACCATCTTCAAAACTGTATCAAATATGCATTCCATTCGCACAGGTTATCTCTAATTTACCTAGTAACAGTCAGTGTCACATTCTTAAGCACTTTGTACCATTCTAATATTCCAACAATAATGATTAACTTTTTAACATGAATTAATAATAAGATAAACACTGACAGTGTAGTCTATGCCCATTCGTAAAACACTGAGACGTCAAAAATTAAAAGATAAAAACAACTACTAAGTTGTATTAAAAATTCTAAAATAAAATCACATTTTAAGCATCTACTATAGCTTGTTAAAAGTCTGTAGAGGTTAAAATGTTCCCTATTATGTGGCTGCAATATTTATTTTTCCCCTTGTACAGTCTGCAGCAAAAAACCTGCAACATAAGCATGTAAGTTTGTGAAACGACGAAGTCTTTTGCTCAAAAATAACTGTGCAGGGGAAGACGCCAAGGTTTCTCCTGGCGTGATTCGTGCCACTTAGACGGTATGTTGATTCCCTGCGCTGTTAGGCATAGTTTCACAATAAACTTACATGCTCATGTTGCAGGTTTCTTGCTACGGACTGTACCATATTGGAACTTTAATATCCACAATTTTTTTTTTTTAAATATAGCCTAAGTTACATCGGTTGTCAAGTATATTTTCTACCAATACAGAGTCAATTAATTTTCTCCTGTCAGCTAGTGGTTCCCATTAACAAATATGCTTTCATAAGTGCAGGAGTAATAATCCAGTCCTAACTTAAAAGAAAGTATTCTAAGAAAACACTTTTGGACTATTTCAAGTTTCTTTACGAGAGTATTTGTTAGGCTTTCCGAATCGCCGATGTATTATTCTATTTTGATCTTACCAGTAATTTATATAAAAATACATAAGTATCTGACTGACAAAAGGCATTAATTAAACAAGTAACCAATTATTTTTCTTGCTTCATTACATATATTCTATCTATGATCAATAAAGTGTAATGACTTGTCAAATTGTTACACCTAAATCCTTCCTTTTGTCACTTTCAGTATTATATTACCTTGTATTATTATTATTATTATTATTATTAAACTACGGAGTAGACACAGAATTTTCTTTTAAATTTCTTACCGTAATTTTTAAAATTGTTAACATATTTCGCGAGTAAGATCATTATAATTTACAGAAGTTCTCAATTAAGTACGATATTTTTGTATCTATAGTACTTTCGAACATTCTGTTCTCAGAATAATCAGTGCTAATGTAAGGGATGGATTAATTACAATCCTCAAGTAAATACATGAACAGAGGGTAGGTACACTTATTTTTAAAACTATCCAAATAAGTGTTTGAAATAAAATCTTTAACTGTATCCACAAAACCCACGAAAATGACACTCACTTATTCAGACACATTAACTACATTTATATTAAAATAATTTACTAGAAGAATGGAAAGAACAACCATATCTTCGCTATCAAAGGTAAAATTGAACAAAGCAGACACTTATTATAGTAGGACCTCGATAACTCGAAGCTGAAGGAAATAGACAAAAATCGGAGTTATCGAGTTCTTTAACTAATCAAGATTAAAGTTATCAAGGTGATTGCAACAAAAATTCGAGATATCGAGGTTCGACGTTCCTCATTAAAAGTGACTATATAACCTCTATAACTCGAAGTTTTATTCATTCGACCTTTATAACTCGAAGTTGTGAAAGTTTCTTAAATTAAATAAGATTAGTAAAAATAAAACACTGTGTACATGTTTGGAAGGGGATGGGGGGGCTTTCATGTCTAGACATGAGTAAAACATAATTACAGTACACATTAGTAACAATGACAAGACTAACAACAATGACAATTACGTAAAACATAGAGGTATAGCTTCCAGTTATCGAGGTCACATCAAGAGAAATTCGAATTATAGAGGTAAACTTCGACTCGTAGAGGTTCGGAGATACGAAAGTTGGGGTTACCGTGGTTTCAGGGCCGGCGCAAGGGGGGGGGGGGTCGAGCCGTGCCACTGCCCAGGGCGGCAAAATTTGAAAAAGAAAAGAATACAGGGGCGGCAAAATTTGAGAAAGAAAATAATAAAGGGGCGGCATGTGAAAGTACCGCCCAGGGCGGCAAAACTTCTAGCGCCGGCCCTGCGTGGTTTTGAATATGATTATGAATTCGAATTATTGAGGTTGTAATTTTTAAGAGTTATAGAGAGGTTAGAGGTTATTTTAAGATTGAATGTTAAGTGGAGTTTAAAGGAATGTGAAATAATCGAGTTACCACGAAATTCGAGTTATCAAGGTTCGAGGTATCGAGGTCCAACTCTATTAGGCATAAAAATTGTCTACAAGACAAGAAATGAGACTGTCTCGTCTTGAAAAGGTATCATATAATTGACGTCTCGTCTCACAAGTAAACTTTCTCTCCTTTGATACCGGTTTGCTGGAAACGCATATATTTCCGAAAAGCTGAGGTCGATAGTAGAAAAACTGGGAAATATGAGGGGCAGAGGGACAAGCGTTCAGGAGCTATAAGACCCACAAAGTATCAAGATAAAGTTTGACATATTCCTTGAACTTTGATTTGTAGAGACTCAAGGAACCTAAGTTTTTAAACATGATTATGAAACTCTTAAAATTAGACTTATCAAGATTTTAATTTTTAAACATTCTACTTATAGAGCTTATTTTAGCATTGAGTGTTACGGAGAGTTCAAGGGAATGTGAAAAAGAAAATGAGATATCAAGGGATTCGAGTTATCGAGGTCCAACTGTACTATTAATCTATGTTACAGTTTTGGCAGTACCAATGCCTTCATCACACACAGTTTTCAGATAGAAATAATGTATCTGTTGAAGGCAATGATATACCACCGAAACAGTAACACAGAGTAATGATAATAAATGTTTGTTTTTGGCCAGATTTTGCTTTTATTTAAGTTCTACTTAATTCCAAACCTAAAATAAGCATTATCATACCACTACCCTTCGTACTACTAGACCTCATTTTGATGAAGTCCTAACATCTCACAATTTGCATTTTTAAAACACTAATTTTACCTAATCAATCAACTTACCTTGTACTCATCAAATTTCAACACGAATTCCAATATTTCTGCGAACTGTTTAACCAGTGCTTGTTGCGTTTCTAAATGCTGTGTTGGTGTCATCGGGCCGGAACACAGCTGAAAGAGGATCTTTGGTACAACGGCCTCTGTAATAGAAACGAAATAACAAATAAACCTCTTGAAAATCATAAAACAATAACAATATACTCTATTAAGGGACACCTCCATAATATGGATAAACTTTGTTGTCCCGGCAACAATGTATGATTATTATGGGAGAGAATCTTCCTTTTACGGACACTGTCAGCTAGGAACATATACAGTCTTTTCTCACCTCCACGTATCAGTAGAAATTATTGTCAGTGCATATGTATTTAGCACAGAAAATATTTCCTGCAATTTTAAAATAAACCTTCAAGTGATCCCGCAGCTACAAATACATTTCTATCACAAGCTATTACAGGCTTCCCTCCCTCTCCTCACAAAAAATTCATAAAACTTCGTTATTGGTCAGCTCTTCCTACAATTGCAGTATTTATCAACAACGTTCTTATCGGGCTTCTTTTACTTTTAATATAATATTATAAGCAAATTGACGGACTTTTATAGGGAAAATTATCATACACGAATTATATTTTGCAGTACACTCCCACATACACACATCCCCAGCGATACTTTTGATCCTCTGCAGAGGCGCATTTCTCCTTCATTTTGCCCAGTATTCGTACACTCAGTACAGTACATGGTATTTCGGCATTTACATTTAAGTCAATGCATTTAATGTACACTATATATACGAAGAATTACCAACGACGTCCGTTACTGAGAGGTTTCACTATATGTGGTTAGAACTAAAGAATCCCGAAGTGGAGTGGAAAATAAAATACTTAGCAGGAAATAGTGAAACCAGAACCACGTACACCAAGGAAGATACACACTATACGTAATTTCGCTAACCTCTTCATCAGATGATATGATTCCAATTTGCAACAAAGGTAGCTTCACAGAAATTTTCCTGATCTCTACCTTCCTACTTCTTCCTCTCAATCTGATGGTGTTCGTAACTGTTTTCTGTAAATTCATTATATATATAATCTATGTTACACAGTTTTACAAACTTAAGAATGATTACTAAGGTTGTAATTAGCGGAAAGAAATAAGGAAATTTTTGCCTCCCGCACTTTCAATTTTCAATATGCATTATTTTGAAATACAGCGAAAATAATTAATACCATAAATGATCATATAGTGTGTGTAAACCAAAATTCACATACCATTTTTCATTTCAAACGGGTAGCAGCAATAAAACAAGATCATTTGATAATGAAGTGGTAGAAAGCTTTACACAACTACATAACTTAACAGATCATTTTATATTAAAAACTAAAGTGGGAAAATGTGACGCGGATCACACCCTCAAAACCACTGCTCTAAAGTATATCGTGAGTTTAACTTATTTTTCAAATCTCCACACCGTATTTATACCAACAAATAAAATAATGTGTGTGCATGTGTCATCAGATTATAGAGAGAACCATCTAAAGCCACCAAATTCTGTATACAGATATATTTTGACCAATCTAATCGCGTACGAAGTCGTTTTCTTTATTTTCGTCTCGATGGAGGAATTGTGGGGGCGGTCAAACTTTATATGAACAGTGAACCATAGTGCTTATAAGGAAGGCAACACAAACTACTCAGCTGTGCTGCAGGTGGCTTGACCCGATAATTAATATAAGCAGCATTCTTGTCGTTATATATTTCATACATTTCTTTATTATCAAAGATAGAAATTAAATACAGACTAAAAAAATCAGGAAATTCGTGTTATTATTCAATTCAAAATCTTTTGTCGTCGCGAATTCTGTCGAGGAATTTGAAGCTTAAAATGTATAAAACGATAATCATGCCTGTTTGCTGTATGGTTGCGAAACATAGTCGTTTAATCTGAGAGAAGAACGCAGACTGAAAGTATTTGAGAACATTCTAATCTATAATCGAAATGGCGGAAATTTTATGAGGAGGAATTGAATAATTTATACCGTTTATCAAACACTGTTACGGTCATCAAGTCTAGAAGGCTCAAGTGGGCTGTTATGTAGCCAGAATGGAAGAAAGTAGGAATGCGTTCAAAGTTTTAACTGGAAATCCAATTGGAAAACGGCCATTAGGAAGACCTAAGTGCAGATGGGAGCACAATATTAAAATGAATCTCGCAGAAATAGGAGTACAAAGTAGAAACTGGATTCAGTTGGCTAAGGACAGAAGTTAATGGAGAGCTTTTGTGAACGCGGCATTAACTTACGGATTTCATAGGCTACAGTTAGTTATAATTCTTCCCGTGCAAAGAACGGCCACTTCCCTTAGTTCTCAGTAAATATACTTTTAGCAAATCACGAAAGATTCTCGCGATTTCACTAGCTCACCTTAAAACTCTTGGTACGGAAGGAGTTTTGGAAATTCGATGAGGAAGGGGGAGAAATACGGGTGGCAATTATTATAGTAAAATGTCTGAATCTCCAAATCTCTGGAGGGTAGAGACAAGAAATTTAGTACAGGGCTTTCCCATTTAAAATAATTAGATAGGTATTTTACTGTTATTTGATACAGGGTGGCGCGGGGTCCACTGACACATTTTGAAATTGAATATTGCACAGGCTACACAGCTTGAAGTGGATTACGGCTGGAAGATTGGATGAGAATAGGACATCATTTTATAGGAATACCATAACAGTTACCACGGACATCGTTGGAGCGTTGAGCAATGTGTTTTCTGTGTTGGCACTTATTACGAAATGAAATCAGTCATTAAAGTGTAGCGATTGTTGAGACATTTCATTGTTACCTGATATATGCTAAAGGTCCATTGTAACTGTTGCAGTGTTCTTACGAAATAGCATCCTATTCGCTTTCCATCCACCAGCAGCAACCCACTCCAAGCTATCGCGCCTGCGCAATATTCACCTTTGAAATGTGTCAGTCGACTCCACGCCACCCTGTGTTTCCCCTAGAAGGCGTTAAGAGAAAAGGGTAGGGTTATAACTATTATAACAGAATGACCATACCTCTAAATTCTTTAACGTTAGAGGCAGGAAATTTCGTATTTAATTTTTCATTTAAATAAGTTCAATTCCCGGGACAGTCGTACTTTATGCACCTTTTTAATTACTTTAAGAATCCTTACCTAGTTCAGTTGAAAATTCATAAAATCGTTTTAATTTGCTGACTAGAGGAATCACAGCCTGCCACGCTCTATCTTGGTAATCTTCTGTAGGATTTGATATGGCCTGAAACAGAACACACAAGAAATAAATTAACTTTCTGCAATATTTAGCTGTATTTTTCACAAAACAATGCCTTGATACAGCAATTTTAATATCAACATTTAACTTATTCTAAAATCCACACTTCTTGTGAACATAGATGCCGAGAAAAGTACTAAACAAACAATGGAACAATGTTAGAAAATGTACTCCTTCGAAAGGATGTTACAACTCGTTTTAGGGTCATCGAAAAAGAGCATATTTCATACACAAACTATGTACTCGTATATAGTGAGGAGCACGATGCCCCAGTGGTAGATACCTCATTTCTAGTGAACGAGATTCCTGATTCGAACGAAAACATGTGCTGTTATTATAGATAGCGGTAGACAATATCATATCTGTGGGTGCTCCCGTTTCATTCCACATTCTCATTCCATCAATTTCATAATCATTTGTGGGACGTTAAATTCAAAATATGCTTAGTATATATCATATGGCATGATATAGAGGCAGGGACCTCTTGCACAAGAAGTGAGCGCATTACTAATGAACCAATGTACCGGTTTAGTTCTTTTTTGTCTGCTCTCGCTTGACCAACAATAATAATAAAAAGCACCGTACCATTTTCGGCCCATGAACTACTGATGTCTATGTCGTTCTCTGAAGAGGAGGAAAATTCGAAATATATCACAGATCATAATACACAAATAATCCGTCAATAGGGAACATAGAGGTGAGTGCTGAAAATAAAAGCAAGCGTTCCTTACGTATTTTAGCTGTAACGAACTGAAATGTCCGTTCTTTGCACGAGGGGAATAGGCTTATAGAAAATAACTGAGTTCCTTTCCTCCTTAGGATATGCATTTCAATGAAAGCGTAATAATAAAATTCCGTAAGATACTCTAGATTTTTTGGCACAAATTTTGATGAAACATCTATTAGAAAATAAAATGAAATCTTGAAGTTTTACGTCCCACGATTATACCGGCTAAGCTAAAGGAGATGGTGATGATGAGAAATGAAAGAAACGGTGGAACGAAGAAAGTGGGAGGAAACGGAAGAACCCCGAGAAAACCCACGCACACGTGTTTGTTCACCGCAAAGTTTACTTGGCGCGAGCTGGGATCGAACCAAAGACCCCATTGCACCAGAGGTGAATGCTCTACCACTGAGCCACCCCCCTCCCATTCCCCTAGAATATGCCCTTTAATCAAAGTGGCATGATAAACATCCAGCTTAAGCTGGATAATCACTATGTTCGAAAAGTAATTTCAAACGGATTATTCCCCGATCCTGAGGAACTATGAATTCGACATAACCTTGGTCATTTGGGACATTTTATTGTCACCCATCAAGGCAATTGGGCTGAATTTGAACTTGAACGATATTGGTTTTGTCGCTATTCATCTCAGCGACCCCGAAAACTATGGCTTCGATACTAATATCGAACGTTTTCGATTATTTTTACATTCATCCCTTTCCACTCACAGCTCTAGGGTTGCTAGGGATGTCTTGTACTTGCAGGATTAGGAATGAGATTTCTAGGCTTTCGGCATCTATGGCTATGTTAGCCTATCATGTGAGGGATGACGTCCGTCCGTGATCACACCGCCCGGGAAATGGAGCAGGAAGAGAACAATGGGGAAGGAAGGAATCTTCTTGGGACCATTATGTTAGGTGTTATCGCGGCATTTGTCTAGTGTGAATAACGAAAACACAGAAAAACCTCATTCAGAATAGCTGGCCTGAAGAAAGCTATTACAGGGTTCCTACTGATCTGGAGAAATCTATTTCGCTGACTTCTCCCTGACCTTTGGCAGGAAATTCCCTGATGTTCATGACAGGTGTCGGATGACCGATATATAAATAAAGAATAAATAACGTGAATATTTATGTATGAGGACATTTATTATATAGAGACAAATAGTAATCAACGTACAATCCACTTACCTCCCAAAAAATCTGAGCAACGTCCCATACTGTAATCATTTATGGTTGCCTATGCTGAAATTGATGTACAATTAATGTTAGAAAAAATATATTTTATAAAATTTCCCTGATTTCCAGTCTTTTCCCCTGGGTTTCCCTGATTTTATAAAATTTCCCTCATTTCCAGTCTTTTTCCCTGAGTTTCCCTGACCTGCACCATTTCCCCTGACCAGTAGGAATCCCGTATTACAACTTTCCGACAGGGTGTCCACAGCGGGAATAAAAACCCAGAACCGCTCGTACCAAAGGAGAGAGCATTAGCTACTATGCTACGCGCGCCCACACTTACTTCCACAGGATTTATTTCCAGACTGTAACTTGTGTGTATCAAGTTTGGTTGAAACTGATCCAGGCGTTATGCTGGAATAAATATATATATAAATGAAATGAAATATTTCAGTATAACGTCCCTTAATTATGCTCTTTAGGCTAAGGGAGACGGACGATTAAGGCACGTGAATGATGATGAAGGAAGAATCGGTGGAGTGATAATGTGGGAGGAAACAGGAGCACCCGAGAAAACCCACGGACACGATGCTGTTCAGCACAAACTTACTTGGCCGGGGATCGAACCAATATCCCATCCCACCAGAGCTAAGCGCTCTACCCCTGAGCCACCGTAACATCCGCTCATATATATCTGTATGATGTTGTCATTATCTGAGAAAAGTTTACAGTAAAAATTATTTTATTTCGATCCTAAACCAGTTTGAGTTGAACGTTGCCAGCTCAGAAAATGCTGTATTTATAATGATTAAGGTCTTTATAGAGTAAACATACACTGAGGAATATAACGTCGCTTGTAAAATATTATTTTTGAAGATATTAAGAGTCTATCTTGTCCAAAAGACAGAATATACGTTATTTTGTATTGATACACCTACTCCAGGGTGTCTACTAAAACTCCCAAATGAAATTTCGTGACTGTTTCGTGACCTTTACTTTATCAGACCATAAAATTTCTTAATATTCTCAATGGCAAATTTGGGTGCAAATTAGGCCGAATTTTCATGCATGCGAGAGAAGCATGCTTTGCTTGCGATTTGGTAGCGTCTAAAGCCGACCATAGACATTATTGGTGATAAATTTGACGTTTTGTAGAACAAAATTTTCCAGTGAACGGAGCGGAGCGGCGATTATTAACTATTAGGAATTAGCGTTCCCACACACAAAATATTGCTATTATGGTAAGATTTCAACACACTGTCTACCGAAGCACAAGTGCAAAGACTGGGTTTCTTTGTTGTGTAATGAAAATTTTGAAGAAAGTTTGTCGGTGTGATTGTTTAAAAACATCCATACATACTTCTCTAATCTCTTTCCCTGCGCCTTTGTACTGTTGAATTTCTTCTAGAATGGACTCGGATCTCTCTAAAACTTGTTGGACCTCTTCAAATGTTTCTTGTTCCGATTCTGTAGGCTGAGCATCTAGAAAAGCAAAGTACATATTACTCTCAATTTAACATACAATCATAAACATAAATAATGATTGTTAGAACGCTATTAAGCCAAATTTAAAAACAGATGTATTTTCGAAACTACTGAAACCTGAACAGTTATAATAATCACATTTACTCTAATTATCAAAATTACTATTTGCAAGAGACAGAAAAGTATTGCAACCGGGAAATTATACAGTTTTAATTTCTGTTGTGCCTCAATTTCAAATTTAATATTAATTATCAAAAAAGATAAACAAAAAAAAAATCCTTTACATATCAATTTCATGTCAGAAATCTTTTAAAAAATGTTAAAAATTATTATGTAATTTTATTTTGTCTGTGAATTTGTTTTATGTGATGAAGACAGTTTCACTTACATAATGAACTTCCTCATTATGTAAATCTTGCGTTGACCGATTTCATTGTCTAAACCAGATTCCGTTTTGTACAGCAATCCGATTTTCTGGGTCACATTTTTAATGGCGTAATTCTACGTTATAACCAGGTGCACTTTAAGTAACAACATCAGCAAAAATAATAGTATATAATCTCAAAATACTTCCGAGATAGTAGGTGTGTTAGTAAGTAATATATCGTTAGCTATCTCAATGTAACTTTTAAGAACTTAAAATCACGCTTTATCTTCAAACTCCGAACATCATAATCTGTATCGGTTAATGTTAAATAAATAGATAAATAAAAATACCTATTTCATCAAATAACAAACTTCTCTCTAAATCTCCACGATATTTGGTGCTTGTGCTAAAATTAAACTTCAAGTAACTGTTGTTAAACAATAACTTCAATTTAAAAAAAAAAAAAAACGCAGGTATTTGTTCAAAAACTGTCAACTGCCAAGAATGACTCAAAACATCAAACAATTCTCAAACACTAATAACAACTACTCAAAAAATTTATTTAAATCAATCACACATTAAAGCTTATATCTTTTTATTCATGCCTAAAATTACCACGTTTAATTAATGTCTATCTAAAATATATTTTAAAAAAATATGTTTAAGTCATTAAAAAACCTCTCGTAATGCGCATCCAATTAAAATTTTACGTACAAACCTTAAGCATAAACCACAGTATTTAGAAATATTATGAATGGCATGGCTTTTAAACTGTGAATCAGCATGAACGAAAAACTAAACACCAACAAAGAAAATACACACATCAAAGAATATCCTACTATCTTTTTAAGTACCCTTGTAATTTAGCCTCAGCAAATTTTTCCTCATATCAACCAAAGCCTTTTAACTAGGAAAATTGAGACAGCTTAGTTCGCTAGTGCTTAAGCTGCTCAGTTCGTTAGAAGCTGATCTATGGAGAATTTGATAGGACCAAACTACGAGGATAATTCTAGTACATTAAAAATATGCCCTTGCGTAACCTGTCAAATTCGTTTTCACGATTACTTTTATAAAAGGGAAAGAAAAAAAACTTACGAATCACGCAGTTCCTGCAAAAGATTATAGCACTGTTCACAAGTTTCTGGTATTCCCATACAGATTAAATTAAAATGAATATCTCGTTAAGTAGGAATGTTTAAAGAATAAACTGATAAGAATGTATTTTTAAATAAAATGTTCAAGTTCCATGTTAAGAGGCCTCATCCCGGCGAAATTAAAATTCCGCTAATTTTACAGTAATTCTGTGATATCTTCAAATAGATAAAAGATAATTGAAATGTGGAACAAAGCGCCCTAGATAATATTATTTTGCGTGAGGTACCGTTATCACAAGTCATCTAGTGGCTTTCAGTTTTCAGCCGTTTAGAAACGCGAAAATAAATGCCGATTTTCAAACTGGCTCGGAATCGAAAACAGATAAGTGAATCGTGATAACTGTATCCCATGTAAAATGATATTGTCTAGGGTGCTCTTGTTCCCCAATTCGATTATCTTTTATCTATCTGAAGATATCACAAAATTACTGTAAAATTAGCGGTATTTTAATTTCGCCGGGATGAGGCCTCTTAATTCCAAGACGTATCATCCCTAGATTCCCGAGACTCTGTACTTTGCTAAACCTGTATTATATTCATTTCTATTCCGGAATACTTGTGTAAATATCTATGAGAGGGAAATAAAGTCCTACCCCGGAAAGATGCGTCGTTTGGAGCTCCAGATATCACTGATCCTGGAACAATATTGCATGTCGTGTATTTTGGGTAACTTCTTTAAATAAACTATGTAACTCACAGTTCCATGTATTTATCCCAGAGATATAATTTCGAGAGCTGCTCTTGTTCTCATCCTCGGTTGCTCAATGTACGAAGAACAACGAAATTAATGAACTCGCATACTTATTGGTTTATAACTAACAATGTATAAAACACAAATCATTACATGAAAAACGTTCTCCCGTTTCCTCCCACTTTCTTCATTCCACCATTTCATTCGTTTCTCATCATCACAGTTTCCTTTAGCCTAGTCGGGATAGCCCTGAGACGTAACACTGAAAACATGTGACTTAATTTTCATTTTAGAAAAATTAAATAGAGGGCAAAAACAGAACATGAAACACATTGTCGAAAAACCGAATGGAAATGAGTAAAATTTATAATAAACTTCTCTCGTTCTTATGAACAAAACAAAAAGACTCAAGACATATAGCTGTTCGCTTTTAAATTTACAGCCATGTCTGTGCGGACCTCCAATTCAAACCAGGCCTGAACCTTCCAGCACATGCAATGGAAACAAGTGTACAGCCCGCGCGCCACGAGAAAACTCCGTACAGACGGGGTGACGGGATAAAGAGGGCGACTCTGTTTTCAGAATCTGCGTGTGAAAAATGGTTTATGCTTGGCCTTTCCATGTGGGAGGAATGGGGTATCAAGGGTTGCCAGCTAATGATTTTCAACAATGGCAAGCTTGAAGAGAATGGTTAGGCTCTTCGAAAGCTTTTGAGATGAATACTCTACTAAAAATTTAGTTTACTGTCGCAGTAAGTTGTCAGTTCAACATATTAGTACTTGGGGTGTGTCGGTTGCAGAATTGCTGTTGTAGTTTGTGTTTTATTTGCTCTGTTTTTATTATTACTGTTTTTTTTTTTTTTTTTTTTTTTTTTTTTTTTTTTTTTTTTTTTTTTTTTTTTGTCGTAACGTACGTTACGACTACGACTCTTTGCAAGAACATGGGGAAGAAATCTTTATAAAAGGGTAGTAAAGGAAGGGAAATCTTTATTAAAGTTATCGACTTCTGTAACCAAAAAGCTAAAAGTAAGCGATACATTGTCTCTACCACTTGTGCCAACAAACGTGTAGTAATTGCAACAGATACTCATGTGTCTACAATTAACACGGTTCGCAAAGAATCAGATTAATATGTATTCAGAATTCTGTTTTTGTTATTGTTCCTTTTGATGAAAAGTTTTTTTTTTTTTTTTCAACTGGAATATATGGTATTATTTTGTTATATATAAATAAAAAATAAATCATTCACGTTGTGCGGTCCGGTGTGACCGGTAATACCCATCTTTGTTATCCCAAAAATTCCTTTCACTTGCTTTTTCATATCTAAAACTTGTATTACTTTCTAAAAATGTTACTTTTCTCCTTTATATAAGCACTTATGATTTCACACACCTTGTCGAGTGTTAGTTATAGTACTGGTTTTCTGTATAGTACCGGGGGTTACAATTAAAGTGCCGCTATTCACAGCCTTCAGCGCCTGCTGTAATCAACGTATTACATTGAAATTTAGTAAATATGCTAACGAGACTATGCGGAAGCGAGTTAGTTGTACTTTACGCCATCGGGGGAAATGTTGCGCTGTACAGGCCGTAACACCTGCGATCTTACACTTCATTCACACGATCACGTGAGGAGAAGCTTGGCTATTGATAAGAGACTGCACACTGTTAGTAAACTTGGTCTATCAGAATGAAAGCATTGACAGTCCAGTATTGAGAGAATATCGACGTCTGAAAGGAATGAGAAGAGGATCGGTATCAAGGAATGGCTTAAAGAAGATGGTACTGAAATTCGAGACAATGGGTGAGTTGCGTTTGGTTCCAGGAAGAGGAAAACGACTAATGAGGCTGTTGTGGCTAATAAGGCGCATTTTACACTAGAAGGGGCAGTGAACACGCAAAACTGTCGGGCATGGGGCTCGGGATTAAATACGTTGAGTAGGAACAACCATTATACTCTGTGTACATGACTGTCTGGTGTGCATTCAAAGAAACATTCAATATTGACCTGTTTTTTCTTTGAAAAGATGACACCCCCAAGGATTTGCTACCTGTACCGTCACAATCGGCACGTTATAGAGACCATTTAGTGCGACATGTGATTCCTACGTTACATGCACGAAACTGTTTGCAGACGACTATTTTCACGCAATACGGGGTCACGTTCGTCACGTAGAAAATCTTCTTCGTAAAGCTTTCACTGCTGAACGCATCATCTCCCGAGCCTTTCGGGTGTGTGGCCAGCAAGCTTCCCCGATCTAGATCTATGTGACTTCTGGCTGTGGGGATATCTGAAAGTTCGGGGTCTACCAAGAAAATGTTCACTCGCTAGCGGAACTCAAGAACAGCATAAGACGACATGTCGCAACAATTCCGCAGGAACTGCTGTGAGCAACTGTTGCGCACGCTATTTTGCGAATGCAACATGTCGATGTTTCTGGTGGCCATACGGAGCATGTTATGTAAACTGGTCACTGTAACTGCAAATGTAGTAAAATTATTACCATTGCATCTTTTGTTACCATTAAATGGAAATAAAGTTTAGCCTTTTGTTATCTTCACATTGTTCCTAAAGTTGTTCCCTTTGCACCATTTTTACAATCACCTGCCCTTCACCTTGCTTGCATTACATTTATCTCACATGTTTGACCTCTTCGACCTAGATAATCGTCTTATCCATACATTCAGGACCATTTCCACGCGTGTATTATCTGTACAGCGCCACATTTTCCATGATGGTGGAACTAATATTTTTCCAGTGTAACTCATTTCCGCTTCGTCCCATTAACATACAGTAGAGCGTCGATTATCCGAAGTAATTGGGGGACATGGATGTTCGGAAAACTGGTTTGTTCGGATAATCGAACTGTACATGTTTATTTGCCAAAAAGAAGTACTGTACAGTAAACTTATTCATAAAAACAGGCATCTCTTTAAGTATTACAAAGTAACGTACAAAGGCAACTTTAGTAGGAATATATAGTACGTGGTACAGTTTATTAAACAAAAATATGTACATATTACATGCGCATTTTGCATGAACAATACACACAGTACACAAAATTAACGTTTAAAAAAATCCTTTAAGCGAGCGAGTACACAGTTCGGTTAAGCGGTCGTTCGGTTGACCGACGTTCGGATAATCGATGCTCTACTGTATTTACCAAATTTCAATGTAATACGTTGATTACAGCCCACGCTGGACCGCCGTAAATAGCGGCACTTTAATTGTAACCACCTTGTATTATAATAAATTTGGTATAATATATTAGCAATTTTACGCACAGTATGTAGCCTGTCTTTTTACAAATAAACAGCACAATTCCTTGAAAACTGTCTCTTTTGAAATTTAGTTAAAAACGTTAACTCAAATGGAACAAAAATACTCTAAAAGCTACATAAAACCAGCGCGAGCAAATTTACCCCTGCCCTTGGTCCTTTACGTGGCAGATGCGATCACAGACTGTTAAGATTAACGCAGACAAGAAAGCTGCTGCCCTTTAATCTTAAATGTTCAAAAATTAAAACTGTTTGATCTGCATTAAGACCAAAAAAGGAATGTGATAAGTCATCACGAGTAACAGAGGACGAAATATAAGAAAGAATCAAAAGTAACTATGCACAATAATATATACTTATACCAGTTCATTACTTACTTTCGAAGTCCAGGAAGACATCGTATTTTTGTGGCGAACAACAATTAGAATCATCTCGGGACAGAAGGCTAAGCAACTTGCCCATGATCAGAAGGCAGTTCTACAGATTCATTATCCAACCTGTAAGATAAAAAGAGAAACCATTACGTTAGTATCCAAATCACTGCAAATATATCACAACTACATTTAATGCAGACCAAAAGACAATCACACATAGATGCCTTCTACAGTGATAATTTCCTGGCAACTGCCCATAAACATCACACAAATTCAAAATATGCCTACAAACTTATGTTTCTCTGCAATTTCTAGGTTCATATGTTTGTCCGCAATCTTTCGACAATGAGATCTCGAAAACCACAAGTGCTAGAAACGTACCGTGTTCACTGTCGATTCCAAATTTTGTGTAGATTGTCCAGTTCTCATTCAAAATTTCAAAAACCGTGTCGTTATTGTTCTATTACACATTTTAGGGACAGTTTTGAGCCCATAAGACTAAGATTGTTGCAGGCCGAAACTACGGTGTTAGGCAACCAGTAGAGAAGTTACGTATGGCGGGTTGACGGACATTGTAGGCGCTTTGCTTAACTGAATGACAAAACCTATTGCATGCTGGCAACTTCAAATGCCTCAAGAGATGCAATGAGGCGTACTCGGACGGATATGGATTTATTAGAAAAAATATTTTCACTTAATATCGTGTTACTTCTACAAATTTGCAACAAACACACTCCAACATCTATAGATAGCAATTCACTTGTGAGTCTCCTATCCTTTACTTGTGTGAGTAAGGAGACATGTACAGTGGGAAGAAGATTCATGGTCATAACAGAACGATGCGCTGAGTAGACAGCACAGGTTCAGCTATTTATATATTAAAATACTAGAAAAGTTTATATGTTTGTGGTCAATCCTTTCGACAGTGAGTTCTCGGAAACTACAGACTCTAGAACGATGTCGTTTTCAGAGATCGATTGGAGATTTTCTGTAGATTGTTCACTTTTAGTTGAATATTTTTTTTAAAAAACCGTTATTTCTTTATTACATTTTTAAGGGATACACAGGAACTGTTGAAATTTTAAAAAAGTAAAACATATCCTACGCGTTATACATTCCACCATCACACACTTGTATATGACGCTAGTACACCTCTCAGGGGTTTGTTTCAAGCCAAATGATAATGAAAAAAAAAAAAACGAAGGTTAACCATTTCTCCAATCTAAGAATCTTTATTGTTTGGAGTATTTTGCTCAATGAACACCATATATAACTGACATTATAATTTATTGTGTGTGTAATGTATTTGCTTATTACATACTGCATGCAAGAAGAAAGAAAACACTGATCACACGTGAATTAGAAATTCCAACCGGAAGTAAGGTCAAATCTTGGAAACGGTGCGAGATACTGAAAAAATAATTGGAAAAAATTACCCTTGCCAATTTTGTATCAAGAGGTCTTTCACTTGTGTCTGTAAAGGGATATGTACAAATGTTGTGAGGAATGACAAGGAGATTCATGCTCATATGTGAATGATGCGATGTGTAGAGAGCACAGGTTTAGCTACTATGCCATAAAAACTATTATTCCCACGTCTACTGTTCACTTTTACTAAGTATGCTATCAAGAGGATGTAAACCACACACTTTTGAATGAGGTACACACAACATATGGTACAACATAATACATAACTGATCTGAACAAGGATTCTAAACTCTAGATACGAGATATACATCACACAGTAGTAAAGTAGCATTGTTTCTACCCCGCGACCACAACACAGGTAAGATTGAAATAGTATTTATGTTATTGCAGGCGCGACGGTTGGTATGCATATGAAAGAAAACAAGTACGAAACCCAAACTGTGCTCGGGGTTACTAGAAGACAGTTTGCATTAGAATTGCACAGTAATGAACATGAACCACTTTATAATGTTGTTTCTACGTTTCACAGATGACTTAATATTCGGGAAGGTTCTAGAACACTGGTGTTCCTCCAGGTCCACAACCCAGAAGCAAAGTTAGGTGAATTACGACAAATTAAACTATTAACTAACCAAAATACTACTTCTATAAAAGGATTTCATCCAATAATCTACACTATAAAATAACAGTGTGGGGCAGAGCCTCCCCACACACCCCAAACGTCATTATTTTAGACTGTGTTATTGAAGAAATCCTTGAATGTAAGTGGAACTTTGGTTAACTAATAACTTCGAATAATTTATTTTGTCGTAATTTACCCAAATTGCTTCTTTTTTTTTTCTTTAAAAATCAAAAATATTAGACAATGCGAAACAATATATCCATTGCGAACAAATGAGTTTCAAAGAACACCACACTGTATGCCACAGAAACATTTTAGTAAACCCATAAAACCAAAACATGAATAAAGAAACAGAACACTAAAAGAAACTGTAAAAGGTACACAAAACACACGAGTTTTAAAGCAATATATTGCCATATATAAATACTTCGACAGATTCACACAATACAATCACATACCACGTCTACCGACAATGAACAATTCGACATCGACTCCGAATACGAAACTGAATGGAATTTTGGATAAAATATAAAGCAAACTAAAATAAAATTTATGCACGTAAAATCAAAGAAATAACAAAAAACTCCATTTAACTAAAATTATAATTAATTAAAACATTATTATTTTACGTATAAAATAACAGACTTTCATATGTCTTGTATAGTTAAGTAAACAAACATGGTACCGGTAGTGGAGTGTTCAAAGATTTAAGTTCAGTGTTCTTAGTTTCGGTAATATACATTTCAATGATAAGGAAATCCAAAAACTGGAAGAAAAGAATAAGGATCAAAAAGGAACCCAAAATAAGGTACGTATATTTCATTAGTTTCATAAAGGGGAACCTATGTTTTAGAACCTTTCCGAAAACAAGTACGAAATCCAACTTGTGTTCAGGGTCACTACTTGGAATAGAATTGCATAATAATGAACATGAAAACTAACGTACCTTTTTTTTTTTTTTTTTTAAACAGATGACTTACATATTCTCCGTTTCCATAAATACGATCGGTAAACATAATTCTTCTCTGGGACCCCGATGCCTAAGTAGTAGAGCGCTCACCTCTGATGTGTATGGTCCTTGTTAGAACACAGCTCTTACCAAGTGGCCTACGTGATGAACGAACACCGTCTGCATGGTTCCCGTTTTTTCCCAGCCTCGCAGCATAATCTTGGGACGTTAAACAAAAATTCTTTCTTATGAGTTAACAGAGTTTGGGTGTGCTTTATAATGTCCGCTCCAATTGGTATGCTTATGGAACCACGAGAAATTACACTCGATTAATTTAAACAAAATGCGTCCAAACCACCCTAACCCTAAGACAATCCGACTCTACCCTTTTAAAGCAGTCCTAGGCCTACTAGCTGATTCATAGTTGCACCGTGTAAAGTTTATCATAGATTTTATGTGTACACTTTCAAACAATGACCCGTACAGCTACCTTACCTTACTAAATTTACTAACTCACCTTGACGTAATTAACTCTGTAAAACTGATTCCCGATAAATCCATTATCTGAATGAAATAGCAAAACTGTATTACTATCCCCGTGCAGACAGGGAATATGGGTACCACTTGATAAAATTATTTTACTTTAAATAATGTCCTAGTATATTATTTTCTTGGCGCATGAGCAAATAACTGCGGACAGATTGATAATATATCGGCAAACTGATGTTCCATCTAAATGGTGATCAACTCTGTTGCAAAGCACTGCCTTAGAAAGCGTTTCTTAAGGAAGGAGATGCATTAATGGGTGCAGAATGACTTTAAACGGATGAATATAAATACAGCGTGTGAATTTACGGCATAACAACTATAGTCCATAAAACATAAACTAACTTGTGCTAGTTGGCCAGAGAAAAAGCAAGACCCGTATCTAGTCACAGAAGGAAAGCAGCAGGGAATGGTCGCGCCATACCGCGTTCGTACCGGACAGGCGCGTCAGCGACGATGTGTATACACCAGGGTGGATTGATTTAAATCAGTCTGATTTAAATCACGATTTAAATCAAGATTTAAATCGCTTGATTTTTTAAATAAAAATCGTTGATTTAAATCAAATTTTCAAATAAAATAATTTAAAGTGAAAATAATTAAAATCCCGTTTCTGTTGTGTTATTTCGGTTACGGAAGTTAATAATCATAATACAATGAGACTCAAATGTACATTATGGACAGCATAGTATGAAAACAAGTGTCATGCACAGGATGATTAGGGAAAATCCCGTTTTGAACGCGTAATGGAGCAATCCTTCTTTTTTCTCCTCGTAACAATGGGTTTGGGTTTTTAAATCGTTAACTATTCCAACGGGGAAATCACCATCGATATTTAAGACGAAAATTTTTTCGTGTGCGCGTCTGCTAGTTTGTTCCCAGATAATATGGCGTATTTAGAGGGGTCCTATTTCCTTCTCCGATTTTTTTTTTTTTTTTAAGATTTAAAATTTTAGGCGAAATTTATGTATTCCGTGCCTCAAGCTAGTTCCAATTTTTTAAAAATATGCCCCTACCAAATATCAGTAACTTTTGTGAAAAAGTGTCATTTTGATAAACGTTGCTGTACTTTTTCCTTAATGTTTAACCTTTTAAATTATATTATCTATTTTTATTCTATTAAAAATCGAATCTTCATTATTCGATTAAAAAAGTTCCAATAAACCTTTTTACTTCGTTTTTTCTTTTTCAAGACTGGAGGCATTGTAGAACATTTTACATATGCTTTCACACCTTTCTGCGTCGAGACATAGTGTGTGATGACATCATAAATTTAAAAAGATATTTTTTTGTTATGCCTATTATTCTTATTTTTTGGCGAGATTACATTTTGCATTCAAAAGACTGACATTTTGCACACTCGTTCAGTGCACCCCTTAGTATTTTTCAGATGTTTTCAGATCTCTGCGTGAAAACAGGAAGGGGGGGGGGGTCCAGAGAGGAAAATGTAAAAAAAAAGACATTTTTAACAAAACAGCTTTTTTCGCGATTCAGATGGAGACATATGAATTGTATCGTTTGAAAGGCTGTTCTGTATCGTTTGAAAGGCTGTTCTATTCTGAAGACAATGATGAACGAACCATGATCCGAGGATAAATAGGGATGTTTCAGGAAACTGTTAACTGAGATCCTGTTTTATACATGAATCTAGGGTATTTGGGGGATATTATTTTTCGCGGGCTTACTTTTGCGCCTAGAAAATTGAAAATTTGCACATTTATTCAATGCACCCCTTAGCATTTTTCAGTGTTTCAGATCTCTACCGTAAAACAGGGGGTTGGTCCAGAGGGGTAAAAAGTAAAAAAAAAGGATATTTTTAACAGAAAATTCCTTTTTTGTGTGATTTTTCCGCCCCAGATACACGATGGAGACATTTGAATGGTACGATTGAAAATCTTTTTTATTCTGAAGAGAATAATGTACAAATTTTTATGTCTGAGGAAATTTTTATATTGCGGGTTATCTGGGGTATTGTGGGGATGTTCTTAGCGCATTGTTAAATATTTTCCCCGCCCTGACTATTCAAGATAGCTTGAAATTTTATACACACATTTAGTACACCCCTTAGTATTTCCCAGTTGATTTTGAGATATGTCCGTTAACACAAGGGAGTCCAGAGGGAATCAAAATTTGAAAAAAAAAATCAGAAAAATCCCATTTTCTTTCAAAATTTCCCACTTCAAGGTCATGATAAGGAAATGTGAATATTACCGTTTAAAAGGCTATTCTATTCTGAAGAGAATGAGGTATGAATCATGATCCTAGGATAAATAGGGATGATGATGTAGCTGCTTGACTGAAAGTTTATAATTTACCTTTAAAAAAAAAAACATAATTTAAAAGGCTTAAGAAACATTGTGATTGATATAGGTTAACAATTGGGAATTAATTCAAAATTCAACCCTTATACTTTCACTTAAATGGCATAATTAGCATTTAATAGTAATTCCTAATGCTTTCTCTTCAGTTCACGACTTATAATTTACGAGGAGAAAGATTTGATTTAAATCAAAAAAATCGATTTAAATCAAAAAAATCAACAAAAATGATTTTTTTTAAAAAAAATCATGATTTTTTTCCACCCTGGTATACACATAAACGAAGATAGTGGAAGATATGGCATGAAAACATGTCTTGCGCGTGGCAAAGCTTTGCAACCCTTCTATATGTTTGTACACCGCCTTCACATAGCACTTCACTTCATCATGTCTCCGTTAAACTCGAATCACTGTCAACACTATAAAGGTACTTGTAATATACAAGTAATAATGTATATTTATCTTACTAATTTTACTAAATGTGTATCTTGTATGCGTTGTTTAAGTAGTACATTATCATGGCAAGAGAGCTAACTTTAAAGTACTGTTTTCTATATGAGTTACAGGTTTGATGCCTACATAACTTACTTACAAATCACACTTCCTGTGTGAAATAACACATTTTCATAAAGGTGGCACCCATATTTCCCATCTGCTCCATTACCTCCATACATCGTTGACAATGCACGACATAACACACAATTCCTTGAGTGCAAAGGTACTTTGGGCAAGTCTGTACTTTGAATAGTTATATTGTACACTAGTTCATACTACACATTATGAGCACTATACCTACGACACAACTATAAAAAAATTCCATTATTTAAGGTGAACATATTAATAAAGCAATCATATTCTTAGCAAATTGCCCTTGTACTTCCCCGAAAAAGTACAATTAGCTCTAATTAGAACTATTCTGTATTAATGCTCTACGTTTTTACTCTGCTGTTTTAAGATATAGCCTTTGAAAAGCTAGTCCTGCAATTCTATTTGTGTGACCATGAAGTTTTGAAGATGTATTATACACCCACTGTACGCCCACTTACGTCACGTACAAAATTACCGTTAAAGGGCACCTGTCAACAATAGAACGAATTCAGCCTTTAGGAAGAGCAATTCAAAATCTTTCAACCTGCTTCATTATCAAGAGAGGATTACTTACGTGAATACAAGTAAAAGTAATATCAAGAATTAGTTCACTTAATACCTATGCTTTTCATTCAAGAAACTGCCTGCAGAAAAATAATCCATTCACCCTTATCGCTTCACTTTTGTCCGCGCGTGTTGCTAATGACGACTGCGGCGACATCTGAGCGGTCAGTATTGCCAGCACAATTATAACATCAGTCTTCGCTACATTTTTAAGAGTGGAAAGAGAGACAAAGTGAGAAGGTTGCATCGTCTTAGCGTTTGCGTCTTCTGGGGCGGGAGAGAAGAGTTCAACTCCATATAAACTCGGCAATGACCAATATTAAACTTCAAATCTATCAACTAAGAGTAGCAAAATTCAAGAAACTTTTGTATTCAAGGGATGCATAAATTTCTCAAAATTTTATTGATCAAATCTTCTGAATTGAACTGAAATTCCTGTATTCATGAGGCGAGATTCTGTCGTAGGTTACTATTCCACCTAAGCCGAAGAAAGAACTCTAGCAGCTTTTGAGAGAAGCCGCATCGGTAAAATTTTAAACGCTACCGCGGAAAGCTAAAGGAATAAAGCTTCATATACTGGGTGTAACATTAATGTATGGCCAAAAGTGACGAGGTGATGCCTCTTCGTTTTCGAGATACAGGGTGTTTAAATGCCGAGCCCCTCCAATGGCTGACTATGGGAAAGTGAATGGAAATGTTCAATATTGCAGGAATAATACAATCAAGGGAACTATGCCTGTACAAATACATTTACACTAACATAGAGAATGAAACTAATCAACATTTGGTCATTGGGTTGTCAGTGTTGCCAACCTGCTACACAGTGTTGTGTTTTAAAATAGCACTAGACGTCCACATGTTAGTATATGATTGCTGACATCAAAACGTTCCTAAACATGGGACACTGTCTTCCGAAGTTTATGTGTGGTATAACCGAACGCTGTGGTCTCCATCGAATACCTTTCTCAATTACTTATCTCTAGAAACATGCAACACTTGTGTTCTATGAATCGTTGTTCACTATTGTCAGCCATTAATTGACTTCACACTTCGACGCCTTGTCTTCCTGAAACGAAGGGGAATCTGCTCCATGTTTAGGAACGTTTTGATGTCAGCAATAATATGCTAACATGTGGACGTTTAATGCTATGTGAAAACATAACATTTTATACCAGGTTAGCAACACTGACAACCCAATGACCTCAAATTGTGATTAGTTTCATTCTCTATGTTAGTGTAAATGTATTTGCACAGGCGTAATTCCATTTGATTGTATTATTTCTGTAATTATGAACATTTCCATTCACTTTCCCATAGTGAACTATTGGAGAGACTCAATATTTGAACACGCTGTATCTCGGAAACGAAGCGGCATCGAGACTATGTTTATAGGAACATTTTTTACTTATTAGGATGTCCGCAATCACCTCGTCACTTTTGGTCATGCATTAATGTTACACTCTGTATAGTTTTATTAAGAAAATGTAGTTAAAGAAATAAATATATATTGAGTTACGAAGGTTTTTGGAGAGTCTGAACTCGGTGGACTCCTGTGGGTGCATCCCTGTATATAGACAGAACAGAAACAAATAATTTTATTAAAGTAAATTCAAATTTAATAAATGACGATTTAAAAGTGTTTGAAAGGGGAGTTTAATCCTGTCTATTAAAATTTAACAGTACGCAGTATTAACTCTTGGCTATGCTCTTTTGTTGTTGTTATTTTTTTTTTTTAGCACATTGCTTTATATAGAGAAGTATTTCCCTGATTCATTTACAATGAACAGGAATTTTACTGGCATGATTTTACTGATTTCTTCCTCAAATTTATTTAAATATCCAATACTTCGTGAAAATCAAAAAAGTTCGTTAAAGATAAATTTAATATTCAATCTTCATATTTAAGTTGTTTATATATATATATATCTACAGGGTGGCCCAAAAGTAAGTATACAGTATTGTATTGATCAGCTCATTACATTTTATATAATTTCTTTTTGTTAGCCATCAGCTAGACTTACTTTCTTTATTATTTGTTCTTAATGCCTTTTTTTCTTATATCTTAAGCTCGGAACAGCCAACACAAACAAACCTATAAACTAGTATGTTATACTTGATCAATGCAGGGTTGTATACATACTTTTAGGCGGGCCACTATGTACAATGCAAATTCCTTTTGAAAAAGCAAGAGACATACAATTAAACTCGAAGGGGAAAAAATCAGTGATGCCAACCTAGAACCTTATAAAATGCCATCTTGAAGGGCAGAAATTCCCGTTTTGCTATTAAATTTCCCACATACTTAGGGATGCGGAGGAGACAAAATTTATGACTGTCTCGTCTCGAAAATGTGCTGTAAAAGTGATGTCTCGACTCGAAAAATGTATATTTCTCTATTAGAAGAGCCGTGTCTCGACTCGAATTTTGTCAGGAAAATCCTGTCTCTTGTCTTGTGCGCATCCCTACACGTACTATACTGATTATAAAATTTTCAAAATTTTTAAAATATGAAAGTTAAAACTATTATATGTTACTTACCTGAGTGAATTATTCGGAAATTCTGATCTTTTAAATTCCTAATAAATATTTTCCTTAATTAAAAGAGACTTAGAGACTTGAAATCGTTGATGAAAACAAACACATTTTGTTGTCAGAATTTAATATTTCCATCGCGCTTTTGTGCCATAATCTTCTACTGAACGTAATGAAAGTAGACAAATTAATTCTCCAATTATTCCATGTAAGACGTTTCAGAAATTGGCTGCTTCCCATTTGGTAATTTACTTTCTTTCGTTCATGGTAAAAAAAAAAAAAAAAAAAAAAAAAAAAATACACATATTCCTGTATAAATAAATCACTTTCATATTAACATACACTTTCCAATAACAACATTTGACAATTAGCACTAATATCTTGTTGATCCAGGCGTCATTAGCAAAGTTCTCATTGCTCATAACGAATTCTGTTGGCGTCGATTAATTAAATATATGAAAATTTCTATAACATGATGCAAATTTTGAAGAAAATTCTCTTTATACTTACTGAAAACAAATGTAAAAATCCTACAAAATGGAATTTTTTCCATGGGTTGGCATTACTGAGTAAAATCAGATAATTCCAGTTCATTTCGAAGGAAACAGAAGAAGAATTCCTCTTATTACAAAGAAAGATGGCGTAGGTAATCAGATCGTTAATTATTACAATCATGAGCAACATTAATATGTTCGCAAAATGCTAATATGCAAAAGCATACATTAGAACAGTACAATATATTGACTGCGAGTTCTTGTAGGCTACTTGTTAAAAAGATTTCAGAGAAAATATTCAGTTGTGATTTGTTAATTGTTTTCTTCACTTACGTATCCCTACTGTCTCGCAAAGAAAAAGAAGTTTCTCGTGCACAAAGCATTCCTTACAATACAATTGCCCTCCGTAAGAGGTCGGTACGAGGATATTTCGCCTAGTTAATGGCTTCTTATCATGTCTCTTGTAAAGGGGGGAAAGATATTGCGTGCAATGAGCAATAATATTCAATACCATTCACTGACTGCCCATACATACTGTAGTAGGTACGAGCGCTGTTATGGTCGGAACTAATCAAGTCGTACCATCTTGAAAGTGCCTCCATGAATACAGCGGGTAAATTAATAATCGACGAGCACAGACCCTTAGAATTTACCCTTTAATAAGTAGAAAATATTATTTTCAAAAGGATCTACATAGCTGCTTTTAACAGTCTTAAGAGAAAGCGGTAGTTCATTCATATCAATAGGTATAGCCTGGTTAAAAAAAAATGGCAACCCACCTCTTTCGGTAAAGCAATATATTTTAACCTAACGGTTCAAATTTGAGAAGAAACCTAATCTTGTTGTACTGAATTCATAACAAAAGAAATGTGTATTATATATATATATTTTTATATACCTATTACATATATATATAGGTATATATATTTTTTGCCATGTATTACTGTTACGATCAGTGTTTTAAACCAGAAATTGTAGATTTCCGCCACTTCCAGTTTGAATTGAGAAATTAAACTTAAGGTAAAACACATTATTGTGACGTCTCGCTATTTCTTATTGTTTTGCTCTATGAGGATCAGGAAGTGATAGTAGATGTCTACCACTTCCGGTTTTAGTACAGACATCACAATAGAGATTAAATCTATTCTTGGTGTGTTGAATCAATTCTTTTTTTTTAAGAAAAAGAAAGCTTCTCACTATATCCTCTTTTGTTTTTGCTGTGATACTTGTCGACAGACAGGGGGCCGCGGTGGCTCAGTGGTAGAGCGTTCACCTCTGGTGCTAGGGGTCTTGGGTTCAACTTTGTGGTGGACAAACACCGTGTGCGTGGGTTTTCTCGGGGTTCTCCCGTTTCCTCCCACTTTCTTCATTCCACCATTTCATTCATTACTCATTATCACCGTCTCCTTTAGCCTAACCGGCATAGTCGTGGGACGTAAAACTCAAAATTTCATTTCATTTCATTCATTTGTCGACAGACAGACATGACATACCTAGTGATGGGTAAATTTCTGGGAAAATATTTTTTGGGAATATTCCCAAGGAAAATTCCCGGTAAGATTCCCAAAAATGGGAATATTCCGGGTATTTATGTGTAAACGAAAGAAAATTGCATTCTATCACTATATTGATTTAAAAATAAAATTCCTTTTTATTCTCTCAATATATTTGTTACTGTTGTCTCCAGAGGATTCTTTAAAATGTATATTCTGAAGGATATTATGTTATTTTATTATAGTTAGAGAATACGAATAAATGTATATTTACTTACAATATGTTTTGCCCGAGTAAACATGTTAAAAATCATTTGGTATAGGAAGTCTACATACTTTTACACCGCTAAATAGTTTAAATTTATACGTAAGTGTATTTTCTAAACTTGACCCTGCTACTGATATTATAAATGTATTAAATTTTTAAATGTTACAAACAAATTAAAGTTGGGTAACTGCCAGAAAACACATGTCTCACAATTTTATCAACATTTGCGCATACACATTTATGTTCACAATATTTGCAAGATACTGACTTATCTTTAGACCTCTCTTCCTATCCATATCTCGAAATTGCATGCGTTAATTCACATATAAGAGAAGCCTGAGTACCTATTCAGAAGCTCTGAGTCAGAGACAGTAGACAGACAAAGTCTATTACTTACGATGATTCGGGGTGTATTGATAGTACTTAACCTCTATCTCTACAGTATTTCTAGATTACTCTACTGACTTGTTGCTTTTCATTTATAAATTACTATTTTTCTACTTTCTAGTACAAATGAAAATGGAAATTTAAAAATCATATTATTAAATATTATATAAAGTAGAGTCAACGAATTTCAATATTTTAACCTCCAAATTATTTAAAACCTAGTAGTAAATGAAAATAAATGAAAATAAAGTAATTAGCGATACAGTTCTTATAATTTAGAAAATAAAGTAAAGAAATGAAAATACATTTCTTCCCGGGAATTTATGCCAGGAAAAAAACAATGGAATATTCCCAATTTTTATTTTCCTTCCCACCGGGAATATTCCCACTGCCCATCACTAGGCATACCCATTCGACAAGATTTTTTTTTTTTTTTTTTTTTTTTTTGTAGTTTGGCGTCTCTTTCAGCAGGGAAGCTATAAGAGACGTGGACCTATAGGTTAACGTGGCATGCATGAGCTTCCGTCCAGAATTGAATCCGGTTTTCCTCCGGTAAAGGTGCACATGCCAACCACATAGCCACGCCGGAACTCCTACTCTACGTATAAAACTTACCTTATTTATGCATAGCGTAGTTTGGAAGTATTAATAACATCAAGATATGTTTCATACTTCTATATATGTAAGTTAGGAGAGCAAAGGGCTTAGAAAACCAAGATAAGATATTTCCATTGCCCATTCAGCAAATATATAATTCGAAAATACAAGAATACGAGGACTGGACAAAGAAAACCTAGTGATGACAAAGAAATTCAAGTACTTGGGATCAATACTACAAGAACATACAGGAATAGAAGAAAATGTGAACCGCAGGATTCGCAGCAGTTGGACAAAATGGAGAGAAGGCGCAGAAGTCTTGTGTAACCGAATAGTAGTGAGATTTGGCATATTATACGGAGCGGAATATTGGACGACGAACAAGAGAAAGTTGCTTGTGTCGGAGATGAAAAATGTTGTAGTGGACTTGTTGAGTAACGTAGAAGGACAAAATTAGGAATGAAGTAATCCGAGAAGCAGAAAAGATAAGACCAGTAGCAGAAAAAGTACAAGAAAGTAGACTTCGATGGTTTAGACATGTAAGAAGATCTTATCCTTAGCTCACTAAGTATTGTTGTGGAAACGGAATCGGTTTCCGGAGAACATCGAAACACTATTCTGGTCAAAAATAGAACAAATTTTGGGAAAAACCGCAACCGGTTTTGATGAAAACCGGATCCGGGGAAAAACCCGAACGGTTTTGGAGAAAACAGATAACTGGTTTTGAAGAAAACCGAAACCGGTTTTTAGAGAAAACCAAAACCGGTTTTTGGAGAAAACCGAAAAACCTGTTTTTGTGCCCATCACTAATTCTGACGACCCAGTTTGATTAGCTGTCTTGCCTTTCGACGCCACATATTACAATAAAAGCCAGGAATCTATTGAATCAGCACGTTCATATTTGTGTTAGGAGAAAATACTTACTAGAGTAGAGAGTAGATTAACAAATTTCGCAGTTTATGAGGACGTTAGACAAACGAAGTGTCATTATAAGTGTCTTAGTTAAGTCTCTGTAATACGTAAAATCTTTTCTATTATATATTCCTTTGTAATATTGACATGATGAGAGAAATTTCTCTAATTCATAATTCTTGTTTTGGCCAACTCCCGCCCGCGTGCACACATCTACTCCTTCCACCTCCACACACACACATCAGTGGTCGAAGTGAGACGGTATGCGGTGGTATGTCATACCGCCTCTGGTTTTTCAGTGATTAAAGCATACCGTCACTGGAGAGTAGATGCTAAATATCTTTAATAAATCCATTTTTATACACAGTACTTGACGAATAGCTTTGCATGTAAGATTTTATTTCTTATGTAGAAATAATCTCTAAGTTGACAACACCGACATTTTTGTCATCTTTTTCCATATCTTTTGTTTTTAAAAACGAGACGTCTTCAAAGAAGTTCACCTATAGTTTTTATTTTGATGTACCATATTGAATTGTTTCTTTGTTATGTATGTGTGTGTGTGTGTCTTCCTGCCTTAATGCATATAAATGCTGTGTTTTGAGTGTGGGTGGATTCGAAGGTTGTCTGCAGAGAGGTCAGACCTTCCGGGGATTTGGAATTCACTACAGTCGAGTGGGGGGACCTGGAATTCATCACAGAAAATTCTTAATATCCTTAATTAGTTTTTGAGCATTTTCGTGTATAAGTTATATAATACAATCTCTTTTTTTTTTTTTAAAAAAAAAGGCGGGATTTTAAAAAAATTAAGAAAGTTGTTGGCGGCGAATCAAAATCTCTTCATATCCCCCCCCCCCCCCATTACTACTGAGAAGCTCTAAAATGGTTTTCAGTCATTTTGTAAATAGAAATGCAATCTTTTAGGCAACATACCCTCACTGCATTTCAACATTTACTAGTTAGAGCTGAAATGTCGAGTCAAAATCGTAATAAAACATACCGCCTCTGCTTTTTTCTCCACTTCGAACACTGACACACATACTAAGAGAGAGAGAAACTACAGGAAGAAAACGGATTCATTGTTCATTTGTTTTTCTCTCGACTAAGTCCCTATTCATTCCATGCAAATCTGCTGGGAATATCCCTGGAGATTCTCATCTAAGTTTCATTTCAGGGTAATGTTCAGTCTCCCTTTCTCCTTTTTTTAACGAAGTAACGAATGACGTAGCAGATGCTTGCATTCACGGGTTCTCCCCTTCGCCTTCTTCATTTCACAGAGTTCTTGCCTTACCCATTTCAATAATTGGGACCGACATTGAGATTCGTGAAGAAAGTGTAGTGCAATGCCCTTAAGAAAATAGTTTCTTTTTTCATACATATTTTTTCTCTTTGTGTATGTAGACTCATGTAAAATACACGTGTCTCCAGTAGATACAGTATCAATTTCCACACCAGAAAATACGTTAGGAACTATTATCAAAATGAAATGAAATTGTTGAGTTTAACTTCGCGTGGTTACACCGTTTAGGCTAAAGGAGACGGATAATTAGCATAAGTGAATGAATGATAGTGAAATTACCTCTTGTTTTTCTGCCGGATATCGAATCCAGGACCACGTGGAGCAAAGGCATACGCACTAATCACTAGACCAGGGATACAGCTAAACTCTTGTAAAGATGAATTTTAAAAGTATAATAATCCTCGATGATACCAAAATAGTTAAGTACTAAACAGGGCCGTAACTTGTGAGGGGAAAGGGGCAACTGCCGGCCCCAGGGAAGTTCCCCCGCCTTTTGAGGAGGGCTTATTTTGAGGGAAAATGTTCTTACTCCATGTACGATACGAATATGAAATTATAAATGAAGCATCAAACAGGTTCACTACATTACATAAACAAAATAGCACACAAAAGGTAAATGAATCAACAAAAATGAGTCGTGGGTTCATTTCAGTAAAAATTAATCTACTATTAGGGGCAATAGAAATAATATTTATTCGTATGGCTTTGAAATTTGTCGATATTGTCAACTTAATTAATTTGTCATGTATGGAACGGGCCCAGGGGCGTAACACTCGGCTCCGCAGACCTTGCCGTGCGTGAGGGCCCACAGGCTCCGGGGGGTCATAAAGAGTAAGAGTAAGATGGAAAGAAGTGCTTATATAGACTAAGAGAAAGATGGAAAGAGAGGGCCCAATATTTAGAAAAACAACCTTTCTAGGGGCCCAAATACGCGTATTAATGCTTCCACCCCCCCCCCCCCCCCAGAAAAATCTAATTTACGACGCTGGTACTAAAGTTAAAAATATCCACATTTGTTGTTTACAATAAATGTGCTATTATTATTTCGTAAGATCGACCTGTGTAAGCTCTTTTTCTTTCTTTTTTTTCTTTCTGAAACCAGAGTGGACAATTTAGATAGTTTTATGGTATAGATCAGTGGTTTCCAACCTGGGAACGCCTTCCTGAAAGGCGTGAAGAACGAGCAAAGGGGGAAACAAGTTACTGATAGAAATAAACTGTTAACTTATGCAATGACCATCTATAATTTAGCTTTAAAGTAAACTTTACAGATGCTATTATGTGTTTCACACTTGGCCTTTCCTACTCCTATTCAGAGTTGCCAGGAACACAAGCTATTGCTAGAAATAAACTGTTAACTTATGTAATGACCATCTATATAATTTAGCTTTAAAGCAAACTTTACAGATGCTACTGTGTGTTTCACACTTGGCCTTTCCTACTCCTACTCTGTGTTGCCAGAGTAGGTTACAAGTATCGGATTGGGCGATTTTATAACTGCCCTTGATACCAAAATTTCAAAGTTCCTTTTATGTAATACAATAGAAATTTTGTTTGTTGAATATTCTGTTCACAATTAACAGTAGCTTTACTAAAACTAATATGTTCGGTGCCAGATCAATTTTTTTTTTAAATTTTTTTTAGTACTTCTTAGTCTTCAAACCTAACAACACTAGACTTTGTTGAGTTTCTGCTGTTGCAGTATTACTGACCGAGTTGCTGTCTTAATTAATGCCTGGGCCGAATAGTTACACGATGACGTACAAACGTAAAGTAGGCCTATATATATATATACAGGGTGGGCCATTTTAATTAATCCACGGAAATATCTGAAAAATGATAAAACATAGAAGAAATTTTTGAAGTACACGTTATATATTGCTAAGAGGGAAAACCAATTCCGCCAAAAGTACCCCTCCCCGCCCCCCGTAAATGGGGGTAACGGGGGGTAACTTTGAAATGTCAAATGGGAACATGGGTCGAGTAATACCTCGTTCGAAAGGTCTTGGAAAACTAAGTAACGCTGTACCAAAAGATGTTTCATATTGTGCACCACTTTCAAAATGGCCGCCATGATATGGTTCGGAAACTCCAGTACCCGTAGTATGAAAACCATGGAAGGTAAATGAATGGAACAAAATTGAAATACGTAAATATCATAGGGCATATCGAATGATGTAATCACTGTGATCCAGTGGCCTCCCTGAAGGGGTCTTGTGGGCTAACTTCAAAATTTCAATGTCCGACCGGACAACGGTTCGGGCGTACGCTTGACCTACCCAATGCTGTTTGGAAGGCAGACTTCATGCATAGAGAATTGGTGCACTAAGTTAACGCGGATGGCCACAGTTACATTTTGATTAACTATTAGCATTCATATCATATTGTGAGCTTGAGGGACGAAACGGTGTATACGTATATCCCCGAAATGCTTTCTGAATAACCAGCATGCATTGCATAAAAGTTTCTCTTTTTTTAGTCACTACAGCGTCATCCTTACAAACAAATGTTTCAACCACACCATACCTATTTGAAAGGTTAGCCTTAATTTACGAATTAAAGTAGAGTTCTCGTTTGAACTTTCACTTTACTTTCCACCCCACTCACATACAGAGCGCAGGGAGAGATTATTTTGCAGGACTTGGATTTCTCTCTATACATTATGACAATTTTACTCTAATATTTTTATCTCAGTTGTATTATTCTCGAGCCTTGGAACGCCTCCGTGGTTTTCCTATTTAATTTTCGTTATTTTCATTTATGTCTAACCGTATTCATACTATGGGCACTAGACGTTTTCTTAGACACAGTCACCATGTCTTTACGATCATTTTGAAAACGGTGTCTCATGTCGAAAATTTTCTTACAGAAGCTGTTTGATATTAATTTGTCTATGTAATGTGATGTTACTCGCTTCAAGCTGCTATTTGAAATTTTCAGGTTGGCCCCGGATACCTTTCAGTTGGCCCTTGGAGTCACCCCGACAACACCTCTCGATGTGCCTTACGTCAGTTAGCTACTCCAGTTTTTCTTTTGTTGATTTATCTCCAATCGCTTTCATACTACGGGTACTAAACCTTTTCTCTGACACGGATACTATGTTTCGGCGGCCTTTTGAGAACACTGCCATTTCACATCAATCGTTTTCTCCTGCAATATGTTAGATTTTGCAAGATTTATCGCACGAGGTACCACTCGACCCATGTTACTATTTGAAATTTCGAAGTTAGCCCCCAAGACTCCTTTAGGGAGGCCACTGGGATCACAGGGACCACACCGTTCGATATGCCCTATGATATTTACGTATTTCAATTTTGTTCCATTCATTTACCTTCCATGGTTTTCACACTACGGGTACTGGAGTTTCCGAACCATATTATGGCGGCCATTTTGAAACCGGTGCACAATATGGAACATCTTTTGGTACAGCGTTACTTAGTTTTCCAAGACCTTTCGAACGATGTATTACTCGACCCATGTTCCCATTTGACATTTCAAAGTTACCCCCCGTTACCCCCATTTAGGGGGGTCGGGGAGGGGTACTTTTGGCGGAATTGGTTTCCCCCTTAGCAATATATAACGTGTACTTGAAACATTTCTTCTATGTTTTATCATTATTCAGATATTTCCGTGGATTAATTAAAATGGCCCACCCTGTATATATATATATATATATATATATATATATATATATATATATATATATATATATATATATATATAAGGTAAAGTATATATATCAGAGCCCACAAAGTTGACTTAAGCACACGTCTCCTTGGGCATAAGAAAGTGCGTCATTTTATACTATTACCAGAAGTAAAAGTCCGGGGGAACGTGGGTGGACGCCGTCCCCCTACCTCGAAAATATATGTACGGCATCCCCTCAGTTCCTAAAAAAAATTACAATGGGCAAAGATAGATAGGGGGAACGGCGTAGCGTAATGCCACTACCTACCGTCCCCCCACATTATCAGATCCATTTTTACCCCTGACTATTACCATCTATCCAGTTCATTGCATATTCCATTTCTATTGCTCCTGACGTAGTATGGAGTTTGCTCTAACACACCATGCCAATAGTCCGAAACTGCGGTCACCATCTGACTGTTGCCAACCCAAACATCTGATGTATTTCGAACTCCAGGTTTTTCCAACAAATATACTATGGATGGGTTAGAAATAGCTCAAATCCGCTACTTTTGGAGTACAACCTCGCTACTTTTTAATATTCAAATCTGGCAACACTGCTCGTACTCAAGATTTGTACAATAGGTTATTGAAAATTAAATAGTTAAATAAATTATATATATATATATATATATATATATATATATATATATATATATATATATATATATATATATATATATATTTACAAAATTATCCAAATGAGTACAAAATGATATATCAGTGAACAATACGAACTTAAAAAACTATTCAAGTTAGAATTATATTATTATTATTATTATTATTATTATTATTATTATTATTATTATTATTATTATTATTATTATTATTATTATTATTATTATTATTCAAGATTTGAGAATTAACTGCTCATCTGAAATCCGAGAAGTCAGACGTAAAGCACGTATGACCAACTACTGGGAAGTAGGGAGCATGAAGTATACAAAGAAGGACGAAGAAGGACAAAAATGGCAATACTAATGACTTCCTCGTATACTCATTGTACTACTCATAGTTTATAAATCTAGACGATTCACAACCATTTCGTGGATTCACAACAGAAGCCGACGCACCGCATGTTTTCTCGTATACATTTGCATCTCCGGTTTAAAATGAATATATGAAACTAACAAAATTCGGTCTAATTATACAATTGATAAGCTATTTTGCACTGAAAGGAATAATAATGGAAGATAATAAGAAATTTGAGGAAAAACACCAAAGATGGGCATTTACATTGGGCTCGCTCAGTGTCCGGTTCACATACTTGATAGGGCTCGTGCTCACTTGCGTTCGGGCTTATTGTTCTTAGTAGGACTCGCACTCGGGTCGTGCATGCTCGGATCCGGTTCCGGATCCGGATCCGAACCTGAACAGATCTGTGTTCGACATCCTTACTGCACATAGTGATTAGAAAAATTATCTAAGCAGACTATGCATAAAATACCGAATTCAGCTTTGAGGGGTTTAAAAAAATGCATGGTTGAAATTTAACGATGTTATAGTAACATAACTGTCAGTTATAATTTTACAGAAAATTTCAGTCTTACTTCGTTATATACTGTAGCGCGAATAATACACAGAGAAAAACGTATTTGGTCTAGGAATTAATTCGTGCGGGTGGACAAGAGATGGCGCAACGAACGGAGCGTCCCACAGTTCCGTGTATCCACACATGTGTTGCAAACCCCTGTCATCGCGTATCGTTCGTAGTATAGGGCAGTGGATTAAAGCGTCAACAACACCAGTTTGTAGTTAAGTGAACATGGTGCAATTTGTGCCTGATAAAGTGTTTTTGCGGGGTGTCCTGCTGCATTACTTTAACATGCAGAAAAGTGCGACTGAAAGTCATCGTATTTTGGTGGAAGTGTATGGTGACCATGCTCTAGCTGAGCGAACGTGTCAGAAGTAGTTTGCACGGTTTAGAAGTGGTGATTTCGGCTTGGCAGACCAAGAGCGAGCTGGACAGCCAAAAAAATTTCAAGACGAAGAATTGACAGCATTGCTCGAGCAGGATTCGTGTCAAACGCAGGAACAACTTGCAGCAGCATTAGGCGTTGATCAAACAACAGTCTCCAAACGCTTGAAAGCCATGGGAATGATTCAAAAGATGTCACATTGGGTTTCACATGAATTGAAAGACAGAGACGTTGAAAGACGAAAAACCATTTGCGAATTGCTGCTTCAACGACAGAGCAGAAAGGGGTTTCTGCATCGAATTATTACGGGTGATGAGAAGTGGATCCATTACGAGAACCCTAAACGAAAAAAGGCCTGGGTGAAACCATGTGAACCAGGTCCATCACAACCAAAACGAGATATTCACTGTGCAAAGGTTATGCTGTGCATATGGTGGGATATGAAAGGTGTGGTGTACTATGAGCTGCTGCAACCGGGTGAAACTATGAATGGAGAACGTTATCGACGACAATTAATGCGTTTGAAGCAAGCTCTGGCCAGAACACAACCAGAATGGGAGAACAGACATGATAAACTTATTGTTCAACATGATAACGCTCGCCCACATGTCGCAAAACCGGTCAAAACCTATTTAGAAAATGTCGGATGGGAAGTTTTACCCCACCCGCCGTATTCACCAGACGTTGCTCCTTCGGACTACTACTTGTTCGATTGCATGAACAACGATTTGATTGCACAGCGGTTTACTTCTTCAGAAGATATCGAAACATGAGTCTCTGACTGGATCGCTTCCAAGGATGAGGACTTCTTTCGCCACGGAATCCGTACATTGCCTGACAGATGGGCGAAAGTGGTGGCTAGCGATGGACAATATTTTTCTTAAGGTATTTATGTATTTTGTGTTTGTACTACAGCTTCAATGTGTGCGTACCAACCGCACGAATTAATTCCTAGACCAAATATGTGGCGTACGTAAAAACGGAGGTTACCTGCGTAAATCGTGTAATGTTTGGACTTAATGTACGACTATAATAATAATAATAATAACATATAATCCGTGATAACACGAAAAGTTATAAACAAGAATCGATTTCAGAAACTACTAATTATAAACTGAAGAAAACAAAGGAAGAAAAAAAGAAACTACCTTATCAATCCTAGCTTATAAAGTTATATCATAGTATGGCCTGTAAACAGTGCAGAAGAGATGGCGTTAAGATTTATTACTTCCAGACGAAACTGGATATCCGCTTATCAGAACTTCATTCCTTCCGGCAGAAGACGATGAAAAAGAATAAAATGAATATATTTTAATTAACTCTGAAAAATTAAACAAGAAAAAGCTTCTAACCACTCTTCTGGAAGTACTTAGCCCTTCAGTGTAATAATTATTCTTCCATATACACTCACTATATCATCTTATCTAGATTTGAGAATATTAAATCGTTGTTTCTTGTTTAGATGTGTGGCGACGGGAAGGAAGGAAGTATGATTAATTGAATATTTTCAAGGCGCAGAGAGTAGAAGAAGAAGAAGCTATGTTATGCTGTGTGTTTGTGTAAAAATACGCATCAATCATATGATTATGAAGGAGATGAAGAGTAAATGAGATAACTGCCAAGTTTACTGATGGTTCTTCAGCTTTTGAAATATGACATTTTATATATACACTGTGTGTGCTTTCGTTCTTTTCTTTTTACGTTCCGAAAAGAAGGAAGAACAACAAAAAACTAATATTGTATTATCCTCGTTTTTGCGAGAAGCGAACGAAAGCGAAAGCATGTTATATTGAACATCTGTGACTGTCTAAAGTGTGTTTGTTTGTCTTTTCTTTTCTTCTTACTGGTACTTCTCTAGGCAGTGTTGCCAACAAATAGCTACGGTAATTTTCAAATTATCAATAATTTTGATTTTTTGTAAACTGTACGGCTAGTGGTGCCGTGCATTATAGAAGCGAGTGTAAGAGCAAGTCATATTTTATGAAAATCGTGTAATTTCTAAGGCAGATATTATTAAACTTTACTTTCCACCCCCACCTCCAAATAGATAGGTTAATTCTTTCCTTGACATGACTAATTACAACCCTAACCTCCAGACATTATGTTGGGGCGAATATTTAGCAGGAATCCAACAATTTTTTTCTAAAGAATGTTGCAATTTCGGTGTTTTCTGTCCATATTAGGTTAGTTTATGTTAGATTATGTTACTGTAGGAGTCCAGCATAATTTTCGAAAAAAAAAAAATAGAATTTCGCTTATTCGCTTACAAAAAATATAGAAGTTCAGGTTAGTTTAGGTTAGGTTAGATTTGGTCAGGTTATGTTAGGTCTGAGTACTTGCATCTTCCATTTCTCCTTTTTTTTTTTTTTTTTTTTTTTTTACGTACTTCTGGACCTCTTCTGCTAAACATTCTCCTATGTTAATCCTAGGATTTTTGTAATAGAAGAGACCTGTATTATTAGTTCTAGTTCTAATTGAAGGAACATGGAAGTTTGAGCAATCGAATTCATTTTGAACTGTTTATAGAAATACCAGATCGGCAATATTACGCCTTTGTTCTAATAAGTAAATATTAAAATTGTCTACCAGTGTGCTAATTTTCAAGTGAGCCATAAATTCCAGTTACTTTGTATATCAAATACGGTACCTAGTAAGAAATTTTGACTGAACTTTTTTAATTTATTGGTGATTCAAATGATAACAGCATATTCCAACTTGAAGCGTACATATGAGTAATACATTCTCAAGTGTGTTGAAATATTGCTAAAGTCCTTACCACTTCTAATTATGAATCCTAATAATTTAAAAGCATCATGATCATGAGTAACATTTTCAATGTGGTTACTGAACATTAATTTCGAGTCAAATGTAACACCTAGATCTTCAATTGTATTAGATCTGCTTATAGAAGTATTACCAAACTTATAATCATATTTACGGGTATTTTTGTTCCTGTTCTAACTCGTGTTGTAAATCAATCAGCGTACAATAATTTTTCACTATTGGGTATGTGATTTGAAAGATCGTTGATAAATAAAAGAAAAAGCAAAGGCCCTATATTGGAGCTGTGTGGAACTCCTGATAGTACAAAATACTTCTCTTCTGATTTACACTCTTTACAGAAACCGTGTACTTACGTTCACTTAAATATAATGAAAAGAATTTGGTGAGGGCTGAAAAAATAATGATAATGATTTAGTTTGTTTAACAGTATTTTATGAATTACTCGGTTAAAAGCTTTCTCAAAGTCAATGTATATTACGTCAACTAGCTCTCCTTCATCTAACGAATTAGCTAGAAAGTAGATGACTGTTGTTAGATTAGTTGTAGCTGATTTACGAATAACAAAACCATGTTGATAGGTTGAAATTGCTGGTTTAACATGATCAAAAATTCGTTTATATAATACCCAGGGGTAAAAGTGCAGGGGAACGCAGGGGGACGCCGTCCTCCCACTTGCAGAAAATATCTGTAGCGTCCTCCCACTTTCTAAAAAAAAGTACAATGGGCAAAGATAGGTACAGGGGACGGCGTGACGTCATGAATCCCCCTACCTTTCCAGATCTACTTTTACCCCTGATAATATCTGTTCAAATACTTTCGCAAAAGTACATAAAATTTATGTATCTAAAATTATTAATTTCACATTTATAGATTTAAGTATCAGGTAGACTAACGTGGATTTCCATTTATCAGGGAAGGTGTAAGTTTTAATGGAGAGCTTGAAAACAATCCATAGGGGATATTTAAATATGTCATTACAGCCTTTGATTATATACGAGGGTATTCCATCAGGTCTTACAGCTGTTCAAGTTTTTATTATTATTATTATTATTATTGCCATTACAATTTCATTAATACACACCGTGTCTAGGATTATTCTCGTTACTTGATAAGATATTTGCCATAGTCACACTCGGGTCTGATGAAGAAGATACAAATATGGAGGCAAAGTATTGAGCAAAATATAAGCTATTTCGTCATTTTGATAGAGCCCTTCAAACTTAAATGTGCACCCAGGGTGATGTTTAGTGCTATTTTTAAAGTAGTTTTATTGTTCTTTAGGGTTATTGTTTTAATATTTTCTTCCGAATTTTGGATAAATGAATTATATGCTACCTTGATGTATTCCTTAATGTCATTACGCAATTTGTCATGTTTTAAATATGGAAGTTAATTGAGCTAACTACTTTATACTTACTATGAGTCTTCGCTTTCGTTTTGAGTTTTTGAATAATAATTCTTTGTAAGCCAGAGAATATAGTTATAACGTGAAGTCTTTTTAGGCGAAATATTGTTATCAAGTTGTTACAGATAACATCATTAAAAAATCTCACTAAATCATTATCATACTTTTTTAAAGCTCTGCCAACGAAAATTCTTGATACAACTTTAAAAAGTGTTTTTTTTTTTCTAAGTTGTATCCGGAGATGTTACTCTTCTGCTTCGCGTTTGCTGTCGACTGTTGCTTGATGTTCATTACAATGGTCGGGTGATGCATTCTAATGCATTCTAATGCATTGTGAAACAGACACACAGAGCTGTCGAATGTTAGCAGTCTAATTAAATTTAGAAATAAATAAATAAATACAAAAATAGGAGGATTTTAAAATTTGTTTCAAGATGTATTCTTTGACACAAAACATGGTTGACAAAATTCATTCATGGTGCTAGGAAATCTGCTACAGAAATTTCCTTCAAATGATCGGTCCAGCTTTTTCGACTTAAATCACACTGTCACGTGAAGAAATTAACAAAACAAATCCAATGACTAGTGGCGAGGTGGTATAACACTGCGACTTTTTTCTCCCTCTCAAAGCAGAATCGTTACTACCGAATGAGCCAGGGCATGTTTCGCAGTAGCGAAAACACGTGAATAACAAAGAAAAAGTAACAAAAGCTTGAGTTGAGTTGAGTTGATTTTAGTTTATCGTCCCTTTCAGTAGCGAAGCTATATGAGACGTGGACCTACTGATTAACGTGGAATCCGAACCACATGAGCTCCCGCCGGGAATCCAACCCGGGTCTCCCACGCCGAAGGCGCGTACGCTAACCGCTTAGCCACGGATCTCAAGAAGTAAGGAAAGCGTGCAGTTATTGGATAAATTCTAGCTTTGAGACTGGCAAACCAATGTTGCAACAAAATCTTATGGGAATAAAAACAAGAGTGCGCTCAGGGGCGGATCCAGGACAGACTTCTGGGGGGGCGGTAGGTTGTAATACTGCTACTTAAAGCTACAGTACTTTTAAGAGCTCCAAACTCTAGGATGGGTTTTATTTACATATAAAATAAGAAAGTTTCCTCTTCTAGGGGAGGGCTATCGCCCCGATCGCCCCCCTGGATCCGCCCCTGAGTACGATAATTTTATGAGAAAAACTAGAACTTTTAACGTGGTAGTACAAAATACAGGTTGGCAACGCTGCGTCTAGGCTGAATAAATGGGATTAAGTTTAAAGAAAAACAAGAAAAGAACGCAAGCTTGGATGTCTGAACACATAACAGACAAGTTAGATTCTTCAAAGTCACTCGTGATGCACACCATCAGGTAAATATCAGAAGAATGCGTTTGAGAAAATCGTCTCTTTAAGAAAAGAACAAAAATCTCTTTTCCAGTAAATTTCGCTTTCAATTGTTTCCTATCATGACAATTTGTTTTCTGTTCTCAGATTCAAATCGATATTTTTTTGCTTTTCTTTTCTTTTTTATAAATGTGATCCAATACTGTTAAAATATTATCCTTATTATGAAACCAAGATATTTAAGCCCGGTAAGTCACTAGCTAATAGTTTACAGTCAGGCTAATAATTGTCACTAGCTGCTCTGACTACTACTTGGTGTCAAAAGATGGCGCTAGTGCGCAGGCAATTTGCAGACGACTCAAAGGCTTGAGAGGAACAAAACTACATAGTTTTTTTAATCAAAAAGAAACATTTTCTTTTTGATTTTTAACTGCAATTCGAGGCTTTTCAAACAGGAAAAAGGAGCACTGTGAAAACATATAGTAGTTAACAAAGCGACTCGTCTTTTCAAGTTATTTTTGTGCATCACTTAAAATTATGTGTGTCACGCTTAAGAGTACATGTGTCATGTTAGAAGTATTGTGTCACTGTTAGAAGTATATGTGTCACTGTTAAGAGTATGTGTACCACTGTTAGAAATGTCTATCACTTTTAGGAGTATTGTGCCACTATTAGAAATATGCGTCACTGTTAGAAGTATATATGTCACTGTTAGAAGTATATGTGCCCAGGCCTATGAGCACGTGTCACTGTTGTGAGTATATGTGTCATTGTCAGAAGTATTTGTGTCACTGATAGGAGAAGCGATTCACTTTTGGGAATATCTGTCACTGTTAGAAGTATATGTGCCATTGTTAGGCCTATGAGCATGTGCCACTGTTGTGAATATATGTGTCATTGCCAGAAGTATATGTCACTGTTAGGAATATGTCACTGTTAGAAGTACATGTGCCATTTTTAGACCTATGAGCATGTGTCACTGTTGTGAGTATATGTGTCATTGTTAGAAGTATATGTTACTGTTAGGAATATGTGTCACTGTTAGAAGTATATGTGCCATTGTTAGGCCTACGAGCATGTGTCACTGTTGTGAGTAGGCCTATATGTGTCATTGTCAGAAGTATATGTCACTGTTAAGAGAAGCGAGTCGCTTTATATATATGTCACTGAAAAATAAACACACTGCTGAACAAGACTGCACTTATTTAATATAAAAACACATTTACACGTGACGTTTCGATCTTCTAGCCAAGATCCTCATCAGACGTACACTCCTCATCAGACGTCCTCAGCAGTGTGTTTATTTTTCTGATTTCATTCGCAAGACGTTGACTATGTTTGTGTGTCAGTTTAAATATGAAAGGCAATTAAAATTAACTTTTGAAAGTTCTAAATACAATTTATGATAATCGGCTTTTCTGAAATTAAAACCAGATGATCTATTGTTTACTTTTGGTTTTGGAAAACGTTTAACTGAAAGCGCTATAATTAAGGGGGGATGGTGATTGTCTATAGGTACCAATGGTGAATTTTCACGGTTTACTTCAATTTCGCATGCATTCGAGAGTACTAGGTCCAGTGTACAGTTATTGGTATTTTGTATATTATTATACATAGTTAAATTATAGAGTGACAGGAAATTGAGGAGGCTTTTACATTTAGTTGAGGAATGAGTGAAGTCAAACATAGAATTGCTAATTTCCGGGAGGTTGAAGTCCCCAATACAGAGAATAGAGCTACCCACTGGGCAATTACTTTCAATGAATTGATAGAAGTTTTCGTAAGTGCTTATTTTCGATTCTGGCCCTATATACAAAGCACAAATATACACAACTAATGATTTGTTTATAAGTTTGATTAGAATACATTCAAATCCTGCATCATATGAATTAACAAACTGAACATTGAAATCTGAATGTATTGCTATTATTACACCCCCTCCCTTTGATGTCCCAAATAGTTTCAAGTTCCTGTCTTGACGAAATACCGTGTATCTGTCATCAAAATATTCAGAATTATAGTAACCCTCACACAACCAACTTTCAACAGCTATAATAATATCATAGTTAGAAGATAAAACATTAGTATAAAATATTTCACTTTTACATCGTAAGCTACGACAATTCTGGAAATATATTTGCAAGTTAGTTCTACCTATTTGTGTTAACGTGTCGCTGACCTTCTTTTTTAAACATTCTAGTACATGCATATTTTTATCTCTTATCTTACTTACAGATGGAGAGTCCTTGATACACATTTTTCATTTGACTGGGATTGTTGCTCCTTTATTGTTGCAGACTATTTCGTAACTTGAAATTTTAAAATATCATTCAATACTTTCGACAAAGCAAACATGCATACAAATTACCTACAGTCCCGGGGTTCGATCCCAGCCCCGCCAAGTGAATTTTGTGGTGGACAAACATCGTGTGCGTGGGTTTTCTTGGTGTTCTCCCGTTTCCTCCCACTTTCTTCATTCCACCATTTCATTCATTACTCATCATCTCCGTCTCTTTTAGCCTAACCGGCATAACCGTGGGACGTAAAACTCAAAGATTTCATTTCATTTTTTTTTTCAAATTACCTACATTTGTGTTTTAAAAGTAAAAGAGATTTGTTTGTCCGTTCGTTATTTAGTGATCTATCTTCTTAGTGAAAGGTTGGATACAGTTTTCGAAAAAGAAAACATAGTTCTGAAAACCTGAGTCCAATATTTCATTGAATTGTTTTCTATTTTTAAATTAGAATGGAAAATAACCATAATGATTAACCACGGAGGAAAACCAGTGATCGAGCTTTCTTCTTTGTGAGAAAGATCATTAATCACAGAAAAAAAAATATCAGGGTATTTTATATTTACAAATAATAATATCTATGAGTGTGCCGCGAGAATTCAAGTTACGCCCGTAGTGTGCCGCAAGTTGAAAAAGGTTGGGAAACGCTGGTTTAGATTTACTGATATTTACATCCAACAGTGGCGTATTTAGGGGGGTGGCTTCCGGGCTTAAGCCCCCCCGAAATCTTACTTAGTATAGTAAAGTAAATGAAATATCTGGCAGAACTTTCACATTTCCAGGCAAAGCGCCCCCCCCGAAAGTTAGCAAAGCCCCTCCCGAAACAAAATCGTAAATACGCCACTGACATCCAATAAGTTATTATAGCACCACTTAGCTATTACAGCCATATTTTGTTGAAGCTCATTACAGTCTGTTATTGATTTGATATACTTATAAAGTTTGTCATCAGCATATAACAATTTATAGAATTTTTATGCACCCAGGTAGATTATTTTGTTGGAAGGCAGAAAAGGTTAAGGCTACCATATCGGCAGATATTCTGTTGCTGAGTTGATTGGCTTTGCATTTTCTTGAATGAATAACCGATTGGTCTTAATTCAAGGTGAGAGGGGGCCCTCTTAATGGTCTGGTGGATAGTGAGTGTACCTTTGGTGCTCGTGGTTCTGGGTTCGATCCCCGGTGGGAAAGCACAAAAAATTTAATTAATCATTAATCACCAATTTCCTTCAGCCTAAAGTGCATACGCATAGGACGTTAAATATTTTTTAGTAATGTAAGAGATCAAATAGTAATCTAGACGGGATTGAAAGCAAACAGCTTATGTTGTATGTTTAGATAATAAAGTAAGGAGAACAATGGAATTACTGAAATGATTCAATTTAAGCACTGCTCAATTAATTTTATGCTATTGTTTGAAGCTATCTTGGTCTTTAGTCTACTTACGGTTATTTGGGGGATATTTTAATATACTTATTAGATTATTTCTTAATCAGAGCAATTAATTGCTGAATGGAACAAAAGCCATACAGTCCTTTTAACAATTTATGCACAATATTTCACTGCACTTCTTTCATTTTAGAGCTACTACATCACGTTTATAAATATTACAAACATTAGTGGTCCCAAACTTGATCTTTGTGGGATACCAGATAGAAAATATGTAAAACATTCTAAAATACTTGTGACACTGAAGAAATTGAACTCAAATGATTCCTGATTTTGGCGTCTTCTATATTTACGAATGCTAAACAAGAATCTCATTACAGCGTTATCTGAATAGATACAAAGACTATGAAAGAAGGAGGAGATGCAAACGTGCACTGCAACTGCAATACATGTGGTAGATCCGTTGCATGACTCCTGATTGTTATTCATTTGGGGAAAGTAGTACGTGAGCAATCGAGTTACTCGCTTGACATGATTTACACGCTCGCTCACAAGAGTCAATCAATATGCTTCAAAAGGAATCAGCTTCCTCATTATCACTGCTCCGCTCTTTTAAACTATCTTCAACGACTCTTTCTTCCCACCCTATCAGTGAACCAGGGTTGTTTCTCTAAGAAGAGCCTGTAATTGAAATGTATGATGTAAGTGTAGTCAGAGAAGATAAGAATAGAAGCTGATAGACGGGATTGTTAGTCTTGACAATAAGACAATACAATATTATTACGGCTAAATTCTTATGGTAACTGTATTTGTTTTTTTCCGCTATGGTTCCCAAATTCTAATTGCTACCATAAACATAAACTATGACTACAAATTACACAATTATCATCTTTATTATTATCATATCATACTAACGTACAAAGTTTGTCCGGAAAGTAGTAGGACAATTCTTTTTTTTAAGAAAAAAAAAATATTCTCAATTTTGACACATTGACTTAATTGTTTTGAAAATATGCCCCTTAAGCATCAACGTAGCTTTTCCCCCAATCACTGAAGGCTCCCTGGAACGCAGAAACTGGAATGCTCTTCAGCTCCTTTGTTACGGCCTCTTCAATGGACTGGACCAATCCGTTGTGCTGTCCCTTCATGACCCTTTTCAGTCGGGGGAAGAGGAAGAAGTCTGCGGGAGCGACATCTGGGCTGTAGGATGGCTGGGGAAGCTGTGTGATGCCGTGTTTGGTCAGGAAGTCCATGATAGCAAAGGCGAAGTGGCTCGGCACACTGTCGTGATGAAGCTTCCATGATCTAGCGATTGCCAGGCGAACTCGTGCTTCACTCCCATAAGCAGTCTTGATCATGTCATGGGTCTCACTCGCAGTTTTACCCAGTTTGACGCAAAACTTCACCACGTAACGTTGCTCTAACAAACCACTCATTGTGCAGATGACAGAGCACCTTGAAAGGGGTTCACCTTAAACTCGATTTACACTCTGTGACCGTTAAGTCTTGGAGACGACTGGCAACTGGCGCGCCGGTAGCTAAGACCCCCCTCCCTCTCACTCAACCAGCGCAGTAACATCCCTCTCCTTCACCATGTTTTGGCGGGGGGAAATCAGTCCTACTACTTCTCGGGCAAACTCTGTATGTTACGAATCATACTCAACATCTTCCTATACCTCAATACATCCTAGCATTTAATATCACATCCACAATCAGTAATAATTACTAAAACTACGATTTTTGACGAAAAAAAAATGGTGGCTACAAAAAATGGTGGCTGGTGGTGACTACAAATTACTTCTACAGTTACATTATTATATATTACCTTATGTACAATTTTGCATCTTTAATATTGCTTGTAAAAGGTGACGAGAAACTTTTTTTTTTTTTTTTAATATAGGAATTCAGGATGTAACGTATATGGTTTCATCTTTGTCCGTTATATACCTATTACAACCGGGAGCATAGGATCTGCCAATTTCCGATATCAGTATTAAACTCGCAGAACTTGGAAGTTTACCGCAGTTTTATTTTTATTTATTTATTTATTTTTTTTAATAATAACTGATTCGTCAAACTATGCTCAGTTATTTGAGTCATTAATGTACTGTAATATATCCCTTATACTTCATTGCTCCAAGTTTTTTTTTTTTTTTTTTTAACAAAGTAGACAGGGGAATCAACACATAAACATTAAGGACAGTTCCCTCAATTGTGCTTGTAGATAGATATTTACGAAAAACAAATCAATATTTGTTGTTCTTCATAATAGAGAAGTAGTTTCTGAAATAGAATCAACCATCACCACAATGGAATCTGCTGTATATCAAAATCTACCCTTTGTCGGGAGAAAGGGGTTTCTCTCCCTACCTTTTCTGCCTTGACAAGTGGTTACGATTTATAGCTTATAAATCAACAGCAGATGCCGAAACGACGGTGTAATTAAATTTACTAAATTCTAGAGAGCAATAAACCATTATTACAACACGTACAAAGCAAATCTATTTCATAGAAACATCTCCATTTCTCTTTCATTGAGAAGCATATAGTTTTCATATTATGTAACAATTGTCTGTGTTGGTTACATAATCAAAACAAATACAGGTTTATTACCACAGAATCAAAGACTCTTCGTAAGATTATTTTAAACCAATCACGATTGCATTTACTTCTGCTACTTAAACCATTAACCAGAGGCAGCTCGTGCAAGAACTTACATCGGTATATATTCCATATGTATACAAATGGGGCCAACAGACAACAGAGCATGTTAGGAAGTTTTGGGAAGTTCTGAATCCCCACCCCCACCCACCGTGGGCGCGTCCCTGTATCACACCATCTATACACCTAACACAACGCAGATAAATTCTGATAAATAGATGTGGGCTGCGGTGGCTTCAGGACCGGATCCAGGACTGTCTGAGGGGGGGGGGGGTGCACCAATAACTACCAAAATAACTAATCACACTGAAACTCTTCAAAGTGACATGTGACAATATTCTTTACCCCTGACAACGCTGATGCATAGAACGGAAGAAAGGATTTTAAAGAGGGTAATAAGTGTTACGCAGGAAAAAATGTTCTCTCCTAATGGGTTCTGTTTATTCCCCTACTTGATTGATAATGCTGTATTGTTTTGCTTGGTGAATCCTTTTCATTCAACCTTCTGAAAATCTACTTAAATCATTGCTATTGCAAAGCTCTGCTTTTTTTAAAGCCCCAAACGGAAACCTGATGGCAGAAAGTTTCATAAAATGTTTGTATTTTCACTGCTAGCTTCTCATTTTAGATAGTGTATATTTACAACTAAGAGGGGTGCACGTGCACCTTTGCATCCCCCTAAATCCGGCCCTGGGGTCCTTGGATCCATCCCAGCTCGCAGCAAGTGAGCTTTGTGATGCGTGGGTTTTCTCGGGATTCTCCCGTTTCCTCCCTCTTTCTTCATTGCGCCATTTCATTCATTTCTCATTACCGTCTCCTTTAGCCTAGCCGGCATAAGTGTGTGACGTAAAACTTAAACATTTCATTTCATTTTTCTGATAAATAGGTGAAATTAAGAAAAGTAAAATCAGGGCATACATTTACAAAAGGAGATGCGAAAGAATTGTTTGACAATCGAGGCGAGATATTTACTAAACAAGACGTGAAAATATTTCTCGTTTCGTGAGGAACACTAGGTTTTATATATAATTACATAGATATTCCTTGACACTTAATATTCATTTGGTATACCATAAAAACAATCTGATGGCTTATATCAAAAACCCAGTTCCTCGACGAAGGGCTCGAACCATCCGTAACCAAATTGCTGGCACAAATGGAATGTAGGAAAATAATGTTAAGATGGCACGTATGAAATAGAGTATACTCTCTGTTTGAGACCAGAATTTCCAGCTAAAAGCTCCATAATGGTTCTTATAACTTAGGAACCACTTAAGAAAAGAAAACAAGCAATAGTGTGTGCTGTGTTAAAAAGGAGGAGGACGTTAGGGTTTGCATATTTATCGTTTTTCACGAGCTTTAAAGTAACAACTGGCGGCTTTTGATGGAAGTCACGTGGGTAAATATCAATCTTTTATTGCTGCAAACTAAAATAGAAAACTTACCTAATCTACTTATTGTTATGTACAATAATTTGAACAGAGAATTTTAGGTAAGTTTAATTTCTTTTGTTTGAAGCGAAAAATGTAATTTTTTTTAACCAATGTGACTTCCTTCAAGAATCGCCACTGAAAGTAACAAAAAAAATTGGGCTTCATAGTGATTTAGTATTCAAAGAAAGTACTAAGAACCAGGAGCTTATGAACCTTGAGTCGTTCTTTCGCCTTACTAGAGTGACGCAAGTCGGACTTATAATATTGTAATATTATAGTATTCGCGCCGAGTCGTGAAGCTTGTGCTCCAAACCAATCATTGCTTGAGCTCTGATACATCGGAAAACTTCGGTATAATTCGTGGAGCCGCTTCCCGAGCGCATACCTGGGGAAACGTCAAACAGCTGAAATTCGCCAACAATGTTGCCAAGTTTTGAAGACAGTGTAACAGAGTACTAAAAATATATTTATAAATTACCAATAATAACACTGCACAACAATAACTACAGTAACAGTTATTCTAAAACGGTAACAAAAACACGAATAGTAACAATGAGAATATAATGCAATAAAAAACAATTAACAAAAGGGAACTTGGCGTCAATCCGACAACACTGTACTCTCAGAAGATGTTTTCCGTATAGCGCGAGAGACGACACTGACAAAATTTGATGGGTGGGGATGACGACCGGAACACACCCTCGCGTTCTATTGGGTGGTGAAATCGGTAGATCTAGGTCAAGCATCACGACTCGGCGCGCATACTATAGTAAGTCCGTCCGCCTTTACGTCTTTTATTTCACACGATAACTCTTGAGCAGAAGTAGTTAAAGTTACCGTTATATGTTCAGATGTTTACGAATTGACATTGTTATTGAACTCGGCCGGGAAAATTATTCGTAGCTATGTATTGAGAAAGAAAACAGTAAATTCATAAATTCGCTTTCCCTCAAGAGTAATCGTGTGGAGTAAATGATGGATGTTAAAGTCACCGTTATTCGTTACGATGTTATCGGATTTACTCATTAACGAACTCGACTGAGATCATCGCTCTACCTATGCATTGAAAAAGAAAACAATATTGAAAAATTCGCTTTCGCTCAAGAATAATTGTGTGGAGTAAAGAACAGATGTCAAAGTCGCCGTTACTCGTTAAGAAGTTAACGGATTTACTCATTAACGAATTCGACTGAAGGAGTAAAGAACCGATTAAAGTCACCGTTACCTGTTAAGATGTTAACGGACTGACTCATTAACGAACTCGACTGAGGAGTAAAGAACGGATGTTAAAGTCACCGTTACCCGTTAAGATGTTAACGGATGGACTCATTAACGAAATCGAATGAGGGAGTAAAGAGCGGATGTTAAAGTCAATGTTATCCGTTAAGATGTTACAGATTGATTCATTAACGAACTCAACTGAGGGAGTAAAGAACGGATGTTAAAGTCAATGTTATCCGTTAAGATGTTACGGATTGACTCAATAACGAACTCGACTGAGGGAGTAAAGAACAGGTCTTAAAGTCACCGTTACCCGTTAAGATGTTACGGATTGACTCATTAACGAACTCGACTGAAATCATGGCTCTAGCTATCTTTTCAAAAATAAATAAATAAATTTGCTTTCATTCAAGAGTTATCAAGTAGAGTAACGAACTAACATTACAGTCTTATGAAACCCACTACTGTGACCCTAATAAACAGCTATACAATAACCAAGGACAAAAAATTGTGAAAAGACTCTTGTAGGCCTACTTAATAAAATAAAACGAAACAAGGAAAATGACCTCCATAAGGAAACAGATATTGCAGAGATCTCGATATAAAGAATTGGAATATGGTCCCCTCGTTTACATAGTTTCTTTTTCCATTGTTCAGCGAAGTATCGATTGAAGCTGGGAATTCTTAATTTTCCTCCAGCGAAGACGGGAGAAGGAATTTTAATTCAAATACCAGATGAATTAATCTTCAGATACTTCATAATTTTTTGACATATTTCTTTCATTTTCCTTTGAATGTAAACGGTTTTCTTTTCTTTCTAAAGAAAAAAAAAAGTTACAACAAAGAAAGAAGTATACCCTTCCTGAATTTCTAACTAAATCAAGTTTTCGTATTTTCTACGGAATAAGCATATGATAATCAGTTAAATGATAGTTTGGGTTTGGCTGCACTACATATGTAGTTCTCCAGATATATCTCAGTATCTCAGTAATATCTAAGAAATAATTTTGGGCTATATCTCAGTAAGTAAAAATTTTGGGCTATATCTCAGTAATAATTTTAGATTATATCTCAATAATAATTTTGAACTATATTTCAGTTAGTAATAATATTGGGTTATATATCAGATAGAAACAATTTTGGGCTATATATCAGTAATAATTTTGGACTATCTCTCAGTTAGTAATGATCTTGAGCTATATCAATCAGTAACAATTTTTAGTTATATCTCAATAACAATATTACAGTTAGTAATAATTTTGTGCTCTATCTCACTTATAGATATACCACATTGTCTTGATACCTAGTCTTCTGTTCTACGCGCTGCTATCGGCTGAAGGAATTCCATTCTCTTTCGCTAAGGCTCTCTCGCTTAGCAACAGCTGAACCCTAATTGGCTCAACGCGTGGGTGTGAGCTTTAGTTCGCAATTTTCCCACAGCTCAAGATATTTTGGCAGTACTATAGTAATAATTTTGGGCTGTATCTCATTAACCATTTCAGTATCAGTTTTATCTTAATAGGTGACGTTAGTACTACATAGCATTTTTTTAGTTTTACAAACAAATTCTTTTTCTTCTCAAATTTCCCGAAAACTACTCACTCACCTCAATCATTTTGTTCAGCGCAATGAGATCAATCCAGGCCCGTATCCAGGGGGGTCTGGGGACGGGCTCCCCTAAATTTTTGCTGCCCCCTAAAATTTTCACGGTAGGCTTGCAAATGAATTATAATATGGTAATGAACTATAAAATGGTTGGATCGGGCCTCTCCTAACTTCAGCCCCCCCCTATATTTTTGGACTGGCTACCGGCCTGGATCAATCGATTGGTTATATGTTTCATATTTAGATATTTTGTTTTTCATAAATGCAAATAATTACGGAAGGAAAGGGTTATTGGATGATACAATGCAGTTTAAAATATGAAAAACGTTCGTTTCGTTTAAAATTTAAATTTCAAGACTGACAGTAGACTCTATTGCCTGCGTTGTGTGAAAAAAAAATATATGGGTTATTCAAATTGTTTCTACCCTAATTGGTTTGATAATCAATAACCAGCAATACAAATACATGCATACAGTAATATATGGGAAGAAAACAAAAACTCTTTATATGAATGTGCCCAACGGGAAATTCGCAGTAAAAAAAAAAAAAAATGAACGCTACATATTAATGACATGAGAACCATATTGAATGGAAATATCATTGCATCAAGCGTCCGTTTCATGCTTTTGGGCGGAAGGTGTAATTTTCAATCAATACACAGAGCACTCTCGAGTTAAAAGCTAAAGCGGCCGAACTGACAAATACAAACTGCATCAAACACTTATCAAGTTCCATCAATCACATTACTTAATTTACCTAACTTCGTTTTACCGATATGCCGTTTTGTTTATTCTACCAAAAAAATTCATAGCGAGTACTTGATCTTAAAATTAATTTCAATTGCATAATTGTGTACTGCGTACAAATTACTAGAGAGATATTGATAATTAATCCTAGGAATTCCAAGTTATCTTAGATTACAAGTCATCTCAAGAAAGAGGGCTCCTCGAACCCATTCAGTTATATTTTTATATAATTGGAAGGAAAAGGAGTTACTTTAAATTTTCTTTGCCTATAAGCACATATGTACTCTACGTAAAACACAGTATGTACGAGTAGTAGAAAAATATGTAAAAACAACCACTACGTACGAGTAATTTTCGTGCATCTATAAAATGGATCCTTTTCGAGGGAAGTAGTTTGAATCTAGTAAGAGTAAGAGTATCGTTGACTCTATAAATAAGTTCTCGTTGAGGCAAGTACTTTTTTGTGCATCTAGTAAAAGTAGGTCTATCATTGCTTTTTCAAATGGATCCTCATCGACAACAGTAGTTTTCGCGTATGTAATAATAGTACCATTCATTGATCCTTTAAACGGGTCCTTTTTGAGGGAAATAGCTTGTATTTAGTAAAAAAAAAAAAAAAAAAAAAAAAAATGCTGATCCTTTAAGTAGATTCTCGTCGATGAAAGTAGTTTCTGTGCACTAAATAATGCAGTTGTATTATTACTTCTTTAAACGGATTGTTGACCCTTTAAATAGGTTTTCGTTGAGGGAAGTAATCCTAGTGCATCTAGTAATAGTATCATTGACTCTATAACTTCTCGATGAGGAAAGTATTTCTATGCATCTAGTAATAGCAGGCCTATAATATCTTCTTTAAATGGATACTCGTTGTGAAAAGTAATTTTTGCGTATGTAGTAATAGTACCATTCGTTGAACCTTTAAATGGATCCTTTTCGAGGGAAGTAGTTTAGAGCAAGAGTATCGTTGATCCTTTAAATGGATTCTCGTCGAAGAAAGTAGTTTCTGTGCACTAAATAATGCAGTTGTATTGCTACTTCTTTAAACGGATTATTGACTCTTTAAATGGGTTTTTGTCGAGGTAAGTGATTTTCGTGCTTCTACGTCGTTGGCCCTATAAATAACTTCTCGTTGAGACAAGTGAATTTTCGCGTACGTAGTAATAGTACCATTTGTTGATCCTTTAAATGGGTCCTTTTCGAGGGAAGTAATTTGAATCTAGTAAAAGTATCGTTGATCCTTTAAATGGCTTCTCGCCGAAGAAAGTTTATGTGTACTAAATAATACAGTTACATTGTTATTTCTTTAAACAGATTGTTGACCCTTTAAATGGGTTTTCGTCGAGGAAAGTAATTTTAATGCATCTAGTAACAGTATCGTTGATTCTTTAAACAGATCCACGTCCAGAAAAGTAGTTTATCTGTGAATCTAGTAATAGTATTGTTGATACCTGTCGAGTAAAATATTTTTATGCATCTGGTAACCGTATTCTTTGTTCTGTAAATGAATTCTTCTCAAGAATGGTAGTAAGTTAAATCATGAAAAACTTCATACAGAAAGCGAAAGAGATCATCAGTCATGTTAAACTACGAGAGCAATGATGCTGAAGTTATTAACTTAACATTGATTTAAAGCTAGTTCTAAATTAACTGTTCCATGTAGTTACCACATAGCGTGTGCTCAAAAGTGGTTACGAATGCACGCAAAGCACGTAAAACTTAACGTCTACTCTTTCACAAGCAGAAATTTTGCTCACATAACTCGGAAATCGTACCAACACTAGAGACATACAGATATATATATATATATATATATATATATATATATATATATATATATATATATATATATATATATATATATATATATATATATATATATAAATGTATATTTAAGCCTTAGGTTATATCCATTACGTCTATCGATTTGTTCCCTTTAATATGGAGAAGTGCGGCAGAGAAGACAACCAGAGAGAATCGGCTACAAGAACTCCAAGGGAGAGATAGGAAGGCGGGGAAATTCCTTGTAAGAAAAGGGATTTCTAAGACGTTTATTTGTTTCTCTGTCGCTTTATTTACCCTCGATTTTTCCTGAAGTGTAGTCCTGAAGAAGAACTTTCTCCAGTTGTTTCAAAAAAAGAAACTTTGAGAAAAAAAATTCTTGGCAGAATCCAGAGGCCAATGATACGGGGAAATAAACGGAAGTCCTATAAAACTACATAAATTCCATCATTAGAACTAAACAAGGAAGTTTATCAAACAAAACAATAAGAAAATTCCGAATGAAAAATGCTAGCAGCAAGCAAAATGGCTCCTAATGGGATTAACTGACTCGTTCAAGCATTGTGGGAGGCTTCTCCTAATTGGACAAAAGCGAAACAACAGCATATATATTAGGTCATGACCTCCTGCCTCTTCGACAGCACCCCATTAACGATATTGAAACCAGCTGTTGAGAAGCAAACGATTGCAGATGTTAAGGAGAGTGGCACTAAGGACTCAAAAAATTCATAGAACAAATTCTTTATTATCACAAGGAAGGCAAAGGGATGATGAAGGGATCTGTTATGAAGTGATGAAATGCCAAAACCTTTCATCAACACTTGAGTTGCCAAGAATATCAACCAACAGTGAGTGAGAATGAGAAGGTCTCTCAACGCGTTTCATTACTCCTTAGATTAGCCCTGCTCAGCGCTAATATAGCGTATCGTTATACGTTAAAGGCATCTAACTTAATAGCATTGGTCATTATCACGAGCCGTGACGTAACATGAATTTCTTAGAAGAAATTACAGTAACTCATAAAGTTCTGCTGTTGAATCACTAATTATGTTTAATTGTCAAATCTTACCATTACCATAATTTTCATACGTACTTTCTCATTACTATCAGGTCAACTACTACGAAGCTAGAACCTGTGACATGAAGAATTGCGTTCTTTATTATTGTACAGTCTTTAGCTGAAGGTAGAAAGTGTTTGGAAACTAACACATGCAGGACCGGATCCAGGATTGTCTGAGGGGGGTGCACCAATAATTACCAAAATACCCAATCACACTGAAACTCTTCAAGAAGGTAGCAGCAAGTGTTATGCAGGAAATAAAATATTCTTCTGGCTTCTGTTTTCTCCCCTATTTGACAAATGCTGTATTGTTTTGTTTTGTGAATCCTTCTCTTTCAACCTTCTGAAAATTGATTTAAACCATTGCTTTTGCAAAGCTCTGCATTCTTTTAAGCCCCAAACGAAAACCTGATGGCCGAAAGTTTCGGAAAGTGTTGATATTTTCCACTGCTAGCTTCTCATTTTAGGTAGTGTATATATTTACAACGAAGGAGGGTGTATACGTGCACCTTTGCACCCCCTTAATCCGCCCCTGAACACATGCCAAGGAAAAAAGGGAAGCTGTTGCAGTCATGTGTTACGACTGGAAAAGTAAGAATAGTTCCGGCAAGATGGGTGATGTACAATTTTTTTAAAAAAAAGGAAAGAAAAGAAAGAAAATTGTACAAGGATTTTTGATATTTTTTAACATTAAAAAAATCTTCAATTTTAATTACAAATAGTATGTGCATTGTTAGGATTGTCAGGAAAAATCGAACAACAATAGATACAATCTACTAGTTTTAACAGAGCAATTTCTCTTATGCAGTACATAAATAAATAAATATTTTATTCCAATGGAAGAAAAGCTATCAACTGCATCAAATTTGCAACAAACAACATACATTTTAATTAGTGATGGCTCTTTCGAAAAATTTGTTTTCCAATTTTCAGAAATTTCATTTTCAATGTTCAATTTTTCGAAAAATTTTCGTTTTTCGAAAAAATTCTATTTCCGTTTTTCAAAAACCTTTTCGCTTTCTGTTTTTCGAATAATTTTTTGTTTTCCGTCTTTCGAAAAATTTTTCGTTTTCCGTTTTTTGTTTTCCGAAAACGTTTTCTTTTTGCGAAAAATTCTTCGAAAACTTTTTCGTTTTCCGCCCATTTTTTCGTTTTTCGAAAAAATTTTCGTTTTCTGTTTTTGAAAACTTTTTCGTTTTTCGTTTACCATTTTCCGAAAATTTTTCGTTTTCCGTTTTTCGAAAAGATTTTCGGTTTTCATTTTTTGAGAGAAAAACATTTTCCGTTTTTAGAAAAAAATTCGTTTACGAAAAAAATCATATTTCGAAAAGGTATTTTTCGAAAGAATGTGGCCATCTTTAATTTTTGACGCCATAAAAAGTTGTTTTTCTTGATTTTCTCGAAAACTTAAAAAAAAAAAAAAATTATCCTCAAGCATGAAATTTTGTTAATCTTACTAGTCAGTTGGAAGTATCGATTCATAAACGTTTCACTTTTGAACAATATCTAAGTTATATAAAATTAAAGTTCAAGAGTTAATCCTAAATTTTAGGATATATTGTATTTAGTTGCAGTTATTTTTTAATAAACAAAATAGTTTTAACATACAGTTATTAAAATTAAATAATAATGATATTTAAAAAGTAGTTCACAGGATACCAAAAGAACATGATATGTAATCAAATGCAGTTGAGTTCTTTCCTCTAGTTGCTGTCTTAACTTAGATTTTGGGGGAAACGTTTTTCTGGCAACACTGTAATTTCTATAGATGGCAACACTAGAAATTCTTCAGTTTCATATTTTCTGTTGTAGAATAACATTATCTATGATTGTGGTAAGTTTCATTTCATTATCTCTTTTCACTTATGAATAAACAAGCAAAATTGGTGTGATAAATTTTGTATTATTTTTAGTAAGGCAGGCTCTTAACTGTATTGCTTCAATATTGGCTACTTTATGCAAGTTTTGAGTAGTATGAACTACCATTACTTTACCCCCATAATAGTTTTTTGTACAAGCCTGGAAAAAGTATAAGGAAGAACTTTAACTAAAGGTAATTACAGTATTTTGTAAGATAGAAGCCCAATTATGGAATTATTTGAAAGTTCTTGATTGGTTTTTACTTAAGAAAAAACTTATTTTATTTTTTAAAACTCTTACCGTCATCCGTACTTGTTTTATTGCAATATTGAGAATCTAAAATGAACCGAGTTTTTTAAACGGTCCCAAACTGTGTGTGTGTGTGTGCAAGGGGGGGTGCATGTTGTATACTAGTCCCCTCTTTTTTCATTATTGAATTGCTAACAATATGCAAATAAACCTCTGTTCTTTTTAAATTTATTCAACTGGTGACAAAAAAAAAAGTGGTGACAACAATAATAATACTTTTTCCTCTGCCATCTTGGTTAACGAGATTTTTTTAATATTATTATTAGTGCCTGTCGACTTTTTCCTTTTTCTAAAAAAAATCAGAAAGCAAACAAAAACCAGTAATTAAAAATGGACTGATTACAAAGAAGGCACAAAACCAACTCCAAGTACGACTTAACAGAAATGGAAGATGAATTTAGCAGTGTTCTGTCTACAAACGTACTTTAGTATTCACGATGTAAAGCAATTATTAACCCTTAACGGTTCACTGCTTCCGGCACTGTTTGCAAAACAACATATCCACAGACAACTTCCCGCGAAAAATTTAACCAGAGTTGTCACCAGGGGCAATAACTGCTACCATCGCGGAAAGTAAGTACACAAATAATCATAACGAACAATACCTGATACTCTTGAAACGCAATACACAAGATCAAACAAAGGTGTAGCCAAATGGTTACGAAAACTCGTTAAGGGTTAAAAAAGAATGTTTTGTATAATTATGTAGCCACAATTCATGTGGCAAAACAGGATAACGCGACATTTTAGCTTTGTTCATGTAAGCATCTTGTAAACTTCCAAACTATGTAATGTCTTGTAAACTAGTGTTCACATCGATACTTAGGTGAAATGTCGATTCATCACTGAAGACGTCACGATCTCCAGAAAATCTTCGTCATGCAGGAACATTTCATTTGCAAAGTTAGCATGTAAACCATAGTCTATAAGCTTTAGAGCTTGTAGCAACTGCAAACGAAAAGGATGTAGTTGTAAGCGTCTTCTTAAAATTCTCCACACAGATGGTTGCACTGTAACTACAGATTCAGTCTTTATAAAATGTAAAACACAAAAAGCTTTCTGCTCAGTACCGCCATCTTTGATCGCTTTCTAACGGCAGATAGAGGAAACAGTCCATGCGCATGAGTACATACAAAACTGTTGGATTCGCTCTTTCATTTGATGTATTTTTTGTATAAATATTACAAAGCCTAAAATTCCGGATGTTCATTTTGAAACTCCCTGTATTTACGGGGTCGCTGGCAAAAGGATGTGATAGAAGGTGATCGTAATAAGAAATACATTGAGAGAGCTAGAGGTCTGCACGGGCCGGAATTTTTAGCACGGGCACAGCCCGACGGGCCGTGAATTTAAAATGTGAGGCTCGACCCGAGTCCGAAATATGTTTTTAAGTATTTACACCCGAGGATCTCGTGTGAAAATCAAATGAGCCCGAAATAAGCCTGAATTATAGAAACTTAATAATTAACGCGAAATCGTTCTTATTTCCAGCAATTAGATATTTAATTTTGTAATTGTGCTTTAAGGTTGGTTTAAAGGGAAAAGTTTTGCCGATAGATGGCACTACAGTCTTCGTATCTCTCCCATATATTTTTTTCCTTTCACGTAAATTCGCGATTTCTCTTACAAATTTCAACCTAGAGACTTCAAATTTTTAGAAAAGGAACTTCATAATCTCTCAAAGGCAATAATCCGTGCCGATTTTTTTATTTTGAATTTTGTTCATTGTTGATATTGCTTGATTGTTGAAATGGTTATCTAAATCTTTAATAATGTAATTTTCAACAATAAAGAAAATTCTAAATAAAAAATCGGCACGGATTGTTCCCTTTGATAGGTTATGAAGTTATCTTCTCTAAAAATTTGAACTCTCTAGGTTGAAATTTGTAAAAGAAATTGTAAATTTTCGTGAAAGGTAAAAAATACATGGGAGGGATACGAAGATTGTAGTGACATCTATCGGCAAAACTTGTCCCTTTACACTAACCTTAAAAGTTCTTCAGAAAGAATGGTTCGATAAATGTCGTTGTGCAGCATATTTACAAAGTTAAGGCACGAGAAATATGGTTGTATATTTAAAAATTTAAAAATTCGGCCCGGACCCGAAGTGACATATACTTTGTAGGCCCGAGTCCGGCCCGCGCAGCTCTAGAGAGAGCATCATATGGGCTCCCAGAGCTGGTTCCGTCTTCAGCTTTCTCCCATTGTTGTAAAACAGAAATGGTGAAATCTACCACTTTCAGTTATGATATTGAATTACCGTAGATCAAAAGCGGTAAGAGCTGACGATAAGTCTTTTTTTGTTCTTCATTGATTTATTATTCAAAAATTAGGTTTCATCTCCGTCTGTATCATTATTCCTGTATTTAAATTGGAAGTGCTAGAAACCAACTACTACCGTTTCCAATATTGGTTCACATAGCTCAAGAATGGTAAAATATAACGATAAATATTTGCTTTACGTGAATACAATGTTCCATAAAATAGATCACATCTCCACCCTTAGGCCGCGTGCATATTGACCATAGGAAGGTCAGCCAAACAGAAGCAAGAAAGAATGAGGAGAGAGAGGTCTAAATGGATTATGTTTTTCAGCCGCAAGATTGGAGAGACGATTATCTAGCACGTGTTGGAGTGAATATACGATACGAAGCTTGTAGCATTGGTCGCAGTACAGCTCACAAATGACGAGAAGAACCCTAAAACAGGGGAAGCGGGGAAAGGTCAACGACACGGTCAAGTCCACTTTCGGTTTTTGAGGTGTGGTCTATACTTAGATGTCGTCTGCTACTCCGGGTGGTTATATATGTGCTATTCCGTGGTGTCATTTGTAACCCCGTGCGAAAAGTGGGCGAGCCCATACCTACGTCACACCACTTCTGCTAGGGTTCTTCTCGTCATCTGTGAGCTGTACTTAACCTAGCTCACAGAACTGTTCGACTATTCTGCCCTTTGGCCTATATACGCCCGGCTTTACTCATCTATAGCAGTGGTTCTTACTCTAATTCCTATCATGTCCCATTATAATTTTTGGTTTATAATAAGCTTGTGAGGGATTTTTAATATACCTATTGCGGAGATCTCACGATTTCCATATCCTCTAATAGTAGAAATCATTTCTTGTATATAGTGGATAGAGTAACTTACCGAAAAGCGAATGAATTAAAACCAAATTTGGTTCGTTCGTTCATATTACAAATATCGAATCCGATCCGTCATACTGTTTCAAAAATGGAGGCAGTTTTAAAATTTTAAAACTTTATAACTTCCTTAATTTTGGGTCATATGATAGAAAAAAATAGTGATTTCTAATTCTGTTTTTTTTTTTTTTAAACAAAAACTTGGACAGTCGTTAAAAAAATGTAAATCTTTGATAATGTGCGTCAAGATTGAACCGGACATTGCCGCAATAGTGAAATCACACCATGCTCAGGAATCTTATTAGCTTTCAACTTTAATTGTATTTCAATATGCAAGTTTTGTTCAGTGTTCGAATTAACGGGAGGATGGCGGGGAAATCCCCCTCTCGTAAAAGATCATCCCCAGTTCGTACGGTATCACAGAAATAACATAACATCCTTGCCTGGGATAAATATTTCCCTATTGTGTATATATACCGACATTATACATACATCCCCCTCTCGACCGGAAGTTTAATTCGAACACTGGTTTTGTTGCATTTGTACAGTATTTTTCTGGTATTTCAATATGCACTTCTCATTAATTTCATATTGTACCTTTTTAATTTAAATTGATTTTTGAACAACTTTGCACCTGTTGCAACTGTTTAGTAGCCTATTTGTGTTATTCTTAACAATAAGTATAAAAATAAAAACATGCATATCAGAAAAAAAAAAATCCAAAGTAATATTTGAAAATATTTTCCGCTATTAGTTTCTAATTATACAGCGTGGACCGGAAGTGGGCGTACCCCCAATTGGTGTTTTCTGACGGTTTTAGGTTTTACCCACATTTGTTTAGCAACATTGTTTAGCATTGTCTTTTAACATTGCTTGGTATTGTCTGACAACATTGCTATCCATGTTCATTTTTTTTTTCTGCTGTTTTCTGCTTGGTAACAGTTATCTGCAGTGAAACTGGAGAAATCAACAATGTGTGATCAGAGTCCATATAGCATTGATATGCGCTTTTGCTTCAAGAACTCCCGATCTGACACCAGACAATGTTCTCTGGGGTTTCATAAAGCAACAAGTAAGAAACACTCGATATCACACAACGCAGGAATTACGAGCAGCTGTGGAACACGTCTTCACTTTCGTGACTCCGGAGTATGTCCGCAAAACATCTGCGAGGATTTGGCGCAGAATTCATCTGTGTTACGACATGGATGATGATACCGATATTTATGACTCTTAAGACTTCAAGGTAACTGTGTACAGACATTCTTTCATAACTAACACTATACTGTTGAAACTAAAAGGGTGGTACGCCCACTTCCGGACTACCCTGTAGTTATCTCTTCCACTTATCTTCGCGAACCCCTACGGGAGTCGCGACCCCCAGGTTGAGAGACGCTAATCTATAGAAATAACTTTTGACTAAAAGTTCCATGTGTTTGCAACCCACAACACAACTAATTTTGCCTAATTGTATATCTTTAAGGATAAGAAATGTAAGAGAAGGTCCCTGAAGATTAAGCATTGTTTCAAACTACTAGTTTGCACAAGAAGCTACACAGTAAATCACATTTATATGAGTTGACAGTCTTTGTTCTTTCTTTTGTTCCTGAAAGCAGTAATTAATTTCCTTTGATATCAACATACAAATCAATGCACGTATGCACATTACAGAAACATCTTTATTGTTAGCTCGACTTTAATAAATGTATATCTTAATAAACTAACGGTAACATGATAGAAACATGGACGAGACTTTGAAAGCAGCTTTTGGCGCAATTAAAAAAAGATTTATTTTGTTTTTCTTTCTTTCTTCGTAAGCAAAGTTAATGATGAATTACTTTGAACCTTCGTTCCGTCTTCACGCACGAACAAATTTTATGAAGTAACATGATCATGATAACGGCATGTAACTTAGGACTTTTTTTTAACTATTAAAAAGACGGGAATAACAACACTTTAAAATTGTTCTTTCGGTCTGGAAGTTAAGTCATGTAATACACACAATATACACCATAAGCAGGCATCAATGAAACTTTTAGAATTCTTTCTTTTCTATTCTAGTACCAAAAAAAAATCGATTTTCAACTGTTACTCAGGATCAGTGTTGCCAACCTTAGAAAGCAAAATTATCAATATTCATATTTAAAATTATCGTTTATCACAAAAAATATCGCCTCGTATTAGTTATGCACGTAGTAATTTATAGAAACAAGTATACTACAAATAATAATATCAATAATGTATCATAAAGTTATCTACTAATCTTCAGTTTCGAACTTCAAGTCAATGTCATTGTCCTCACCATTTTTTAAAAAAATACTTATGAACACTACTCTGAACAACATTTCCATCAGGGACGTACGCTGGGGGTGGGTCCTGGGGGTCCGTGCCCCCCGAAATTTGGACTTTTGTGTAAATTTAGCCTAATTATAGGGGCAATTTTAGGAATTTTATTATAAAATGCCCTCATTTGAGTATGGACCCCTCCCGAAATAAATTCCTGTGTAAGCTACCGATTTTCATCCTCTCGTAAACGTAACTAAATTTAAAGAATAGATGCGGGGTTGCCATTTGTCAATTCTCAAATCGTTATTAATTTATTTTAGCAGGAATGATTGTTAAAAACCTCAGTGTTTTTGTCTTATAATTATTTAATGCACATCTATAAATTATTTGCACATTCAAAAACTGTAAAGAAATGCGCGTCCTAAAATTATCGTATATTTTCCTATTATCGTAACGGCATTATCATATAATAGAATTAAGGTTTAAATTATGATATATCACAAAAAATTATCCTATAGTTGGCAAGCCTGTTAAAGAAGTCCAGATTTTCAAATAGAAAAATCCTTTAGACACCTAATATAATCGTGTTTTTTCTTTCTCAGAGAGAGATTTTTTTAAGAAAGGGAAGGAAGGAAGTAATATTGTGGAACATTCACATTAAGATATCGAAACTCGTTATCGATAAAAATCGGAACTTGATCGAAATATCGAACAATATGAAATATCAGTAAAATATTTCGATATTTCAAAGTATCGATAATAATCTATCGATCAATAGAAATCAGGGTTGGCTGGTTTAAACCAAGGTGGTTTAAACCATGGTTTAAACCAAGGTTTAAACCAGCTGGTTTTTTCAAAAAAACCAACTCCCGTATACTATTCGTATTATATTCAGACCTAAATTTCCCATTCATTACTCAAAAAGATTATACTACAAAAGCAACTTTCTTTTTTTATAAGTTTATAAATGTTTATTTTGTGAATTGTTATGTAATTGCAATCGAAGAAAAATTCTAAATATTGTTTTGTTTCAATGTTTACTATTGATAAAATACATCGAAAATGCCGTACTTTGTGTGTGTGTGTGTGTGGGGGGTCATACAGACCCCACGAGAGGCATTTAGTGCAATATGTATTTTTGGTATCTATTTATGTATAAATGAGTCTGAGCCAAAGTGGACTCAAATAATTCGTATCTTTATTCACTTTTCTTATTGATATGCAGATTAAGTCGTTGTAGGGCCTATTTCTTTAATTTGAACCAATAAAAGTCGTTGTTAACTAACTTGAACTAAATTAGTTCTTCTGTACTCCGTAGTACTTTGAAATTGTTCATATGTAATTCTGTATAATGGTTTCACTTGTGCAACTGTTTATCTTTTTGTTCTTCTGAAATTAGTCTTGACAGTTATATTAAGAAGCATGTAAAGATCAGTACAACGTATTTTTTTTATCAGGATTCCTTCGTGAGTGAGTCGGCATACATATCGCATTTGTGGCCAATTAGTCCTGGTTCCGAGTTCAAATGGAGGACAGTTTCTCTTGGATGTAACTCGAGAAGCGGTTTTTATTCCGCTTTAAGCTTATGTGACCCCTTCCAGCATAACCCGGTTGTTGCATAATAAGATCAAGGCGAAACAAACTTATTTCTGTCCATATATGATATGAATATATAGAGCAAATTATTTAAACCATAAAAACCTGGTTTAAACCAAAAAAACCAGGTTTAAACCAAAAAACCGTTTTTTTAAATAAAAACCATGGTTTTTGCCAACCCTGATAGAAATATCGTACAGCCTTAAGAGTACACATCGTAAAGAACGTACATATATCCCTAAAATCACTTTTCTGGCATATAGGCGCCAAGAAACCTGCGAAGCCGTTGAAATCTCGAATTACATTTTTTTTCACAATCAATATATTTTATTCTCACCTACCGGCGCTCAAAGTAAAAAAGCATCCAGCCAGCTAGCAAAAATATTGTTCAATTGCTGTAAACGGCATTATGACTTTTAACCCCTTGTTTTTCAGGTGTCATTTTCGTATATGCGTGCTGTAATACCGGTTTCATTTACTGTTGAAAGACTGTCTAGAGCGTTATATAGGGCATAGATTTTGTACGCGCGTGACAAGAGCATTCATATAACTTATAAAAACAATTATTTGCATTGTGGAACATCTGGACTGAAAAGGGGAAATTTTGATGTTCTGAAGGGATTTTATGATGCTTCAGGTTGGCAACACTGACCGGAGATCAAAAACAAAGGTTTTCCTTTTCGATCTCGAAATAGATCTCGAAGTTGTTAATTGTTTATCGTCATAACAAACACATGTGTGTTGTAATTGAGTGCTCAATTAGGCCTCCCATCTACTGAGACAAAACATTTTTTGTCATTTTCTGTCAGTAAGCGCTGTCACCTATGGAGAAATAGCAGAACTAAGTCTTGCCTTGCATCCACTAACACATTTCAGCATCTCCAGTATTAATATAACCCTTAATAAAGGATACATTTTCATGCATCCACATGGATGTCACTGATACGGAAAGGAATAAGATAAACTATTTATCTGATTAAATATGATATTTATCTAAGCATTGTTTTTAAAATATAACACCTTTAGAAGAAATTTAAATTTTCAATTCCTTGTGAAATTTTGTATATACCACTTAGATTCTGTCCTTCATAACCTCGGCGTAAAACATAAAAACTCAACCGTCTTTCTTTCCTTTCTGGTTTGTCTAATATATATATATATATATATATATATATATTTTAATGATAATGCACAGTATCGAAAAGCTTCCTCGACACAAATTACAACGAGAACGTGGACATTTGGAAGAAAACCGGCTCTGTTCGGTTAAAATGAGTACATCTAGTCACCCTGAAATTACTTGACTGTGATGTGTTCTTTGCTCCGCTTAGCAGCGGATGCTACACATCATCAACTTGAATTTAACGTTGCTTTGGCTTAATGGTTACTTTGTATGAGTGCCATTATAATACAATACAAAGCCGCGAGCATGTAGCAGAAAGCCTCAAAGTCACGCAAGGGGTCCCGGCGGTCTGTCTCTTCAATTTAGGCTGTCACCACTCTAACACGCCTATTTGTACGCGTCACTCACTACAGGCAAATAAAGCTAGCTGCTTTATGAAAAGAATCCACATGCGAAAAAACAAAACGACAATCTAATCCCAATAACACGAATATTATGTTATCAACATTAGTGGATATAAAATGTTACTCACATAATATAGTGTCTACCATACAGGGGCGCTCTCACAGGGGTTGATCCCCTAAAACTTTGTAATTCAAGATACATTTGGACACTTTCTTAATAAAACCATTTTTGTTTAATAGGGAAATGATTGATATAGTATGACAATTTGATTATACACTTCATCTGTGGAGTTCCTTCGTGGCTAAGTGGTTAGCGTACGCGCCTTTGGCGTGGGAGACCCGGGTTCGGTTCCCAGCGGGAGCTCAGGTGGTTCGGATTCTACGTTAATCAGAAGGTCCACGTCTTATATAGCCTCGCTGTTGAACGGGACGTTGGCTTAAAACAGTTGGCTAGGATTGCGCGCGAATACTGAAACGTTTGGGATCGGCAAAAATGTCGGCTGCACCGTGTGAAATGAAATTTTGAATATGCTAGCATTTGGGTGAAGCTGCATTATAATTTTATTTCGGCTCAAATACGCATTTTGATTCATACGGAAGAAGGATGGTTCAAATATGCTTATCTAATATTCTCTATAAGCCTATTCTTCTGGTATCAAGATGAGCCACTCTTACTAACAATCAATAACAACAATATTAACATCTAGTTATTAACCCTTTCCGTGAATTTCAGAAATCTTTCACAGAGGTAGCTAGTAAACTTTCCGCAGCCATGAATATACAGGTAGAAAAAAAAACTAACATTTTGTTAATTTTTGCGCATTATACAGGAAAAAAACCCAAGATCGTATTATTATGCAAATATTTTTTAGCGTTTTTCAATAGTACATAGGAAGTTTGCCTAACAAAGTGAAAAAAAAAAAAAGAAAGAAACTTGGTAAGCTTGTGCGGTGTGTTTACCTTTCCATTAGCGGAGAAGAGTGTTTCTTGTTGACTATGACGTCAACTTATGTCCTCCCAGAAGAAAAGGAAGAAAAAAATGGTGGGATGCAAAGGATATAGAACAAAACGGAAATGATGTCAACAGAGGATAATCATTACTTTTTTTTTTCCTTCTTCTTAACAGGGCTGTTGACGTAGATCTGAAAAACTACGTTTAACCCTGTTACCCAGTTTTCTATTAAGTTTCCTCGGGCTAATGACGGAATTTTGCAAGAAGTTCGAAAGAAGAAAATGAAGAGTTATACCCTGGAAATTCTCATGCTGTGCGACGCCATTTTTTTTCTTTTTTTACAATGATGTATTAGGTTACTGTTTTGTTTGTTTCTTAAAGTCAAATCTTGCAAGTTAAATTTAATGTATTTTCATACTGACTAAAACTCTGAAATTTTGTAAAATTATACTCGTACTTAAACCCGATAACAATATAATATTTTCATTGCTCTAACTTATCGTTTTAATGTGTATATGTATTTAGTATTTACTCTCATATATTTAGATTGTTTGTGTGCGGAGGCAATGCCAGTAAATTAAGCAATGTAAGGAATTCAAAGGATATGTGACGGAAAGCGCCACAGAATTTTGAACATGCATGAAGAAGGAAAAGAATAATAATTTAGTGTTTGTTTCAAGGATCTTATAAAATAGAGGATCTGCCCTTACAACAAAATCTTGAAGCCATACGTCACAGTTTCGCCACCCCTAATCTGCCCACTCCGTTCAATAGGATCGCAATGTTTTGAGCCAACAATCATGGCGGAAACGAAAAATAGCCAATCAGACGATGGCAGAAACGAGAGTAGCCAATCAGACGTGCCGCTGCTCGGTTGTTTTTTGGCTTCATCGATTTAATAGGATGACGATACATATGGGCAGATCCTCTATTTATAACATCCTTGGTTTGTTTGTAACATAATGTACCTAGGGATGCATTCGAGTCGAGTCGAGTCGAGATTTAAGCCTGTCTCGACTCGTCTCGAGAAAATGTTGTCTCGACTCGAAAATATGTTTCTGTCTCGACTCGTGTCTCGACTCGACAGTCTCTGTCTCGACTCGACTCGAATTCGAGTCGAGACGTCTCGAAATTCGAGTCGAGACAAAATGTACGAGTTAAACTATACGCACACATCAGCCAGACCATCATGACTACCTATATAAAAACGGCGACACGTCTTGGCATACACGCAATGATCCTTGATAGGTCGCTCGAGAGAGCTGGCACCACATGTGCTCACTCAGGTCACCTAATTCCCGTAAATTCCGGGAAGGGGGGCGATGTGCTCTGACGTCACGTTCAATCACATCCCACAAGAGACATCACTCAAATGTCCGGCTCCAATTTCAATGACACTTTTTTTGCTGATAGAAGGCAGGTATGCATCATTACTTGTGATGACAAATTTTTGCCATGGTGCATGTTTTCTATTTTTTTTAAAATAACTTTTAAGAGTTGTGATGTGGTTATTAGAAATTACTTCAGAAGTCCCTTACTACCGTTTGTAAACGGAGCGTTAATGAAGAAAAGTGATGCAAAACCATGTGGATACATATAAGTCCTGGGGGGAAGTCGTATGGTAGATATGACCTTGATGGCAGCCATCTTGAAATCCACCATTTTGAATTAAGGTCAAGTTTTCAAAATGGGAATAGGGTAATATGATACATAATTTCGGGCTAGAATTTAATTAGTAAAATAATGGTGAGGTTAGTTTTAAGATACACCCATTTGGGGGAAAGTTACAGGCATATTAATTGTTTTTACTTACTGTGTGCGTAAGTCCCTTCTTACTTTCGTCTCAAGACCTGTAAATCGATCGCAACGGCAGAGCCCGGTTTCGCACTAGTGTTTAGAAATCTTTAAACTCACTTGAGGCAATATTTGTGGATTATTGTATTGTATTTTGCCTTTAATTAAATTTGAACCCTCTTCATGATCTTGTGTAAAGTATCACTAAAAGAGAATTTCTGTTTTTATGGAGAACGTAAGCATGGCAATTAAAAAAGGTGAGTAAGGTGCGTATGTATTTATAAGAAAGTCTTTTGTGGTTCCGCCAACCTATTCTTTAGTTGTTTTTTTCAAAATACTCATATCTCATAAATAAAAGAGCTATTATAAAATCTCTTACCACTATTCTTTAATACTTATAAAATTTTATTTATTGTAAAAGCACTGGCGAGATATTTCTTAACGCCCACTAAAATTATGGTGGAGCTCCTTCGTGGCTAACGGTTAGCATACTTGCCTTTGGCGTGGGAAACCTGGGCTTGATTCCCGGTGGGAGTTCATGTGGTTCGGATTCCACGTTAATCAGTAGGTCCACGTCTCACATAGCCTCGCTGCTGAACGGGACGTTAAACTCAGAATCAATTCAACTCAAAATTATGGTTTTGACTTTATTATGATGTCATTAGTTTAAACGCCCAACTGCCCAGTAATTATAAACATTGACTACATTATAAAATTGTAATTTGTGACGACTAAAATATCAGAAATTAAAGATTATTCTTTGGGTTTTGGAACATTTTGAAAAACGTAAAAAACTGGTACTGCACCGATACAACACACCTTTTGGATTTGTCATAACATGTCTTACATAGCTTTGGTTCGATTCTCAACACGGACTGCAACTACCTGTTAAATTGTGCATCCGAAAGGCACTCTTTGTTAAACCTCGCTTATCACCGCTCATCTTAATAATATATATAACTCCACCGCGAAGCAAATGTTGCATTTCTCTCTTTCATCCTAACACAAAACAAAACTAACCACAGCTGTGACACGAAGGAGCTATTTCGAAGAGAAACAAGCTGTGCTTCATAGAGATGTGTATCAAATGATAGAAGTATAAAGTATTGTTTTATTTCCTGTTTATTGATATCAATTGGTGTTCTTAATGAGTTTACTCATTAGTTTAGAAAGAGTATATATGGAATTTGGACATATGTTGTACGTATTCTCCTGAGAAATTGATGAGACCAGAAAAGTTATAAGGACAGATGGAATAGGTTTAAGCGCATCTACGTGACTTTATCAAATATTTATTCTCCGTAATGGTACCACGCGGAAAACTTGGTATAGGCCATACTTTTATCTTTGCCTCCCTCTGTTAGCTGTTTCGTATCATATATATATCGGATGGTTTTGATATTCCTTCTGATCATTAAAACAACAATGGTACCTGTGTGCGTGCAGAAATGCAAAAGCACAAGGTAACTTCCTATTTGTTTTGGAAACAACAAACCCATTTCACGTGTGCGAGAGAAATTGAGCACAGCGAGATCGGGTGTTTACTCACGGTCAGTTCGCAGCAGGAATCCTTGGTAAAAGATTTGGCTATCTCGAAAACACTCGCAAAACCTTACAAATACAAAAGACTGAGCTTCAAAGAAAGTTTAGACACAGATGTTTCAATTTTCTTTTAGCATCTTTCTTCAGCAAAAGAGTCGGTTCATTGTATTCGAAAAAGGGAAGGGAGAAAGAGTGAATTTATATTTTATGTGGGGGGTAACGTTGTAAGTAGTATAAACAATACATACCGCTTCCGACTCTGTACTGAAGCACTTCCTTTAGCGGTATATCACTAGATCTATCCTGACCCTCATCCCACCTCAAGTTGTAAAGTAGAAAGGGACAGAAGTATTCAACATGACTGCGCACTTGAGTTTCAGTTCACAATACGAAAACCAGTGAGCAAGTAAACAGTCTTTTGTAGGATCGTGTTTTACTTCTTGAATTTATTTTTGAACATTTCTGTGAATTCAACAACAGAACGCAGTAGAAATACGGACTAGTTTTTACTCCAACCATTACTTTCGCTCCAACCCAGGGATGCCACATTTATGATTTCGTACTAGATTTAGTGATTTTACATTTGAACTAGTGATCTAGTACGTACTTTGGGTAAATAGGCACATTCTAGTGATTTTATTGCATTTTTTTCTGATGCAAACAAATGAGAAGGAAATGGTTCTTAAAATAAAAGGAAGAAGTATATTGCAGTTCAAAACAAATGTAGAAACCTTAAATTATTTTTTTCTTTTCCCTCTGACTGAATGAAACCCCTGCTGTGTAACGACCTTAGGTAAACAACGGCTATCTTTGGTCCGCTACCTCCTTTTGTTAGCCGACATGAGATGGGTTACTTTTTTTTCTGGAAGAAAGTGAAGAAATAATTATCCAGTACATTTACGTTTTGTCAGGCACACAGGCGCAGTCTGTACTTGTTTCCTAACGAATTTTAGCAACATAACATAAATGAAACATATGTACCAGAAAATAGAGGCAGTACAAACGGAAATTTTCATCTGTGACACATTTGATGAGAAATATAGTTAGATGTCACGTGCAAGCAATCTAAACATGTCCTATCTTGTAATTCTATTCGTATGTTTATGTAGGTGAGACTGAGAAATCAAGAAACAATAATAACTGGTTTTCTTCCAGGGGAAAAATCTAAATGTGAAGGGGTGTTACACTGGGACTTTAATTGCGTCCTTTGTCCAAGATTAACAAGTAATAGGAATTTTTTAATTTATTTTAGTTCTTGGGGAGAGGAAGATGGAAGCGAACCCTCGTAAGGACCTCTGCAAGGAAACATGAATACTATCCGCCACTGTTTGTTACATTACTCAATATATATTGAGTTTTAGTCAGAGTTTTCATTCTGCAGGAGAGGGGGGGGGATAGTAATACCTGACGCACATTTTCTATTCTCAGAGTGTTGCAATGATAGCATTTCCTCCATTATAACTTCGCCAAGCTAGTTGCATTATATGTAAGGATTAAGTTAGCCTAAAAAGCTTAAATTTCTATGGCTGTTTTACTCTGTACCCATGTTTCTCATTTTCGGTCTACGGGACTCTGTGTCCGGAAATTTTCGATGGCTTCCAAGTCGGAAAATAAGTGTATCAAAGGCATATATATTATATCTATGGTTATATGAGGCATGGATCTACAGTTTAAAGTGGGATACCGGTAACAACTTCATGAGCTTCCACCGTAAATCGAACCAGAGTCTCCCGCGATCAAGGCGTATGTGTTAACCATACAGCCACGAGGAAATTCACATAAGCACACACACATATATATTGTTGAGTTGATTTTGACTTTACCGTCTCTTTCAGCAGCGAGAATATATGAAATGTAGACCTACTGATTAACGTGGGATCCGAACTACATGAGCTCGCGCCGGGAATTGAACCCGAGTCTTCCACGGCAAAGACGCGTACACTAGCCGCGGAGTTCTCACACACACACACACAAAATCAGAGTCCTCACACATCAAGGGTGAGAGCTGTGCCACTGAGTCACAGCGGCCACGGGGCTAGGTCGAGTCCACTTTACGTTCATAGTTTCTTAGTACATAAATGTTACGATTATGAAATAGATTTTCCTTAATGAGCTGCATAAAAACAAAAGCTTTCGAAATGCATTAAACAATTAGCTCGATTTGAGTGTCAACTTAAAATTATATCAGAGTGTAAATACGGATACGCACCAAAGCTCGAAAACTTAATACACTATTTCTCCTATATAGTTTGCATGTATCAAGCAATCGTTCAGCTTTCATTTGAGAGGATGGAAATTGAAGGCCCCTGAACAACTATGTTACTAATGTGCGGAATGTATTTATCTTACAGTGAACTGCTTTGATGCCAAGTGGCCTAACTTCAAAATTGAAATTTTCCAGGAGTGAAAGTTGAAGTTCAATATCTCATGAACAATCCATATTTCTTTTATGTTGGGAACCAAAACCATAACTACTGTATGTAGTTCATTGTTTTATAACTTAGTGTTTACAAAAATCCTTTTAAAAAATACCTATTCATAGAAGTGAATGGTACTTATCTGTACTAGTTCTTGGCATCCAAGCAGTCCATTTATTGTAATACTAGCTTAATATACCCATTCTTCGCATGGGGGCTGTATTTGGAAGTCAACACCTGTGGAAGTATCACCATTCATTTCAGTGACCGCGAAAACTATGGATTTGACACTAGTATCAATCAATATGGGCTATTTATACATGTCTCGGTATTCCTCACCCGCTGACACCCCCAGGTCGGTCCCAGTAAACGTCCCCCCCCACGACCCCCCTGGTTCGAAATTTTAAAAAAACGCTTCGTCTTGATCTGGGGCCTGGACTAAGGTACCCGTGACAAAATTTTGGGAACTCTCGGTCCACTCGTCTGGTCCCCAGGTCGCACACAGACAGACAAACACACAAACAAACTCTTTATTTTATTTATATTAGATAAGATATACTATGTAAAATAGTCTCGTATCATAATATGTGATTTACAACAAATGTTACATTATATATTATCCGTAGCTCGTGATATGCTACAACATATTAAAGCCTCAGAATAGTTGGGCAAGCGAATAATCCAGAAGTTACGTAACCCTATTGCGTTCATGGGAACGAAAACACAATAATTATAACTATGCTAAATTACTATAGACTACCAACTGCTCATTCTGAGAGTTTATGAAGTTCACTTTATCGCAATAGTTTTATACAAACTAAATTTAGACTACGGATAATAGTTTTATACAAACTAGATAATCAATTATTATTATTATTATCATTATGTTTGCAGTACAACCAAATACAACGACATTAACTATTAGTTCTAATTAACTGAATTGAGCTGAAAATTAAATCTTGATCTTTAAAGATTAACTATTAATTTTATGCGTTCTGTACCTTTCTGAAGGAATAAAAGCTGGAATTGGTTTCAAGACTGTTTCTGAGTGAATACTTTCTTCAAAATAATATTAAAAATTATAGAAAGATTTTCGAGACATTCGAGTCGAGTCGAGACTTTTAAGAGCCGTCTCGACTCGACTCGTGTCTCGACTCGAAAATTCGAGTCGAGAAATACGTTTGTCTCGACTCGTCTCGAATTTTACAAAGTGTGTCTCGACTCGAATCTCGACTCGAATTCGAGTCGAGTCGAGTCGAGATTCGAGACATGTCTCGACTCGAGCGCATCCCTAAATGTACCGAATTGAATATCGGATAGTTGTTAAAGTGGATACCATAGTGATTAAAGTTTACAGCCCAATTAACGAATTGTTAATTATGATAATAGTATAGTAGGCAATTAGTAAGTGGGCTAGAGATCAATGTATATGAATAGTGGCATATGAAGAAAACATTTACTTTGTACATAAGTCTCAAATTATGATAATAAAGATATTCCATATGTGTGGTTGCCATAATTTTTTGATCCAAAATACGGACAAGCCTTAAAATGACGACCCATCAAAAATACGGTGCCCAAACAAAGAATAAATATTTTGAACTTTCTTACCTAAAATCACATTTTTAGGTTATCACACAATCGTTTACTGTAATACTTAAAACACTATTGACAACTAATATGTTTTATATTTTTTTTATTAGTACAAATATAATATCATACAATTAAATTACGCATATTAAATCTAAGCAGAAGAACCCTGGAAATTGGAAAATGAGAAACTTTTGAAAAACGTAATCTACTTTATTAATAGTAATAAAAATATAAGTTATATGAAAACACAATTCTTTTCGCCCGAAATTTTAGCAATTCCCAACTCGGAAACTTTCGGAAATACGGACATTTTCCTATTTCATGCTTTGTACGATACGGACACGGACACGGACACGGACCCAAAAAATACAAATAGTCCGTACAAAAATAGAGACATATGGCAACCCTATCTATATAGGACAACGGAAACTATTCAAGTTAGGCTTCTTGTTTACTGATGTTTAACTAAAGTTGAGTCAAGTCTCCGTTGTTGTCCTAATGTCTACTATTGGTAGTGTTGGTTGATGAAACCTGATACCGCCCAAGAAAGAAATGAAATGAAATTAAATCTTTAAGTTTTACGTCCCACGATTATGTCGGCAAGGTTAAAGGAGACGGTAATGATGAGAAATTAATGAAAATGCTGGAATGAAGAAAGTGGGAGAAAACGGGAATACCTCGAGAAAACCCACGCACACGGTGTTTGTCCACCACAAAGTTTACTTGGTGCGAGTTGGGATCAAACCAAGGACTGCATGCACCAAAAGTGAAAGCTCTACCACTGAGCCACCACGGCCAATTGCCCAGGAAAAAAAATAGAACCCATGTCGAGCACGGTAAATCTATTTCTCAACACAGAAATACGTGGCAACTATTTACAAGCAATGCTTTAGTAGATGAAAGACTGGTTACTGCTGGATCGAGATCTTCAAAAAATCATCTTTAAGTTTTACGCTGTAACTTTATGCCGGTTAGGCTAGAGGAGACGGTGATGATGAAAAATGAATGAAGAAAGTGGGAGGAAAAGGGAGAACCCCCCTTTAAAAAACACACACACGGTCGAGATCTTGAAGTAGCGCCTTTAATGGTGTAGTTGAGAAATATTCCTTTGCAAAAGTGATCTTTCACTCGTTCGAATCTTTCTTTTTAATCCTTTCGTAAATATTTTGAATCTACTCATAAATTTTCTAAAATTTTCTTCGATATGTATCATAGGTATTCTGTCATTATTGGCAGGCCACTTGCTGCAACTGAGAACCTCCCATGCTCCACGGTCTTCCGCTAACCTCTTCGTCTTCACGTACGATTTCTCTGTTTTGATATCATCCTTTAATTGTAGTGTCCTTCGCCCTCTCTCCTTCTCCCCCTCTTTTCTACCTCCATACCCTATAGCACGTCCTTCATGATACAGTTTTTTCTTATCCAATTTTCCAACCAGTTTCCCTTCCTTTTCTTAATAATACCTATTTTTTCCTCATCTATCATTTCAAATACCCTCTCATTCGTTTTCCACTCGACCCAACTAATTCTCTCCATTCTTCTCCATACCCACATTTCGAAAACTTCCAGTCGTCCTTCACCATTTTTGCGTAACGTCCACGTTTCTGACCCATATAGTAAAATACTCCAAGCATTTTGTGGGTCTTTTTGTCAACTCTTTATTGAAGGTCCCACAAAATAATATTCTCTCTCTCTCTCTCTCTCTCTCTCTCTCTCTATATATATATATATATATATATATATATATATATATATATATATATATATATATATATATATATATATATATATATATATACATGGGCGGCGATTAGGGGGGCAAAAGGGGGCAGTTGCCCCCCCCACTTTTTTGAAATGACCAATAATGTATAGGGTCTATAATTTCATAATTTCACCATTTTATTTTGGAAATATAAAGTTTTTGTATGTATTAATGGTTCATAGAATAAAAATGGTGCCATAAAATATTTGCCGTTCCGTGAGTACGTATTGGTTGTCTTCCCGTACAGTGAAGATAGCTACATGAATTGCGTTTTAATTGCCACGAAAAATGGCCCAAAAATTAACCTATTGGAGTGCCACAATTCGAGTGTACTTTCATTTCTTCTTACAAGGGCTCCATATGTTAGTCAGTCGCTTTAGAACTAATTGAGATAACATTTCGCAAAAAAAGAAGTTCTTCACAAGCAGTGTTTCTTTCAGAAACAATGTTCCGGGGCGCACACTTAATATTCTGGGGGGAGCACTGCAGGTACTATTCTATTTATTATTATATTATAGACGTATTATTTTGGTCTCCTTCGAGGGGGTGGGATACTCTCAGAGCTTCGGGAGGCAGTGCCTCCCAAAAGCATGTCTGGAAGAAACACTGTTCACAAATTATTCTTTAATTGCACAAAAATCGACAGTTCCTAAAATGTCTTTTCTTCTTTCTAACGGCAAGGAATATTTTGATTTGATTTTTTTGAGTTTAACATCCCGTTCAGCAGTGAGGCTATATGAGACGTGGACCTACTAATTTTATCGTGGAATACAAACCACATAAGCTCCCGCTAGGAATCGAACCCGGGTCTCCCACGTCAAAGGCGCGGCATTGTTTTGCAGTGTAATATATGAAGTTAGGAGTATACATACTGTATACAATTTTGTATATACAAATAAATTTAGTGAATTCAACATAATTCTAGGTTTTAGGATTATTTTTCATAACTGGAGTGTGGAGTGATTCTAAGTATTGTTGGGTTTTGATGTATTCCAAGAAAGTGAAAGCTACCTAATGGCAACGATTATTTTTCGGGAAGCTGCAAAAGTAGTTCTTTAAATGTCGCAGGATATGCTTGTAGTATTTACTGTTTTTCTAAGAGTAATAACATGTAATAACATGCATGGAATTAAAAATATAAGTTGTTCATTAATTCCCAGTTTCAATATAACTTTTCGAAACAAGCCTCATTTTTCATTACTATTCGGTTAATATTATCATTTCTGTTTGTTTTGCGAGTTTGTTATCAAATAAGCCCCTAATCTGACCACACGAATTAATTTTCCAGACACAATTTTAAGATGTTCATGAGCAAGGAATCAAATCTTTTCTTACACCTTCGTTGTTTAAGAGTACAAAGTGCTAGTATCTACTTGCGTTGCTCTTGTCAATTTACTTAGTAAAATATGAAACAAGATATACTTTATTTTAACTGGAAAATACAGTATCCTAATAGTTATACAACCTTTCGTCAAACAAAATGTTAGAAGCAACCAAAAAACTAACATTGATATACAAATATTGAGATAATGTCTTGTCCTCCCACTTTTGACGTCCAACCGCCGCCACTGGTATATATATATATATATATATATATATATATATATATATATATATACAGAAAAAGGGAATTTTAGAGAACTTATGAAAAGAGTTGACTCAAAATGCATGTTCAAGGATTAAAAGGAAAGCTCACATTTTGAGATCATCTGATATTTTCAAACTAAGGAAGTTAAGAGTAAATATTTCATTGCAGGATACTGAATCAGGACAAAATAACATAATAAATAAATAATAACTGTGGAAAGAAATAAAACTTTTAGAAACCGTTTTTTATAAAATCTACTAAAAAGGGATATTTTTGGTGGGGTAAGATGAAAAAAAAAACAGTTTTCCTGAGGAAGAGTACATCCTACTATGATATTGATCGGTGCACTCATTTTGCAATGTTGCGTCACCGGAACGAAATTTGCTAAATCAACAACGAAGGGTGCAGTCAATTTGCCATTTCTGGCGCAAATGCACTATTAATATTATTGGGAAGGGGCCTTGCTATGCAGAATGTTCCAGCTTGAAATCGTAACGCAAAATCACTCACAATTGTGTATTCTTCATACTTTCATACTACTATATTTGCAACGAGCTTCTTCCTGATTGTCTGGACACTGCAGTCCGTTTCCTGGACTTATACAGAGTTTGTGACATTAGACGCAGACCTTATTAGCCTATCCCTGTCGTTACTAAGGTGAGTTTCTTATCAGATGTCAAAGCGGACATTTCATTCGTACTAACCTACTATAAATAAAACGTTAATTTAAATAATGCTGTTATAATTGTTCATAAGATAAATTCATCTTTCTAAACAAAGGGACATTTAGAAAGCCTTGGAGGAGAAATCAGTAAAACAAGACCATTATAGCTATATCTCTGTCCATCTCGAAGAAAAATAATAATAAAAAAAAGAACAATACGGCTCATATATTGGACTGTATGGTTCAGAGACTTGGATATTACGGAAATTAAAGAAAAATATTTAGAGGGCTTTCAAATGTGATGTTGGAGGAAAATAGAAAAGATAAAATGGGCAGAGAGAGAGAGTAACAAACGACAATGTTTTAAAACGGATAGGAAAAAAGAGGACACTTTTAGCCACCATCCTTTCTAGGAAGGCCAATTGGATTGGACACATCTGAAGGAAGAAATTGTCTTCTCCATACTGCCATAGAAGGAAAGAGAGGAATAGGAAGAAGACACAAGTGATCAACGACTTGAAGAATAGAAAAAAATATTGGGAGTTGAAAGAGGAAACTGAAGATCGAGAAGCGTGGAAGAAATATTTCCAGGCTCAAATCTAAAACTGAAAAACAAAAACTCCTTAGGCTCTGGATTTGCCAAAAGGTAAAATACTTAATAATAATAATAATAATAATAATAATAATAATAATAATAATAACTGTTTATGTACATCAATGAACCGAAACGAAAATATGGTGAAGAAATTCAACAGTTTAAGCTGCATACAACAGTCTTATCAATATGGTGGCTCTTGAAGGGAAGTCACATCCAAAAAATTCTTAATTTTTAAATACAGTTTTCTGAAGCTGTATAAGGCTTTCTTTCCTTAAGTTGTAGCAACATTTTAATTTGTACCGATGTGACTTCCCTCTAGGGCTGCTACAGCGACTTATTTATCATCAGTGCTGAAAAGGGATTTAAAAAAAAACAAACGAAAAGAGCAATTATTGCACAAGGTCCTTGGGTTTGAATCCCAGTGGGAGAACACTAAACTCATTACAGAGGTTCAGATCCCACTTTAAACTGTAGGTTTCCTCCTACACAGCCACGCTGCTGACAAAGAAAAAAAAAATCGAAATCAATCAAACAAACCAGAACTACGAATATTCATTCAATTCCACTAAAGTTTTGTTATTAAGATGGTAATTTTGTACCGAGTACAACGCTTGATACAGTTATTTAAATTTGTAGAAAATTGCATACTCTGAAAGCAAAGCGTAGGATTTTAAAAAGTATGGTTAACTCTTGTTTTTCATCATTAATGTTCCCCCCCCCTTTTTTCTTTCTTCTTACACTTAAGTAGAACCAGAAAACACAAATTCACGATTTCGGAAAACCTAAAACCTTCCTTCCGGGAATTAGAGCATTATAAACTTCTCGCAAACATGATAAAACACGATATTGATTAGCGCTTTCGCTCTCTGGTGGCACCTAACTCCTGAATTTCTGAGAATTTCGCGTTCGATGCTCCCGGCACGAACTCGAATGCGCTCTATAAACCGTCATTTGCATCTTTGCTTTGTTCATCATTAACAATAGAGCGTGCATGGACGGTACTAATAATCTATTTCGCTAGATGCTTACATAGCTCATTTCTAATATTCTAAATCTCAAGTGTAAATAGCAATGTGTACTAAACATTCTGTTTGTTTTCAGAATTTAAATTTGTTTGATGAATTCTAGTTTATGTGTGTGTTGAATCCTGGTACAGTCCGCAGCAAAAAATCTGCAATATGAGCATGTAAGTTTATTGTGAAACGACGAAATCTTTTGCTCCAAAATAAGTGTTCAGGGGAGGACGCCGAGGTTTCGTGCCACTTAGATGTTATGTTGGTTCCCTAGCTGTTAGGCGTAGTTTTACAATAAACTTACATGCTCATGTTGCAGGTGTTTTGCTGCGGACTGTACAACGACGGTACAGCACCCTGAGTTCACCCAATACCCGCTGAAAAAAAAAGCTGATATACTTTCACGTAGAAATCTACATAGGGCTATTACTTCTAATCACTTTAATACACCATAGTTTTTAAACTTCCTCTGAAAATCTCCTGCCTGGAAAAAGTGTGAATTAAATATTTAACGTCTAAAAAGTAAAACAAATACAGGGTGTCCGAGAAGTCCCTGTACCGCCTAGATTTACATCACAGAAAGCATTATCAGTGTAATATTAGTTTATTTGTTTATCTCATACCATAGTTGAGTACATATACGAACAATATATCTAGTGGCTCGATCAAGAGGTTTCCTCCACTCTTTCACACAATTCTTCATCTGTTCGGTACCGACGATGCGAGGCATGTGACTTGATCTCTAAACGCAGTCATTCATTTACCTATGTCATTGTTTGCCCTGCGTGTAGTTATTCGTGCACACCCCCGCACACATTCCACTAATCATTCCTCAAGCTGTGTAACTGCATCCACTCACATTAGACATGGCTTCACATTTAAAATGTTCCACGTGACTTTCAACGCAGAGATACCAGGCAGTGTTGTCCGTGACCGTGAAAGCAGTATTATCAATCATAGCACAATTAAGATTACACTGACATTGGACCTCTGTGATACTCAAAGCTACGAGTACAGGGACTTTTCGGAAATCCTGTACAGTGAAAACTCGTCTTTAACACAATTCTACAATACACTAAGATAACCAGTCCAGTAAGGTAGGTCCAGTAAGATAACCACTACAGTCCAGGCGACAAATTGGATATTCGGCTATAACTATGACTACTATGACCACTGTAACTATGGGTATCCTAGGGCAATTGTTCCACCATCTTATATGTAACGTTAACAGTACATGAATTTATATATAGATAAAAACTTCCGACACTAGCTTAGTCTCATCTCTATCTCGTCTCGGATAACAAGTGTCTTTTCGATTTCGGTATCGTCTCGGGTGTGACTCGGCACGTTGAGTTTCGGTTTACAAAACGTTCGTCTCGAAATTTCAAGACAGGACAAGACCGAGACTAGTCTCGTTCTCGGTACATACAATCCCTATTTCATTGGCACAGCTGCACTATTAACGTATCTCTCGTATACATTGAACTATTGCGCCATTTAAAAACAAAAATAAAAAAAAGCTTCAAGGACCCGAAAGATGATACAATGAAAAGTGTTTACAGCCCATATAAAAACGAAGCTCTTAATGCATACTACCTGTATCAAGTCATTAAAATATATGTTGTTTCAGAAGGTGAATAAGCCCACGAAAGGAGACAAAGATTCGTCCACTAAAAGAACAGTCGAAACGAGCTTAGTTCATAAATGCAGAAGGCGATGACACAATTTATTGTTTTTTTTTTAAATGCCAGATACAGACAATCCGCGCAATTAATGGTGTTGAATACTACGTCAAATCTATTTTATAGCCCATTGATTTGTATGAGGAATTATTTGCCTCTGTTGACTTTGAAATGAGCTGGAATTTTAGCGATGTGATTTCACTCATTTCTTCCTTAAGTTTGGTTAATAGGCCAGTCAATGAAGGGTCGAATAAGGAAAAAAAAAAATGGTGGAAAGCTGGAACAAATTTTATTTTCTTTATATAAGTGTCCGTAACAACATACTAATTTTGCACCACTCTACCACCCCGGATTTGACCGCCATCTTGGAAAAATGGCGCCAAAAATTAGTTTTTTGTAAATATCTCGCATGGAAAGCATTTTAGAGCAAAACATGTTATTACAAAAAAATAATCCACATTAAATGCTCTACAAGAAATGTTCTCTTCATTTTTTTCTCTACGATGCATCGATTAGATGTTATAGACATGGCAAATTATGCATTTTTCTTTCAGCATCGCTTTATAGCAGAACTTTAACGAAAATTTTCTGATACTATTATGTTTTAATGATTTTTCTTATATAAAATATAAATCAATATATTTTTCATTCATTGCAGGTGTGACTAAGGATAAGTAATCAGGTCTATTAGATCATCTATGTTCAAGATGTCAGCTAAAAAATGTTTTATCTGTGAGAAACTTCTCGGTGATGGTGTTACATGTATAGTAAAAGAACATTAGTAGACTGCAATATTAAAGTGAAAGATGGAAACGACTGTCAACTTAAGGGACTGAGAAATGTTATACTTCATGAAAAGAGTAGAAAAGTTTACACAAAAACAAGAAGTAGCAAAGCGTTACTATTACAACGTACAGTCATGTCCAAAATGATTGTCGCATACCTATAACTGTCTTCTTGTAAGAATATAATTTGATAATGATTTTGCAGGGTACTTTTAATACTGATACTATGTGTATAATCGTGATATGTATATTTGTAGTAAACTTCATAGGAACAGAATTATGAATACGAAAATTAGAATGAGTAAAACAAAATTTTGCTAAATGGATAAGAAAGTTTTATTTTCGTTTTATTGTTCTTACTTCTTCGTACTTCTCGTCTCGAACTTAAGAAAAGCTCTCCTCGTCTCGTCTCGAACTTAAGAAAAGGTACTTCTTGTCTCGAACTTAAGAAGAGGTAGAGTAGGGTTGGATAGTATCGGACAGCGTATAGTATCAAACAGAACAGATTATTCTGAAATTAATGTAATTAGAGTCTGCTGGTAGGCAAGAAGTGAACACCTGTTACCATGTCGAAGTCTGGCAGTCATCTGCTTTGAGGCGCGTGAAGCATGTAAATGGAAGCGAGCGTGTTCCTGAACACTCTCTGTGTGTATTCAATAAATTGTCGAAAGTATCAGTGTAAAACAGGTAAGAGCAGTGAGAGTATTGTACCCGTTATATAAAACGCACATTATGTCGGAGTAAGTTCATATATTAACATTTTGTTCAAAACTAATATGTGCGACACAATTCATGAATAATTGCAAACGTGTGAATCGGATAGTATCGGACACTTCATTTGTGTGTAGTATCGGACAAATGGAAAGTCATTAAATTCACAGAAAATAAGCTGTACTTCATTCCCCAGATTGTGTTGTCGTTATGATATGAGAACCTCTTTTACAGGCACGAGAAATATCAAGAGAAGGAAAAAAACGGTATGAGGGGAATATTGGAGGAAGCAAATATGAAATATGAAAGCCGCTGTGGTCACCTGTGTTGTACAATCCGCGGCAAAAAACCTGCAACATGAGCATATAAGTTTATTGTGAAATGACGAAGTCTTTTGCTCCAAAATAAGCGTGCACGGGAGGAGGCCGAGGTTTATCCTGGCGTGATTCGTTCCACTTAGACGTTATGTTCATTCCCTGTGCTGTTAGGCGTAGTTTCACAATAAACTTACATCCTCATGTTGCAGGTTTTTGCCGCGGATTGTACAATCATATCATAACCAAAGTATTTTCCCGTCCAACATCGTCCTATAACTCGATGAAGCGATGAAAGAGATGTGTTGCGCAAAGTGAAATATTGACATCTAGTCCTTATAAACATCAACTAGAAGCAAGAGTCCGTCTTCCAACTACAAAGGCTCGAAACATGGAGAACGGCAACTCCAGGTCTATTTCAGCCAAACAAGTCAACGTAAATAAGCAACGCACTAACCGAAATGGATCCCAGAAAGAACCACAGGAAGCAGCGCAAGACGACAAAGATACGAGTTGCATAATTTGAGGAGAGTCATTTCAAGAAGATTTGATACAATGTTACAGTTGCAGTGGGTGGGCTCATGGAAACTGTATAAATATAGAGCATTGTCCAGAGCGTTAGGTATACAACAACTGAGAATCAATGTCTTAGAAACGCATAGCTCTATGTTTTACGAACTTAACTGTAGGTAAGTATAGTGTCCGATAATACACGACAAAAGTTTAGAAATACTTCAATTTTGCATATTTTTGTTTTCCTTACTTGGCTGTGCAAATGAACGTTTTCCGTATGGAAATTGCATGTATTGTTAGAATAAAGTTTGCACTTGATATTCAACTAGTTGTTTTCGGTTTCTACTCCCAAGCCTATGAAATATATTTTGAGACACTCTTAAGTGTCCGATACTACCCGACCCTACTCTACATCTCGTCTGGTTTCGAACTTAAGAAAGGTACTTCTCATCTCGAACTTATGTAAAGGTCTTCTCGTGTCGTCTCGAACTTAAGAAAAGGTATTTCTCGTCTCAAACTTAAGAAAAGGTGCTTCTAGTCTCGAATCTAGTATTGTTTTATAAATGAGACGAGAAATTTCTTGTCTCGTAAGAAAAGGTACTTCTCGTCTCGAACTTAAGGAAAGGTACTTCCCGTTTCAAACTTAAGAAAAGATACTTCTCATCTCGTCTCCAACTTAAGAAAAAGTACTTCTCGTTCCGAACTTAAGAAAAGGTACTTATCATCTTGTCTCAAACTTAATAAAAAGTACTTCTCGTCTCGAACTTAAGAAAAGATACTTCTCATCTCATCTCGAATTTAAGAAAAGCTACTTCTCATTTCGAACTTAAGGAAAGGTACATCTCGTCTCGTCTCGAACTTAAGAAAAGGTATTTCTCGTCTCAAACTTAAGAAAAGGTACTTCTCGTCTCAAACTTAAGAAAAGGTATTTCTCGTCTCAAACTTAAGAAAAGGTATTTCTCGTCTCAAACTTAAGAAAAGGCATTTCTCGTCTCAAACTTAAGAAAAGGTATTTCTCGTCTCAAACTTAAGAAAAGGTATTTCTCGTCTCAAACTTAAGAAAAGGTATTTCTCGTCTCAAACTTAAGAAAATGTATTTCTCGTCTCAAACTTAAGAAAAGGTACTTCTCGTCTCAGACTTAAGAAAAGGTATTTCTCGTCTCAAACTTAAGAAAATGTACCTCTAGTCTCGAATCTAGTATTGTTTTCTAAACGAGACGACACATTTCTTTTTCGTGGCAACACAATGTACGTACAAAATTGAAGTCTAAAAAAGAAAACATTAACAAATTGCATTTCAATAAGTTGAAAAACGCGATTATATTTTAAAAATAAAGCCTGACATCACACAGGACAGAAGGAGTAAACAGCATCCAGTAAACTCTGGTAGAGTGCATGTGTAAGAGATAAGTTACACACATCGCTATCACATGTACGATAATTTAGATGCTAACTAAACTTATGTGCAAACAGAAAAAAACAAAAATGTTATCGCCTCATGATACGACTTAAAGCAAACGAAGAACTGAGTAATCTGTTTTTTCTTCTTTTCCTTTTCTTAGAGTGGTCTTAAAAATTCAAATGAGGCAACGGGTCAGTAGCCCAACTAAGAGAGCCAATGTCCCTCAAACGTTGTTGTTGATACAAGAATGCGTATTAAGAAGTTTCTTCACGTGGATTCATCAAGTATATGAGAATGAAGTCCCTTATTAGTATTTATGACTTAGTTTAGCATGTGCGTTTTCAAGTATTATAATTTAGCTCCTGTGTATTTGAACTTTTTAAGGTTGGACCATTTATACGGTTAAACACTTCTCCATACAAGATGGAGGATACTTAATAATGACTGTAAATATAGTTCTTTATGTTCCTTCATGCCTTCACAGGTTGTATTCTATAAGCATATTTAAAATTTTATCATATCGCGCCTCCAGCGCGCAGATCAACAGCACTAATGGAGCATATGGGTAAAATGAGTAATGACACATTAGCCTACATATGCACACTGACATCCCTTGCTTTAACTTGGGTACTATTCATTTTCATGAATGTCTCCCTAGAGTAATCGTAAGCTGAAGATGGTCTCAAATGTCTTACTAATATCACTCACTGTGTATTGCGGTATATTGCACCTCTCTGCATGGGCATTGAAATACTCAAATATTATTACCGTGTTGTAACACCCAATATCTCTACTATGATTGTTTATATCTGTGGTTTTGAACGTTTTGATACTCGCGGCCAGACAAAAGACAAGGATAAATATTGGGGACCGGTAAAGTACAAAGATCACACACCATTTAAATGTTTAATTCTAATATTTATTATTTTCAAGGAAGTTAGTTACTGAATTATCTATGTCTGTATGTGTGTCTGCTATGTGCGAATTTTTCAATTTTGAGCTCTCCACTCGATAGAGCATAAAAAACTATGGGATTTTTTCCCATCATTCTTACCCATATTGGTCCAAAAAACTTGCGATTTCGGGAGATTTAAGTAGTCATATCTCGGAAACCGTAATTCATAGAGAGATGATATTGGTGTTGATCAATACCTAATAGGATGGTGAAAATTTTGGTGTTGATCAATACCTAATAGGATGGTGAAAATTTTGGTACCAAATAGTAACCGGTGGCCACTGATTATAGAACTAATGCATTTTCAGTATACCATATGCGGTGATAAAAAGTGACAACTTAATATAGCTAATTCAATAGATCCCATAATACGCAGGTTCTAAATATGTAAATGTAGGCCTATTATGTATTGAATTTAATATAGAATTTCATATAAATTCCGAAAATAATAATTCTTTTTAAGTTCGTTCTGGCAATGCTCTTAGGGCATTCTCAACTGGCTTTTATTTATTATTTGAAAAACAGCGAATGTGAAAATTACAAATTTCAGAGTCACCATTCCACTTTACTTCTAGACATTTTACAATAACACGATTATCGGATTTAATCAGTTTTCTCTGACAGGTCATTTTTATGAAATTCAATGCGATGCTGTTGCTTAATTTGCCAAAATTTTCTCGAACGTGTCTCAAATATTCAAAGTATTTCTGTATTTTGTCTTAATTATACAGATGCCAGAATAAGTTGTTTCACAAAAATACGTAGCTGAAAAAGTCACTAAAATTTCAAAGCTTTTCTGCTCAGATCGGGATATGATTTACTGACATGTTTTAAACCTGGACTAGAGTTACATCAGAAGAACTTTTTTTTTTTATGGATAATACATTATCCCATAGTCCAAAACTTAACACCCATTAGCACGGACCAGCAAAATAATTTCGCGGTAGTACACTGGTGCGCGGACCTATGGTTGCAAACTATTTGCTATATTGTGTTTTCATATTTTCATCAACTCTATCATGTTCTATCTGTTAATGTCGGGTGCTTTTCTTTCTTTTCCCTTTTCTAAATCAAATAATTTGTAAAATTTAATGGAAACGAAAATTCAATAAAGTGCTTAGACTTACATTGTAACCGTTCCTAAGATACCCTGAATCTCGTTCCTAACAGAAGGCATAACCCTCTTTAAAGTTTATTTTTGGTATATTTGTATTCAGTGTTCGAAGTGGGAAAAAAGCAGAGGCGATATGTTTTATTACGATTTTGACTCGACATACCGGCTATCTACATGTTGAAATATAGTGAGGGTATGCTGCCTAAAACATTGCATTTCTATTCATATAATGACTGAAAACTATTGGAGAGCTTCTCTGTAATTATAAGAGGGGGAGGGAGGGATATGGGGAGACTTCGATTCTCTGCCAATAATTTTCAGGAAAAAAAATATCCCCTTATGTTATATTATAGAAAAATATACATGAAAATGCTTAAAAACCGAGTTTTTGTATTATCAATTTCCTGGGAGAAAACTCTCGAAACCCCCACTAAACTGAAGAGTATTCCCAACCCGCGGAAGAACCGCCCATGCTCAAAACATGACATTCACGCATACTTCTACTGAGAATTGAACCCTGGTACTCCACGCCGAAGACGAATCTGCTAATCATATATATCTACAAAGAAGCTTCTAAATATGCATTAAGTTCTGCATATCTATACTAATACCACATTGACTTGATCCCTAGTCTTCCGTTGCAAGCGCTGCTATCGGCTGAAGGAATTCCACTCGCTTTCTCTCGCTTAGCAACAGCTGAACCCTTATTGGCTCAACGCGTGGGTGTGTGAGGGTGTGAGCTTTAGTTCGCATTTTTTTCGCAAAGATAACGTTACTTTAGCGTGGCCATAAGACATTTTGGCAGCACACTAGTAGGGATCAAATTTACTGAACGCTGGGAAAATGGTGGCGATGTGACATACCAACGTTGGCCCAACGTCAGGTTTAGTCACTTTGGCAACCATTTTGCAATCAAAAGAGCCACGCTAAAGTAACGTATTTCTTGGTTGGGAAAATAGTCAATTCTAGTATCGTTGCGTGAAGGTCGGAAGAATGATTGGTTGGCTAACCATACACTTAACCAAGTTGGGCCAACGCAAGTTTTCCGCTATAGGCTCGCACCGACCATCACCCATCATTCTGACCAAGTCCCACTCAATCCCCAACGGTGGGCCAAACAACCTTGCTACTAGGGGTGTAACGCCTGCATCTTTGTCTGTGGCTTCGCGTCCTTGCTTTCACACAATTTAAATTAGTTCAAGAATATTTATTAGTTCTATAACACGTAAACATATATCAAGGGTTATTAAATTCCGAAATTGTGAATTGCGTTAAGAAAGCACCTTAAATTTTCCTTCATAATAATTTGTATATGTACACTCATGTCCAAAATTATTGTCGCATGTCTATAAATATGTTGTTCTAGGTATATAATTTTATAACGAATTCGCCCGGTATTTCTTATAATGCTAGTATGTGTATAATCGACAAAGACATGTATGTGGCAAATTTCATGTCAAAAGATCAGTAAATAAGAACAATAAAACGAAAATAAAATTTTCTTGTCTATTTAGCAACATTTTATTTTACTCATTTTAATTTTCGTATTTATAATTCTTTTCCTATGAAATTTACCACAAATATACATTTCCCGATTATACACATAGCATCGGCATTAAAAGTACCCTGCAAAATCATTATCAAATTATATTCTTACGAGAAGACAGTTATAGATATGCGACAATAATTTTGGACATGAGTGTACGTTGTAAAATAAGCATGATGGTTCGAAAACCTACTGCGAAGTCTTCTCATCCTTGAAACAATATAAATTAATATTTTTCTGAGAGAAGAAAAATCCTTCTCACTTTATCTGTGTTTAGAGACAGCACGAGTAGCGCAGATCTTAGAGGTTTCATCTTATTTCCTTCTCTCCCGCCTGCCGCAAGGATGATTAGAGAACGGAAGATTTATTCAGTTACATCCACAGAGTATGATTACATTGTAAGTAAGGACTGTTTGTTGAAAGAATTGTTCTGTAACGTAGCCACACGCTAAAAAGAGCCAAGTCAGAGTAGAGGACAACATCAAGCTCGTTGTTTACGTTGTTCCCAAATCTTAAATGAACATCAATCTGAGTTTCTGCCTCCATATTTAAATAACTAAAATCTTTGTTCGGTCGTTCGAATAGATGTCCATAATTGTTATTTTTTAAATTTATTTTTTGTATTAATTGAAGAGTTACATACCTACGCTCAAGTATAGACTTGATAAAATGGGCTTCAATCCTACTTTCTTTAAACTGGATCCTGTATCCGCAGCTATCAATATATATATATACCGGTATGGCAGGGCCGGATTTAGGGGAATGCACCGAAGCACGTGCACCTCCCTCCGTTGTGAATATACACTATCTAAAGTGAGAAGCTAGCAGTGAAAATAGCAATACTTTCGGAAAATTTAATGTTAGGTTTCCGTTTCGGGCTTAAAAGAAAGCGGAGCTTTGCAAAAAATAATAGTTTAAGTCAATTCCTCACACACACCACAAATGTCTATATACATTTACAACATTTAAATTTGATTCAAATGTACTGGTAGTTATTGGTACACCCCCGTCAGAAAAATCCTGGATCCGGCCGTGATATATGGGGGGAGTTTATATATTCTTCCTTGTTTCACTGCTGTCCATACATACAGCATGATTCCATCAAACTGATCCTTCTGGTTGCTTTTGAGTTCTTCCTTTTTTCCCTTCTTACTAAGTATCAACTGAGTAATGCCTTATTGCTCATGGCATGACAATGCTATTTCCAAGCCGTGACAGAAACAATGGACAAGTAATAATCTTCTGTTTGTCTTTCCTTGCCTCAACTCTCTTTCTTTACTATCATTATTACAGATTTTTTTCATCAATGCTTTGAATATTCTTAAATCATCACAAACATAACAATGCAATTGGCGTACCGAATCTGTAATGCTGCTGTGTGCGTTTCACGAACTTGCCACAAGATTGTTGTCATTGTTACTAGAACGAACTTTGGTAAACACAACACCTTTATGTTGCCGGTAAAAGTTGAAAATAAATAGCTCATTAACTTTGTATAACTCAAGGAATAACGTTCGGTGGCACTGTAATCTATTGATTGAAGTGTTGCCAGATTTAGCTTCGTGATTGAAACTCGCGTCAAAGGAATCTGAGCTTAATTTTTTTAGGAATAACTAGCGCAACCTGCGCTCTCTACACAGCGCATCATTCACATATGAGCATGAATCTCCTTGTCATTCCTCACAACATCTGTACATGTTCCTTTACAGATACAAATGAAAGACGTCTTGATAAAAAAAATCAGCAAGGGGTACCATAAAGGGGAGATTTATTCGATTATTTTTTTCAATATCTCACACCATTTGCAAGATTTGAGTCTACTTCTGGTTGGAGTTTCTAATTCATGTATGGTCAGTGTTTTCTTTCTCCTGGCATGCATGATGTAATAAACAAATACATTACACAATTAATTATAATGTCAGTGTTATATGGTGTTCATTGGGCAAAACGCTCCAATCAATCATCATTTGGTCATGTAACAAACGCCTGAAAGATATACTGCTTCTGTATACAATTGTGTGGTGGTGGAATGTATAACTCATAGGATATGATGGTTTACTTTTTTAAAATTTGAACACTTCAAGTGTATCCCTAAAAAATGTAATAAAGAAATAACGGCCATTTTGTAAAATATTCAATTAAAACTGAACAATGTACACAAATTTTGCAATCGATCAGTAAAAACGGAATCTTTCTAGAGCCTATAGTTCTCGAGAAGTCACTGTAGTTATATTGACCACAAAATAAATTTTTCTTGACTACAAACATATAGAAAAATAAATCTAGCATTATAATATATAGATAAGACTTTTTTTAAAAAAAAAAAATAAATAAATAAATATCAAAATTCTTCAGAGTGAAAAACTTCTTTCACTCGTTCTATGGTGGTCCTTCAAAAGTAAAATCACACTTATATACTTCAGAGTTAATTCCAAAAGAAAAGAAAGATAAATTATCAAAAAAAAAAAAAGAAAAAAGAATAATCCTAAAATACTGTAGAAAGAGGATAAAAGTTAAATTTACGAGCCTAGGAAGAAAGGGGAAAAAATATTTTAAAAGATAAAAAATAAGGAAAAAGAAGAAATAGTCGTGAGGAAAAGCGACAAGAAACTGAAAAGAAGCAAACAAATTTGGTTGTGCGTGCTCTGACGTATCTTCTTTCCGCCATTTTTGCAGAAACATCACGTCTTTTCAGGTAACAGCAAATAAAAAGAGCAGAAGCTCCTGGCTCTTTGACGAGAGGGAAAATTTGCTTTAAAAGAAAAGAAAGAAAGAAAAACTAAAATAATAATAAATAAAGCAAAGATATGAGCTGTTGAGCTCTGAATAATTCACATTTATGTTCGCAACGACTGCAACGTAATCAAAAAGGGGAAAGAAATAATATAGGAGGCAGGGTATACGCACATGTTAGTGCTATGTAGAAATTGCATACTCTGGAGGTTGTCTTAGCAACACAACATTCTGTGAAACAAATACACGTTCTTATTCCAAGAAACAGCTGTGAAATAATACACGCTGTGTGAATCTGGTTATGCTGTTATCGTGCTTGTAAAAAAATGTCTTACTTCAGATACCATTTCTTGATTTTGCTACATCTGCAAAATTTTGCTCTCTCCCTGTTTTACTTTTTCTTTAAGTGGCGCTCGAAACAAGCCACCACCATCAGAGTAAATTAATGCTGTATGCGAGGAACGCCAACCGATTCGTCAATCGAAAATGAAATGGCCAATGAAAAATAAACGATGAGCCAACCAAAATGTCCGAATCCATTCCTAAAAATCCCCAAAATGGGTGTTGTGTCATTATACGTATAACTTCCATTTACTCTGGTCATCATAAGTTCTGTATAAACTTATTTGCGCATCTGTATCTCTCGTTGAACTGTCTTTTAAAGGGGGGGGGGCGCGGTGGCTCAGTGGTAGAGAGTTCACCTCTGGTGCTTGGGGTCCCGGGTTCGATCTCAGCCCCAGCCAAGTGAACTTTCTGGTGGACAAACACCGTGTGCGTGGGTTTTCTCGGGGTTCTCCCGTTTCCTTCCACTTTCTTCATTCCACCGTTTCATTCATCACTCATCGTCACCGTCTCCTTTAGCCTAACCGGCATAACCGTGGGACGTAAAACTAAAAAGATTTCATTTCATTTCATTTTTGTCTTTTAAAGGAATAAAACGAAACCACTTGGCGTCCCTTTTTGGCCAGAGCCACTCGAACGCCATCTGTTAGCGACCGGTTGAACTACGACCACCCTAGCGACTAACATGTGGTTAGCGTGCTCCGTCGCCATGTCTCTTAACACGTGTATCAGGAAGTTTCTAGACCTATTTTTAAAGGAATACTTTGAATAATTTGGGATACTTATGGTCTACTTAGATCCTGTCATTTGGTTCACGTCCTGGATCCTGACCAAAAAATTTGGTTCATGTCAAACAATAGCATAATTAGAAATCCTACAATACTATTTCAGCTTAAGACGCCTCATCCCGGCGAAATTAAAATGTCGTTAATTTTACAGTAATTATGTGATATCTTCCAATAGATAAAAGATAATCGAAATGTGGAACGAGAGCGCCCTAGACAGTATTATTTTGCGTGAGGTACCGTTATCACAAGTCACCTAGTGGCTTTCCGTTTTCAGCCGTTCAGAAACGCGAAAATAAATGCCGATTTTCAAAATGGCTCGAAATCGAAAACAGGTAAGTGAGCCGTGATAACGGTATCTCATGTAAAATGATATTGTCTAGGGCGCTCTTGTTCCACATTTCGACTATCTTTTATCTATTTGAAGATATCACATAATTACTGTAAAATTAGCGGTATTTTAATTTCGCTGGATGAGGCCTCTTAACGGGGAAAAATGTTCAAAGATGAGACATATATCAATCGAAAGATATCGTTAAGCTGAGCAAAATTATATATATGGTATCCGTGTAAAAGCTCATACGTAGTTTTAGAAAAAAAATCGGGAAAATTATTATTATTTAATAATATACAAATGGATGCTCTAGATGAACCGCACTACTTATTAAGATAAAGCTGATACTGAAGCATATACTAATTCGCAGGGACGTAGCTAAGGGGGGCATGGGGGGCACCGGTCTCCCCAAATCTTGACTTGGCCCCCTCAAATATTTATTTAAAATTATGTTACAAATTATTTTTATCCAACAATAAATGAAAAAGTTAGCCACAGTAAACTGAAATTATTCATACAGTTTTTCTAAGCAGGGCCGTGCCGGGCGGGAGAGCGGGGCGACGGCCCCGGACGCCGATGTAAGAGGGGCGAAAAATTCGGGAGAAAACAGGAAAAAAGATGTGAAAAATTGTTTGGAATATATGTATGTGGCTGCCGTCGTATACTCTCGCCTCGGGCGCAGATTTTCCACGGCACGGCCCTGCTTCTAAGAAAAAGGTTATTTTTTAAAATCCAGGCTATTCCTTAAACATTAAGTAAACAGTAATAAGAGTATAAGATTAGTAACTTTGGAGGCCGGGCATCATCATCGTATATATTGCGAGTTATTTCAGCAATTAGAGTGGTTCCAGCCTTATAGTTGCCTTGAGGTACTAAGAGCTAAAAAAATCTATGCAAATGCACGTTTTGTAATCGACTAACATGATAAGACAAAACTGAATGGTCAATTCGGCCCAGAGGCTAGGAGGATGCCTTTTCCCCGATTGCTGGGTTTTGCAACATAGTACTTCATGTTGTAATTGTTTTACAGAAAGGTATTGAATGCAGATTTATTTTCTTATTTTCATTATGTTCAATAATGATTCTGGCAAAACAGAGAAGGGCTGCAAGTATTTTAAAAGAATACTTCAGACAATTTCAGAATTTTAAAAGATGGTGTTTTCGAGAAAATGGCGCCCAAAAATGGCGATTTTTGAGAATTTTACAATTTCTCGAATTTTTTTGCGACAAAACGGTTGCACACAGAAGCGATATAATTTTTTTTTTTTTTTGGAAAGCTAATAACTAGGTCTTACCAACCGTGAAAACAGAATTTTAAAATTCGAACCGGAAGTGCTCGAAAAAAATTCGCAAACTTCGACTTTTCAGATAAATTAACGTTCATTTATTAATTTATGTACAAGAAGGTACGCATGCGCAAACCGAACTATAATAAAATATAGTTTATTTATATCCCTATATACATACCACAACAAGAATTATAACTCTACCTGTCTCCATAGCTGAATGGTGGGGCTCCGAAGTTGACCATTTTCCATGTCTTTTACAATTCATAAATTGTACTCCCCGTCTTTGATGGTCCATTACTTGGCGGGAAAATTTTTTTCGACAAAACAAAAAAATATGGGTCTCTTAAAAACATGTCTAGTTGCTATAAAAAAAAGTTTCAATAATATCTGAGATGGTGATGGTCCATGCTCTGCCTGAATTGAGATGGAAGGCATCTTTAATTAATTGTGTGTGCATAATGTATTTGCTCATTACATATTGCATGCAAAAAGACACTCCAACCGGAAGTAGGCTCAAAACTTGCAAACGGTGCGAGATATTGAAAAAATAATCAAAAAAGTTTCCCCTTTATAGTACCCCTTGCCGTCGTTTATTTGTGTCTCAAAAGGGACATGTACAATGTTGTGAGGAATGACAAGGAGATTCATGCTCATATGTGAATGATGCGCTGAGTAAAGAGCGCAAGTTCAGTTAGTAATAATTGATAGATCTGCTGGAACAGATTGTTTATAGCTAAATTTATGTAGTGTATGTGTTAAAAAAATATTCTGTTAAATATCAGCTCGTGTCTTCTACCAGCAGCGTCACGTATACTCCTTACAGCTACGTACACTCGTGTTCAAAATGATTATCGCATATCTATAAATATTCTGTTGTAGAAATATAATTTGATAACGATTTCACCCGGTATTTCTTATAATGTTAGTGTGTGTATAATCGGCAAAGACGATGTGTATAATCGGCATGTGGTAAATTTCATGTCAAAAGTGAAGTAAATAAGAACAACGTAACGAAAAATAACCTTTCTTGTTCATTTAGCAAACATTTTGTTTTACTCATTCTAATTTTCGTATTTATAATTCTTTTCCTATGAAATTTATTACAAATATACATTTCCCGATTATACACATAGTAACAGTATTAGAAGTACCCTGGAAATTCAATATCAAATTATATTTCCACGACAAGACAGTTATAGACATGCGACAATAATTTTGGACAAGAGTGTACACACTACGCTAATATGTCGCAATATTTGGTTATCTTTACTCGATTTTCATCAATGTTCGTGTATCTTTTTTCAAAATTAGAAACCATGGTTAAAAATTTAGAGAGTAATCAAAATTTCGTAATGTAGATAGTTGGAATCACTAATACTTTGATAAGTTCAGAAGTATAGTTTAAAATGGCATATGCATCTATTACAAATATGACAATATAAATATATAACCAATGTACTCAAAGCAATATAATATTAGAACTATCTGCAGAATAACAAAATTCAATATTCACATATAGATACGAAATATATACACTTTAAATCACATTAACAAGAAAGAATAGGCCTAACATATAATATGGGAGGTAGCACCTCAGGGACAAAGCTTCTGTAACGAAAGACGCCATTAGACACGGGATATTCATATTTTCTTTCCTCTGACAACCGATCACAAAAATTACTACCGTTTTGTGTAAAATTATGAAATTATATGCTTTACGGTATATTTTAATCCAATTATTCTAATTTCTGAGCTGTCCTGTAAAGCTGATTTGATTTGATTTGATTGTAAGTTTAGTATCCCTTTCAACAGAGAGGCTATATAAGACGTGAACTTACAGCTTGACGTGAAATCCGAACCATACGAGCTTCCGCCGGGAATCGAACTCAGGTCGCTAAAGGCGCATATGCTAACGCTTAACCACGAGGAAAGTTCATGTACTGTAGAAATATGACTTTATTCAAAAGGTTTTATTCTGATTCAAGAGATAAAGTAATGATGAGCTGGATTTCTAAGGAACCAGTATACTTTCAAAATAATGACAAGTGGACGCTCAGTTAGTACCGGATATTCTAATTATTTAGTTCAGCTGAATTAGATCTACTGATCAGTTTCACTTTTTTTTTCGTTAAATGCTAATAAATTAATAACTACTTGATGTCCACTTTCATTCTACAACAAGAACTTCAAATTGAATTGCTTAAATACGTATTTAAATTTGGTCAAGGCCAAGTAAAGAATATTTTAATGACAATTGCTTCTGTTTTCATGCTAAAATTAAAAAAAAAAAAGAATAACTTATACATGCAATCTGTTATGTAAGGAAAACAGGTAGACTTCCCCTGCAAACCTAAATCCGGAAGGTATTCGCGTGATGAACAGTTATTATATTCACTCTGCAGCTGTATGGAAATTTATTTTTCCGAAAGGTTTTTGTTTATAGCATTTAGATTTCTCCGCATTGAACTTTTTTTTTTTTTTTTAACAGAAAGGAAATCTCTGCAAATTCCAATATCAAGAACGGCAAGTTATCTTGCCAAATATACTGACCTCTTTATCTTGAGAAATATATACTTGTAGATAATTTATCTCTGATAAACACGGTTTTTTAAAATCCAAATCCGATTAATTTCCAATCAAATGATTTGATAGTGAAATCAAACAAAGTCTGAACTTTAAGAAGCCTAGGAAAATGACGTGATTTTTATCCTTAAACTTACGAAATCAAATATATTTTTACATATTATATTCCCTCAATACAGTCTCAAGAATATAAGCATAGGAAGACCCTATGATCAGCAATACAGTATGTATATACAGGATGTCTCAAAAGTCCCCTGACATACGGTAATTCTACAAAGTTATAACAAAATAGAAGGAAGGAAACTGTCTCCAAATAAAATGTTTTCAGTCTAAAGTGCAGGAATTTTCTTTTTTAAATCGGGTGAGCCGTTTCGGGTGTACACTCTTTATGCGCCCAATGTTAAATGAAAATGCAGAAGTTGCCATTTACCGGAAGGAGGATAAATTTTGTAAGAATATGGTGAATGGGACATGTCTGAAATGGAGGCTAACGATCTACACGTTAGCGTAAAAGACAGTAATTTCATTCACTTATGGGTTTCAGTAAGTGTGATGGGCTGCGGTAGTTCAGTGGTAGAGCGTTCACCCCCGGGTCTTGGGGTCTCTGGTTCGATCCCAACTCGCACCGTGTGGACTTTGTGGTGGACAAACACCGATTGCGTGGGTTTCCTCGAGGTTCTCCCGTTTCCTCCCACTCCCTTCATTCCACCATTTTCATTCATTTCTCATCATCACCGTCTCCTTTAACCTAACCGGCATAATTGTGGGACGTAAAACTGCAAGATTTCATTTCATTTTTTTCCTACTTGTATTATTGTGGATTTTGTGTTTCATTTGTTTCTATGATTAAATCAGATCTTTGTATGGATGCAAAAAGGCCTAGACATTGACTAGTGTGACCACCCAGCAAAAATATTTCGTACGGGAAAAAAACTAGATCTGGGGAAAAAGTACTAAAATTTTATCTGCTCCAGTTTCACCCTATTTATGACATTTTACGATATTAATATCTTATTAGGTTTCCGGCAGCTCCCCCTCCCCTGTGGGTGGGGGAGTGACCCCTCGATATTCTTGAAAGAATCTCGAACTTTAAATTTTTTAGTCAAAATTTGATATAAACCGAGCAAACCACTTACACCCCCCGAATTTTGACTTTACACACCCCCAAACTAAAAATGCTGGCAGAATCTCTGCTTAATTGCCGTATTAGAACTCACTGTAAAACCACTAAAATAACACATAAGTATGACAAATATAGAGGATGTGAGAAAACAAGAAGTGTCATAAAAGGGGCTTATTGAGAAAATCGAGTTTTCATTTCTCGTATTTAAATAGATCACCAAATATGTAATATTGTTTACTGTAGTCATTTATTAGTTGGAGGAGGCGACCGGACGGCATCTATGTCCCACTTCCGCTCTTGCAAATACCACTGTTGAAAAAAAAAGGCCAGAAAAAAGTTACAAGGAACAGTGAAATTTTCGTACATTGCCAAATTTTCATAAGATTCCTTTTTCTCTTCCAAATGTATTTATGAGAAAAGAAAGAGAAGGAGAAAGTACTAGATTTGTTATTGAACGTACTAAATACTAAAATATTATAAGGGTACTAGATCTAGTACAAAAGTATAAGAGGTGGTCACACTGCCGTTGACACAGACATTTTTTTTACTCTATTCTGCTCTATTTGTTACTAGATTACAAAGACCTGTCTTGAATTGACTTATGCTGTTAATATTGACATCCAAATCTATCCTCTATTTTGTTAAACTATTGTAGGTTGTACTCAATCTCCATAATGGTGACCTCTTGTTTGCATTCGCGTGTGTAATCTCTGGCAGTAAAAGAAATTGAAATTTTCAAGACGAGTTACTTTTGTATTTTAAATTTTAAGTATTTATTTTATGTATGTATTTTAGATGTATGTATTTTATTTTCTAGTATGTATTTTAAATTCTTATGTATTTTAAAGAAGTATGTATTTTAAATTCTTAAAGTAAATTGGCGCATTCGATTTTATTATTAAAAAAACTGACATAGAAACAACATGTCTTGCATTATTCGTCACTGTTGTAGACTTAATATGTTAAAATTTAAATTTAAAGATTGACTATTGTATGTCTACGGCTATATTTGTATCTTCCAATATGCCAAGTACCTTTAATATTTACTCTGAACTTTTTCCATATTATTTATGTTTGTTTTTGTGTGAGGGTTCCATATAGCGCCTGCGTATTCAAGTTTGGTACGAACGTACTGCTCATGTAGCTTTTGGATATCGGTAATACTAGTAAACTCTTTACTGATCTTGATGATTAATCCAAGATTTCTCTACACCTGTTCAATCATGTTATGTATGTGATTGTTAGTTTTACGTCGCACAATTATGATTCATAGGCGAATAGAAGACGGATAATTGGTGTAAGTGAATGATTATGAAAGATCTAGTGGAATAAAAATGTAGGAGAACTGCGAGAAAACCCACGGATACTTATGCTGTCCACCACAAAATTCTTTAGCCTGGTATCGTACCAGGAACCCCTCATACCGGATGTGGGAGGTATTTAATTCTAACCAAAAGGACGAATTTGTCACTGAGCTTTTAGAATCATTGAGTTGAGTTGAGTTGATTTTGAGTTTAACGTCCCGTTCAGCAGCGAGGCTATATGAGACGTGGACCTACTGATTAACGTGGAATCTGAACCGCATGAGCTCCCGCCGGGGAATCGAACCCGGGTTTCCCACGCCAAATAGAATCATTTCAGTCGCCACAAATTAATTGTGTCAGTCATCCACTTAGAGCAGTATATCATTTGAGAGATACGATAAAACCTTGCTGAAGTATACAACACCGTTGAAAATTATTAAATTTACGAGAATTTATAATTACAACTACCAGAAACTATTTGATGTAATGTTATGTAACAAGGGTGAACAAAAAACAACGGAGATTCTTTCACATATCGAAGGAGGAATGAAATGAAATCTTTCAGTTTAACGTCCCACGATTATGCCCTTAAGGCTGAGAGAGACATATTAAAGAGAGTGAATGATGATGGAAGAATTGGTGGAATGCGAAAGTGGGAGAAAATGGAGATATTCTTGAGAAAACCCGCGGATACGATGATGTCCACCACGAACTTAATTAATCGGGGATCGAATCAAAGACCCCAGCTCTATCATTGAGTCAACGTGGTCCCACACAACAAAGGAGAAATAATGTTCCTATTCGTTACAGATATAGAGCTCCTCCGTGGCTAAGCGGTTAGCGTACGCGCCTTTGGCGTGGGAGACCCGGGTTCGATTCCCGGCGGGAGATCATGTGGTTCGGATTCCACGTTAATCAGTAGGTCCACGTCTCATATAGCCTCGCTGCTGAAAGGGGCGCTAAACTAAAATCAACTCAACTCGTTACAGATATAGTGTGTGCTTTCGTTTTTTCACACCTCCTAAACATCATTTTTTTAAAAAAAAATTGAAATCGAGTTATTTTGCATTTATGTCCATCATATTGGATCCGCCATTCTGATGTTTTCTTAAATTAATATCAAATTCGAAATCACCAATTTCTGAAACCTCTATGTATTGATTATATTAGACAGATTAAATTATATTTTTAATTTTTAGCCACGTTTTGGGCGATTTGGATCACAATGTGACTGTATGACTGTAATAAATAAAGTTTTATCATTTCGAACTAAGGCAAAGAAAGTTATTTAATACTCTTATATACAACAATTAGGAATTTTTTTTAAACCATTGTGACTTTCCTTACGACCTGTCTCTCCTTTGAGAGATCTATTTTTCCCTTTGAAAAATTACACTGATTTCGGTATATTTCCTCTCGTATAATGTGATTCCATCCTCTTCTTCCCTAGCTCCAGTTCTCCATAGAGCGAGCAGACTCCACATCCAAGCAACGTGTGGCTTCGCATGATGACATTTTCTAGCTGCAAGCGTCTATACAAGAACCCATCTGTTCAGGTTGGCTGGGTTTTGGGCGCTGTTCCAAAGCAGTTGAGAGAGGATACGATATCCTATCTTTTACTCTTGTAACACACCACATAAGAATACGAGTGGCAGTAATACTTGGCTCTTTCCAACTCAACAACTCAACTTTCTTCACACCAGAAGTATCAAGAGAGGCTGATTTCAACAGGTCCTAACACACTGGTTGGCATTGAACACCATATATCACATTCCACTTATTTCTTTATATATATGAGAGTTATATACTTCTATTTGCCAGAAGGAACAACTTTGTAACATTTATCATGTGTAACAGCGTCTTTCAAACATTTTTCAAGTGGGGACAGGAGCGTCATCTCATATTTTGCTTGGGGGGGGCAAAACCCCTTGATATAAGTAAAATTTCGCGTTTTTCACTAATTTACTACTATTTTATTGATAAAATCTATAAAAATGTCAAACTCGGGGGGATTGCCACTCCCTGCCCCCTAAATGACGCCCCTGAGTGGAGACCACTTATTAATTAGAATAGAGGCCATCCTATCCTCTTGGCTCCTTTAAAAGTGTAGGCAAGCATCCTACACTCGCCTAGAGGCCATACATACCGTTCAATGTATCTGAACCAAATTTTGAAGTTATGTTTTTTATAAAATTCTTCAGTGGGGGAAGAAGAATTTTTACCTATCCTCCAAAAAATAAATAAATAAATAAATAGAATATTTAAGTCCCAAAATTATGCTTTTTTTATGCTAACGGAGACAACAATTAAGACAAGTGAATGATAATGGAAGTATTGGTTTAATGAGAAAGTGGGAGAAAAAGGAAGTACCCCGAGAAAACTCACAGACACGATGTTGTACACCACAAACTTACATGGCCCAGGAATCGAACCAAGGACCCTATGCACTAGAGGTAAGCGCTCTACCACTGAGCCACCGTGCCTCTTTTGCCTACCCCAAAAATAAGGGTGAAAAAAGAGTATTTTTTTTTTAAAAAAAAGAAACAAAATGGCTCTAAAGATTTTGTTTCTTTTTCATACATGAATATTTCATTAACAACCCTATACTGTGGCATAAGTTATTTCGCTGGGAAAAGTGCAGAATGGGTAGTTTACTTAAGGGTGGGTTCCTTCTGGACGATTTTCTCAAACAATGCTCAGTCGATTGTGTTCATAATTCATAAATAAATGCTTTATTAATAACCTCACAATGGCATAAATCATTTGATCTTTAAAAGTAATATCTCATGAAATGACAATAAGGGGTAGTTTACTTCTAGGAGTGAGCTTTTTTTTCTTTTTCAAACGAAGTTCTCCGAAAATGCCTTATTATTTTATTTGTATTTCAAAATAAATATTTTAGTAATAACTCCAGCATAACATGATTCAGGAGCGAGAAAGTTTAGTGTGGTGGTCTGTATTTTTTTATTATTCCATCTGTTTTGGACTAATGCTCAATCTGAGGATCATAAAGGTATGGCTTACAGTCCACGGGGCTCAATTTGAAAAACGCTGTTCTACAGTAATGTCTTGCTAAATGGCTGTACAGAAACCAGCAAAGTAAGTGGTATCTCGCAACTAGATTGTCAATATCCTTTGAATGAGTTAACTAATTTGAAAATTGTTTTCGGTAATGAGAAGAGAAATGAGCTCTTTCTAGCCAAGACAGTTTCAGCACAATGATCCTCATTGCTCCTCAACCTCGCAACCTCTTGTTACGCTCAATGTCATGCCTCTCATTACCACTCAAACTCATTTTAAACTTCACAGCACGTCGCCTTCCTTTATCTCTCTCAGTAGAGTTGGCTACAGATGACAGTTGAGCCTGTTGTGAAAGTGATGTCTCATCTGCCCAGGCGTGCACTCAGAAATTATTGTTAGGAGGTGTGAGCCACTATGTCAATGTAGTATTGAACAGGTATTATTTGAGTTTTACGTCCCACGGTTATGCCGTCTAGGCTAAAGGCGACGGTGATGATGAGGAATGAGTGAAATGGTGGAATAAAGGAAGTAGGAGGAAACTGGAGAACCCTGAGAAAACCCATGCACACGGTGGCGCGAGTTGGGATCGAACCAGGGACCCCATGTGCCAGAGGTGAACGCTCTACCACTGAGCTACCGCTGCCCCCGAACAGGTATTATTATGCACCCGAAAAGACGATAAGTAATCGTAAAATACTTCCACCTTCATTTTCAGCAAAAAAGGATAGAACTAGATTGTTTTTATAAGAGAAGGAGTACAAACGAAATAAAAGATCAAATTTTCATGTTACATCAATCATTTCCCTGTCAAACAAAGTATAGTTTTATTGAGAAAGTGCACAAATGTATGTTGAGCTAGGAAGTTTTAAGGGAGGGGTGCAGCCTTGGTGAACACCCCGCGGGTGCGCCACTGCATCTGGAAAAATATATTTGTTTCTGTTGCAAGAAGTATTGCCTCTCTCTTATATCGTCAAGAAAATTCTGTCTCGTCGCATTCCATGTCTCATACCGCTCAACCGCATCCTGTGTTCATTGCCATTAACCTCAATCATCCTCATGATCGATGGAAGGCCAAGGGGGCTCGGTCTCCTTAAGTCTACTTCAGCCTACGTGTTTGTATTGAAATTTTCATTGATGTCTTGTTAGATAATATCTGACAAAGCTGAATGTCTCCCCCTAAAAAAAAAAAAAAAAAAAAAAAAAAAAAAAAAAAAAAAAATTGAAGCCGCTGTTCAAGATCCTTCATTAGTGCCAACTTCATGCACTAAAATAACGGTGAGAATGTTGTGAGAAAAATAGACTTCAAGTATGTACTGTAATCTTAAATTACATGGAAATTTTAAGTTTGTACGGTATGATTATTTTACTCCTCCCCCCCCCCTTCCTTTACGTTGGTCTATTTTACCTTGATTTGAGACTTTCAAATTTCATCCTATTTTCCCCTAAAAAGTATCTGTAATTGAACAAGGAAATAATTATATATGATAATTAAATTGAAAGTCATCGTAATATGGTCCATGACAAACACTTTATAATTTTATATTGTAAAGGTCAGAAAAACTGGTATTGTAACAGAGAGATAGGTTGAGTGATTGACCGTAGAAATTCAAACTCCGATTAGTGATAATTTCACAGCTTTGTTTTATTACAAATGTCAGTGTAGGAGGGCATAGATCATGGGTCAGAGTTGATGACGATGGGTTTTGGTGGGTCGGAGGGGTCAGAGTGGTTCATGGTGGATGGTGAGTCAAAGTGGTTCACAGTGGGTCGTGGGTCACGATGGGTGGTGGGTCAGGTTTTCATTGGCCCACGCTATCTATGGAGCAAAATGATAAATGAGGATGTTCGTATTAATCTGATCATCCATAGACTCTTCTGTAGGCTATAGCATTAGAGAATATTTTCTTTATATTAACCGTCTGTGAACATTGATCATTTTCTAGTGGAACCAACTGTGTGACCAACACCAACATATAAGTTTTGCTAGCTAAAATTGCGAACTAACTGCACATCATGAAACACAGCCAATATCTAAAGAGAAGGCGTGACCTTGATGCCACGGAAGATTAGTTGTAGAAAGTTTCTTCAATGAGTATTCAGTGCTGTGTCCTCTGCAGCTATTACGCTGAATGAGGAAGAGCTATATTTAAACCACAGAGTCATGGGAGCTATTGCTCTCTTGCAGGAGACATCAAAGAGAAAAATTAAAGATGTTCTCGAAGGATGGGAGTGTGAGTGCCTCCTACATTGAATGCGACCACCGGAGAGCCTCCTAAGGACTTGGCATATGATTTTCCACTAAGTAATGGTGCTTTCGGATGTTTTCGGTTTCAATCTTTACAATCTGTCTTCGTTTGCTTTAAGATCTTGCATTGTTTAACTTAATCTTTCTGTCTAATTCTCATACATTATAACAGGTAAATGATAAAATTTGTGCTCACCATTATATGAAAAATATGAGCCCCTGTTTTTGCCTAATTCTTGTTTCACCTCAGTACCGGATTTACATATAAGCTAAGCAAACTATAGCTTACGCAAGGGCGCCGATTGCTCTGTAAATTTGGGGAGCCCATTCAAATGCAGAAGGTATATAAATGAGGATTTTAAGACAAATTGCACTCAAATCATGCCAAATATTGTATATTCATAAATACTATACCGAGCCCACATGAGCTTTGGGGGGCGCCCCCCAGGATCGGCGCCCTTGAGCTTAGGGCTTCACTCTCTCTGAGGTCCCAAAAACTAAAGTAAACAACTGGATGTACATTTTCAAAATATAAGAAAAATAATAAATCATATAAAATCTACATATAGCAACAGTGTTTCGTGTTGTGTAGCCTCTTATGATATAAGTAATGGGGCCCCTTCTGCTAGCCTGCTTCGTAAAATATCACTAGTTTCTTCATTTCTGTATAGAGGGTGTCTATGTTTATCTTGATACTTAAAGGGCCCCATTATCTTCAATAGCTTAGGGCCCCACCAAACATAAATCCGACAGTTTCACCTAACATGCCAGATTTTTCTTTTAAAAAATGGAAGTGCAGCATAATTACATTTTCTTTGTTTTCTCCAAGTTCAACTCTTAATTGGTCTTTTGGTTCTTACAGTGAAATAGGTTTATGTTCGTATTTGCATATCGTGTTATATTGTATTCATCTACAAGGTTACATTAGTGAGAGGTTTAGTTTACGTGTTTCCTTGTTGAATTGACTTGTTTAAATTTAAGACATAATTAATTTCATAAACTTAACGAAAAGCAAGTAGGATTAACGCAAATGAGATTTCGTCTTTCATTGATTATTACACCACTTTATGCTGAGCATACAATGCAGTAACAGATTAATCAACATAGGCACATTTAAGGGATTCTAAGACAGGGATATGTTACTGTCATAATTGCAACCCTTACACCTTGCTCTTTTTCACGCCGGATTCCCCCCCCCCTCAAAAAATCGTTCCTTAGTAGTATTTTATGTCATAAATCCTATGTACTATCCTAGTTTCAACTTTCTAATTGGTCTGGGTGTTGATAATCCAGTTAAGATTACTTATTATTTTATATGGAGAGATGTAATTGAACTCAAAATTTTACGTTTCTAGGAACGGAATAAAATACTTGGAAAACAAATAGAAAGCTCCGATGTTTGGATTTTCAGCTGTCAGAATCACAGTGTTCCGTTACTTTTATCGTTAGAAAAGAAAAGAAGGGAGAAAGAGAGAACAAGAAAGAAAGAGAAAAGAAAAGAATGGAGAATCTATAAAGTAGATTTTTTCCCCCTCTGATTCCATTTTATCTATACACAATTGTAAAACTGCTGAATAGGGCGGCAGGTGGCAAGCACGCTGTGGCAACCGTTTCCAAAAGCAATTTAATCATTATTTGGAGTTACAAATAGAGCCTTGGAAGAAGAAAATAACAGGAAAAGAGAGAGAGGAAGAGAGAAAAACAGAACAGTTTTCCAACTTGGGGGTTTCTCTCTAAAAATTGTGGGTAAAGTCTGCGTCACAGGTATTTGGCAGGAGTAAAATTGTATACTTTCTTATATAGTATATATATATATATATATATATATATATATATATATATATATATATATATATATATATATATATATATATATATATATACACAGTGAAACCTGTCTTTAGCGGAATCGAGCGGGACTTGCAAAAATTTCCGTTAAAGTCAGGTTTCCGCTTACTGGAGGTAGACCTTTCCTTTCTTTTTTTTTTAATACGTGCTTATAAAGGGGCATACTAAGAAAATATATTGCTGTACGTACATTCTTCGATTACAGTGTTTCTTTCTTCTACGAATAAATACACAAAAAAATTAAAATGAATACAAAATATGCTATGCACACGTTTTCTTTATTTTTCTAATAGCCAAACAGGGTTTTCTGTGTACATTGCTGCTTCACTTTCCGCACACACTTTAGCCTGAGAAATTATACTAAGTGAATCAGAATCACTTTTCCGTAAGGCAAATTTTTGCAGTTCCTTTAAACTTCTGAGAGCATTTTGATATGTATTTATTCTACACTCTTCTTGGAACTCGGTATCGTATTCCTCTTCTTCCTCTATCTCGTTTTCTTCTTTCCGACATTCCTTATGATTCTTGATTAAGTTGCGGGGATTAAGGACAATTTGTGGGGGTGAATATGAGTAGTGGTTGGGGAAGGTCAACACTGTCCAGAAATATTTAACAAAAGAACGAATATTTTATCGCAAACAGTGTAATGTAAGTGTCTCACAGAATGTCTAAACATCTAAATACTGTAGTCCGGAACTCAGAATTTTCTGTTAAATGTTTATTTTTCTTTCCGTTGTCCGCGTAACACAGTTTCCGCTTAATGAAGGGGCTTTTACACGTTTTGTTCTCCAAAATTCATGGGACCGTGAAATATTTCCGTTTAAGACAGTTTTCCGTTTAATAAAGGGTCCGTTGAAGACAGGTTTTACTGTATATATATATATATATATATATATATATATATATATATATATATATATATATATATATATATATATATATATATATATATACCATACCATATGTGTGTATGTTTTAAATTCTCATTTAACATCTATTACTGCTGGATTTTTTAATTGTTTAGTAGTACATGTATTGCAAAAAAGATCTTATGTGTTTTAAGAAAGAGCTCGTCAAGTTGGTAGGGGTCATAACGTCATTTGTTTGACCTTCAAGAGTAGAATGCAAAAGGCTTATTTTGTATTCTCGAGACTTCTGGGTTACTTTGAGACATTCATTGCACATTGCTGTATATTTCAATCTCCTTAGTTTTCAATATATCAGATTGATATTTTGCACACGCATTGCGTATACCATTTAGTATTTTTCAAGTGATTTTTAGATTTGTACGTTAACACAAATCAGGTCCAGAGGAGCAAAACTTTTGAAAAAAGGAATATTTTTTAGGAAAAAAAATCCATATTTTAATCGAATTCCCCGTTTGGAAGGGTGCTTTGCAAATTACAAATGCCACCGTTTGGAAGGGTGCTTTATTGTGAAGACAATGAAATACGAACCAAAATCCTAGGATCAATAGTAATGATGTAGTAGCTGCTTGACTAAAATTTACCTTAAATATCCCACACTCCTAAAAGGGTTAAAGTAGAAATGACAGGTACGGTGGCTTGCTCAATGGGAGTAGAACGTTTATGTCTAGTGCTAAGGGTTCTTGTTTTAGAGTTACAGACCAAGAAAGTTTGTGGTGGACAACACCCGTACGTACTTTTTCTTGGGATTCCTTCTTTCCTCTGACATTCTTATATTCATTCTACCAACTCTTTTTATTAACCATATATCTCCTTTATAATATAGGATATAAGCGTGAGGACATTAAAATACCATTATTAAATTTTAATTATTATTATTATTATTATTATTATTATTATTATTATTATTATTATATTATTATTATTATTATTTACAGCGAACATTATAGAAGCATTTTGACTACCTAGGTAGGATTGCCAAATGTCCTCTTTTACGCGACATGTCTTTATTCGAAACCTAAACATGGTCCGGACGTTCTTTCTTTTCTGGGGAAAATACTGAAATGTCCTTTTTTGGAGTGGGAAGGGTACAGACAATTACTTCAAGTTTCTTTTGTTAAAGTCAACATAATTGCAATGTTCAATTTTCAAGGAATATAATCTCATCCAGCTGTAAGTTCGAATGAACATAGTTGCATTGTTCAATTTCCAAGGAAATACAATCTCATTCAGCTGTAAGTGTAAATCTACGTAGTTGCGTTCAATTTCCAAGGAAATACAATCTCATCCAGCTGTAAGTGCGAATACATAGTTGCAATGTTGAATTTCCAAGCAAAAACAATCTCATCCAGCTGTAAGTGTAAATCTACGTAGTTGCGTTCAATTTCCAAGGAAATACAATCTCATCCAGCTGTAAGTGCGAATACATAATTGCAATGTTGAATTTCCAAACAAAAACAATCTCATCCAGCTGTAAGTGCAAATCAACATAGTTGCATTGTTTAATTTCCAAGGAAATACAATCTCATTCAGCTGTAAGTGTATATCTACGTAGTTGCATTGTTCAATTTCCAAGGAAATACAATCTCATCCAGCTGTAAGTGCAAATCAACATAGTTGCACTGTTCAATTTCCAAGGAAATACAATCTCATTCAGCTGTAAGTGTAAATCTACGTAGTTGCGTTCAATTTCGAAGGAAATACAATCTCATTCAGCTGTAAGTGCGAATCTACATAGTTGCAATGTTCAATTTCCAAGCAAATGCAATCTCATTAAGCTGTAAGTGCCAGGAAAAGAAACTTAATATCTCAGTTATATCATTAAAGAGATGGTTTGTCGAGTAACATAAAACTTGTTTACGAAATCTAAAAGTGTCCACTTTTAAAGGGTTTGTCATATGGGAACTCTAGACTTAGGGAAAACTCTCCTTCTGAGTTGGTACCATTCAAACAGAAAAGCAAATTGTATACAAATGTGTGAAAAGTGAACAGGTGGGTGAGAAACAGTTATACAACAAGAGAGTGTTTTGGGAAAAGATGAATTTGTAGGATGAATTGAGTCAATTTTCCTTCAATAAATACTCAAACAAAAAGTGTACTTACAAGTATTTCAAGGGAAAACTCTCCATCTACCCCAACCGTTGTCTGAGAGCACTAAATACTGAAATTAAATCACAATAGGGTAAACTGCTTGGCATTTATATTTTTGTAAAATACAAAAGATTGTGAAAGATTACCTGAGCGAGACGTCTAATAAAAAAATGAACTTAGATCCAGAGCCATCTGTCGGCTTACTGTATGTTATTGTCGATCCTTTTTTGTCCTCTACTTGAGTTCCCCATTCTCACCCTCTTCACCTTTCAACCGATTGCACAAGTCATATAATGAAAGCAGAGTAAATCAACAAACGCAACCTTTTTCCCTTGTTGCCATAGAAACATTGGTTATCGTGTTGTCTGAGAATACGAACAACTGACAGCCAAGTCAGAACCCAGAACTGTTGTTAAAATACAAAGCATTGTCCTATCATGCCAGTTACAATGTTTATTAAAGAAAACCAGACAATTATTAGCATGAATTCTACAATACTGCAAGTAGATAGTATATGCGTCACTATTAGGAGTATGTGTATCAGTGTTAGGAGCATGTGCGTCACTGCTAAGTCCGCTTGCCAATGTTAGATGTATGCGCGTTACTCCTATATGCATGTAAGTCACTGTTAGATGTTTGTCCACAACTGTTATATGCATGTAAGTCACTGTTAGGAGTATTTGGGTCACTGTTAGGAGCATGTAAGTCACTGCTAGGTGTATGTGTGTCGCTGTTAGGACTATGTGGGTCACTGTTAGATGTATGTGCGTTACTGTTATATGCATGTAAGTCACTGTTAGGAGCGTGTAAGTCACAGATGCTTGTGCGTCACTGTTAAATGCATGTAAGTCACTAGTATTTGGGTCACTGTTAGGAGTATGTGTCACTGTTAGGACTTATGTGGGTCACTGTTAGATGTATGTGCGTCACAGTTATATGCATCTAAGTCAGTGTTAGGAACATGTAAGTCACTGTTAGATGCTTGTGCGTCACTGTTAAATGCATGTAAGCCATTGTTAGGAGTATTTGGGTCACTGTTAGAAGCATGTAAGTCACTGTTAGGTGTATGTGTGTCACTGTTATGACTATGGGTCACTGTTAGATGTACGTGCGTCACTGTTATATGCATGTAAGTCACTGTTAGGAGCATGTAACTCACTGTTAGGAGCATGTAAGTCACTGTTAGATGCTTGTGCGTCACTGTTAGATGCATGTAAGTCACTGTTAGCAGTATCTGGATTAATATTTCACGATTATGTCCTTTAAATTAAGGGAGATTATGATTAAGGCAAGTGAATGATGATGGAAGAATTAGTAGAATGAACATGTTGGAGGAAACAGGAGTACTTCGAGTCCTTCCTTGTACGCGACGTCGTCCACCACAGGCATGGTGAGTGGAAAAAATCTTTGAGTTTAACGTCTAACGATTATACCTTTTAGGTTAAAGGAAACTGATTAACGCAAGTTAATGATAATGGAAGAATTCGTGGAATGAAAAGTGGGAGGAAACGGGAGTACGCTGAGAAAACCTACGGACGGAAGTACCCCCGAGAAACCACAAACTTGCTTGGCCGGGGATCGAACCAAGGATCTCATGCACTAGGGATAAGCGATCTACCACTGAGGCACCGTGCCCTCCGATGGTGGGTCGAGTAGAGATATGATGCTAATCCCTGATGTGAAGAGTTTTTGGTTCGACTGTATGCCATTTAAAGGTATGATGGACAAAATTATATTCTTTGGATTCACCATTTCCTCTCCCTTGCTCGTTCCATCAATTGCACATAAAAAGTAAGACGTTACGTTAACGGTTAGTGGCGACTCATAAGGGATGTCACATCGCTAAAAATAAAGCTTTTATCGCATCAAATGAAGGAAAGAAAGTCTACTTAATGCAATAGTTCTTGCATAAAGAAATTAGTGTATTAGGTAAGTTTTCTTTCCTTAGTTTAAAGCGATAAAAGTGTAATTTTTATTGATGTGACTTCCCTTATGAGCCGCCATTGCTCTTTTCATGTTGTCAGAATTTGGTTAGGTGTCTGACATTTAATGTTCCTCTTCAGACCGACTCTTCCAAGTGGAACCCGAACAACTACTCAAATTTGTATTCGAGCCGGGTTTGTATTCATCGGAAATCAAAACCGGGGCCGGCACACAGAAAGCATAAACGTTAACCACGTGGCCACAGAATCACATGACCTTTACGTGTTACCGGAAAGAAAAATTATAGAGAAGCTATCGTTGAAAGGCGAGAGCGCTTTTGACCCTTTATTAAGAAACATTGCCCTCGTCTGGGATCGATCTGTACTCCTTCTGTGAGTGTGAGTTTCATTACCCTTCTGCGAGTATCGTTGCATTTTATTACTATCTTATCTGAGCTCTACCTAATCAAACTTCCACCTCTTGCAGCTTTCGTGACAGGAATTCAATCTCAGGTGCACTAAAGAATCCTTGGTTGACTCATCGAGACAGCCCATGTCTCACTCCACCCAACTGATGCGGAGTACTTTGCAGGCACAATGCAGGTGTTTCTTTCGAGCTCCCTCAGGAAATTCTCGACGAAGCGCATTTCAATCTAGCGTACATCATTCAGCAGCAAACTAACCCCCCACCAGAACCCACCATGCTCAGCCTTGCAGTGAAAAAATAAAAAAAAATAGATCACTCTCAGGCAGTCTAGTGTCGCAATCAGGAGGCGAGAGGTCCCTCCCTCCCTCAGTGGTTGTTCCCTTGGAAACCGCAATCGCTTTGTAATGTAACAGTTGTCACGCGAAAGTTTTTTTTTTTCAACTAACAAGGAAAACTAAAACCAAACAATAGAACTCTCATATATCGTAATGTCAGTAGCATCTTGATAACGTACGTCTCTTTCATTTTATATATTGTCGTAGCTGCCCTTTTACTTCCCTGACAAATGAATAATTCTACCGCCTGAAAGTTATGTAATCACGCATAGCATGTATGTTGCCAGGCAAGCAGCAGCGAAGGATATTTTAATAATTTTATTATCCCCCTTTCAACTTCTATTATTAAAACATTAATTTTTAGAATAGTGATCATTATTTTTTATTATACAGGGAGTCCATAAAGTCCTGCACGAAAGTAAAACTCTGTAACTTGGAAACCGTTATGTTTAAGTGTATAAATTTTTGGGGGTAGAAGAAAGGAAGTTTAAAGATTTGTTCTGGCTACAATGTTCGATGACGTTTGCGCTGGTAATCACGTAACTTAAGATGGTGCCTATTAAAGAAAAGGCACAATGTGTTTTGTGGTTTGCTGAATTAAAATCTTGCGTTTCAGTGCGGAGAAAGTTCCAAACAATGTATGGGAAAACACTCCCAGCAGAAACAAGTATCAAGAGGTGGTACGAGAAGTTCAAAGAAATGAGAAGTGTGTCAGATTTACCACGCAGTGGAAGGCCAGGAACGAGTGACGATGTGATTCACACGTTGGAGAACAGCACAGCCAGGAGTCCAATGACGTAGCTTAAACGTAGGACATTGGAAATGAGAATAGCGAAGTCAACGTTACACAAGATCGTACACAAGAATTTGAAGGTCCGGTCCAATAAGTTAAAATTTGTGCACAAGCTGATAGACAAAGAAAGACTGTGACATGAGACTGGAATTCTGTGAGTCAATGCTTATCCGCTTACACGAAGATGGTGAATTTCTGTCTCGGTTTCTGTTTTTAGATGAAGTCACATTTCATGTGTCGGGAAAAGTGAACAGGCACAACTGCCGAATTTGGGAGATGGAAAATCCACGTGAATTCGAGGAGCACAAGTGGATTAGTCCTAAAGTCAATTTGTGGTGTGCTGTTTCAATGGACCACATTATCGGCCCTTTTTTCTTCGAAGAAGAGACGGTAAATGGTAACAATTATCTGAACATGCTACAGACATTTCTTTTGCCAGAACTTACTAGGTTAGGCATCCTTAATGAGGTCCACATGCAACAGGATGGGGCACCGCCGCACTATACCCTTCAAGTTCGACAGTTTCTTAACGAAGAATTTAAGGAGAGATGGATTAGTCGAAGAGGACCCACACCTTGGCCCGGAAGATCACCAGATTTTTCGCCTTGTGATCACTGGCTGTGGGGACACGTGAAGACGAAGGTGTATTCGCAGAAGCGAGCTAATCTGCACGATCTCAAGAACAAAATAACTGATGTGATTTTGAACATTCCAGACGAACACCGCCAACACGCAATTCTTGGTTTCCCAAAAAGACTGCAAGAGTGTTTGGACGTGAATGGTGCACAATTGAAGGTTTGGCGATGAACCTTAACTAGCTGAAACAAAACTTTGAACCTTTCTGTAAGTACACCAAAAAAGTATTTGTTAATACATTAAGTAGTTTCCAAGTTATAGAGTTTTACTTTCTTGTAGGACTTTATGGACTCCCTGTATGTGTTTTAAAATGATAATAATAATAATAATAATAATAATAATAATAATAATAATAATAATAATAATAATAATAATAATAATAATAATAATAATAATAATAATAATAATAAAAATAAAAATAATAATAATAATAATAATAATAATAATAATAAAAAGCTCAGTGACATGTTGGATGCAAAAATTGCAACTATTGGTGACGTTTTAAAAGGATATTTCATTTTTCTTTTGAAACGAAGACAAAAATTCATTTAATCAATTCTAGTCTTTGTAAGGTTGCACCAGAAGGTCGTTAAGATAGAATTTTCGTGACGAGGTACTAAAGGAGACAGAACTCTTCCAATTAGCAACAGATAATCATTTCGAGACGAGACATCACTTTCACAACATATTTTCGAGACGAGACAGCCTAAATTGTCGTTTCGTAGGCAACTCTAGCTCTGAAGATCAAAGAAGATAATGATTAATTAACTAAAAAAATAATTAATTAATTAATTAACTAACTAACTAATAGCTAACGATATTTTTTAATGGTTCTTTATTTAAGGGCGTTAACGTTTATTCTCAGCACTGAAGCTATATATCTACCAGTGATGGAACGAGTCATAAGTTCGTAAATCGTGATCCATCAGATTCATGACCGAGAAAGATTCGTGGTCCGTTATGATCCGAAGACAAAATATAAAATATCATATACATGGAAAATATATATAGGGTGTACATAACCTTTTTGGGTCAAATCTATACAGGTGATAGAGCGGTCCAATATAAGTATTTTGAGATAGAAAATCGAAGGTCAAAAACGGCTAGTTCAAGCGCCACGTCATCTCGAAGTTGCACCAATCTGTGGGAATAAGTTCGACGTATCAATAGAAAATGTATATAACCTGCTTTATCGTGTGTAATACTACATCTAAGTACGTAAGATTTAGTACAAGTACTACTGCTGCACTGTATGACCCAAACCCTCACAGTAACTGCTCAAAGTGATAACCACAACTTCAATGCACGCAGCACAACGCCTAAGGAAATTTTGCCTTACTCGGTCAAATATCCTTGGCGCGGCGTCTATTGCACAATTAAGCAGGCAGCCAGGACTATTGCAAAAGTCTTCATCGGATTGATGTGCCATCGAAAGAAAAAAGCGAGAGAGTTGTAATATGGTTGGCAGTGCGTTCCCCGAATCTCAATCGTCTCGCCTTTTTCTTTTGAGGACAAGAAGACTTGCTTGCAAGAGTCCTAGCTGCCTGCTTGAATGTGCAACAGGCAGTGCAGCAGTAATTTGTTTGTACTAAATTTTACGGACTCAGATGTAGTGTTATGCACAATAAAGCAGGTTACATTGATTTGATACCACATTTTCTATTGATACGTCGAACTTGTTCCCAGAGATTGGTGCAACTTCAACATGATGTGGTGCTTGAACTAGAAGTTTTCGACCTTCGGTTTTCTATCTCAAAATACTTATATTGAACCCCCTCTATCACCTGTATAAATTTGACCCAAAAGGATATAAACTTTTCAAGAAAAAACCTGAAACATGTGTTAACCACCCTAATGTGGTTAACACATGTTTCAGGTTTTTTCTTGAAAAGTTTGCAACACTGATCTGCGTTTACCATCTCTTTTGTCTTTACTTTTATTGTTGCTTCCAATAACGATATCCAAGGTCATTCGATTTGCAAAAACATAACTTTTCTTGAGTTGGCAACACTGTTCATCTGGTAATGTTCGTCAATACACGGGCAGATATCTTTCTTTCTCTACCTATTCCCTGCAAAGATACGTTTCTTTGTCTCTTTTGATTTTTTCGTTATCATGGTTGGACATTCTAAATTATATTATAATGTAGAAACGTAATTTCATGACCTTGTCGTTAAGTCGGCATGGTTTAACGCTCTCGTAGGAAGTTACTATTTCACTAATGCGTGTTTACGGCCACATTGAATACATTTCGCAGGTGTTCGTACCGTAACAGGAAATTACCTTATATAATTAACACCCTAACATATATGTGAGGCTACTAATGCAATTCTAACAAACACGATTCTCTCCTCTCTACCTCTTTTTACTAAAACTACTATTTTCTTTCTCTCTTGTGTCTGCGTGAAAACACTGCACTGAGAGATAATTACAAGATCTATTAGAGTATAAATGCGTGAGAATTACAGAAATGAAAAGCTACACATTTTTCTTATGAAAGATCGTCCAAGTTCAATCGGAGGAGTCTGTAAACCTTTTGTTGTGTAGAATATAGGAGATATCGCTGAGTCCAAACAACGTTATATTATTATTATTATTATTATTATTATTATTATTATTATTATTATTATTATTATTATTATTATTATTATTATTATTATTATTATTATTATTTTGTGTAGTCTGTGTTCAAAGAAACTGTATTACTTTATTACTTTTCAGTATGTAAGAACGAATAGACATGAAATTATATTTGAAATATTCGAGACACGGTGCCTTTATTAAGAAATGTTAAACCGGGAGTGACACACATGAATATTCGAGCTCACGTAATGGGCATCATCTTATTACTTCCCAGGGGCATCATCCCATTACCATTCGGATCCAACGTTAAGTTGTAGGTGCACGTCACATACAGCCTTGCTGTTAGTGTTGCACACGAGACGAGACAAAAAAAAAACGAGATTTTCTTGTCTTGTGTCGTAAATTTTTGATCAAATTCTCGTTTCGTCTTGATTCTCGAATAATTCTTTCTGGTCTCGTCTCGATTTTCTTATCTTGTCTCGTCTCGTTCCGTAAATTTATGCCTTAATTTTCTTTTTAATTTCATCTAGAAGTTATCAGAACCCTACGGCCTCACGAGATGTCCACGAAGGATGTCATATAAGAACGTTTAAACCATATTTATTTGTGGAGTAGATTGTGTAAGGACTTACGTATCTTTAAAAGTTGATAAATACTCATTATTGTCATTTAGCTCCTCCGTGGCTAAGCGGTTAGCGTACGCGTTTTTGGAGACCCGGGTTCGATTCCCGGCGGGAGCTCATGGGGTTCGGATTCCACGTTAATCAGTAGGTCCACGTCTCATATAGCCTCGCTGCTGAACGGGACGTTAAACTCAAACTCAACTCAACTGAACTCATTATTGTCATTTGTGCAACCATTTTATCAATTCTTATGTATATTTCAACTATGAGTCAAATAACACTAAAATAATGTATGAGATTTAAAACTTGAATGAACTTGAATTACCCACAAGACTCGAGAAATTTCTCGTCTCAAAAAACGAGACAATGCTCGTCTCGTTTAGAATTTGAAAATGCTCTTCTTGTCTCGTCCTGATCTTATGGAAAATCCAATACATTCAGCGATTAATTCGGATACTTAACAAAGAAAAAGAAATGTTTCCCCAATCCCCAAAATCTGCGTAGCTTATGACCTGACAGTCTGGGTTCTGCATTTGACTAAGTCTACGCGAAAAGCTGTACTCGACTTCATGCTTAGTTGTGATTCATAATCTGGACATCATTGCCGTGCATGACTCATTCGAAAAACCTGTTAACTTGTGTTTTGGCTACAGCAGCGGGGAAGAGGTCAAAGGTTTTGCTTAGTATTACTTGCTCTTGCTAAACAATGGTACTTTCCCATGAAGTGGCATATGCATGTACAGTATTAGGCTTTCATTTTCCATCTCTCTTACCCTTACTTCTACGTATAATTGATCACTTCTTTCTATTACAAACACTTATTTATTCATGCAGAATATTTATTTGTGGGCTTTGACGAGATGGTTGTCCTGACCATTTACGATTTTCAAAAAGTTATATATACAGGGTGGTAAAAAAAACTACTTGAACAAACTTCGGGAGCTGATTCCCGACACCGAAACCAGCAAAAAAGTCCTCTGGAACTTTGGTCAGTGAGGGATAGTTTCGGCGATGTAAGGTACCGAAAGCGTTTGAAAATGAACTTCAGGGAGCTGTAATTCTAAAACAACGCAACGTAGAGAGTGCGGTTTAGAACATGACACTCGAAGTCATACCTGCTCGATTGAAAACTGTATGTTTCAAACCTCCGCAAGATGTGTGTGAGGGATTCCCCAAAGGAACGTAGGGATTACTTGCCAAGTTATAGGGAATCCGTATGTTCCCACTGACCAAAGTTCCCGAGAACTTTTTTTTACTAGCCTCAGAGTCGTGAATCAGCTCCCGAAGTTTGTTCAAATAGTTTCTTACCACCCTGTATAGCGAGCAAGCGAGAAAAACTTGTATGTTTGCAAGGTTGCCAGAAAAGCCTAAATATAACAGACATCACTGAGTACGAACCTAAGTTTGTTTTGTAACGTTTTAATGCAATTTGAGTATCTTAGTTCGATGGTGTGGTGCAAGCCAATAAACCACAATGATAATTATTACGTTTCTATAGTGATGATTGTTATACATACTACGAAATATAAGTGAATCTGACAATGTTCAAGATGCAACGCTAGTGCCATCAGAAGACGTCGCAAAGTTATTAGGATCTACAGTAGAATAAAATGTAATATTTTGCGTAAAAATGCAACATTCTTGTGGTATGGGTCCCAGCGAGCGGAAATGATTCCATATCTCGAAAAGGAAGAAGGGTAGTCTGTTGTCACATTTCTGTACTATTAAAATTCTACAATGTTCCTTACATCAAGATCATTGGCAGATCTTTTTCGACTTCAGCAAATCTGGACTAAATTGCGTTTTGTAGTCATGTTATGTTACATAAAGTATCGTTGCTTCTTGTGGTAATGAGACTCGATAGCAAAATTAAACGGCGTGACAAACATCTTGACATTTGAAGGCGGCGCTCCAAGTTCCCTTTAAATGCTGCTAGCAAATGAGAGGCCAGCGGTATTGCCACGTTTATTTTGTACACGTCCCACGTATATCCTCTGTCACCTGATCGCGCTGTAGTTTGTCTGCTTAGCCATAGCTACACCCCTTTATCACTTGGCAACGTCGCGCCAGAGCTTGCGTTTTATTTTATTCGTTTAGCTGAAATGCCAAGATGTTTGTCACAGGCTTTTGAAAGCTTGGTCACGTGGAAGTTTGGTGAGGAGAGCACTGTTTCACTTCCCTGTAAAACCATACTGCCTCTGTTACACATTAAACTAGATTTAATGAAACAATTTGTTGTAGCTATAAACAAGGACGGTGATTATTTTAAGCACATTTGCGTACATTTTCCTTCAGTCATGTAAATATTAAGAATGGTATTTATATATGCCTTTAAATACGAGAGTTAATGAAGCATAAAGCCTTCGAAAATATTATAAATAAGACCAAAAAGAAGGCTTAGAAATACGTTCCGACAAATAGTATTTTTAAAAAAGCCCGAAAATTATGCTTCTAAATTTGTGGAAGAGCTGTTGGAAAGTTTCAATTGCAATGGGGGTTGATTGCATTTTCTTCACGCATATCTCGATTAGTTTGCTGGAAAACAAGGCGATTTAGCAGAAGGATATGTAGAACGCTTTTATCAAGAATTTAAGGGAAAGCGAAAAAGATATCAAGACAAGTAAACTGTTCATATGATGGCTGACTTCTGTTGGTTATTAAAATGAGAATATGCTCTTCAGAGAGAGTCAGAAAAAGAAAGGATCTCATGGATAAACTGCCAGTATAATGTATTTCAGTTTCTGTAAAATGTTCCTGCACGTCATTTACATTAATTTGTTGCCTGACAAGTATTTATGGCCATATTCCCATACTTCATATTTTGCTGGAATGTATGGTACGTTTTCAACATCAATTTTTTATGCAAGTCACTTCGAACTATCATTGTCGCACTAAGTTGCTACAGGTGCTGATTGAGTTCCACAATTACCTTAGTCACATTCGCTCTATAGTTCTTGGTCTATGTTTGAACACTCAGCGACTTCTCCCACTAGCGTTCTCTTCCGTTTACTATTAACCTTCGCTGATGTTGCTTTGCTATGAGTTTTGCAGACCGTTATCACTTGGAACACTGTTCCTGAAAGTGTTCCACACGTAAGACATGTCATTTTAAGCACATTTGCGCCAACTAACCACGGAACTATAATTTGGCCCCTTTGAAACTAAGAGAGGTCTTCTATTATACACCATTAAAATCTACTCATTTCAATATACATCTCCGTTCCACCCTACCTTACGTAATACAATCACCTAACGTGTTAACCAGCTACGGCCAAGCGCTGCACATGTACCTCAGCGTTACTACCTTTAAAAATCTTAGGTGTTGCAAATTACAGGTGTTTCCATTATTTTGATAACTATTTCTATAATGTTACCCACGGGACGAAAAAATTCTCGCTTCGTTTTGATTCTCGTCTCGAGAACGAAAAGAGATATCAAAGTAAAGGGAGAGAGATATCAAGACGAGTAAACTGTTCATATGATGGATGATTACTGTTGATTGCTGAAACGAGAATGTACCCTAGGACACCAAAGAATATCAGAAAAGAGGACTCCACAGATGATCGGTTTTACATGATTCATAGTTTTAAAACTATGATTGATTCATAGTTTTAAAAGTATATAAATTAATAGTTATTTATGAAGAGAATTTATCAACGTAATACCATCACTTAATCAATTTATACAATATTCCCAATAATAACTATGGTTTAAATGCTGTCATATAACATCCTTCGAGATTTCTCATGACGCGTAAGGATTCTGATTATTTCTAGCTGAAATTAACAAAAACATTAATGCATAAATTTCATACATAAATTTACAAATCGAGCCTAGAAAAACTTTCTTCGTCTTGTGGGCAACAATACATTTCCATATCAATAAAAGCATGGCATGCCATAGTGAAGGTATGCAATAATGTTGCAGCCAAATCGGTTGACTGCTCTCGTTGCCTGTTAGGGGAGCACCCACGTGGGAGGTCCATCGGGTCCGGACGGACTCCCACCCACTCAAATTGTAACTCGACATACTTTTCTACACTTTGTTAACAGAACTATTGTTATTTAGCAGAGAACTGACTGATGTAACCTAAAGATTTGATCTTGCAACTTCATCTGTATTATTTTTATTTTCTTATAAAAACAATTTTGTTCTAACATTTTTTTTTTTCTGAGACTATATATAACAGAACTTCAGAATTGAATCGGTGAGTACAAAAAGAACATTCCAAAAATAAAGGATAACATTCCACGATAACAATTTCTCTATAACTAAATATCCAGTTCCAGTACGTTTTTGGAATTTTGGGAAATGAAAGGTCTTAGCATACGCTACAAATCTCCCATATAAATATTTTTATATAAGCAATGGTATTTCCGGTAAGCAGTTTTACTTTTCGTTTTTCAAAAGTAACGTGTTGGGGAATGTTCTCCTTTTTCTACTCACTAGTGTTGTAAAAAAACGGTTTTTTTTTTCTGTGAAGTTTTTTTTCAATAAAAAACATCGTTCTTTTTCATGTTTTTTTTCAAATGTCTGTTTTTTTTCTGGCAACTATTATTTATTGATTTTTGTTGCAGATTATTGAAATAATCAACAGAACTTGAGTCGAAGCCCTCGTAATTTACAAATCGTTTGTTTCTTTGTACCTATACGAGCAAAATTGTGTGATTATTCCTTTCGGCCCCAGGTCATTTTTGGCGTATTCCTACATTTCCAGTTAGTGACTTATTGCTCAAAAACTATTCATTCGATTGATATGGTTAAGGCCTTGTTTTCTAGAAAATGGATGTGGCTATTTTTTGGTGTACGTTGCATTGCAGTGTTGGAAACAGGTGGGAAATTATTGAGGGAAATGTAGGAATGAAAATTTACAAAAAATTCCCTAACCGAATTTCAAAATTTTTTGTATCTAGCACCACTGCTGCTATATGGGTTCAAGTCACTCAAACAAATCTTTGGTGTGTTGACAAGGTACAGTGAAATCCTGAAGTCGCTGGCTTCCATTCAAAGAGGGAAAGAAAAATTTCTGTCATACACATGAAATTTTGACACGTTTTACGCCTCAGAAGCAAAAATCAAATATGCCGGAATACAGCTTCTCTAATTATCCTATTGAAACTTTTTATGGTGCGTTCTGTAGGGCAAAGAGGAAGCTTTCAGGTAGTGGTACGTTTGTTTCAATGTAGCCAGTAAGAGGGTAATAATAGAGGGGAAAAGGGAAATTTTCCGAATTTTTCACCTAATAGCAGGAATTAATTGTTTTGGCTGGAAACGCTGCCATCAGACAGACGAAACTATCTGAAAATAAACCGTAGTACTCCAAGAATATATCCTACAAGTATCATGGCGATATATAACAAAGTAAGCATGAAATTAACAAAAAATCTCATTCTATCCAGAAATTCACCATTTTCTTATCATTTCCAGAACATGGTTTATTATAAACCTCAACTGTACTTCCCCTAATTATTCTAGTGAAACTTTTTATGGTGCGCTGTGTAGACTAAGGATGAGGCTGTTAGACACTGTACATTTGTTCGAATGTAGCCAACAAGAAGGAAATAATAGAAATAAAAAAGGGAATTTTTTCCCAAAATTTGCCCCTAAAATCTGGAATTAAAATTTTCTGTAGCTGGCAACACTACTAGCAGACACACACAAACTATCTTAAAATAAGCTTTGCTGTCCATCTAATATATCCTACAAGTATTGTGACGATATCTAATAAAGTAAGCATGTCAATAAAAAATATCTCATTCTACCTTTAAAAAAATCACAGTTATCTTTCCAATTAGAGAACAAGGTCCACTGTAAACCTCAACTGTACTTCCCCTAATTATCCTATTGAAACTTTCTATAGTGCGTTGTGTAGAGCAAAGACGAGACTTCCAGATACGGGTACGTTTGTTCCGATATGGCCAACAAGTGGAAAATAATATAGACAAAACATATAATTTTTCCAAAATTTCCCCCTAAAATCTGGAATTAAATTTTTCTGTAGCTTGTAATACTGCTATCAGACAGACGCAAACTATCTTAAATTAAACTTTGGTACACCACTAATATATCCTACAAGTATTATGGCGATATTTAAGGAACAAAGCTTCTAATTGCCGAAAATATATTACGGTAAACAGAAAAGTAAGGAAAAACTAGAAAAATCAAGGATTAGAACCTAAATACGAATTTTACGTGCGCCCCCTAATTACCCCATTGTAACGATCTGTACTTTCGTTTGTTAAGTAAGGACAAATGTTCGATTGGCGTAAATTGACTTGCACTCAGACATATAGGTGCGGATTTATAAACAAAAATTTCTAATTTTTTGCCCAAATATAGGAGAATTTTAATTTCCCTAATTGACAACACTGCGCGCAGGCCCGTCCAATTGATGTCAACAGTTAAGTATCTATCCGAGGTATCTACCTGGCAAGTCTTAAGGATGTCTTTCTACAACGAAGGAAGCTACAGGGAAAAAGAGTAAAGGAAATTCGGAATTAGAAAATTCTCGAATTTTTTACTGGGGTGAAATTTGAGAAGGAAATTCGACACCAGAAGAAAAAGAAATTAATATGATAAACTATAGTCCAACCATATTTGGCAAGAAAAATATCCCGATATCTTAATTAGTTCCACACAGGAGCGGATTAAACAAATGACACACCCGTGTGTGCCACTTTGGTCACCTGGGCCACCGAGTATACATTTGATTACATTTTTTGACTACTAACTCGTGTTGTTGTAGCTATAGTCTCGACTAATAATAATATCGTTGTAAACAATATCTTTATAAGGAAAATTTTCTTTCATTTTTACATCTTAGTTCCAACAGTGTTGGTGAGAAATGCAGGGTGTTTCAAAATAAATTTTGGGGTTTTAACTCTTCGTAGTACTTATTACATTTTACGTACAATTGTAAGCAATGCATGAAGTAAAAGAGCACCTCAAACAGTCTTTGCTACAAGTGTTCAATGTGAGATTCATTCGTTGCACGGCACACATCCAGTCGATAGGCGAGAAAGGCCCATAACTTTCCGCCATATGGCACAAAACACATTCAATTTAGGGGAGTTTCGCTTCAAGTGTACCATCTCCTGAGGATTTGTTGACGGCCAGATGCAAACATTATGAGTGTTCACATTAGCTCTTAGGTGAAATGTCGATTTATCACTGAAGACGACACGATCCAGAATATCTTCATTGTTATGCAGGAATATTTCACTTGCGAAATTGGCACGTAAACCGTAGTCTGTAGGCTTTAGACCTGTAGCAACTGCAAACGATAAAGACGTAGTTGAAAGCGTCTCCTTAATATTCTTCACACAGACGGTTGCACTGTACAGATTCAGTCTTTATTAAAACACAAAAAGCTTTCTGCTCTCTAGTCTACATTTTTGCTACTTGCTCTTTCTAACGGCAGACAGAAGAAACAATGCATGTACATGCGTGCGTACAAAACTGTTTGAGTTTCTCTTTCATTTGAAATAATATTTATAATTGTAAGTTAATTGTAATAGATACCACAAAGTTTCAAAACCCTAATATTAATTTTGAAACACCCTGCATTACTTCAAATTGAGTCATCCTATATTCATGTCTTGTATATACATATCATCAGGGCCGGTCCTAGTCAATTTGTCTCCTCGTGCAATGGCATAATTTGCCGCCTCCCCCTTTCTTCAGCATGCTACTCCAGCATGAACAACAAAGGCGAGGGTAAGTGCAGTCGCACTCAGAAAGGCTTAATTACTTACTAAAAATGCAATTCCGTTGTGTCTGTTTTTTTCTTTAAATATTAATCTATTATGTTAGTGAAAGATAAAGCAAACACACCTGCAGAGGAAAGATGGTAATCCTTTTTATAGAATTCACTATCGAGCTTCAATCTCAATGTATCAGTTTGCAATTCCAGTGCAACTAGCTCTTATCTTTATTTCTTGATTTTTTCTTCTACATCTTCTAACATTTTTTTTAAAATTGTTTCTATCTTCAATGATAAGGAACTCGTTTTTGACAAAAACAAGACTAGTTTCATATCAAAACTGTGATAACTTACTAAATGGAACAGATATTCACTACTATTCGAGAATTGAATTCTTGCATTTGACAACAATCAAGCAATTTGTGCTCGGATTTATTCGACCATTTGCTTTAGCATTGTCCATGTGGCCTTCAACTAATGCAATCTAAACATAATTTATGAATGTAGTATTCAAATAGGTCAGCTTAATAAATGTAACTACCATCATCATGAAGTCTGTTTCCAACAAGAAACATTTAATTTAAATAATATACTTGTGACAGATTTTGCCGGACCATCCAAGCTTGCCGTTCCACGCAAATGCACGTGTTGCATATATGCAGTAGCGTATTTAGGGGGGGCCTTCCGGGCTTAAGCCTACCCCGAAATCTTACGTACTGTAGTAAAGTATATGAAATATCTTGCAGAATTTTTACATCTTAATCAAAGCCCCCCCCGAAAGTTAGCAAAGCCCCTCCCGAAACAAAATCGTAAATACGCCACTGCATATATGGTAGAGCCGGCTCTGCATACCATATATATCTAGTCGACAAATTATTTATATATGACATTTAGAAAAATACTATTAGGCAAATTAGTATTAGTTTTTACCTTTAGACAAGTTATTGGAATTTTATACTGTTTGTGACATTATTTTCGTACTTATTAAAGGCCTGCTTTCACAAAAAAACAAAATTTCATTTCTACTTTTATTTCTTAGTTGATATTGATGAAAACTGCTGAAACCCGAATTGTTAATAGCTATGGTATTCATGTAAATTGTAAAATATTTGTAGCGTATCAGTATCCAGCGTTTAATTTATGTTGCATTTTACGGTGATTACACCAACATAAAAATATTTCATACTTAAATAGACGTAAGATGCATTACAAATGACTATTTGAAAAAAAACGAAATTTAGAAAAAAAAACGAGAGACGATGTTTTTTTTCTAAAAAAAACGTACATTTCTGAAAAAATACGAACCGTTTTTTTTCTATTTACAACACTACTACTCACTGATAAAATTATTTATCGTCTTTCAGGCAGTGTTAGTAGGTTTCCGTAAGAAAATTTCCCTCGACTGACACAAAAGTTTCCCTTTTCTTATCAAATTTTCCCTACTTTGTTGAATATCCAATTTCTCTAACAGAAGTTACGTAATAAGATTAATTTAGATATATTAAAGGAAGTTTTTACAAAAAAAAAAAAAAAAAAAATACACTCAGCCAACGGTGGTTGCAAATTCTGCAAATTATAACAGACACACACACACACACACACACACAACGCAGGCACCACTCACACTATTGCTATTGTATTGGTTTCTTTCCGAAGAACAAAAAAATTAAGTATTTATATTTGTCAATCAGTCAGCGCGAGGATTTCCCTGGACTTTCATGTTTTATCGAAAAAAAATCCCTTTTTGCTAAATTTACCTACGAAATTTCCCTACTACGAACACTGCTTTCAAGCAGTGGCGTAACTAGTTTTACTGCGCCCTGGATCGACCGATAATCGATTTATTCAACTCGTCCGCTGCCCCACGCATTTCAGCTGCGGATACTAACAGTATACGAAGTTATTTTTATTAAGAAACTTACAGTTTTTACTTATTTTTTCCTAAGTTATCAGTATTGTCCGGCTATCGCCCGGTGGGGATCCAGAAAGGGGGCGCGGGACTCCCCGGCCCTTCCATGAGGAGTCCCTAATGAAGCGCTTGTTCAAAGACTGTGGGGGAAAAAAGTTTTAAAATTTCTCTCAAAAGGAAGATTCTGAGTGCGTTCCCCACTCATTGCAGATAATGTATGCGTTTCCAGTTCTTGGTAATCCTAGACTCTCTCGTGTTGAACAACATGGCTTTCTTCAATGTCGCTTCCAGAAGGATGGAGATAAATACGTATCATGAAGCACTGCAGTCCACATTTTTAGTTAGGGAAAGAAATATCGAAAAATGTCTCAAGTTTATTTTTCAAACCTGCGCCCCCCCCCCTCAAAAATTCCTGGTTCCGCCCCTGGTATCGGTTGTCCCCAATTAACTGCCAATAATCATAGCGTATCTTTTGAAATGTTTTCAAACTTTCTTTGCATAAGGAACACTTTTCCATATTCTCTCTTTTTTTTTTTTTTTTTACGCCCTTGCATCCTTTTACCGTGCGACCTGGAGCAACTGCTCCACTCGCTCCATTGTAGCTACGCCACTGCTTTCAAGGTATAGAATAACATCAGTTCAATACTATATAGACGCCGTGTGTTGTAGTATTAGAACCCCCCCCCCCCGCGATACCTTTGATCCCACCCAATAAAAATTTCTGGGTGCTCTACTAGACTGGGTCATTACTTTATGGTTGTGAATCATGTTTGTTGTTAGGGCTTTGAGTTGGTGATGCCTGTTATAATTAAATAACTCCTCGTTTCCTTTTTCGTGCATATTTTTAATGCAACATCTAATGACGTCTATGGATCTTTTACAACCAAATTTCTTCAATTAACCATTTCCTTTGATACACTACCATAATAATGATAGCTATGAGACTACCAAGAAAACCCGAAAAAGAAAGGTTACAAATGCTTTTCTCGTTTTTTTTTTTTTTTAAATCAATTTGGAGGCTGGTAAACAACGCAAAGAACAAAGCGCCTATAAGCATTATCACACAATCGTAAAAGACTGATTTATTCCTTTTCTTAAGGACTGTGTGCTTTTGTTCTCACAAAAAGAAAGAGAACTTAATTTTTTACAACTTGTCACTTTTCTGTTCTTGTTTTCGAGCTCTGAGTATGTTAAAAGAGTTTGTTTAATGTTATATATATATATATATATACAGTATCGTGTCAGTTGGAAGAGTGTTCAGGAGCAATTAACAGCTTTGGCTGTAGACAGAATACGTGTTGTATTTCTTTCCCTAACTGTTTAATAAGAGAAGTGGAGCTTTATATCACAAGATCCAATCTGTAACCGCCGTGGCTCTCAATTAAACAGGGGAAAGCATTAATAGCATACATATTATGCATTTCCTTTTTATAAAGTTGTCTTTATGTATGAATAATTAGCTCCAGGCGGATAATGTACAGTAATTCTGTTGTCTAAATCTCCTACAGTCTAAACTCATGCATTTAGATGTGCACCAAATAGACCCTATATCTGCCATTAAGAAGGGGGGGGGGAAGACGATGACTCAGTGGTAGATCGCTTACATATCGTGCGTGAGGTCCCTGGTTCAATCCCCGGCTAAGCAAGCTTGTGGTGGACAACACCGTGCTCATGGGTTTTCTGGGGTACTCCCGTTTCCTTCCACTTTCTCATTTCACCAATTCTTCCATCATCAATACTTGCTTTAATCATCGTCTCTTTAGCCTATCATTGGATGTTAAACTGAAAGATTTCATTATGTGTCACTGTTTATATAAATGTATTTACTAGGGTTAGAATTTTTAAAAGTGAACACTAAATAAGAAAAGAACATAAACGAACTCAGAAAGTACCCGAGGTGTCAAATGTTGTTTTCAGCTAGAAATAGATGTGGTTTTCCAGTATTTCTGTGTGTGTTGGGGAAGGTTTGTTTTTTTCTTTCTTAGTTCGCTTCTAATCCAGCTCTCACAAATATACTAACGTTCTAGCCAGGGCCGGATTAAGGGGGGGGCTATGGGGAGCTATAGCCCCGGGCCTCCAGGTGGACAGAGGACTCCACTCTGGTCAAAATCTCAACTGGCTATCTAAAAAGAATCATAAAGATACAACCATCATCATAAAATAAAATATGACCAAAAATATGAAATATATTCCCTTAACTTCCCTACTGTACTTTCACAGAAATGTATTGGGTGAAATTAGCAGGGGCCACATATCTTTCCTAGCCCCGGGCCTCCAGATATGTTAATCCAGCCTGGTTCTAGCGTTCTAGACTTCAATTCACGAGAGAAAGGTTCGATTCCAGATGGATATTCATGTGGTACGGTCGGTTATTTTGAGGAGTATAACATCCTTTCCAGCAGCAAGGCTAATGAAACATGTACCTACAACTTAATGTGAGATTTGAACATTAGTTCACATCGGGAATCGAACACGGATTTCCAGCGCCAAAGGTGCTTATGCCAAGCATTTAGCCATGGAGCCCTTGTGTGGTTTTGGGCCCACGTTAAAGTATAGATCCACTTTTCTCATAACACTATTGCTGGTAGGAGACACCAAACTCAAACAGTCGTCAGTGGGGGCGCGGTGGCTCAATAGTAGAGCGTTCATCTCTAGTGTGTGGGTTCACAGGTTCGATCCCGGTTCGCACCAGTGTAGTTTGTGGTGGACAAACACTGCGTTCGTGGGTTTTCTCGGGGTTCTCCCGTTTCCTCCTACTTTATTCATTCCACCATTGCATTCATTTCTCATCATCACCGTCTCCTTTAGCTTAGCCAGCATAAAACTAAAAGATAATAAATAAATAAATAAATAAAACTCAACTGTATATCGTAAAAATCATCCTTCACCTGATTTTTTTATTTATTTATTTTTGTGTTCAAGACTGACCTTTAGTTGTTATTCAAAGCATTTGTTAGTTTTTATTGCTATGGGCAATCAGGGGGCGAACCTACCAAGAGGGTCCACCGGTCCCGGACTCCCTTCACCCCCCCCCCAAAAAAAAACTTCCTAAATCAACATACATTTGTACACTTTCTCAATAAAACTATATTTGTTAAACAGGGAAATGATTGATATAGCATGAAGATTTCATTTTACATTTTATCTGTACTCTTTCTCTTATAGAAAAAATATTTTAAAAAATCTAGTGCTATCACTTTTCCCTGAAAATATAGGTGGAAGTATTTTACAATTACTTATCGGGTACTTATCAGGTATTCGTTCAATATTACATAGTCGTAGTAGCTTGTAGTATTGATCCCCCCAAAGCCTGGAACCCCCAACAAAAATTTCTGGGTGCGCGCCTGTGCCCAATGAATCATTTAGGCTTTGATTATTCATAACTTAGGAACAAAAAGCCTACACTTCATAATGCCCAGGGTGGCCGAAAAGTAGGTATACAGACCCGCAGTGATCTGTTCACTGTATTTCATATCATTTCTTATTGTTATCAAACAGGTATACCTAGTTTCTTTATTATTTGTTCTTAATGCATTTTTACTTATACTTCAAGCCCGGAAAAGCCGAAGCAAATAAACCCATAAGCTAGAGCGTTATACTTGATTAATGCAGGGGTGTATACCTAAGTACCGAAGTAACCGAACATGAGTTCGGTTGGGTCACCCTGTATTTCACAAGCTTGTATAACATATCAAGGTCTATCGCCATGCCAAGTTTGATCTTAAGAGTCTTCATCCCGGCGAAATTAAAATACCGCTAATTTTACAGTAATTGTGTGATATCTTCAAATAGATAAAAGATAATCGAAATGTGGAACAAAAGCGCCCTAGACAATATTATTTTACATGAGAAACCGTTATCACGACTCTCATATCTGCTTTCGATTTCGAGCCATTTTGAAAATCGGCATTTATTTTCGCGTTTCTAAACAGCTGAAAGCGGAAAGCCACTAAGTGACTTGTGATAACGGTACCTCACGCAAAATAATATTGTCTAGGGCGCTCTTGTTCCATATTTCAATTATCTTTTATCTATTTGAAGATATGGCATAATTACTGTAAAATTAGCGGTATTTTAATTTCGCCGGGATGAAGACTCTTAATGGAATGAGTTCGGTTGAAATCTAAGATATAGTACAGGGTGGCGCAGGGAAATTTTGAATCTAGAATTAACAACATTGTATTGCCGTCATTTGTTTGGGAGCAATAAGACAACACTGAGAAAACTTTGTCATTTAGGAATAATGAAGCATTGGAGTTATGCGGAACGTGTGTTTGCTGTGAAAGCATTTGATAAGAACGGTGACATTCTATGGCCTTCGAGATCCCCTGAACTCAATATATGTGTGATTTCTCTCTGTGGCTAATCTGTGGGGACATTTCTAAAGCAAAGTGTATAGTACAAGTCCTGCAAACATCGTGAACTGAAACTGAGGGTTAAAGAAGGACTCAGTGGTGTTCCTCTAAACGTAATACACTGGGTATTCCGAGACATGCTCATACCATATCTATGTATGCCGAGACTGAGCACATCTATTTCATATCGTATTGAAGAAATAAAGTGACAAGTAAGTGCAGCAGCTAATGTCATTGTTGATGACATACTCTCTACATGCATCTGAATCATTAAGAAAATTTTTCCTGTGTTGATTAGTGCATTCACTGTACGCCTGTTGAAGTTTTTCCGTTTTCCTGTGCCTCCCAGTATAGATCAAATGAAAGACAAAAAATACTGTAAACTGATACTAGGTGTTAGTAAAAATACGTTTCATTAAAACCTACTTTATTCAATTCACTTAGTACAATATCAACTACTTCACTTGGGCAATACTTCAATATACACGTAATAGAGTTCATTTTAAATTTGTACAGCTGGTATGGTTTCTGGTAGCTTAATTTACTACCGGTATATCATACCGGCCCAATTCAACCACTGAAGAACTATCATACGGATACGCACGAAAACAAGAGATAAGTCAGTCTCGTCTCCAAAATGTGACGTGAAAGTGATGTCTCGTCTCGAAAAATTTGAAGAGCTCTGACTCACTTTGTCTTGTATACAACTTACCTGTGGCGCTCGGAGCGTGAAAGTTATCGATTATGTTTTTCAAAATTGATTTTACTATCACCGTCTATATATAGAGTATTGCACTGTATGGTCCAAAGACTTGGCCATTATGGAAGTTAGAGAAGAAATATTTAGAGAGATTCGAAATGTGGTGTTGGAGGAAGATGGAGAAGATAAAATGAACACACACACACACACACACACAGAGAGAGAGAGAGAGAGAGAGAGAGAGAGAGAGTAACAAACGAAGATGTTTTAAAACGGATAGGATAGAAGCGGACGCTTTTAAACCAGCATTCTCCGCACGAAGGCGAATTGTATTAGACACATCTTGCAAAGAAATTGTCTTCTTCCTACCGCAATAGAGGAAAAGACGAAAGGAAACCGAGGGATAGAGAGAAGAAGAACGCAACTGATCGATGATTTGATTGAAAAATAGAAGAAAATATTGACAATTAAGAGAGGAAGCAGATAATCAAGAAATGTAGAACCTAAAGGGGAAAAAATTTCATTACTCCCAGGACCTGGCAATAATAATAATAATAATAATAATAATAATAATAATAATAATAATAATAATAATAATAATAATATCTCTCATTGTTTCCATTAGGCTAAATGGCACAAGTATTGGACATAAAATTCAAAAACACAATCCAATCCAATGAAACTTAGAGGAATAACAAATCAACTAATTTTGAAGAATGAAGTTCATATTTAAATTCCTGATATCAGATTCGGATTAACCCATCTGTAGGCCCGGGGCTAGAAATAAACATGTGGCCCCTGCTGACTTCGCCTATTACATTTCTGTGAAAGTACAGTAGGAACGTTAAGAGACTATGTTTCATATGTTTGGTATATATTATCGTATGTTGATCATTGTATCTTGTATGATTCTTTTTAGGCAGCCAACTGAGATTTTGATCAGAGTAGAGGTCCCTATCCACCTAGAGACCCGGGGTACAGCCCCCCTAAGCCCCTCCTTTAATCCGGCCCTGCTTGATATATACCATAATTCTATTTAATCGACTGCACTACATATTGCATGGCTATAGCAAAGATTGAGATAAGTGACGCATAATTTCGGCTTTCACGTGAGTGGTCAAGTGGTTGTCATCTAACCACTGGTGTCGTTAGCTTTTCAAATCTAGGGGGTGGGATGAACCAAAATAAAAATCCTCTTTCCGACAAAAGTTATATATATACAAAGTAGTATAGTTTCTTTAATTATATTTGACTAAAATCTGATGGAAAGCGTCTCCCCGACCCTCCCGCTAACGACACCCGTGGTTTAACGATGTATGATCATCTCATCTACCATGCAAAGACAGCTGAGAGAATCTAACGATTGAAAGAAGCATTCATTGATATGTCTGGGAAAAAAAGAAGAAAGAAAAAAGAAAAAAGAGAGAATGAAAAATCTCATGTGAAAGCATTTCAAACATTCCATCTTCTTCAAGCATCACAAAAATTGGTTCACTACCGGAAGTTCCAGAAGGGCAGTGGCATAAACGACATTTCCTGCATGCTGATTGCAGGGAGCTAATACGTCAAAAGACTCATCACTGAAATGAACCGTAGAGAATCAGTGTTCTCAGGCAGCAGATATCATTTCATAGACTTTCGATTTTTTAACGATTTTGTATTCTTCGCGAAGACAGCGCCACCCTCATGAGCACTAATTATCACACTTATGCACACACACACACACACACTCAAAAAAAAAAAAAAGTACTGGCAATACCACATAGAAAGAAAACTGTGCTCTTATCAGAAAGCCAATATTCCATATTTTTTGAGAGTGTAGCTGCCTTCCAGCGAAGACAGCGGCACCCATTTTTAATAATAAAGCAATAATTTGGGAAAGTATGACAACAATTAGTGCTACATTACTGCTGAAGACACCGCATACAAAGAAAATTAATGTTGTTTGTCTCATCATGAAAATGCGGATCAATCGTTTTCTCTGACCATACCGTCATTAGAGGGTTTCGTATGTCTTTTGGTTTCCTGCAAAGAACATTAATTTCTTTTTATACGATATCGTTAGCACTAATTTTCGGCGTATATGTGATAATTAGTTCTGATGTAAGTGGGGCTGTATTCACGGAGGTGATTCCTTAAGGTAAAAGGTGATTGTTTCAGTACATTTGTTTTGTTTGTTCGTCCAAGGAATCTGTAACGCTTTGTATCTCAAGAAGAACAATTACTGGTCAGATATGCCCAACTAGCGAGCCTCATTGAAGTAAATGAGCACAAGACGCTAGAGCACGAGCCCCATTGAGGTAAATGAGCACAAACCCGCTAAAGCGCGAGTCCCATTAAGGTAATTGATCATAAACGTGCTAGAGCCCGAGCCCCATTCAGATAAATGAGCACAAACCCACTAGAGCTCGAGCCCCATTGAGGTAAATGTGCACAAACCTGCTAGAGTACAAATCTCAATGAGGTAAATGAGCACAAACCACCTAGAGCGCGAGCCCCATTGAGGTAAATGAGCACAAACTTGCTAGAGCGCAAGCCCCATTCAAGTAAATGAACACAAACCTGCTAGAACTCGAGCCTCATTAAGCTAAATGAGTTCAAACTCGCTAGAACGCGAGCCCCATTGAGGTAAATGAACACAAGCCCACTAGAGCGTGAGTGCTATTGAGATTAATGAGCGCAAAATTAGTGAACAAACCTTATTGAAGGAGTAAGTAAGTTCAAGTCTCATAGAGGTTAACGAGAGCAAAACCGATACAAAATGGACTCTTGTTATTTTGCATACACCCACATGTTTATTTCTAATTATTGCATTATAATTCGTTTTCCTTAATTTCTTTCTTTTTTTTTATTTTTGTGTAGGAACGCATTCTCATACTACATTTTATTTTTCTATATAAAAAGCAAGTAGCAGTGTCGCATGTACGCATGTATAAGTTTTGTTTGTATGGTCTGATATTTTCTGAATTAATATTGAAACCGAAAGTATTACTAACAGATTTCTGACATTTCTAGATGTAGTAGAGAGATTATAGTGGAGGTGTAATATATTCTTGAAATGCTTACTTAATTCCAGAAAATAGCTTTTCGCTATCTATTGCAGTTTTTACTCTATAGTGATCATCGTTAAAACCGGAAGTGAGGCTGATTTTGTGTCACTTCCGGTTTTAAAAGAGATATTAGAATAGAGATGGAACATATTGTTCTGATGCTTAATTGATTGTAACCATTCCTCGCTATCTGTCACCGTTCTTGTTCTATGTAGATCATATTGAATCCGAAAATTGTAATGTATATCTACCACTTCCGGTTCTAGTAGAGAATTAAGGAGTGTAAGTAAAATGTATTCTTGGGACGCTTAATCGATTGCAGAAAGGCGTTTTTCGCTATATATTACAGTGTTTTGCTCTATAGTAATCAACGTTAAAACCGAGGTTGATTTCTACCACTTTCCGGTTAGATAGAGATTTAACAGAGAAGACGATACCTACAGCATGGTCCGGAAGTTGGCGTACCTCCCTTTAGTTTCAACAGTATAGTGTTAGTTATGGTAAAATGTCTGTACACAGCTACCTTGAAGTCTTACGAGTCATAAACATCGGTATGATCACCATCCATGTCGTAACCAGCGCACTTCGCGATTCACGTGCGTAATTACCTGAATCAGACGTTTCCTGGCCTCTGGATTGGAAGAGGCTGTGCATCTTCACTAGCTCCCTTTGCCTGGCCTTCAAGAACTCACGACCTGACGACACCAGACAATGCTCTCTGGGGTTTCATAAAGCAACGAGTAAGAAACACTCATATCACATCAACGCACGAATTACGAGCAGCTGTGGAACACGCCTTCACCCTCGTGACTCCGGAGTATCTCTGCAAAACATCTGCGACAACTTGGCACAGAATTCAGCTCTGTTACGATATGGCAAGTGATCATACCGATGTTTATGACTCTTAAGACTTCAAGGTAACTGTGTAAAGACATTCTACAATAACTAGCACTATACTGTTGAAACTAAAAGGGGGTACGTCCACTTCCGGACCACCCTGTATACTTAGAGCGCTAAATATATTTTTTTTTTTTAAAAAAAAAGCTTCTCGCTATCTCTTATCGTTTATGCTCTATATTAATCAATATTGAAACCGGAAATTGTAGTGGATGTTTACCACTTCCGGTTTTAGTTCAGAGTTCAGGATGGAGATGAAATGTATACTTAGAACGTTTAACCTCTTAAGTTCCAGTAACATCCACATTAGATGTCATAAAATACCCCGTTGCAAAATACCAGCGACATCCGTGAGGATGTTATGAATATGTATCCTTTATTAAGGATTGTATTAATCCTGGAGATGATGAAATTTTTTAGTGGATGAAAGGCAAGAGTTAGTTCTACCGTATCTTCTTAAGTGACAGCACCTTACTGACGGAAAAGAAGAAAAAGGTTTTGTCTCAGTAGACGACAGGCCTAAGGGAGCATTCAATTATGACACACATGTGTTTATTTTGACGATTAACAATTGGTAACTTCCAGTCGTATTTCAAGATCGGAAAAAAAGGGAAAAGAAAATAACTTTGTCTTTGATCCTGGTCAGTGTTGCCAACCTGAAATAGCTTAAAATCCCTTCAGAACATCAAAATTTCCCTTTTTCAGTCAAAATGTACCATAATGCAAATATGTTTTTTTTTTGTCAGTAACGTGAACGCATCCTCGCGCGTGCGCAATAACTATGTCCTATATAACGTTCCAGACAAGCTTTTAACAGTAAATGAAAACCTGGTATTACAGTACGCACATGGGAAAATGACACCTGGAACACAAGGGGTTGATCAATTTTTGCTCTATAGTGATCAGCGCTAGAATCGAAAATCGTTGATTTCTACCACTTCCGGTTTGAATATCCCTACAACAAGAAATTCGATTTCTAACTTTTGACACTCTACACTACATCGTGGTCAAAATTCATACTGATCCATCAGTAGTTCTTAAAATTTTGTGTCTCCCGGAAGGATACACACGCAGAGTAAATATACTGTAATATACCCATGTTTGTGTTTATAAGCATCCAGCATGTGACTGTTTACAGAACATTCTACACGTACTCCTATTTATAAACAGGATCCCCGTGTACTTTACGATGGAGTATTACACCTTACGTTGGACGGAGACTACAGCGACACCATGAATCACATGTTGATGAGAGAATAGGAACGCCACTGCCTCACCTGGAGTGCTATATAACGGAGAGGATTCTACGCACAGACACAAGTCTCGATTGGTCAAATCCTCTTTCTGGACTTGCAGTATAGTCTAGGAAGTACCTCACCCAAACCCAAAGCCTTAGCTTGCAGTGGAGCTAATGGTTTCTTCTCCTCCTGGCTTGTAGTGAAGCCTTGTGGGAGACTTTACCTCTCTTTCTGCTTGCAGTTGAGCAGAAAGTGTCCTACACCTTCTCAAATAGTTCCTACTGACATGGAACGGACATGAGCCTGTCATTCAAATCAAACCTAGTCCATTCAATAATCATAACAAAGATATGTTCATGCACAAAACTTAGGTGTCATGGACAACGGAATAAGTCCCTGGTGCCCATTAATCCTGTTAGTATAAAGAAAACGTAGACTTGCACCGAAATAGCTATTGATCAACACTGTTCATTGGAAAGTCATGGTTTGTAGTTCGTTTTCTTCAGCATGAAACAAGCTTTCCAGAGGTGCTATATACTGGGGCCCATAATGTACTTGAAAAGGGAAAATTGGTAGAATGTTTGGAAAATTCCCTCCAGAGATCCCTACGATCAACTTTGGCCCCCCTCTGGACTGGCCCCGGGTAAAAAAGCACACAATCCAAATTTATCTCTAAAATTACTACAGCGGTTTCTCTAAAATTACTACAGGGGTTAGGAAATGAGTGTACCAAGTTTTGTATTGGTAGACGGAATAGATATGAGGTAAAAGCTTGTATAACAATACACATTTTTCGTGCATGAACATATCTTTATTATGTTTACCGAATGGACTAGGTTTGATTTGGATGTCCGGATGACATGTTCATGTCCTTTCCTTGTGAGGAATTCTTCCCGAGACCGTCAGGTCGAAGGGACACCCATTTCAACTTTACATTAGAGAATTCACATCATGGTAATATTTCTGTGAAGCTATTGTTTATAGTGATTATTTTTTATAATAAACCGGCAGTGGGAAAAGATTCCGGACCTATAATTTACTCTACAAGCTCTACCTACCCCTATAGAAACAGAATGTTACAATACAAACCAAACTCCTTAAGGTTAGTGTAAAGGGACAAGTTTTGCCGATAGATGTCCCTACAGTCTTCATATCTCTCCCATGTATTTTTTACCTTTCACGAAAATTTACAATTTCTTTTATAAATTTCAACCTAGAGACTTCATATTTTTAGAGAAGGAACTTCATAACCTATTAAAGGGAACAATCCGTGCCGATTTTTTATTTAGAATTTTCTTTATTTTTGAAACAGTTCAATTGTTAAAGGTTTGGATATCCATTTCAACAATCAAGCCATTTCAACAATGAAGAAAATTTTAAATAAAAAATCGACACGGATTGTTGTCTTCGATAGATTATGAAGTTCCTTTTCTAAAAATTTAAAGTCTGTAGGTTGAAATTTGTAAGAGAAATCGTGAATTTTCGTGAAAAAAAAAAAAAACATGGGAGAGATATAAAGACTGTAGTGCCATCTATCGACAAAACTTGTCCCTTTAAACCAACCTTAAGAATGTTAATTAGATTCGTGCGTTTATGAACGTAAAGGAGGAATCTGAAAGAAAATTAGGAATGGGAAAAGATGCTGTAAAACACAATCAATGTGATTCCTACCTTACAAAATACATGTAAATAAATATAAGAACAACATGAAATTAGATATACTGTCTATAGTTTCAAAGAGCTTTCTACACGGAGAACATTTTGGTTTTGACGTCCCCGAATCCGTAATGGCTCCAATTACATAATTGTGCTTCATATCATCGAGAACCGTTTCTGTCATCCTCCGTCACGCACTCAATGTTTGTATAAAGTCAGATGCAGCGAATCGCCGACGGCAGGTCAACGTTCCCAAACAACCAAGCATCCTCTTCCCTGTTCACATAAAGTTAAAGCAGACCTATTCTATCGGTTCTTGTAAGAAGAGATATATTTCTTCATTTTTACATCATCTCTAACATATTACGAAGATACAGTATGAGGATATGCTGTACGTTTGTACAGGCACAGCAAATCACAATGAATTCAACTTAAAAATATTTTCATTTCACTTGGGTATTTTAAAATAACACCGACAACGTATGGTAGGTGATTTCTAACACCAAGATAAGACAAAAAAAGTATAGACCTACATGAATGTAGAAATGTCTCCTTTCGGTGTTACGACCAGCCGAAAATTTGTCGGTAAACGCAAAAACAGCCGTAATTGGAGAAAAAATGTCGGATCTAAATCGAGTAAACGAGAAGGTCTAGTATTTTAGTCATAGATTCTATAAATGTACAATTGAATATTGTGCAGGGGCGGCGCAAGGGTGATTCTTAAAGAAACTCGAAGATTTTCTTCATTTTACCGAAAGTTGTATAAGGATTTGATTTTTTAAAATTTGATTTTGAGTTTAGCGTCCTTTTTGGCAGTGAAGTTATACGAGACGTTGACTTACAGCTTAACATGGGATTTAAACCGCTTGAGCCAGCAATCGAACCTGGCTCTCCCACGCCAAAGGCGCGTACGCTAACCGCTTAGCCACAAGGGAGCTCTAGCTGTATGAGGTAAATAAACAAGAATAAAATACAAGGTTTTAATGAATGAAAATCATAGTACATCGTTGAAGTTAGTAAAAAAAAAAAAAAAAAAAATTGTTAGCATTCGGAAGAAGGAGAGATACACATGCTTGATTGATCTACTTTGTCTCAGTACAGAATACACTGTTGGAGGACGAACTGAAAGGAATGGACGAATTTAACGTCTCATGGTTATGCCTTTTAGGCTAATGGAAATGAAATGAAATCTTTGAGTTTTACGTCCCACGGTTATGCCGGTTAGGCTAAAGGAGACGCTGATGATGAGTAATGAATGAAATGGTGGAATGAAGATAGTGGGAGGAAACGGGAGAACCCCGAGAAAACCCACGACCACGGTGTTTGTCCACCACAAAGTTCACTTGGCGGGGCCTGGGATCGAACCCGGGACCCCAAGCACCAGAGGTGAACGCTCTATTTAGGCTAATGGAAACAAATGATAAATTAGAGCTAATTGTCATGAAATGATTCGTGGGATGAAACGCGAAAACTGCGAAAAACTCAAGGACACAATATTATCCACTAAAATCTTTAAAGGTCTGGAATAGAACGAGAGACTCTCACTGAGCTACCATGCCTCCACTTTGGGGAAAGAACTATGTTTCCAATAGATGTATCGATCGAGTAAATACTGTGTGTGATAAATAAATATACAGAAAATACTTGCGCGCATAAATGTAGGATACGTAGAGTTTTCTTCGTCCGGAAACGGTATGATTTTCTAGTCAGTTATTCTCAACTGGTGGGACGCTTTCCTCCAGCGTTCGCGGAGAGATTATTCATGAGTCGCTGTTAAAGTGGTTTTTAATAATTATACTATTATTGTTATTATTTGCGATGAAAAAGAAGCTAGTAGAAGGGAATAGTAGTGTTTAAAAGGTTGGGAACTATGGGTCTAGGTTAATTTTGTAAGAATATGTAAATTGTATGAGTAGTGTACAGAAGGGTCATGTAGATTCGATTGATGAGTCTTAATTAGTATTAGTTGTATCGTAGATTAAAAAAAGTGATTCAGATAGTTCGGGAAAACGATGCAAATATGGAGAGAGAGAATTCTACGGTGCCGAAGTTAAGAAAACTTCGAGCTAGATGGCAAAAACACATTGTAGTGGCAGGAAGGATACTATATTGAGAAATAATACACGTAATTTCAATTCATATCTGAAGTAAAAATCGTGTATCCTAAATAGTAAAAAAATGCACATTTTGATGTAAATAATAATTAGCACTTACCGAGTAGCCCATGACACTTTCGGTTTGGATACCGTGTTCCTTATAGACATGTTTTTTTTGGAAGGCACTGCCCCCCTGAGCTCTAAGATTGTCCCCCGGAGGAGACCAAAATAATACATTTATAATATAATACTCAATAGAATAGTATAATGTGAAAATAATATGTGTTCCTCCGAATACTAACAGTAAGTGTGCCCCCCCGGAACATTTTTTCTGAAAGAGAAACTGTTTGGAAATCCTGGGAGCACTATATTAAACAATCTTTGTGGTTTCAATTAATTAGATGCCAGAATTGCATGTAGAAAGATATTCTATGTTCATTAATTAGTATTCAGTTAACCTCTTTAATAAAGATAATTGTTATGTTAATACAACTTCATGTTTGTTTCGTAGTTGACATCATTACATGGATAGAATGAAGAGGACAACTTCCCTTTTTCATTTTGTCTCAATTTAAAATATATATATAAAGGAAACAAAACAAAACGTCATTATCTTTACACGTGAAGTACAAAGAATTGCTTCTTTTTTTAAGTGCTTGCCTTCGTATAGAATTAGAACGAACACGAAACAATCTAACAGATAAAGATAGCGAAGGTCTTTTCTGTTGTTTCTTTATCTACCTCCTGTGTTCAGAATTACTTGTGTTCGTAAAACAGTTCCAAAGAAGCCGTTAAAATGGGTCGTTACTCAAGAATAATGGGGCACTAGAAAACCTGCAGAGAAATACACATTACAGTGCATTTTCCCTGATAAGTTTCCAGAATTGTCTGTTCCTCCAAATGAAAAAAAGGAAATGAAAACAGATCATTATTGCTTCCAATGTGCTGTATGAGGTGTTTAAAAATCCTGGATAGATAATGAAGTGCAGTAAAGCACCCTTAGCCATGTAGGAAATAAGACATTTTGTTTTTAATACCTTTTAACCATTATGATCGAAGTACCAATGTGGGTGATTAGTAGGCGTGAAATTAAAAAGAGATATAGCAAGCAAAGAAGACTTACGTAATTTACCCTGTTAATTTATTTCAAAATGTTTATAGATATACAAGAAATACATAAACCCCTGCAGGGAACTAAATCTCAATAACATTGTATCTGTAACGTTGATAAATAAAATGTTTGTGTAAGCAGGAGAAAGATATTTAAAAGTTTTCTTCTGACCACACTTTTCAATAACGACTACACTGGTAATCACGTAACTCAAGATGGTGTCCATATAGAAAAGGGCAGTGTGTGCTCGTGCTGTGGACTGTGAAGTTAAAATCTTGAGTTTTGACGCAGAGAAAGTTCTGAATAATTTATAGGAAACTGGCCCCAGCAGAAACAAGTATCAAAAGATGGTGTGAGAAGTTCACGAACGAAATGATTCAGAGAGTGTAGAGGAGCGGAAATCGCTTTAGGAGTTGGAACTTAATAGGGTCATTTTAGGTTTTGTCAGAAGGAGGAGGAGGCAAGATTGTTTTAGTATCGGACTCAAACAGAATGGAATCCTCATCAATGACAACAGATCATGTTCAGTAATGAGTCTGCATTACAACAGATGATCACGGTGTGCGTGTATGGCAACGCCAGATGGAGAGCCAGCCAATATTATGGAACGGTATATGAGCGTTACTCCTTGCATTTTGGGAAGCCATCTCGTATGACTTTCGGTCTCCTCTCGTAGTAATTTGCAACACCTTGACAGCACAGCGATACGTGGATGAGATTCTGCGTTTGCATGTGTAATCCCTTCTGCAAGAACACGCTGGTAAAATCTTTTAACAACGAAATGCTCGGCCACACATGTCACGTGTGTCTACAGACTGTCTACATCATGTTGAGGTTCTTTCCTTGGCCAGAATAGTCACCTAATCTTTCCCCAATTGAATATGATTGGGACCAGCTCGGACGTCAACTCCCCATCACTCCTGTTCTGCAAAATCTCGAAGCGTAGTTACAGCAGATTTGGACTGACTTGCATCAGGCAATGATATGACGGCTCTACGACTCACTTCTAAGCAACATCAACGCATGTATCCGTACCCAAGGGGTAATAAAACTTACTGATATGCAACAATATTACGCTCGTACAACCAAACGCATTGTCAGATTGATCTGGTATCATTACACTAAAGTTATATGGTCTTGCAATCCTTGAAGTTTCATTTCATTCCCTCAATTGCTTCCGGGTTTCATTTTTTTTTTCTGTCAGTGAGTGTATAGACCCTATTAGTATACAATTTATTAACAAGCATGTGTTTCTCAAGGGGAGAGAAATTGCCAAACCTGCTCTCTCAGCAGGAAGCACCGACGTTAACGTTACGCAAGATGGTACGTAAGAAGGTGAAGATCCGGTACCACAAGTTAAAATTTGTACACGATCTGATAGGTGATGCTAATAGAGGTGCCATGCCAATAATCAAACATAAAGAATGATAGAATTACTTTCCGGTTACTCGAATATTTGATGAGATTGGAGTAGGCCTAATTTGCGACAGATTTTAGAGCAGGGCTCCATTACATATCGGTTTACGTAAACTCAACGCAAAATTTGCGTTTTAGATTGCAATAATCGTCATCACTGAGTTCAGCCAATGAGAATTGGAGAAGTTTTACTGAAGTTGGTCGAGTGATTACGAATTTCATTGAGGCCAGAAGGAAAGATTGTATATTGATAAACTCCATTAGAGGTCGATGGAGAGCAGGTTTCATTGAGATAAACGAGTGCAAGATCCATTGAGGTCGACGAATAAGAGGTCGACCCGTAGCTTTCCTTGAAATGAGTAAGTGGGAAGAAGTCGACTAAACTCGAAGTCTAAAAGAGTTCAGTGGATGTGGAGTAAAGTAAGCGCCAGGTTTCCTCAAATTGCTGAACGTGAACTCGAGCGAAGTTCAATCTCAGTCAAAATGGGAAACCTGTGCTCTAGAATCGAGAAACAGGTCGATAAATTTTTAATTAACATTAAGACTAGAGTGTGGACCAGAAATTAAGCACAAACGAACAGCTGCCTTACACGAGCAGCACGCAAAATGAATTCTTTTCTAGGGCAACATACTCTACGGATCGAAGAACTCTCGGAACTTCTGTGCTTGAATCGACCATCACTGTCACGTGATCACTTAAAAAAAAAAACATACATAGTTCCGGGGTTAGCTTCAGGACAGGACAGGAAAAGGGTTGAATGTCGAGGGAGAGAGAGAGAATTGTTGGTAGGGGGCATTTGTACTGTACGAGAAGTTTGTTCTCCCCCTTCAGCGACCTAACTAGGTGTTTTCTATTCAGAAGCACTCGGGCAGAAAAAACACCCGCTTGTATGTGAGAATGAAGATCAATTGTAGCTGGCATGCGTCGTACACCTGTAGCATACAAAATAAACAAACGAACAACAAGAAGGGGTGGAGAATAAATTAATATTCCCATTACTAAAACACCTTGTCAAAGGATATATGTGTGTGTAACTACAAGGTGTATTAATTTATTTTTGGTATTCCTTATATTCAGATTTGCCAGACTAACCCCCAGTTTCGTCAACAATGGTTAATATGTATCAACACATCCTTTAATACTATTTAACTTCTCATTAATAAGACTCATTAATAATGTTTCCATTTATTTTGTAATAACTTATTTATTTTGTAATAATTTATGTAAGGTTTATAAAATAAATAGAAATATTATTTAAAAAGTAGTAAACAAGGAACATAGACAGCATGATAAGTCATCAATTACCGTTGAGTTCATTTTTCTAGTCGCTGCCTTTACCTAGATTTTTGAGTATAATTTAAATTCTGGTCACACTGTAATTTCTATGGATGGCACACTGAAAATTCTTCTGATTCGTATTTTCTGGTGTAGAATAATATTATCTATTATTGTGATAAGTTACATTTTATTACCTCTTTCCACTTACGAAAAACGGACAAAAGAAAAAAATATTAGTTTTTCAAAAATACTTAGTAGTCTGCAGCCTTAATCTCATTTTTTTTAATGAGTTACGCCACTTTGCCATCCAATGCCCTGTAATGGACCGGTTTGATATCCATTACAGAATAAGATTATTTTTCTCTTTATATGCCCTTATTTTTATCCTTACCAACATCAAAAGTTTATTAGTTTCATTAGTATTGCATTTATGCTATTATTTCTGTTATTTCGTTGTATAAGTTAGTGTTGTATTATAATTAATCTGCGCTACCGGCGTACTGGCGTTAATGGCCGAGAAATTATAGCCAGTTGTCTTTTTCCTTCTGTTGAATTGAGATTTCTGCTGTTTTTTATATTATTAGTGATTGAAATTGAAATAGCTGTGTGTATATAGTAATGTCGTTCAGAAGAAAGAAAACTTAAATATGTCATACTAGATCCAATAGGCCGGAATCCATGAGGATTCCGTAACTGGATTATCTTCTCTCTCCTGTTTATAAATAACGTCTTTTGCATCAGGAAGAATAAGGTATATGTATTGCTAAGTTCATCACAAAGTTGACAACAGATGCCTATACACATTCATACTTGTTTAATCGGTTATTATATGTGTATGTTTTAGCTATCTCAAATGATTCAGTTTGCTTCCTGTAATTAAGTGATCATCCTTCTGCTGTTAGTATAAATATAATATAAATATTTATTGATATATACAGTATATATGATGAAAATGCGACAATTTGAAGAATTAATTGATGATGTACAATGAATAAATATTAATTATGTGCATTGGGATGAGTCAGATCTAGAACAGGAATGCTATTAAGTAACGTAGATGTTAATGGGGATAACTTTGGAGATATATGAATGTTTACATATAATTGTATTGGCATAACGTCTTGACTATACCGAGGTGATGATAGGACAACTGTTTGTGTACTATATACATTAATGATAATAAAAGCAGGTCAATATTCGATACTTGTATTCGATTTTCATTGTCATCTTATGGAATGCATTGCGTATTTATTCCTGATGTGCTAAGGTCCTGTTTCCTTCCTTGTTAGCCTGTCCTACGTTGGCAACGAATCAGCTCTTGGAAGTCCGATGCTCTAATGTTAACCATAACACTTATTTTGTAGGATTGCCTGCGCCGTACCAGAACGGCGGAAGAAAGGGCATTACAAAATTGGCGACCGTTTATCCAGGATACAGTAAAGTCTGGTTTTACTGAAGCACGACGTGGTGAGTAGGTAACAAGAAGAGAAACATGAGAGGATACATACATGAGAAGATGGCCAGATGCGGATGAATCACTGGATTTTGGACAATATGAAAATGATAGAAGAAAATAGTGAAAAGGAAGCCTTAGGCGAGGATTGGCAATATGCCTGCTGTATAAAAAGGAAAGTATCACCTAAGGAAGGACGCAAAATAGTGGCTTCAATTATATGTGAAAAATGTAAATGCTACTATCACTTTAGGTGTATTAACATGACATTTGAAAGATGTGTACAAATGAGTTTTACTGGAGAAATTTGGATTTGCGACCGTTGCCGAAGTAAACAGAAGAAGGTATCTAGCTTGCGAGAAGAGGCATCACGCCAGAATATAGAAGCTACAAGGAAAGAACCACAGCCACCAAATACTCACAAGGCAGCTGTGTATGTTAACGCTTTGGATGAAATGAAAGAGAACATCAAAACTGAAACGAGTTCTCAACTGAACGAGATGAAGTGTCTTCGCGAAGAGAATAATCGTTTACAACAGAAGCTTCAAGACTGTTTATTCTCTCTGGATGAACAGAAAACAAAGTTTGAAGAGATGAAGAAAAGAACGAGTAAAACGGAAACAGACCAATGTTCTCTCATGAACAAGTTAAAACAAAAGGACAAAGAAATAGCCGAAAAGGTGAAAACTATTAAAGCTCTTGAAGAACGGACTCAAGCGTGTAAGTGTTCCACTCTTAATGATAAAGTGACGGAGCTGGAATCAAAATTAGCAAAAGCAACAAATGCTCATCAAGCTTTGTTGGATCAAATTAGATTTTATGAGGAGCGTGTAGCGGATTATAAAAGTATTATTGGTGCTAAAGAGAGTGAACTTAGTATGCTTAGTGAAAAATTATGTGAACACCAGCGACTTCTCGAAGTCGAATATGCAGAATACAATAAACTAAAACGTAAAACTGAAATGTGTACAGATAGAGTGAATGAGTTATTGTCGTCAGTGAATAATTATGAACAAAAGATTGAAACATTATGTGCACATGAAATCACTCTGGAAAAAAGGAGTAAAGCTCTCGAAGAAGCTAACTACAACATGGACTTACAGCACAAGTGTGAGACTGAATGTTTGCTAACACGAATGAAAAAGTTGGAATCCCTTGTGCAAGAAAAGGATGAAAAGATTCAGAGCCTTGAAAATAATTTAGAAGAACATAGAAAACAGTTTGAAAAGAATCAGCAGCTTCAAGAAAATTTGCATGCGGAAGTTAAGGAGTTACGAAAGACGTTGCACGAAAAGGAAAATACGATACATAAAGAAATGTCTGAGAAGGAAAAGGAGATAATTTCATTACAACGTGCACTGAAGGAAATGCTTTCTCAAAAATCAAAACAAAAAGAAGAAAGGAATGCAGAGATTAATATGTATTCTGAAAAATTGAATCGTGCCGAAGCTGTTATACGTGATAATTTTATTGCTATAAAGGAAAAAGATGCTGAAATTGAGAAGCTGCAAATACAGCTTAAAGCTTGTGAGAATAATGAAAGGTACGTAAAGACTATAAGCCAAGAATTTGATAGTCTTCGAGACGAGAATTATAGTCTCAAAACGGAAATAGACAGTCTGAAGGAGGCTTTAGATTTGAAGGAAACGGAAATGGTTTCATTAAAGACAAATCGTGACCAGTTGTTGTCACAGTTTAAAGTGAGTTTGAAACAAAAACAAGATGAACTACACCGAGAGAAACGGGAAGTTCAAGCTCTTAGGGGTGTTCTCTCCAGGGCTACATCAAGGAAAGTCGATGTTGAGACTTCGGAAGCAGAAAACTCCAAGGAACGAGAACAAAATAAAATACTGCCAGAATTCGTTTACAACTGTAATAAGGAACAAAGTTATCGGAGGATTAAGAACGAACCATCAAACCCTGATTATTTGTCGGAATCTGACAAGAATTATGACGAATATAATCAGCGATGGAAGCGAACTAAGACATTGCAAAAGAGAATAGTACTCCGAGAAAATAAAGAAAATAACTGCGTGTCACATAATTCAAGAAGAGTGCAAAACCTACAAAAAGGATCACAGGGTGAAGATTTCCATTTCCTTCAGATTAGAAGCAACAGCAAACAAAGATCGGAGCATACTGCCAATACTTGTGTGAATTACAAAATTAGGAAGAAGACCAACGGAAAGAAAGTGAAAGAAATGATCCTGAATGTGCATCGAAAGAAGAGAAGAAAAGTATATGAAATTAGAATGATCCGTAATCTGGAGAAAACCTTGAACAGTCATATTTGGACTTGGAAATACATAAGGAAACCGAGCACATGGAAACGGAAGCTCGGAGAAGAAAAGAAGAACCATCATAGAAAGAAGAAACGAAAGAAAATCAGAAGAGTAACTGCAAGAGTATGGTTTAAGATGAAACGGAAGATTGACCAACGGAAATTAAAGAAAGGAAAAGAAGAGATGAATTGGAAATCCCGAAAGAAAATTAAAAGTGAATGAAACCTAATTCATGTAAATTTTCTCACTCGTTTCTTGTCTCTATTATTGTTTATTGTGTATATGTTCTGTGATGTGATTTGAGTGTTCCCGGAAGTACCTTGCATTAGACAATTAAAAAAATATATTTGTATATATTTTTTATTTGAAGACGGGGCAAACTGTAATGGACCGGTTTGATATCCATTACAGAATAAGATTATTTTTCTCTTTATATGCCCTTATTTTTATCCTTACCAACATCAAAAGTTTATTAGTTTCATTAGTATTGCATTTATGCTATTATTTCTGTTATTTCGTTGTATAAGTTAGTGTTGTATTATAATTAATCTGCGCTACCGGCGTACTGGCGTTAATGGCCGAGAAATTATAGCCAGTTGTCTTTTTCCTTCTGTTGAATTGAGATTTCTGCTGTTTTTTATATTATTAGTGATTGAAATTGAAATAGCTGTGTGTATATAGTAATGTCGTTCAGAAGAAAGAAAACTTAAATATGTCATACTAGATCCAATAGGCCGGAATCCATGAGGATTCCGTAACTGGATTATCTTCTCTCTCCTGTTTATAAATAACGTCTTTTGCATCAGGAAGAATAAGGTATATGTATTGCTAAGTTCATCACAAAGTTGACAACAGATGCCTATACACATTCATACTTGTTTAATCGGTTATTATATGTGTATGTTTTAGCTATCTCAAATGATTCAGTTTGCTTCCTGTAATTAAGTGATCATCCTCCTGCTGTTAGTATAAATATAATATAAATATTTATTGATATATACAGTATATATGATGAAAATGCGACAATTTGAAGAATTAATTGATGATGTACAATGAATAAATATTAATTATGTGCATTGGGATGAGTCAGATCTAGAACAGGAATGCTATTAAGTAACGTAGATGTTAATGGGGATAACTTTGGAGATATATGAATGTTTACATATAATTGTATTGGCATAACGTCTTGACTATACCGAGGTGATGATAGGACAACTGTTTGTGTACTATATACATTAATGATAATAAAAGCAGGTCAATATTCGATACTTGTATTCGATTTTCATTGTCATCTTATGGAATGCATTGCGTATTTATTCCTGATGTGCTAAGGTCCTGTTTCCTTCCTTGTTAGCCTGTCCTACGTTGGCAACGAATCAGCTCTTGGAAGTCCGATGCTCTAATGTTAACCATAACACTTATTTTGTAGGATTGCCTGCGCCGTACCAGAACGGCGGAAGAAAGGGCATTACAGCCCTATTTTTTTTTTTTTTTTTATAAGTGGGTTTTGTGTTGAACAAACACCGGCACGTAGGTCTTTGAGGTTCTCCAATTTCCTCCAACTTTCTTCATTCCATTATTTTATTTATTACAATTATCATTGCTTCTTTTAGCCTCGGTGCATAACGTTGGACGTTAAACTAAAAGAAAAAAAGGTCTGGTGGAAACCAACTAAAGCATAAATGGAAAAGATATGAAATAAATAAGTAAAGCATCTAACGCTTCCATTATCTTGTTGCTGCGTAGGAATCGCGAGTGCCCTTTATAGAAAATTACTTTACTTCAATCAATAAACCCAAACACTCGACAACAACAGAATGGTGACAATTGGAGAGGCTTTCTACGTGTCATGTCTAAATGAAGGAACTAATGAGATGAGACTCATTGCGTACATACACAGAGATACAAGAGATCTAATCCATTTATTACGAACGGATGAATACAATGGGAAAAGAGTAACGATCAATTAACGCTGTTAAAAGAGTTGACACCGCAACTAATGTGCTGTTTCTCTCTCTTTTTCCAAAGGACAAAAATTCAAATTAGTGTAAAACGTTGCTAACAAATTTTGTTGGAAAAATCAAAGGCGAACAGTCACTCTGATAGTTGAATCAATCCATTCTTAGTGATCAAGCATGTGCCGTTCGACCATCTCTAAAATATCTAATTTTTTCATGAATGTTTATACTATATCAGAGTACTTCAAAACCACGATCATTGGATTTTTAACACATTTTTTAAACATCTTGTAGCGGTGTAGCGGCTGCCGCCATTTTGCGTTTTCTCGATTTCAGGCGTTTACGTTGTTTTGAATATCTCAGCATGTATTTGTCCTACCAAATTGAAAATTGCTGGGCGTGTCCAACTTGGGCAGAGCTAAAACTTTGATCTAACATTTTTGCCTAAAACCACTTGAAAGGGGGTGAGATCAGGGCCTACAGCAGCAACATTTTTGGACATTGCAAACATGTTTGGGAAGAGGACACAACTGACATAGAAGTCTGAATTTGTGTGTGTATATATAGTACGGAGTCATAAGTTTATACACAAAAATTTGCAGACCTGTAGCTGCTCCCAATTCGGCATATTTCAATGTCCAATATCTCCAATGGGCCTGGATAAAAAAAAATCTAAAACTTTGGGAATAGTTACTCCTTTTGTATACCATAACATACAAAAACAGCGCGTTTTGTGTTTTTGAGCAGAAGGAGGTCAAAATATTAAGGAACGACGTCATACTCTAGGAGATGTTTTGTTCACAAATTCAGCTGGAAATTCGTTATTGTGAAGCAAAATGAAGTAGGATGAACGGTTAATCGAGTCAAGGCTCTCAAGCTCGTTTCTTTCCTCTAGTTGTGACTTACTGTCTTATCACACCCACAGCAGCACTGGTGAAGAATGCAGCCATCAACAGTCAAAATACACACTTGAGAAAAAGTCCGCAAGTACTCATTGCTGTTTGCTATATCAATGATATTCAATCATGATTATTCTTATTTTAACTGTCAACTCATGCTGTAGACTGTTGTCCTTTCGTTTGATCTACATTCTCCAGTCAGTGAACAGTAGAGCGGAGCGAAAAAATCATTCTTTTACATATCGAGAACGCAATAGTGCGTAAAAGTTGTCAATCAATGTTGATAAAATTCTGTAAAAATTTCGTCGCTGAAATCAAATATCTTCGGGTAGCGAATCGCCAAAAGAGATTTTGTGTACTTATAGGGTATGCAAACCCGCCGTACACACCACTCTTTTGTGTTTCTACGGTAAATGAACAAAAGTATTACCTATATTTCTTAACTTAAGCAGTCTATAAAATTGAAGAAATAATTTCTAGATGATTTAGGCAGATTTGGAACCATAAAATGCCCCTTTTAGCAAAACAAATTATTGTATACCATACACTGTACTTGTGGCCTCATATAAGGTTCCAGCATTGAATTAATACGCCGATAAATGTGTTCATTGTTCATTATAACTTTTCCTTCAACACTCCTTTTCCTTTTAAAAAAAATTATCGTACTGTTTTATACAGTTTACTTTGTTTCCCTGCGTAAGAATGTAATTTGGAGTAGGTCAACGTATTGAAAATATTAACTTGTCCTATTTTTCTTCCTTCTATCTCTACGGTTGATTAATATCATTTCATTACAATCATTGTTGTTCTTGTCTCTTTAAAAGTTTTATTATCATTCAATATTCTTCGCAGATTTTCATCACGTTTTCAAACCTTAAGAGCCTGACATACAGAAAATAATACAAAATTTACCATTTTCTTTTGCTTGTTTATTCATAAGTGAAAGGAGGTAATGAAATTCAACTTACTACAATTATAGATAATGTTATTCTACAACAGAAAATATAAACCTCAAGAATTTTTAAGGTTGCCATCCATAGAAATTACGGTGTTGCCAGAATAACATTTCCACCAAAATCTATGTTAAAGCAGCAACTAGAGGAAGCATGGATGCATTTGATTGCGTATCATGTTGTCTTCGAATCCTGTAAACTACTTTCTGAATAATAGTTGCATTTAGTTTGTAATAAACAAAATAGTTTTAACATACAATTATTAAAATTAAATAATTATATTATTTAAAAAGTAGCTCACAGGATACCAAGATAACATGATACGTAATCAAATACAGTTGAGTTCGTTCCTCTAGTTGCTGCCTTAACCAGGGGTGGACTGGCCATAATCAAGTACCGGCCACATGGCCGCTGCGCCCTCCTCACATCAGTGCGTTTGCACCCTCCTCGGGAGAGGCTAAGACCCGTCTTAGCCTCGGGAAGGCGCACAGTTTCCTCTCTGAACACAATTAAAAAAAAAGCTACATAATTATTTTATAAATTCGCTAGCCTTTGGCCAGCTAGGGCTCCACCCCAGACCCCGGTATTTGCTCGCCTGCGGCCTCGCTCTTTCTGTTTTCGGCGTGGGAATGCTATTAATGATATTAGATTTACCCCTAAATATATAGATTTGACTCTAATAGCGGTCATTTTGGACGATTTTTACATATCACCCTTACCAACCCCACGCTCTGCCCCAAATCCCAGTATTTGCTCAGCCTGCGGCCTCGCTCTTTCTGTTTTTGGCTTGGGGAATGTCATAATGATCTTAGGGACCCTGAAATTTATAGGTTTGACTCTAATATCGGTCATTTTGGATTATTTTTATATATCAACCCTCCCACCCCCACTGCTCCGCCCCCAGATCCCCTCTTTACTCGGCCAACGGCCTTGCCCTTTCTGTTTTAGACTTTGGTGGTACCATTAATGATATCAGCGACTTCGAAATATATTGATTTGACTCTAATCTCGGTCATTTTGGATCATTTTTACATGTCTCTCCCTCCCACTCCCGCCGTTAGAGGCGCTAGTGGCGTTACATAAAAACAAGACTCCGTTCAAGACTTACAGATGAACATCTGGAATCATTGTTCTTGATGAACTCAGAAAGAGACGTTCTGACCAAAATAGACAACAATATTATTATTGACAAAATGTGTGAAAAAAGCAAGGAGATGCGAAGGCTCCTTCAAGCATAAAGCAAAACAGTGACTTTACCTTCATTTTCCAGTTTTGTTTTTGAATTTCTTTTTTCGCTAGGTAGGTATATAATTCTAAATTTACTTTTGTTAATTTGTAGTAAATGTTTCATGTATACTTTTTATTAACGGTTTTAAAAATAGATGAAAAATAAGTTAATGTTATGATGAACATAGCTTTAAAAGGACGGAAGTATGAAAAATAGCATAAGCCCCAAACTTAACTCAAATCTTTAGTTATAATTAGGTTGTTAACAAATGTAGCCGAAGAATTTAAAGAAATGGTGTGATTTTTGTAGTCTCAGTTAAAGTGAGCAGATTTATATAGGCCTAATATACGAGGCGTGTTTTTTAAGTAAGGTCGTTTGAACATAAGTACACAACGGAAGCTTATTTCTAAAAAGTAAATGTATTTTCAGAAAGTACATACTTTACTCTATTTTTCGACATAGTTGCAAAGTTTGTTCAAACACTTATCATACCTCTCAACTAACTTCAAAATACCCTCTTCATAAAAACTTGCCGCCTGCTCCGACAACCAAGAGTTCATTGCCGTTTTCACATCGTCGTCATCGTTGTAACGGTTGCCATTCAGGTGTTATTTGAGGTGGAGGAACAGATGGTAATCGCTCGGCGCAAGATCCGGACTGTAAGTTGGATGGTCTAAAACTTCCCAGCCAAATCTGTCCAACAAATCGCGGGTCTGACCTGCAGTGTGAGGTCTTGCATGGTTATGGAGAAGAACAATGCCCTTTGTCAGCATGCCGCGTCATTTGTTTTGAATCGCTCTGCGTAGCTTTCACAGGGTTTGGCAGTATGCTTCTGCATTGATAGTGGTTCCTCGTTGCATTAAGTCGACCAACAAAACACCATGCCTATCCCAAAACACCGACGCCATGATTTTGCGCTGGGACAGAGTCTGTTTGGCCTTCACCTTTACAGGCGAGTGTGTTTGTCTCCATTCCATGCTCTGTTGCTTCGATTCGAGCGTGATATGCGAAACCCATGTTTCGTCTCCAGTTGCGATCTGACTCAAGAAGCCGTCACCTTCTTCATGATAACGAGTCAAGAACTTCATGGCACACTCAAATCTTTGGTTTTTGTGGTCCTCTTTAGGAGTTTCGGGACCCAACGGGAGCACAGTTTCCTAAAGTTTAGATGTTCAGAAACAATTTTGTAAAGCACTGATCTCGACACGTCAGGAAATTCGTTTGAGAGACCTGTTATTGTGAAGCGCCTGTTCTCACGAACCCTCGCTTCAACTGAAGCCACCAAATCGTCTGTAATCGAAGAAGGGCGACCGGAGCGGTCCTCATCATGGACGTTGTCACGGCCATTTTTGAATTATCGTACCCACTTACGCACTTTGCTTGCACTCATAACAGTATCACCGTACACTTCGCAAATCTGTCGATGAATTTCTGCAGCAGACAGGTTACTTGCTGACAAAAACCGTATCACTGAGCGAACCTCACACCCGCGGCGGGCGACTTGATAGTCTTAAACATTGTTAAAGCACAGAACACAACCGTACAGGTCAGCTACAGAGTTGAAACTGAGCACAGTTGTTCCCGAGGCATGCCGGTACACGACACACACGCTAGTTGCGGTATGCGCGCGAACTACTAGTGTCTACAACAAAACGGACCTTACTTAAAAAACACGCCTCGTATTTAGTACTCAAAGTCGCTTTGTTTGTTTATGAAAATATTGAATTTGTATAATTCTATCGTGATTAACTGCAATAGCTACTTAATCTTTTGTTGTTTTTACTGTGCTAATTTTCCGGGGGAAGCCCCCCGGCACTTTCTTTTATTAGGAGGGGGTATTCTATACAAGCGAAAGCCTCAGATGGACGGCGCCCTCTTAGAGTGTGACCGCGCCCTTTTTACATAGCCAGTCCACCCCTGGCCTTAACTTAGATTTTGGGGGAAATGTTTTTTTTTCTGGCAACACTGTAATGTCTATGGATGGCAACACTAGAAATTCTTCAGGTTCATATTTTCTGTTGTAGAATAACATTATCTATAATTGTGGTAAGTTTCATTTCATTATCTCCTTTCACTTATGAAAAACAAGCAAAAGAAAAATAGTAAATTTTGTATTATTTTTCGTACAAAGGTATGTCAGGCTCTTAAGTTAATTTTTCTTGCAGGTTCCGCAAGAAAGAGAGCCATATCACTTATAAGCCGTAGGTCTTTTCGATAAACAAGCAACTTAATTAATTAAAAATATTCGTTTTTGTAGTAGTAGTAGTAGTAGTAGTAGTAGTATTAGTAGTAGTAGTAGCAGTAGTAGTAGTAGTAGTAGAGTAGTAATAATAGCAGTAAAGCCTCATCCAATATGCAGAAGTATACTAATACAATTAAGAGGCCAATATCTTTCCAATAAATTGATTTGGCGGAATCGTTGTTAATGTATCACTTTAGAATATGAAACAAAATACTTACATAAAAACAGCTCAGTTGCGCTAATTTCTCATTGTGAGTACTACAGCAGACACTTACCTGTAAAAAGAAAATACATAAATAGATATTATTATCATAAATCAATATGTACTATGATAATTTAAAAGAAACTTCTTTTAAATACAGTAGGCTCTCAATAATTCGACGGATATCAGATCATGTTGTACCGGGTTGCCGAGACCGCCGGATTAAAGGAAGACACAGGAACGTTGTATACTCTCATTAATCCGACAGATAATTACCCAGCTAGTGATATCATTACCCTCACGCTCGCAAAGAGTCCACCACTTTAAGTATTAGGCTATTTAAGAAAGCGTTACCCTCTGTAGCGAACGCGGCCAAGGTGGCTACTCAGTAATTTTACTTTCACCAGAGTTGTAAATCATACTGTGAGCCAGTCAGGATTTCCGGGTCTTTTTTCTACGTCCAGGTCTATAATAGCAGAGTTCCAATACTCTGCACAAACTATCTTCCAAGCAGCCGTTTCTTGCTACAATCCCTTTGCCTGGCAACACGTCTTTCCTTTTTTCCTTCCTTTTGAAATCTTTTAAACAGCAGGCGGTCTATTGTTCCGAAATGCACCAAATACGCTCGAGCTAACGTTTTCTCCGCGTTTTTATTGCTTTCGCGTTTGTGATTAGCCATCTACATTTAAACACATGGTCAGCGTATTCCAAGCGTATGCATGAGCAATAAATACGCTTTGCGATCGCCTCAAATAGCCGGGTACTAAAGCGCCGGATTACTAAAAGGCATCCTATATTTTTTTTATCTATTCATTTCTTAAATAAAATCATTAACGTATTTAAAGAAATTGAATTAGATATTCAAAGATATAGGTAATGGAATATGTGTTTTGTCTAATAATTATGAAAATTACTGTTAAATAATGCAAAAAGACTTTTCCTATTTCAATGCATATCGTAGTCGTTTTTCTCCTTGATTATTGCACACGTCAGCAGATTCTTAATATTCTTTTTTTGGGGGGGGGCGTATTTTTCTTCCTTTCTTTCCAACGATACTATCTTATGGAAAAAAGCAAGAAAGAAAGAAAGAAAGAAAGAAAGAAAGAAAGAAAGAAAGAAAGAAATCATGCTGCTTCAGAAAAAGGGTCGGTTAGAACCGAACGAGTCACGGTGTGAAGGAGAATACAGGGTCGTTGCCTTTACTTTTATTTTTAAGTCATTTTCCTACCTTCTTTCAACCTCTTTCATGAAAGATTTGTTGTATGATTTACGTTTGCGTTTCGCGCAGGTTCTTCTTTTTCTTCAAATAAAATAGGATCTCCTTTTGGTAAGCGTGAGAAGTTTATTGAAGTTCATAAGAAAAAATAGAAGTTACAAGTTCCACAACAAACATCTACAAAATCTCACTGACTGTTCTTGCAGTAAAATCATTAAAGTTCCACTTTAGATAAAGATTAGAAACACTAGATACGACGAAATACAAAAATATATGAATTCGAAGATATATATATATATTGTTCCAAGATTCTAGTTACATGTAAAGATATATGTATATAGAACTAAGATACTATTTACTATTTAATTCTCGTCCCTAAGATGCAGTAGTCCTAGATACAGACCGCAAAGAGTTTAATAGCAATATCGAAGTGCTTCCCGGAATGTGCCGAGCCTAGTATAGCAACTAGTATATAAAACTATCGTAAGCACAAAGATCAAATCATCACATGAGTTTAGGTCGACACGTGGACGCACGTGGAGACCTATCATACAGACTTTGAAACTGGACTTAGTAATCCATGCTCTCACTGCGTGATGTACACGCGCGTACATTATCATACTTCCTTGAAAAAGAAAACATTACAAAAGAGAGTATTTTGAAAGTACGTACACTATCATCACATATGTGTGACCCTTCAGTGACCCTACATCCTGTTCTTGGCTGGCACATTATCAATAGCTTAAAGAATAAAGATTCGTCTTTTATACAATATTAACATTGACTTCAAAAATAATATAACAACTATAAAATACACTAACTTATAATCGAACCCCGAACCTTTATATACACTATGTACAGTGACATTCCAGGTAAGTACTGCTAAGAGGGGAGGTGCATCGAAGGTGATAAACAAAATAAGAAAAAGAAAAGAAAAAGATAACAGTAAATATATGTTCATACAACACCTCCCTCCTTTTTTGAATTTTCATATCAAATTGCGAATTTGGTTGCGAATTTGGATACTGAAAATTCACAGTCTGATATGAAACATTAAAAGATTTTCTTTTTTTTACCTTTCCTTACGTAGATTAGGACCTTTCTTAGATGGGACAGCTACCTGTAACTCATCTGTAATCTCAGTAACCTGCTCAGCAATTCTTGACATGACTACAGGCTCAGTGGTATCTTGTTTTTGATTTATTTTAGTAATAATAAAAGGTTTAATGCATATTTGTTTACAACAACTATCATCATCAAAATACCTTTTGAAAAAGCGAAAACATTTACATCGGTAACAACAACAAAATATTAATATTAGAGCTATCAGAACTGTACCAAAATATGAAAACCAAGAGAGATGAGTTACCTTTTCAGAATGAAGTAGTTTCCATTGTTCATCATCTATTTTCTTTTCTACTTCCTGAATTTTATGGCTTGCTACCTTTAAGTCACTAACCGAATTAATTACATGTTGAATAGGTAGGTTAATTTGCATATCTTCCAGGTATATATGAGAATTTAATATTTAACAACAATTATCAGTAAGATTTAATTTCGGAGTAAAGTCTTTACCTGTAACATTGGTTTCATACCATGTTTGTGTTTGGAGGATCGCCTTCAAACCATAAGCTTTACAATTATTATCTAGATGAATAATACCTGAATTTGTTAGAATTAAATCATAAGGTTCAAATCCATTACATAATATTGTCATTTTCTCTTCCTGTGGAGCAGCAAAAATCCACTCATTGTTATTTAAGGTTACAAATATACAATGATCAATTTGTATCACATGTTTATTACAATCCATGGGAACATAATGAACATATTGTAATAATTTCATTTCGCACTCTTGATTTATATGGCTAGACAAGATAGGAAACGTTTGTTTACACAAAAACCAATCTTGTTTAAGAATTTTACATTTATTGAACTCAATTTCAGTCATTTTTGCGTAATATTGCTTAATTGAATCAACTAAAAGGTAAGGTTTTTCAGGTTGAATAAAAACAAACTTATTTGTTGTATTCTTTATTTTAGTGGGGAAGGGAGTTAACTTATATACTAGATAACGAATGGAATCTGTCAAAGGGAGACGAATTACATAGGCTAATATTCCATTATTGATAAACACATCTAAATTAATTATTTTCAATAACAAGTAACTATTCCTAGTACTTGTCCCAATTGGTAAAGATAACGCACTATGGAGGTCACTTTGACTAGCCTTCCAATGTTGGATTATTTGATAAGGAGTGATTATGTGAGGCTGTAATACACCTTTCTGTGCATTTAAAATTGCTTGCAAAACAATTTCATACTGATCCTTTAAATCTCTTAAATACCTTTCAACTTTTGCGATATGTTCATTTATTGTATACTTTAAATTTAAATCCAAAAATGCTTCATTTAAATGTCTCTCTCTTTTTGATATCTCTTTACTTATATGCTCTAAACCTTGACTCAAAATATTTTCGTTAGTCTCCACTGTGTGAAGAGTTTTATTAATACCTTGTAGGGTAGATTTAACAATAGTCATCTGCTCTTTACTCAATTTCAAGAAATCTAACTGTTCTTTTTCTAATTTATTGATTTTTTGAGTGTAATAATTGGCATCTTCATCGTCCAAGGTGCCAAATAGAAATTTAGCAAGGTGACCAATACCATCTATTAACCCTCGTTTTCTTCTACTTTCTTGCGAAGAAATTTTTGTTACTTCTTTTATTATTTCCTTAACCTCTTTGATATCAGATACCTTAGTCAAAACTTGATTTACGAACACTGTAGCACAACTTGTTTTATTTGATTTCACCACTGAGTGTCTACACAGGTTTTGTGTCCTATCTACGTAAGTTTCCAAGTTACGAAAGCTTATATCTAGCTTAGTTAAGTTAACGTAAGAGACCAATTGCCAGTAAGTATTATATAACTGAACCTCTCCTAAAGAGTCATAATAAATACCTGCCGTATTTTCAAATTTCTTTATGCGTGCTCCAAGCTCTAGACTACTACATATAAGAGAAACCAGTAGAATAGCTTTAAGTCCTATCATTTTGAACAATCCTGTAAATATAGAAACGTTATTTTACTTTCCTTACCTTTGTTTTTTTTTTTTTTTTTTTTTTTTTTACAAGATAACATGAAGAATTTGAGTCACTTAATAATACATCTTTAATCTATTGGCATGCACAGTCATCTCTTGTTTGCCAACCTTTAAGGTACAGTTTACACCTTTTGTTCGAATTATATCGTACGGTCCGCGCCAGAGACTGTCAAGTTTCTTTGATCTGCCGCGGCGGACTGACTCATCATATAATAACACTTTATCTCCTTTCTGAAAAATGCATTCGTTTTCGTTTCTATCATAATATTCTTTACTTTTCTCCTTTTTGTCAATGAGGTTTGCTCTAGCTAATCCGTGCATCTCCTGCAATTTGTGTTTCAACTGTTTTACATAATCATCGTAATTGTATACAACTTCAGAGGGTTTTCTTTGTAATACACCTGGTACATTTACAGGTTTCCCGAATAACAGTTCGAAGGGAGTGTATTGAGTGGAACTATGAGGAGTGGTATTATAACAGAAAGTAGCATATGATGCTAATTCGTCCCAATTATTCTGATTTTCTGCCACATAACATCGCAAGAAAAATTTTAAAGACTGATGGAATTTTTCTATACCACCATTCGATGCCGGATGGTATGGGGTTGTATGTAGTTTTTCTATTTGTAACAATTTACAAATACGCGTGAAGACATCGCTCAAGAAATTACTTCCGCAATCAGACAATATGCTGTGTGGAATGCCAAATTTTAGCACTACATTCTCGACAAAGGCTTTGCTGATTGTATCAGCATCTTGAGAAGGGATGGGAATTGCAATAACAAATTTTGAAAGGTTATCTTGTACAGTCAATAAATATTTGTTTCTGTGTTCTAAAGTTTCTGGGAGAGGCCCGACTAAATCTAAAGAGACCTTTTCAAAAACTGTACTGGGAGTGTCAGTTATTACCATCTTCATTTTTACCTTTTGTTGTGTGTTCCTATTCTTTTGACATAATTCACACCCTTTTATGTAATCTTCAACATCTTCCTTCAGTTTTGGCCATTCTTTAATGTCAATATTATTTAAAGAAAGGTACTTCCTAATCTTTTCATAACACCTATTCATTCCTATATGTCCACCTAGAATTTGAGTATGAAACTCTTCTAAAATTTTGTTTTTCGTTTCTAAGTCTAAAGCTTCAGCCTTTTCTTTCTGTTGTGAATCACAATTTGATACCCTATCTTCTTCTTCAATAACATCTAAAGAATACATTCGTGACAAGGCGTCAGAATTTGTATTTAAGCTTCCTTTCTTATACACAATTTCGTATTGATATTCCTCTAAAAGTATTCTCCATTTTAAAAGTCTAGATGTCGGATTTTGTACTCTAAAAACCCACGTTAGTGGCTTGCAATCTGTGACAAAAGTTACTTTTGTTCCGTAAATGTATGGTCTAAAAACTTTGCTAGCCCACACTAGAGCCGCCAGTTCCCGTTCAGTCGCTGAGTACGATCTCTCTGCTTTATTGAAAACTCTACTAGCATACGCAATTGGAAGATCTTTGTTTATTTCACCCTGTGAGAGAATAGCTCCGCAGGCAAATGCCGAAGCATCCGATGTGATTATAAAAGGCTTTTTAAAATCAGGATACTGCAGAATTGGAGGAGTTGTCAATTTCTCTTTAAGAGAATCAAATGCAACTTGTTGTTTGACTCCCCAAGAAAACTGGACGTCTTCTTTTAATAAGGACGTTAAGGGTAAAGCAATTTTACTGTAGTCTTTTAGAAATTTCCTATAATATCCAGTAAGTCCTAGAAATCCCTTAATTTGTTTCTTAGTCTGAGGAACAGGAAAGTTCTGAACTTTCTCTACTAATCTTGGATCTGGTTTTACTCCGTTAGGTGTAATGACATGTCCTAAGTATGTTAATTCTGGCTTCAAAAATTCAGTCTTATCTACACTTAACTGCAGGTTGCTTTTGCGAAATCTTTGCAAAATCTCACGTAATCTACTATTATGCTCTTCTAAAGAACTAGAGAAGACCACTAAATCATCCAGGTAGATGAAACAACTCGTACCTGTCAGCCCTGCTAACACTGTATTCATCAATCTTTGAAAAGTGGCCGGTGCTGTCGCCAGACCGAAAGCAAGTCGCTTGAATTGATAATGATTTTCAGGTGTACTGAATGCAGTTATAGGTCTATCCTTTTCCCTAATATAGCATTGATGGTACCCACTATGGAGATCTAAACTGGAAAAGTAACGCGCATTGGCTAAATTACTCAAAATGTCGTCTATGTTAGGTAACGGAAAGGACGAATGGACACATAGATCATTGACAGATCGATAATCGACTATTAGTCTATATTTCTGTTTTCCTGATGCATCGAGTTTCTTTGGAATAAGGAAAATAGAACTGTTCCAAGGAGAAGTTGAAACTTCTATAATGTCTTGTTTTAACAACTCTTCTATTTGTCTATTTAATTCTTCCTTATGACATTCTGGCACTCGGTAATTCTTTTTGTTAACAATTTTGCCTACATGTTTAGGATCAATAACAATTTCATGTTCAAGAACATTTGTAGCAGTTAGTTTGTCTCCTGGTAGAAAGAAAACATCATTGAATTCATCGCAAAGTTCAAGTATACTTTCTTTTTCTTTGGGTGGTAAATGACCTAGCCTTAAAAGCTTATGAAGTAATTTTAAACGCTCAGTTAAACTGTCTGAATTTGACTTTTGTGGGACCCTGTCTTTTTCACACTGAATATTTAAAACATGGTTTTCTTCTAATTTCTCTAAGTCTATCGGATCTAAAGTTATATTCTCTACTGAAGAATTCACATTTAACACACTAGCTATACATTTATTTTCTTTCGCTACTGTCAAACAAGAAGAAAGAAAAACACCCGGTTTAATCTCTCGTTTTTCTACAATTCCAATTCCTGTGCTGTTTGTGGGAACAAAAACTAACTTCTCGCATCGAGCTGGAATACTATATGTCAACGGTAGTATAAGCTTATCGCTGCCCTTAAGGTCAAGTTTCTGGCAAGCATGTGTTGACAAGGGAGGAGGAGGGGGAGGATGGAATTCTAACAAACAATTTTTTTGTTTCAAAAAATCACGACCAAGAATGTGTCTGTCTTCTGATAAGCATCCTTCCGAAATAACATGAAATTTATGTGAGAATTCTACTCCTTTTATCACTAACGTTAGATAAATAGTACCTAGTGACCTAGTTTTAACATTGTTTAATCCTTTCAATGTCACAGTTTGTGTTGTATCTATATTCTTTCTAAAACTGCATGGAAGTGCATGGATTTGCCAAAGACTTAAGTCACTGCCTGTATCTAAGAGAAAAGTTGCATCAACATGCAATTCTTTAATGAATGCCGTAATAGTACCTTCTTCTTGATTTGTTACTATGCAACCCTTCGTGTTATCTGAGATGCAAACAGGTTGCTTATTTACATCCATTTGCGGTTTCCCTGACCATTACAACTTGAGCACATCTGACTACTGCAGGCTTTTACATCATTAAAATGCAGAGAACTTTGTTCTTTATCACAAATTCTCGCATTTCCACTAGTATTTACCCTACTAGTATTTCCACTAGTATTTATCTTACTAGCAACATGCAAACAATTGCTATAACCTTCCGTGCCTCGCGCGGCGCTCTCGGAAAAATTACAATTAACCCCTCCTGTGCCTCTCGCGGCGATCTCAGGAGAATTTCCATTAACACATCCTGTGCCTCTCGCGGCGATCTCAGGAGAATTTCCATTAACACATCCTGTGCCTCTCGCGGCGATCTCAGGACAAATTTCACAAACGTGTACCGTTTTCATAAACTGATTAGAAGAATTTCCTCTTTCCTTTCTTTTCTGTAATTTGCATTGAGCTTTGGTGTGACCAGGCTTATGGCATAGGTAACATACTAATTCTTTCTTTTGAGCTTTCTTACTATTTACATTTGAAAAGGGGAGAGAAGTGTGGGAAGTGATCTGGGTTTCTTCTTCTAGAACGAGTTCGATAATATATCCTAAGGATGTATCATCATCGCTTTTAGATCGTACAATCATCTGAATTCTGTCATTTGTTAGCCCCTGAATAAAACTTGCTTTAGCTAAAATTTCAACAAGTGCTATAGCTCCTGGCAATTTAGATGCATCTATAACACGAGCAACGGCTTCGCGTAATTGACTTTGAAGAGTATCTACTTTACTTGCCCATGAAGCAATTGAATCAGTTTTGGTTTGTCTAGCACTAAAAAGCTGGCATGCATAAAAATCAATAGTTCGTCTAATGGAATAATTTTCTATTAATATTTGTTTAACAGCTTCCCACGTAGTAGTGGTTTTTCTAACTAATAACTTAGATCTAGCATCCCCAGTTATTTTTGCTTTAACAAATTTCAAAAGTGTACTATGCTTAGCTGGGTCAACCAATTCAAAAGCAGCGTCTACATTAGACAGAAATTCTTCTAATGCTTCTCTTTTTCCCGAAAATGGTACCGAAATTAACTTTAGTGCTTCTGACACACTACAATACTCTACTTCTGTATCAGAAGAATCAGCACTACCACTGGTAGCCATTGGCAATTAGTACTTACGTTAAACTATACAATTTAAATTTACAAAAATTTTGTTAGCGACAATACCTTTCTTACACCTTCTGTTTTGCCAAGTATTCCCAAGATTAAACGAATGAAATATTTTAATCCTTCCCTAGAGGAACGGTGAATACTAAAGCCTTCTATCCTAGACTGTTCTTGTCTTGATTTTACGTTATTCACTTCACAAGTAAACAACAACCGCGGTGACCAAAGAACAAATCTTTTCTATCTCCAGGCGTAACACTTCAAAATTTTGGAAGTTCAAACAAACAATGAAAATTGTAACCAACCTTGAATTTCCTGTGATGGGGGGTGCTGCTGGCGTCGATCCTGGTACTTTCCTGATGTTGGTTTAAAGATGAGGCCTCTGGATTTCCACAAGATCTCCGCTTGGATTGTTGCTCAACTGGGACCAGCCACACTTGAGAATGGTACTGCTTACTGGATCTCTGGAACTGGTTGCAATAAAACTGGAACACTGGAACGGTGTGTACGCCGAGGTATCCGCTACACCTTGAACAGGCAAGCTTCTTGCACTCACAGTAAAAAAGGTGTTGTCGACGAAGTGCGGTCTGTATCTGGACGTAACGATATTTTAAAATGTATCAGCTTCGTGTCGAAGAACGAACTCTGATTACAATGATGAATGTTCAACTTGGTAACTGTGGAACGTGCACTGGAATCGAACTTCGAGTACTTCGGTTGAGATCCTGCCTAGCTGCCACCACTTTATTTTCCTGTTGTATGATTTACGTTTGCGTTTCGCGCAGGTTCTTCTTTCTCTTCAAATAAAATAGGATCTCCTTTTGGTAAGCGTGAGAAGTTTATTGAAGTTCATAAGAAAAAATAGAAGTTACAAGTTCCACAACAAACATCTACAAAATCTCACTGACTGTTCTTGCAGTAAAATCATTAAAGTTCCACTTTAGATAAAGATTAGAAACACTAGATACGACGAAATACAAAAATATATGAATTCGAAGATATATATATATATTGTTCCAAGATTCTAGTTACATGTAAAGATATATGTATATAGAACTAAGATACTATTTACTATTTAATTCTCGTCCCTAAGATGCAGTAGTCCTAGATACAGACCGCAAAGAGTTTAATAGCAATATCGAAGTGCTTCCCGGAATGTGCCGAGCCTAGTATAGCAACTAGTATATAAAACTATCGTAAGCACAAAGATCAAATCATCACATGAGTTTAGGTCGACACGTGGACGCACGTGGAGACCTATCATACAGACTTTGAAACTGGACTTAGTAATCCATGCTCTCACTGCGTGATGTACACGCGCGTACATTATCATACTTCCTTGAAAAAGAAAACATTACAAAAGAGAGTATTTTGAAAGTACGTACACTATCATCACATATGTGTGACCCTTCAGTGACCCTACATCCTGTTCTTGGCTGGCACATTATCAATAGCTTAAAGAATAAAGATTCGTCTTTTATACAATATTAACATTGACTTCAAAAATAATATAACAACTATAAAATACACTAACTTATAATCGAACCCCGAACCTTTATATACACTATGTACAGTGACATTCCAGGTAAGTACTGCTAAGAGGGGAGGTGCATCGAAGGTGATAAACAAAATAAGAAAAAGAAAAGAAAAAGATAACAGTAAATATATGTTCATACAACAGATTAAAAGGATAAAAAATGATTCACGGTTCCATTTTTAGAGACTTAACATTTGGCTACAATTTTTTAAAAAATCTTTTTTTTTTTTTTTTTCTGAAAGATACGAAACAGACATTTGAGACAGGCTTTTCCAAAAATGTTTTACTCATCTCACCTCTAGAAATGTTTCCACTTTGAACACATGAAATATGTAGCATTTTTTTCTAACTTCTTGTAAGCAAAAAATATGATGTTATTTATTTATTTATATATTTAGATTTTCACAGTTGTCATGGTTTTTACGATGCGATAAGTCGTAACAGATTTATGATATGTCAAGCTTACATTTTGAACCCAATTTTAGACTCCGTTCTTTATCACTACGTATTTTCAAACACTTCAATCTTTCTTTCATCTTTTATTGAAAGAAGAGAAAAAACATACCGAATCAAACTTTCTATAACTACCTATAATTTGTAAAAGTGAGGAGAAATTATAGATTTTTGGGCTTTCGGCATTTATGGCCATGTTACCCCGTCACGTTTGAGGGAAGACAATATCCGGCGAAAGGGAAGGAAGCGGCCTGGGACCTATATGTTAGGTACCACCCCGACATTTGCCTGCTATAAATGAGGAAAGCCCAGGAAAACCTCATTCAGGATGACTGTAATGAAAAAAGTTTTTTACACTTTTTCGACCAAGTGCTCCCACCGGGAATCGAACCCGGGACTGCTCGCTCCGAAGGCGAGAGCCTTAGGGTAACTTGTAAAAGTATCATAATCATAATCTCGTTCTGCCGTTACTGACAATAACAGATCCCAGTTCGAGCCAAGTGAATTTTGTGGTGGACAAACACCAGGTGCGTGTTTTTTTTTCGGGGTTTCCCCGTTTCCTCCCACTTTATTCATTTCTCATCATCACCGTCTCCTCTAGCCTAGCATAATCGTTGGACGTAAAACTAAAAGATTTCATTTTCATTTTCAATAACAGATCCTTGGCTGCATGCTGTGTGCTACCACCCTATTCCTAACATTTCTTGATTTGTTTTTTAGTTTCTTCTAGCTAATTTTCCCTAGTTCTCTCCACATTCATGTTTCAAAAGTCTCTTATTTTTTCACACTTTTGTGTAATGTTGATGTTTCTGCACAACGCTCCACAGGAAACATTTTATGATTCTGTTTCCTGAATCTTTATTAAAACACCCACAAAATAGCTTTTCTGTGAAATGAAGATACGCCTGAAGGAAAACGACTAAGAAAAAAGAAAAAGATATGAAAAATATAAACTCTGCTCAAGACAGCAACAAGAATCACGCCTAGAAGTTTCAGTTCCGTCCGTCTAGATGGCAACCGATGGAGGATATTTGCTGTCATTTAACGGTGTGATGTGTAACTTCTAGCTGGAGGATATTTGCTGTCATTTAACGGTGCGATGTGTAACTTCTAGATGGGGGATAGTTGCTATTATTTAACGACTTGTAGCTAGCTTTTGCTATCATTTAACGGCGCGATGTGTAACTTCTAGTTGGAGGATATTTGCTGTCATTTAATGGCGCGATGTGTAATTTCTAGTTGGAGGTTGTTTGCTGTCATTTAACGACTGATGTGTAATTTCTAGCTGGAGGATATTTGCTGTCATTTAAGAGTGCGAAGTGTATTTGCTGTCATTTAACAGTGCGATGTGTAATTTCTAGATGGAGGATATTTGCTGTCATTTAACAGTGCGATGTGTAACTTGTAGCTGGAGAATGTTTGCTGTCATTTAACGGCGCGATGTGTAACTTGTAGCTGGAGAATGTTTGCTGTCATTTAACGACGCGATGTGTAATTTCTAGATGGAGGATATTTGCTGTTATTTAACGGCTTACAGGTAGCTTTTGCCATCATTTAACGGCACGATAGATGGAGGATATTTGCTGTCAACTAACAGCGTAATGTCACCATCCATATCGTAACACAGCTGAATTCTGCGCCAAGTTCTCACAGATGTTTTGCAAAGATACTCCGGAGTCACGAGGGTGAAAGCGTGTTCTTCAGCTGCTCGTAATTCCTGCGTTGTGTGATATCGTGTGTTTGTTACTTGTTACTTTATGAAACCCCACAGAGTATTGTCTGGTGTGAGATCGGGACTTCTTGGAGACCAGGCAAAGGGAGCTGGTGAAGATACACAACCTCTTCCAATCCAGCGGCGAGGAAACGTCTGATTCAGGTAATTGCGCACACGAATCACGAAGCCCGCGTGTGTTCCATCCTGCTGTATCGCAACAACAATGCCAAGCAATGTTACCAAACAAATGTGGGTAAAACCTAACACCGTGAGAAAACACCACCGGTACGCCCACTTCCGGACTGCGCTGTACACCTTTGTTTCAATAGTGGAAAATGGTATATGGACGGCCACCGTTAAAGTCACTGTTATCATTGAAGAAGATGACGTATTGACTGCATTAACAAACTCCGCCAAGTAATAATAATAATAATAAAATAAATAAAGATTCGTTTTCATTGAAGAGTAATAGTGTAAAGTAACATACTACAAACGGAATAATGTACGTACTAATTACAATCTTATAACGTCACTAATGTTATCCCAGTAAAAAAGTAGATAGCTTCTAAACTCCTTGACTAAATTACTAGAAGAGAGCCGTCATGTATAGACACATCTTTATTTGTAGGGAAAATATTTTTTTAATAAAAAAAAAATATGTGAATTGTACGAGTAAATGCAGTAAGAATCGTAGCTTCCCTTTTATATGAATATTGAAACTCAGATACATATTATAATGTACAGTCAGCGACAAAAATTCTTTTCGTTTGGTCAGGGCTGGATTAACTCATCTGGAGGCCCGGGGCTTGAAAAAAATGTGGTCCCTACTGAATTCACCCAATACTTTTCCGTGAAAGTACAGTAGGAAAGTTAAAGGAATATGTTTCATATTTTTGGTCATATTTTATTTTATGATGATGGTTGTATCTTCATGATTTTTTTTAGATAGCCAGTTGAGATTTTGATCACAGAGTGGAGGCCCCTGTCCACTTGGAGACTCGGGGCTATTAACCCTCCTAAGCTCCCCTTAATCTAGTCCTGCGTTTGGTAAAATTTATTTTGGGAATAATGCTGGTATCGCTGGAACGTACAACGGTAGTATGACTGGAAGGTATAAAATATTACATTCTTTTTGTAATTTACTGAAATTGTCCTTCCATTCTGAAGTTTTTACGAAACTAACTTTATCAAACGGAAAGAACATTTGTGGCTGAGTGTACAATCTGTTAGAAGAGCGATCTTTCACACTACGGCAGAACAATATTCTCGAAATTTAGTAGACCTGGTAGTTTGCTGAATATCTAGAAAATGAAATAAGAAACGTTAGCTAGCGCGCCTCTAATATCAATCACAACATTTTTTATTAAATTCATGTCATAACGGGAAGAAAGAAACAGTTTGTCATGATTGATTCTTAAAAGGGTGTTTTAAAAGAGGGAGATGTCTATTCTATTGATTGATTATGTCTTTTTGACAGCTCTAACAAGCTCCACTCTTCTTAGTAGGCAGAGTCTCTTACAGATCAAAATGCTTAAGTATATATATACACATAGACACGCGCGCGTGAGCCATCATATATTCTACCATATGTATAAAACAAGATGGAGCACATTTTTCACAGTTTCTGATAGTCAAAGATTTACTGAGAGTCATTTTTTTCACAGGGCGTTATACACGATTGGAACAAGTTTGGCTCGTTTAAGTAATAAAAATAATATTAAAAAAGAATGGTTATGATCAGCACCCTAAAAGCAATTATTGACATAAATAGAAGAATTGATATGATAATAGTGAGGACAGATAAGTATCAAGCAAAAAATAATTAAAGAATAGATTGAGTTATGGGAATACATATGTGTGTAAGTTTATATGGCTAAAACTGATAGCATGATATAACATAAAATGTACAGAGTGATCAAGAAGTCACGCAACCCATGCTGCAATTTTTTTTTTTTTTTTTTTTTTTTTTTTTTTTTTTTTTTACGGAAACAGGTGGTTATAACTATTTACAGGAAACAGGTGGTTGTAACCAAGGCAAGAAACCTCTAGTACAGTACCACAGAAGCAATGTGTACACGCTGGAGGGAAGAATTTTCGTTCAGGAAGAGTATATAAGGATACTGAATTACGAAACCACCGCGGCATGCTACGCAGGGGCACTTCAAGGAAGGCAGCAACGAATAAATGAACCATTAATCATCTGTAAGATAAATTCAAGAAAACTGGAAGCGTGTCAGCAGTCCCCCGAAGTGCAAAACCAACAATTTTTACCGAGAAGAAGTTGACGGATATCCGTGCACCAATGGAAAATAGTCCGCAGAAGTTCTTGCGCAAATTGTCTAAGTTAGAGAAGTGCGCAGACAAAAGGCTGGAAAGGAGTGTCCAGTTCAGAGAAAGTACAAGAAAAAGTTAACATTAGCTAATCTGATCTTTCTGCACTGCATCTGAAAAAAAAAAAAAATGCAAAGCAGACGAAAACAATCCGCTGGTTACTATGACAAACCATGACGTCACGTTCAAAGACTGATAGCAGCGCCATCATACGACAATATACAGAGTGGACCAAACGTAGAAAAAATGAAATTTTTGAATTTTACGTCCCACGGTTATGCCGGTGAGGCTAAAGGAGACGGTGATTATAAGTAATGATTGAAATGATGGAATGAAGAATGTGGGAGGAAACGGGAGAACCCCGAGGAAACCCACGTACACGGTGTTTGTCCACCACAAAGTTCACTTGGTGGGTGGACCAAATGTAGGTGTACACTGATCAAGTATATAACATTCTAGCTTATAGGTTTATTTGCTTCGGCTGATCCAAGCTTAAGATATAAGCAAAAAGACATTAAGAACATATAATAAAGAAACTAACTCTACCTGATGGATAATAATAAAAAAATCATATAAAAAAGCAATGAGTTGATCAGTACGGGAGTGTACATCTACTTTTGGGCCACCCTGTATGGTCCCGCCCACCCACAGCATTGTCTCTTTCGATGTGCAGACGATCCAAACTGATTTCAATATCGCAAATAGGAAGTTGCTCGTCTGTATGTATTCTTGTCTGTGGAGTGGAGTAGTGTGCCTTACGGTACAACATGCACCACCGGGAGCAATCGTTACAGATGTTTCCGTACAAAATCAGACTTGTGCAGGATTTAGTGCCGAGTGATTTAGTATCAGTGGTTCATGGAATATATAACGTATGAAGGGGAGAAGTTGAACAGCTGCTATTGGTCAATCGAATTGCACAATCCATCTGTATATTTTGGAAGAAACTGCAGACCAACATTCAATGAACAGTGGACATTTGGCGTATAACGCTCCACAGCATGTCGACTCGACTCGAACGCATCCCTAAGCGTGTTCAGGAACATGATCACAAGTGTGCACACGTGTGAAGTAGTATGAAGGTCATTTCCAACATACTTTGTTAAAAAAAAGTTTAGAGTTTACTTTGAGTTATTGTCTACTATCGTTCTTTTAGTGTCCTAGTGAGAAACTTGCTGTATCAGTTTCATCTTCATGGGTGGTGTCGGTATCCATTTTTAAGTTTACAAACATTATGTTCCTGTTGATTTGCTCTAAAACTACGCATGCGTATTTAAAATCACCCAAGTCCTTTTGTTCAGCTCAATGAGATTTATTGATTGGTATACATCCCATCTTTGGACGTGTTTTTCATTATGTGCTAATAATAGCTATATTGTAGACTTTTGCGTCAACTTTTGTTTTTTTAATATCAATAATGACGATATCTAGTACTCGAACAGCTTTTATTTGATCTAGGCGCCATAATAAGCGTCATAATAAAAGCAACTGAGCTCGTTACATACGTTCCAAAGTAGCAAGAAAGCTTTCGGCCAGCTGGCGCGTGGTTGGCCTTTGGCTTTCTACGCTTGCACTTTTAATGCGTGCTTTTACACAATCTGCCTTTTGTTGTACTTGCAAGCGATGCTTTACACCCTTCGCAGAGCGTAATAGCATCACTGGCTATTCATTGACTTGACTTGAGAGTGGCGTTGTGGTATCCAACTTGCGACATGCTTGCACGCTTTCCAATCAAGTCGGATGTAAGCTTGCCGGACTTGCACTGCAAGCTTACAGCAAGTGATTTGCAAGTTGTCTCTGCTACTTGGGTTTGACTTGATATGATTTGATTTTTAGTTTAGCGTCCCTTTCAGCAGCGAGAGTATATGAGTCGTGGCCCTACAGTTTAACGTGGAATCCGAACCATATGCGCTCCCGCCGGGAATCGAAGACAGGACTCTCAGCCAAAGGTGCGTACTTCTTACATAGGTCCACATGTTTTAGTCTTAAATTAACTAGGCAAAACACTCGTATTTCTAGTCGCTATGGAGATCTCACGTCGGATTTTTAGAACCCTGGCGATATCCCTGTAGAAAGGTCTATCAAAATAATGGTTCATCATCTCAAAATATTTCGAATCCCAAGAATGTAATAGAAAGTAAAGTTTGAGTTTCACTAAAGGATCTAACTTCTACCTTCTATAGGTTAGTTCCCTTTCAACGTGGAGCAACTGCCTCGCTTGACCCTCCTACGGGACGAGTACTGCACAAAATATTCATTTAATTTTGATATTATTGTTTTCTTTCTGCAATTAATAATACCGCAGTGGTTTTAGAAGATTGAAATTCATAGTGACCATGAAAGAATAATTCCACGCACTGTATAACACTATAAAGAGAGCAATAACACAGGTATCTTCTTCAAAAACTAGATTGACTGGAGACGAGACCATCAAGTCCTTAAATTAAAATCATACCACAACAAGAAGAAGTAAGAGATTTGTTGGTTATGTCACGTCCAAGTGCCACAGCACGTGTCCATCGTCCTAAACGAATCTTTTGTGGCGTAAAGAATGAAAAATACATTTCCAGAGCAATCGGTTGTGGTACAGGGTCACATGGGTGGGATTGCCTTTAACACCTTACTTAGTATTCTTGTCTTTCTTTAGTCCAAAGGTTACCTATGTTGTTCATCCTTTTCTGCCTGCTTATGTCACGTCTCGAATTTAAAACAGGCTTCCTTTACTTTCTTTTAAAGCTAAAATTGGGTGCAAAAGGTTTTTATTGTTAATGCAAATGAGAAAATCACTCGGTTGAGGATATCGTTTACCATCAGGAAGAAAGAAGAGAAGTGATGTGACTTTTCTGCAAACCACATAGCATAATCATTCTAAAGCAAACTAAGGGCACGGCTAACCCATGCGTTCGCAACGCGTTTTTATGGTTCATGCGTACGCATGGAAACACGTTGACCATGTATTTAAATGTGGATGGCGAATCACAATGTACTGCAAACGCGAAATCAATAAAAACGCGCAAAATACGTCGGCTCGAGCCTATTTGGTGTGTTTCGGAACAATAGACTGCCTGCTGTTTCGGAATCAGCAAAAGCTGTCTAAAGGAAGGGAATAAAAAATAAGACGTGTTGCCAGGCAAGGGGATTTTAGCAAGAAACTGCTGCTTGGAAGATGCTTCGCGCAGAGTTTTGGAACTCTGCTATTATAAAATATGTGCGTGTATAAGAAAAGACAATTCCCAAAAATACAAGGAAATTCCGAAAAATTAGCTAATCACAGAAATATCTATGTAACACAATAGGGTTATTTCTCGTGATTCGCATGAATAATTGTGTGGCAGTAAGGTCTGGAAACCTTGACTGCTTCACAGCATGATTTATAACTCTGGCGAAAGTAAAATTACCAAGTAACCACCTACGTCGCGTTCGCTGCGCGGGTTAACACATCCTCGTTAGCCATAGCCTAAGACAATTAGACTACGGATAAGGCTTCAAGTACTCCGTTATCCAGCTTCCAGCACTCTTGTTGCCGGTTCCACCAATGGTTACGTAGCTTAAGCCTTTCTGTCCGGATGATTCCAATTGGAACCACTAACGTTTCTGGCTTTCATAGCCCATATACTACGCGGCGACAAAGACAGAAAGACTCTGTCCAAATTTTTAAATACTACGTCATGCACCTTTAAGCACCCTTATTTCCGGTTTCACCGGTAGTTTGACGTAGCTTAACCTTTTTTCTTCAAGTGATTCTTGTCGGAACCACTCACTTCATTGGAACCACTTGTTACCACGAATTTATTTATTTATTTTAGCCTTGTGCATAATAAAACAAAATATCAAAAATGTTCCTTGGCTGAGAAACTTTCTTTAGTCATGTGCCGAGCCCGTTTTTTCCAGGGTCATTATTTTCCCTCTACAGTTCTGAGCTAGGAGTTTTCTTTTTGCGGTGTCATTTTTCGTGGATTATTTTCTTCGGGATCATTTATTCCTACATCCGATATCATCATACATCCATCTGAACACTTACATTTCAGCCACGTCTAGTTTCTTCTCTTGAGCTTTCTTGATTCTCCAAATTTTCATTTCGTACAGCATTGCGGGTCTCACTACGGTCTTGTAGGCTCTTCCTATTATCATGTCACTTATCCTTTTATCACATAAAATACCTGAGGTTTTCTTCCAATTCATCTATCCCACTTTAATTCTATGTTCTATTTCCGCATCTAAACTCCCATCCTTATTCACAATAAAACATAGGTATTAAGTGTATTTATTTTCTTTAGATCCTGTTCTATCTGTACGGTTTCTTCCCCACCTCCTCCGAAGTTCATATTTATACCCTGTTGTCTTCTTAGTGATTTTTAATCCTCTTCTCCACTCTTCTCTGTTGGTTGGGACATCCATAACAAAGTTGAATGCATATGGGCTGACGCAACGTCCTTGGTGTATACCCCTAATACGCCTCTCATACATATCCATTCCGTGGAGCCTACGGTGCTCTTGATCTTTTGTTCTAGCTTCTTCAAACATATCTTGGATGGGGCGAACATACTTTTCTGGCACACCTCTGTTTCTCATGTATTTCCAGATCTCTTGACGCGGTACACACAAAAATCTACAACTAACACCCACTTCACTTTAACTCATATACCTATATAGGCTAGTAAGTTTACTATTGGAAATATTATTCTATTTGTGGCTCCTAACGAAAGCTAAGCAAAACTCGAGACTGAAGGTTGAAAATCAGTAGCGTACCCAGGAATTTATTTCGGGGGGGGTTCAAACTAAATATGAAGCTATTTTATATTAAAATTGCTAAAATTGCCCCTAAAATTAGGCAAATTTTTTAAAAAGTCGAAATTTCGGGGGGGGTCCGGACCCCCGTGTCCCCCCCCTTCCGTACGTCCCTGGTTGAAATCGTCCTTCGTTAGAAGGCACAGGATAACAGAAAAGATAGCGGGATATGGAGAAATATTTTATTTGCACGTACAATTTGCATCGCTTGCGCTGGTTGAAACAAAAAAAAAAAAAAAAAAAAAAAAATGAACAAGTAAATGAAACAGAATATCAAACTGCTTTGAACTAACATTATAGAAAAAATTGCCAATTATAGCCAATAGCCAACCAAAAACCTGTCAAAAGCTTTTTCCAGGTAAATTAACCCCTTTCTGCATGATTTTTTTCTTTCAGCGAAAAAAAAAATCAGTATTGGAAATCCTCATATGGGAACTTGAAAAATGAATTAAAACTTGAATTTTTATATTTTTCACTTAATTTCGACGAGAAATAAGTAAGTGCCATATACGACACACTTACAACTCACAAAGAACATACTAGATGACACTAAAATCTCTTATTCATACACGCCAATATCTCACACAGCAGACAAAACAGTCATTTGATGCCTTTGATAACTCACAAAAAAGTTAAAGTGAAAAAAGGGTATGTGCCATATTTGGCACGGCATGCAGTAAGGGGTTAAAATTCATTTGAAACAGACTAAATCAATCAACTCATGTAACAATGTTCAAATTGAGTTTTTGTGTCCTTTCACAACATCAAGGAGAACTACCAACGTGTACTCCGATCACGACACGGGATTGAATTCGGTGTAATTAGTCGAAACACAGACCATCATCATGGGCACCAGAAGGGGAGGACAGGGTGGGGCCCAGGCGCCCCCTAGGCTCACGAAAATGTATACGTAATATAACAAACCACGTATATTAAATACCAAAAATACCAGACGTAATATGTAACAATGGAGATGGGGCCCCCTCTAGAAAAATTTTCTTCGGGCGCCCCTGACCATCATGTAAGATCAACTTTCATAATATAATCTGTTCCCCACTACCTTACCTCGCCTCCAGAGAGCTGGATTACAGGGGGAATTCTGCGTAGGACCGGAACGGCATACTGCCAAAACTTCAACTCAGAAACCTTACGTCATTTCGGTTCTACGCCGTTCCGGTCGTACACCGTTTCGATCGTATGACGGTTTTCCCCTATACGTCTTCAAGAAAATGATTGGTACTTAATATTGCGCGATTATAAGACAATGTTTATTATTATTCTTATTTGGATCGTATACAGGTAACTGTTTTCGATCCTATGCTGTTCCAGTCCTGCACATGCACTCCGATTGCAGGACTATGCCACCGCCGTCCTTGGTCAGTGGTGTCAACCCATGGGGAAAATCCCATTTTGACATTAATTTCTTCAAAACGAATAAAGTGAATTTTCGTAGAAATTGGTAGCATATACGGGATTTTTTTTTTAAATACATTTACTTCGTCCACACCAATAAACTTTATCTATTGGCGGAAAGTAAACAAATGCGTCTTCAATAAACGTCAAATCAGTGCTAATTATCAAATTTTGTTACTGTATAATCCATGCTAGTACAGAAGTGATCAGCGGCACAAATCTGTCTTCAACATTTGGAGGGACAAGCAAGACTGCTTCTTTTGTTTGTTTGTTAAGCGATGCCCAAAATAATTGTGAAGTTGAAAAACAATCCTGTGGAGGATCAGGGAGCAGAGTTGTCTTTAACATTGAGAGGCAGGCAGATTTGAGGCTTAATCTGGGGAGATATCAATTTCATCTCACTTTTCTTTGTGGCAATCAGACACAAATCACATTGTTTTCCAAAAAAAAAAAAAACACATTTCGAATAGGATTATTGGGGGGATAGTCCCCGAGTTCCAAAATTGGAGGGGGCATGTCCTCTCATTCTCCCGGGATTTGCACCAGTGGATGTGATTTATATCTACATTAGTGAATCTAAAAAAATATACCATAGAACTTATTAACCACTCTGATATTAAAAAAAAAACAATCAAATGGTCAATAATCATCTTCCAAAACGTTCCATAGGAAATTACTGCAGACTGAAGTTTGTCTTTTCTAGTTTTATTACGTTTCATACGACACAAATACGTAATACAAATACTAATTTCTAACAACAAAACATTTTCTCAACGTTTTCCTCAACATTTTCAATTTCTTCTCTTAATTACTTACTCATGAACTGTTTGATTAAGATAGAAGATCTAAATTCACTTATATATTGAAGAAACTGCGTGACATACGGTACCTTCACTCTTGGTATTTTATAAATTTTGAAAAATTTGAAGAGCGTGGGAAATTCAAGAGTAAAATGGGAATTTCTGCCTCTCGAGATGGAATTTTATAACGTTTCAGGTTGACATCACTGTCCTTGGTCGAACACTCAATAATAGACTGAAATAGTGATGTCGTCATTTCCTCTTCGTTACCGTGGTGATCGCCATGTTTTTTTCTAAACAAATGCATGAAGCGATAGGAATACTATGAAGTATACTGTTAATAAGAGCACAGAGTTAATAATAATTTTAGCATATTTTGAGGACAAAGTAAAGTTGGCAGGAAAAGATACAGATTAAGAATATGGGTCCACAATTTAGAAATTTTAAAGTAACATAGAACAAATATACGATTTGTCTACAAGGAAAAATGATTGTATATTTTGAAAATAATGTTAATTATATTGGCGCATTTAGATATTTTACACCCACCCTTTAAAATATGAGTGAATAGTTACAGTGGCTACAAAATAAAGACACAAGCAATCAATCAATAAAAAAAAAAATAAAAAAAGGCACGAAGCTCGTAACCATATACATTCTAAGAATTTGCACTCTGGACCAATTTCTGATCGGTTAACATGCATCGGATCTTTCCTTATATTTTCAAACTGACAGTATAACAAGAAAACATCCAATTATGAATGGTTCAATGTGTGATACTGATAGTAATAAATATGTATTTTCCAGAATTATTTAAATTTAATATCCGATAATAAATAAGCTAAGTATATGTTGACAATTAACGTACCTTCCAAATGTATAAATCACAAAATCTTTGATATCAGGGGAAACATTTCAATTTCAACGCTTGGCATATTTTAACATATTATTTACCTAATTGCTTGCTTTTTCTATGTTTTCGTAGTTTCATTCATTGGAATCTTTTTAAACATGTACAAGTTTTTTTTTTCTTTAATGTTTGCAATCCAAAAGTCAACACGTCACTGTTTTCACTCTGTACTTAGCTTCTAAGGCCATGTTGTTTAGAAAATAAAACTACGATCACCATGGCAACGAAATGGATGTGACGTCACCACTATTTTAGTCTCTAACCCGACCTAAGTGTATAGTAGCAAAGTTGTTGTTCATAAAAGAAGTGTGTCGTCAGACAAAAACAGGTTGAGAAACATTGAGTTAGTGCATAATAAGATGAAAAAGGAGTCAAGCAGTGATATTGCAAGAATCACTGAGTATAAATGTCACATTAAGTAAACATGTTAAGGAGATCCCAAAAGATAGGATGGGAGACGGTGGAAACATGAATATTCAATGTCATCTTTCTCCCATCTTGGTTCTTAAAGGAATTCAAACAGCGTGAAATAGCAAAAAGAACTACCATGGATCAACACCTCAGAGCCTTTTTTCATTGTTAAGCCTACACCATAATGTAGAAGGATTTTTTTATTATTTCTCCAAGAGGGTTAGGAGAAAAAACGGAAATCTGCCTCTGGCGACAGACAGTAGGAGGTAAGTAAAAAAAAAAATCTTGTGCAAGATGGCGTCGCGCGTGTATTCCTTTTTATATTGTGAATCTTTACCCTCCGCTTGATATGCCACCCGTGTGATATCTTCTGGGACACATTGTGATGATAACCCTCGCTTCTAATCCTGAATTAAGCGCCAAATAGGAACAAACTAGCATCATAGTTCGACCAGAGTCTAAGGGTAGAGGGGAACAGTTGTCATGGCAACGAAAATGTAAAGTTTATCGTAGTTTCTTCTTTTCCTTCTCTTTCTTCCTTATCCCTTTCACGTGGACCTCCTCCTTTCAACCCCACTTGGATCTTCCTTCTCTTCCCATCCCCCTAAACGTGTTTTCCTCAAGCAAAGTGATGCCAACGAACATTAGTTGTGTAGTAAAGTTTGCTCTGGACTGCACTAAACAGTGACAAAAACATGCCACAAAACTTCAGATTCAACCACAAAACAGATGTTCTACGTCTCTGGACCTTCACATTATCCTCTTTAAAATTTAAAATATTTTTCCCTTCTCTTTTTCCTCTACAGCTCAAATACCATTTTTTTTTTTTTTTACTTCCTACTAGCGTCAATTATACGCTTTACTGGATTAAAATTTTTTAAAAAATAGTAATATATTCCGTTAGTCATTCACTTTTTGCTATTACTGAAGCACTTTCTGATATCGGCCATTTTCGATCATTTTTATATATCTCCCCCCCCCCCAACTCCTGGGGCTGAATTTTATTTTATTTTATTTTATTTTATTTGTACCTATTACAGGAAATAAATCCCAATTACAATAGGCTTACATATTAGTAAAACATCAGTGAGTATAATACAAAAAGGAAAAGAAAAAAGTGAAAAAAGAGAACAGATAAATAAAAGTTAGAAAGACACTAATAATGTAACTCCATAGCATACAAGATAATTTGAAAATATAATATTCAACTTAGATATTTTCACAACAAGGTTTAGTATTTATTCACACGCTGCTTATATTACAATAGATTTAATTGTTTTTATATAAGATGAAAAAGATGATGAAAAATCTAACTCAATATTGGTTACCGATAATTTATTGTAAGTTTTACACATTCTCATTAGTGGTGAATTCAAGTATGCTTCGGTTTTAGCTCTTGTAAGATGGAATGGCACTCTGTTACGAAGATAGGTATTTTTTTTTTTTTTACATTAAAATGTAATTTACTCAGTAATTCCTGATTATCTACAGTGCCATTTACTAGCTTGAACAAAAAAAAGTAACAGGGAAATCTCCCGTCTTACAGATAACATAGAATAGTTAAATATATTTAATAATTCCTTATAAGATATGTTTTCTCTAATGGAATTTTGCTTATAAATTTTATAATACAAATATCTCAAAAATTTCTTCTGAATACGTTCGATTTTCTTTTCATAACACTTGTAGTAAGGCGACCATATAATAGAAACATATTCACTTTTACTACGAACCATACTGTTAAACAGGGTTGTATAAACTTTAATCTGTTTAAACTCTCTTGTATTTCGTATTAAAAAAACGAGAGATTTAAGTGCATCGTCTACAATATTGTCAATATGTTGTTTGAAACATAATTTACTATTTACAAGTATACCTAAATCATTTACTTCATACACTTTTTGTATAATAATATTGTTAATTTTATAGTCATGAACGTAACTAGAGACCTTTCTCGAAAACGAAATTGATACACATTTATTGATATTAAATGGTAACTTATTTTCAATACTCCATGCATAACAGTTATCCAAATCTGCTTGTAGTTGTAATAGATCATTACTATCTCTTATCTCCTTATATATTTTCATATCATCTGCATATAATAGACATTTTGAATTTCTAATGACAGTAAGCAAATCATTTATAAATAACAAAAACAATAATGGGCCAAGATTAGAACCTTGGGGTATACCTGAAGTTATGTCATATACTATTGAGTTAGTTTGATTGAATGTTACGTACTGCTTCCTACCTTGTAAATAAGAGCATAGCAACATCAACAATTTGTCAGAAAAACCCATATTTGATAATTTCATTAGCAGTATATCGTGGTCAAGTCTATCAAAAGCCTTTGCAAAGTCTGTGTATATAGCATCAACTGTAGATTTGTTATTAAGATAGTCAAAAATGTCTTGAATAAATGTAAATAAATTCGTAGTGGTAGACCGTCCTGCATAGAATCCATGCTGATAAATTGAAATATATGGCTTTACATGGTTGAAAATTTTTGTATATAATATCTGTTCAAATATTTTAGCTAGGCCTGAAATCAAAGATATCGGCCTGTAATTTTCTATTTTGTCTGGATTACCTTTTTTAAGTATTGGACATACCTTACTAGCCTTCCAAAATGCCGGAAAAGTGGATGTTCTTAAAATAAGATTAACTATGTGAGCAAGAGGTGTTATTAATACATCAGCACACCCCTTAAAAATATAAATTTGAATCATATCAGGACCACTAGATTTCGAGGATTTTAACTTATTTATAGAGATTAAAATTTCGTTATCTGTAATTGCATCAATTAATAACGGATGAGAAACATCCAATTTACCTGCATGAGGGAAATCATATGTAGCAGAGTGAACGGGATATACACTTCTAAAATAACGTGCAAAACCATCTACAATAGAATTACTAGTATTCAACTGTTGATTATTATAATACATACAATTAATTGTATTATTATTTCTCTTTTTACGTTTAGTAAAATTCCAGAACGATTGAGCATTGCCTCTTATTGTATCCTCAACTTGCATTATATATGATTTGTAAGCTTGAGATATTTTACTTTTTGATTGTCTACGTAAATTAACATATTTGTCATAGTTATAATCCGATTCATTTTTATGCCTCCTATAATATTCTTTTTCTTTTAAAATATTAATAACTTCTGAGGTAAACCAACTTGGATATCTGTTCTTTTTAAACATTCTTTTCATAAGCACATTTTTGTCAATAATATAATTAAAAATATCATAAAATTGTTTAACAGCATCATCAACATTATTACATTCTAGTAAACTTTTCCAATTTTGTAGCTGTAGCATTTTGTATATATTTAAAAAATCTGCCTTATTGTAATTATATACAGTAACTGGGCTTAATAAAACCTTTGGTATGGGATTTTTTAACAAGCATTCACATTTTAATGAGGGATGATGTGTATCTTCAGGTAGCAGTGGAAATTCAGATCTATTTACCGTAATTCCATTTTGAATTTGGATTTAAACGGCATCAGAAGTATCACTGTTCATCCCAGCGACCACGAAAACTATAGATTCAACAATAATATCGGCCATTTTCAATCATGTTTATATATATATTCCCCTAACCCCTTCCTGTAAGTTGCACCGTCAAAGTGAAATGATAAAAACCACCCCAGGCCCGAACTTTATCAATTGTGAAAATTTGATCAAGATTGGTTGGGTGGTTCAAGAGTTGTTAAAAAATGAAATGAAATCTGAATTTTACGTCCCACGGATATGCTGGTTAGGCTAAAGGAGACGGTGATGATGAGTAATGAAGAAAGTGGGAGGAAACGGGGGGAACCCCGAGAAAACCCACCCACATGGTGTTTGTCCACCACAAAGTTCACTTGGCGGGGGCTGGGATCGAACCCAGGACCCCAAGCACCAAAGGTGAACGCTCTACCACTGCGCCACCACGGCCCCCAAGAGTTGTTAAGTCACAAACATAGTGACCATTTTTATTTTTATAGATTCTTTAAAAGAAAAATATCCACCCACTTTACTTTCAACCATATATTTGCCTTAGTTAACAACTCCATGTCTTTGTCACCAGTGGCGGATCCAGGATATGATCAAGGGAGGGGCTAAACCATAGTTTGCCGCTTTATCCAGTGCAATACAGGATTGAAGTCCATTTTATCCAGGGTATACCTGAGGGTCAATGGGGGGCTATAGCCCCTATAGCTTCCCCCTTGGATACGCCCTTGTTTCTCACCAAACAGTCTCACAACACCATAAGCGAGACGCATGAGAGCTGTTAGTCATAATATTATTACCAAACTTCTGGACTTTTTGTCTACCGCAAATCAATAGACAAGAGTCTCATTTCTGACATATGCATGGCAACTATGCTTTTGTTCAGTGAGGTTACGACCTTAACCAACAATCAACGTTGCCAAAACGTTGTCACAAAAAGTCACTAAATGAAAGATGAAATCACTCTAGCAGTGGCGTATTTACAGGAGGGCTTCCGGGCTTAAGCCCCCTCCGAAATCTTACTTACTATAGTAAAGTATATCTTGCAGAATTTTACATTTTCAGGCAAAGCCCCTCCCCCCGAAACAAAATCGTAAATACGCCACTGCACTCTAGTTTTGAATGTAAAGTTGCTACAAATTGGAGCCGTAATATTTCCGACACAATTATTGCTATAATATAAACGTAGCTTTTAAAAGTTGGTTAAAGGGACAAGTTTTGGCGGTAAAGTGCAGTGGCGTATTTACGATTTTGTTTCGGGGGGGGGGAGCTTTGCCTGAAAATGTGAAAATGTTGAAATGGCTTGAGTGTTGAAATGGATATCCAAATCTTTAATAATGGAATTGTTTCAACAATAAAGAAAATTCTAAATAAAAAATCGGCACGGATTGTTGCCTTCGATAGGTTATGAAGTTCCTTCTCGAATAATTTGAAGTCTCTAGGCTGAAATTTGTAAGAGAAATCGTGAATTTTCGTGAAAGGCAAAAAATACACGAGAAAAATACGAAGGTTGTAGTGACATCTACCGGCAAAACTTGTCCGTTTATACCAACCTTAATATATACATGTTGGAATGAGTTTATGGCAAACATAGTGATGTGATAGATGATCTCAGATGGAAACCTTCTCTTTTTTCTTCGTATATAAATCCATATCCGAGTACGCCTCATTTCGACTCTATAGGGCAGCGTTTCCCAACCTTTTTCAACTTGCGGCACACTATGGATGTAACTTGAATTCTTGCGGCACACTCATAGATTTTATTATATTTAAATATAAAATACCATGGTATCTTTTTCTGTGATTACTGATCTCCTCACAGAGAAGAAAGCTCGATCAACTGGTTTTCCACCATGTAAATCATTATGCTTATTTTACATTCTAATTTAAAAATAGAAAACAATTGCAATGAAATATTGGACTTAGCTTTTTAAAAATACACTTTCTTTTTCGAAAACTGCATCCAAACTTTCACTAACAAGAAAGACCACTAAATAACGAACGAACAAACAAATATTTTTTTACTTTTAAAACACAAATGTAGATAATTCGTATGCATGTTTGTTTTGTCGAAAGGATTAAATATTTTAAAATTTGAAGTTACGAAATAGTCTGCAACAATAAAGAGGCAATAATGGTCATAACGTCTAACAATGATAACAAATACCTTTTTCAATATTAAAAATGTACAGAAAAGTAACGCGGGATGAAACTTAAAATTGTAGATTCATATTAGAGGTTTATAGTAATGTGAAATACAAATATACATTTTTCCCTATGTCCTGCAAATTTAATTGCTATAAAATTAATAATTTTGTATCGATTTACTGGCGGCACACCGGTTGGGAAACGCTGCTATAGGGCTTTGAAGTTGCCAGGATGCTATAGGTTTTGCCTTTCTGATTCAAGTAAATCGCCTGCAAGATCCGTCAACCCGCTTTACGTAACTCTTCTACTGGTTGCTTAACACGAGGATATCAACCTTTGCAACACCCTACCTATTAACGACAATGATAATCTCATGAGTTCAAAACGACCCCCTGAAACGTAGAGTAGAAAAATAACGGCACGTTTTCTTAAAATTTAAATTACCTGTAGAACTGACAAATCTTACAAAATATGGAATCGACCAGTCACAATGACACGTTTCTAGAGCTTGTGGTTTCCGAGATCTCGCTGTCGAAAGGACTTTGTCACAACTATTATTATTTTCTGTTCTTCCTGTTAATGTTTTCTTCCATTGACTTTTTGGGCATGCCAAACGGTATATGATATGATATTTTTGAGCTTTTCGCCCCATGTTTCTTTTCTGTCCTTCACTAAAGAAGACAACGAAAAATGAATGAATGATAATAAAATGGATAGCGAAAGGACAATACATAACATTCACGCCCTGAGATGGATTTGAACACGCGACAGACAGATACTAGGATTGGAACGACCATATCTTGAACTCATTGGTTGGTTGGATTGAACGTTTGGGTTTCTCTTAGCATTGAGGCTATATATGGCGTAGAATTACAGCTTAAAGTAGAACTAGAACCAGCGAAATGCGTTCAAAATTCAAAGTTCTTCGAGCAGAAATCGAACTTGAAATCCTATGTAACAAAAGGCGCGTCCCGCTGCTAGAGCATGGGGGAAGGCAGAACTGTAAGTCATTAAACACCTACTTGTATTCTGCGATTTGACGTCGAAATCGGAGGTAGGTGAACGGGTAATGCTGACCATTCACAATCGAGACGTCTTGGATTCGAATCCCTTGACTAACGTTTTCCGATGTATTTTCAGCTTTACTATAGAGGAACCAGTAAGAGGTCTCTGACAGGTTGCAGAGGCGTTACCACCACTCACGTGTCAAGGCTTTTATCTCTGCATGAAGGGCGGATCCAAGAGGGGGCTATAGGGGCTACAGCCCCCTCCCTTGACCCTCAGGTATACACTGAATAAAATGGACTTCAATCCTGTTTTACACTGGATAAAGCGGTAAACTATGGTTTAGCCCTTGATCATATCCTGGATCCGCCACTGTGTGCATCTATAGTGGCAATTTAATTAATGGTGTAAGACAAAGTGTCCGTGGTTGGTGTGGTAACACCAGCACCAAAGTAGAGGCTGCATTTTTCCTCTGCATCTCGTAAAAAACTTCAGAGATTATCTCTTGTTGGTCCTGCTATAGCCAAATATTAGAACTGTACAGCTGAATGCTAAGTAACTTCGCAGCTAATTGAATAAATGAAACGATTTGGCACACTTTTGAGGGAGTAACCATTGTTCAATTTTAGAAAAGTTTTGTATGTCTACCGACGAAGGAAAGAAAACCTTGTTTACTTGAGTTTCTCCAGCGCAATTCTCGATTAACAGAACATACAACACGAGCTCTCTCGTGGCTAAGCGGTTATGTACGCGCCTTTGGTGTGGGAGACCCAGGTTCGATTTCCGGCGGGAGCTCATGTGGTTCGGATCCCACGTTAAACTGTAGAACCACGTTTCGTTTTATGGTATCAATGTGGATTGAATTATTATTATTATTATTATTTTTTAAAAAACTAGAAGTGTCGCTCAGGCACCCGCCAAAAAACATTCACCAGTTCTCTGCCAAGATTTGTTCTTTCCTCGGCGAGCATACAGATACATCCATTCCTTTCGCACAAGGAAAGGAAGGGAGAAAAATCCTTACAACTCCCCGTGACTCGTTTTCGTCACGTCGTTGCGGTTGGTTGCGCTTGAAGGAACGAAATAGCAATCAAAAGCTTTTCCTATGAATGCATCTACTCATTTTTTTTTAAGAAACATAAAACATAAGCACACTCTCTTCCACGCACCGTAAAGAAAAAGAAATGCAAGACATGCATTTTTTTAAAAAGCAGTGCAGTTCAATCCACAGCGATGACTGCATTGCTGTAACAAACCGTGTGACATCATATTACGTGAAGCACACACAGAGAGAGAAAGCCAAAACGTCTTTTGCTGCAGAACAAACGGTCGAGCGCTAGTGGCTAGTTGTTAAGTCAAGAGCGCGGTGTGTACAAGGATAGTTGTTGTATCGTTCAGCTACGCTTTGATATTCTCACTGCACTGTTTCTAGTCTACCAGTCAATAAATTAGCTAAAGGCATTAAGCATTCACAGCACGCGCATCGAGAACAACTGAATACAAATACAGCGTCAATAACTTCTGTCAATAAAGTGTTGAGTTGATTGAGTTGATTTTAGTTTAGCGTCCCTTTCAGCAGCGAGGCTATATGAGACGTGGACCTACTGATTAACGTGGAATCCGAACCACATGAGCTCCCGCCGGGAATCGAACCCGGGTCTCCCACGCCAAAGGCGCGTACGCTAACCGCTTAGCCACGGAGGAACTCTGTCAATAAAGTGGATCTACTTACGATGTACAAAATGCGCGTATTCCTCTTGTTGAGGATCGTGAAGACTGGATACTAACTTAAAAAAAAAAAACATCACCCAGTGCCGGATTTGCGTATACGCTAAACAAGCTATAGCTTAGGGCCCTACACTCTTGGGGGCCCCAAAAATTAAAGGAAAAAATTGAATGCACATTTCCAAAATATAAGAAAAACAATAAATAAAGTAAAATCTACATATAGCAACAGTCCTTCTTTTGTGTAGGTCCCTTCTTCTAGCCTGCTTCCTAAAATATCACTGGTTTCTTCATTTCTGTATATAGGGTCCTACGTTCATTTGAACACATAAAGGGCCCCATTATCTTCAGTAGCTTAGGGCCCCACCAAATCTAAATCCAGCTTTGGATCGACCCATCCAAAATTAGAACAGTCTTTCCCTAACCTCTTCTTCATCCTTCTTTCTTTTGACATCTACCACACATTTATATCACACTCATAGTAAAGCAATTCATTCTCCAAAGCGTATTGTCCAAACTCTGTTTCTCTTTCAACTATCTCTAGCAGGGTTGTTCTCAGGCCGGCCGGCGTATGTCATCAACAGCGCCTTGGGTACACATTGTGAACAATCGCCCTTAATCACCACATGATTTTCGAACACTTACAATAACAACCATAGCATGCCGGGTTTGGATCGGGAAGGAATGCTTCTTTAACCCTTACTTGAAGAGTCTTTGATTTGTCCTATGAACCAATCATGCCCTAGATTACTAATCAGAAGTTAACGCTTCCTGCATTGTAGTAATGATCATGATAATATACCTATAAATTTATTATTTTTTTACGGTTTCTTTCTTAGGTTAAAAATATTTTACCACTTCTTCCTAATTTTTTTCGACCTTTTCATGAGGTTGCGCCTCTGGGTACATGTTCAGTGGCCGTTTATAAAACCTAGTGAGATCGTTCCGTTGATTTGTGAGACTTGGGGCGAAAGTAAATTATGGAGCCAATGATGTAGGAAGATGAGAATTCCATATCCAGAATAAATACATTATTTTGCGAAAACTTTTAACTTTTCATGTGATAGTGATAATCCGTTACGACTGCACTTCACGATATTAATAGTATACAGGTCGTAAAAATGATGGTTCATAATCTTTAATATTTTGAATCACATGAATGAATTAGAAATAGTAAACTTCTTACTTTCCCTGATAAGTCTCTTCCCTTCTACGTTGCGGGGGCCCTTAAGCGTAGTGTTTGGGACTGTTCTGAATGCCTGTAGACACTGTTCTTAGTGTTTGAAATACAGATAAAAGAAACGGCCTTTTTTTTTTTTTTTGGATGAATGCTTTTCCCCATATAAAAAGCTGTTTTTTTAATGGATGTCTTCTCCATTTAAAAAGCCGGATATTTTTGGATGGATATTTATTCCCCGTATAAAAAGCTGTTTTTTTGGATGGTATTTTTCCCTATATAAAAAGTTGGATATGTGTTTTTGGATAAGTGTTTTTACCCACATAAAAATTCTGCTTTCTTCTTTGGGTGTTTGTTTTTCCCCATATAAAAAGCTGGTTTTTTTCGATGAATGTTTTTCCCATATAAAAAGCTGTTTTTTTTCTTTGGATGAATGTTGTTCTCCATATTATCCCCAAAAGCCGGATATTTTGGATGGATGTCTATCCTCCAAAAAATGCTGGTTATTTGGATAGATGTTTAGGGTATTTTTTGCACAAATAACCCTACGGTCACGGTGTATGGTATTCAGGACTGCTCATGATACGTGATGAAAGAAATTTCATGATGTAGTACGAGACGAGACTCATTCAATAGAAACTGATACACTTCCCAAAATCAAACACGATTTTCATGACACCTTTTCGAGAGTGTCAGTTTCAACTTCTATATCGTAGGCTACACTAGTGTCATTCAGAATCGTAAGATGCTACCATCTACTTTTTATCTAATTGAGTCTTCATGTCTACTACTTTAATGTTCCAAAAGGACGCGAGCCATAGCAAAGAACTCTGGGGGCCACTTCTGACCCGCGGGTCATGCGTTGAGGGTCCCTCACTAATAAAACACATGAGACTACTGGTATGAAATGAGATGAGTTCAGTTACACGATTCTGCTCTTCAGGTTAAGAGGAACGAAGATTAAAGCACATGGATGATTATAGAAGTGGTGAAATGAGAAAGTGGGAGAAAAAGGGAGTGCCTCGAGGAAAATCACGGATAAGATGTTGTCCACCACAAACTAACTTGTCCGGGGATCGAACCTCAGGATAAGCGATCTACCACCGAGCCATCATGCCCCCATGAGACTACTGACATCGATGAAGAGTCTTGTTCGCTTTCACCTATCTTCCAAGTAAAATCTGAAAGAACATTCCTGCTTTACACCGATACAGATTAAACTTACGATTTGCCATATTCCACACTGGAGTGAAAAAGATCGTATTTAACTGAGCTTCCTTTCAAAGGTTCGTGTTAATCTAACTGAAGTCTCTTCATGTGACCTTTTCGTGATTTTCTGGCTTCGTCCATTTTTTAGCAACTCTTTTTAAGAACTTGTGAGCAAGCAACAATGAACGACGTAATTCCTCTCTCTATATGATTTAAGGAGGCAGTTTTGGGAGGTCAGAGTTCGAACAGAAAGAAAGGTGAACTAACGGATCGATGGACATAAATCATATTTCCAACAATTTCTTTTAAAAAAAAACTCCTACTCGCTCTCTTCTCTATACCTTTATAAAAATGGTCCATTTGTTACGTTACTAACAAAGCCGCCAGGATTTACACGCTAAATACATTATTCATTTATGATATAGTAAATGGACTATTTTCTTTTCATGTAATCTCTTAATTGAGAAAATACATATTTCATTGGTGATCTAGAACATACACGCAACTTGATTCATTAAAATTTATGCAAACTGAATCCATTATTTTAACTCGTATAATATAGTCTGAAATCGATAGGGGAAACTCAAGAAGAACATTTCTATAACGCAAAATTGCGCCACATGTACTGCACCATTCTTAGAATATTTCTTCAAGTCCAATAAATAAATAAATAAATAAATAAATAAATGAAATTTAATTCAACATCCTTCAAATATGCCATGTAGATAGAGTCCTGCACGGGTCGAATTTTTCGGCCCGAGCTCAATCCAGCCCGAATGTACCTAGGCCCGGCTCAGCCCGGGCCCGAAAATATTTGGAGATTTTCGGCCCGAGCCCGATAAATTTTAAAAGCTTTTGGCCCGACCCCGGCTCGATAATTTTTTAAAAACAATTAGCTCAAGCCCCAATCTTTCTCAAAATTTAGTATTAAACTTGACCTAACCCTCAGAAACATTTTCTAAACTCTGGTTCACAACCTGACGCTTGCCTCCCGAATGGCACCAATGCCTCCTACAACTTTGCCTGTCATCGAGAGAACAAAAACTCCATTTCCTGTAACAAAAAATCTAACTTAATTGATTTTTAGCATAAAGTGAAGATGGCAATATTGTTTAGCGACAGGTAAAACTTTCCCGCCCTTTCTTGTCATATTTTGGGTTCATTGAAGGTCAAGGTCAGAGCTCAATTTACCGCGCAATGCCTGCAATCTTTTATAGTGAAAATGGAGCCGCTAAGCAACACAACATTTTGTAACATTTTTCACGGGCACACTTCTTCAATGTTTGGTTTTATTCCAATTATCGTTAAACGAAAGTTAATAATTATTAAAGAATTGCAATTAATCGGCCCCAGCCCGGCCCGACCTGAAGAGAAATCAGTGTTGGCCCGCCCAAGCCTGGCCCGTGCAGGTCTCTAGTAGACTAAAAGAGATGACTTAATTAATGAAAGTTTAGTTTGATTGATTGATTAGGAGTTTAGCGTCCCGTTCAGCACTGAGGCTGTATGAGAAGTGGACCTAGAGTTCAAGGTGGAATTCGAACAACTATAATGCGTTCAAACATTAGTGCTCTCCCATATTCAGCCCGGTATTCTAGGACGAATGATCTGAAAGTAAGATTCCAAAGTCTGCAGTGAAACGCGTATGTTATTTCCTGCAATCAATACAGCCAACATATAGTACATATATTAGTTATTCTTCGACATAGTTTCTATATCGGTTGATGCACTTATCGCATCGTGGGATGAGTTTAAAGATTCCCTCCTGGTAAAAACAGTGTCCTTGCATGTTCAGACACGTTGTCACGAAATATTTCACCTCCTCGTCTGAAGCGACAAACGACGGCCTCCTAGGCGCTCCTTCGAGTGTGGGAAAAGGTGAAAGTCGCTTGGAGCGAGGTCCGGGCTGTAGGAAGAGTGGTTGATGATGTCCCAGCGAAACTGTTTCTTCTGGCGTTGGTTGGATAGATTACGTCGAACGCATCAGGAACAAACTTTCCGGTAGTGCAGAATGTCGTGCACAATGTAACGAACGCTTCCAATTCTGCCATCAGATGTAACGGGATTCTTCTGTTGGCTTGAATCAGCTCGTCCACGCGAGCTGTGTTCAAATCTGTTGATGATATGTTGAGTCTTCCACTGCGCTCCTCGTCGGTGACTTTTCAACTACCAGCCGCAAACTTTTGACACCATTCTGCGACATGCTGACGAGACATTACAGTCTCTCCGTAAACATCTTCCAATTGCCGCTGAATTTCAACCACGGTAACATGCTTCGCCCACAGAGAGCGAATAACTGAGCGGACTCAAGAGTGCCGATTTCTCTGTAAATTTGGGGAAGAGGGGCATTCAGATGCAGAAGGTAAATATGTGAGGATTTTAAGACAAATTGCATTCAAATTATGCCAAATATTGTGTATTCATAAATACAAAGAGAGGCCCACATGAACTTTGGAGGGCCCGGGCCCCCCAGGATTGGCGCCCTTGAGCGGACTTCTTTGCGAGATCAGTTTCCCAAACGAGTCGCCATTTGTGTTTACCTACAACTAGCGCCTTAAGTGACGGATGGCTGAAACTCTGCATAATTGCCAACTCCACGTATTAAAATTGCCGCACACTCCTCATTCTTTTAAAACAAACGAAACTCCAGAAATATCGGCCTTGTAACATTAGTTTTTGATCATTCCTCATATACACCAAAGACACACGCGCTAGCCAGCAGAAGAGAGAGAAAGGCATTTGCGTAAGAAGAAAAAGTTGTTCCAGCTATGTTAAGAGCACTCAGTTTATTCGCAGACACTATACCCTATTTCCATTATCTCATCATCTAGAATACCACTTAAAAAAAAAGAAAAATACAGTGTTAACTCAATTAAAATATTTTCCTCGTATCTTTCTACTATTAACGGAGGTTGACTTGTGACAAAATAGTCCTCGTGACGAACGCAGAAACGAGAAAAGAGAACTGATGAATAATGAAGAACCAAAACACTGCACTGCACTGAAAGCGTTTTACTGTTAGTTTGGTTAAAAAAAAAAAAAAAAAAATCATTAATGAAAATGTGATTTTCTTGTTCGTGAACTTTTGGTAGATTCTTGCGTTCTAAATGAATCTCATTTAAATGTGATATCAGTGGCGTCGGAAGTATTTTTCAGCTGGGGGGGCAAACTGCTGTCTTGAAAAAAGACACGGGAATATAACATAGGTAATATATTACTAATATATGTTTGTAATGTAACAATACAGTTTTGTGCCGGATTTTGGTCTGGTACAGAAATTTTCAATCACTGAAATCAGAGTTAAAAATATATAAAATTGTAAAATTTCTACTGCTCACAATGACTATTTGTAAGTACAATTTTTACCTTTTTATATACTGGTACATATTTTTAATTGTATTGGACGTGGTCATACAGACACTATTAAAGAATCTTAAAGGTACTTAAATGACTTGGAAACAAGGAAATTAAAATTATATTTTTAAAACTCCAGTTCTAGTGTTGCAGTACACTGTAGAATTGCTATTTAGAACTACAAACTTTGTAGCACTTTGTAGTAGAAAGTAACTCGAACATTATAAAACAGGCTACATAATCAAGTAAGAAATAAGAAAATATATTTTTCTACCTACTTGGCTTCGTGCCAGAAATGGAAAAATGGAATTTTCACTAAGGACTTCATAAAATTTATATAGAAAATTCAATTACACTAACTATCCAGAGTTATTTGTATTTTTTACAACACTTACTTCAGTATATCCAGTTTGTTATTACATTCACCTCTCTTCCTAATCTCGTTATATTTACTTCATTTCACACTAATAAAGTACGACACAATTAATAAGGAATAATTCAAGTTTATATTGAATTTTAAGTGTTACTTTGTAATTTTAATAATTGGTTATATAACGCATAACATTTTCACTTACGTAATTCTACATTTATTTCTTTTCAAAATTGACCAAAAGTATCTTTTCTTTCGCTTGTCTTTGATTTGAATTTTCTTGCAATGGTGTTTAAATGTAAGTCTGGTCGCTACACATATGCAACAACAGCAGATGAGCAATCTTTGCTGCGTCATGGACGTCCTCATATATGTCTTTAGACGACGCAAATAGCTGAATGATCTTTCGCAAATGCTCAAGAAGCTGGCATAGTGAGAACGAAAGTCCCTAGACGAACAACTTGGTCGAGAAGGCTGCGAACAGTTGGGGCTTCAGCGCTAATAGTTTTAATATTCTGGTGGTCGTCAGCGACTCAGTCGTCATTAAAGTAGGTGGAAGCAGCCTGAGCTGAGCCCATAATCTATCCAGGTTAAAATCCGACGCGTGAACTCCCAATTCCGGCTTCAAATAATCTCTTAAGAGAGGTCCACCAGCACATATAGCTAGCTCCTTCACAAAGTATCTTCTAAACTTTTATGAGTTGTTTGAGGCCTGGCTGATTGAAGCGACGCTGCACTTCATTCAACAAATAGTCAATGATTTCGAAGTACATTTTTGGAAGATCTAATACAGGTTCTAGCGTAGCTGCTATAGAAGGATTATCAGTCTGCTCCAACCTAATTGGTGTTCTGTTTGATTTTGATGAAGTGGGCAATTTTAAGTGTAGTCTGTCTGCATTTTCCTTTGCTTCCTTATAGATGTTTTCATATGCACTGTCCGGTCGTAAGTTTCTCAGAGTATCCTGATAGAATTGCTGCTGCTCTTTTAGCTCCAGAAGCAGAAGCTTCAGAATTTTGAAGCACTTTCGCCAGTTGTCCGCAAGGTACAAAAACGCGTATACTGAGTACCAGAAAAAATATCATTCCGAATTTGTTCATTCTTTTCAAATACCGTTTTAGAATTACTTTTTGATCATCATTTGGACCACTTGTATTATTAATGATTCTTTTCCAACGTGATTTGAATTCGTTTGTGTAGTAGATTGAAATCTGATTAGAGATTTTCGCCTAACACACCAGCGAGTAGGACAAAGTGGCAGCAAATGTTTAGGATTACTTTCGTTGATAGTTTTACAGGGTTCAAGAACAATGTCGGCGTATATTGTCTATCGTTTTGCAGAATCCAGGTTGATGTTTCAAACGTCTTTCACTATGGCCCATACATCACACAAAGATTCGCATTTTCGTGCTACTTCCTGCAATGGAAGATCTAATGCATGATTATTGCAATGAATGCATACAGCTTTCGGATGTTGAGCCGAAATTATCTTTTGCACACCATTCACCCGTCCTGACATAATAGCTGCACCATCATGACACTATTCGCGTATATTTTCTGCATTCAGGTTATGTTTCGTTAGAATATCTTTGATCATGAATTCTGTTTCCGAATTTTGTACCATATAGGGTGATCATTCCCATAAATATTTTGTTGGGTTTGATGAATCAGAGTCAATACAGCCTACACAGAGATAACTGTTCTTTCTTTGAAATATCAGTCGTGGAGTCGGCTATGATTGCATAAAATGGACACTCTAACTTGTGCTACCAAGTCTCTCTATATTGCATATCCCATAATCTTTAAAATTTCATTCTTTCAATCAGCACTAAGCCAGTTATCCCGTCGATTAATCCATTGATTGAGAACAGGCACATCCATTTTTCTTTCAGCCAGCAGTGACATCAAATTATCCGTACTATGCAAATGTCCACTGATTGCTTGACCACTGCGAGCTAAATATCTAAGACTACTGATTATTACAAGTAGCGACTGTCTTGCTTGTTCTTGTTGTTTACGAACTTGGTCTGAATGGAGACTTGAAACAGGTGTTTTGTTTCTGCACTCATATCTTAACCCTTTCACTACCACTGGGACATATGTGTCCCACGATAAATTCTCAGAGGACCCGTGGTAATTTACCGCATGTTATTGCTATGAATCGATGTTCCACTAGTAAAGAGAAGCCTGCTAATGGTTCACAGAATTCTTATGAACATTATCAAATAGGCAGTAGTGGAAGTGAGCGTGAACAATGAAAGTAAGGACCAACGTGTTAGTGATAAAGCAGTGGTTGCATATACTGTCATTTGGAAAAGGATGCTGAAATGTAAAATATTGGTAATCATAAATACTATCCAGTTGTTTTTCTGCCAATATACGTATTGAAAATAGAAGATGATCATTCATGTCACTACCACTGGGACATAGAGGTCCCACGTAAAAATATCAGCGAGATACATAATGTCCCACCCTTCCCACGTTGAAAAACGAAACGGCGGAAAATGTTATATATATATGTGTGTGTGTGTGTGTGTGTGTGTGTGTGTGTGTTTGAAAACAACTTAAAGTAGCCATATATTAATGTTTCTCACTCCGAAAAAAAAAAATATGGTAGTGAAAGGGAACGACAATGGAGTTCGGATTTTTCATCTGCTTTGAATTATTAATCCTACCTTATACATTTTTCCTCCTCACTATAAAACTTACTGCACTCTGCATATTGTTTGTGAGAACATTAATTTAACTTCATGGAAAATGCATTTAGGTCCTAAATGTCCTGTTACCAGGGGCGATCGGGGCGATTGCCCCCCCCCAGAAGAGGAAGCTTTCTTATTTTGTATATATAAATAAAACCCACCCCAAAGTTTGGAGCCCTTAAAAGTAGCAGTATGACAACCCATCGCCCCCCCCCCCAGAAGTCGGACCTTGATCCGCCCCTGCCTGTTACTCATTTAAACTGTTATATTTTTCAAACTTTAAAATCTCGCTCGACGACTCGTTTCATATTGCAGACTTAAGATTACTTAAACAACATTTTTTAAAGAATTTACAGTGTTTTGAGAATGTACACCAATGGAAATAAGGAGAATTTTCAATTCTTTTTCCTAACTCTTTCTGTCTAACATGGGGGCAGAAAAAGCGCCGGGCCCTTGTTTCAAAAAGAAAGATGAATATGGAATAGAGAATTTTTTCACATTACCATAAAAAGCAAAATTTAGTTCTTATAATCAGTGTTGTGTGATGTTCTTACAGTCTGAAAGTGAGGGGGCAAAACGAGTATCTTGCCCCCTGTGAAAATTTCAGGAGGGGCAACTGCCCCCTTGCCCCCCCGGTTCCGGCGCCCCTGTGTGATATGGAATTGAATACATGTAAAATGTAAACATTTCGCTGGTCAGTTTTCTTTTTATGGTAAAAAACCATTCCTTCTCTACTAGCTTTCATACATTGTGTGAATACAGAGAATCTCTCGCTTACTCATATTTACGAATAGTAAATAAGTTTGCCAATTCAAATATTTAACCAATTGAAAATGCTCCAACAGCATTGCCAGAACGAATTTTAAAAATAATTAATTTTTCTTATTAATTTCTACTGGATTTATGCCAATTGTTCTATATACGTAGGGGCGTAAATAAGGACCCAGCATTGCGGGGGGCCCAAATCGTGATGTGAGATGTAGAGAAGAGAGCCCCACTCCACATTATCTGCGGGATGGCCCTCAAGCCTTTAGTTACGCCACTGTATATACGTATTTTATTATTATACTTATTAAACAATTCTTGTAATATATCTATTTATAATTCCCTTGAGTACTTAATTTTTTTCCACATGTTCTGTTTAAAGGTTGTGTTAAAACGTTCTACGATATATATATATATATATATATATATATATATATATATATATAATTCTGTAATGAACTTCTTAAGTTCGTTGAAAACACGTCTGCATGAATATATGGAAATATGATATAAGTTGAATCCAACATTGGCTTTTTGATACGACGATATTAATTCCAATTGAAGAATAATAAAGAGCACGATGACTCACTGGTAGAGCTTTCACCTGTGATACGAAGGACCTCTTGTTCGATCCCTGGTCATGTACGTTTGTGATGAACAACATTGTGATGTAGGCCCTCCCTGCTGGGCTAGTAGCTAGCATGAGCCGTTTTGATGCATTACATTGGTTTTGAGTGTATTATGGCGGTTGGTTCGGATTCTACTTTAAACTGTTGCAGAGTTTCCAATCTCAGAGAACAAAATTAACGTTTTTTGTCTTTAAAATTAGCGCATATTAAAAAAAAAATATTGTTTATTCGTTATGCACGAGATAATGGTAGAAACGAGTATAATACTGCTAATAATAGCCATAATATATATAATAAATTTATCTAGTAATCTTCAGTTCCGAACTCGCAAGTCGGCATTACTGTCCTCACCATGTTTTATCCTTATTAACAGTATGAACAACATTTCCACCCCCTCGTAATCGTAATTGAATTTAAAGAAGGGATACAGGGTTGCCATTTACCAATTCTCAAATCGTTAGTAATTTATTTTAACGGAAATGATTATTAAAAATTGTCTGTATATGTGCTTTTCAATTATTTAATGCACTTTAACAATTTAATTGCACATTCACAAAACTGCAAAGAAAATAATGAGTTCTAAAATTATCGTATATTCATCTATTAACGCAAGGGCATTATCGTACATAACATTAAGGTTTAAATTATCGCATATCGCGGTAAATTATCGTATGGTTGGCAAGCTTGATTACTGTAGATCCACGTCTCATATAGTCTCAGTGCTGAAAGGGACGCTAAACTCCTAACCAACCAAGCAACTAATCGTGTCTCATCTTGTCTTGTGGGTAGCCATCTTGTCTTGTAGGCAGGGGTAAAAGTGAGCAGGAACACTGGGGAACGTCGTCCCCTCACTTCCAGAATATATCTGTGGGGTCCCCCATTTTCTAAAGAAATTACAATGGCAGAGATAAGCACGGGGGACGGTGTGACGTCATGCATCCCCCTACCTTTTCAGGTCCACTTTTACCCTTGCTTGTAGACAACCATCTTGTTTTGTGGCAGTCTCAGTCCCCGTGCTAAAAACCAACGTTATACTCTATTCAATCAATCAACCTAATAAATTACGCTAATAAATCAATCATCTGACAAAAAAGCTAATAATATCAAACGTTACAAAGATACTTACTACATAAATAAATATGTACACTAAACTAACAAACGTTTTCTCGCGTTATCAAGAACCATTGCTGATCACAGACTTTTCTTGGCACACGTCCCAATTCACTTTACAAGTGAGTAATCTGACACATAATTGGATCTAAATACAGAGAATCAGCATACCATTAACCTCGTAACAAAAGCAAAATCCCCTTTATTTTTCTTTCTCTGTTTTCTTTTTTTTTTATCTTCTTAAATGCGCATTCAGCATTTAAAGCCTTCTCTATCATCATCCTCATTAAAGATACAAGAACAAAAGAAGGTTACAGAGCGTCAACATAACACCCAAGGAAACACTTCCGAGAGGTCTTCCTTCTTTGGCATAACGCCTTTGCTGCTTTCTTGATGAACAACGATTCGACTTAGTTCTTGGTGCAGCTCCGTAAACATTCATTGCCGCTTCGTCTGTCAAAGACTCTTTGGCTCTCATCCATATTCATTTTGTCTGTCTCTTTGCCTACCCGCCCTCATGTCTTTGTAATGTACTTCTTGCATCTTCTCTTCACGGTGTTGCACCGTTGTTGTTCGCCTGGGAACCAATCTGTTCGCCTGAAGATATGTTAATTTCATGTTACAACCGCACGATGATTCATGATGTCACGACTCTTGTAAGACCTAAACATGTCTGTAATAAATTCCAGTTGACATATCATCAACATCATGTCCAAAGAGAAGCCGAACAGAACAAAGGTCGCTGTCAAAACATTTAATTTACTCGTGGAATAATATTGTACGTAAGATGCTGTGGTGATGGTAAGCTCTATCTATTGGAATAGTCCAAACGTGGAATTGAATCTCAAGCTTAATTGCTCGTGATTATACTCTTTAAACTAAAGCTGACAGTATAAGTACAAATCAATAATGATGAAATAATTTTTTGCGAACACGAAGAAGGAAGAAATTTCAATTTCCAGAGAAGGTCCATGAATATGGTGCTGTCAATCACACAGTTGTAGCCAGAATTCTGAAAACACGATACTGATGCATCTGGAACGAAGGATTCTTCAAAACAGAGGAGAGCACGGTGGCTGAGTAGTAAAGCGCTTAGCTCTAGTGTGTGGGGTGTCTGGTTCGATCACCGAACACGTACTTTTGTGGTGGACAACAGCGTGTCTGTGGGTTTTCTTGCGGCACCCCCGTTTCCTGCCACTTTATTATTCGACCAATTCTTCCATCATCATTCACCTGCCTTAAGAAGCCTCATCCCGGCGAAATTAAAATACTGCTAATTTTACAGTAATTATGTGATATCTTCAAATAGATAAAAAGATAATCGAAATGTGGAACAAGAGCGCCCTAGACAATATCATTTTACATGAGAAACCGTTATCACGACTCACTTATCTGCTTTCGATTTCGAGCCATTTTACAAAATCGGTATTTATTTTCGCGTTTCTAAACGGCTGAAAACGGAAAGCCACTAGGTGACTTGTGGTAACGGTACTTCATGCAAAATAATATTGTCTAGGGTGCTGTTGTTCCATATTTCAATTACCTTTTATCTATTTGAAGGTATCACATAATTACTGTATAATTAGCGGTATTTTAATTTCGCCGGGATGAAGACTCTTAATCATCATCCTATCATATCACTTCTGTTTTCTTCAAAACAATCGCGCGTTCATATGTTTTAATGAAAATTTCAATATTAAATTAACTTTAAAGACTTCATTCGTCGCTATAAGGTTAGCATACTCGTTTCTGTCGTGGAAGATCCGGCTTCGATTCCCAGTGAGAACACATGCGGTTCAGAGCCCATGTTAAGCTGTAGGTTCAAGTCTCATATATAGCCTAGGTGCTGAAAAGGACGCTAAATTCCTATACAAGCCACTTGGCGTAACAGCCCGTTTTGTGGTCCTTAAACCTACTCCAGCGCCATCAGTTAGCGACCGGCAGAACTACGTCAAGCCCAGCGGCGAGCACCGTGGTCAGCGTGCTGCAACGCTCTGTCCCTAACAGGCGCATCAGGAGATTTCTAGATATAGTAGCCGTCGCGTCTTGTTTTCACGTGACTTCCCAGTTTGCCTCACGACGTTGGGCGAAGAATCGAACCCGGACCACGCGGACATGAGTCCAACGCTCTAACCACTAAATTACGGTGTCCGCATAAATTTCAACACAACCAATCAAATTAATTTTAAGGGTAAATATTCCTCATAAGTAATATCACTTATAGATGTGGAGCCGCGGTGGCTCAGTGGTAGAGCGTTCACCTCTGGTGCTTGGGGTCCCGGGTTCGATCCCAGCCCCCGCCAAGTGAACTTTGTGGTGGACAAACACCGTGTGCGTGGGTTTTCTCGGGGTTTTCCCGTTTCCTCCCACTTTCATCATTTCATTCATTACTCATCATCACCGTCTCCTTTAGCCTAACCGGCATAACCGTGGGACGTAAAACTCAAAGATTTCATTTTATTTTTTACTTATAGATATGTCTGTCCATAAATTTTGTCATGATGTTGATTATCATGACGCAAAATTTGCACATACTCAGTTTTTCCAGGCTATAATGATAAAAATCCGTTCTCCGGACAGCGGTATATTGTACAAATATACGGAATCCTCTCGCTTACTACAGAAATCAGTATGGAGCATACGTTATCCATATGCTACATACGCACTGCCCTTAGATGTTACATCATGCCGTTGCAGGATGTCTGACATCTAACAGTTTTTCGTACACCCTATATCACATGCATATACTTATGTTACATTTCTCAGCTATATGTTATATATGTCCCTTTGAGATCCTGACCGCCTATATTGTTTCATACGGAAAATACGTATAGATGGAACACTTATACGGAGAGTATTATAAAACATACATTTTCAGTTATACGTCTGCTGTACGTTAAGTCCAAAAACTACAGGAAACACGCATATAACCTACCTTTTTAAGCACGCCATCTACGATTTTTTTCCCCCTCAGTGTAGAGTTAATAAACGGCGAACTAAACTGAAAATTCTCGCGATGCCTAATGAATGTGGGAAGTGGTACTGTGATCAACAAAAGATCGTTTTAATCATTGGGGATGAGTAAGTAAATTGGGAATGAAAAATTAATTAACTGTATCCACTCAAATATGAAAGTTTCAAGTGAGCTTGTGCCATCAGATATAACGGTCACACTGGTTGAGCTGTAGTGAACTAACTGATCCTTGAAGGACATTAAAAAAAAAAAAAAGTGTTAATTCTATCATAGATATTCGTTATCTTTTCTCCTAGTACAATCTACAACAACAGTCTTCAAAATCGAATTGTACGCCCACGCTCACTCAAAAATAAGCCCACAAACACACAAAAGCGTTTTTATATGTATAGATTTAGTCTTTTTGATGCGGTTTGGCTGGCCGTAATTTCCCACTGGACACATTATTGATTGAGCAACTGATGGTGTTTGACGTATGAAGAGGTTGTCTTATACTGACTACTCTACAGGGAGATGGAGAAATAGTGATCTATGGAGAAAAGAGAAAGAAAGATCTCTACAGATGCTACATCACGCGATATATATCTATATCTATATATATATATATATATATATATATATATATATATATATATATATATATATATATATATATATATATATATATATATATATATATATATATATATATGGTGTTGAGGAAAAACCTTCAACCGGAAACAGCTCTCCCGATTCTTATATTGTCTTTCTTTTTTCAACATAAATCTTCAGGATCTGGTTCAGAGGAACTTCATATATAGACGCCACCTTCTCCTCAAGATAACTTAGTTGAGCAGAACTGCACAATGCTGAGTCAGCGATGGCCATCTATCAAATCCGACACCTTGGGGCGCCTCTACGCCATGTCACTTCTCTTCCTTTTAATTGGTTTAGAGTCTCAATGAAATATATGTACAGGGTGTTTCAAAACAACATCGACGACGTTTGGGAAGTGATTCCTGAAAACAAGATAAGACAAAAAGCATATACCAACCTAGGTGTACAAGTGCATTCTTTCGGAGTTGTAGGCTGCTGAAAACATGAAAAAATGAATTTCAAAGGTCCAAAGCTCCAAAACTATGGGACCTACCGTAGTCGGATCAAGGCTTCACTTAGGAACTAATATGTACTCTATCCAAAAATGTATGTTTCAAAATTCTAAGGTACTCGCGCAACGATTTTTATAGAGGAAATTTGGCTACGGTCATATAATTTGAAGTGCTTAACAAATACCTTTATAAAAAATTGTTGCGGACATACCACAGGGTTTTGAAACTTGGATATTTGGATAGGGTACATACTAGTTCCCAAGTGAAGTCTTGACCCGACTATAGTGCATCCCATAGTTTTGGAGTTATGGACCTTCAAAGTTCGTTTTTTCGTGTTTTCGGCAGCCTGTAACTCCGAAAGGAAGCATTTGTGCACCCAGCTTGGTATATACTTTTTGTCTTATTTTGGTGTCAGGAATCACCTACTAAACGTTGTTGCTGTTATTTTAAAACACCCTGTATATACAGTGAATTACGTTAAGATATTTATGTTATTTATTTTATAACAAGTAGAAATGAAGTAAAATATCTTTAAAAATATTTCATTTCTATAAACTCGAAACTTAAGTGCCAGCCAAAAGGCTATGGACACCTGACTGGCGTACGGGTGCCCGGTTTCCAGATTTCGATGGGAGTAGAGATACTGAATGATTGTTAATAAACTATATTTTTTTTATTTATTTAAACAATATTTATTTTTCGAGTATTTATTGTGTAATGATCTACATGTGTTTAAACGTTGAAAATAGCTCATCATTGTATTTGTATGATACAATTACTTTATCTATTTATAGTTCTTATACAATGAACCATGTAAAAGTAAAACATTAGTCAGTATTGCCCACGAAACTCGTAAAGTTTCCCATCTCGTCTCAAAAACGAGACAAAAAGTGTGATATTTCTGAACTCGTCTCAAATTTGTAAAGGTATTCCTTGTCTCGTTTTCAATCGAAATTTCTCGTCTTGTACGAATATTATACGTAAAGATGCGAGAACGCTCAATAAAAAGGGCTTTGAAACTACGGAAAATGAGAAGTAAGCAACATTTTATACGGAGAACGAGAAATAAGCAAAATTTTATACGGGGAACGAGAAGTAAGTAAAATTCTAAACAGAGGAAGAGAAATAAGCAAAATTTTATACGGAAAACGAGAAGTAAGCAAAATTTTATATGGAAAACGAGAAATAAGGAAAATTTTAAACGGAGAACAAGAAATGAGAAAAAATAATACGGTAAACGAGAGAACATTTTATAAGGACAACGAGAAGTAAGAAAAATTGTATACAGAAAACGAGAAATAAGCAAAATTTTATACGAAAAACGAGAAGTAAACAAAATTTTATACGGAAAACGAGAAGTAAGTAAAATTTTATACGTAGAACGAGAAATAAGCAAAATTTTATACGGTGAACCTGAAATACACAAAATTTTATACGGGGAACGGGAAGTACGAAAAATTTTAAACGGAGAACGAGAAATAAGCAAAATTTTATACGAAGAACGACAAATAAGGAAAATTTTAAATGGAGAATGAGAAACAAGAAAAAAAATAATACGGAAAACGAGTGGCAAAATTTTATACGGAAAACGAGAAGAAAGTAAAATTTTATACAGAAAACGAGAAATAAGCAAAATTTTAAACAGAGAACGAGAAATAAGCAAAATTTTAAACGGAGAACGAGAAATAAGCAAAATTTTAAACCGAGAATGAGAAATAAGCAAAATTTTAAACGGAGAACAAGCAAAATTTTATACAGAAAACGAGAAATAAGCAAAATTTTAAACAGAGAACGAGAAATAAGCAAAATTTTAAACGGAGAACGAGAAATAAGCAAAATTTAAACAGAGAAGGAGAAATAAGCAAAAAAAAAAAAATTACGGAGAACGAGAAGTAAGCAAAATTTTATACTGAGAAAAAAAGAAACTACGATTTTCCAAGGTTTTTGTGCCTGGAATATTAAGGTTTCCCAAATATCCCAATTTTAATAAAGAAAATAAGAATGCATTCCATGTTTCCTTTTCTATTTTAACAGGAAAAAGAATTAATTATTGTTTTTTGAGGAGCGAAAAAAACATTTAAAAAATCAAAATGCGAATCAGATTGGTCATTAGAAAGGAAAGGAAAAAAAAAAGAGTTGTGGATGCATTTGGTTTTCTGATTCCAATTAATTGTTAGAAATTATAGGGATTATATTTCTGAGCTTTCGGCATTCACGGGTATTTTAGATGACAGCGTTAACGACCACGTTACGACGCGAGGCCACAATAACTTGTTCGCAGAACTATTAGAGTAATGTTCAAAAACAAAAACATTTTAGTTAAAACTTCAATAGTGTCAGCATTAAACACCGATGAAGATGGAAATACATTTCGTCTACATCCTTAAGTCTCTATTAAAACGGAAATAACACAAATCTCCTACTACTTCTGGTTTCCATATTGATCTACGAGGCGTGTTTTTAAAGTAAATACCGTTTTCAAATTCGGATGTTGTAGCGCTGCAGTTGGCATTCCATACATGCATGCTGTGTACCTACAACTGTTGGCAAGCTACAGACGCCATTGCGGAAACACTTGACCGTATTTATCTTTGTTTGTGAGTAGTTAAAATATCTCCGTCAATTTAGACTCTCGTCGACCGTGAAATACGCCTTCTGATTCGTTTCCTTATTCCTAAAGGCATGAAAGCGGCTGAATATATACTGTATACTGTTGTTGATTGAAAAAAAAGAAGATGATATAGATCTAGTTAAGTATTGATCGACGACAAAATGTAGTTAAGAAAATGTCGTTAAATCGAAATAGTTCTATGTACAGATAAATCTAAAGACTCTGTTCATTGCTGCTAATAGTTAATGCTATAACGTGTTTGAAGTTATTGTGAAATGGATAGCATTACAAATATACTTGAGTAAATCAGTTTCGAGCCCCTCAACTTCTTCTTTACCTCACCGTATAATGTGATCGTCTCCATATTTCTGGTATATCTATGTACAGGCGTTTCATTTGTTTAAGTAATTTAATAAAATGCAAATAAGAAAGTTAAGTTTTGACGTTGAAGCTGTCGTTCTTTTGGTTGATAGAATCTTGGAGTAGTGTAGATGCATATATATTTCTGACATGTACTGGATGGCTGAAAGAGATATACAGAGTCGACTACTAACACTAAAGCTGGATTCCACATATAAAGAATACTTCGAATTCGAGCCATAGTTATGCCGAACTGAATAAAATAAGGGTACGTGTTTAAATCCAATGTAATTAATTAATCACCCTGTTGATCTTATTTTGATGATCGCCTCTGTACATGCTGATATGTTAATATGTGGCTGCACACTTCCTCGCAAGTTTACGAAAATACTTACTCGACTGAACTTTTTTTTTTTTAAAATAAGAAAACGCCTTGTAACAGAATACCATATATCGCCATAATTACATTTAGGGATTTCAATCCGAAGCGAATCTGGAGAAGAAATGTCCTGAACCCTTTATTTGATGTCCGGATTCTCTGTGTTGTTGAAGATAGGATTAAGTGACAATTTTTAAATGTTATAAACTTTCAGTGATTGCAGAAGGCCATCCACTTAGTTTCCCATCATGAACATTTGTGCAGCCATTTTTAAAAGCTCTAATCCATTTCCGTGTCATTCCATCGTCGAAATAAAAAAGAAAAAGAAAATGGTAATTCAGTTTAACGTCCCATGTTATGTCCTTTAGGCTAAAGGAGATGATTAGGGATGGGCACGAACGAGTTGGAGCGAGTTTTCATTGAGACTCGACTCGAAACAGACATTTGTGAGCTCGATTCGAGAACTCGGCTCGAAAAGTTTTTTCCTGCTCGACTCGGAAATTGACTTGAATTTGACTGGAGTCGAGCCAAAACGAGCTAATTCTGTGTGTAGTTTCAAGTACTTTCTTCAAGTATCCTACATAGACAATATAATTATTATCAATGATACTTACTACAATACTATAACTTATAATAATAATAATAATAATAATAATAATAATAATAATAATAATAATAATAATAATAATAATTATTATTATTATTATTATTATTATTATTATTATTATTATTATTATTATTAACAATATCGTGTATACACGTGAAAGACGGAGGTACTGGGTTTGAGTTCCGGAGGAGTAAGTATCCGGCTCGAGCGAAAAATTGTTAAAAGTTAGAGGGCGCCGGTCAAACATGTTCAAAACTTCTCGGCCCAGGTTTAGGATTGTCAACGACAAAAGCGGCTTGGCTCACAACTCATTCACTATTGAGCTGAGCCAACAGCTCATCCAACTGAACCGGCTCCAGCTGAAACAACCGAGCTGATGGCTCACCTCAACTGAGCCGGCTCGAGCCGATGGCTCACCTAAGCCGAGTAGGTGTCCCATCTCAACCCAGCCGGCTCGAGCTTTTGCTCAGTTGAATTTTTTCGAATTTCGGAATTTTTCCGAATTTCAGGCTTTTTCTGAATTCCAGGATTCTTCCGAAATCCGGAGAGTCAAATTTCCGACTCCGAAAATTTTTGGCTATCCCGTTTTTAATTTCACTTTGACGGTGCAACTTATTGGAGGAAGAGGAGGTAGATATATATAAAATAATCGAAAATGACCAAAATTAGTGTCGAATCCATAGTTTTCGGGCTCGCTGAGACGAGCGATGATACTTCTGATGTCTTTAAATTCAAATTTGGTCTACAATAGTAATATTTAATTTTTATTTATACAGATTACTTAGGCCTATTACCTTCTGATTTTTTCATATTTTCTTTCTTTCTATCGTTTTGAGAGCGCTTCAGTAATAGTAAAAACAACTGACTAATGGAATATATTACTATTTTTTCTTATTTTACCCAGCGAAACGGATAATTGACGCTAGTTATCAATAAAAGTTAATGATTCAGAAATGTTTGATGGAATGTTAAAGTGGGAGGAAAAGGGAAAACTCCGAGAAAACCCACGAACAATAGGACGTTGTCCACAACAAACACCTATCGCATGGGATAGAACATGAGACCCCCACACCACAACCGAACCATTGTGTCCCCTATCGAAATAAAGAGGTTAGCGAAGGAGCATTATTATTACATGGGAGTTCCTAATTTTTCGACAAAAGATCTGTCCGTGATGACGAAATCCTTATAATATTGATGATTTCAAACCACGCACAAGACCATTTATATACCACAGCGAATGAAAGCACCACACCCTCTTTTTAGGTGTCCTAAAAAAAAAAGTGTTATTTTGCTAAGCACAAAACGAATTGATTTGGACTCCTGCAGAAAAAGAGAAAATCGCGGAATGGCGAAAAAGGATTATAAAATGGAAAGACGTAAAAAAAATATATTGAAAGGACGACGCCCACAATCTCGTGAAAAAGAGCTGCTCCACATAAAAAAATGGCGTCTTTTTATATTCTATTCTATTCTCACTCTTTCTTGTTTCCCCGAATTGACGCTACACACGGCGTTACTGACGCCTCTTTCATAGCTTCTCATTGCCTTTTAATGGACGAGAGACTTCCCTGTCAACAATGCTACACAAAAACCATTACAGCTTTTCGATAATGATAAAGGGTCGACGTCCTGATGGGAGGGAAAACATATACCGTATTAGACGGATATATTTCATTGCAGCATCCAAACACTACGTTTACAGAACAGACGAAATGGAAAGCTACAATAAAAGATATATATTCGAAGCATGGGCGTAATAGCTATTGCAGCTGGAAGCTCAAGGGAAGTAATAATGCTTGAATAATATTAAAATTTACAGGGCGTTTATGAAGTTACATGTAAAGGTTCGACGCAGTCGATTTCAGGAGAACAAAAAAATCAAATAATGTGATATTTTTAGTTTTAACGTTTTACGATTATGGTGTTTTGGCTAAGGGAGAGAGATGATTATGAAAGAATTTGTGGATTTAAAATGAGGATATAAACAACAGGACCCCGAGAAATCCTAAGGACATTATGTTTTCAACCAGAATCGCACCAAGGACACCCCGCATCAGAGGTGAGAACTCCCATCACTGAGTTACTGTGACTCCTTTTAGGAAAAAATAGATTTTGTATTTCACATCAATACGAAACTGCTGTAAGAAGAAACCTCAAAGAAATTACGGATAATGCTAAGCAAGAAAGCAAATGATATTATATTGATCGCTTCAATATTGATCTACACAGAGCAAAAAACGATTTTTTAAAAAATAGAGGGAAACGTTTTCTTGGAATCGATTTAGAGCTCTAAGAATAGGTATTACCTTCTTTCTGAATATTCTATTCAAACCGGAAGTGCTAGAAAACAACCACTTCCGGTTTTTTAATGTCGATCACAATATAGTAAAAATGGTAAATCGATAGCGGGGAGCGGATTTCCGCAATCAATTAAGCGTCTCCAGAAAACATTCCATCTCCACTCTAATCTCTCTACTAAAACCGGAAGTACTAGAAATGTACTAGTACTTCCGGTTTCAATATCGATTGAGAAATTTTCATGCCATACAAATCAACCTCGTTCACGTAATGCATACGTGAAAACGGTACCTCTTTAATGAAACCAAACTTCTTTCAGCGTGTACTCTAAAAAAGAGGCTGTATACCCGACGCAGCGTGGATGAAAATTGGAAGTGAAATTTAACAGCTTCAAGAAAAAAAAGAAAAAAAGTAGTAAAGTGTATGAAATAAAGGCATTATTACGTTATATAGAGCGTATAAATAATTGTGGCAACGAGAGAGAGGGACCATTTAGTCGTAAAATGACGAGACGAAGGGTGGAAGCTTTTACTCCCCATTGTCTACGAATAAAACAGACTCAGAAGAAATATAACGCAAAACTTGACCGTCATTTCTAATGCTGCTGTTGTAGACGCAATTTGTAGAGATGGAACTGCTAAATTATGCACGACGACGAGGTGCTTACATTTCTTGAATTAGGCAAATAAGCTTATGCACTTCTAAGCACAAGAGAGAAGTACATTTCAACATTTCTGACTGTTTTCATTGTTTACATATTCCATAAATACGAGGGCATTTCTAAATTTATGTTTGTCAATTTTGCCTTAATCTGTATCAATCATTTTTTTTTTTTTTGGTAACTGTAATCCAAAGTCAGTAACTTTTTTCTTTTAGTTTAAGATCCCATGTTTGTGCACTGACAATAAGGGAGAAGAAAGTGGAAGGAAACCGGAAAACCCAGAGAAAACTCATGGACATAACGTTTGTCCACAACAAAGTTCACTTGGAGCGAGCTGGACTCAAACCATGGACCTTACGCACCAAAGGTGAGCGATATACTATTGAGGCGCAGGGGCTTTCATGTCAGTAGCTGTTCTATCTATACGTATAATTCAGAAATAGTCGGAAAAGTTGTTACAAAACTGTGTACTTCTCTACCTCTAATGGTTCTTTTCTTTATACTGACTATTCTTTTTGTTATATGTCACCGTTATAACTTCGTGTGTCACTCCTATATGTAATCTGTGTCATTGTTAAGAGTATCTGTGTTACTGTTAAGACTATATGCGTTACTGTTGATGTGTCACTGTTAAGAATACGTGCATTACTGTAAACAGTATATGTATCACTGCTACGAATATATGCATTATTGTTAAGATTATTTATGCCATTGTTAGGAATATGTGTGTCATCATTATATGTATCTGTATCACAGTTAAAAGTATCTGTATCACTGTTATAAGTATGTGCATCACTATTATAAGTATTTATGTCACTGTTAGGAATATCTGTGTTACTCTTACAAGTATCTGCCTCGCTGTTAGGAGTATCTGTGTCACTGTTAAGAGTACATGCGTTATTGTTAAGAGTACCAAATTTCACAAAATTTAATCCCCACGTTAAGCGGGTTTGCATATCCAGGCTCCTAGCTATGAAAACATTTACGCTCAGTCCAACCTCAATCATTTCACGAATTCAACCTGTTTTACGTATGTTATTAGGACATAATATCGATTGTGATTTATTCTAAAAATACTTTTATACATTGCAAGAGCTGTAACGTCCAAATATTTACTGAGAACTCATAGTCGTATCGGAATAAACAAAAGCGAGTATGGAACAGTAAACTGCTATAACAAAAGGCAAAAGAAGATGTGCAAAGGCATACAAAACGGTCGAGTGGTTTGGGACGATACACTATCAATCACATGTTTGTGAGTTCAAACCCGGTAGCAAGTTGTTTCTTTTTTAAGTGTCTTCCTATTTTCATCCGGAGGCTGAAAATATTTCTTTGAGTAACTCATTGAAAACTTCTTTTGTTTCAAATTCGATTAGAACGGAACATTATATGAATTGCGAATCTTAAATCCATAGCTAAAAAAATGAAGTATATTCACTACTCTATTATCCTCTGATTTGTAACGAAAAACTATTTATAAACAGTGGTGACTTCAGAAAATTATCCTCGGGGGAAATTTCAATATGCGGGTGGCGGGGAAACATTGGTAGTCCACATTGAGCACGATCGGATATATGGTCCTGAAGGCGGAAATTTCTTAGCTCGAGAGGGGTCTCAAATTTTCCCTCAGATCATGTCCTGAAAGCATCATTGCCTAAAGGCTTTTCGTAACAAATATAATATTACACTTGTTTCTCGTTCTACATTTAGAATTGGTAAAATCATAACTTATAGAGGATTATAATAAAAGCATAAAAATCACAATACCAATCATGTATAAATTATCCTGTAAGTTACCAACTTTGAGTCAGATTAAAACTCAAATATTTGTTTTCGGATTGCACTTAGAAGTAAGTCCTCTCTATATAATCCTGATTGGAAAGCCATGTTTAAGACTAATTAATTAATCAATATTTATACGAATATTTTTTTTTATCTTACTATTTTTACTATTCAATAGTATATACACTTCATTTCCAAAATCAAAATCTCGAAAATGTATATTGTACGAGTGCAGACTCGCAAATAAATGATTATTTATCATATAGGCCTATATTGGTCTCTATTCAAAATTCTATTTAATCGAATCCGACAAGAACACAGACAGAAACATCGAGAACAGATGAAAAAAAGAGAGAAAAAGACGTTGTACCCGGCGGGGACTCGAAGTAAGTTCGAATGGTGCTCTACAAGCCGAACGCCTTAGACCACTCGACTATGGTAACAACTAGTGATTGAAGCAAAGGCTTCGAGTAGTAGTTCTTATTACAGAATAACATTTTCTATTGCCTAAAATTTAAACCTAATTTACTTTGATATACAGTAATAAATCTATTAATTTGTTTCATGAACGTTTTCGTTACTTTGATGAATGATGTATGTTGTTGATATAGATTCTATTACACGTTCTTTCGTAAATATTATAGGAAGTATCAGGGTTATTTATGATCTTTTATGGAAATTGACTGGCGCGTGCGCAGTACAAAGACAGTTCAATTGGAAGGCGAGGAAGGAAACGCTAACACACTGTTAGAATGTTTCATCGCTGTGAAGTATAAAGAACAGCTAAAATGTATTTTACGCTTGTCATTGGGTAAAGAATCACCAGGTTAATGTTTGTCCAAGTTCTCACTAATCAACTGGACTCATGAAAAATAATTAATATTGTCATTACTGCACAATATGAAGAATAAAGAACGTATATTACACCACATTTTTCTCGAATTCGAACTTAGCTAAGGAAGGGACAATAAACAAAATGTGATTTATTCATTCGAATTGAGATAATTCAATGAAACTAGAAATTACACAATCAAAAGGAAAAATATCGTTAAAAAGACAATAATACTTTTATCCGAGATGTGAAATAAAGTTATTAATTAACTGAAATGAAAGTAATATTGGGCATGATATAGAGTAAGAAAAAAAGTAAATGTATTCTTAGAAACGTTCAAAGTAAATTCACAAATACTTTTTGAAGATATACTACTCTTCCTTTACGTTTTAACGAACTAATAAGTAAACAAGCAAAGGGAAAGAATGAAGAACGAAAGTATTGCTCTTGAAAAAAATAAAGATATAATAAATAAATGAAACTTAAATAAATGTTTACACAAAAAATAACACACTAGTACTTCGTGTAGTCACCTCCAGAGTCAGTAACTTCTTGAAGTCTGGAGGGGATACTAGATACAAGTCTCGAGCAATACGACGGTGTGTAACGAAAATGTTGCCACAGTTCCATAACATGATTTTGAAGAAACGTTTGGTCTCTGTCTTCACGTTTTTCTTCCCATTCTTGCACCATGTAGGCCCACAGATGTTCAATTGGGTTCAAATCTGGGGATAGAGGTGGCCACTCAATACAAATTAACTCTGGATGTTCACTTAGCTACTCTCGTGTTTGCCGGGAAGTGTGAACAGCACTGTTGTCATGCATAAATATATATTCTTCCTGTTCGGGGAAGTTTCTTTCTAATTACGGTAACAACGTATTTTCGAGGATATTAATGTAAACACTGCTGTTCATTCTCTCAGGCACCGCAACCCAATCTCCAGGACCAGCAGCCGTCATGTATCCCCAAAAGTGTGCTGATATTCGTCCTGAACAAGAAGTTCTGATAATATTTTGTTCAGCATACCTGGTTCCGCGCGATCTATACAATATAACTCTGCCTTGTTGGTTAGATTTGAAAACCTTCTCTTCGGTCCAGATGACAAGTCCCAATATGACTGAGGTTGGGTTAAGTTATTCTGTGCCCATTCCATTCGTCTGGCCTTGTGAGTTTCAGTCAGGAGAGTCTTCCTAGCGGGTCTTGAACAGTGTAGACCAGCCCCCAATAATCTTCTTCTTATTGTTTCGTGAGAACAATTATATTCTCTGGCTTTGGCCAAGAGGATTGACGTGTGGCGTAGAGGTCTGTTTATTACTTCTGTAACTAAAACTTGATCTTGAGCTGCAGTTGTCACTTTTGGCCTTCCACTTCTTGACCGAAACCTGAACCATTCACCACCTTCTTCATGTCGCTGAACCCATTTCTTGACCGTTTTGTTGTCACATCCCAGATCTCTAGCAATCTGAGGCACAGTATGTCCCATTTTTGCTCGGCCTATGATTTCTCCTCTCAGAGCAACAGACAGTTCTCCACAACTTTTAGAACGAGGCATTTTGAGAACCTGTTAGAAATTTGCGTTCTGGCGTGTATGACAAATTTCGGTAAAGTGCATCTTTCTGTTTCTACTGCGCATGCACCAGTCAATTTTCATGAAATATCATAAATAATCCTGACAATTGCTGTCATATTTATGAGCGAATACGTAATAGAACCTATACTAACAACATCATTCGTCAAAGTAAAGAATACCGTAAACATAAAACAATTTCAACAGACTATTACATCAGGCCAAAATAGGCTTACACTTCAGAGAATACAAAATAAATTTCATACTGTAACAAAAGATTGAACATGAAACACGCTTACTATATTTTCAACTTGTCAGATCAGCCGAGCGGACTAAGGCGTTCGGCTAGAGATTCTGAGGCACCATTCAAGAGTAGTTCGAATCCCACCACAGTACAATTTGATTTTACCTCTTCTTGACGTTTCTGTTTGTGATCCTGTCGGATTCTATTAAATATAATTCCGTAATACGCCAAAATATACGTAATATTTGAAGTTCTTAACCTCCCATTTTTACATTTTTCAAGCTCAATTGAGAAGAAAGAGGGAAAATGAAAGTACAAAGATTTACAATAATTACTTAGCATTTACTGTCATTGAAATTGTAATTAATTTATTTATGAAAATGTATAATGAACTAAAAATATATTTAGTAGGTCACTGTCTCCATTTTTCGATTCTAACTTGAAAGTTACAGTTTAGGCGGTGATATGTCGAAGACTCAGGGGGTTGAGGGGGTTGTAACCCCTCCCATTAAAACTTTTATATTCTATTGAAATAAAAAGTGTTTCAGTTTATAATCTTGGAAAAGCAACAATTACTGTGTGTGGAGGATGGTTTATTTATACTACGATTTATCACTTCCAAATGTGTAGAAGATGTGACTGGATATTGTGTATAATCATTCAAGAAATATAAGACAACGAAGTGACTTCGTAAACCCTTCACGCCACCTAAGGAGGACGAAGTGCGTCCCGCCGTCCCTCGGTTGGGAACTACTGCTTGCGAGGGAAACATTCTAACAGTGTGTTAGCGTTTCCTTCCTCGCCTTCCAATTGAACTGTCTGTGTACTGCGCATGCGCCAGTCAATTTCGATAAAAGATCATAAATAACCCTGATATTTTCTATATTTACGAAAGAACGTGTAATAGAATCTATATCAACAACATACATCATTCATCAAAGTAACGAAAACGTTCATGAAACAAATTAATAGATTTATTACTGTATATCAAAGTAAATTAGGTTTAAATTTTAGGCAATAGAAAATGTTATTCTGTAATAAGAACTACTACTCGAAGCCTTTGCTGCAGTCACTAGTTGTTACCATAGCCGAGTGGTCTAAGGCGTTCGGCTTGTAAAGCACCATTCGAACTTACTTCGAGTCCCCGCCGGGTACAACGTCTTTTTCTCTCTTTTTTCACCTGTTCTCGATGTTTCTGTCTGTGTTCCTGTCGGATTCGATTAAATAGAATTTCGAATAGAGACCAATATAGGCCTATATGATAAATAATCATTTATTTGCGAGTCTGCACTCGTACAATATACATTTTCGAGATTTTGATTTTGGAAATGAAGTGTATATACTATTGAATAGTAAAAATAGTAAGATAAAAAAATATTCGTATAAATATTGATTAATTAATTAGTCTTAAACATGGCTTTCCAATCAGGATTATATAGAGAGGACTTACTTCTAAGTGCAATCCGAAAACAAATATTTGAGTTTTAATCTGACTCAAAGTTGGTAACTTACAGGATAATTTATACATGATTGGTATTGTGATTTTTATACTTTTATTATAATCCTCTATAAGTTATGATTTTACCAATTCTAAATGTAGAACGAGAAACAAGTGTAATATTATATTTGTTACGAAAAGCCTTTAGGCAATGATGCTTTCAGGACATGATCTGAGGGAAAATTTGAGACCCCTCTCGAGCTAAGAAATTTCCGCCTTCAGGACCATATATCCGATCGTGCTCAATGTGGACTACCAATGTTTCCCCGCCACCCGCATATTGAAATTTCCCCCGAGGATAATTTTCTGAAGTCACCACTGTTTATAAATAGTTTTTCGTTACAAATCAGAGGATAATAGAGTAGTGAATATACTTCATTTTTTTAGCTATGGATTTAAGATTCGCAATTCATATAATGTTCCGTTCTAATCGAATTTGAAACAAAAGAAGTTTTCAATGAGTTACTCAAAGAAATATTTTCAGCCTCCGGATGAAAATAGGAAGACACTTAAAAAAGAAACAACTTGCTACCGGGTTTGAACTCACAAACATGTGATTGATAGTGTATCGTCCCAAACCACTCGACCGTTTTGTATGCCTTTGCACATCTTCTTTTGCCTTTTGTTATAGCAGTTTACTGTTCCATACTCGCTTTTGTTTATTCCGATACGACTATGAGTTCTCAGTAAATATTTGGACGTTACAGCTCTTGCAATGTATAAAAGTATTTTTAGAATAAATCACAATCGATATTATGTCCTAATAACATACGTAAAACAGGTTGAATTCGTGAAATGATTGAGGTTGGACTGAGCGTAAATGTTTTCATAGCTAGGAGCCTGGATATGCAAACCCGCTGAACGTGGGGATTTAATTTTGTGAAATTTGGTACCTGTGTCACTATTATAAGTATCTGTGTCACTGTTATAAGTACGTGTGTCACTCTTATAAGTATTTGAGTCACTTTCAGAAAGATCTGTGTCACTCTTAAGACTTATATGCGTCACTGCTAAAAGTACAGTATATGTGTTATTGTTAAGAGTATGATCATTACTGTTGAGTATCTGTGTCACTGTTATGTTTGTCACTCTTATAAGTATTTATGTCACTGATAGGAGTAACTGTGTCACTTTTAACGGAGTCCCGTCAACAAGTTCATATACAGAATTAGAACTAACTTTGGGAGCTGATTCCCGACACCGAAACCAGCAAAAAAAAAAAAAAAAAGTCCTGTGGAACTTTGGTCAGTGAGGGATAGTTTCGCCGACATAAGGTCCCGAAAGCGTGGGAAAATGAACTTCAGAGGACTGTAATTTAAAAAACAATGCAATACAGGGAGTGCGGTTTAGAACATAGCACTCGAAGTCATACCTGCTCGATTGAAAAATGTATATTTCAAAACTCTGGAAGATGTGTGAAAGATATTCCCCAAAGGGACTTACGGATCCCCTATAACCTGGCAAGTAATTCCTATATTCCTTTGGGGAATCCTTCGCACACATCTTCCGGAGGTTTGAAACATACACACAAAAGCTCTCGTTGTTTCTGTTTTTTTTTTCTTTAAATAATAGTCTACTTAATTATGGTAGTGAAATATAAACACACTTGCAGAGGAAAGATGGTAATCTTTTTTATAGAATTTAATATCGAGCTTCAATTTCAATATATCATTTGCAATTCCAGTGCAACAAGCTCTTTTATCTTTATTTCTTGATTTTCCTTCTACATCTGTTTAAAAAAAAATAAAAATTTGTTTCCATCTTCAATGATAAAATAACTTGTTTGTGACAAAGACAAGATTAGTTTCCATATCAAAACTGTGATAACTAACTGAATGGAACAAGTGTTCGCTACTGTTCGAGAATTGAGTTCCTGTATTAGTCAACAATCAAGCAAATTCTTGCTGGAATTTGTTTGACCATTTGCTTTAGCATTGTCCGTGTGACCTTAAACTAATGCAACCTAAAAATGATTTATGAATATAGTATTAAAATAGAAGATCAGTTTAGTAAATTTAACTACCATGATCATACAGTCTGTTTCCAACAAGAATAATTTATTTTAAATAATATAGTTATGACAGATTTTGTCGTCCCGTGTAAAATGTATGTGTTGCACCTTGATAATAACAAGGAAGGAGAAGAAGAAGAAGAAGAAACTGATGGATAGTGTACTAAGGAGTCTTAAGATAAGCGAAGTTGGCAGACAAAGTCAATCTAACCACATAGCTTACTAGTTTCAACTTTCAAAACACCCAAGGAAAAGGTCTGAATCAAATTCTTTTCCCAAACTATATAGATTCCCACAAATTATTGGAATTCAGTGATGGATAAAAATCCCTTTGTCTACCGCCAGCCAAAAGCAAATCCTAGTTTATCAGTATGGATGAAGAAGACAGCCTATGTAACACAATCCAAGAATCCTTTCTACTCGTACCAAGAGATCAAAAAGGAGGAAATAAGCCACATATTGAAGCAGAAATGTCAAGGAAGAGTTGTCCTCTTTAACTTGTACTATTCTGAAGACCACTTCTGTTTCTTTCTTTCTACTTCCATATATTCTGGGGTTTTTCCCTCTCTTAGGCAATGTAGTATATGGGTTTGTCATGTCTGCTTTGGATTTGAAGAACGGCTCTTAGAGTTTTTCTAAACGGACTACTAAAAAGCAAACTGGAAAAGCTAGTACTGCTCAAAGACTCCGAAATGAAGTTCGAAACAGTAAATCGATATACACGCTCCAGTCCAACGTAGTTTTTTTTTTCTCTCTCTCTCTCTCTTGTGTAGAAGGGGTGGGTAAAAAAATCTATCTTATATTCCTGTATTCTCTAAAAGTTGAAGATGCAGTTGCACTGTGTTATATAGTATATGGCTATATCGTGTTTTCTGCAGGTGTGGATTGTAGTTTCGGAAAGTGCCAAGCGGATACACTTTTTTTTTTTTTCGTTTATGTACAAAGTTTCCAAACTCGGATGAAATTGTTCAGAACACAGGACAGTATCAATTTAAAAAAAAAAAGTACACAGGCATGTGCAAGAAATATTCCGAGCACTCGCTTATTTCTTTTTAAGTTCTGAATACACTCGTAGATAGGACTGCAGCAAATATATACCGTACTATATTTGATACATCAATATACAGTGTGTTTCAAAATGAATATCGGAGGCTTCCAAGGAGGTTTAAGGCTTTGTAATATTTATTACAATGAACTTACAATTATAAATGAAAGAGGAACTCAGAACGGTTTTGTATGCACGCATGCACATGCACTATTTCCTCTGTCTGCCATTAGAAAGCGCTAATAGCAAAAATGGAGACTAGTGAGCAGAAAACTTCCTGTGTTTCACATTTGGCAAAGAGTGAATCTGTAGTTGCGGTGCACCTGTCTGTGTGGAGAATCTTGAGACGTTTCAACTAAGTCCTTATCGTCTACAGTTGCTACAAGCTCTGAAGCCTACAGCCTACGGTTTACGTGAAAACTTCTCAAGGAAATGTTACTGCATGACGATGAATATTTTCTGGATCGTGTCGTCTTCAGTGATGAATCGACATTTCACCTAAGTGGCAATGTGAACACTCATAATGTTCGCATCTGGGGGGTCAGCAAATCCCCACGAGATGGTACAGTTACAATGAGACTTCCCTAAATTGAATATTTTATGCCATATCCCGGTGGAAAGTTTATGGGCCTTTCTCGCCTATCGACTTGTGCAGTGTGACGAATGCAGATGTGTGCAGTGTGACGAATGGTGCTCACATTGAAAACTTGTTGCAAAAACTGTTTGAGTTGCTCTTTCATTTGATCTAGACCCTATTATTTATAATTGTATGTTAAATGTCATAAATAATACAAAATTTTAAATTCCCGATATTCATTTTGAAATACCCTGTATTATTTTGCATTTTTATGGACTGAAAGTAATACATTTGTACTTTGGTTCAAATACCGTAGTTTCCTGCCCTCTTTGTTGGTATACAGGCTAGTACTTGTGCTTTTGGTGCACCGCGTCTCAGGTTTGATTCCCAGTGAGAGATTTGAACGCATTCTATCTTAAAATGTAGATCCCGTCTTACATTACCTCGGTGTTCAGAAAAAAAGGAACGCTAAACTACAACAAAAATATAACTGTAATTAAAATAGAAGTAGGAAATTAAGGGAAATAACAGAGACTCAAGTTTCTGTTGACAATGATTGATGCAAGACACACGGTTGAAACTATGGTGGAAGGTAAATTAGAAAGAAGGAAAATAGGTATGGTTAAAAACACTACTTGTTCCGCCCGAGCCTTCGGCTCTTCTACAGCTGCTTGAATTATAACGATATCTCTTGGCGTCAGATAAAAAGCAGCGCAGCTAGCGACAATTATTACGCTGAGTGACACCTGCTGGGAATTAGGGTGACTGGCAGATGAAGGTGTCTTACGTTTACAATAACAATTACGAATATCTGAATATTTTCGCCTTACGTTTAAGCAACCCGTAAGCCTTAAATGTTTTGAAGTGTGCATATCATTGCACTTACAGACTGATATGTTTTCGCTTTTTGAATAGAATATAGCGCCTCTGTCAAGGCAAAAGGATTAACAGTGCTCGTAACACATGAGAGTAATCTATTAGTGTAGTCAGAATATTTATGACAAAATGATGATTCTCAAAATGTTTATCACTGGATATCATCCTACAGACCCCCACCAAATCAGCTCACAGAGTACAGCTATTTTAACACATAATTTAGAGTGTATTTGTTTGTTCAAACAAAGTTGATCTAACACAGTCGGATTAGTATTTTTTTCTTCCGTGTTGAAAAAAAAAAACTAATGAGTTCTACTACCAAATACAAACTACCTGCGTAAGAAATTCCATGGTGAACAAACACATTCACACAAAGATTAAATAAAAGGTAGAAACATCAAAAGATTAGCTAAAAATACTGACAACACGACTGGTCTTCATCATACGAAACACCTACACATTTGTAGAACACGTGTTTTCCCTTGTATATCGTTTCGTTGAATATACAGACATATGAAATGTGTAAACTGTTTAAACCAAAGTTTGTTTATTCTAATCCTGCAGAATCTCAAGCACTTTTTTTTTATATTTAGTTTGGCCTTTTAAACTTCATGTTGCTCGCTAATGTTTGTTATCTGAGTGTGTATATGGTGTCTTCGACTCTTAGACTATTTTCGGCGAAACACATAGGACAATAAGAAAATCCTTAATGGGAGTTCTTGAACAATAATGGAGACAACTCGAATTTTAAAGGAGAAATGACTGTTGAAACAGTTACAGTTATAATCAAGAGTCTTTTGTATACTACCGGTGAGCACTTTTTTTTTACGAGCCTTACTAACTCATGCACATGTCACTCAATTCGGCATCACTTACTCTCTGTCTCATACTCAAATAGTTTCAACATCACAAGCACATCACTACTCTGACACCACAGTCGCTCAGCCTCACATTCACCGTATGATTTCAACCTCATATCCACTCGATCTCACGAATACACCATTTCAACATCTCTCTGACATCACGCTCGTTCAATCTAACTGTCCCAATATCATTTCGACATCATATTCACTGAATTTCACCCTCAAAACATGATTTCAACATCATATTCTTTGTCTCTGATGTTTATAACATCATTTCGACATCATATCCACTAGACCTCATGTTCACATTATATCAACATCACACCAGGATTGTAAATAACCCAGAAGAAAAAAATAGCCCAGTGGGTTTTATTGAGCAAAATTGGATTTTATTAAATTTTGTACGTACATCTAAAGCCTTATTTCTACTTAAAGTATCATGTAAGCACTCATGTTCCATTGTAGTTAAACATGAATATTTTTGGGTTTTATTGTGTATTTTCATGGGGTTTTACCCCAAAGAAACACTGAAAGTTTTGGGGCTGAGGAAAATTCTAACAATCCTCTTTCACACTCATTCGATCTCATTCTCATGACTTAATTTCAACATCACACCTACTCGATATCACGCTTCCATTATTTTCACATCGTACCCACTTGATCTAACGCTCAGAACATCATTTAGACATCGCACTCATTCGATCTCACGCTCTCATTATTTCAACATCGTAGTCACTTGATCTTAGCCTTACATCATCATTTATATATCGCACTCACTCAATCTCATGTTCATGACATGATTTTAACATCACATTCACTTGATCTCATGCTCATGACATGATTTCAACATCACATTCACTTGATCTCACGCTCATGATATGATTTCAACATCACATTTACTTGGTCTCACGCTCATGACATGATTTCAACATCATATTCACTTGATCTCACGCTCATGACATGATTTCAACATCACATTCACTTGATCTCACGCTCATGACGTGATTTCAATATCACATTTATTCGATCTCAATGCTTATAGCATTATTTCGATGATCCTCAGTTCATCTCACGCTAAACAATATTTCAATATTACATTCACTTGATCTCACGCTCACAGCATTGTTTCGAAATCACATTCACTCAGGCTCACAACATCATTTTGATATCATACGCATTTGATCCCACGATCACATTATTTCAACATCAGACTCACTCAATTTGAGGCTCACTTCACCAATCTGACATATCGCTCACATCAGTCTGACATCATGCTTATTTGATCTCACGTCACATCATCAGTCTGACATTATACTTACTTGACCTCACCCTTACAAGATCGATCGTACATCACGGTCACTCAACCTCAAATTCACTTCATCAATAACTTTCATATCAATGATTTGGAACTCGCACTCTCTTAACTTTACCCTCAGTTCGTGAGGTTGAGGTGAATTAAATATGAGTTCCAATCTCGTGAGTGCCGATCTCATGAGTTTGGGTACCTACGTCTACCACTGAATTATCGTGTCCCTAGAACTAGACAAACACCTTCTATGCAGTCACGAAAGTATTGAAAAGAACAAAATACTAGAAGGCATACTATAGTTCTTCTCATTATATTGCTTACCTGATTTTGCGCTGTGCACCTTGAGAATTTACTTTTCAACAGAGATCTTATAATATTCATGCTAACAACCGCATGATTCTTTGGAACGCCTCTTCTGTTGGATTTTCAAAAGCTTCTTGTGAAAATATTCGGAATTCAATACTAAACAGAGGCGACTGTGACTCCTTGACTTCCAGTGTACATTGTTATTGTTATGTATCCAATTTGCTTGTTTATTTTTAAAGTTTAGCATCTCCTGTAAGTAGCGAGGCTACATGAGACGTGGACCCCACAGTTTAAAGTGGAATCCAAACTGCCGTAATTTCGTTCAATGCTTGTCCACTGGGAATCTAATCTGGGACCACATGCTCAAATGGCGGGCATTTTAGCTACTAGTCCAGCGGTGAGAGATCTTACAATTTCTGAGTGAAAATAAGTTATTTTCTAAAATTAATCACAATAACTACATGGCAATTGTATCTGTAACAGTCCGTAACTGACTGTTGTAAGTCAACACTTGAAGTTACTGCCAGTCTGAAAAAATTTAATTTAGTTACGTTTTTGTTAATTGTTTGACTTATAGATTCTCATACAATAGAAGACAGATGACTGATTTTGGGGGAATCAAGATGGCTCCGAACAGATAAGTATATGAGCGTTAAGCTAACACACTTTTTCAATTTTAATATTTTAATCAGTTTTTACTTTTAGACAAATATAACAACCTTATACAATCATTAAGATATTTAGCACATCATGACTATGGTCGTCGCTACAACTTCCCTTTTACAATTATCGGTGCTAACAATTTTACATTGTACTGTCCAATCGCCCACGTAGACGGGTTACTGAAATATCCAAATCAATTTTCATTATTAACCAATGTTAGTGATAAAGTCTACTGAGCTCTGTAGCTGTAACTACATATATATAGTATTAAAACACCCGCAAGGGTTTGAAGAATAGAATAGGCAAGTGATTTGTAACACAAATACTGAAATATTATGTAATTTGTTCAGAAATTTCTAACAAAATGTGTCTGTAAATTACATCCTGTCCTCCTCTTGTCTGAATAACTACGTTTGCTGATATAATGTCTGAATTACAAATAGGTTCTGACATTTACATCTAAAATCAAACGTGTTTAATGCTATTGCTTGCAAAATTCTGGAATATGTATAAAACAATTGATGAAGATGATTGATTAATGGTGGTATTATCTTAATGTTCTATAGACGAACTTTAACCCATTTATTTGACTTGTGTAATGAATAGTACATGAAACAAATGAACGAATTACTTACAAAAAAAATAATAATTAAATGATATATAGTAATGAGTGAGTTTCGAATGCATCTAATGATAATGGTTATTTGTACGGCGAGATTTGCAGAGTGAGGTTAAGGCAAGCAGATGTGTGAATAATTGTCTTTTCGACATTCCTGTTTATAAATGAATATCAGTTTCAGCATTCACTTGTACATATTTATTATTTGCGTAACGTTTTAGGTGGCTATTTCGGTTGTATGAGGGCTTCCATTTTCCACACCAAAACAGTGATCCAAATGTTTATAATTTATTTTGTCCATGACGTAGAAAGGAGTTACATATTTAAGTAAAAATAAATAAATAAATAAATAAATAATAAAAAGTAAAATGTCCGTACAAAATTTTTGGGTTCACTTGAGCAGGCGATTCTACCAAATAGAAAATTTATAGGTAAAATACGATGTGAAACATTTTTTTGTGAAGGAATGAGAGTGTGAAGTAAGTAATTACTGTCAGTGGACAGCATATTGAAATGAATTTTGAGTGATAGTGGAAGTATTGTATGTTTAATAGGCCTACAATGAACACCACTTCCAGTCTCCTTGTTTATGCGTATACCCCTGTCGCTGACGCGCCTGCTCCATACGGACGCATCCCCTAGGGCCCTCTGGTGCACTCTTGCCTCGACTCGATTAGATAACATTCGTGCTTTTTAGTGGCCACCTAGCACAAGTTGGTTCGTGTGTTATGCACTGTAGTTTTTATGCCATACGTCCACACTGAGTCAATCTGCAAGTAGTAATGGAGCTCTTCATTTAGTGTGTGCACTGCTAAAAGAAATACAAAGCTTTAACCTAACCTGAAAATGTAAGAAATGTGTTAATATTTAGTAGAACCGTCTGCCCGAGTAATGCCAAAATATTTAATGACACACTTTAAGTAATTAGAAGTGATAAAGAAATCAAATATAATTATAAATTGCTCACAAATTAATACGTTAACGCTAATTATATACGTGACTTCTATCATAATGAAGTTATTTCTGGTTTTAATTCACCGTGAGAAAACATAAAGAATTCATTATTGTACTCTATTCATATGAAAGCAATTTGGAAAGCAGAAAACAATTACAGGCTCTGCCCTATGTCATGCATAATATAGCGAAGAAGGATGTTCCTTTTGAGGAAACGAGTTTACATGCATGGATGCAGGCAAGCATGCATAGTATACATACATATAAATATAAACCACACACTTCACGTCATCTTCCAACCGCATGTGCTATGCATTGTTCCCTTCACGGAAACACGAAATATCATAACTGTTCATTTTCGGGAAGTTAGTCTTTTTTATGCAAGATACGTAGTATGTGATGTCTTAACACGGTTTCAGTATCTATATAATAGTTTCTGCTTTCTACATGAGGAATCTAGTACGCTATATCCTTTTTAAAAGTCTTCATTAGAGGATTTTGCAACGGAATAGTTTTATAATAAGAAAAATAATTTCCAAGAAATTATATTATGTAAACTATAAACATTAAAATTTATTTATATAATATTTCATTATTATGAATCACGTATTATATTATAAGCTTCCAGAGAAATTGTAGCATAAATCCCGCCATATTGTTAGTTGAAAGATTTTTCTTTCGGTACTTTTGAGAATCCTCTCATCAAAATAATAATAAAATAATTCATATGAACCAATGATCGGAAGTGCATAGTTTTGTATTTATAGGGTGACGAAAACGTGAAAAAAATGAAATTTAAAAGTCCATAGTTCCACCACTATAGGACCGATCGTAGTCAAGTCAAGACATCTCTGCGGATCTAGTATGTGAACTATTAAATATCCATTTTCCAGAACCTCTGGTACTTGCGAAATAATTTTTAGAGGGGCTGTTTGGGAGTACTTGATCATTCTCCATCCACCTCTAAAAAATTGGTATGCAAGTACTGGAACATTCTTAAACATGGATATTTGGATAGTTCACATACCAGTTCCTCAGTGATATCTTGACACGACTACGATAGGTTCCATAGTAGTGGAACTATGAACTTTTAAACTTCACTTGTTTTCAGCACCCTATAACTATCCACTTTTGAGCACAGATCCATATGAACATTTTTTTCTTATTTTGATGCGATAAATCTGTTCCCAAAATATTATGACACATTTTTTTTGTAACACCCTGTATTTTGTTAGCACATAAGTTAATCCTTTAAGTTAAGACATTAAGTTTTGACGAAAAATTAAAAAAAAATCAGTTTTAAGTTTCACAGTAATTGCCTGCAGGCTAAAGGAGAGGGGTGGTTAATGAAAATGGATGATAATGAAAGGTATTTGATGGATTGACAATTTGAGAGGAAACGGAAAAAGAAAAAAGAAAAAAAAACCTCACGGACACGATGATTCCCACCACAACAAAAAATCACATGTCCTGGGGTCGAACTATGGACCTCTAACTGGTTTGGTCCAGAATATAATATTTGGGACTGCTGATTGACTGGTTAAGGTTTAATGCGGGTCAACAGTGAGGCTCTTTGTCCTCGTCACGATAGGGTCAATAACCGAGCCAAGCTGCACATTTAAAAATACATCCTTAGGGCGCACAACCGATGGCAGGAAGCCACTTCTCGCTATCTATTACTGTTCTTGTTCTATAGTGATCAACGTTAAAACCAGAAACGGTTTTTTGTACCACTTCTGGTCAGGATACCACCTCCATCAATGACTTCCATTCCCCACTTTTAACCCTGTATATTCCGGCCAAAATTGATGGTGATCCATGAAGCAATCCCTCAGATATTTTTGTCTCTTGGACGGACGCATGATCATGAACATAGAGTAAATATATATAAAGAGTTTTGATAAACCAAACTTCTTAAAATTACAAACAACCTCGCTGCTGATGCCCTTACTGAAATACAATATATAAAAATATTTTAGATGATACTAAGTGTATTTCGTAAAGAGAGAAAGTTTATTTATTATAGTCAGGAAGAAAGATAACTTGGAATTTCGGACCGACATACTGTGACAGTGCTTTCCAAACATTATGAAATGATGAAACTAAGAGAGAATCTCCAAAGAGGATTGCGACCAACAGTTTGAGAACTTCTGTTTTCAAGTGCGTGCACGATAATATTCAATGAACTACAGATTCTTACACTGTCTCTTCTTTCGTAGGAATTACACGATTGCAGTTCATTCCCTCCTCATTGGACTAGCGACTAGCGTTGATGCCTTTGGTGCACGGGGTCCCGGGTTCGATTCTTGGTGTAGGAGCATACTGAACGCATTACAGTGGTTCAGATTCTACTTAAACTGTAGGCCCATGTCTCATATAGCCTCGTTCCTGAAAAGGGACGTTAAACTTCAACGAAGAAACAACAAATGATTGTACCTAATTTGTTTGATTTGATTTGATTTGAATTTATTTCCAGTTTAATGTCCCTTTCAGCAGCGAGGCAATATGATATGTGGACTTACAGCTTAACGTGGAATATGAACCACATGAGCTCTCGTCTGGAATCGAATCCTGGTCTTCCACGACAAAGGTGCGTACGCTAACCGCTTAGCCATGAGGGAGCTCTGTAGCTTATTTGCATACATCGTGTTTTAGGCTACATTTACAAAGGAAGCCATTTTCTTTATTATAAGAAGCAAATACAACCATACTTTTCCCCTCTATAAGCTCTACACGTTATGAAACAAAGTTGGTAGCGAATCCAAGACATTAAATTCTAACAATATGAAGTCATTTATTTTTGTACCCCTGCTAGCTGTTAGTTACTACAGATTACATATATTTGTTGCAATATAAACCTTCATTTTCCTCATCTCCTTTCCAACTACACACATTTTCATTGTTGCAGATAAAAGCATGGCACCACACCTTGTTTTCTGCTTATATTAAATAAGAAATATCTTCTATGCCAGGTCCATATATTTTCCCTGAAGCGCCTCATCTCCCACAGCGCGTGCTATTATAAAAGAGATCCAATTACGTTCTCACTTAGCACAAAATCCCATAAAAAGGATCTCCTGTACAGTAAATTTACTCTGGAATCTACGAAAAATATATCATTTTTCTTCTTGTTTTTTCTGTTTATTTCTTTTTTTAGTAGAGAAAAGAGTGCTCTTTAATCTTTCATGTGAATTGCACTCTGTTATTCTTTATAGAAGAAAGAAATAAAAACTATATGCAAGGTGGTCCGAAGTCAGTCACCGCTTTGAAAAAATGAAATGAAAGCTTTTCTAAGGTTTACGTCCCACGAGAAATGAATGAAATGGTGGAATGAAAAGTGGGAGGAAAGGGAGAACCCCGAAGAAACCCACGCACACTTCAGCTATCTGGTAGTGCCATATGCTAATCTGGTAATTTCCAGACAAAACGAACGATCGTAGAATTCAGTAGTGCTGTTCGTTTCGGTTCTCGTTTTATGGAAAATCGACTATCTGAAAATCCATTTTCGGTTTCGGTTTTGAGAATCGAAACTGGTTCTTCGGTTTCAAACACTGAAACCGTTTTTTCGATTTCAAAAAATGAAATCCGATTTTTCAGTTTGGAAGTTAAAATCGATTTTCAGTTTTTGAAATCAAACCTCTGTTACAAAAATCGAAATTTTATTTCAGTTTTGAAACAGTAAAATGGTTTCAAAACCGAATAACTGGCGATTTGGGTAATCTCTCCATTACAAAAAAAAGAAAAAAAAGAAAATCAGAAAAAAGAAAAGGAAAAAGAAAAAGAAAAAACTTTTACACAAATACGTGAGTGTTTTCGAATTAGGAGCAACGAACTAGGATTTCTTTTCTATTCATTCACTTTTAAGATTATCATTCCCTAGTTTTCAAAACAATCGAAACACTGAAAACAAGAAACGTGAAACGCTAGGGCTGAGACTGAAAATCCATTTTTATTGTACACATAAATTTTCAAATGCACAGGCCAATTAAAAAATATACACATATACTCTCACTATGAAAGATACTGGTTTAAAAATTAAACGGAAAGAAGTGTCGGAGTATATTACACTAGCGTAATATGGTCCACTTCGAGCATTGCATAACATACTCAGTGCCGTAATAAATCTCTTTGGAGCTGTGGCACAGGAAGGTATTTTTAGGTCCCCCAATCAGACAGTTGGCCAAAGTGTACGAGAGTATTTGCACCCTCCAAACCATAGAGTTATTTTTAAGAGTAACAATTGAAACTTGATTTCTTTGTCAGAAGCCATTACGACAGTTTCTTTGGTATCGACTTATGTATGTGATTCCCCGATTGGTTCTGTGATGCCTTGTTTCCTCAGGACTCCTTGTTCTTTCCTTCTGAGAGCCATAAATGGGTAAGACCATTAAAACAAAACAAGCCAGTCTATTAAATCTTCAACAACGATACATTACAATCTGTACTGTACAACGCAATGCTAGCTGTGTTATTTGTCTTAATATTTAAATGGTTTTTACTTTTTAAACATTACTTGCATATTAGCAATGAGGGAGAGAGTCAAATCAAGTTTGCTACTAATATGAAACTTCAAACTATACAAACCTCACACAAAATGAATAATAGAGTAATTTATACAGGGTGCGGCACGTAAAACCGGCCCGTAAAGTGAACACATAAAATGAAATGGAATGTATTGAATATGATTAACTACAACACATAAATGAAATGTAATGTATTGAATATGACTACTCACTCGCATGAACCTATTGACTCAATCTCCTGGTTGACTTTCGAGGACTTCTTGTCATTATCTCCTCCACCTGCATCTTTAATTCAGGTGTGCAGACAGATGGTCGTCTGTTCCTGGGAGCATTTTGAACCGATCCTGTACGCCGCCATTTTTCAATCAATTCCTGAATGGTGCTTTTTCCTGGCACAGAATGTCCTGGAAATTTCTCCCGAAACAAATTCTTTGTTTTCACAAAAGATCCAGTGAGAATGAACCCTTCAACAATGGCAACACGCTCGGGTATCGAATACGGCATTATCACACACTGACACTCACCCGGCTTAACACAACGAGGCCTTTTTCTCAACTGGTTTCGACAAGTTTCACTGGCTGCGGCTGCACGTGACTGCTGCAGGTCACGTAAGTCGACCCGACCTCGACACGCCATCTCTTGGTAGAAAGGTAGATTATTTAAGTGTTGCCAAAAACACAATATACCAGAATATTACGACGGGCCGGTTTTACGTGCCGCACCCTGTATATTCATATGAGCTTCAAAAAGTGGTTACGGGGCTGACCTGGACCCCGGTGTGTGTCACTGTTTGCGACGTCAAACATACTTGAAATACTGGTTAATAATAATTTCCGGATATTCAGTATGATTGGTAGGAAGAACGAAACAAAATAAAATATGAGTAAGTTGAAGTTTCTTTGCTTTCTTTCAGCACTTTATCATCACCGGGAGTGACGGCGATTAGAGGGACATTTGCCCTCCCTAGTTTTTTGCCTCTACACTATTCCCAAATGACATGCTCCCTTACTAATGACATTTTTGCACTCCTGCTCTCCGTATCCAGTGTTCACACCCAATCACCGCTCTGCTCACCGGGAATCGAACGCATGAGTACATACACCAAAGGAGCGTGAGATTGGTTTCAACCAGTCGAGAAGAATAGAATACCAAAAGACACAAGAAATAATAAAATTACTAACCTACGCTGAAAGATTTCATCAAATTAGGTGAATGTTGAATTCAAAATATTAGGCCTAACTGGTATAATCGTATTTTATGAAATAACTTCATTTAAACTATAAGTATAAGTATTGTATAGTCATAAATGACACGTTTAATATTATGAAATTGTAATTTATTATTTTATTTTTATGAGATGTAAAACATCTATATATTAAAATGCTAGGTTAATATGTTTGTCACTAATCCTTTCAACAATGAGATCTCGAAAACCACAAAGTGCTAGGAACGTGCAGTTTTTACGAGTTGATTCCAAATTTTGTGTAAGATTGTCAAGTTCTAATTGAATATTTAAAAAAAAAACTTAGTCGTTATTACATTTTTAGGGGTACACTGGAAGTGTTGACATTTTAACAAAACACCATATCCTACAAGTTATACATTCCAACATCATATAGTTGTATATAGGGGTTGCATATCTCTCAGGCGTAAATGATAATGGAAAACGAAGGATAATGTTCTCTTCAGTTTAAGATGAATATTTATTGTTTGCAGTTTTGCTCAATGAACACCAAATAACACTGACATCATAATTAATTGTGTACGTAATTTATTTGCTTATTACATACTGCATGCAAGAAGAAAGAAAATACTGTTTATGCACGAATTAGGAACTCCAACCGGAAGTAGGCTCAATCTTGCAAATAGTGCAAGATATTGAAAAAATAATCGAGAAAATCTTTGCCGACTTTTATGAAGACGATCTTCACTTGTGTCAGTAAAGGGACATGTAGAGATATGAGGAATGATAAGGAGATCCATGCTCATATGTGAATGATGCGCTGTGTAGAGAGCGCAGGTTCAGCTAGTATTTTTTTAAAAATCACTTTTGTTATCGCGCTGGACTGTGGAAAATTAACAGTTGCTACACTAGGTTCGCGACATCAGAAAGATTGGGAAACGCTGACTCGACTCATTAAATGGGCAGCATTCTTTCAATTTCTTTATAGTTTCCTATTGTAGCCCAAAACGTTTGAGCACTTCTGCTGATGTTTAGATTATTTTATCGATTTTTATTTTTGGTCTAAATCGCGTTATAGCGTAAACGCGTAACGTGAAATCGTGCAAATATAACGAGGACACGTGTATAAAATTATTTTGCCTTGAGATTTTTCATATTTTACTAACTATAAAATATAGCTCTATGGGTCATGGAAACCGAAGGTTCAATGCCGTATTCACAAAAGCTATCCACTGTCTTATACACTTAGCCAATTGGATCCAGTTTCTACCTTGTATTCCTATTTCTGCGACATCCATCTTAATATTGTCCTCCTATCTGCGTTTAAGTCTTCCTAATTGCCCTTTCCCGATCTGGTTTTCAGTTAAAATCTTGAAAGTATTCCTGTTTTCTTTCATTTGGCTATATGACCTGCTCTCCTGAATCTCCTAAAACTAAATGATTCTAACAACGTTAGGCAAATGTGATAAATTATACAGTTCCTCGTACGAAGTCTCCGCCATTCCTCATTCCCGTCGATCCGAATCTTTGCCTTACAGAATTTTATTTTCAAGTATTTTTCGCCCCGTTCTTTCCTTAAAGTAAGCGACCAGTTTCGCAACACCTTACAGCACAACTCCTTTTTTGTAATAGGAACCCTTTTTATATAAAGGTTCCATAGTTTGTGCTATGCCGTGTTGTATGATTTCGTATTTACAGGTTTTCCTTTTTATAAAGGTTCCATAGTTTGTGCTATGCTGTGTTGTATGATTTCGTATTTACAGGTTTTCCTTTTTATAAAGGTTCCATAGTTTGTGCTATGCTGTGTTGTATGATTTCGTATTTACAGGTTTTCCTTTTCATAAAGGTTCCACAGTTTGTGCTATGCTGTATATTGTATGATTTCGTATTTACAGGTTTTCCTTTTTATAAAGGTTCCACAGTTTGTGCTATGCTGTATATTGTATGATTTCGTATTTACAGGTTTTCCTTTTTATAAAGGTTCCATAGTTTGAGCTATGCTGTGTTGTATGATTTCGTATTTACAGGTTTTCCTTTTCACAAAGGTTCCACAGTTTGTGCTATGCTGTATATTGTATGATTTCGTATTTACAGGATTTCCTTTTTATAAAGGTTCCATAGTTTGTGCTATGCTGTGTTGTATGATTTCGTATTTATAGGTTTTCCTTTTTATAAAGGTTCCACAGTTTGTGCTATGCTGTATATTGTATGATTTCGTATTTACAGGTTTTCCTTTTTATAAAGGTTCCACAGTTTGTGCTATGCTGTATATTGTATGATTTCGTATTTACAGGTTTTCCTTTTTATAAAGTCTCTCTTTTAGCTATAACACATTGCTTACTTTCTAAATTTTCAATATTGTTCATGGTTTTTAAAATTCGTAAGTTCTTTGTAAGACATCTCTAATCAAATGCTTAGTACATAACTTTCTTTTTCTGTTTCATGTTCTTTCAATTCTTACCTCTTCACGCTGCTGACCAGAATTACATTACAAACAGAAGAAAGTTGGTTACTATATACTCAAACAGTCACGCCAACTTCTGTTTGAGATTATAGCCTATAAGCTCTAAAATCCATTCAAGTTTACCAAGTTGCCGTTAAAATTTCGTAGCTGAGAAACAAAAGCGAAATCTATGCTTAAGCTTCTTAACAGAACTCCGAACGTCTGTCGGCAAGCAGCATTGCGGTCGGTCTTTTCAAACTGTCAAGTGAGATGAATCAGCCACTTGCGTAATCCATGGAAATACTACTCAAGAGTGTTAAAGTGTCCATTCATTCAATACACGAGGCAGATCCTAAAAGGCACTGTCGAGAGATAAGTTTTAATGTTTCTCTCCTTCAAGCTTTTGATACAAAATACCACAAATACCGCAGCAAACACACGAACGAATCGCACTGGTAAGAATGTGACATGATGAATGTTATGTTGCACTGGCCACTTTGGATTGCAACTCAACTAGAAGACTATGAAATTTACACGGTGAAAAAGTGGTATTATGCCTTTTTAAACAATGGCGTTGCAATTATTCAGTTTTGCTGGAAAATTAAACCTCAAAAAGATTACCTGCGATCGTACAAATTACATTGAGAACATTGAGAGAATTATAATTGTAATATTTCTTAGTAATTACAAATAAATTCTGCTAGAAGCAGTGATGTAATGCTGAGAGATTTTGGTACTATAGGTATATCCCAGACGATTTTTTTAAAAATTTTTTAAATATAACTTATACCCACCACCGTATACACTACTCTCGTAACGTTAAGGTGAGTATACACTGGATGAATATACACTGGATTAGAAAAATATTAGATGGGTATACATACACCATACTCTCTCATCCTCAGTAAAGATGATCACGCAACATGTGCATTTATTTCCATTTCTAGAAGTTTCAATTTCCGGTAGATGTCCACCATTAGAGAATGTATGGTGTCATCTAACGTCGCAATACGTAACTTCTAGCTACAGGATATTTGTTGTCATTTAACAGCGCGATGTGCGACTTTTAACCGGAGAATATTTGCTGTAATTTAACGGCGCGATGTGTAATTTCTAACTGGAGGATATTTGCTTTCATTTAACGGTGTGATGTGTAACTTTTAGCTGGAGGATATTTCTTGTCCTTTAACGGCGCGATGTGTAACTTCTAGCTGGAAGTTATTTGTTGCCATCTAACAGCGCGATGTGTAACTTCTAGCTGGAGGATATTTGCTGTTATTGAACGGCGCAATATGTAACTTCTATCTGGAGGATGTTGGTTGTAATTTAACAGCGCATATGTAACTTGCTATCATTTAATGGCGTGATGCGTAGCTTGCTATCATTTAATGGCGTGATGTGTAACTTCTAGCTGGAGGATATTTGCTGTCATTGAACGTCGCAATACGTAACTTCTAGCTGGAGGATATTGGTTGTCATTTAACAATGCATGTGTAACTTCTGGCTGGAGGATATTGGTTGTCATTTAACAATGCATGTGTAACTTCTAGCTGGAGGATATTGGTTGTCATTTAACAATGCATGTGTAACTTCTAGCTGGAGGATATTGGTTGTCATTTAACGCACGATGTGTAACTTTTAGCTGGAAGTTATTTGTTATCATCTAACAGCGCAGTATGTAACTTCTAGCTGGAAGATATTCACTGTCATTTAACGGCGCGATGTGTAACTTCTAGCTAGAGGATATTGGTTGTAATTTAACGACGCATGTGTAACTTGCTATCATTTAACGGCACGATGTGTAACTTCTAGCATTCTATAATTATACAGCTTTGTTTTAATAGTAGAAACGAGATACGGATAGCCACTGTTAAAATCACCGTTACCTGTTGTGAAAATGTTAACGATTTTACTTCATTTACGAAAGTGTCTCAGATAATCACCATATCTATCATTGCAAAAAAAAAAAAAAAAATCTGTAGCTTGAAAGAGTTTATTTTACGGGTTAATTAGATTGATTGTATCTCATTAACCAACTCTGTCATCTTGCTAATGCCATATTGGAAATCTTGGTGTGGCGACACACTTTAAGTATCAGTTTTTAACTTAATTGGTTACCTTAGACCCCCCCCCCTCAGACACACAAAGAGTTAACCTTGATTTTCTTGAAAACTAGGCAGCAGGATTAAGACTCATCCACGTAATTTTGTTCAGCTCAATGAGGTCCATCCTGGGACGTAAGTAGAGGTGGGTCCTAGTGGTCCGAGGCCTCTGAAATCCAGTTTTCTTTAAATTTAGTATAACTCTTAGGTATGATTTACAGTTTTTAATACTGTATATATATATATAATTAATCCTTATCTTGAATTTAGACCCTCCTCCCATAAGAGGTATCGATTGGAAGCTTTCGAAATGTGGGTGTGGAGAAGAATAGAAATAATTAGTTGGGTCGAGCTGAAAAGAAATGAGAGGGTGTTAGAAATGGTGGGGGAGAAAAGAACAGTTTTAGATATTATTGAGAAGAGGAAGAGAAATTGGTTGGGACATTGGCTAAGAAGGATGCAGGACGTGCTAGAGGGTATTGTGGCAGGAAAGAGAGGAAGAGGGCGAAGAAGGCTACAATTGATGGACGAAAAATCGTACTTGAAGACGAAGAGGTTAGCGGAAGACCGTGAAGCATGGAAGCTTCTCATTTGCGGCAAGTGACCTGTGAATAATGGCAGAATACCTATGATGATGATGATGATGCCAAAAATGGTTTTGAATCACCCCCGAAATAAATTCTTGTGTATATGCCTGGATCTATTGACTGGTATATCTCTCACTTTTGGACATTACCTTCCCTTTTATAAACTATTAATATTGAACAATGTTTAAGAACATTCATAATAATTATACATAAACAACAAAATAATATCGTTTAATTAATTACGGCTAAAGATAGATCCACTTTGAGAGAAATAGGGAAATAACCGAAGATTTATTGTAACACTTAAGCACGTCTTTCTCTCGATAGCTCAGTGTGAGGAGAAATATTGGAGCCTCCGTCTCAGGATCATTAATCACCCGAAAATTGCTAATATCGTAGAGGAAACATTTACAATCTACATACAACGTCATTAATAAGCAATTCACTTTCTTGATCGCTTCATCTCGGAACAAGAAGTGGAAATATAATAAGATAACAGTATAGAAAAAGATAGATTGTGATTTTTTAAAAATATATTTATCAAAGTTTAATTGTAAGATTTGGAAACTAAAGCAATATTAGAACATAATATATCTCAAAGAATCCAAAATTTTTAATTTTTAATTTAAAAACAGAAACACTTTCGTCACAGGGTAACCAGTTTCTATTCCTTGAGTTAATATACGGCACTGAAATTCCAATTATCCAGACTAATTAGTTCTGGACATATTCCAGATAAGCACAAATCTTGATAATTGGGAAAATCATACTCGAAGTCATACCTGCTCGGTTGACAACTGTATGTTTCAAACCTCCGGAAGATGTGTGCGAGGTATTCCTCAAAGGAACTTAAGGATTTCCTATAACCTGACAAGTAATCCCTATGTTTCAAACCTCCGGAAGATGTGTGCGAGGTATTCCTCAAAGGAACTTAAGGATTTCCTATAACCTGACAAGTAATCCCTATGTTTCAAACCTCCAGAAGATGTGTGCGAGGTATTCCTCAAAGGAACTTAGGGATTTCCTATAACCTGACAAGTAATCCCTATGTTTCAAACCTCCGGAAGATGTGTGCGAGGTATTCCTCAAAGGAACTTAGGGATTTCCTATAACCTGACAAGTAATCCCTATGTTTCAAACCTCCGGAAGATGTGTGCGAGGTATTCCTCAAAGGAACTTAGGGATTTCCTATAACCTGACAAGTAATCCCTATGTTTCAAACCTCCGGAAGATGTGTGCGAGGTATTCCTCAAAGGAACTTAGGGATTTCCTATAACCTGACAAGTAATCCCTATGTTTCAAACCTCCGGAAGATGTGTGCGAGGTATTCCTCAAAGGAACTTAGGGATTTCCTATAACCTGACAAGTAATCCCTATGTTTCAAACCTCCAGAAGATGTGTGCGAGGTATTCCTCAAAGGAACTTAGGGATTTCCTATAACCTGACAAGTAATCCCTATGTTTCAAACCTCCGGAAGATGTGTGCGAGGTATTCCTCAAAGGAACTTAGGGATTTCCTATAACCTGATAAGTAATCCCCATGTTCCTTTGGGCAATACCTGGCACACATCTTGCGGAGGTTTGAGACATTCACTTTTCAATCGAGCAGGTATGACTTTGAGTGTCATGTTCTATACCACACTCTCTACGTTGCGTTGTTTTTGAATTACAGCCCTCTGAAGTTCATTTTCCCATGCTTTCGGTACCTTATATCGCCGAAACTATCCCTCACTCACCAAAGTTCCAGAGGACTTTTTTGCTAGTCTCGGAGTTGGGAATCAGCTCCCGAAGTTTGTTCAAATAGTTTCTTACCATCCTGTATATATACCCGCAGAATTCCCGTTATTCCCACAGGGAGAATACGTTTTGTTTTGCAGGGCTGAATTTGGATTTAAACGGCATCGGAAGTGTCACTGTTTGAGCGACTCCGAAAACTATGGATTCGACACTAATATCGATTATTTTCGATCATTTTAAAGTATCTCCATCTCCCCGTTCTCTAGATTTCATCGTCAACGTGAAGTGATAAAAGGCACCTCAGATCCGAACCTCATTTATGTCGAAAATTTGACCAAGATAGGCCAAGTGATTCAATAATTATTAAGTAACAAACATAGTGACTTCCATTTATATATATATATATATATATATATATATATATATATATATATATATATATATATAGACCCCTAAGCCTATACATATGCGTATATGAAAAATTACGTTGTGAGAAAGAGTGGCATGAGATTTTGCGAGGCAAAATAGCAAGTATGCGATGGCAAATTACACTGAAGTCGATGATAGCGTGTTTCAGTAAACTTCATCTGTCGCTACTACGCAAATCATCACGAATCTACGAGTCTGAATAGCAGAACTTATTAGGCGTGCACGTTTAAAGATCATCACAGCTTGCAAAAACAATATTAAAAAAAAATAGAGTACTAAAACATTCTATGTATGTCCTTGTAAACAAATTATAAAAGCAAAGTAGTGATAAATGATTTCTTCGTAAACTACGAAGCTTAACAAATTTACGATTCCGGCGTAGTGACGAATACACATTGATATTTTCTTACCCCTGACTTCGTAGCCCTGTAACTAAAAATGACCACTGTTTCTTTAAGTAAAAGAAATTTGACACGCATGGTTTCTACAAGTAATTATACAACGCATCACGAAGCATAAAAAAAGAACAAGAGGAGTGAGTGCCTCGTAAACCATCATCTAATTAATTTTGTTCAGCTATGTTGATAAATCTTACGAAGCAACATCATCAGATTATTACCTTCACAATTTATTATTTGGAACAGCTTATTATTACAATCTTCATTTGCGAATTATAAGCGTTCATTGTCCTTTGAGAAAGGTCGACTTTTTTTTTTTTTGTATAAAGAAAAAAGCTATCCAAAATAAAACAAAGAAATGAAAATTGACACAGATAAACAGCATTCCAATACAGAACCGTGAAATCTTAATAATCGATCTACTTACATATTGGTTTAATTCCTATATGGCTTATTTCTAGACTTTATCACTGGGTTTTCGAACTGTCAACAAGCCATAGAAGTCCAAATCGCAGTAAAATATTATTGTGTAATTTATAATATCTTTAGCCAACATCTTAATAAATAAAATAAGTCGAGCGTTTTGGGTCTTCACTTCAGCGAAATTAAAGTGCCGCTAATTTTAGAGTTTCTCTGTAATATCTTCAAAACAAGTAAAAATATTCAGGAAGCAGAAACGTAGTGAACTATTGTGCTGCCAAAATGTCTTGAGCCATGGCAAAAATGCGAACTAAAGCTCACACCCTCACACACCCACGCGTTGAGCCAATGAGGGTTCAGCTGATGCTACGCAAAAGAATGGGAGTGGAATTCCGTTAGGCGATAGCAGCGCTTGCAACGGGAGACTAGGGATCTAGTCAATGTCGTATATCTTTAGACAATACGATTTTGTCTATGATGCCTTTACCACAATTCCCCTATCTGCTTTTGGTGTGCCGCTATTTACAGAAGCCGCAAAAAATGCTTAATCTATCGACAGTTGCAAATCGAAAGCAGATAGATGAGTTATGATAGCAGTATCACATGCAAAATAATATTGCCTAGTGCACTACGTTTCTGTTTTTCGAATATATTTTAAAGAAAATCTTTAAAATTAGTGATAGTTGAATTTTGCTGCAGTGAAGACCCTTAACTAGGGATGAGCAACACAGATTTTTTTTATAAAAGCTGGAAACCAGTTTGTAGAAAAAACACATTTCGATTTTGATAGACATTCGAACCAGTTTCTGATTAAAATATCGAACCAGTTTTAAAGCTGAAACTGGTTTTGATAGAAAATAACTTTTCAAACATCAGTTTCGTTTTTAAAACATCACCCCTTCTGTGGATTTGACCCAGAAAAATTACTTATACACGGTATAGGGTTCTTAATGAAATATTGATGTATGAAATATAAACAAAATCGTTAGAGCTGGTTTAGAAAAAAATGCAATGTTTTAATTTTCACTCTTCAGCAAATTACCAATATTTTTAGAGGTAGGAAGCAAATAAAAAAAAAAAAAAAAACACCAACAACAACAACAACAAAACAAATGAAGGCTGAAGAATCTTACAAAAAGTTTGAAAATTTGTTGCATATATGGTAGCCTCTAGGCGAGTGTACATCGGGACAAACGAACCAAACCAAAGCACTTGACATAACAGCCCTTTTGTGGGTCTGAGCCGCTCCAACGCCATCTGTTAGCGACTGGCTTAACTACGTCCAGTCTAGCGAACAACACGTGGTTAGCGCGCAGCGTTGCTCTGCCACTAACAGGCTTACCAGGAGCTTTCTAGTGGCTGTCTAAAGTCCGTTACATAGTCAAGCGGAGCTCCGCGCACCGCCGTCCGCCCTCCGCGCTACGTGTGTGTGCTCACACAGTCATCCGTAGCTATGCGCTACGCGTCACGTGATTATATACAGGATTCTTCTCAGTCAGTGTTGCGAGTCAACATGAACAAGATCGAAATGACAATAGTGGCATCCAAGGGCGCCCATCAGGAGGGCAAGGTGGGGCACTCGCCCCCTCCTAGAGGAAATTGTACTTGGGAATATCGAAAACCCAAGAGAATTTTTACATTAGTTACAGCAAAACTTGAAACTATATTTGAAATATCTCTTATACTTGCCCCCCTTGGAAACCAAAGCATGGGCGCCCTTGGTGGCATCTTAATATCTCTGTAAGAAGAGAAAACGAACACAGAAAAATAAATGTCTTACGATTCATCCCTTAGTTTCTCAAAAAAGTCTGAAGGGAGGTTTTGTGTCTGTGTATCTAGATTTGTGAGAAGACGAAAAGAAGTACTTCAATTATTTCCGTAGTCAATTCAGTCGTTCGATGACCTAATTGAAAAAAATCCATCGAAATTATAAAAAATGTAGTTTAAATAGGATCCGTATGCACGCTCTTAAAATACAGCACTTTCCTTTAAAAAATGTCATGATACTGTTTTTTAACAAATGAAAATAACGAATGTTTGTACATTTGGTTAGAACTTCACATCCAATCAACTATTTAATAATAGAGATAAATTATTTGCCTCCATTTATCTTTTTTCATTGTCCATTCTTTCATTTTTACAAAAAAAAAATCTTTTACATATCTCGTTGCATGCCTGTTCACGAATGTCACGCTTTTTGTATTCCTCACAAGAGGGATCCCATTAACATGGTATTAATTTACCCTACGTGATAATTGAAACTGAAACTAAAATTTGAAATTTATTGAAAGAAAAACGAAAAATTACAATAGTCACATACTGTTAACAATGGTACATTAGAGGCACCACATGTACAGTTCCAATTAAACAAAGACATTAATTGGAAGTTACAATTAAACGAAGACATTATAGCTAAATTAAAAATAACACTATAAAAATATGAAAATAGTATTATAGAACAGTATAAAACATTATATAGCAACCCACTATCAAAAATGAGAAAAGAAATCTGGATCAATTTTCATTTTGCTTTTGCTACCATGCACGTTTCTTTTTAGATTTTAAAGGGAAGTGGCTGCTCCGCACGCGGAGTTCTGCTTGACTATGTAAGCACCCATTTGCTCAATGGCCCTATCCGCCTCGTGTAGCGCGGAACGCGGAGGCCTCCGCGTGACTATGTATGCATCCATAAGAACCACTGTAACAATCTTGCCATGCGGGACTCCGTGCGCGGAGCTCCGATTGACAATGTAACGGGGCTGTCTTTTATTCACATAACTCCCCAGTTTGCCTCACGACGCTAGGTAGACGCCGGAAATTGGGAAGCACCGGCCGGGAATCGAACCGGGGACCACGCGGACGTGAGCCCAACGCTTTAACTACTAGACCATGGTGCCGAACGAACAAACATTCAAAAATCCATTTTTCGGCGCCAGCAAAAGTGTAAATTTGTTAAAAGTCTCGAATTTAATTTTTTCACGATCGCCATAGTTTCTTCTTTCGTATCATCGGTCCAAAGTAAAAAGTAAAAGAAGTCCACTAGTAATACTTATTACTAGTAAACTAAGTATAAAAGTGTTTATTTAGTAGGTATAGTCCCTTGAATAAGTTCTTTCTACTTCTGGTACTTAACATCGTTCGAGGTAGGTCACAGACTGGAAAAAGGTTGAGAAACATTATTCTTAAGGATTCATGAAACGGAAGATCTGAACTAGTGCAATTTTACGAGATACGGGCAGTTCTCATTATAAGTATAAACTTCTATTCTTGGCACAGCAGGTCTCTCCAACACTTGCTCTCTTCACTGAGAGCAAATTAAATCAGGTAATAAAAGCAGTAGCTTCATTAGGAATTCAGTTTCTTTGGGGGGAAAGGGTACTATTAAAACTGTCTAGATTAAATGAATATCGCCTTCGCAGGCATTGATTTTTCCAATATTGTTTAAACTAATTACTGCAATGCATTAATTTGTAAATTATTATTATTATTATTATTATTATTATTATTATTATTATTATTATTATTATTATTATTATTATTATTACGAGGAGTGATCAAAAAGTAAGATTACAAAGCCTGCAGTGAAATGTGTAGGCCATACAACCAATACAGCCAACAGATAATACATACATTACGCTACTTTTCGACATAGTCTCCATATCGGTTGAGGCACTTGTAGCATAGAGGGATCGAAGATTCCCTCTTCGGAATCCTGTCTTTCAGCCACGTTGTCACGAAGTGTTTCACCTTCACCGTCTGAAGCGAAGTGACGGAATCCAAGGAGCTCCTTCAAATGCGAGAACAACTGAAAGTAGATTGGAGTAAGGTCCAGGCTGTAGGGAGGATGGTCGATGATGTCCCGGCGAAATTGCTTCAACCCTGTGATGATCTCGGTTCCTCATCGGTGATGTTTTCTCTACAAGCCGCAAACTTTCGACACTATTCTGCGATATGCTGATGAGATATTACAGTCTGTCCGTAAACCTCTTCCAATTGCCGGTGAATTTCAGCTCGCAGTTACATGTCTCGCTCACAGAAATCGAATAAGTGAGCGGACTTCTTCGCGAGACCAGTTTTCGAAACGAGTCGCTATTTGTGATTACCTACAACAAGTGCCGTAGGTGCCAGGTGGCTGAAACTCTGCACAGTTGCCAACTCTATGTATTAAAATTATCGCACACGCCTCATTCCTCTATAAGAGACGAAGCTCCAGAAATATCGACCTGTAAGTTGTAACTTTAGTTTCTGATCCTCCCTCGTATTATTATTGGTAATTGTTCCTCACAAACATTCGGTTCACCCTGCACTATAGGTTTAAATCTCGTGCTTAAATAAAATGTGTAATTGTTTACAATTAACTTTTATTAGTTTGGCTCCAACTAACTTGAGGTAACTCAAATATTAATGCTCAAATCTAAATATAGTTACGGCCTTTGTGATAATAAATAGCAAAATATGTTCAGAATTATCATTCTCCATTTTCAAAGAATTAAATTGAAATAATACACAGTTCACAGTTACTATTAAATCATCACATTAATACAATTGAAACAATGTACTTTCTAAGTTAGAACAATAAAAATAAGCTTTTAACCCTACAACCACACCGTGCTTTTATTAGGACATGTGTCACACTGTGGGGTCATATACGACCCAGTCTGGAGAGTCGTTTAATTAGACTAGATACGGTTATATTATGTTAGATTAGATAATATTAGGTTAGGTTAACTTAGAATAGATAATGTGTGGTTTGTTAGATTATATATGTTTATGTAGGTTATGTATATATGTGTATATATGCATATATATGTTAGATTATATCTATATGTATTAGATTAGGTTAAGTAAGGTTAAATGAGAGGAGGTTAGGTTAGGTTTATTAGGGTATATAATCTTATACATTTCACGTATCACATTTTATATATGTTGACATAATTCGTTTCTTTACCGATTATCCAATTAGTCTAAAATACACGAGTTCTACATTATAACAATATTAAATGTTTTCATTGGGTTTCAATTGTTTGATATTTTCATTGTTTTACATGGACATAAATGAAGCAGTTTTCATTATTTACCATTGTTTACATTTTGCAGTTCTCGGAAATGTTGTGTCGGTGTTCAGCACACACACTTCTCTTACACAAGTAACACACTGCTACTCCTTTTCTGTCTTTCTTCCGGCTACAGAAAGCACATCTACCTGGTCGTCCAACTGGTGTCACACTTTGTACCGGTTCCTCTTCGATGTCAAGAACATGACGAATATTGTTCCTTAGCTGTTTTGGCAACCTCTCGTTATTTGCTCTCCTTTTCATGTATTCTTCACAGAGTGCCAATGCAAGAGCCTTCAAGAAATCAGAACGCTTCTTCAGTGTTGAACTAGATCCCGAAGTGCACCTGAAGATAACGAAGCTATTTAGTGCCGCTGCATCTAACATACCATAAAAAACTCTGAGTGGCCACCTACGTGTCTTCCTGGCAACTAGGGTTTAGTGTACTACTTACTGCCATTCTTCCCATAAATGACTTTACGTTGTAACAAGTCGGCAACATCATCGTTATCAACATCAGCTTCAAATTCGTCCTCCGATTGATCATCCTGCTCCTCATTATCCTCATTTTCACTTAACAGTTCATCAGCATCGGACAGATCATCATCTGATTCTTCTAAAATGCGTACAATATCTTCCTGGTTAGAAAACTTCCTTGATGCCGCCATTCGTAAAAAAAAATCGCCCACTAGAAAATGATTTGTTATATGGCTATTCAAAACAAACTATGTTTCATTAATCACACCGTGGGGTCATATATGACCCGAGCACTCAAAATAACACAGAACTTTCCGCACCAACACAACAATGCAACTTGCAGTGTCAACAGCATGCTCCGAACTGAAGCTAGACGAAGTGTTGTGTTTCCCTCTCACAACGGCGCTGGCGCAGAACGCATTTTATATGCACTGGGGTCGCCGGTGACCCCACGGTGTGATTGTAGGGTTAAATCTGAAAATTGCTTGCACGCTATTGCCTGTTTTATTGTTCTATTATCCTGAGAGTTAACTAAATACTAGGAATAAGCATAACTCTCTGCCTGAGACGTATTTTTATAATAATAATAATAATAATAATAATAATAATAATAATAATAATAATAATAATAATAATAATAATAATAATAATAATAATAATAATAATAATAATAATGACTAATACGAGTATCAGCGTTTCTTTAAAATTATTTTTTATCGGCAAGCACCTTTTAGTTATAAACAGTATTTCATTTCATTTCGTAAACAACACCAAAAATAAAAATGGCTATAAAAATTGCAATTGAAAAAAAAATGGAAATAGTTGTTGGAAAATGAACACGAAATTTAATTAAATATATCTATTTAACGTCTTACGATTATGTCTGTTATGCTAAGGGAGTCAGATGATTAAGACAAGTGAATGATGATGGAATAATTTGTAAGATGAGAATGTGGAAGGAAACGGGAGTACCTCGAGAAAACCCACGGCCGAGAAACCTACACAAACTTATTTGGCTTGGGATTGATCCACGGACCAGACGCAGCAGAGAAATCGCTCTACCACTGAGCCATAGTGCTCCTTCCCTCTTTTGTAGGAAAATGTCTGCTTGAAGAAGACATGATTTATCTCAATGTCGTAAAGATTTCAGATTATATTGGCCAGAGATTTCTAGGTTGACATTTGATGAAGCCGGAATTAGAACCCCAGGCGCTAGTAAAGTCCCTAAAGACATAGAACTTCCCATTTAAAGCACAGTTTGGGCACAACTAATATCTTCCAGCGAATGCGAAAGGAGATAACTTCGTCCACGTAATCTCTGCTGGTACGGAAAACTTCTCCATTGATGTTCAATGGCATAGTAGGACCCGACAGCCATAGAATTTAATCCTAGCATATATGTAAAGTCACGGATGCTCCGAGATCTTTATTCTGCAGTTGATACTAAAACCAAGATGCGGTCAAGAGACACCGGAGTTGTATTAGAGAGTGTGTCAAAGTTATGGTAGTTTCTGTAATAACACATTCGTGGTGAATACCATCACCTTTTTCTCAGAAAAAAATATTATTATTACTATGAACGTTTTTAAAGTATTATTTTAAATGTAATTCATATTAGTTATGAGGAAAATACGGTGAGAAAGAGCAAATACAAATTTACCGTACGATTCTCAGTGTGATTGCATCTGACACAAGAGTTGAAACTGTCTCGACACGAAAAGATGTGAAAGTGATGTCTCGTCTAGGAAATTGAATCTATTTCTGTTGGCAGAGTTCTGTACCGTCTTGTATCTCATTCGTCACGAAACTTCTGTTTCGTCTTGGAAATTGTATCTGTTTCTATCCAAAGAACTATGTCCCGTCTTGTATCTTGTCACGAAACTTCTGTTTCGTCTTGGAAATTGTATCTGTTTTATCCAAAGATCTATGTCCCGTCTCGTATCTTGTCACGAAACTTCTGTTTCGTCTTGGAAATTGTATCTGTTTCTATCCAAAAAGCTATGTCCCGTCTCGTATCTTGTGACGAAACTTCTGTTTCGTCTTGGAAATTGTATCTGTTTCTATCCAAAAAGCTATGTCCCGTCTCGTATCTTGTCACGAAACTTCTGTTTCGTCTTGGAAATTGTATCTGTTTCTATCCAAAAAGCTATGTCCCGTCTCGTATCTTGTCACGAAACTTCTGTTTCGTCTTGGAAATTGTATCTGTTTCTATCCAAAGATCTATGTCCTGTTTCGTATCTTGTCACGAAACTTCTGTTTCGTCTTGGAAATTGTATCTGTTTCTATCCAAAAAGCTATGTCCCGTCTCGTATCTTGTGACGAAACTTCTGTTTCGTCTTGGAAATTGTATCTGTTTCTATCCAAAGATCTATGTCCCGTCTCGTATCTTGTCACGAAACTTCTGTTTCGTCTTGGAAATTGTATCTGTTTCTATCCAAAAAGCTATGTCCCGTCTCGTATCTTGTGACGAAACTTCTGTTTCGTCTTGGAAATTGTATCTGTTTCTATCCAAAAAGCTATGTCCCGTCTCGTATCTTGTGACGAAACTTCTGTTTCGTCTTGGAAATTGTATCTGTTTCTATCCAAAAAGCTATGTCCCGTCTCGTATCTTGTGACGAAACTTCTGTTTCGTCTTGGAAATTGTATCTGTTTCTATCCAAAAAGCTATGTCCCGTCTCGTATCTTGTCACGAAACTTCTGCTTCGTCTTGGAAATTGTATCTGTTTCTATCCAAAAAGCTATGTCCCGTCTCGTATCTTGTCACGAAACTTCTGTTTCGTCTTGGAAATTGTATCTGTTTCTATCCAAAAAGCTATGTCCCGTCTCGTATCTTGTCACGAAACTTCTGTTTCGTCTTGGAAATTGTATCTGTTTCTATCCAAAGATCTATGTCCTGTCTCGTATCTTGTCACGAAACTTCTGTTTCGTCTTGGAAATTGTATCTGTTTCTATCCAAAAAGCTATGTCCCGTCTCGTATCTTGTGACGAAACTTCTGTTTCGTCTTGGAAATTGTATCTGTTTCTATCCAAAGATCTATGTCCCGTCTCGTATCTTGTCACGAAACTTCTGTTTCGTCTTGGAAATTGTATCTGTTTCTATCCAAAAAGCTATGTCCCGTCTCGTATCTTGTCACGAAACTTCTGTTTCGTCTTGGAAATTGTATCTGTTTCTATCCAAAAAGCTATGTCCCGTCTCGTATCTTGTGACGAAACTTCTGTTTCGTCTTGGAAATTGTATCTGTTTCTATCCAAAAAGCTATGTCCCGTCTCGTATCTTGTCACGAAACTTCTGTTTCGTCTTGGAAATTGTATCTGTTCCTATCCAAAGATCTATGTCCTGTCTCGTATCTTGTGACGAAACTTCTGTTTCGTCTTGGAAATTGTATCTGTTTCTATCCAAAAAGCTATGTCCCGTCTCGTATCTTGTGACGAAACTTCTGTTTCGTCTTGGAAATTGTATCTGTTTCTATCCAAAGATCTATGTCCCGTCTCGTATCTTGTGACGAAACTTCTGTTTCGTCTTGGAAATTGTATCTGTTTCTATCCAAAGATCTATGTCCTGTCTCGTATCTTGTGACGAAACTTCTGTTTCGTCTTGGAAATTGTATCTGTTTCTATCCAAAAAGCTATGTCCCGTCTCGTATCTTGTGACGAAACTTCTGTTTCGTCTTGGAAATTGTATCTGTTTCTATCCAAAGATCTATGTCCCGTCTCGTATCTTGTGACGAAACTTCCGTTTCGTCGTGGAAATTGTACCTGTTTCTATTTGAGGAACATGTCCTGTCTCGTATCTCGTCACAAAAATTATGTTTCGCCTTGGCTCGTAGGGAACTCTAATTCTCAGTTCAGAAATGTTATTGTGTTTGATTAGTTGACTAAATTTCGATGTTTCTTTTCAGCTATATGAGGAAGGATTTATTTGTTTACTTTGAGTAAAATCTAATCCATTTCTGAGATTGTATTTGAGGAAGGTAACCTTCAGGAATCATAGAAATTAGGGAATTTAATCAGGAATCATAGAAATTAGGGTTATGTACGAGATAAGAATTGAGACTGCCTCGTCTCGGGAAAGTGTGAAGACAAGTATCCCGGAAAAGGTACCTGTTTCTATTGGGGGAGTTCTGTGTCGTCACATGCCTTGTCAAGAAAAATCTGTCTCCTCTCGTGTCGTAGGCAATCCTGAAATAGAATGCGTGCAATGTTAACCACTGTATCACAAAGGGGTAGCACAGAAGTTTTCTTCTGTATATTAGATAATTATATTCACGTAATCTGCTGTAATATGTATATTGACACTTCGAACGTTACAATAGCATTAAAGGAAAAGGAAAAAAAAATCAGTTCTGTGAGTATTAGTATTAGAGTTTTGATGATTTTGCATCTTTTGTCCGGATGTAAAGAAACGTTACCCTTCAGAATAGTAAGATCTGCAGATTATTGCATAATTTAAGACACCATCCATTTTTTATTTCTTTAAATACATCTTTTATCGTTTGCAACAAATTTACGTACATTTTTGTAAAGTTTTTGAGCAGTTACATTTTGTAATAATTTTTTGTAAGAAGCTGTAAGATATCTTGAAACAAACAAGTAAATAAATAAATAAATTTGCGAACACACGAGAGATAAGGAAATTAAAAAGGAACGAAATTTAAAGTTTTACGTCCCATGTAGTACCCTGTGGGCTAAAGGAGACAGTTAATTAATTTAAAAAAATAATCTTGGACGAATTGCTGGAAAGACAATGTGGGAGTTCCTGTTAATCAAATGAAACACGTGCAAAATACGGATATTAATACTATAAATACATGTAGGTAGTATACAGGTCTTAAAGGCCATTTTTTTATTATTAGTACATATATGCTTTGTTTCCAAGCAAGAGGAAAGCGATAGAGAGTGTATTGCGAACCCTTAAGAGCCTGGCATACTAAAAATAATACAAAATTTACCATTTTTCTTTGGCTTGTTTTACATAAGTGAAAGGAAATAATGAAATACAACTTACCACAATGATAGATAATGTTATTCTACAACAAAATATGAACCTGAAGAATTTTCAGTGTTGCCAGGATAATATTTTCCCCAAAATCTAAGTTAAGGCAGTGACTCGAGGAATGAGCTCAACTGCATTTGATTATGTATCATGTTGTTTTGGTATCCTGTGAACTACTGTTTAAATAATACTTGTATTTAATTTGTAATAAACAAAATAGTTTTAACATACAGTTATTAAACTATTAAATACCGGTGTTATTTTAAAAGTAGTTCACAGGATACCAAAAAAAAAAAAAAAAAAAAAAGAAAAAAAAAGATACAGTGACTCACATTAATATTCGGACACCATAGATATTACACATAATTTGCTTGCTATACATGTAAAAAATAATAAATGGGAAACCAACTGAAAACAAGCAAAAAGGCAATGGTTTAGTCGAACAAATATGTTATCAGTTAATTAAAGTATGCAAATTAAGTCCACGTCATGAGCACGCAATTGTAATAAACTGTATTTTGGACGCCACTTTAATATTCGGACAGTTGTTTTAACGTTTGTTTATCGATAGCGAGCGAGACAGTGGAAGAGTTCCAGTTGCAGTTTGAGTTGTCCCGAGACAGGACATGTGTATCTACTTAGTTTACGAGTGATTAGTGTGACCGAGAGAAAGCATAAAAGGAAAATGGGACACAAGGGACCAAGTTCAACGTTTAAACAAAGACAGTTAGTAATTTTTCACCGTGCGAAAGGTCTATCGTACAAGGAAATTGCAGATCTACTCAATATTTGTAAAAGCACCATTTTGACATTGTACAAAGATTTAATAGGGATTTTGAATCGAGTCAGTGCCTCAAAAGGGCCGACCTGTGAAACTGAATGATGGAGAGAAAAGCAAATTGATTCAGAAAGTGAAGCAAATTCCGGAATAGGTGCGCTGAAATGAACAGTAGAGCTGTATGAAGACACAGGGAAGACGGTGCATCCTGAAACTGTGCGGCAAGTGTTGTTAAGTGAAGGGTTTAATGGGAAAATAGCTAGAAAAAAGCCTTTTATTAGTAAAATCAACAAAGATAAAAGAGTTAAGTTCGTTAAAGTTCATATTGAAAAGCCCCAACTTGGTGGAATGGCGTGTTATTCACGGACGAATCACAATTCAATCTCCATGAGTCCGATGCCAAAATAATTGTGTGGCAGAAGCCAAATACAAAGTTAGATCCTGCAAATCTTCAACCTAAGGTAAAGCATGGAGGAGGAAGTGTGATGGTATGGGGGTGTATTTTTGCATCGAGAGTGCGAGAATTGGTGTTTGTTAAAGGGATTATGAGAAAGAAGGTTTATTTGAATATTCTCCGGCAAAATCTCCACCAAAGTGCTGAAAAATTAGGAATTATGGGTATGTTTAAATTTTACCAGGATAATGACCCGAAGTGTAAAGCACATGTGGTGCGCAAATGGTTGCTGTATAATTGTCCGAAAGTGCTTGAAACACCACCGCAGAGTCTCGACCTTATCCCTAGAGAGCATATCTGGGATGAGCTACAGCATAAGGTCAAACGGGTACAAGTAACGTCACGAGACGATTGGAAAAGGGCTCTCCGTGCAGCATGGGATGACATATCGCCCCATTCTACCAACAAACTTGTTGGAAACATGTCCAACCCTTTACAGGAAGTCAGGAAACGTCGTGGGTTTCTCACTAAGTACTAGCGAAGCGTTTGTGAGCAAGCAACAACACACACAAAACATCTATATATTAGGTGTCCGAATATTAAAGTGGCGTTGCAAATACACAGTGTCATCAGTATCTGTAAGTTCTTTCTGCTTCTTTCGTTCAAGACACCATATTTGTACTTCTTTTCTTTCTATAAGTATATGAATATCTAAATACCTAATTTTTTCACTCACACGGCTCTCATTTATTTCATAATCCTTCCTACTTTTAACAAAATGCAAGTGTCCGAATATTAATGTGAGTCACTGTACGTAATCAAATGCAGTTGAGTTCGTTCTTCTACTCGCTGCCTTAACTTAGATTTTGGGGAAAATGTTATTGTGGCAACACTTTAATTTCTATGGATGGCAACACCGAAAATTCTCCTGATTTATATTTGCTGTTGTAGAATGAGGTTATCTATGATTGTGATATTAGGGGTACCACAATCGGCACCTAACAGCGCGGTTCTACTCGATACAGGGAGGTATCCTGTGAGCGCAGCTATAAAAATACGGGTACTAAAGTATTGGTTAAACCTAGGCGAAACAGAAAACGAGAGGGAAATTCAGAAGCAATGCCTAAAATACCAAATGAAACAGAGAGGAAATAACTCATGGATAATGGGAGTAGTGAAACTATTGCAAGAGATAAACATAATCGACCTGTTAGAAAAAAGAAAAAAGAAATCAAAAGAAATATGTAAAACAATTAGAGAAAAAGTAATATCAGATGCAAATCAAAGTTTGAAAGCTGATTGCGAAGCCAAGCGTTCTTTGACATACGTACAAATCAAAATAAATGAGGGGGCAGAAAAATATCTTGAGTTAGGGAGAGAACAAAGACGCGCCACAGCAATATTCTGAATGGGGGTGTACAGGTGGAAAAGTCCGAAAGATGAAACCGGAAATTACATATGTAGTCTATGTGGAGAAATCTAAAATGAAATACATATTTTATTCGAATGTGAGGTGCTACAGGAAGAACGCAATAGGGAATGGATAGGGGATAGCATACATGACAAAAACTTGGAATTAAACAAAATTATAAATACAACCGATAAACAGAAGTTATCAACCTTAGCAAAATTTCTGCAGTCATTCTATCGTTTACGGGAAGAAGCTTTAAAAGAGACTGAGGACAACAACGCACCCTCTACTCCACCATAAGAAAGAAAAAAATAATAATTAATCTTTTATAGTGTATCTATTCATTTGTATTTGTTGTTTACATTCACATTAGAAGTGTGTCACAAACCTGTAGAATTGTATTATGGGCCACAGGCCTTCAATACAAATAAATAAATAAATACAAATTAAAAAATCTATGATTGTGGTAAGTTGCATTTCATTATCTCCTTTCACTTATACGAAAAACAAGTAAAGGAAAAATGGTAAATTTTGTATTATTTTTAGTATGTCGGACTCTTAATGCAAGGATTTGTCTAAACATTGTATATTATAAACAAGTCAAAATGTTTGTAATTAATTCCCCATATTATATGAAACTAAAACGTTTTAGTTCAGAAGAGTAGAAAAAACAGTTAATATTCTGTGATAATAAGAGTACCAGGCATGAAATGTTGTGCATGCATTTAGATCTTTTTACAGGTGACAGCGTGAGAGAATTTCTAAATTAAAAGCAGGAGTTCCAATTACATATATTCACCTTTTTGGCTTTTGTACAAGGCGGCACGGCAAATGAAACAAAAATCCCAGCTGTTTCTTCATAGTTTCGAGTATACAACTTGCAATTAAGCTCATTAAAAAGACGTAAAATGCGGAGAACAGTTGAGTTAATTATTATCTTTTTTCCAACCCAGAGTGTCATTGATATGCAGACAAAACCCCAAATGTTTGAATGAGACACAGAAAAAACAAACAAACGAAAGGAGCTGTAAAAAAAATTGGCAATAATTCATGTAAAACGCTCTCTGAGCACACATATGTTCCAAGCTTCTGTTCCTCTCCACATGTCCTTGCCAGTGACCGTTCTGCATATGACCTCCTCAGTTGGCACGCACTGGAACGTTAAATGAGGGAGAATTGGCCGACACATACATATCACATCACATCCCGCCCCTCTGACCTTGGCAATATAATCAGCGTGGAAGAAGATTAAAAAAAAAAAAAAGAATATAGGAAAAAAGACAGGACTATACCAATTATATACTACCATTGTTGACTGCAATACTATGTATCTTTAACAAGATTTCATCAACAACTCAAAAAGTAACTCAGGCGTTAACTGAGATCACTCACATAAGAAGACAGCATTTTTGTAACAGAAAATTTAGTTAAAGCAACGGACGAACAATAATTTTCTACTATTTGTTAGCGTTTGACGAAAAAAAAGGTCCAAAGATGGCACATGTATACCAAATGATAAATATCATTAAGTGTACAAAATGATATGGATGATAGTAAACCTCATGTATTGTTGTTTCCGGCAAAACCGAGAAAGACTAAAAATTTTGTAAACCTAAAAGTCGATGCTATACGATAACCACGGCAACCTACGAGAAGGAAACTGATCTTGAACTATTCATTAATCAAGCTTCCATAATTGCAATAGCAGTGGCGAATCTAGCCCGGGGCCTGTTACACATACTGCTAACAGTGACAGACGACGTATTCCTAACAGTGACAGACGTATTCTTAACAGAGACACACATACTGCTAACAGTGATACACATACTACTAATAGTGATAGACATGTTCTTAACAGTGACACACATACTGCTAACAGTGACAGATGTATTCCTAACAGTGATACACATACTACTAATAGTGATAGAGATGTTCTTAACAGTGACACACATACAACTAACAGTGACAGACGTATTTCTACAGTAGATCATACATATACTGCTAACAGTGACAGACGTATTTTTAACAGAGACACACATACCGCTAAGTGACAGAGTATTCCTGAACAGTGACACATATACTACTATTAGTGACAGACGTGATCCTTACAGTGACACACATACAACTAACAGTAACAAACGTATTTCTAAGTGATACACATACTGCTAACAGTGACAGACGTATTCCTAACAATGACACACGTACTGCTAACAGTGAAAGACGTTGAGTTGATTTTGAGTTTAACGTCCCGTTCAGCAGCGAGACTATATGAGACGTGGACCTACTGATTACCGTGGAATCCGAACCACATGAGCTCCCGCCAGGAATCGAACCCGAGTCTCCCACGCCAAAGGCGCGTACGCTAACCGCTTAGCCACGAAGGCGCTCTAGTGACAGACGTATTACTAACAGTGACACATGTACTGCTAACAGTGAAAGACGTATTACTAACAGTGACACACATATTCCTAACAATGACAAACTTATTCCTAATAGTGACACATGTATTGCTAACGGTGACAGAGGTATTCTTAACATTGACACATATATTGCTAACAGTGATAGACGTATTCCTAAGTGACACACATACTGTCAACTGTGACAAACTTATTCTTAACAGTGACACACATACTGCCAACAGTGACAAACGTATTCCTAATAGTGACACATATATTGCTAATAGTGACAGATGTATCCTAACAGCAACACATATATTGCTAACAGTGACAGATGTATTCCTAACAGTGACACGTATATTGCTAACAGTGACAGATGTATTCCTAACAGTGACACATATAGTGGTAACAGTAACAGACGTAATCCTAACAGTGACACACGTATTCCTAACAGTGACACAATATCTCTAATTTGGCGTAGTTCAGTGCTAGAGCGTTTGCCTCTGGTGTCTGTGGGGTTCCTGGTTTGATATCAGCTCACGTCAAGTGAGCTTTGTGGTGGACAAACTCCGTGTGCATAGGTTTACTCGGAGTTCTCCCACTTCACTAATTCATTTCACTATTACATTAATTCTCGTGATCACCGTTTCCTTTAGCACCGTTTGCCTCTGGTGTCTGTGGGGTTCCTGGTTTGATATCAGCTCACGTCAAGTGGGCTTTGTGGTGGACAAACTCCGTGTGCATAGGTTTACTCGGAGTTCTCCCACTTCACTAATTAATTTCACTATTACATTAATTCTCGTGATCACCGTTTCCTTTAGCCCGCATGACACAACCATGAGACGTAAAACTGAAGTGTAAGACTAGAAATTAGAAGTGACAGCAAATACATTTTTTTTTAACATTTTAATACAGTATCGATTTTCACTAAATATTAATTAGTAACCTGATCTGGCGATTTTCTCCCACATATATAATATAGAAATTTTACATACTAATACAATTGAGTTCAAAAACAGGTCATCTCTATCGAAGCTAATTTGAGAGTAGTCAATATGCTGACGTATAGGACTGTTTTCATCTTTGGACCGTAGAACTGACATATTTCACTTTCCAAAAATGAAAATAACCCTATATGTCAGATACATATTGACTAATTTAGTTTTCTTTTTCACTCCTCTCAAATTAGCTTCGATGGAGATGACCGGTTTTCGAACTCAACGATTCAATTATACTATTCTAACATTTTACACAATATAATCCAGCAAGTGACCCGAAGTGACACTTACACCATTTGGTTGTCAAGTTTTCCCAATACAGTGTTCAGAGGATTGTCAATGAATAGGGCACGTATTTCTCAAAACTACTAGTCTTGTAATACTCGCGTGGAATTTTTCAAAATCAAACATTTTATGATTTCATATCCTATAAAATCATGACAAATTAGGTGTATTAGCACTAGTATATAGTTAGGAGTAACTGTTACTATTGTATGCTTTATGATATTTTACAACATGTAGAAAACACATTACAAAACTAGAAGCTTTGAGAAATAGGCCCCAGACAACTAAACCCCATAGCTAGAGAAGAAATTTGGACTGGATAATATTGATGTTTAAATTCGGTGGCTCAGTCGTAGATCGCTCACTTCTGTTACGTGGGGTTCCTTGCTCAATTCCAGATCGTACCAAATGGGCTTTGTGGTGGACAAACCATGTGTTCGTGGGTTTTCTCGGGATTCTCCTGTTTCCTCTCACTTTCTTCATTACACCATTTCATTCATTGGTCATCATCACCGTCTCCTTTAGCATAGCCGGCATAACCGTGGGGCGTAAAATTGAAATGTTTCATTTTATTTTCATTTTTACTTGCTGTAAAGGGATAAAGAGACTGGTCTTATAAGTATTAGTAGCGATTTTAGTAGATGGCCCGGAGAAAATTCTTGTGTGGTCATATCTTTGATTTGCTTTTTGTAGATTACCAATAGAGTACCACTTTCATCTCCCGTATATTTAAAGTCTCCTCTGAAAGTACGAGGAAATAATTTGCATTTATTATGCGCAGAAGGAAGACCTGGACTTCAGGTATCTTTGCACGTGAGGAAAAGAGAAACAGATAACTAAGGTAACGATTACTTTTTTTCAAACTAATTGATGCTACAACAGATCAACCACATTAACCCCCTCACATGGTTTCCTTCAAACACCTGTTACACATAGCTAAATGTTTCTAAGAAAGAAAAGAAAAAAGTTCCAAATAACCTCGTTGCCAATAGTGGCGAACTATATTTCTGAGCAATAACTGAAATTCATCTATAATATGACTAAAAATATGTTTTTATATCATTTCTGAGAAAATGAAGAAAAGCCAATGAATTTTGTAAATCTAAAAACGAATGCTGTACGAGAACCACGTCACTTATTGAGGTGAAATTAATATTGAAACATATCCTCGTATAAAGCTCTTCATTATGGTACTAGCAAGACGACAATAGATAGTATGGTTCCGAAATTACCATTAAGTCTTAAATTTTAGTTTATGATTAATTTAAAATACTCTGCAATATAAGAAAGACACACACACACACACACACACACACACATATATATATATATATATATATATATATATATATAGGGTGTTTCAAAACAACACCGACAACATTTGGGAGGTGATTCCTAAGACCAAGATAAGACAAAAAAGTATAGACCAACCTGGGTGCACAAATGCTTCCTTTCGGAGTTAATACGCTGCCGAAAACATGAAAAAATGAATATGTGTGCTATCCAGAAACATACGTTTCAGAATCCTAAGGAACTCACGCAGCTATTTTTATAGAGGGAGTTTGGCTACGGGCATATAGTTTGAAGTACTCACCAACTACCTCTACAAAAATTGTTGCGGAAGTACCGAAGGATTCTGAAATATGGATATTTGGACGGGGCACCCTATTAGTTCGTAAGTGAAGTCTTGACCGGACTACGGTAGGTCCTATAGTATTCGAGCTATGGAACTTTAAATTTAATTTTTTCCTGTTTTCGGCAGCCTATAACTGCGAAAGGAAGCATATGTGTACCAAGGTTGGTCTATAACTTTCGTCTTACCTTACTATCAGGAATCACCTCCCAAACGTTGTCGGTGTTGTTTTGAAACACCCTATATATCAGTCAATAATTAGCTGACATACTTAAGGGTAAATGCTCATGTGTAGTTTTGGAGAAAATCTAGAAAAAAAACCTCATTTTTGTGGCGTTAAAAAACTGTTACGGCCGTTGCTAATCTGATACAATTGATAGTTTCATTCTATTGAAATACAGTGTTTATTTATTTATGTATTTATTTACGCACTACATATAGAAAATAAACACTGTTATTTAGCAGATTTTGTATCTGTTTGATTTCTCCTTCACAGCGCCATACATACTATCTGTAAAATAATATAAAATACTATATGAATATTTTATTCTCAAAACTTGTGTTAAGTTAATGCGTAAAATCAATGCATATCCTCATGAACAAGTTGGGTATTTAACAACATCCAGGAAAGAGGTGTGTCATTCAAATTTCTTTAAGTATTTCCTTTTTATTTAGAGTCGTTTTCCTTGTAGAAAACTAGCCAAAAAGGAAAAAGGGGACTTCTTCGTCTATTGTACTAAATGCCAATGCCAACAAAGTTCTACATATGCAGAGAACGTTTGATATACTTCCTGGCACTAACAGGAAATTTAACTTCCTCTCATACTTCATTTCCACGGGTTTTATCTCGAACTTATTTATGGTAGCAGGTTGTTGTTTCTGGAAGAAGTACAACGGAACCACTCTTCTTAGGAAGCGATATAAAGTTTCCGAGTCGGATAGTAAAAATGAAACTTATTGTGTGTGTTCTGTGTTGTTGGCACACAATTGTTTTAATTATAATATTACAAGCAGCATTGATGATGTAAATTTAATAGGGGATGATAGGAGAACAATAGAAAGAAATGCAGAGATATTATTAAACGCTTGCAGACACATGGGTTTAGAAGTAAATGCAGAGAAGACTAAATACATGGAAGTGCGTCGGGACCGTAACACAGCAAATTATGGATGCGTTAAAATATTAAATAATACTTTTGATAAAGTGGATAGTTTCAAATATCTAGGATCAATATTAACAGAGGGAAACCATATTCACGAAGAAATTAAATGTCGACTCAAAGCAGGAAATTCGTGTTACTATTCGGTTCAAAATCTCTTGTCATCGCGAATTCTGTCGAGTAATCTGAAGCTTAAAATATACAAAACGATAATCATGCCTGTTGTTCTGTATGGTTGCGAAACATGGTCGCTTAGTCTGAGGGAAGACCATAGACTGAAAGTATTTGAGAACAAGATCCTGAGACGAATATTCGGACCCAAGAGGAACGGGAATGGGGAATGGCGGAAACTTCATAACGAGGAACTACATAATTTATACGGTTTACTCAACATTGTTAGGGTCGTCAAATCTAGAAGGCTTAGATGTGCAGGTCATGTAGCTAGAATGGAAGAAAGTAGAAACGCTTTCAAAGTCTTGACTGGAAGACCAATCGGAAAACTACTATTAGGAAGACCTAGGCGCAGATGGGAGGACAATATCAAGCTGGATCTCGCAGAGACTGGAATACAAAGTAGAAACTGGATGCAGTTGGCTAAGGATAGAAGTCAGTGGAGAGCTTTTGTTAACGCGGCATTGAACCTCCGGGTTCCATAGGCCATAAGCAGTATATTAGGAGAAATCGAATAACAATAGATACATTATAGTGTGCTACTTAATCCTTACTTACAATATATAAGCAGAATTCCCGTTCCTCGCACGGAGAGAATACGTTTCATTTTGGACATCACGGGGTGAATTTGGATTTGAACGTCATCGTAAATGTTGCTGTTCGTCTCAGAAAACCCCGAAAACTATGGATGCGATATTAATATCGACCATTTTTTTATCACTTTTTATATATATCGCCCCAAGTTGCGGGGGTAAATTTGAATTTGAACGGCAGCGAAAGTGTCACTGTTCATCTCAGCAACTCCGAAAACTATGGATTCGACACTAATATCGGTCATTTTTGATAATTTTATACACTCCCCGCTTCCCTTACTCTAGGTTGCACCATCAACACGAAATGATAAAAACCATCCCAGGTCCGAACCTCATCTATGTTGATATCGACTAGAAGGGAGTATTGGGGTCACATGTTCTGGAGGTTCAAAAAGTATACAGTATCTTCGAAGTCCCCAAGTTAGACAATACTCACCACTCTACTCAGGGCCGGCCCTAGGCAGTTAGCTGTCCCGTGCAATGGCCTCGCTTACCGCCTACTATTTCTCTAGAAAGAACAAATCTTGAAAGCCACGATTTAAGTGTGCTACCCCATCATAAACAACGAAGGGGACGCAAAGTGCATTTGCACTCCGATAGGCCTAAACACTACGAATACAATATCGTTGTGTCTGTCGTTTTCTATAAATAATAATGTATTATGTCAGTGAAAGACAAATCAAATACAACTGCAGAGGAAAGATGGTAATCATTTTTATATAATTCAATATCGAGCTTCAATCTCAATATATCAGTTTGCAATTCCAGTGCAACTAGCTCTTTTATCTTTATTTCTTGATTTTCCTTCTACACCTGTTAAAAAAAAAAATTAAAAGAAAGACTTGTTTCCACCCTTAACGATAAGGAACTTGTTTGTGATAAAGACAAGGCTAGTTTTCATATCAAAACGATGATAAATAACTAAATGGAATAGGTGTTCGCTACTGTTTGAGAGTTGAGTTCTTGTATTTGTAATTGACAACTATCAAGCAATTCATACTGGGATATATATGTTTGACCATTTGCTTTAGCACTGCCCATGTAACTTTAAACTAATGCGGCCTAAACATGATTTATGAACGTAGTATTCAAATAGAATGCTAGCTTAGTAAATTTCACTACCATAATCATTGAAATCTGTTCACAACAAGAAATATTTATTTTAAATAATAAGAGTTATGATAGATTTTACCGCCCCGTGCAAATGCACGTGTTGGCACGTATGGTAGAGCCGGCCTTGCTCTTCAGGTCAGGTCGGGCTCGGGTCGATTAATTACAGTTCTTTAATAATTATTGACTTTGAATTGGAGAAGAATTGAGAGGATTAGCTGGGTCTAGCGGAAAACGTATGAGAAGGTGTTAGAAATGGTAGGGAAGGAGAGAATAGTTTTAGATCTTATTGAGAAGAGGAAGAGAAAAACTGGTTGGGATATTGGCTAAGAAGGAACTGTATAATGAGGAACGTGCTAGAGGGTATGGTGGCAGGAAAGAGAGGGAAGAGGCGAAGGTTACAGTTGATGAATGGTATCAAAACAGAAAAATCTCTACGTGTAGACGAAGAGGTTAGCTAAAGACTGTAGAGCATGGACTTGCTTCTCAGTTACGGCCAGTAATCTGCCAACCATGGGCGCCGATTTCTCTGTAAATTTTGGGAGGTCCATTCAGATGCAGAAGGTATATATATGCGGATTCTAAGACAAATTGCATTCAAATTATGCCAAATATTGTATATTCATAAATACAATATGGGGCCGACATGAGCTTTGGGGGGTCCGGGCACCCAGGATCGGCGTCTCTGCTGCCAACGATGCCACAATACCTATAATGATGATGATGATGATCATGATGATGATGATATAATTTTGTTCAGCGCAATGAAAACAATCGATTAGCATTATGTCATATTATTTAGGTTCTTTTTTTTCGTTAAATACTAATAATATCGGTTGTTAAACGTAGAAGAGGTTCTAGAAGGTAAAAACTAGGGGGAGGAGTCACCAGATCCCAGACTATGATAAGTATATCATGAATTTACTATAAACTTTTAAAAATATATAAATAATAGCTTCAATTATTTTTTTTTTCACTCAAAAAAACTGGGGAGCATGCACCTCCGACACTGGCTTAGAACCGTTACTGGTTAAAAGACTTAGATACCTAATGCATATCGCAAACAAATCACAAAAAGGTCTACCTTGTCTTGTTCTCATAAGCTGTAGCTCTCCACTAGTCCGTTCAATTCCTATTAAACGATTTCACTTGCATACACAAGATATGTTGTAATATTATTTATTCTAATGTAATCTTTTCTAAACAAAAGCAGACAAGGATATCAGTTAATGTATGGAACAGCAAAGGAAGTGGTATAAACTGAAAGGAAATCACATTGATATGACTCCCAAAGATAGTTGAGTCATGTATGACTGCATTTGTAACCAAGTACATCATGCGAAACGAAGCTAAACAGCGATTCCGAGGGATTGATTGGTCAGTTAACGTTCAGTTTGGAACCATTAGCAAACCTCTACTTCGTCCAGTTCGATATTGTGGCAAATTACAGCCTCTACAATCATGGGAAGATGAGGTGGAAGAGCAAGGGCGCCCATCAGGGGGGGCAAGGTGGGGCGCTCGCCCCCTAGAGGAAATTGTACTCCGGAAAATCGGAAACCCAATATAATTTTTAGAATAGATACAGCAAGATTTGAAACTATATTTGAAATGTCGCTTTTTCCACCTCCACCCCCCCTTGGAAACCACAACATGGGCGCCCTTATGGAAGAGTGATCAGGAATCCCTTCTCAAATATTTGTAACCTTACTAGTAGAAGAGACCTTTTTCACATTGTACATGCACACGGAACATTCTTAGACGTCCCTCAAGTCCCACACCTGTCCCGAAACCAATGGCGGCTCATTAGGAAAGTCATATCAGAAAAAAAAGAAAGAAAAAGAAAAAAGAAAGAAAAAAAGAAAAATATATCGAAACTTCCCACGATATAACGAGGAACTGCCAATCAAAATCATATACGGTTTCCAAACATTGTTAGGGGCAAGTCTAGGAGACTTGGGTAGGCAGGTCATGTAGCCAGAATGGAAAAAGGTAGGAACGTTTTCAAATTTATTTTTTTTTTTTTTATCGGAAATCCAATCGGAAAGCGTCCATTAGGAAGACCTAAGAGCAAATGTGAGGATAATATTAATATGGATCACGTAGAAATAGGAATGCAAAGTAGAAACTAGATCCAGTTGGCTAAGGACAAAAGTCAATGGGGAGCTTTTGTGAACTCGGTTAAACCTCCGGGTTCCATATGGTGCATACTATATAATGGCATACTATATAGTCTGCTTTTATGGTGCATACTATATAATGGCAGTTTTCTTCAGGGGAAAACAGAGTAACCGTGGTTGATAACACTAGCATCAAAGTAGGGGCTCTAGTTTTCTTTCCATTTGGTAAGAAACTTCAGGGACCATCTTTTGATGGCTCCTCTATAGTATAGCATAGAAATTCAAAAAGGAAAATGAGATTTCTTGTCTCTCGAGATAGTACTTTTATAATCAGTAATTAATTCAGGGGGTGTGACCTGCGGTGAAATTCCCCCTGGAGCTACGAAAAATCCCTACCGAACAATTTTCCGAACCAGGGAGGGTACCAATAATTCTGAAGTCTTACTTTCACCCTTTGTTTATTCAAATCTCCGGGGGGAAAATCTTCTGAAATCGTCACTTCTTATATTTTGCGAATTAGTCCTAAAAGCGACAGTCCTATTAGCGACAGGAACTGTTATCTGTCCTACAAGCGACCGATTCATTACAATGAGATTATGGAAGATGATAAGATTTCCTCTTGTAAAATATGTTTGCCTCTGGCGTTATTAGCCGAGCCGCCCGAACAACCTTTCTATGAAAAATGTACGTGTCAGTGATATTGTTCGCCAAATATATTTACCCTCTACTGTGAATGAAAACAAAACTTATCTTAATTTTGAGTTAGATTTGACATAAAACATATCAAATAACTTAGCGAGACAACAGAGTTATTTCCATGAAAAGTGTATTCCTTATTTAATTAAATATTAAAATCCAATTGTAATATCCCCTTTCCTCGAAAGCTCTGCTTTCTGTACTTAATTTAATTCAAATCTAAATGAAATGAAATTAAATCTTTAAGTTTTACGTCCCACGTTTATGCCGGTTAGGCTAAAGGAGATGATGATGATGAGAAATGAATGAAATGGTGGAATGAAGAAAGTGGGAGGAAATGGGAGAATCCCGAGAAAATCCACGAGCACGATGTTTGTCCACTACAAAGTTCACACGGCGCGAGCTGGGATCGAACCAGGGACCCCAAGCACCGGAGAAGAATGCTCTACCACTGAGCCACTGCGCCCCCCAAATCCAAATCTAATTACTCACTAAGCAAAGCAATATACAGTATTTGATTTTGAAAAAGTTAAACGTGTAAGAGTTTCGCAAACTCTACCTTTTAGACTTCCTAAGATTCTATGAATAAGATGAGAAAAAACATCTCAATAATAAAAGAAAGCTTTTGAGATCCCTTACATCTGATTAGCTATTCCTAACCAACGCCATTCTTAATATGAACGAATCGGTGACTCATAGGCCAGTTAACAGATTGAATCGGTCGCTCATAGGACAGTTACAAGTTTCCGTCGTACATAAGACTGTCGCAACTAGAACAACACCTATTTTGCAGGTTAGTATCACTTGCAGAGACGTGATTTTTGCAGACTATACAAAATTCCTCAAAAAGATCATTCTATAATTGGACAAAGCACAACCATAAAAGCTATTAAACAAGTTAAAATTACGCGCAAGCTTTGTATATATATATATATATATATATATATATATATACTATATATATATATATATATATATATATATATATATATATATATATATATATATATATATATATATATATATATATAAGCTCTACCTGCAAGCTACAAACGATATAGATACCATGGCTACAGCTCTTATTCGCTGCTTTATCGATCCATAACAGTCAATTAGAATAATTAATAGTTCGTCCTTAATGACTCAGCAACGAGAGATTTCAATGCAGAATAAAAAGAAAGTGCAGCGATAAAATATAGAATTGATACAGAATGCTCAAGATAAGATAAATATATTTTCATGATAGCTTAGTGAGTGTTTGTGTTATGTGAGATTGTGGAATCCAATGTCATGATAATTATAATGTGGCTGCTATATACATCTAAGCGAACTCCGTTTTTTGGCTGGAATCGATTATATTGGAAAGTTGTACATTTAAAAGATAGGCTATTAACTTCAATCATTAAAAGTAAATTGTAATATAGGTATTTCCAATGCGACAATTTGTATTTCTAATTTGTATTTTATAAGTGACATATATAGCAGAATGGTATATAATAGGGCAACAGCGCCTTAGTCGGTACGTAATAGTGCTTTTTCTGAAACAAGAAATTTCTCGTCTCGTCTCGTCTCGAAAATGAGACGAAAATTACATTTTTCAAATTCGAGGCGAAACGAGAAATTTCTCGAATATCGTGGGTAACACTAGTTTACCCACATCCTAGATCTCAAACGTGTTCCCGGGTTCGACTCCCGGTGGAGAGCCTTTGGAACCTTAACTATCCTTGATGTTTGTGTACTCATGTTCCTGTTCTTATAGGCTAATAAAAGAAATAGTAAAAGTGAATTAAAATATGGTGATAATTAGTTAATTACTGAGGAACATTCGGTGAACCAGTTAACTTTTTTAAAAATGAAGTGTTAGAGCATTCACCTTTGATGTATGAGGTCTCTGGTTCGATCCCAGCTCGTGCCATCTTCATTCCACCATTTCATTCATTCTCAACACTACCGTTTCCTTTAACCTATCTACATATTAAAATGCTAAATAGCAATTAAAAGCACATGAGCTCCAACCTATAACTTTGGCTTTCAAATCTTACATTTACGGTTATGTGTGATTTCATGTTTAACATAGACAAACATTTTGAGCAATTGTACTTTAAATAGTCTAAATTAGTTAACTATATCTTTTTCATAAAGTTTATGATATAAAATTATCGTATTTTAATAAGACTTCTCTAAAATCAATGCATGTGAATTGTGCTTCCATCTACCGAGCTCTTTTAAACTATGTTTATATGTTTGTGGCCAATCCTTTCGACAGCGAGATCTCGGAAACTATAGCCTCTAGAAAGATGATGTTTTCACTGATCGATTGCAAATTTTGCGTAGATTGTCCAGTTCTAATTGAATATTTAAAAAACATGGACGCTATTTCTTTATTACATTTTTACGGGTACATTGGAAGTGTCGAAATTTAGAAAAAAAATAAAGCATCACACCCTACGCATTATACATTCCAACACCACATTGTTGTATACAGGGGTTGTATGTGTCTCAGGCGTTTGTTTCATGGCCAAATAATAATGGAAAAGGAAGAATAACTATTTCTCCAGTCTAAGATGAACCTTTATTTTTGTAGTGTTTTCCCCAATGAACACCATATATAAGTGACATCATAATTAATTGTGTATGTAATGTATTTGCTTATTACATACTGCATGCAAGAAGAAAGAAAACACTGGTCATACATGAATTAGAAACTCCAACCGGAAGTAGGTTCAAATCTTGCAAACGGTGCGAGATATTGAGAAAAAATAATCGAAAAAACTCTCCCCTCTATAATACCCCTTGGCTTTTTTTTTTTTAAACAATACGTCTTTCAATTGTGTCTGTAAAGGAACATGTACATATGTTGTGAGGAATGAGAAGAAAATTTATGCTCATATGCGAATGATGCGCTGTGTAGAGAGCGCAGATTCAGCTAGTACGGTATAAATGTGTAATGTAAAACTGAAATATGTTGTTTCTTTTTCACGTTCTTCGTGGACTTTTTGTAACGCAGGAGGATTCTGATAACTTCAGAATGGAATTTAGAAACAAATCTAGGCATAAATTTGGTACATAAATTCACAAAACACGACCAGACGAGAAAAGCTTATTTTTCGTCTTGCCTCGTGGGCAACACTACTATGAACAAACAGGGATTTTGGGTTCGATTCCTGTGGGGTTGGAAACGTTTATCTCGTACCATGCTCGTTCCAATGCTATTTAAGGGTGATCATCCTGTCCAGGCGCGCGCACTTAGATTTTTTTTTGTTGTGAGCGGTTCTAAGCTTTGGGTTAGGGGGGTGGAATTTATACTAACATGAGAAGCCACTACGTCTAGGCCGTATTGAACGGGTATTATTCTGCATCCGAAAACACGATAAATAATTGTAAAATACTTCCACCTATATTTTTCAAAAAAGGCAGAACTAGATAGTTTTTTAATAAGAGAAAGAGTACAAATGAAGCGTAAGATCAAGTTTTCATGCTACATCAATCATTTTCCTGCCAAACAAGTATAGTTTTACTGACAAAGGGTACAAATGTATGTTGAGTTAGAAAGTTTTGGGGGGGTCCAAACCCAGTGGACCACTGTGGATACGCCCCTATATGGTTTATAAAATACTTATCATTATGCCATATAGTATTATATATATATATAGAATTGACCCAGATAGTATTTTAGTATTTCTCTACATGGTGCTATTCAATGAACTAACATTTTTCAGGACAGGACTTTTGTATAGGCCAAGAGCCTGGATGTGCAATGACAGTTGTCAGGCACTCACATTTCTTCTGTATATGAACGAACTTAAACGCACAAGCAAATATGAGTTTATTTAATACCATTTTGCACGAATTGCGACTTATATATACTCTCATATTGCTCGATGTTTCTAAGTAATACGAAAAAGTAGTGAGAAGCAGTGATTCTTCCAGGCATATTTCCCGTAGAGTTGGTCAATTGCATCCTCTTCCCCCGAGCTAAGATAAATTAGATTTCAATTATATGTCATACTCTTGTGTACGCCACGTTCTTGACCTAATACTCTCTCATTCTAATCACTTCTCATTTTAATTTGCTCCCCCTCTATTCCCCCGTAAAAAGTTTCTGGAACAAACTTTGGTGAATCCTAATTATGAAATGGAAACAAGCCAGTCTGTGCGTCATTCTATCCTAAAATGTTATGCAACCTTGCTTCACATATTTGTAAAATTGGTTGTAGAAGCACAAGGGGAACAATGAGAATTCCTTATATTAAGCGTAAACGTCTCAGTGCGTCAAGCTAATTATTAATAGTAAATAGCTACACTAATAGACATCGCTATATGCGCTAAAGTAGTTTAGCTTAGCTTAAAGTAGCTTAAATTCAAGTAGCTTTCCAACTGCCTCATGATGTCAGGTCAACTCTTTTGCCCACACGAACAGTCGACCCCGGAACCATACAGGCCAAATGAGATGAAGTGTTCGAGTTTAACGTCCCATGATTATACCCTATAGGCTAAGGGAGACGGGATTTTTAAAGCAAGTGAATGATGATGGAAGAATTGATGGAATGAGAAAGCAGGAGGAAAAGGGAGTGCCCCAAGAAAACTCACAAGCCCGGTGTTGTCCACCACAAACTTACTTAGGCCGGGATCGAACCAGAGGTAAACGCTTTACCAATGAGCCACCGTGCCCCCATTACAAACCAAATGCATGCGCGCTTACCACTCGGCTTGCTTCCAGAAAATTTTGTCCGGGAAGGGGCGGGGGAAGACTCGCAATGTTAGGGGCCTGTACTGGGACACTATTTGTTAAAGGACGTATCTTGAAGAAGAGTTATATTGTAGATAACTGAAATTTAACTCCGGTAGGAGTGGGGGGGGGGGTACGAACTCTAGGGACATGTCCTCCTGGAAATACAAACATTTTAAAATCTTAACTTTTCATCAATGTAGTTATTTTGTAGCAATATCTTTATTTCAAAATAAAACATAATATTCAAGCCATCAAATGCAAACAAACAAAAAAAAGTTAATTTTGCTATAATTTGAAATACTACTTACCAAACAACAAAGTAAAGTAATTGCAGCCAACGGCACAGCTGAAGAAAACAGATAAAATTTCTAGTTCTGTTTGTTAATTAGGTTTGTTTTGATTAACACAAAGCACACAATTCCAAACTGATAAAGAGATTTCCCAAGTTTTAACTTCTGTTTTTGGAGATAACTTCCAACTACGAGCCAATATTTTACCCTACAGGAAATTTATTTGTATATATATTTATAATTAACGTATGACTGTTACTTCATATACAAAGTAAATAAAAAATAGGCACATATAAACACACTGTTATCAATATTGATATTTACAAAACGAATCGCGTTCCAGCAAGTCTCTCTCTATATATACATGTATGCAAACAGAAATTGATGTGTTTTTGTAGATATGAAGTTCGTCTGTCAGCCTACTGCTTCTATATATTACGTGCGTGTATTGGATGAATATATGCACGCACGCACGTAGTAGAAAACACAAGACACATATAGGCACGTGTGTGAGTTACGCACTTGTCTTCGAAACACGTCACACTCCAGGCAAAATACTACCTCACATCTGATGCAGTTCTCACCGGGAGGAGCACTGAACATCGACTAATCCACTCAGCTTCGTGTTGTTATGAACTTCCACTAGATATTGCACCCTGCGGCAGAGTTGCCAGGGCTTGCGTTAAATAAAACCCAAACAAAACCAGACACATAATATTAGTACACGCTTACATGCTGTTATCAATATTGATGTAAACAAAATTAATAGTTCCACAAAGCGCACTGTTAGTATTAATGCTTTGAGTGTTAAAAATACTTATACGAATTGTCTATTTTTCTTTATCAATGCATTTTGTAGTTCTGATCACATGCGGGCTTTAGGGCTCAAGTTCTGCCCATGAGACTTTTGAAAGACATGATTTTCCATTAAAAATGGAATAATTATATTTTAATTATACCATAATGACGCTTTTAAAAATACTAAATTGAATCAGTTTCCTATACATAGCAAATTATCTTAATTTTGCCACAATCAACTGCGGTTTCCTCTGTTACTTTTCTTTATTATGGGAGGAGGGAAGAATTGGTAATTTGAGAAACTGCATCAAAACAGTTGGAAGATGGGCATCGCTGAATCCAATGGTGTAGCCACTGGAGGATGGAGGACAGACCCACAAACAATTTCCTGCCTCCCAATTGAAGTTCGTTTGTTATCTCTTTATTATACTAGTTTAATACTTATAGCAAATATAAAAATACTTATAGCAATATGCACTTATAGCTGAAAAGTCATGATTTGGACCCCCCAGCATGTAGTCGCAAAACGGCTGAGCATAGGATCTACCGTTGTATTTACGTTCTTTTCCCTTTTTTAAACTATCAATCAGAGTATCTCACTACTCTTGGCAAGTTTATTTATTTAAATTTAAGGCACCGAGGCCAAGATAGACGATGATGATCAGTGCTATTCAAATTGATTATTCAGAAACTGAAAATGGATTTTCGAAAAAGTTTAAATTTCAAAAAAATCGATTTTCTATCTTCGATTTTCAAAATCAATTTTCGGTTTTTAAAAATTAGAATCATGATTTCGGTTTTCAAAACCAAAATTCGACTTTTGGTTTTCTTTCTTCACCGCATGCAGACGTTATTTAAAGCGAATGTGAACGAAAACAATTTCAAAACTTGGGAATAAAGTGTATAAATAGATGTAGTACACTCGCGGATGTCTGAACGGATTTCATTTGTGCTACAAAGTGGACATACGATAGTAATTCTGCAATACACAAACAAGTTACATACATATGCATGGTGTGCGGTCAGAATAGAAACAAAAAATCTGATTTGAACATAGATCGCCTCGTTGATAGTCACATACTTGCTCCTACTCCGTACCGAGCAATGGGAATTCCTTGCTGGTAGACACCTGTTTCTCCATCTGCCGAACTGGGATTACTGTCGAAACAAGACCCCGTAATTAGTTGAAACGTTACATGGTATTTTCGTCGTCTTTTTACCTCTAACATTATCCCCCGTTGAGCCGTGGCTAAGGGTAAGTAATTAGTTTACTTTTACGTTCGTATGCATTAACATCTCCTATGATGACCCATAACTTAAATTGGGGGCACGGTGGTTCAGTGGTAGAGCGTTCTCCTCCGGTGCTTGGGGTTCCTGGTTCGATCCCAGCTCGCGCCGTGTGGACTTTGTGGTGGACAAACATCGTGCTCGTGGGTTTTCTCGGGGTTCTCCCACTTTCTTCATTCCACCAATTTACTCATCTCTCATCATCACCGTCTCCTTTAGCCTAACCGGCATAAGCGTGGGACGTAAAACTGAAAATTTTCATTTCATTTTCATTACTTACTTACTGGTCGGCGCTACAACCCTTGAAGGGCCTTGGCCTCCCTAACCACTCTCCTCCATTCCTCTCGATTCTCTGCCTTTCTTCTCCATCCTCTAATTCCTAATTTCTTTACATCCTCTTCTATGTCGTCTATCCATCTTTTTTGGGCCTGCCTCTTCTCTTTCGACCGTCTGGTTTCCCTACAAACACTTTCTTAGCAGTTCTACTTTCCTGCATGCGCTGTACATGTCCTGCCCATCTTAGTCTTCCTTGTTTGATTCGTGCAATTATATTTGGTTGGTCGTATAGTTCTTGCAATTCGTTCTAATGCGCCATGCGTTATTCTCCCTTATTGGTCCATATATTTTTCTCAGGATTTTTCTTTCCCATCTCACTAGCCATTCCTTCTCTGTCGTGGTTATTACCCAACTTTCCGAATCATATATGACTATTGGTTTTTAGTATGGTATTGTACAGGCTTAACTTTGTTTTTTTCTGCTGACGTTTCTAGATTTGAATACATTCTGTGATGCTTTCATTTTCATTCCATAGCTTAAATTTTGTCCCCTTAAAAAAAAAAAAAAAAAAAAACGTGTGTTGTAAACTGCGTTTCCTTGTGTGTCCTAAGGAGGTTCAATAATATTTAAGGAAGAAGTAGATATGTACTGTATGTAAAATATAGTGAGGAAAAGGGGCGTAAAGAAGCTAACCCCATAGCAAATCAGAATGAATTATTGGGTCGAGCGAAATACTTATGAGAGGGTGTTGGAAATGGTGAGGGAGAAAAGAGTTGTTGAATTGATTTTGGGTTTAACGTCCCGTTCAGCAGCGAGGCTATATGAGACGTGGACCTACTGATTAACGTGGAATCCGAACCACATGAACTCCCGCCGGGAATCGATCCCGGGTTGCCTACGTCAAAGGTGCGTACGCTAACCACTTAGCCACGGAGGAGCTCTGGGGGAGAAAAGAACAGTTCTAGATATTATTGAGAAGAGAAAGAGAAACTGGTTGGGACGTTGGTTAAGAATGAAATGTATCATGAGGGACGTGCTAGAAGGTACGGTGGCAGAAAGGAGAGGGAGGAGGCGAAAAAGACTACAATTGATGAACAATATCAAAACAGAGAAATCGTACGTGAAGATGAAGAGGTTAGCAGAGGACCATGGAGCATGGACATTTCTCAGTTGCGGCAGGTAATTTCCAAATAACGGCAGGATACCTATGATGATGATGATGATGTAGAACGTGGTGTGCAGGCCTCTCTCTAGTCATTATGTCGCATTCAGTGCACAAGGGAATCAAGTCCACTTTTGGGTCATTTTGGACATGTTTTAGGATATCTTTCTGAAGCTCCTTTAAGAACCTAAAAGATTCATGTTCAGATATTCTATAAATTGACTTTTCTATGTACTTAAATGTATCATACAAAATGTATGCCCTTTTCTTACAACTTGGGTAATTGTTTCCCTTGTGCTCTGAACACCCTATATTTCCATAAAGTTTACGATAATATTGCGTGAATAATGTTGAGTTTTATTAAAGTATGTCCCAATATATTCTTGTTCGCATGTTTATCTGTTTGCTTGTGTAAAGTTTAACGTCTCTTCTCAGCACCGAGACTAAGTGAGACACGGAGCCAGATCTTGACGTGCGATCCGAACATAGAGCTCCCGTTGGGAATCAAACTTGGGTTTCCTGTGCTTAACAAAAAAAAAAAAAAAAAAAAAAAAAAAGTGAATAGCAACCATTCTATTGTAAGAGTGTTCTAGGAGTGGTAAGCACCACAAAATAAAATGAATATTCCCAAAACAAAATACATACTATAAATATACCACATTGACTTGACACCTAGTCTTCCGTTCCAAGCGCTGCTATCGGCTGAAGGAATTCCATTCTCTTTCGCTAAGACTCTCTCGCTTAGCAACAGCTGAACCCTTATTGGCTCAACGCGTGGGTGTGGGAGGGTGTGAGCTTTAGTTCGCATTTTTGCCACGGCTCAAGACATTTTGGCAGCACTATAGTACATCACATTTGGGGCTGATATGTTCCTAATTTAACATTTACTCGTAAAGTTACCATTAATTATGAAACAAAATATTAAATCATCTAAAATTTGAAGTGAAACTGCCGGATCGTTCAGGGATACATTGCAAAAATATAAATCAATGTTCGGACTTTTTTGTCTTTTTTTTTAAAAAAAAAAAAACTTTAGGCCATTACTTAACACGCCCAAAAATGTCCTGATGTCTTCTGTAAGTCAATGAGGTAGATAACTGGGTCAAGAAGTTTGGTAACCTCTGTTTTAAATGGTCATTTTTTCGACAATCGAATCACATTTACAGTGACTAATTTTCTAGCAGATGACGATAGTATGAACGTGTGGAATTGCTTTGTGATATTATTTTGTATGTGCATGGTTCACGCTACAAAATAAAATAGAGTGAAACAATAATGATTTCCAGTTTCAAAACCTATATTCAATCACTCCAAAGATCAGAAAGTTTCACGGTCAAGTTTCTGCTGAAAAACATTAAGAGCAAAAGCAATGCAAGAAGCAACAAAAGAAATGAGCAAAAACTATTGAAGCGTACTTTCCCCCTTGCCGATAAAACCCCAACTAATTCAATAGTGTAAATTTGAACCGCCTTATGCAGAATCGTTCCGACGAATGATTAGCGTCATACTAAACTACTGACTACTGCAGGAGACTTATGTTAGTCGAACTCTTTAGTATGGCACTAATCGCGCTTCAAAACGACTCTGCATAAGGCCCGAAGTGTTTAACTCGTGCCCATTATGTACACACCATAGAAAATCGCGGACGGATATATCCGTCTTACGTATCCATCAAAGAAATGGACAAGACGGATATATCCGTCTTTGAGCACTTTAAACTGTTCATATGTCGAAATGGTGATTTTTTTGGTTACAGCTGTATGTCTGGTAGTAGAAATCTTGTAAAAAAAAAAAAAAAAAAAAAGTTAATGTAGCATCTTATGCAAACAGCACAAACATATCCCTCGAAATGGTATTAAAATTTGAATATCCCTCGAAATGGTATTAAAATTTGAATAATTCTGTTTTCGAATATTCAAATAAAGTAATAATTCGAAGTTGTTTCCTTTTTCTTCACTGTTTATATCTACTTTAATTTCTTACAAATGGTATGTAGTACGTCACTGTTAAGAGTATTGTGTCACTGGTAGAAGCATATGTATCACTATTAGGGAAAATCAGATAACAGTAAATACAATCTGCTACCTAACAGTGGAATTTTTCCATGTACAGCGGGGGACACTTCTAAATGGTACAGCCATATGGAGATTTACGGCTAAGGTGTACCATTTAGAAGTGTCCCCCGCTGTACAATAATTAATTAAATAATGTAATCGGGCAGAATAAAATCCATAAGCTGCATCAGATTGTGAACAAACGATATTCTCTTTGTCATAAATATTAGTTTTTTCTTGATTTTCTCGAAAAACTACGCATGAAAATTTCCTCTCAAGCATATCATACTATATCATAGCTGAATAAAAATTAAAGTTTTAAGAGTTAATCATAATTGTTGGTTGTATCTCATTAGCCATATTGTTTACTGTCGTCTTGCTAGTGTTCTAATGAGGTGTTACTACAGCATCAGTTTTATCTTAATAGATGACGTAGCTATTGTACTATATCACTTTTTTCATGTTAACAAAAAAGTTTTTTTTCTTGATTTTGTCGTAAACTACGCATGAGGATTTCTTCACTCATTTATTATATTGTTCAGCTCTATGAGATATATCGTTTGCTATATGTCAACCAGGCACGCCCGTAAGTTTTTTTTCCAAGAGGGGTGAAAAACGCCAACTCCAAGGGGAATACAAGAGACTGACACACGAACACTGTCGCGAATAAACACATACACACGCGTACACACACTTTAATGCACTACAGTAGAAAAAAACCGCGATTATGCCCTTTAGACTAAGGGAGACGATTGATTAAAGCAAGTAATGATGATGGAAGAATTGGTGGAATGATAGTGTGGGAGGAAACAGGAGTACGCAAGAAAACCCATGGATATGATCAGTGGTGGATCTAGGATATGATCAAGGGAGGGGCTAAACAATAGTTTGCAGCTTTATCCAGTGTAAAGCATAATTGAAGCCCATTTTATCCAGTGTATACCTGAGCGTCAAGGGGGCCCTTTAGCCCCTATAGCCCCTATTGGATCCGCGCCTGAATACGATGCTGTCTACCACAAACTTACTTTAACGTAAATCGAGCCAGGTACCTCCACGCAAAAGAAGTAAGAGCTCTACCACTAAGCCACCGTGCCCCCCCCCCATTACCTACAAGAAATAAACTATAGAATTTAATTCAAAATATATTAAATACTACAGGATATGAGAGCAAATTAGTGTTTTTGACAATATATTACCAAGAACTGAACATCACGTAAATCCAGGGGGCAACTTCCCCCTTGCTCCCGCTACGGGCGGTCACGGCCTCGCAATTAGAGAGTTTTTAATCTCGTTAACCGCTAATATTGTAAATTTATGTAAAAATGGTAACGTATATATATATATATATATATATATATATATATATATATATATATATATATATATATATATATATATATATATATATATAGATAGATAGATAGATAGATAGATAGATATAGATAGATAGATAGATAGATAGATATAGATATAGATATATATGAAGTATGCATAATAATACAAATATTTAAAATGTTAGCATAATATTAGCTAAGGTGCTTGGAATCTCCCTCCTTTGATGAAATTATGTATGTGTACGCCACTGTACAACTTACCTTCAATGTTATAAAAGTCTTTTCTGTTCCCTGAGCCTCACGGAATAACACTGAGGTAAATGGAACTCATAAATCCTGACCCCATCTGGTTGTTCACGTGCAGTTGACATATTGAATACCTTTCAATACCTGGCAACCCTTCTTCAGAGAACAGCAGAAGACGCTCTACAGCTGATTCACTTTGGAATAAGCAGGAAAAAAAGACCATCCAGTGACATCTATTGCCGCTTCTCTGAACTAAGTTCTCATTGCTCAGTGAAAGCAGTTAATGAAATTTCGCTGTCACTTGATTTTGAAACTATCTGATATGAGAGAGTATTAAATTCTTGAACCAAAATATTTGTGCGAACTTCCCGTCTTCCACTTTTCCTACGCAGCCATTAATTAATAAACTAATTAATGTTTTGTATCCTAGATATAATGAAGGCATTTGACTCAGTTATTATACGTAAAGCGGTGTGTAAGGTATTTTATCTATCTCCGGCTCAATACTACGATATGATAAAAATAATTCTTCTCTTTTCTGTACTAGGTATATCATCAGATCTGTAGCCAGGGAGGAACTAGAGCGAGTGGTTCGTCTGAAATTATTGTTTTGCCCCCTGTAGAACACAAAATTCCAGATTTTTAAAATAAAAAATCAAGCTATAAACTAGATACGAAATTTTTGTAATTTTATTTACGAAATTAAATTCAATTTAGCGTATTTTACTCATTTCTACGTAAACTGATATGCTTTTTGCTAGATGTACCAAACATTTCTCCTTGGCCTTTTCTCATTCTAGAAATTTCGGGTATTCTATTAATGCATGATGACAATCATTACACGCGTGGGACAAGATGCACTTCCAAATTATACTTGAATCGCGGTACGTCTCTCTATCATCAAGTAATGTCATCAAAATTGCGTCACAAAACTGTAAATAATAATAAAGTAATGTGACCAGGTTCTGACAACGAAAATTAGGACATAAATATAATAGTTTACTGCGTCGGCAATACGCATGTCCTTATTTCATTTAACGTTAACCTGAAGTTAATAATTCGTTTTTATTTTTTTAAAAAAAAGTACTGAACATAGGTATTGAAGGAATTCAACACAACTCCAAGTGGTTTGATGAGTGACAAAGTGGTTTATTTTTATGAACGTACAGCTTCTAACTTTGTGTAGTTAAATACTTAAAAAAAAAAAAAAAAAAAACTTTCGGAGCGTGGGATTATTTTAAGGTGGATCACCACCCGGAAGTCAGTACGTATTTTAGCTCATTCCCTTAACTACTACGCAATGAAACGTTACATATTATAAATATTGCACTATAAGATAGAGTATTGTTTCAGCTATGGCACAAGTCACTGATTCATTTTGTTGTCTTTCCTGACATCGAAAAATGAATGTAACAAATAAAAGAAAATATTTGATTCGTTTTACAATGAGCACACAAGATGGCACTTGTTAGTAGATCTTACTAGAAGTGCTCCGTTTTATGAAATGTTTATTTGTGTGTGTAAGGTATTTTAAAGTAACGATCTTATCACAAAATAGATATATTGTTTGACCGCTTTTTGTGTTACGTTTCATATTTTACTTAAATATTAATTTACATTTAAGGAAATAGATTTTGAGACGAAACTTGCGCAGAACGCCATAATTCGTTGTTGCCAAATTTGTACGTTTACTGTAGTAGTCAAAAAAGGAAATTCCTGGAATCTAGCGTTGCAGCTCGAGAAGAGGAATCGCGGTAAGGGTTGAAAAATATTTTCTCCAGTAAGTATCTAAGCAGAATTCCATGATTACTCCCTTTATTATCTGGCATCAGTAAAAAATCGACACTATCTGGCAGTGCCGCCCTATTCAAGCAGCGTTTAGCATAGCACCGAGAACCAGGGGCGGATCCAGGACCGAATTTTGGGGGGGGGGCGGTTGGTTGTCATACTGTTACTTTTAAGGCTTCCAAACTTTGGGGTGGGTTTTATTTATATATATAAATAAATAAATATTCTCTTCTGGGGGGGGGGGCGATCGCCCCGATCGCCCCCCTCTGGATCCGCGCCTGCCGAGAACACTTATTGATCCACCTTAAGAAATGAGGGAAAGTTTAGATCGGCACGAGGGAATTTCTACTTAACTTGGTTAGCATCACTGTCATAAGTTGAAAAAGAAACCTTTTCTAACTTACTGGTATCTCAACAAGCCTTTCTCATAAGGGAAGGTCACGAAGTAGCTCCGTTGAGATCCGAACAAGACAATTGTTTAGGGTTTAGATTTCTGGGCTTTCGGCATCTAAGGTCATTTAGCCCTTCACATTTTGAGGGATGACGTCCCTCGGCGAGCATACAATCCGGGGAAAGGGAAGTAAGAAAGGATTAGGGAAGGAAGGAAGCGGCCTGGGACCTATAAGTTAGATACCACCCCGACATTTGCCTGGTGTGAATAAGGAAAACCCAGGAAAACCTCATTCAGGGTGGCTGGCCTGAAAAAAGCGTTTTACACTTTTTCGACCGAGTGCCCCCACCGGGAATCAAACCCGTGACCTTTCGCACCGAAGGCGAGAGTGTTAGCAACGAGACAATTGTGTTTGCATTCGATATGTTATAACTAGACGAATCCCAAAGTTATACGTGCCACCGGGCGGGATATCGTGAGTTACAACACATTTTGTAATGTAAAAGCTACAAAGCTGGAAGAATATTTTATTTATTTAGTCTTATTTTACATGGCGAAGTTAAGGCTAATCATGCCTTGTCTCCCACTTGACCACGCAATACAATAGTATCATGATTAGTAATACAATAATAACAATGAAGTATGTATAAAATATATATAAAACACTCCCAATCATACACACACACACACACACATCACATCACATGAACACATAGATTATGTAGATTGCTACTACAAATAACCACATAATATAGTCAGATACATTTAGTGAACAAAAGAAATAAAAGGTAGGAAGTATAAAAATCAGCATTTTTTCTAGATATTAGTAAGCCTTGATAGACTTATGGAGGATCTGCTCAACCAACTTCTTAAATAGGTTGATTGACAGATTGTCTTGTGTTGGATAGAAGGTCATTCCACGCTAGAGACCTGCGTGGGCCGGGCTTGGGCGGGCCGACTCTGTTATTTCTTTGGGCCGGGCCGGGCTTGGGCGATCCGATACTGATTTCTCTTCAGGTCGGGCCGGGCTGGGGCCGATCAATTGCAATTCTTTAATAATTATTGACTTTCGTTAAACGATAATTAGAATAAAGGCAAACATTGAAGAAGTGTGCCCGTGAAAAATGTTACAAAGAATGCAATAGCTATTTACAGTTTGTGTTGCTTAGCGGCTCCACTTTCACTATAGAGGATTGCTGGTATTATGCGGTAAATTGAGCTCTGACCTTGACCTTCACTGAACTCAAAATATAAAAAGAAGGGGGGGGGATATTTTGCCTGTCGCTAAACAATATTGCCATCTTCACTTTATGCTAAAAATCAATTAAGTTAGATTTTTGTTACAGGGAATGGAGTTTTTGTTCTCTCGATGGCAGGCAAAGTTCTAGGAGGCAATGGTACCCATTCGGAAGGCAAGCGTCAGGTTGTGAACCAAAGTTTAGAAAATGTTTCTGAGGGTTAGGTCAAATTTAGTACTAAATTTTGTTAGGATAGTAATATTACTTTTTGTATCTAAAAGGAGCAAAGTATTACTTCAAATCAATTAGAGTTAATCAATGAGTGCCGATACTACTCTTTCCATAGCCAACCTTTATTTGGCCTACACTTCAACCACAAGCCGATAAACTTCCTGTATTCCACAAGTATTCTAATAACGTAAGCCACCTTGGCATTACATTAAACCTAAAACATAAATCGTCCCTCTAGGCTCATCTACCTAAATATAATTATCTTAAGCCACTTATGGCTCCAATCAAATACATAAACAACTACAGCCACCTATGGCTCTTATTCCACATATAAAGAACTTCAGCCACTTATGGCTCAATTTGTGACATCAATTCCATTACACATATAAACAATCACCTAGATACTCTTTTTATTTTTTAAACCATCGTTCTAATCTTAATTACGTTCTTCTTTTGTTTATACAATCTATCCAGAAACTTTTAACACTTTTGACTCCCAACATCCTCCCGGGTATCACCTAAAAATGAACTGCACCAAGTGATTCCCAACATCCTCCCGGGTACACATAAAAATGGACTGCACCAACTGAAAAAAACTGCTGAAAAAGCCTAACCTAACATCCTTCCGTGCATTACCGAAAAAAAGTCAAGTCTTATTTAATTATAACCAAAGATGATCACCAAATAGACTATCAAGATTTTGGATTACTATCGCTCATTAATTTTCTTTCTTCTTCTTTTTCTCTCCAATCTTCTCATCCGTTGTTCCATTTCCAAAATCTTGTCACTCATCGCTTGCATATTCTGATCCCTAGACATGAACTCCATAAACATACACTGTAACACTTCCTGCTTTTGGTTCAAGATCTGCTCCTCTTTCTTCTCACTTTCTTTATACTGCCTGGTAGTCTGAGCTTTCTGTCTTCCATTCCTTTCTCGATATCCTCTAGGTCTTCTAGATCTGTCATTCAAATTCTTCATCTGAACATTAAGAACTTCGTCTTCCTCAGAGTCTATCAAAAACTTGTACTTTCCAACACCTTTCTTCTCTTTTTGGCGTTCGTTACGCGACCTTAGGGAGTCTAAAGTAAAGCTAGCGTCTGTGAAGTATGTGTCCTTGTTTAAATTTAAGCGTCTGACTTTCATATCTTCTGTATTCATAAACATTCCTATGTCATGGTCTTTCCCTTTGTTAGAATCCGGTACACACTTTTCTGTGGTCTGACTGTGCTTTTTACTGTCTTCAGCTGATTGGTAAACCATTGTGTCTATGGTAAAAACATGATTAGACTCATCCACATTCTTCGATTCTAAAACTCCTTTTGTATTGTCGGTACTTCCTACCAAGTTTTCTACCTTCAAATTCTTCCTCTCGGCCTCTCCAAATCTTAAGATACATGCTGGTGCAAAGTGGTGTAAACCAGTACAGCGGAAGCAACGCTTCCCGTAAGCTGGACACTTTTCTCTTATATGTAATCCGAGACATCTATTACATCTAATTTGTTTTTCCTTCTTCTCACTCGTAGAGTGAGATGACGACGAATATACAGATCGCCCAAAAATCCTTCCTGGTGTACACAGTCCACTCGATGAATAGCTAACCAGATTTTGTTTAACTTTCAATTCTTTGATTTCTTCTTTTAATTGCCAAATTACAAGGTCACGCTTCCTAAATTCCTTCAAAATCCATAGATGAAGTTCCTTTTGATCTAGTCTTTCCATCTTCTGTATACAGCATTATGCGTAGATTCCTTTCCATGAGACTGCGCCATTTGTTAGAATAGTAATATTACTTTTTGTATCTAAAAGGAGCAAAGTATTACTTCAAATCAATTAGAGTTAATCAATGAGTGCCGATACTACTCTTTTCATAGCCAACCTTTATTTGGTCTACACTTCAACCACAAGCCGATAAACTTCCTGTATTCCACAAGTATTCTAATAACGTAAGCCACCTTGGCATTACATTAAACCTAAAACATAAATCGTCCCTCTAGGCTCATCTACCTAAATATAATTATCTTAAGCCACTTATGGCTCCAATCAAACACATAAACAACTACAGCCACCTATGGCTCTTATTCCACATATAAAGAACTTCAGCCTTTATATGTGCCTATGCCTATTCCACATATGTGCCTATGCCTATTCCACAAGGCTCAATTTGTGACATCAATTCCATTACACATATAAACAATCACCTAGATACTCTTTTTATTTTTTAAACCATCGTTCTAATCTTAATTACGTTCTTCTTTTGTTTATACAATCTATCCAGAAACTTTTAACACTTTTGACTCCCAACAAATTTTGAGAGAGATTCGGGCTCGAGCTAATTTTTTAAAAAAATTATCGGGCCGGGGTCGGGCCAAAAACTTTTAAAATTTATCGGGCCCGGGCCGGGCTTGGGCCAAGAATTTTGAAAAGCTTATCGGACCGGGCCGGACTCGGGCCGAAAATCTTCAAAACTTTTCGGGTCCGGGCTGGGCCGGGCCTAGGTACGTTCGGGCTGGATTGGGCTCGGGCCGAAAAATTCAGCCCGTGCAGGTCTCTATTCCACGTACGGATAGTGGATGCAAAGAACGCGTTCGAGTAGAACTTTGACGAATGTAGGGGAAGAGAAAGGGGTTTATTTACACCTGATCTTGTATTGTGATCGTGATGAGCATTTAGTGGTTGCAAATGTTGAAATAAGTAGGAAGGTTGTTGAAAGCGCAAAGTCTTAAAGAGGAGTGTGAATCGATGCAAATCACGTCTAACAGCAAGTTTCAAAGGACCCAGCTTTCTGTAGTATGGAGTTATATTATATGATCGTTTGAGATTATAAGCAAACCGTATACAGGTATTTTGGATACATTGCAAACGGTACGCTAATTCTTCATTTAAGTCTGATAGAGCTACATCACAATATTCAAGGTGAGGAATTATTAGAGATTTTACAAGTGTTAGCTTTGTTTCAGTGGGTAGAATTTTCTTTAGTCTAGTGAGTAAATGCAAAGACCAGAACGAACGCTTTCTTACATACAGCGTTAATGTGAGGTTTCCACTCAAGGAATTGATCTATTATTACACCAAGATTTGTAACAGTTTCAGAAAATGGAATAGAGTAACTTGGGTAAAGATGCCCCACTTTTTCATTATTTCCCATTTCTCACTCCTGCAATTGAGGTGAGGTTGTTGGATTTATGATCAATTAGAAGACTGCTGTCTTGTTTGTAATATCTCGAAAGACAGTTTTATTTCAGTAAATTTAAGAACTTAAAAAATAAACCATTTATTAAAACCTTCAAGTGGGTCGTCTTCGGCATACATGTTGGAGAAAGATGCCTCAGTTTCACAATTTTTCTATATGTGTTTATAAACATCATAGAAACAGGTAAATACGCTTTTGTACCACTAATATTACTAACTTCTATCTAATTATAAAGAAAATTTTCAACAAAATGACAAATATTCTCCATGTACATTTATGCCCAAAATGTTTGTCGCATATCTATAACTGTATTCTTGTAAGAATATAATTTGATAATGATTTTGCAGGGTACTTTTAATACTGATACTATATGTATAATCAGGAAATGTATATTTGTGGTAAATTTCATAGGAAAAGAATTATAAATACGAAAATTAGAATGAGTAAAACAAAATGTTGCTAAATGGACAAGAAAGTTTTATTTTCGTTTTATTGGTCCTATTTACTGCTCTTTTGACATGAAATTTGCCACATACATTTCTTTGCCGATTGTACACATACTAACACTATAAGAAATACCGGGCGAATTCGTTATCAAATTATATTCCTACAACAACATTTTTATAGACATGCGACAATAATTTTGGACATGAGTGTACATTTTCTAAAGCCGTTTGTAAACAATGGATAAAAGTAAAAGAGAAAAAAGAATTGTGGACCTTACATGTTATTATCATTTGTTATTTTTGTTTTCAAACTTGAATTCTTGCGACTACAATTAATGCAGTGGCATGCAGTGAACGTACAGTTTAAATCCAAGCCACCGTAATCGTTCAAATTCTCCAAGGCGTTCACACCGGGAATCGAATCCGGGACTTCGTGCAACAAAGAGACACGTACTAGCCACTAGATCAGAGGGGAGGAAGACTTTCCTTTAATATGTAGAAACCTGCTCCCTGAAAAAGTAATACCTCACCTTATAACAACTTGCTAGCTACAATACTGGTACACCTATGATGATATGATTTATTAGCAGAAATGCTCTTCATTTTGCAATGAAGGGATATTTGATTCACCCAGAGATGTACCATTTTTAAATAATTTAATCAGCTAAAGAAAGTTGTGACAAATCAAGTGTATCGCAGGACCCCTCCCCAAAGGATATTTTTAGTATTTTGAACACCCACATACATATTTAGCTAGCACAAATGGCTTAAAACTCAATAAATGCACATTCTTTTGATTCAGCGTGCTAGCCAACTAGTATCATATACATATATGTGAAATCCATTCAGTCCAATGTTGATCACGTAAGGAGCGAAAAGGAAAAAAAACTTATAAATAGAAAATTACATCATTAAAAGCAACAACACAGCCAGGAAACCAAGCCATTACTCTAAACGGAAATTTCCCGTTTGCTTCTGAATAAACATTTAATTACAGGTTATTTCAAAACCATTAGTGTTTCATATTCAAATCAAACATTGTTTAAAACATAACACACGTACAAATAATTCCAATACTTCATAAACTGGTTGTCCCGAACCATTGTAAGCCTTTAGTGTTATAAAGTGGGGCATCTTTGCTTCGATTTCACTGGGGCAACTTTCCCAATTTTGAAGGAAAGATGCCTCAGTCGATCACGTGACATACTCACGGACGAAGAAACACAACAAAGCATATTAGCATTTGTAAAAGATTGAAATTCTTAAGCAATTATGTTTTATTCATGCACTTTTATTTAACTACCGTCAAGAGCATTACTACGTTTCACTCTGTAAAACTATAGACAGTGAAATAAGAGTAATTCAACATTGTGATCAGGCCTGAACAAAACCAGGTTCTTTCTCGGATGCAAGTTCCACATATATTTACTCAAGATTGCGTACCCTTTCACGTGAATGGTAAGTGCTGTGACCATGAGTCACAGACCTTGAGTAATTCAAGCAGGGGCATCTTCACTCAGTGGGGCATCTTTACCCAAGATACTATAATTGTTCCATTTATCTCTACTGTTGGTATATTCGAACGGTGCATGTGTATAAGTCGTTTATAGGACACACAAATGCACTTCGATTTAAGTGGATTTATGGTTAACCCATTTTCATTTGACCACAAGTAAATGCGGTGCAAATCGTCATTCATTTGTTAAATTGAATTGTCCTACTTTTCGGGTTGACCTGAAATATATATTTGAAAATCATCAGCGTATAGGTGATATTTACAGTATTGTAAGACAGAAGGAAGGTCGTTAATGTACAGACAGAATACGAAGGTCCAAGGACACTTCTTGAGGGACGCCGTGAGTGAGATTCCGCAGTGCAGAAGTATCGGCTACGGTTACAAATTGCTTCCGTCCCTGTAGATAATTTTTAACCCATTTCACAGCACCATTGGAGAAGTTAAATTTCGTCGCCAATTTATGGAAGAGAATCTTATATTGAAAAGCTTTAGAGATTCTAGTAGAGCAAGAAAAGTTACTTGCTTTCTATCCATTGCTATCCTTATGTCGTCAGTGACATAAGTAACAGCTGAAGCTGTACTGTGGTACTTTCTGAAGCCTGATTGGAAACGGATAAAAAAAATGTATTTCATTAGATGGGTTCGAATTTGATCACTAACAATGTATTCTGATACCTTTGAAAGAGCAGGTAAAGTACTAATGGGCCGAAAATCATTAATACTTGTGATATTACTTGTTTTGGGGAATGCTAGGACTTCAGCTGTTTTCTAAGCAGATGGAAAAGTGTCGCTCATAAGAGAACGATTGAAAATATTAGTGATGGGATTTAGTATAAAAGGCAAATTTTTAAAATTAAATTTAATACTAATTTGGTCAGCTCCAGTAGCATTTGATTTTATTCTATTGATGGCCTTCATGACTGTTAGAGGACTGACACATTCAAAGGAAAAAACGTTTTCTGTACATTCTGGACTCTCATCATATGTAAATTTTGAATCTATATTACTTAAAAACTTAATGTCACAAAAATTGTTATCAAGATCATCTGCAGTAAATTTATTGTTAGCCATATTTTGTTTCCTACTGCTCTTGATCCCTAATATATTTAACTCTTTCCACAAAATTTTCGAGTTACCAGTGCTGTTTGCTAGGTTCGAGGCAAATTCCATTTTGACTTAAGTGTGAGGGTCCCCAGCAGAGTCCTAGACGGGGTCCAACTCAAAAGTTTCAAACCGCAAGGGAGGCTAAGTAGCACTTCGTTTGAAAGCTCTTGTAAAATGAAAGAAAATGAGGCAAGTCTCGACTTTCTACAACCCTGTGCAAAATGGCAGTGGGTCAAAATGTAAACAAAAACTTAATTGAAAAGTCCACAGTCACCTCTGTGGCCGGAAATGGTGAGACAAATGTGAAAACAGGAAAGGACGTGTGGCATTATTTTCAAAGCACAATGATTTAAGTTAAAACGTCTTGTTCCAGGGCCCCCACAAGGTCCCATGTGGGGTCCAACTAAAAAGTTTCAAATCTCAAACGAGCCTAAGTAGCATATCATATGAAAGCTGTTGTTAAAGAAGATGGAGCAAGTCTCGACTCTCTACTATAATCCTGTGCAAAATGGCGGTGGAAAGTGTAGAAAAGTCTATGGCCACCTTGAATTTAAGATGGCCGCTTAAAACCTATGTAATTCATAACAATACAAATCTAAATCTCTATTTTTCTCTATTATGTATTTAGAAACAATAGGAAGATTAAAGAACAATTGAATTTCAATTAACTTCAACTATTATTTCATTCCGTAACATCACACATCCCTTTCAGCATCCGGGGTTTTTGGGGTATTTATTAGACTTTCAGTCAAGCAGCTACTGCATCGTCACTATTTATCCTAGAATCATGATTCATACCTCATTCTTTTCAGAATGGAGCTGGCTTTCAAAGGGTACCACTTGCATGCTCATACCATATACCAGGAGAGAGAAAAGTGATGTCAAAGGGAAAATTTTGGGGGAATTTTTTTCTTATTTTGGGCCCCTCTGGAACGGTCCTATGTGAACGTAGAGATCTCAAAAGAATCTGATAAATAGTACTTAGTATACTGAATGTGTGTGCCAAAGTTCAAGTTTCTATCTTGAATACTAAGGGCGGGAGAAATTTTATCAAGAATCCCCACAATGCCCCAAATTACCGCAAAACACCATGATCTCAGGTAAAAAAAATTCCTGAGACATCTCTATTTACCCTAGGACTATAATCCGCCAATCATTCTCTTCAGAATAGAACTGCCTTTCAGACGGTACCATTCATATGTCTCCATCATGTATCTAAGGCGGGAAAATCCCGAAGAAAGGGATTTTTTGGTCTAAATATCCCTTTTTCAACTTTTAGCCTTTCTGGACCCCCCTGTTTTAACGCAGAAATCTGAAAAAAAAAATCTGGTAAATACTACTCGGTGGACTGAATGTTTGTGCAAAATTTCAATTTTCTACGTGCAAAAATAAGACCGCCAAAAAATAATGAACATAGGCTTAATAAAAGAAAATATATATTTTAGAATTATGACGTCATCACCTCCTATGTCTCGACGCAGGAAGGTGTGAAACCATACGTAAGGTCTTCTACAATGCCTCTGGACTTGAAAAAACAAAACAAAACAAAACAAAAAAAAAAAAAACGGACGAAAAAGCTCAAATAGGAGAGTTATAACGCAATGTATATACCATGAAACACCCTTATGGTACAAATTGTACCATCGGATCCCCAAAAGGAAGACTAAAGAACAATTGAATTTCGATTAACTTCAACTATTATTTCATTCCGTAACATCACATATATGTATGTTTTGTTCCTAAAGCACATTCGTTACGGTTATCTCGATATCATTTACGTGAATATAACGAATATGTAATATGTAATGAACACACAACTCTAACTTCCTATTCATACTACTAAACAAAAGTTAAATACCTTCGGATATCTCTCTAATTTTATCATACGTAGATCATGAAGGACTTGCTGCACCAGTCAGGTTGGGGGCTCTATTGTAACGTATTCGTGATGGTTACATTTGTATGCCATTCGTTAGTTGGATCGTAATATTTCATTGTTGCAGCAAATGAGAGTTATGTCATTGGTGCAGCGAATGAACGATGTTTTTTATTTTTTTTTTTTTTTCAGGAGAAATGTGATGATTTATGTCCGAAAGGAAAGTGAGATGAAATTTATGTCCCCGTAGAATAAGTCTTAAATCTTCCCAGGCCCGTATCCACGGGGGGTCTAGGGGGGCCGGGCCCCCCTAAATTTTTCTGGTCCCCTAAAAGTTTTACAGGAGGCTTGCAAAAGAACTATAATATGGTGATAAACTATCATATGGTTGGATCGGGCCCCCCCTAACTTCAGCCGGGACCCCCCTAAGTTTTTGGGCTGGCTACGGGTCTGAATCTTCCCATCTCCCAATGTTGAAGACAACTCTACTCCCCTGATCCTCCATAGCATTGTTTTTCAACTTCATAAATATTTTGAACATTGCTTTAAAAAAATATTATGGGAACAGTCAAAATGTCCTTCCCAATGTTGAAGACAGATGTGCACCCCTGCTTTTAATAATGATGTAATATTATCTCATATCTTTTCCTTTTACATTTTTAGTTATCCAGTATATTTCAGTTTCCTTTATTGTAAGTACCTGCTTTCTATTAATCTTCCACTTTCATGTTCATCTCCGTATTTATGGGGAGTGACATGTTGATTGAGTATCCCACATATAATCAGGAGTGAGGATTTGTCAGATATTTTTCGTGAATATCATTCTTCTATCAGACATTTCTTTTGCTCATTATTTTCACCTCTTTCCATTAGATTCTATTATCATCACTTTTGCTATCACATAGTCACTTTTCTTTCATTAGATAGTCATTCCAAGTTCAGCCTACCTTGAATCTTCTCACTTAACATTCTTGATTGTTTCTTTCACTCTATGGGGGCCGCGGTGGCACAGTGGTAGAGCGTTCATCTCTGGTGTTAGGAGTTCCGGGTTTGATCCAAATCCCCGCCAAATAAGTTTGGTGGTGGACAAATGGTGGGTTTCCGCATTGTTCTCCCGTTTCCTTCCACTTTTTTTCATTCCACAAATGCATTCATTTCTAATTATCACCGTCTCCTTTAGCCTAACCGGCATAACCGTGGGACGTAAAACTGAAAGATTTCATTTCATTTTTTCTTTCACTCTATCTCCTTTTGTTTTCTAACACACTCAGTTACTGTATTGTTTATTTAGTAACATGTCTTTTCCATTATGTTTTCGTATTGGTAATGTTTCTATTATCAATTTCATATTATTATTATTATTATTATTATTATTATTATTATTATTATTATTATTATTATTATTATTATTATTATTATTATTATTATTAAACCTTAACCACTTGCGTACAGGTCATATCCATGTGGATGTCATAAAATATTCCGTTGCAAAATACGAGTGACATCCATGTGGGTGGCATGAAAACGTATCCTTTATTAAAGGGTTATATTAATACTGGAGATGATGAATTTTTTTAGTGGATACAAGGCACGAGTTAGTTCTACTATTTCTCCTTAGATGACAGCACCTTACTGACAGAGAAGCAAAAAAAAAAGTTTTGTCTCAGTAGATGGCAGGCGTAAGGGAGCATTTAATTACGACACGCATGTGTTTGTTTTGACGATAAACAATTAGCAAATTCGATATCATATTTCGAGATCTGCAAAAAAAAAAAAAAAAAAAAACTTGTTCTCCGGTCAGTGTTGCCAACCTGAAGCAGCATAAAATCCCTTCAGAACATCAAACTTTCCCTCTTTCAGTACATATGTTTCATAATGCAAATAATTGTTTTTATCAGTCATATGGTTGTTTTTCTCGCGCGTGCATAGTAACTATACCCTATATAACGGTCTAGACTGTCTTTTAATAGTACACACATAGGAAAATGACACCTGGAACACAAGGGGTTAATAACAATTGTGAGTGTTTGAGTTCATTTTGCCATGTGAAGAAACTCTCTTCAACTTTTCGTTTCGTAACATTTTTTTAAAAGAGAATCATCACCGTGATGATTGCATTTATTATCGTGTAATCTACTTTTCAATATTCAAAAGTAAATTTGCTATTATTTATCTTCAATTTGATCTTCACTAATTTTACGTCAATACTATATATGTATCACTTAGTTATCAATTCAATGCAATGAAAGGTGATAATACTATTAATTACTTAAATCTGGATTTAGTTGTAAAGCCAATTGACCCTTGGTGGAAGGACTTTCCTCGTTGTACGAATGGGGTGCAGAAAAGTTCATGGTTTTGTCAACAAAGACTACAGCTATAGGGATGAAAACATGTAATTGTTCGATATATTATCCTTGGGAATTGTGAACTTGATATACCAATGCTATAATTTTTCTAACATTTTTCAAACAAAATTCCTATTAGTCCAAGGGCAAGGACCAATTTATTTAGCTTAGAAAACCCAAAAGCACCATAGTGTTTTTCTGAAAGCCTACCACCTATATAATCAAAATATGGAAGTCTTACTAAAAATCAGTGGCGGGGCATGAAATATGACGTCATCAATATGGCCGCCGTCACAATTCACAGCACAGTCTTTAAATGAGGATAACTTTCCAATCAATGAAGCTAGAAACTTCGTTCTTGTGTCAAAATAATGCTAATGGATGTGCTAAGTATTACAAGTCATTGCTGTTTACATATATTGCCGCCATTTTTAAGTATGGCTGATAATTTGCTTAGAATTTAGTTTCTTTTGCTTCATTGTATTCTTTCATGGCAAATATCTACGAAACAGTTAGAGATAGAAGAAAAGCTTGAACTAAACGAGATGAAGCAGAATCTGACCTTTCCAATGGTACCAAAATCATTATTGTATCTTGAAAAGTGAGTGAGATATTCAGTTTTACGTTGGTCATAGTGTAGTTCTCGACCTTCAATAATATACACAGCAAACCACTGTATTTGGTTCCATTTCAGAAATAATTGTAAATACTAAACTATGATAATTCATAGAAATGAAATATTCGAGAAACGTCTACACCTTTTGAGGTCCTTCGTGACTAAATGGTTAGCATATGCGCCTTTGGTGCGGGAGACCCGGGTTTGATTCACGGCGGGAGCTAATGTGGTTCGAATTCCACGTTAATCAGTAGGTCCTCGTCTCATGTAGCCTTGCTGCTGAACGGGACGTTAAACTCAAAATCAGCTCATATACACATTTTAAATCTGTGGATTAATAGTTGATCAATAATACTACTACTACTTATAATAATAATAGCACATCACTTAATTATATTACGTACGTAACTTACACTATGGACTGTTAATATTAATAAATGCTCTCGATAATAATTGAAATCGTTGGAGATGAAGAAGAACAACAGTCTTCTCTTTATTTCAGTTATAGCTTTCATCAGTGTCGTCACTGTATTCATCCTCTTCATTTTCTGACTGTTCATCATTTTTAATTTCTAGTTTTTCTGGGCACACAGGTCCTTCAAACCACAGAATCTTGTACTTCCCATTATGCAAATAACATCCGTGTTGTAAAGGGTCAATAATTTTGTGAGGATTATGTTGATTATCTTTCTTCCATTTTAATGCAACAGCATTATTTCTTTTTAACTTTTCACGAATAGCAGCTCTAGATGGAGGAAGAAGAGTGGGATCAATACTTTGTATCCTCTTCAAAGGTTGGTGTGCCTGTTTAGGACCACATTTGGTTTTGAATAGGTTGTACCTTGCTTCTGTGACTGATGTGCAAAGAGAGTATGTCCGTATAGGGAATACATATATTGCTCGGCGTTAGGAAACAGACTAATTTCGAAATGCACTGATTCTATCCAACTTGCGAAAAAAAAATCTTGTGTATTACAGTGTTCAACATTATCTTGAACCACTTAACCTTTCCATGCCTAGCGAATGCTGCTGTAAAGTTTGATCCAGTGAATGCGTGGAGTTCGGGTAATGCTTAGAGCTAAATCATCACCTAGTTCTTCCGCAATATTAGTAACGTGAATTAACCGTCTAGTATTATTGGAGGCTAATCCTGTATCCACCCACACTTTGTAATTCTGGAAGTGCCTTTGATGATAAACCAGCAAAATAAATATATCCGTGTCATTAGCTCGAACGACGATATTGCTGTTTGGGTTCTGGATTATGTATTGTATTGGGCCAAACTATGCGTGTATCTGCTTTTTCGTGGTTACATTTCAGTTCAGGAATCTGTTTGCAATTCATAACATTATTTTGCTTGCTGTACTGATAGTATGTGCTTTCATTGCTTACATCCAATACTCGTACTGTTTCACCAAGAAGGCAAATGAAGGCAAGGAGAGATGTCTTACATGAATTGGTTCTCAAGGACTCATATGACTTCTTTGTAGTCTTCTGTTCTGGTCCTACCACTACTGTGTCACCACAGAACACTGTTCCATATCGATGGTTATATTCAGGATCCTTTATGCTTGGCGTCTTGTGAACATCACAAGTTAGATGAACCTCATTTGCGCATGTATGGCAAATTGCTTCTAGTACTTTATTTGTAAGTTCACCGTAAATGTTAGGAAATTTCAAACAATGAATGACAAACATTGCATCATATATGACAGCATGCACTTGATGGGGATTTTCGTTGATTGATTTTCTGATATTTCTCTATTTCATGCATTAGTTTGGTCTTGTCAGTTTTGTTCATATAACCTCCTATTTGACCCAAAGTTAGGGGAACTGGGGTAAGTGGAAACTCGATCACTTTTTCAGTCTCTCTTTTCTCGACTGCTACAAGATAAAGTAACCTCCCGAAAAGATCTCGCGAGCATTTCACGGTTTCCAACGTTGAGTTGTATTTGCTTTTTGGGCTAAAATGTTTGCACAGTTTTTAACTATGTTTCTTCAGGATTTAGATTTCTGGGCTTTCGGCATCTAAGGCCATTTAGTCCTTCACAATTTGAGGGATGACATCCCTCGGCGAGCACATAATCCTGGGAAAGGGAAAGAAGAAAGCGGCCTGGGACCTATAAGTTAGGTACCACCCCGCATTTGCCTGGTGTGAATGAGGAAAACCCAGGAAAGCCTGGCTGGCCTGAAAAAGCTTTTTACACTTTTTCGACCGTGTGACCCCACCGGGAATTGAAGCCGGGACCACTCGCACCGAAGGCGAGAGCGTTAGCGACTATGCTACGCGGGGCCACAACTATGTTTCTTGTTAGGATCCTTAGCATACATATTTTTGAACGTTTCGCCTTTTTTCATAACCTTGTATCAGCTGATCTGTCATGTCATCCGCAATAACTTCGCCAGTGGATAAGTTTAAAAGAGAAGTATTCGGTTCAATGGTGTAGAAAGAATTTAAAACTTTAACCATAGTATTCATGATTTCTGTAACATCATTGCTATCTCTGTTGATTCTAGAGATAAGAAGTTCCGCTTTCATGTCTTCTGCATGTGTTAATCCACTTAGTTCCAATAAATGAGTCACAATTTTTCTCCTGCTGGATCTTGTTTTAATCCGTCTTGCTTTGGCAGAATCTGAATTAGCTAATACTGTGATACCACCAAACCTTGAAGCAGCGTCCTTATTCACGGTTTGTTCTAGCGCCACTTCTACTGGAACACGAGAAAAAGAACATGTAGCAGGTAGTCATTCGCTACATGGATAGTTTGATAGATAGTCCTCCTTTAGAAAGAGTTTTTCTGACACCTGGGTATATCTCTTCCATATTAAGAAGCTTCAGAAGGTATATTTTCATCCAACGAGCGTAATTTGGTCTATTACACATAAAGAAAATGGGACACAATTTTTCTATGGCTTGCATATACATGTCAACATTACAGGTTCTGTTTGATCTATAGAAAAATTTGTAAATTTCCGCGAGATCTATGTACTTTTGAAATAATTGTGCAGTTTTACTATGCAAACCTTTTCTTGTCTTGTCTGTGAAAGCTTTGTATTGATCATACAATTGTGTTACATTGTGATCACTCAAAATTATTTTTAAGGTATCCTCTGTCAAAATTTGGTTACAAATTATTACTAGTGCTTTTATCTCTTCTAAATTCAAAAACATGCTTTCATCACTTGTTTGTAAGAACTTGCTGAAGTGACTTCGTTGCAAGGCTAGTGATAGTAATATGTGAAGGCGTTTTCATCGGTTGTAATGCTTTCCCTTCATGAACCTTTGGAGTGAGCCAGAGGCCAGAACTTCACTCTCAATCAAAATATATTCTATTCCAGATCCATCAAGGAAATAGCCCAAAACACTAAAGAACGCTAATTCAATATGAAACGTACCAAAGCAAATGAAGATGTCATCGAAACGAGGACTATCCTGTTTTGTATTAAAAGAACCAGTTTTGCTATTGCTAGATCATAGTGAACAAGTACAAATGATTGCCTGCATTCAGAAGCAAGTTGCTGCAATATTTTAGTGTTTCAAAAACAAAATCTGTTCTGGTGGGTGGTAAGCTAATGTTTTCCATGTATTCAATTTTTTGAACTGGTAACAAATCCACGGTTGTTTTTGAGTTCCAACCTATCCTCATTGGTGTGTTTTTACACCACTCAACGGAAATCATCCAAAGAAAATCTCTTTGCAAACTTTCTTCCCAATCACTGTTAATAGGACACTTTACAGTAGAAGAGCAAAGAGTGTTTACAAGTTCGGGTTTCTTTGGGTATGGTTCTAAGACTCTAGATTGGTGCTGAAATGTTCTTGATTTGCAACGTATGAGGAATTTCTTCTGTTCCTGCGACAACTTCTTTATTCTGAAAGCAATCTATTCTAGTAGCCAAAAGTATCATGTAATGTGCCTTCACGTGAAAAAGTTTCCAAATTCACTTCATAATCGTCCCAAGCCAAACGAACGACTCGAGTGGCAGTTTTTCTTCTCATTCTTTCCAGATTCTTGTGGTAACATAAATGGGGGTAATCATTATAAACCCCAATATCCTCAATTTCTAAGACTGTTTACACAGTTTTGGTGATAATTTTCCTTAAAGAAAAAACAAACACTATTCAGTATTTACAATTATTTCTGAAATGGAACCAAATACAGCGGTTGGCTTTGTATATTATTGAAGGTCGAGAACTACACTATGACCAACGTAAAACTGAATATCTCAGTCACTTTTTAAGATACAATAATGATATTGGTACCATTGGAAAGGTCAGATTCTGCTCCATCTTGTTTATTTCGAGCTGATTTCCCCTATCTTTAGCGGTTTCATAGACATTTGCCATGAAAGGAATACAGTAAAGTAAAAGAAATTAAATTCTAAGCAAATTATGCGCCATATTTAAAAATGGCAGCAATATATGTAAACAGCAATGACTTGTAATACTTAGCACATCCATTGCCATTAATTTGGCACAAGAACGAAGTTTTTAGCTTCATTGATTGGAAACTTACCCTCATTTGAAGACTGTGCTGTGAATTGTGACAGTGGCCATATTGATGACGTCATATTTCATGCCCTCACCACTGATTTTTAGTAAGACTTCCATATCTTGATTGTATAGGTCAGCGTTTCCCAACCGGTGTGCCGCGGCACACTGGTGTGCCGTGAATGGGCCGCTGGTGTGCCGCGAGGAAATCGAAACAAAATTATTAATAGCTATCAAATTGCAAGTCGTAAGGAAAAAAATGTATATTCGTATTTCATATTACTATAAATCTACAATTTTAAGTTTCATATCGTGTTACTTTTCTGTACATTTTTAATGTTGAAAAAAGTATTTGTGATCATTGTGTGAAGTGCCGTTTGTGCTCAGTAGTTTTTTATATTTTTATATGTAAATTATCCTATTTGCATATCTATATTTAAATTTGTATTTTTGTTTATTATGTAATCACAAAACAAGTTTAAGGTAATATGTTAATTTTGTATAAAGTAAATATAAAACATTATTCTTGAAAATTATTCCAAATAAAATTAAAATTAAAATTTAAAAGCAACTCCCTACAACAAAAGCGGTTTATCTCGCTATTTCTTCAAAATCAATATATAAAGCCCTTCATGCAAATTCGGCAAAAGGGGAAGCAAATTTTGGTGCAGAAAAAAATCATGTGCTTACCGCACGTTGGAAATTTTTCACATTTTTAAACAATAAATATTAACGTCAGGTAATTTACCTTATAAAAACACCATACCTTATAGTTAGTATATCATTCTATTTTTCATTTTTTTAATATTAATATGTGTCCAAATAATATTTAAAAACTTTCTTGGTTCTGTTTTAACAAACTGCTAACATAGCAGACACACACACATATATAACTGAAAAAACAAAGTTTTTGTTTAATCATGTAAAAAAAAAGGCAAAAGGAAGCTAAACAAACCAGCCATTTTTTTCTTTTCTGTAATTATTATTTTTAATATTGTTTTAATTTATATTGTAAAACTTAAATAAAAGTTTAATATTATTATGGTCAAAAAAAAAAATTAAAACATAAATTAAAGTATGTTATATATCCATACAAACTTAAAAGTGTTTGCTTTATTTTTAAAAAAAAATATACATCAAAAACTAAATTCGTAAACAGCGCCTCAAAAACAGTAACCATCAAAAGCGAGGGTGGAATCTGCCTGTGAAGCGGCTCTGAACAAATTCTTTGAAAGGAAAAAAAAACAGTTAAAGTGGACATAAAAGGCGGAGCACTTCTCCGGTTTTAAACTAAAAAAAAAAATAAGGTGAAATGGGGAAAAAAAAGTCTTGAAAGTGAAAGGTGCTTGAGCCAGAGAATAGTTAACACGTAAAGTAAAATAATTCGTAAAAAAAAAAACAATATATGTTCTAAAATATTAAATCGCCGCTTCTACAAAATAAAAACAATAAACATAAACTAAATACAGTAAACCAGTGCTATATTTTTACACGTTTAGTGTGTATAATCGGAGTATTATTAAAAATTTTCCTTTTTTTTAAAAAAAAAAAAGTGCTCAACCTTGCTGGCAGTTAAAAAACTAACGCCTACCAAACATTGTCAGGGCAATGTAGCTCCCTTGGTTTTAAAAATAATAATGTGTTGCTTCACATAACACATCTTTAGCAAATCACATACAGTGTAAAAAAAAAATCATTAACATCAAGGAAATCAAAGCTATTAGTTTATCATAAACAATTAAAAGTTATAAAAACATCTTATACCAAATAAACAGTATTTGCAAAGGACTAAAAACAAACTATAATCCTAACTTTAAAATATATGTGGTTTTTAATAAACTTTAACTTTTCATAAAATCAAACCTTTTAAAAAACAGTAACATTAAAATATTAAAATTGTGTGCAAATCCTAGTTAATCAAACTCTGTACTAAAATCGCTTAAAAACAAATATCAACATCAACTAAATAAACATTTTATTAAAAAAAACTTCTCTAATTATATATATATATATAAATATATGCATAAACATACACCAAGTTAATAATTATCCCTGTGCACAATAAAAAAGTGTAAAATAAAATGTGTTCAAATCATTCAAAAAAAATTATACCATTTTTTTTTAATCTTCAAATATTACTATTAAATAATATCAAAACACAAATGGCTGGTTCATACCTAAATTGTCCATGGTTCTAAAACTGGTAAGTACACTAATTTTTAAATGTACCATATCATGTTTTTTTTTTTCAACTAAAATTGTATAAAAAACTTCTCAATGTTTCCTGTATGTATTATCACTTCCTAACGGTGCACAGGAAAAAAAAATTAAAACCCAAGTATTAACACAAAAGCAATATAGTAACAAAAATATTAAAAAAAATAAAAAGTGTGTACCTTTTCGGTATCATTGGCAATACAGTATATTCTTTTATTTTTATTTTCTTTTAAAATTTTATATAACCATTAACACTACTCTCTTGCTTCTAATAATCAAATATCAGCTCCACAGCTCCTATATTCTATCTTTTTAGCTAATTCTCAAAATTCAATACTCAGCCCTATATTCAATAAAAAAAATATAAACTATATATTAATTAATTTAACATTGTGTAGTGGTGGCTCTAAAGTACATCCCACTAACACAATAAAATAATAAACTAAGTCATGCTCTACTCAAATAAATCCTCTTTAGGGGCTCTTCACATACAGTTTAGCTATTTACTGTCATAAAGCCTTTCACAAAAATTTTGGCGCCCAGCGTGGGGCAATTCAATGTTCATCTTATCCTACGGTGACATTGAATAAGAGTCAGCTTTCTCAACATTTTTTTGGCTTAAATTTTCGGTATGTTTAATGTTTTCCATAGCGATTCCAAAAATATTGCAGAAATAGAGTTATTTTGTTTATTTGGTGTATATTTTGTGATATTTTATTCTGTGTAATTAGAGTTTCAGGCATACAGTTTGGGGGGAGGTTAAATTTGTTACAAATTTTATTAGTTTAATGGTAGTCACTCGTTCGATTGCAAAAAAAAATAGATAAACTAAGAAAAAAAGAGTTTGCGCAAAGAGGTGACGCAAACTCCGATGTCGAGACTGACGGGTCCGAGCTCAGAGACAACAACCCCCCTCCCGGTATCAGTAATACGTCACTGGTGGTCTTGGATTCAACTCCAGGGGAAAGTCAAAATGAAACTAATGGCTCAGACATAGGGGCTAGCGATCCAGGGAAACTAAATTTAACAGCAATTTTAAAACAGATTCTTCTTAGTCAAAAAAAATTAAAAGCAAAAATTAAACAGGTTAAGCAGAATACCAAGAACCTGGAAAAGACTAACGAAAAACTTGAAGAAAAATTAGAATCTAATGCAAAAAAACTAAAATCAGGTTTAAAGCAGGTGCGAAGGGAGTCTCGTAAAAAAAATCGGCGTCTCAAAAAAAAAATCGAGACTAACAACTTCAGGCTTAAGCGCAGGTTAAATATAGTTCAAAAACAGCTTAAAGGTAGTAAACACCAACTCGTTCAACGCATTGAAAACACATCTAACAAATTGCAATCGCAGTTAAAATCCACCAGGGGGGAGTTAAATTCCCATATCAATAAAACTAACGTGAAAATAGGTCAAGTACAGGAAAACTCAAACAGGGTTGCCAATTTAGTAAATAAAAATTACAGTGAACTAACGAAAGCGTTGCAGCAAGTTTCGTCCCGAGTAAAGCAAACCACTGTCAGTGTCACAAAAAAAGTAACAGGTGTAAAACACTCAGTGACAAAAATAAGCCAAAAAATAAAAAAAGTTGAGGTAAACTTCACCTCACAGATAGCAAAAATAAGAAAAAAATTTCAGCAGGAAACGCCTCTAAAAAAATTAAATCTAAATGCAATGGGAGCATTCAACAAATACAAAAAACCGTAAATTATGTTTGTAAAAAGCTAAAAAAAAATGGCTCAGTGAAAAGAGTCAGTGCAGCGTGAAACAGCTAAACTTGTGGATGGGAAAATCGCCACATTGTCAACTGGGTCACCCAAAGCCATCTCGCCATCGTTAACCCAACAAATCTCTTCAAAACGCAACTTGCTAAGTTCTCAACCTGGGAACGTAGTAAACGCCCGCAAAACTAACACCAACACGCAACCTTCTACGTCAAGGACCTTTCCTAACAACCAAGCACAGGGTGTAAATATGGCAACCGCGTTAAGATTCCTCCATAGGGACCTTACACTACCAACTTATCAAGGAAATAAAAACAAAACTTCTACTCATAACTTCCTCGTAGATCTAAACCGCTACTTCAAAATTAGTGGTGTACCTAATGAGTTGAGGCTTAGTCTAGTATCAAAATGCTTAAAAAACTCGGCAGCACTTTAGTATCAGGTCACTGCAACAAAAATAAAAAATTATAACGAGTTTGTTGCCCTCTTCCGCGAGACGTATTTAAGCAAAAAACGTCTCGCAAATTTGCATGCAACCATTCTTACATCTCACTATGACTCACAATTGCATAAATCCCCATCCAACTATCTGCTCAATCTATTACACAAAAACAATATTTTGCCTCCTAGTATGTGCAAATCAACCCTCCTCAAGGTTCTCCCACGGCAATTACCACCTTGGTTGTTCAGGTCAGTCGTCTCGTCCCGGCCTAAAAATATCTCTAACCTGCTGACTCTCGTGCAGGAGTTAAAAATCTCAATGCAAAACCGCGAGTCATTCAGTTATAATAGAAAAAAAATAAACATGTTAAAAATCAATTATAAAAGCAAGTCACAAAACTCCACAGGCCCGAGTGGTACGCATTCGCATTCGTCTCAAAGGCAAAACAGGCAAAGGCGAAACAACCGAAATCCTTATCAAAAACAATCAAAAAAACACCATAAAAAAAACAGTCCATCTCGTAACCGTGGCAACGAGGCTGGAGGTATATCATACCCACGAAGTAAAAAAAATGGTAACAAAAGAAATGCAACACGTCGCGCACGAGGTCAGCGGGGTAATTTTAAACCTTTCCCCGGCCAGCAGAAAACTGCTTTGAGGGGAGACGAGTCTCTACATGTGTTAAAAACATATAACCAAAGCAAAAAAACAGTTACCCATAACCAAAATAACAACCCAAATATAAATAATCAAGCATCGCCGTCAACTCGTCAATGAGGTGTAACTGCACATGCTTGTGAAAACGGTAGGTCAAATGCATGCGTAAATACCCTAACTGAGTCTTCAAAAATAAATCCCAAGTATGTGCAAAATAGAAAAAATGTGTATAAAAAAAAATTGAAATTGGCGAGCCAAAAACTGCCATGAAAAAAATTTCCGTAAATAAAAATTTAAATAAAAAAAAATTGTAAAACTTGTGTAAAAATTATCAACCATACACACTTTAAAAAGGCTAATGCTAGTAAAATTTCATTACTAAGTAAAAATGGCAAAAATGTCAACATTAACAAAAATATTTTTAAAAAAGCAAACTCTATTTTTAAAAATTTGTTAAATACAAGCCATGAACCTATGCCTACAAATAATGTGATATCACTCCCCAAAATTCACGTAGTAGTATTTGCGCAAGCAGTTAACGCACTACTAAACTCAAAAGCCAGTGTGTACGCAATTTCCCAAAAACTGTAAAATAAAATTAAAAATAGCCACCCTCCCCCTACATTTTTGCGTGCAAATAATATTAAAATAACCTCCGCTTTTGGCAAAAAAGCTGCTGCGTTAATGGGACAAACAATGCTAAAGCTTGTTATTCAAGAAAAAATATTTCATACTATAAAAATAATTGTGTCCGGTCTAAATCGTTCGCTTATTCTGGGTTCAAACTTCTTCAACAATTCACGTGCCATATTGGATTATAACAAAAAAACTCTACATCTTACCAATCCACATAATGTAAAAATACAATTTAAATCAATAGACTGTCACTCAAAAAACTTAGTCGTACGCTATCTGGAGTAAAAAATAGATTGCCAAAGCACCTGGGTTCCAGTTGGGGAGTTAGGGAATGTGTATTTAAATAAAAATTACCCGTCAAACAAAAAACGGAAGGCCATGCCTGTGTACATAGCAGCCCTAAAAAAAAATAAGCCCGTAAAAAACACGGTCATTCAAACGCTTAAATTAAAAAAAAAATACCCAACCACACAAAAGCTGGCAACTTATGTGTTTTCGCCATCCAATTGGAGGCAAATCCAAACCCGTACATCCATCTCAAAAATAAAAAACTACGTCAAAAAGTACAATAATCTCACAAAAACAAAAAAAAAATTTAAAAGCAGTATTAATAAAGCATCAGGCACTTTTTAATATCAAGCCTGGCTGCATATCCAATTATAAGCACAAAATCAACATCACAGACAAACATCCTGTAAAAGCTAAAATGTATCCATACCCAGTAAAATACCAAAACCAGGTAGCCAACGAAATTAATCGATGGCTAGCCTGGGAAATCATCCAAAAACAAGCCACATCGTTTGCCAACCCATTAGTAATAACGCCTAAAAGCAACGGTAAAGTGAGGGTGTACATTGATGAACATTCGTTAGGAAAAATATCAAATTCAAAATGTAATCGCCCAATTCCACCTCTGTCTGTGCTGCAAAACATATGTAATAAGTCATGGTTTAGCTCTGTTAATAAAGTAAAAATGTTCCTTCAAATCAAGGTGCAAAAAAGTAATCAAAAGTATCTAGGCTTTCTTCACAAAAAAATATCTTATGTTTTCCAAAAATTACCATTTGGCACTAAACAAAGTTTAGCCTCGTGTATACGTGCTCTTAATTCAATTCTTAAACCAAATGTCAAAAAGTTTTGTGGTCAATATATAAATAACATTATAATAAAAAATACGTCATTTAATGAGCACATGCGTCATCTTGACGAAGTGCTCGCTTTGTTAACAGCAGGTGGCCTAACTCTCAAACTAAAAAAATACAAATTTGCTCATCAAAAAATTAACATACTTAAATACCAACTTTCTCAATACGGTATCAAAAAAAATCCAAAAAAAGTAAAGCGGGTGATCAATTTTAAAACACCTAAAAACGTTAAGAAATTACGATCATTTATTGGATATTGTCAGTACTACCGCTGCTTCAGTCAAAGGTACTCAAAAATTCTTTTCCCGTTATTCAGCCTACTAAAAAAAAATGTAAAGTTTAAGTAAAAACCTTGTCATCAAAAAGCCATAAAACAAATAAAAAATATTTTCCAAAAAAAAGTGGTGTTAAAACAACCTCTGCCTAACAAGCAACTCATTCTAAAGTATAATGCCTGTAACTTTGCGTATTCGTCACTCCTATATCAACAAAATAAAAATAACAACATAAAAATTATTAAGTTTTCGTCACGCGTATTCAACGCCGCAAAACAAAACTATTGCATCACCAAAAAAAAGTTTGCAGGTCTTATTAATAAAGTAATAAAATTCAAACAATACTTAATTAGTCACAAGTTCAAAATTCATTCCAACCATCAGGCTCTAAAATTCATTCTACTCTGTCGTCTTACAAACCAAAAAATCTCACAATGGGTTCTAACACTCTCAAACCTAAACTTCAAATTCAAATTCATAAAATCAAATAAAAACATTAGTAACTATCACTCAAAATACCCTCCGCACTTGCAAAAAAATTTAAAAGTGTATAAAAAACCAGTTTTACAAAAATCCCTAATAACAATTCTTACAAACGTTCCATGCGAATTGCGAAAACTCATCGCAATTCTGCCAAAAATACAATCCTGAAATCCCACTTATAAAAAAATTAAAAAGAATTTAAAAAAAACACAAACTCACCCAAAATAAAAAAAAATCGCCACCATTACAAGCTCTTAAGCGGCCGTCTGTATAAACAAAACAAAAAAAAGTCCGTATTTGCATTCCAGAAGTGTTAGTAGCTCCTCTGCTCAATTATTATCATTCAAATCGGGGGCACATGTCGGCCAGTAAGCTACTACCACTTCTGTCAGAGTATTTTATATAACCAAAAATGCGTGCATTTATAAAAAAGTTCTGTGCATCCTACATCATCTACCAAAAAGCTAACCCACCACACTGCTATCTGCCAAAACCTCTCAATCCTGTGGTAATAAACCGCCCAAATTTCCTAATGTATATCAACTGGTGTGGTCCTTTAACACAAGGCATAGGCAGCGTCAACTATATACTAGTGTTCTATAATGCATTCTCAAAACTAATAGCATTGTATGCTTGCCAAAAGGCAAACACTGCCACAACAATAAAAAAACTTAAAAAGTTCTTAAAACTAAGTCCCGATATAAAACTAGTCCTCACGGACAAAGGCTCTCAGTTCACCGCGGAGCAGTGAAAGCAAAAAATATCCAGTTTAGGCATCAAACACATCATGTCCACTCCCTATTATCCACAAAAAAAATGGCAAAAGTGGCAATAAAGGCAACAGTTCGTCTACTTCAAAAATACTATCATAACAATCAAAAAATGTAACCCAAATATCTAAATAAAATTAAAAAATGTCTAAACTCAGCAAAACACCTAACCACTGGCATCTCTGCATACAAATATCATTTTGGACAATCCATGTCCAGAAACATCGCAAAAATCTTCAAAATTCCTAAAATAAAAAAACGCCATAATATACAATACTATATTAAAATTGCAGGTAAAAACCTAGCAAAAAATGCAACTGCACGCAAAAAATACTTTAACAAGTCACATCATACCATCGTATACCAAATAAGTAAACTTGTACTGGCCAAAATTTTTCCTAGGTCAAATACAATAGCAGGTATTTCCAAAAAGCTCATAATGCTGTTTTCAAAACCCTAGCGTATTATAGGCACGTCAGGGAAAAATATGTACACACTGGCTAACCCAATTTCAAATAAAGTCAAAATAAAAAAAAATGCCTACCTATTAAAAAAATTCATTAAAAAAAACAATAATAAATCAGGTGGTAAAAAATACCAAAAATGTAACATAATTACAAAGTAACAAAAGTCTATATGGTATTATCACATATTATAACATAATTATATTATAATATATCTTAAAATCAAATTAAATATAAAAAGCCTAAAAATAGCTTTGTATTTATAAAATAAAATCATTTACGCATTTCCTTAATTAATTCATGTATATCATTAATTCGTTATGTATTGTTAGTATATTAATAAAAATAAAAATAATAAAGTACTCTTCTAGTACTTATCTAATTTGTTAATTGTAATTTTCTTATGTAATCAATTAATAATATATATAAAGTGTAAAACAAGTTTATCTAACAAATATGCACTTCTCTGGAAATGTGTTCTGTGTTAGTAAACACATTCCACATTTCCAAAAAAAAAATTGTAAAGTGCCGTTTGTGCTCAATAATTTTTTATATTTTTATATGTAAATTATCCTATTTGCATATCTATATTTAAATTTGTATTTTTGTTTATTATGTAATCACAAAACAAGTTTAAAATAATATGTTAATTTTATATAAAGTAAATATAAAACATTATTCTTGAAAATTATTCCAAATAAAATTAAAATTAAAATTTAAAAGCAACTCCCTACAACAAAAGCGGTTTATCTCGCTATTTCTTCAAAATCAATATATAAAGCCCTTCATGCAAATTCAGCAAAAAAAAAGCAAATTTTGGTGCAAAAAAAAATCATGTGCTTACCGCACGTTAAAAATTTTTCACATTTTTAAACAATAAATATTAACGTCAGGTAATTTACCTTATAAAAACACCATACCTTATAGTTAATATATCATTCTATTTTTCATTTTTTTAATATTAATATGTGTCCAAATAATATTTAAAAACTTTCTTAGTTCTGTTTTAACAAACTGCTAACATAACAAACACACACACATATATAACTAAAAAAACAAAGTTTTTGTTTAATCATATAAAAAAAAAGGCAAAAGAAAGCTAAACAAACCAACCATTTTTTTCTTTTCTGTAATTATTATTTTTAATATTGTTTTAATTTATATTGTAAAACTTAAATAAAAGTTTAATATTATTATAATCAAAAAAAAAATTAAAACATAAATTAAAGTATGTTATATATCCATACAAACTTAAAAATGTTTGCTTTATTTTTTAAAAAAATATACATCAAAAACTAAATTCATAAACAGCGCCTCAAAAACAGTAACCATCAAAAGCAAGAGTAAAATCTGCCTGTAAAGCAGCTCTAAACAAATTCTTTAAAAGGAAAAAAAAACAGTTAAAGTGGACATAAAAGGCGGAGCACTTCTCCAGTTTTAAACTAAAAAAAAAATAAGGTAAAATAAAAAAAAAAGTCTTAAAAGTAAAAGGTGCTTGAGCCAAAAAATAATTAACACGTAAAGTAAAATAATTCGTAAAAAAAAACAATATATGTTCTAAAATATTAAATCGCCGCTTCTACAAAATAAAAACAATAAACATAAACTAAATACAATAAACCAGTGCTATATTTTTACACGTTTAGTGTATATAATCAAAGTATTATTAAAAATTTTCCTTTTTTTTAAAAAAAAAGTGCTCAACCTTGCTGGCAGTTAAAAAACTAACGCCTACCAAACATTGTCAGGGCAATGTAGCTCCCTTAGTTTTAAAAATAATAATGTGTTGCTTCACATAACACATCTTTAGCAAATCACATACAATATAAAAAAAAATCATTAACATCAAAAAAATCAAAACTATTAATTTATCATAAACAATTAAAAGTTATAAAAACATCTTATACCAAATAAACAGTATTTGCAAAAAACTAAAAACAAACTATAATCCTAACTTTAAAATATATGTAATTTTTAATAAACTTTAACTTTTCATAAAATCAAACCTTTTAAAAAACAATAACATTAAAATATTAAAATTATATGCAAATCCTAATTAATCAAACTCTATACTAAAATCGCTTAAAAACAAATATCAACATCAACTAAATAAACATTTTATTAAAAAAAACTTCTCTAATTATATATATATATATATAAATATATGCATAAACATACACCAAGTTAATAATTATCCCTATACACAATAAAAAAGTATAAAATAAAATATATTCAAATCATTCAAAAAAATTATACCATTTTTTTTTTAATCTTCAAATATTACTATTAAATAATATCAAAACACAAATAGCTGGTTCATACCTAAATTGTCCATAATTCTAAAACTGGTAAATACACTAATTTTTAAATGTACCATATCATATTTTTTTTTTCAACTAAAATTATATAAAAAACTTCTCAATGTTTCCTATATATATTATCACTTCCTAACAATACACAAAAAAAAATTAAAACCCAAATATTAACACAAAAGCAATATAATAACAAAAATATTAAAAAAAATAAAAAGTGTATACCTTTTCGGTATCATTGGCAATACAATATATTCTTTTATTTTTATTTTCTTTTAAAATTTTATATAACCATTAACACTACTCTCTTACTTCTAATAATCAAATATCAGCTCCACAGCTCCTATATTCTATCTTTTTAACTAATTCTCAAAATTCAATACTCAACCCTATATTCAATAAAAAAAATATAAACTATATATTAATTAATTTAACATTGTATAGTGATGACTCTAAAATACATCCCACTAACACAATAAAATAATAAACTAAATCATGCTCTACTCAAATAAATCCTCTTTAAAGGCTCTTCACATACAGTTTAGCTATTTACTATCATAAAACCTTTCACAATTGTTATGGCTATTATTGCTTCTTTATTGTTGCAGACTATTTCGTAACTTGAAATTTTAACCTCTTCACGGATATGGCATCAAATGGTGCCATAATTTATCGGGAAAATAATCCGATTTTTTTTTTCACGAAGAAGGGTGCGAACTGAAGGTAAGGAAGAACAAGTGCTTCAGAATATTATTTTTACTTACCTTTAGCTCACAGTCTTCTTCGTGAAAAAAATTCGGATTATTTTCCCGATAAATATGTGACATCATTTGATGTCATATCCGTGAAGAGGTTAAAATATCATTCAGTCCTTTCGACAAAGCAAGCATGCATACAAATTACCTACATGTGTGTTTTAAAAGTACAAGAGATTTATTTGTTCGTTCGTTACTTAGTGCTTCCTTCTTAGTGAAAGGTTGGATACAGTTTTCGAAACAGAAAGCGTATTTGTAAAAACCTATGTCCAATATTTCATTGCAATTGTTTTCTATTTTTAAATTAGAATGAAAAATAAGCATAATGATTTACAACGGGGAAAAACCAGTGATCGAGCTTTCTTCTCTGTGAGAAGTAGATCAGTAATCACAGAAAAAAATACCACGGTATTTTATATTTACAAATAATTTCTATGAGTGTGCCGCGAGAATTCAAGTTATACCCATACTGTGCCGCGAGTTGGAAAAGGTTGGGAAACGCTGGTATAGGTGGTAGGATTTCAGAAAACACTATGGCGCTTTTGGGTATCAAGGGTAAGTAAAATCTCCCTTAGTGCTTGGACTATATTGACTGTGTTTATTTTTTTCACCAGGTCTTTGTAACATGTTGGACGTTAGGATTGTTCTCAAAATGATGTTCCTTCAGGCAATCCTATAAATTTGGTCCCTGGTTTCCTGGTTCGATGCCAGACTATGTAAGTTTGTGATGGACAAACACTCCGTGGGTTTTCCCGGGACTCTCCAGTTTCCTTCCACATTCTTATTTTATAGTCATTCTTTTTTAGTGTTAGCTACGAAACTCATGAGATTTCTTATCTTGACTCTTAGAGGTGAGTTCTATTTTGGACAATTTTGTTCACATTTCATAAATAAATAAATGTTGGCTTACTGACCTAATAAAATAGTGTAACTTGTTCGTACTGAAAAAGCATACAAGAGGTAGTTTACTTTTTAGGTGAGTTCTTTCCTCAGAATTTTCTCAAAAACGATACAGTCGACACATAAATGTTTCATTAATAACCCTATAATGCAAGTTAATTAATTTCTCATGAATAAATGTGTTGTTGTGTTGTGTACTCGCACAAGGGCGCCGGGAGGCCCGGACACCCAAATCTGATATGGGCCCCCTATTGTATTTATGAATATATACAATATTTGGCATAGTTTGAATGCAGTTTGTCTTAAAATCCTAATATATATCCTAATTCTAATATCTTTATATATCCTAATATATATCCTTAAAATCCTAATCCAAATTTACAGAGAAATCGGCGCCCTTGTACTTGCATATAAACAGCATGGCTGATGATTCCTCAGTAACATATTCTACAAGTTTTTAATTCGATGGCAGACAGACAATAATTTCTGATTGCAGTACTTAGACTTCACACCTTCTTATGAAGGTTAGAGGTATTTGTACAGTTTTCAAATTCTACCTTCAAGCGTTGTGTGTGTGTGACAATTTTCATGAACAGCTGTGTATAAAATGATTGGTTAGAATTTACAAGAATATGTATATACAGTAGTCTTAAGAAGTCAGAAAAAGGTGCGGAAACGATTCTTACAAACTTCAACAAGGATCATGATGGTATTTTCGATTTGAAAAGGAGCTGTTTCTTTCTTACCTGTCAAATGAATCATGTATGTGTTAATTAACAACACACTGTACAAATATATGTTGTTAATGACCGCATACGTTCATTGTAATAGTTTCCGCTGTAAGACAAAAGAAATAATTTCTCATATGTTTGACATGTAATCAAAGAAATGTAAGTAAGGTTATTCAACAATATCTTGACAACAATGTACAGTATACCTAATAATTAATCAACAAAAGCTACTTTGACTTACACATGTCACTTTTGACATCTAATCATCATGTTCTATCTCTTGACATAGCAAAATAGAAGAAAGTAATAGATTTTTTTCGATATTGATTTTCTTAAGATATTTAATGATAGAATTAATGAATCACAATCACATAAGAATGTGGGAAGAGACGTAAACTTAACAAGAAAGGTGGCTATTATTGTTATAAATAGTACAGATGAAAAGCTTGTGATTATTGCATGGTCTGACCTACGTAGATTGACTCGGGAGATAGCCTACTCACATATTGAATGTGAATAACGTACGACTTACTGCTAGTAGCACAGTTCAATTGATTCACTAAACAAATAGTTGAGAAAGTAGACACTAATCGACAATTTGAGGTAGATAATCATATGAAACAGGAAACATTCACAATAATCTTGTAGAATTAGAAGATTCAAACTAAAGTAGGTTTGAAATACAGTGGGACATCGATAACTTGAAGCTAAAGGGAATATATAGAAATAAAGATTCTAGTAATCGAGTTTTTCGAGTAATCAAGGAGTGCCCACAACAAAAATTCGTGATACAGAGGTTCCGCGTTCCTAGCAAAAAGTGACTATACAGAAGGTTGTTCGCTGTATATCCGGCCATTTTCGATTCAGTGCTGCCATTTTAGTGTATCATGCTAGAACTATGGGTTTCCTGTGGGAGCAGTGTTTTGTCTTACCTTGGAAGCGCGTGAGTGCTACCAAATGACGCCATAAAAATAACGGTATTGGGAGGGTTACGTAATGCTCCTTTTCCATGATAAGTTTTCGTACGTATGTACTGTGAAACAGTGTCGGGAGAATGGGTTAACACTCAGGGTGACTACTGTAAATGCTATTATGGCCCGTTACACACAACAGGCTCTCCTTGTGAAACACTCAGCCACGAAAACCTCCAGAAGAAGAGCTGCAACAAAAGTGACACCCGTAGTGCTAAGGGGGATCCATCGATTGGTGTGTCCAGAAAATCCCCTGACGCAACATGATATGAGTTACTGATTCCACCTCGCACCGTCAACAGTGAACAAAACCATTCGCAAGCGACTCAAGTTGAAGTGTGTGCGGAAGGCCCATATACACCACCTGCTACCGCATCACAATACCGAAGTAAGACGAACTGCAGGAAACTATATGAAAAGTACCTGGTGGGTTCCAAATGGAAGAAAGTTGTCATAATGTATGAATCATATGTCCATTTCACTCCTAGTGGGCTCACATTTGGGCGATCACATACTGTAACATTGACGGCAAGAAGTGCAGCAATTTTGTTCGTCAGTACAAAGAAAGTTTCTCTTGTGGCTTTGTGATGATGCGCAAAGGAATTCAGATATGAAGGTAAGTTGATGATACGCAAGATGGACAAAAATGTGAAGTTGAATGCAAGATATTTCCAAGACTCCATTATGACACCTATTTATCGGATAGACATCTCACAATTGTATGGAATGGACGCGAACCAGGTGACGATCCATATGGACAAGGCTTCGAGTCATACCACCAGAACATCACCACGTTTTTATGAGGAAATGACAGAGGAATGAGGAATTCGTGTCATTCTGTTTGAAGACATTCCTGTGAAAAGTCCAGATTCCAGTCCAATGGATTTTTGCGCATTTGAACTGTTGAAACGGCGTCTTCAACATCGCCGCTCACGCACTCTGGATTGTCTATGGAAAACTTGCAGGGAGGAGTGGGACAGATGCGCCGCCTATGCTGTCCTGCGCCGGAGCTTGCTGCAATGGAAACGGCGATGCCGTGTGATAGTTCACAATACTGGGGGTTCAATGGAACATGATCGGTGGTGGTGGCGCGGTATCTCCTAAGATGAGTACCCGTCAAAAATGGTAGGATATAAAGCGAACAACCTTCTGTATAACCTCTATAACTCGAAGTTGTGAAAGTTCCTAAAATTAAATAAGAGAACTAGTAAAAATGAAATAATAGACACGAATAAAACCCAATTACAGTACACATTAGCAAAAATGACAGGCTAACAACAATGACAATTACGTAAAAGCATAGAGTTATAGCTTCGAGTTATCGAGGTCATATTAAGAGAAATTCGAATTATAGAGGTAAACTTCGACTCGTAGAGGTTCTCAGATACCAAAGTTGGAGTTACCGTGGTTTTAAAATATGCTTATGAAACTTAAAATTCGAATTATTGAGGTGGTAATTTTTAAGAGTTATGGAGAAGTAGAGATTATTTTAACATTGTGTGTTAAGGAGAGTTCAAATGAATGTGAAATAATCGAGCTACCACGAAATTCGAGTTATGAAGCAATACGTGTTATTAAGGTTCGAGGTATCGAGGTCCAACTCTATTAGGCTTAAAAATTGTCTACAAGACAAGAAATGAGACTGTCTCGTCTGTAAAAAGGTATCATGTAATTGATGTCTCGTCTCAGTCTTGAAAAAAAGGAGTTGTCAAAGTGATATCTAGTCTCGGGAAGTATGTCACTTTCTATTGGCAGAGTTGTGTCGTCTCAAAAGTCGTACTACTCTTCTCGAAAATTCTGTCTCGTCTCGTTTCATGGGCAACCCTAAGCAGGTTAATCAATAGTGGATTTAACGGAAATAGTAACGAACATTGACAGTGAACGGAGATTTGGTGCTAGAGGGAGCTTTCTAACTTCTGGGGGAATCTGTGCCCTAGAGTACTCCATATATATACAGGGCCGGATCCAGGATTCTCTGAGGGGAGGGGGTGCACCAATAACTACCAGTACATTTGAATTAAATTTGAGTTTTTTAAAATGCCTTTAGGCATCTGTGATGTGAATGAGGAATTCCTATGGAAATGCTAAGTGTCTGCTCTCGATGAATTCTTTTCCTTCAACGTTCAGAAAATCGACTTAAACTATTGATTTTGGAAAACTCACTGCTAGCTTCTCACTTTAGGTGCACGTAGACCTTTGCATCACCGCCCTGTATATATATATATATATATATATATATATATATATATATATATATATATATTAATGGTTTATTTTTCCATAATATCTCGCTCAAGGGGGTTAAAAGCACGAGACTCCCCTTGCATACGCCACAGACAATGGTGTAAGACTGTAAGTTTCTACAATGTGGTGACTATGTAGCACTGGGCATTGTTGCTGCCGTTTGAAGCGCTGACTGGTACAGTCTATCTCAAAATTAGCTTAACTAATTGGCTCATTAAATTCTAATGAGCCTATAGGGCTCCGCGACACACTGCTCTTATGCTCTAAAGAGATACTAAGAAACCCTTTAATAAATTGTATCTAAAAATTCCTATGTTATTCATAAAAATCTATACTTTATTCATAAAACGAACCCATGTGTATTTTTTTTTATGTTCCCAAAAGTTTTTAGTTTTAATTTATTAAACTGAATAGTATCTATAACTTGATGTGTTTTTCGTAAAAAATCATTAGTTCTTATTTGTAAAAATGAGTAGTATTTACAAATCGTACATCAATCATGTGTTATTCATTTTTAAAAAGATCTGTTTTTCATGTGTATCTGAAATAAGTTTATTACATAGGCTCTAAAGAAATGTTCTCAAAATTCAGTTATTATGAAGATTGTTAGAGGTAGTTTCAAGACCAAATTACAGTAATATTAGAAAGGATTGCTTACTTTAAGGTTGTTTTAAGATTTTCATATAATAACACATCAAGTTGTCAAGTAATTGCTAAGAATTCAATTAGTGTTTGTGAAAATGATGATCATACTGAAGCCTTTTAAATTGTTATATTTTTTTTTCATTTTTATTCTTATTTCTTATAGGAAAGAAATGAAATTTTTACTTGTCTTTATGAACGTTTTTGCAAGAACTGCATTCAGTCAAGAACGAATAACGTTAAGCCATGTTTCTGTAAATACTCAAATCAACACATTGATGTTCGAAGTAATTGCAAACGTGTTTTATAACAATTCTTGCGTAACTGTGATATGGGAAACCATCGACGAAGGAGATATTGTGATGCCTATTTACACTAATTTTGTGATTCCAATATTTAATATCAAGACATCAAACATAAGTGATAGCGATGATCACATTTTGATTGCAACATTGAACGAGGGATGCAATTCGTATATCGTTCACGTCAGAAACATGGTTAGCGTAGTATTAAGTATGAGAAGGTTGTGCAAATCACCAAAAAATCATAACAGAAATGATGGGAAGTTCGTTTTTATTGCCTTTACAAGTGAACATGTTATTAATTTGTTCCGGCTTCCAGACATAGAAATGCTTCCATACTTGGTAGTATTGAGACAGTCTGATCAAAATAACTCAACGCATGTGGAGCTAACTCATCGTTCTTATAATGGCTATAAAACAACTGAAGTTCATAAGGACAAGATCTCAGCAGTTTTCAAAAATGTATTTAGTACAAAATTGACTCAGATAAATGGTAAACAATTACATGTGGTTACAGGTCCTTATCCTTATCCTCCATATTTGGTTTACGATATGTCCCAAACACCCATTGACTATCATGGTATTGAATTTGAGATGGTGCAAGATATCTCGAAATTTATGAACTTCACGTGGTTTGTAAGTCACACAAGCGGATGGGGTTGGATTTATCCGAACGGATCAGGAACAGTTGAAGCTGGGATATACTGGTCGTTGTTTGAAGATAATGCTGACATTGGCTTAGGTGTGGTCCAGTACACTTACGACAATTCCTTTCATATTGACTATACTTATCCTTACCTTACGTCAGCTGAGTCTTTGTTGATTCCAAGACCCTCACCTTTACCTCAGTGGCGATCAGTGTTCTACCCATTTCAACCTACGCTGTGGTTATTTGTGTTCGTATCTGTGATAGTAAGCTCATATGTACTTCATGTCATAAACTATGCATCGAAGATCATCAACTCAGAAAATCATTCGGAAAAATTCTCCAGTATTACTTATTGCTTTCTCAATACCGTTAATTTATTGTGTCAGGTGGGTGTTATATATCCAAGAGAAGTCCCTCTACGCGTATTTATTGATTGGTTATCAATAACATACCTGCTTGTAACAACTTCTTACAGCAGTAGTCTCGTATCGTGGTTAATGCGTCCAAGCTATCGAGAACCGATCCAATCCGCTGAGAAATTTTTAGAAAGTGGACTCGAATGGGGCGCTATACACAGTACATGGGGTCGACTGGTCTTGGAAAATTCTGGAGATTTGGGAGCAAAACTTTATAATAAGTTTAAAGTAATTGAGAACATTGACAAAATAAATGAAAGGGTCTTAGAAGGAGACTTCGCTATAGCCGTAGAGATCCTAACTTCAGGAGATATCAATGGCGTTGACTATCTTACGGATGATGTTCTAAAATCATTGTATTTGATGGGCGACAAACTGTGCGCTAGTTACGTCACGACGGGTTTACGGAAATGTTCACCTTACAGGACAAGATTTAGTGAAATAATAAGACGCCACGTCGAATCCGGTATTACGAGTTATCGCCAGAAAGAAATTATGCGAAATGTTAAAATTGAACGGTTAACTGGACCTCTCAAATACGATACGGCATTAAGCAACGTGCCCCAAGTTCTAGAGCTAAACCATGTACAAGGAATATTTGTAATATTGTTTTTAGGGTGTATTATTTCAATATGCTCTTTCGCTGTTGAAAAATGTTTTTATGAGTTCCAAAGAAGAAAATCTGGAATCAACAACAGCGTAGAAAAAAAGTGCAATGGTGAAACATGTACCAAACTATGACCTGATTTGGAGTTTTAGTCTCTATATAATACGTGGACGCACAGCTTAATGTGGAATCTGAACCACATGAACACCCATCGGGAATTGAACATAGGTCTCCCACGCCAAAGGCGTGTACCTTAGCCCAGGCGCGCACCGCGAAATTTTTGTTGGAAGGAGTCCAATACAACAAGATTACGTCTACGTAGTATTGAACGGGTATTATTCTGCACCCGAAAAGACGATAAGTAATTGTGAAGTACTTTCACTTATGTTTCCAGAAAAAAAATATGATAAAACTAGATTGTTTTTGTGAGAGACAAGCAGAATACTCGTTCTTTCACACGTGGAAAATACTTTCATTTTCGACATAAAGAGCTGAATTTGAATTTAAACTGCATCGGAAGTGTCAATATATCTCCGCTTCCCCCTCCCCCAGTTGCGAGGCTGATATTGATTTAAACGGCATCGGAAGTGTCACTGTTCCCCTCAGCGACCAAAAAAATATTAATTCGACATTAATATCGGACATTTTCAATCATTTTTAAATATCTTCCCCTCCTCCTCCTCCTCTGAGTAGCACCGTCAAAGATAAATAATAAAACCCATCCCAGATCCGAACCTTATCTATGTGGAAAATTTGATCAAGATCGGTGAGATGGCTCAAGAATTATGAAGTCATAGTTACTTTCATTTTCATATATACCATATGGATATAGTACAGATGAAGTGTACTTAGAAATGTATGATAAGTGAGGAAATTTTAGGGGGGATAGTCCGGACCTGGTGGACCTCTCCGTGGATGTGAATCTCCCTAATCTTTTATGAACGAGGGAGGTCTATAATTGACATTGAACTTAACAAAATGAGATGTGTTAGTTTAAATCATCATGCGTAATGTTTGAAGATAATGATGTGGTATGAAAACTTAAAATCATCCTGTACGTAAAATCATCTTGTATGTAAAATCATCCTGTACCTCCTATATTAAGGTGAAAGTCCTACTGAAATATACTGTGCTTCTTTAACTTGTCAATATTATGGCAGTTGTAAAACTACTCTGCACAATATGTTTGATGAAATATACCTCAAAATTATGATTAACTCTTAAACTTTTATTCTTGTTTAGCTGTAATAATGTGCAAATATAAGACATTCTCAGAGTTACAACAAAATGTAAGGAGGAAAACTGTCTCAAAATGATGTTTTCAATCAAAAGTAAAGGATTTTTCCTGCACCCACAACAAAAGTGAATGAAGTTACTGTCTTTTATGCTAACGTGTCGATGGTCAGTCTCCCATTTCAAACATGGCCACATTCACCACCATACTCTTGCAAAATTTATCCACCTCACGGTAAATAATGGCAACGTTGCATTTTCATTTAACATTGGGCTCATACAGAGTGTACAGCTCAAACGGCTTGTCCGATTTTAAAAATTCCTTCACTTTAGATTGAAAACAACATATTTGGAGACGATTTCCCCCCCCCCTTGCATTATGTTGTAGCTCTGATAATAGCAGAGTTATTCCATGTCAGGGGACTTTTGAGACACTCTATATGGCACTAAAAGTATGTCATTTTTCGCCAATAGTAACTTGGTAGCTTTTATTCTGCTGGAACTGTTTATTTATGTATATGTAAACGAAAATACACTTTTAAAAGTAGAATTTATTGTTATTTGTCTTCTGACTCACATACTTCTAACAATGACTCAAATTATGCTTCTAAAAATTTACAGAAAGTTAAAAATTTTAAAACTGCATTTTAAAAATGCTTTGTGGCAACCCAAAGGATGTTAAAAAGTAAACCTATTATATTAGGCTTGCATTTGATGTTGTCGGCAAGCGAAATACAAGGTTGGAGCAATTCATATGCAAACTAATTCTGTTATTATGATTGTTAACTTACATTAAAATCTGTCTGATTGGATAATTCTGCTTATTTATTTATCTCAATGCTCTTGACAGAATTATTTGCTCTATTTATCAAGTGGCAAATAACAAATATACATAAGATAAATAACAATACAAACAAATAATACCAGAAATAAAACAAAATAAATAAGAATACTACAAATGATGCATGAATACATGAAAAATTGATGAGGTAATGATGGAGATGCAAGAATTACTTCAAATTTAATACAAAATACCATAAAAACAAGTTAATGCATGGACACAAGAATATCGTGATGTGCAAAACACGTGATTAGGCATTAAACACTTAAATTTGAGAATTACATCTAAAAATAAAATAATTGTACAAATAGTCTGAATCGAATTATATTGTACTTGTAATAATTTCGAATTATAGATGCATATTGAACATAAGGTAAAGAAAAGTATATCTTTATTCTTTTTACAATTAACTGATTGTGAAGATTACATAATCTAATTACTGAAGAATGTTGATGTTGAACAGTATCTGATCTGCTTATTTTTTATATAAAAAAGTGGTGAATGTGACCTTAAACGCACAGATTTTGCATTTAGTTTGATATATTGCATAAAGTCTTGAATATCAACAAAATACTTGATAATTTTATACAATAACATATTATGTATATTGTATAATTGTCAGCGTGAGAATATATAACTTACACCATTCAAACAATCTACAGATGTTTAACATAGAAAATTCCCTCAATGATACTATATCCAATTTATTTTAGCTGATCTATTGTACTTTTCAAAATATAAATAACAAAGAAATTTATATTGAATACATTGTATGTGCTAAATGTGAATTTTAAAATAAGGAGTCTATATTTCACAAGTAAATTCTAATTTAGTGCGTAAAAGTGTAACATTTATTTTATTTGGAGAAATGTCAGCCATACGCTTCGTTCTTCTTATAATGAAACCAAGACGTTTATACGATTCAGAAATTAAGTATTTCAAATGTAGACTCTCAAATGTATTACTCAAATCACCAACAAAATCGTTCTTAACCAACTAAGTTTCATTGATTCTATGATCATATTTTATAAACCATTTTTTCTTAGTATAAGTCATAAAGAAACATTTATTAACATTAAATGGTAAATTGTTAATTTTATACCACTGATAACATGAATCAAGATCATATTGTAGTTTTTTTAGAACTAGTAATTGAATTAACATCCTTATAAATTTTTAGATCATCAGCACAAAGTAATCATGCGAGTATTTGACAGGAGATCGCAAGTCGTTAATAGTAAGAATAATAAAGGGCCTAAATTAGATCCTTGAGGGACACCAGATGATGTAATATAATGGAAGATGATATACGATTGAAAATAACTGTATATTCCCGATTGAGTAAATATGAAGATAGCAATTTTAACAAGTTATCAGATAAACCAAAGGAATCTAACTTGGTATAAATCTTGGAATAAAAGAGAATGGTCTAGTTTATCAAATGCCTTAGAAAAATCAGTATATACCACATCAATCACGCTATTAGCATTTAATGATTATGATGAGAACTGAGGAAATGTAAAAAGATTGATTAAAGTGGATCATTTACGATAAAAAACAATACTGGGATGGAGTAATATAGAATTTCATCTGCACAAATACTGTACGACAGAATTTGTTCAATTATTTTAGAAGATATTGAAATTAAAGCAATAGATCTGTAACTTTCAATGATTCGGATTACCTTTCTTAAGAAATGAACTAACTTTGCTATGATTTCCAAGATCGCCTAGAATATCCATTTCTAGAAAGTGTTACAAGTGGCTAAGCACGAATAACAATAAACACATGACAATTACTATATGCTTCCATAAATAAGTGGTCAAACCAAGGATGTAGTCAACTTTAAAAATAATGTGACCCATTGTAACTCATATCACGAGACAAGATTTGGGGCTTTCCTGTCTCGAAAAGGTGTCCTGAAAGTGCAGTCTCCTCTCGAAAATTATTTATGATTTTATTGTAAGGGGTCTGTCTCGTCTCGTATTTCGACAGGGAAATTCAGTCTCGCACTGACGATCAAATTTAACAGGCTATCTATACTAATACCAAATTGTATAGAAAATATTGAGCCTTCGGAGGTCAAAATTTAGAATACATCCATTGTGATTTAATAATAATATTTTGAAACTACGTAATATCATATTTTGAAACCAGTTTGTTCCATGACCTTCTGTCATTTTTCTTGGACATCATAAACCCCGTTGCTATACAACTTCTGTGGGTTCTGTTCAAAGATTGCGATACTCTGTTTTCACAGGTTTCGTTTGAAAACTTAACACATTCAGATAATTCCTCAGAAGCCGACACAAATGATAGTCTGGCGGTAACAGGTCATCGAACAAGATCGTGTAAAAAAAAAAAAATGACCACCCATCTCTCTTTGAAAAGCCCTGTACTCTTACTTACATTTGGAATTAAATCAAACAAATGTGAAATTTGTTTGGCTAAAAGAAAAATGACCACCCATCTCTCTTTGAAAAGCCCTGTACTCTTACTTACATTTGGAATTAAATCAAACAAATGTGAAATTTGTTTGGCTAACTTAGATCTTTATTTAGAGTCAAAGTATTAGAATTTCCTAAGTACGGTTGCTAGAATATTGCTTTCTAAAGCAAGATGGATGCCCACGATATTTTTAACAAGAATGTACAAACCCATATTTGGTTTCCTGAATCCCAATTTCTTTGTAATTAGAATTAAATAGTTCTTCGAATATATATTTCGTTATTGTAGCGTACATGTTAGCCGAATACTTTTCCTTTCGGTTGGTAAGATGTAAACAAATATATTTCTAATAAGTTTAGGCATATGTTTTGTTTGAGCAATAGAATAGTTTTAAACGGTATAATTGTAGTATTTAAGCAAGATACATATATAAAATAAATAAAATTGAGTAAAAATAATTAAAACATGCATAATGTAATTAATTAATATTTAAGATTAAAAAAACAATTATATATAAGTTTAATATATAAATATATTACTAAAAGAAAAAGCATACAATTACTAGAAAAATATGTAAATTGCTAATAAATAATTTTTACTTGTTATAAATATACCATATATTAGTTACAATATATATATTTTTTGAAGTTTATACTTAATGTCATAACGACCGCTACTCAAAGACTTCATGTAGAAGCTCTAAACAAAGTGAGTTTAAATGATATGAAAGCCAAATGACTTTTTAATCCGGAATGATAGCTTGGTTTATAAAATTTGTTTTTTTTTTATACTTGTAAATGTTCTTGTTTGTTACCACTAGTTGCATTATATTTTTAAATTTTAAACAGTTTAAGTAATGTTTTTTTAATAAATGTTATTGTTATGTATAAAAATATAAAGTATTTTGTTATTTTTGTTTATTTTTTTTAAAAAATGTGTGTTATTTGTTTACCAGAACGTTACCAAATATTTTGTTTTAAGTTTTTTAGCAAACAATAAAACATATCACAAATGCACATATTAAAGTTAGCTAACTGTTATGTTATAGTTTATTTTTTAAAAAGTTTACTTTTTAATTTACACAACCTTAGCCTCAGGTTATTTTTACTTTTAAATGCTGTAGGTATTCTCTCACCTTCCACATACCAAGTATTTGCACTAAAAATATTATTTTAATTGTCCATTTTGTTTCATGTTAATAAAAAAAACTTTATCACTATAAGTAATAATTCATCATATAATTTATGCGGTAAAACAATATAATTACATTTGAACTTATGTGGCAGATCTAACGTAAGATCAGATTACTCATGTCACGAACAATAATAACTATAACATTATAGACTGATTAGGAGGCAGAATTTGCACTCGAAATTGTATGCTACTTGCCAAGTCTTAGAAGTGTAGTTTTTACCTAATATTTTATTTCCTAATGTTCTTGGGAAAAGTTCTTACCATCTTAGTGGGTATTGTAGTATTAGCTGAACTTAGAAATTCTTGAATTTCTGATCGTGTTCTAATCGGTCGGTCGATTATATTACATGTTATGGCCTGTAAACATATCAAGAAAATTTCTGCAATTAATTTCAATGACAGTGACACCAAGAGTTCGCCCAAACTCTGATTAAAAAAAAAGTTAAGCCCACATACAGTAACTGAACAATACAATTGATGAGGCATGCAAATCATGTTCTGGGCTGGCTATTGATGAAAATATGATACACACATGTCTTTTGCAATCTGTGAAGCTAAATATGTGGTATTCAGCCGATTCTAAAATTGTCAATGTGATAATTCCTAAGTGTATCACGACATTCAAGGAAGAAGAAGAATGGGATAACTTGGAAGATTAACTGTCATACTGCTATTGCTACAGATAATGAAATTATAGCATGCGGTGAACACTTGTATCAGCTTCGAGCACGTGTTCCGATTGGTTGACATTTCCAAAATTGTGACATCATATGCTGTACTTCCTCATCGATCTAACAATTATAAACGCGTTGGTGCTCTGGAAAGTAAACAGAAGAGATTGGCGTTCTCAAGACTAACCCTAGTTTTTATCTTCAGCTTACAAAATAATTGGTTGCAGATCTCTCAGCTTACAAACATAAACGACTGTCTCTTAGTTTCTTGATCAACAAGAAAGTTGTCTCAGAAGAGGAAAGCTTGGGAACAAAGATGCTTTGGGCAAAGTTTACATACGTTGCTGGTGATATTTCACAAAAGGTATGTGAAATGAAAAATAGTTGTAAAGCATATGACATTTTTGCAATTTTGAATAGTTATAAATAAGTTAATTTATTATTTAATACATAGTTTGAAATAGATAAAAGTCAAATGTTAATTTCTAGCAAATACATATCTTGAACATTTCAAAATACACATTTTTTTAATCAATAACAGGGTGTAATCACTTTGGTTAGCTTCTGTACGGCTTAAACTGTAAACTATAGCTGATAAAAAGTATTCTGCAAATTCCTGACAACACAGGTTTACAATAATATTCTTATACAATACCAAATACACACAACACAATGAAACTAATTAACTCTTATCAATGGGGGGAAACAACTTTTGTAAATGACACTCCAATTATTACCACAACGTGACATTTTGCCACGTGGATGCAAATATATTGTTTACGCTTGTGGACAGACCCTCAAGTATTCAGTGACATTTCAATGAATTTCAATTGACTACAAGCACTTACCCAATGAGTGTTTGTCAATAACCCGATGTGAGTCCACCATTCAAATAGAACGTGACAGTTTTGCAGTTGGCAATAGTAAGTATCAGATATGTTTATTTTAATGTTTTGAAGCAATAGTGATCAGAATATCACAAAATCAATAGTAGACTACTGAACTGAATAATCCAATATTAACGGTATTCCTGTTAGTATCTGAGAGACGTCGGTTCGATTCCAGACGCGACTTCATGTGGTTCGGATTTCACATCAAGTTGTAGGTCTACGTGTCTTATAGCCTTGGTTCTAAACGGGACGTTGAACTTTAAACCAGTGGTTCCTACCTTTCCTTACCTGGCACTCCCTTCACGTCCCCCTCCTTGCCGATCGTTGACCATATATACCTTTTGTCTGATGTAACTCAAGCTTATTTGGTTAATTAGGATATTGTACCATTCCTTTTTACCCTGAAATAATTTTTGACAACTTGTGCTTCCTACGGCGATATATACATTTGGGAATTTTTATCTCGTATTTTAGTATTTTTTCCCTGAAATCAAAAATGTCAGCTCCATGGCTTGTAACCGAACACATTTTCAACTATGATTTTGTATGTATTTGCATCCAGAACCAAAGAAACGCTTATTTCTTGTTTTGCTGTGATGGCTGATATAAGGAGAAAGAAAATGTCCATTGGTATGATATTTTTATCTGGTGTAGTTTTTCAGGTATTTAATGTTGAATATCTGTAACTGAGTTGTGTGTCAGCTCCATGACAAAATATGTCTTTTTCTATATTAATACTCTGCCTGCATTCACGTGACACGTGATACCTGCTTGAGAAGAAGCAATCATTTTGTTTTCAGTGTAGCTTAGAAGTGCATGGTTTATGCTGCTGGTTCCTGCGTTTTCTGCACGTTTGTGTTGATTTCAGGTATGTCTAATTTAGAGTCCGTCAACTCCATGGTATTTAGAAAAATGTAGTGTTTGATAGTAACAATATATATATTGCGTTGTTTTCTATTATAATAGAAAGAAACTTTAAAAAAATATATGGATTGATAATGTTCGTAATCGAGAACCTAATTTCAAAAAAAAAATGTTCAAAATATACTTTTGTCAGCTCCATGATTGTCAGCTCCATGGCACTCCATAGGCAGTAGCTTTGCATGGAGTTGACACTATACCATGGGGTTGACTCTTTGTTTTACTTCTGAAATGCACGTTATCAATAATATATTTCTCTATATTTATAAACAGATACAGGGATATAGTTGGAGGGAACATTAGAGTATCGTCTCTTAAAGTTTTCACAGGAATGGCCATCCCGTATTTTGTCAAGGGGGAACGCTTAAATTGTATACCGTAAGTAGGGAACTTAACAAAGTTCTGATGAAAGCATAAATAGTTTAGGTGTATCCAATCACTTTCTGCAAAAGTATGTATAAACACACTATGAATAAAAATAATATAATATGATCAATGAGTAAGACAATGATGTAACACTTCCCACGTAACCGTTGACTGGAGAAGCTCCCAAGTCTTACGATCATTTGAATAAACTTAGACCTGGGTTCAATTACAAACAATTAAGTATATGTTAATATAGTATATGCAACATTAATATGCTTATAGTCTTCATGTGATAGATATGATTGATGTGCGACAGACAGGAGTCTGTTAAGAATCTGATAATAATTATTTCAAGAAATTTAATACAAAGTTTACTTAGAAAGATTGCAAATTGTTCTAATATCGTAAAGGAACAAACTGATACTTAACGAAGTTTATATATCTTCTTTCTTTGTCGAATGGGAAAAGTTGACAAGGCTCTTCAAGAGAGGAGGAGGAAGAAAAGGAAAAATGAAATGAAATTTTTGAGTTTTACGTCCCACGGTTATGCCGGTTAGGCTAAAGGAGACGGTGATAATGAGAGATGAATGAAATGGAATGAAGAAAGTGGAAGGAAACGGGAGAACCCCGAGAAAACCCACGCACACGGTGTTTGTCCACCAACGAAGGAAAGGGAGGCAGAACAAGTAAGAAGGAACTGTTTCAAGAATGATCCTATGCTATACGAAGAAGCGAAATGAAGAAAAGAGAGAGGTATCACCGACATCGGCAATCAACTGAAGTTAAAAAGTCACAACTGATTTTAAAGCCACAAAGAGGAAAAGGTCTCGTAGAAAGAAATGGAGGCAGTACAGTCGAAAGCACCGTGATTAGACTAAATCCATTTCCAAGTTTCGTATTGGCAGTCCATTGTCTATCTCGAATAATGAAGTGGATCGAATGGGACATGGGGTTCCTTTTAATGTGGACTTGGCTCAAGTTTCAGTACAGAAGCAAACGGTTAACCAGCCGACAAGACTTCACGAAACATTGTCAATTGATTTTATCCTTCCGAACGTAATACATCCGAAATCTCTGAGAAAGTTTGGAAGAGTTTCTCTGAAGCAAAATCTCAAAATTCCAGGGAAGCAGCTGGAAGAAGAAAGAAAATGGAGAAGATGGTTTATAGAGAAAATGAAGTTTTTGGAAAAAGAGAGAGATACTTACAGAAAGAAGTATATGAAATGGAAAACACAATATTTTCGAGAGATGAAGAAGGGAAATCAAGTCAGCGACACACCTCATACAATTGTTACGAACATGTTGCATGGCTCTAATGTTGGCCAAGTAGTTCGGAAACACTTGTTTACTGGTGAAGTATTCAAAGCATTTTTTATTCAGTCCATGTTTGGTAAAATAATATGAAAGTACAGATGCATCAGGATCTTCAAACGCGTGATTGAAGATTATACATGTTTTATGTATATTATTTATTAATTATCAAACATACTTTTATGATATTTAGAAAATAGACATGCTTGAAATCATTCAGCTCTGTGCTGAAAGTGGTCAGCATCATGGCGTGGCATGTCAGCTCCATGACTAATTGCGTCAACTCTATGGAACGGTAAAAGAAGAAAGTTTTTAAAACTCGAAAATTGATAAAGATTGCTTATGCCCCGTAACTGATTTTCGGACGGTGTCTTATAACATTGGTTATATCGGAAGAAGAAGCAAGAATCTCGACCTTTACAAATAAATAAATAAATAAAAATAAAAATTAACCTTAAAAGAACACTTTCTAGGAGAATCACCCATATACCATATAAACATGTAATAGCTATTGAGTAGGAGCTGTCATTACAAATTATATATATATATATATATATATATATATATATATATATATATATATATATATATATATATATATATATATATATATATATATATATATATATATATATATATATATATATATATATAAAATTATGAATTCAGTTTATAGATGTCTATATCTTGTGCCCTCCTTGCCCCAACTTCACGCCCTCATAGGGCCGCTCTCCAAATTGGGAACCACTTTCTAAACCGACCAACCAGCCTATCTGTAATGCACATGGTCAAGGGTTTGACGCTACATGTGAGCTTATGGGGAAACTTTAGAAATACGTATAATGAGACAAACAACAAAAGCACGTTTGAAATAAACTGTTTTGAGGAAAAATCTTACAGTTAGTTCCTTAGTTTGAAGGACATCTTTTGCATCAAGTAGGAAGCATCGTAGTTAGTGACAACTATTAGCCTTACTGTGAACTATTACAAGAGTGACTGACAGACTGATGCGTCGGCACAGTAGCCATTCTTGAGGGAAGTCACATCAGCAAAAAATTAAATTTTATCGCTACAAGTTACAAGAAAGCTTAAACAAAAATAATAAATTTTATCGCTACAAGCTACAAGAAAGCTTAAATAAAAAAAACTAAATTTTATCGCTACAAGCTTCAAGAAATCTTAAATAAACAAATAAATTTGATTGCTACAAGCTACAAGAAAGCTTAAATAAACAAATAAATTTTATCGCTACAAGCTACAAGAAAGCTTAAATAAGAAATTAAATGTTATCACTACAAGCTAGAAGAAAGCTTAAATTTAAAAAAATATCGCTACAAGCTACAACAAAGCTTAGATAAGAAAAGTTTTATCGCTACAAGCTACAAGAAAGCTTAAATAAAAAATAAATTTTATCGCTACAAACTACAACAAAGCTTAACTAAAAATAAATTTTATCGCTATCGCTACAAGCTACAAGAAACTTAACTAATGTTTATGCATAGGGCCTAAAGCTTTCTGAAACTCTATGAAGCTTTTCCCTCTTAGCTTGTAGCGATATTTTTATTTTATTTTATTTATTATGATTATTGTTTTTATGGATGCGGTTTCCCTCAAGAGCTGTTCCTGGTTCAGCTTAAACTAGAGGCGTATCTAGGGTGGGACAAACAAGGCACATGCTCTGAGCACCATTTAGAGGTCTGCACGGGCCGGGCCCGGCCCGTGAATTTATAATGTAAGGCCCGACCCGAGTCCGAAATATGTTTTAGCATTTAGACCCGAGTTCATATGATAATCAAATGAGTCCGAAATAAGCCCGAATTACAGAAACTTAATAATTAACGCAAAATTGTATTTTTATTTACAGCACCAAGCGATTTAATTTTGCAGTTGTGCTTTAAAAGTTCTCTAGAAAGATCGATCCAGAAAGAACGGCGATGTATCGTTGTACAGTATATTTACAAAGTTTGGCTCGAAAATGCCCGAAAAATATCGTTGTATATTTAAAAATTTACGATTCGAACCCGGCTCGGACCCAAAGTGATATATGATTTTTTAGGCCAGAGTCCGGCCCGCGGACCAGGACGGACCTAAGCGCGCGAACTCATCCCAATCCCGTGCAGACCTCTAGCACCATTTACGGAGGGATGCAAAATGCCATGATATGCCGGAAAAATAGCTGGTCGACTTCATATTGATAGCATCATGCTTGTCAACATGATGAGTTTCATCATTTTTGAACTGTCTGGTTCTCTATCTGGAGTCTGCTTACTCTTGATTAAATTTACCTCCGCTTATGACTCATTTAGTTTGGCAGCGTTGATCGTTTTACATGAAAACTTGTCGTCTTTCGTCCATAATAGCGCCCCAATAGTACAGAGAAACTTTCTGCATCCTGCGTTGATTTAATAATTTATCTAATCCTATATTCACTGGGCTGATGAGAGATATTTAGAAGTACTTTATTTTCTTTATTCTTACTTTTTTTAAAGTTTCTATCCTTCCCTTTACATTTTATCTGCGCTTCTTTCTTCTTTTTATCTAAAACGTAGCAAACACGTTATTCCTTTTCCTAAAACGGTATCGGTATTTGCAACAAAGGGCAGCATTTTCTTTACATCTACATTGTCACCTGTGTAACCATAATACTCAGAACTAGTGGTAGTGACTGGAGCCTAGTTTCAAAAACTTTGCATTGCTGATGTGAGATTTGACTTTACAAACAATTCATAAAAGGGAAACAAGGCTTTTTTAATTTAGAAATATTCTTATTTAGCAGATTAGGATATCAACAAAACCACCTGCTTAAGTAATAAGGGACTTCGGTCTATTCCAACTATTTCAAATAGACAGACAAAACATCGTACTATATTTTTAAAAGCATGTTTTTGTGATGGTTTATCCTTTAGAAAGAGTTGAAGAGTAAAATTTTGTGAAATGATTCCAAACAATATAAGGGTAAATCAATAAGTATCTTATTATTTATTACCACAAGAGTACAATGTTTTTATTCTTATAACATTTCAACATAGTCAACTTGTTTTTCAATGCACCTGGTCCACTGTTGCGCAAGCTTCCGATATTCTCCGAAAAAGAACGTTTTTGGTCGCGTCACGAATGCACCGCTTCCTCCACCTGCTGATCGGAGCTGAATCGACAGCTCCTGAGAACATCTTTAAGTGGAACAAACAGATGGTAATCTGAGGGGGCAAGATTGGGACTGTATGCAGATGGGTCAATATCTCGAAACGCAGCTTCTTCTGAAGAGTGAGTGATGTGGACGGCGGCATGTGGACGAGGATTGTCAAGCAACACAAGAACGCCTTCCGACAATAGCCCTCAGCGTTGATTACGAATTGCAAGCTTCAACGTGCTTACCAGCAAATCACTGTACCTTTTATTGTTCCTTGTACCTTTTATTATTTATTGTTGACCCCTTTTTCCAGGTAATGTTCCAGGATTGGCCCTTGTGAGTTACAAAATACTATGAGCATCACTTTCCTTAAAGAAGATTGATTCTTGAAGTTTTTCTTGATGTGAGATCCGCGGTGCTTCCCTTCCGTGCTCTGGCGCATGCTCTCTGCTTCAAAGTGATGAATCCACGTTTTATCTTCAGTGATGATTTGCCTCATTGACGCTTCACCTTCGTAAGCATAACGGTCCAGTAGGTGCTGTCAGATTCTTACGCGGTTTCGTTTGTGGTTTTTATTGTGTTCTTTTTGGAACCCATCTTGCACATACTTTGTGAAAGTTGAGCCTGTCATACATGATGTCATATGCAGAACCATGACTAATCTGCACATGATTGCCACTTCATCAACGGTCCCTCGTGTGTTATTCAGAATGCGAACTCGTTCAAAAATGTCATCAGTTGTTGCTGTAGCTAAACGCCTTTCCTCATTCTTTACGCTTGTACGATTACTTTTGAACTGTTCAATCTACTTTTTAACACCTCGCTGAGGCAAACACTTTGCTTCTGTATTGTGCTGAAAGTCTTCCTTTTGAACTTCCGCTCCGGGTACACCTTCAGACCACAAAAAACGGATGACAGAACGCTGTTCTTTGGTGCACACAGAGAATGACGCAGCCATCTTTACTTGCCAACAGCGCAAAGCGAACTGATGTGATAAACGCTGCAACTTACAACAGGCAAAGCCAACGGGTGACACCTATCGTCGGATGAGCAAACAATACCGTATAGCCAACCTGAAAAGAAATTTTAAAAATATTGCAGTTATATTTAATTTTAAGTTTGTGAAGTTACACAATGAAATGTAGAGCTATTGTAGAAAGTAAAACGGAACTGCAAGATGGAAAAAATGGAAGTTAGAAGCAGAAGAAAACTGAAAAGTCCAGCAAATTCTTCCAAGCGTTCTTGAAAAACCAGAAGCAAAAACTTCAAAAAGCTTGTTATATCCATTGTTCAATGCATCTCAATCTGTCACGTTGGATTTCTAAGATGGATCAACTTCAAATGCGTCACAGAATGTAAAGTCAATCGGTTAAAAAAAGAAAAAGAAACTCTACAAGTGAATTAAACAATTGTTGAAATGTCTATGATAACTACATCGAGTTTAGTGGCATGCTCGAAGCTACAGATTTGGAACCTAGAGCTGTGATGTCCAAATGATTGATCAGTATAGCATTGGCCTTCTGGAGCTCAACAATAATAAAAGAGAAGTGTTGCCTGATTTCTAAAGACCGAAATAGTACGCGTGGGTGCAAAGTATTTCCAAAACTGTAAGAAACTTTTTGCACCTATTAGTACAAACAATCGCACAGTAAACAAGAGTTGGTTCAAAAGGAAACTAGACGATTCCAATGCCGATAATTTCCTAGTCTTAGGGACCGTTCACATATTACGTAACGCTATTTTGACAAACTTTTACCCTCCCCCGCTTGTTACACTTCGTACCGCAAGGTCAAACCCCTCCCTCCACTTCATGTAACGCTTTTTGATTTTTTGTTTCACCAATTGTGCTTGTTTTGGGGGTTACTACAATAAAATTAATTTTGACGGCAGAACTTTTTATTACAAAATGCTTGTATTCTGAATAAATGTGTAGTGTTATTTTGGCCAACAAATCAAAGTATTAGCAAATATTAAATAGTTGTACCGTAATAGTATTTTAACCCCATAAGGTTTTAATTAACCTGCCTTAATTCTCCGAAATTACACACTTTCTTTTTTCCAAATAAAATATCGCACCCATTCTTTAAGGTCACCGATGATTGGCAAGGTAGAAGTGCTGCCAGAAGATGCAGGTAAAACAGGGTCTAAAGAACTGACATCGATCTCTTCTTCCGGAATCCAAGATGCTTTCTGTATTTGAAGTTCACCAGTGTCAATGATGCAAAGAAGTTCTTTTCCTCGTCAACCACAGATTCGATGTGGCTAACACGTGGAGGAGCAGGAGCATCTCGTTTGTGAACAAGTTTTCGAGTATCTTCTTTGGACTTCTGTTTATCCCATTTCAAATTCTTCTCCTAAATCAGTGTCAGAATGCGAATAAAGTAGATTTCTCCAAGAAAATTCAAATCCAAAGAGTATAAAGTTCAGTAAGAGATGAATATCCGACGAATTTGGTTTCTAATATCTTATTTTGCTCTACAATTTGTGGATCGTTCCGTTGCGGAAAATATTGTTTCACGAAAAAAGAGTTTCTTTTGTTTCACATACGAAAACCCCTTAGAAGAATAGAATGAGTAGTGATTCAAATCAAAAGTTTTGAACCATATTTTTAGAAATAGCTATACAAGTGGAAACGCGAATGCATTTTTAAGCGGTGGTTACGATCAACAACAACTAACTCCAGAAAACCTTCGCGTGTCAAAAATGCAGTGCGGGAATAACTATTGTGATTAACATTGTAACCGAAAAGTCTTCAATTTTCACAACTTCCGGTTTCAACAGATACTTAAAAACCGAGACAAAATTGATTCTTGGGACACCGAACCTGTATATATAAAAAAGTAAACACCTTTCAAAATTTCTTAACATTTCCGCTCTATGGAAATAAATATTGAAAAATGAAGTAGTAGAAAATGTTAACCACTTCTGGTTTTGGTACAGTATTGCGGGTGCTCTTGAAACACTCAATCGATTGTTAAAAATCGCATGTCGCAATTTGTGACCATTCTTGTTGTATGACAATAAACGTTGAAACCGGAAATTGTTAATTTCAACCACTTTCGATTTGAATGGATTGTTGTGAGTAGTGATGATATGTTTCTTTAAGATACTGAATCATTACAAAAATTCGCTTCTCGTTATCTATTGCCGTTTTTATTCTATTTGAATCAACGTTGAAACCGAAAATGGTTGATTCTATTCTTCCAGCTTGAATACAGGATTGACGAAGGAGATGAAACTTATTCTTCGAATAGACTGCAAAAAACCGTTTCTCGATGTCTTTTACCGTTTTTGCTGTATGTAATCAGCGTTGAAACCGGAAATGGGTAACTAATACCATTTCCTGTTTGATCAGAGGGTTAACGAAGGACATGGAACATATTCTTGGTACGCTGAATTAATTGCAAAGAAGCGTTCTTTGATATATTTTACAGTTAGCAGAATTGAAATTGAAAGTTAGTAAAGAGTTGCGGGTAGTGACGATGTGTTTCCTTCAGAAGTTGAATCTATTTCAAAAACCGCTTATGCGATTTTTACGATTACGATTTTAGTTCTATGACAATAAACATTAATTAACATTGGAAATGGTTAATTTCATGTACTTTCGGTTTGAATACAAGATAAACGGAGAGCTGGAACGTATTATTGAGACACTAAATCGATTAGAAAAAATAGTTTCTTGATATATTTTTCATTTTCCACTGATACCTGTCGACGGACACACGGGCGACACTAATTCATAGCATTCTAAGAAACGAGGATATTAACCAAGCTTGCAGGAGTTAAAACACAAAGCACTGTACGTCCAATATGCAGTGGTACTATTCAACGGGTTCACAGAACCGTTTGTTATACCCAGACATAACAGTAAATTTTAATTTTACCCAATTATACCCAGGAACAGTAAATTTTAGTTCAAGTATCTTTGTTTTCAGAAATTCTTACAGCTACAGGATTAAACATATGCTCTCTCAGAACAAGATGTAAGTGTTTATTTCTTAATCTCAAATGCTCACTGTCAGGTATTAAGAATGAGAACTGGGTTCACGTGAGTGTAGTGATGAGGGTTATTTATATTGGAAACGCATACATATCATTATCAATAATTGTTGATCCATTGCTGGATTAAGGCCCTTTCAATATTTTTTGACAATCATCTATCTTGGATAATTCGTTTCCAAGATATTCGTAGTGCTAGCTAATCTCGTCACACCACCTTGTATTAGGATTTTGTGTAGGTCAATTGGATCACTTGTGGTATCCAGTAAAAATTTGCTTTTGACTGCCTTGTATGGTTTGTTTCCTAGGAGGGTTATATCTGGCTATATATCTATCCATTTACTGTATGCATCTATATCTATAGCTATAAAATTAGGATAACACCACTGCCAATATGTCTATGTAGTATTATAGTAGTCGAGACGAGTCGTGAAGCTTGACCTAGATTTACCAATTTCACCATTCAACAGAACGCGAGGGTGTGTCCCAATCGTCAGCCCCACCCATGGAATGTTGCCAGTGTCACCTCTCGTGCTGTACGGAGGGAGCAGTGTTGTCAGATTGCCGTTAAAGTGTGGTTTTGTTGCTATTCTTGTTGTCATTATTTTTGCTATTATTATTGTTACAATTTAATTCGAATAATTGTTAGTGTTCATATTATAGCTTTTAAGTGCTGTTTGTTTTCGCTTGTTTGCCATCTCCTCTAAGTTTGGGAATGCTGTTGGTGCACCCCTGCTGTTTCACTTTTTCTCAACCGTGCGTTCGGAAGTCAGCTCCACGAACTGTACCGAATTCTTCCGATTCATGACACGTAAGGGAAAGCAGTTCTATGATTCATGTAGATCCCAGGCTTCACGAGTCGTGGTGGTCTCTAAAAATCAGCCATGTGTTATTATGCACCCGAAAAATTGATAACTAATTGTTAATTACTGTCCAGGTGCGCTATTTCAGACTTCACTTGAGGGGATCAAGAGCATCACCGACATAATACTTTCACGTTTTGTACTAGTATATTAGTAGAGAATCGATTAAAGTGTATATATATTCCTCAAATTCTTGGGGGGGGGAATTACCCCCTCCTGTCCCTCCTAAATGACGCCCTGTTACTGCTACCTGTATTCTCAGAAAATGTGATAGAACTAGATTATTTTTATAAGGAAACGAGAGTACAGAGAGGAGGCATAAAATCAAATCTTTAGGCCACATGAATTATTTCTCTATTAAACAAATATAATTATGTTAAGAAACTGTACAAATGTTAGTCGAGATACGAAGTCTTTGGGATTTCTGACCTTGAAAATACACCAGAAAGGAAATTATCATAATTCAGAATGTTTAAATGTTCATTAAAAAAAAATGGAATTTATAACTTAACAATAGAAATCCATTTTTAAAAACATCAACAATCAAACAGTTGCTAAGAAATAAGTTTCTTTTATTCGTGTGGTATGTGGTCACATTGTGTACAGGTAAGTATATTTTATTTCCCCACTTTTTTTTTCTAGTGACGTTGAGGTTAAAAACGTTACTAGGAATGAGGGAACAGCATATATACAAGAACTAGCATGAATGTTAAATCAATATGCTAGTTTGTAACTTGGCTGTTAAGACTACTTAGGGGCGACAGAGGGAAGGGGAACAGCGCCCTGGAATAAATCCCTCTATGAAAAGGAAGCTTCGACGGTTGTTTACCTTAAGAGTCTCCATCCCGGCGAAATTAAAATACCGCTAATTTTACAGTAATTATATGATATATTCAAATAGATAAAAGATAATTGAAATGTGGAACAAGAGCGCCCTAGACAATATTATTTTGCGTGAGGTACCGTTATCACAAGTCACCTAGTGGCTTTCCGTTTTCAGCTGTTTAGAAACGCGAAAATAAATGCCGATTTTCAAAATGGCTCGAAATCGAAAGCAGATAAATGAGTCGTGATAACGGTTTCTTATGTAAAATAATATTGTCTAGGGCGCTTTTGTTCCACATTTCAATTATCTTTTATCTATTTGAAGATATCACATAATTACTGTAAAATTAGCGGTATTTTAATTTCGCTCAATTCCCGATGGGAGCTCATGTGGTTCGGATTTCACGTTAAGTAGTAGATCCACGTCTCATATGACCTGTCTCCTGAATCTGAAGCTGAAATCTCGTACGACAACAACTATGTTGCAGTTTGTTTATCTGATGTAGGGATGCGCACGAGACGAGTCGAGACAGGATTTTTATGACAAAATTCGAGTCGAGACACAGCTCTTCCAATAGAGAAATATACATTTTTCGAGTCGAGACATCACTTTTACAGCTCATTTTCGAGACGAGACAGCCACAAACCTTGTCTCGTGCGCTTCCCTAATCTGCTGTACTTAGCACATTTAGCAATCGTGTAGCGACTTATTCTTTTTGTGTTGTCTTTTGTAAATGGTGTACACTTACAACACAATACGATACAACACAAATAAAAAGGTTTTACTTAAATGCGATCTAAACAGTATATAACACCTACACATGCACACACATACGTATATACAATAAAACATGGATCAGCAAACTAAAATACTAAGACACTAGCACTAAATCCTCTAAATAAACATATTATTTTTTAAAACAATAATACGGTAAGCATTTAAATAGCCCTCGCGAACTGCAAAAACTAGAACTTTCTCGCTTGCACCTAAAAGTTCTCTTATCAATACATTAGTTCTTCGCTCGGGAAGAGCGAGATTTATGAGTATTTCCAGCCCCATTCTACCTCTTTGGATAAGTATTTTAATCAAAGTGAAAGGATAAAAGGATAAAATTTCATTTCAAACGATTTAGCCGTTTCTTCATTTTTTATAATTACAAATCGGAAAGGAAAATTGTATAGAAATCACCCGCTTCCCCCTTTAGAGGTGGTATTTTCGCAAACGCTGAGACTCATATTGACTTTTTTTTTTTTTTTTTTTTAAATACAATTGTATTCCCATCTGGAGGTGGGCGGTAGTAAAGTTAGTTAAATCCTTCTCTTGGTTCATGAGTATTTATTTATTTGTAGATTGTAGTTTGCATTGGGAGATGAGGAACAGGGTTCATTCGTTGTTCGATTTTGGCTGTTTACAACACAAAATTACAAATTACAAAAATACAGAACATTACAAATAAAACAAGAAAATACAACAAGCAATGAAGCACTGAAGTGCTGGAGTTTTGAAAAGGCTTCTTGATTCTATGGTAATAGTTCAGAGAAGAAATCCGTGAAGATGGTGGATTTGCTGAGCAGATCTTGAGCGGCTTTCAGGTTTGGCATGTAGGTGCGTAGCGTGTGTAGTATGTTGGTCAGGTTTATTTCTTCAAAACTTCAAGTTCTTTATAGTTTGGATGATGTCTTGAGAGAATGAGTTATCATTAGGAGACGTCTTCGGTGTTGAAGTTGCAATAGTATTTGATCTTGTAAGCTTAGGTCTTGAAGCGGATGTGACAGTTGTGTCTTCAAGAGGCTCTGAACGTGAGATTGTGTTTGCTGGTGTTGTTTTCCTTTTTGCTTGTAGGATTTGTTGTATTCGCGAACATCCGGAATAATTAGCAGGATGACACAGTTGACACATTTCCCTGATGTTTCTCTGGTCTTCTTTTCGCATTGGTACGTCCATGATAGCCAGTTCACTTAGCACACCGAAGCAAAGCTTGACAAGTTGCTTGTGAATGCCCAAATCTTACGCGTTTCAAGCATTGCAAGTAATGTTTCTTTTGTAGTGTAAAACATTTTCTGCGTTCTATCTTCGCACTTTACCTTCATTTCTCTCCCACCCTGTATACGGTCTGTCACCAAATACCCTCTTTTTCTCTGTTTCTTTTGGTACTCAATTCAGTGCTATTGTGCTTCCAAAATGTCTTGAGCCGTGGCAAAATGCGAAATAAAGCTCACACCCTCACACACCCACGGTTGAGGCAATAAGGGTTCAGCAGTTGCTAAGCGAAAGAAAGCGAGTAGAATTCCTTCAGCCGATACCAGCGCTTGCAACGGAAGACTAGGGATCAAGTCAATGTGGTTCCATCATAGCAATCATTTTTAACAATTGAACTCACTAAATAGGAATGGTCCCTTGTAAGTACCAGTAACATTCCCTATTATTATTATTATTATTATTATTATTATTATTATTATTATTATTATTATTATTATTATTATTATTATTTTACTACAATGTAATATTGTAAGGAGATGCAAATCTGAGAAGGTTTTTTTTTATCCCTTGAGTCCTAAAGTTACACGGATAAAATAACATTTATGACCATGGACACAGTTTCTGGGGGGACCGAGGGGGCTTGGGCCCTTAAGTTTGCTTGGACCTTCCAGAATCTGCATATATTTGTATATATCTGTTTTGATATATGACAATGAAACACACATATGCCTTAACAACTCTCCGATCCTCGCTATTTATGGCACTTGATCGTACTTTGCAAAGGATATATGAATAGGTTGTGACCCTCGGCTTCAATCAAATCCTGGGTCTGCGTCTGCCTTTAAGCATTTTCTGACAGATTCGTATAATTTACAAACAATTCATTTACTTTAAAAATGAATACTAATGAGTGGAAAACACAAAAATAAATAATGACATTAAAATATGGATACGCTGCATACTATTTTTCATTATTAAGGATAAGTTCGGTTAAAAAAAAACCTATAACATTAATATAGGTTAATTATATACCATTAATATAGGTTAATTATATACCATTAATATAGGTTAATTATATAAACCTATACCATTATCTGTTGCACACAGTTTTCACAAGAATTAGCTACACGATGCATTTATATATTCAAATGTCATTTACATTATATTATAAATGTCATCAAGTGAGAGTTTTTTTTCATTTGTACTTTATGTTAAAAGCACCTGAAAGTAATACATAGATTTCAGTTTCACTTATTCACTTGTATTGTATGTCACTTCTGTGCAAATATTTACATTGTATTGTTTATTCCACTGATACGCTGCAATCTCCTCGGTCAATCAGAAGAATTTATTTCTTAATGTATCGTATCTAACATGAAACAGCACTCACAGTCCTGAAAAGAAACCAAAATTTTTTTTCAAGTACACCTTGTCTCAAAAAGGTTGAGCGCATTCTTTACTGGTGTTTTGAGGCAATAATTTTCTAAGTCCAGCTTCGGGTATCTTCGGGAAAAAGTAAGCCAGGTTCGAACCTCCAAGCCAGCCTTTGCAATCGGGAAAAAGTTTGCAGATGTGTTTTTCTTCTTTTAAATATAATAAGACTTGTTACCAAGTGTTAAAAAAAAGCAACATTGATTGAAATACTTAATGATACAATATTTCGAAACCTTTTTTTTCAATCTCAGCACATGCTTGTTTGTCATTTAGCTCTCCATACGTAATGGAACATTTAAATACGTTAACGAATCTTTCCATATGCAAAAGAATGCTCAAAGTTAAGAAATAGAACATAATTATCGCCTGAGTACTAAAATAAAAGTCAAAGTAGAACAGAAACGGCGTTTGTAATGGATATGAATGTCATAATTATCTTGAGATCCGTTATACATCGCTAGAAGGTTGTGTTAGCTCATTGGTAAGCTGTCGGGTTTCAAATCATATGGTTGAGGGTTCGAATCCCGTCTAGGCTAATCCTTTTTTTAAAATTATATTTTCCGCAATGCATGAAAAATTATATAAAATAATTACATTAGAATACATAAGTTGTGTATATATAACATAATCATTGCAGAACATAGTAATTATTATGTTTAAAATATAACATCTGAGATAATTTTCACAGTAGGTCGGTATTATATATGAGGATGTAAATACAAGTTAAGAAACTCGTTCAATAGCAATAAATAAATCATGTAGTGTATTTATTTGCAGCTATTTGTCATATAGAGGGTAATTCTCAACATTCATAATACAGAATGTCATTTATGTTTTTGAAAAGTTATTGGATGCATAAACAGAAGGTATAAACAGAGAATCCAAAGTCGGAACGCTCGCAAAAAAATTCATGAACCCCAAAGGTCACGTGAGCAGACTGGAATTGTCCTTATGAAGCATGCCACAGCAGAAAGTCTTTACATAGATTTTCAATTCAATTCCTGATATATGCTTTTGCAATGTGGAGGTGGTTATGCCTTGAGTCGCCCTCTCTCGCTCGCTCGCTCGCTCACTCTCTATTTATACAGAATATAAAAGTGGATTTATGTGTGTATTTCAACATAATTCTGATATATCTAGAGCAATTTTAACTATATTTCTTACAGTCTGGAAAAAGAGTACTGTCGGGATACATATCAAAAATGCTAGAAACGGGTCGATATTAGTATCGAATCTATAGTTTCGTGGTCGCTTAGGTGAATAGTTCTACTTTCAATTCAAGTCCAATTAAGCTTCCATTAGCACCCAGGGTGGTTACGTAGCGACATAAAGATATCGAAATCATTCGATATTAGAATCGAATCGTAAGTTTTCAGCGCCGCTAACAGTGCAGCATTTCCCATTAGTCCACATTAGTCCACATTTCACATTAGTCCCATTGCCTAGAGGGCAACATACAAGGTCTGTATGATAAGTAATGAGACTCGCCGCGCCGCGGCGCGCGTGTCGCTGGAGCGGGTTTGTCGGTGATGGAGGATGTAGGGGGGGGGGTCCGAGCAAAGCAACGCACCGCGCGTCAGTTGGCTCCGAGCCTTAGTGGAGCGCGGACAAGCCTTGGACAAAGCCCTTGTGAACATTCTTGTCACGGCGGAAAATCAACAAACATGGAGGGTTCCATCGAACAGCGTTATGCGATCAAATTTTGCGTTCGCCTGGGGAAAACGGCTACTCAGACGCTTTCTCTCATCACGGAGGCCTACAAAGAGGAAGCCCTATCCAAAGCCCAGGTGTTTCGTTGGCACAGTGCGTTCCGGAACGGCCGGGAAAGCGTTGAGGATCTGGAGAGGGCTGGACGCCCGACAACAGTGACTACGGACGAAACTGTGGCAAAAGTGAGGGATCTCCTGAACTCAGACCGTCGATTATCGTTGAGATTGATTGCTGATGAACTCGATATGAACCACACAACAGTGCACAAGATTGTGACGGAACAATTGGGAATGAGAAAAATCTGTGCGAAACTGGTGCCGCGAGTGTTGACTGACGAACAAAAGCAACGACGTGTTGATTGTTGTCAGGAACTGTTGAACCTCATGAACAGTGACCCTAACTTTGAAGATGACGTCATAACAGGTGACGAGTCGTGGGTGTTCCAGTACGACCCTGAAACGAAACGTCAAAGCGCGGAGTGGCACACTCCTGCGTCCCCGCGCCCCAAGAAGGCCAGAATGTCGAAGTCAAAGGTGAAAACAATGTTGATTGTTTTTTTGACAATGTGGGGGTGGTCCACAAGGAGTTTGTACCCCAAGGACAAGCCGTCAACGCCGCCTTCTACAAACAAGTCCTTGAGAGACTGCACAGGAGCGTCAAGCGGAAAAGACCGGCGATCGCTAGCCGGTGGAAGTTGCATCACGACAATGCCCCTGCCCACACCGCCTTCTTAGTGACCTCCTTTTTGACCCGGATTGGGGTGGAAGTCCTTCCACAACCACCCTACAGCCCAGATGTGAGCCCGGCCGACTTCTTCCTCTTCCCGAAGCTGAAGCCACGCTTGAAAGGAACCCGTTTTGCAGACGTCACAGCCATCCAAGCAGCCGTGACCACATTTCTAAAGGACATGCCGGCTGCTGACTTCCAGGGGGCGTTTGCAGCGTGGAAACATCGATTGCAGAAGTGCATCGACGCAAGAGGAGAGTACTTCGAAAGCTTTTAAGTCCCTGTACAGATCAGATCAATAAAACAATGTTTCCAGACCTGGTCTCATTACTTATCATACAAACCCTGTATTTGCAGAGTGCAAAGTTTAAAACTTGAATAATATTTTAATTTTTCCGTATGAAAAAGTTATAAATCAAGAGCAAATATACTATTTCACGAACAATCCTCTTTTACTATTTTAATATGTTTAATAATAGCATAAGAAATCTAATAGTAATTCAGAACATGTTTCACAGTTGTTATTTTTTGTTACATAGTTGTAGCTGTAGCATGTAGTGAGTGGAATTTAACTGTAATAAATTCACTAATTAACCATATTCGAATTAAGTTTTATTTTTAAGTTCGGGATGAAGGGGTGGAGAAATATGTAGTTATTGGGGGCACCGAGCTTTTCTACATTTTACTTTCAAGATCTCCATTTTTCTTTTGTCATTTGTTTCTAATAAAAAAAAGTTCAGTCACTTTTGGATTGTCATAGGATAGTAGGAGTTGGATTTTGGGATGCAGCCTGTGAGATTCTAGAGGAGCTAACTGCTTGAAAAAATATTTTTGAATCATCTGTAACATATGAAATAAGGATATGTATCATAAAAAATTGAAAGTAACTATGTCTGCGTAATCATCACGGTCAAATTGCAAAGTCAAATGAATTGACGTTTGGTATATAATCAGGCTCCATTCCCAACTGGGAAGTTACCATACGCGTGTCACTTTCATTATAATACATATCCTTAGGGGGAGTAGAAGTCCGAATTTTTGCGAAAAATTTAGTATCTTACAAGCCGTTCAACTGAGAGCTGAAATTCAACATATAACTCTTTATTAAAAATAAAGAAAATATGTCCTGGCATTTTTTAAAATTATCTTTTATGAGCGGGGGGACGGGGGTGCATTTTCTATATATTGGAAATTGGTAGTGGGTTGATTTGTAAAAATAATCGAAAACGATTGATATTAGTTGAGAAACAAATTGAGTAATGCAAACTAAAGTTCTTTTTGAATTTTATACCCACTGCTTTCTATTTATAATTGCTGAAGCTGGTGCCATAAAGTTAGAGAAAAATGGCCATAAAATTTGTATTCTAAACTTAATTACATTGGCATTTTCAATTAGTACGGCATGCTTAATTATATAGAAAATTAGTTTCTCTCTCTCTCTCTCTCTCTCTTTTTTTTTTTTTTTTTTTACGTTGGTCTACTTTTCCTTGATTTGAAACTTTCAAATTTCACCCTATTTTCTACTGAAATGTGTCTGTAAGGCAACAAAGAAATATATATATATATGATAAATTTAAATTCATTTTAATTTGGAAGATGAGAAACACTTTGCCATTATATATCGTAAAGGTCAGACCCACCAGTATTGTAACAGAGAGGTGCTTGAGCCATTGACGGTAGAAATTCAAACTCCGATAAGTGATAATTTCACAGTCTTGTTTTATTACAAGTGTAACCTCTTTAGTCAATGGAGAAGAGGACGTGGGCCATCGGTCAGAGTTGATGTCGATGGGTTTTGGTGGTTCGGAGTTGGTCGCAATGGTTCAGAGTGGTTCATAGTTGGTGGTGGGTCAGAGTGGATCACGATGGTTGATGGGTCAGAGTGGGCCAATGGGGCATTTGGGTGGTGGGTGATAGTGGGTCATGGTGGGTCGTGGATCAAATTTTCATTGACCCACACCATCTCTGGTTAAAATTGTACTAAAGATAAGAGGGACCGAAGATGTATGTCGGCTATTATGCTCAAATTTTGCTCATGGATAGTACTCCACCAGGAAGCAATAAATCTGAAACGGTTCACGGTATCACCTTCTAGAACTCGAGATGTAGGGGTTTGTCTGATTGGCTAAATTAAGACGTCAATGATTTATCCTTCAACAACCAAGCTTTTTATGATCGTTTCCGTGGGGAAGTCAGGAGAACACGTGCCTAGTAATCGTAATATTGATAGTTTGCGTCCACCCCGGGTATTTGTTTTGTGTTTTTTTGATTCAGCTAAATATAAACAAAACACACATATAGGCATTTTGACATATTTCGGGAGAGTAATTTTGTGGTTCGTTGGCGTTTCATCGCGTCTCTGCTGCTGGTGGTAAAGTTTTCAAAATGGAACTTGGGCCACCACGGATCGTCGCTGCGGGGCCACCAATTTCTGGCGAGAGGTCAATAGTTGACCATCTGTAGTCCACCGACGCTTACAGCTTAGAGTAATGAACGATGTCTTTGCCTTGTAGAGTTCATGACTACCGACGTCGGCAGTCAACTAGCTTTTAGTATTCCTTTACTAACCATCTATTGTTCATGTTTGTACACGGTGTTGTCATAATAATAATAATAATAATAATAATAATAATAATAATAATAATAATAATAATAATAATAATAATAATAATAATAATAATAATAATAATAATAATAATTATTATTATTATTATTATTATTATTATTATTATTATTATTTGTAGTAATAGTAGTATAATTGATGATAGAATAATTATTGTCTATGTATTGTCTAGGTAGGACTACACACAGGATTTGGCTCGTTTTGGTTCGACTTGACTCTAATCCGAGTCGAGTTGGAAGATATTTTTCGCGCCGAGTCCAAGAGTAGACCTCAAAGATGTCTGTTTCGAGTCGAGTCGAGTTTCAAAGGAAAGTCGTTCGTGCCCATCCCTACTAATGAGAGCTTAATCGGAGTTAAGCGAAATTGAAAGTCTCACTATTTATCTAAGCGACCCCGAAAACTATGAATCTAATATCGATCATTTTCTAGCAATCTTTTATATGTATCCCCCTCCCATTCACCATAGGTAACCCGACAGCAATCTTTTTGAAACTATAAGAAATGTGGTTAAAATTACTCTAGACCAGTGGTTCTCAATCTAATTCCTATCACGATCCCCTTTTATCACACGCTCTTGCCAGCGACCCTTTTATAATTTGTTTTACCTATTTCTATAATGGTAGAATCCATTTTTTTGTTTATAGTGAACAGTGCCATGGAAAATCAGTGCCCGGGGCGAGAGTATAGTACGATGTCACCGTATATATGAGTGACGTCGACAGACTAGCTACGAAGCGCCACCATGGTTGGCACGAAGCTCAATAACATTTTCAAAATAAACCCTACCTTTCCTTAATTTTGAGCACATTTTATTACGTTTTTCCTTCTATTTTACACATGTGCACATGTACTTTCCTAACATGAGTAACACACTTCCTCCGAAATGTGTGGCCCCTTTTTTCGGCGCCCGGCACTGACAGTGGATACAGTAACTGTAATATCTATATTCCCAATGTCGAAGGTGCTGGTTCAAGATGGATGTTAAACTCCTTCATTGAAGAGGCCATTAACGTATCCGATCTAAGCCCACAACTTCTTGACCAAATAATAGAATGATCATGCGACAAGTCTTTGCAACTGTAACGAGGACTTGGACTTTTTTGTAACGAAGACTTGGACAAGTTCTGCCTGATGAGGAGAGAAGAATATCCTGGTCTGGGGATTGCTGCTTTAAAAGTAATAATTCCATTTGCTATATCGCACTTGTGTGAAAGTGTGTTTTTTTATGGTAAACATTAAAACAAAGATAAGAAATCGCTTATCAGTTGAAAATGGTTTGATAATGTTCGTCATGAAGATTGAACCGGACATTGCTGCACTAGTGAAATTACACCATGCTTAGGTATCTCATTAGGTTTTAATTTTAATTGTATTTCAATGTGCAGGTTTTGTTGCATGTGTATTTTTCTAGTATTTCTATATACAGTTCTCATTAGTTTTATATCATACCTCTTTGATTTAAATTCATTTTTAAACAACTCTACTAACTAACTAACTCTATGGCCTATGGAACCCGGAGGTTCAATGCCGCGTTCACAAAAGCTCTGCACTGACTTCTATCCTTAGCCAATTGGATCCAGTTTCTACTTTGTATTCTTATCTCAGCGAGATCCATCTTAATATTGTCCTCCCATCTGCGCCTAGGTCTTCCTAATGGTCGTTTTCCGATTGGTCTTCCAGTCAAGATTTTGAAAGCGTTTCTACTTTCTTCCATTCTAGCTACATGACCTGCCCACCTAAGCCTTCTAGACTTGACAATGTTGGGTAAACCGTATAAATTATGTAGTTCCTCGTTATGAAGTTTCCGCCATTCCCCATTCCCGTTCCTCTTGGGTCCGAATATTCGTCTAAGGATCTTGTTCTCAAATACTTTCAGTCTATGTTCTTCCCTCAGAGTAAGCGACCATGTTTCGCAACCATACAGAACAACAGGCATGATTATCGTTTTGTATATTTTAAGCTTCAAATTTCTCGACAGAATTCGCGACGACAAGAGACTTTGAACCGAATAGTAACACGAATTCTACACCCTTTGAAAATGTTCAGTAGACTTATTTTTTATTGTTCTTTACAGTGTGTATAAAAAATAAAAGTATGCTTATCAGAACAAAATTAAAAATAATATTTAAAAATAATATTTAAAAATAATTTCTGGTATTAGATTCTAACTACATTTATCTCTTCCGCCTATCTTCGCGATTCCCTAGGGGCCGCGACTCCCAGGTTGAGATACCCTGCTCTAGGCATACATGAGTTATGTTGGAACATACATACATACACTTTTATGTGTATAAATGCAGATAAGAGAGATATGAGAGAGAGCGATTAAGGAATTGCCGCTTTACTTTTGCGATTCGCGAATTTCTTGCGTGACAGTTTGGGGCTAGCTAGTTTTTTGTCTTGGACCACGATCCGATTTTCGATATGCTCTACCTAAATGCTGTAATGCGAATATTGAGAAGTTATCTGCGATGAAAGTAGCTGCAAATAAATACATTACATAACTTATTTATTGCTATTACACGATTTTTTAAATTTGTATTCAATATTCACACATAACACACCGACGTTCTGTCAATACCTCAGATGTTATATTTTAAAGATAAGAATTACTTATGTCGTGAAATGATATGAATATATATATTCAACTGATATATACAACTGATGATATGAATATATATATTCAACTGATATATACAACTGACGAATTGTAATGTAACTATTTTACATAATTTTCATGCATTGAGGAAAGTAGAATATCATAAAAGAATTTCACCTGAACGGGTATCGAACTCACGATTTTAGCGCTCGGTGGTGTACCACTGAGCTAACAGGACCGCTTTTCGGAAGCTGCTTCTGAAATATAACTGAGCTCATACGTAAATGCTCTTTTCCGTATGGAAATCACAATGACGAAACGAGAGTGTGAATACATAGTCTCGAAATATTGTATCATTAAGTATTTCAATGTTACTTTTTTCTACACTTAATACCATTTCAACATGTTTTATTATATTTAACAGAAGGATAAACATATCTGTACATCGTTTCCCGATTACTAAGGTTGGCTTTGGAGGTTCGAACCAGCAGCTTTAGTTTACTGTTTTCCGAAGATACCCGAAGTTGGACTTCGAAAGTGTTTGTCTCAAAACAGCTATCATCATATTGCTCAATCTGTTTGGTATATGGTATATGTTTTTATACGTGTAAAGTCAGTATAACAATTCATTCTTTAAACAGCTTTTCGTATGTATTAATATTTCTTTATAAAAACTGTTTTTAATATTATTATTACGGCGCACCATTTTCAGATTTCTTTCGCGAGTCGTTGACCAAGTCGTTCCCCACCAGCGTTGCCAGACTCACAGCTCGGAATTATTCCAAAACCTGATCGAACTTATGCTAGATTCGGTCAAATTATGCTAGATCCTCATAATTACTAATTCAGGAGTTTGAAAAAACGAAGTTGAGATACGATAACGTAACTTAAAATACACAGAGAGCAAGAATGCATGGATAGAACTCAATACTTCACGCACCAAAATTTTAACTCAACTAAATTAATGCAGTCGTTGCCAGATTCAATGGCGTATATGTCGTATAAATGAATGCAAAGTTTTTGTTTACATATTTTGAAAGAAAATTACTTCGCAGCATAAGCGGAGTTGGGAATCGTCTGCTGGGGGGGGGGGGCAGATTTTTGGTCGGTCTCGGAGCTGTCATTTCAGGAATAAATATGATCATGAAGTCAGAAATAAAGATGAAGTTGTCAAAAAGTTGGGGGGAGAATGGCCCCCATAGCTCCGCCCACGCGTCGGAGTTAAAGGATTAGAAAACCCTGGGTGGAGCCACAAAAAAGCCCAAAGACGTTTCGAACTTACTTCGAAAAATAAGACTGCCTGTATGGTTTACCGACTGTATGAATCAATGGAAGAGGATACATTTCTGCCGTTCTTTTTCTTCCCACGACCAACTTCTTTCTCATCTCCAGGTTTTACGGCTTTTCGATAAACTTGCTGAAATTCTGCTAGATTTGGGCAGGATGCTAAAAGCAAAATGCTAGATGCTAGAGACATGCAAATTATGCTAGATCTAGCATCATTATGCTAGATCTGGCAACGCTATTCCCCACAATAGGCGTGTCGTGCAAGTAACCAATCACACGTCAGGTACTAGCTTTTACCTATTGCTTCCTTCTCACAGCTCAGAACATTGGTAACTATGGATAGACGTACAGCAGTAATTACTTTATGGAGTTGGAAGGTTATTCTGCAACTGCAGCTAGCAAGCGAGTAGGTGTCCCGGCCTCTACAGGAAGGCGATGGATTCGGAAATATGGTGCTACAGGTCAGACTGATAATTTACGATCTCCTGGTCGTCCGCATGTGTCAACCGAAGCCCAAGATGCGAGATTAGTAAACGAAGCCCGGTTAGACCCACTAAGGACGTCTAGACAGCTAAGGGAAGTTTCTCTCTTTCCTGGTAGTAAGCATACAGCTCTGCGAAGGCTTCTTCATGCTGGGTTACGTGGCCGTGTTGCTGCCGTGTAGGAAAAACTCTCAGGCGACCACAAAATTTACCGTCTCGCGTTTGCACAGGCGAATGTGGGTCTCAATTGGGAAAACGTAGTTTTCTCAGATGAGTCCATATTCACAACATCAAAGGAGGGACGCCGTTTTGTGTATCGTCCGAGAGGCACCCGATATGACCATGGATATGTGGCTGCTTGCAATCGCAGTGGCCATGTATCTATTTTATGTTGGGGTTGGATTTCTAGTCGCGGAGCAGGACAGCTTCATAGAATTGAAGGACATCTGGACAATGCTCAGTACTTAGACATTATCAGTAATATCATGGTGCTATCTGTACGAGTATTTCAGCCTGATGGTGTAATTCAGTTCCAGCAATACCAGTCGCCAATACATACTTCCCGTGTGATTCAGGAATGGTTCGCAGGGCACCCTGAGATTGATTTAATCGACTGGCCGCTCGTGGAGCAGACCTCAATCTCATGCAAAATATGTGGGCAGAAGTGAAGCGTACTCTAAGGGAAAGTTGGCCTGAGGCAGATCCACCAAGAACTCAGGATGACCTGTGGCATCTTGTTTCCGAAGCATGGCTGGAGGTAGGGGAAGGAGATAGATTTGTCACCCATGTAATAGATTCCATGCCCAGAAGAATGGAGCGTGTAATAAATTCAGAAGGGTCTTGGACACAATATTAATGTCCCCGCCTTAACTCCCGAAAACAGCCCTTTTCAGGGCTACTTAAACGCTTCTGAAAATATTTCTAGAAGTAAACCACTCCTTGTATCCGATTTCTGTGCAATCCTACCAACAAAAGAATGATAATTAGCTGTAGGCTTTGAACTCAAGACCTCTTTATTGGCAAGTCCGTACTCTACCAGTGAGCTAACATGAACACGCAAACCCAATCTGAAGAAACACGATTTTCAATTTCTGGTATTCGATGACAATGGGTGATATCAATAAAAATAAGTAACTACTCCTGAGAAGTCCTGCTCGAGAATCGGAGTAACTACAGCTGGAGTAATCTCCTCCCTCAATTTCGTATCAATAAAACAAGCCACTACTCAGGTCTAGTCTGCTCCAGATTTATGAACGTTTACTCGCGCTTCCTCTGCACGTAGCACTGAGTCGTATCAATAAAAGAAGTGATTACTCATTTCTCCCATTCATCGCGCAGTCATTTCGTTGTTTTTAATCTATGGCGTAGTATCTTAAAAGCCATGGAAGGGGCAAGTAGCAACGATAGCTTCAATCAAAGTGCATTTGTGGATATTGTAAAAGAGTTTCCAGTGGTACTTTCAAAGTCACAGCTACCAGAAAGTAAACGAAGGAAAGCCGAAGCTTTGAATGTAATTACAGTGAAATGCACCGAAATATCAAATACATCTACGACTGAGACACAAATTCAAAAGAGAATCTTTAATATTCGAGCGAGAATAAAAGAAAAATAAAAAAGAAGAAAACAATTAAAAAAAAAAACGGGAAAGAAGAAAGTAATACTAAAACCATGGGAATGAACCTATTTGAGCTGATGGATGTTGATTGGAATCCAGCAATATCAAGATTAACACGACAAGCGCATATCACGTGTTATCCAAGGTCTTTGTAGATTGTTTGGCTTTAAGAACGAAATCAGACACTTGGCTCCTTTGTTTTCTTTTTTAAAAAGTCCAGCCACCCACGTCATAAATCACGTCCATCTGATTGCGTTTTCCACACCATACGTGTCCCCTTTCGCCTTGACATAAACTAAATACATTCTCATGTATACACCCTTATACACCCTTTCTATCAACGTTGAGTTGAGTTGATTATTAGTTTAACGTCCTTTTCAGTAGCGTGCCTATATGAGACAGAACCCACTGATTAACGTGGAATCCAAACCACATGAGCTCCTGCCGGGAATCGAACGCGGGTCTCCTATGCCAAAGGCATGTACGCTAACCGCTTAGCCACGAAATAGCTCTTCCTATTAACGTATTACTCTTCAAAATACTAGGTTTCTTTAATGCCACTTGTGTATAGTCAAGTGCTCCGATAGCACCCGGAAATGTATATTGTTCTTGCCACTCTGCCTTTCCTGTTTGTATATTACGCACACTTCCGGAAACAATCCATTTTCAGGTAGTCATAGACAGTACTTTGAGCCATACCAGAATCCCCTGACATTCCGACCTGGAATCCCGGATCACTCACGTAACGCAAGAAAACCCAGGGCACCGATTTCTCTGTAAATTTGGGGGGGAGGGCATTCAGATGCAGAAGGTATATATATCAGGATTTTAAGACAAATTGCACTCTAATTATGTCAAATATTGTATATTCATAAATACAATAGGGAGCCCACATGAGTTTTGGGGAGCCCGGGCCCCCTCAGGATCGGCGCCCTTGAAGAAAACCCGCATCTTTTCATCATTACGTAGTCCATCACCCCGAATTTCGGTTGATTCTCCTTTAAAAATGGGTGATATCAATAAAAATAAGTAACTACTCCTGAGAAGTCCTGCTCGAGAATCGGAGTAACTACACCTGGAGTAATCTCCTCCCTCAATTTTGTATCAATAAAACAAGCCACTACTCAGGTCTAGTCTGCTCCAGATTTATGAACGTTTTCTCGCGCTTCCTCTGCACGTAGCACTGAGTCGCATCAATAAAAGAAGTAGTTATTCATTTCTCCCTTCCGTCGCGTGGTCATTTCGTTGTTTTTAACTTATGGCGTAATATCCTAAACGCCATGGGAGGGACAAGTAGCAACGACAGTTTCAATTAAAATGCATTTGTGGATATTATAAAAGTTCCAGTGGTACTTTCAAAGTCACAGTTACCAAAAAGTAAACGAAGGAAAGCCGAAGCTTTGAAGGCAATTACAGTGAAATGCAACGAAATATCAAATACATCTACAAATGAGACACAAATCCAAAAGAGAATCTTAATATCCGAGCAAGCATTAAGAAAAAAAAAAAAAAAAAAAAAAAAAACTAATTTGAAAAAGAAAACGGGAAATAAGAAAGTAATACTGAAACCACGGGAATGAACTTCTTGGAACTGATGGATGTTGATTGGAATCCAGCAATATCTAGATTAGCACGACAAGTGCATATCACGTGTTGTCCAAGGTCTTTGTAGATTGTTTGGCTTTAAGAACGAAATCAGACACTTGGTCCTTTTGTTTCCCTTTTTAAATAGTCCAGCCAGTCACGTCATAAAGCACATCCATCTGATTGCGTTTTCCACACCATACATGTCCCCTTTCACCTTGGCATAAAAAAAATATATATTCTCATGTATACACCCTTCCTATCAGCGTTGAGTTGAGTTGGTTTTGAGTTTAATGTCCTTTTCAGTAGCGAGGCTATATAAGACGAGACCCACTGAGTAACTTGGAATCCGAACCATATGAACTACAGCCGGGAATCGAACGCGGGTCTCTCATACCAAAGGCATGTACGCTATCCGCTTAGCCACGAAGGAGCTCTTCCTATTAGCGTATTCGTCTCCAAAATACTAGGTTTCTTTATTGCCACGTGTTTCTAGTCAAGTGTTCCGATAGCACCCGGAAATGTATATTGTTCTTGCCACTCTGCCTTTGCTGTTTGAATATTACACACACCTCCGGAAACAATCAATTTTCAGATTTCGCAATAATCGCATCCATTACACTTGTAGTAGTCATAGACACAGTACTTTGAGCCACAACAGAATCCCCTGACATTCAATTCAGACCTGGAATCCCGGATCACTCACGTAAAGCAAGAAAACCCGCATCTTTTCGTCATTACGTAGTGCACCACCCCAAATTTCCGTTGATTCTCCTAAAAAATGTTGTGGCCGAGGCGACTAGTGCTCAGTTCTCTTTTTATTGATACCAATGCGAGTAACTACTTTAAAATTGGGCGTAATGAGTAACTTCTCCGTTTTATTGATATCACCCATATGATGCTGATATACTTGGCAAATGTTGTATTCAACTTGGGATATTCCGCAACACACACACACACACACACATAAACAAAGCGAAAGAGAGAGAGAGAGAGAGAGAGAGATGAATATACAAAAGCATATTCAACGTATTCGAATGAGACTCTAAGTAACGACATTCCGTTCTAAAGAGAATTTGTGTTTCTTCCCGTGACGTTAAGGGGATCGGGAAAAGTTATGTGTCTTGAAGCAGGATACGACTTTGGATACTCTGTTTATACACTTTCTATATCCGTAGGAATATATTGTATTTCACGAATGTAAATGACATGCTGTAATGAGAATATTGATATCATTCATGAGAATATTTGTCATACATCTGTATGACAAATAGATGCAAATAAATACACTACATAACTTATTTATTGCTATTAAATGATTTTCCTAACTTGTATTTACATCCTCATATATAATACCGACCTACTGTGAAAATTATCTCAGATGTTATATTTTAAACATAATAATTACTATGTTGTGCAATGATTATGTTATATATACACAACTTATGTATTCTAATGTAATTATTTTATATAATTTTTCATGCATTGCGGAAAATATAATTTTAAAAAAAGGATTAGCCTAGACGGGATTCGAACCCTCAACCTTATGATTTGAAACCCGACAGCTTACCAATGAGCTAACACAACCTTCTAGCGATGTATAACGGATCTCAAGATAATTATGACATTCATATCCATTACAAACGCTGTTTCTGTTCTACTTTGACTTTTATTTTAGTACTCAGGCGATAATTATGTTCTATTTCTTAACTTTGAGCATTCTTTTACATATGGAAAGATTCGTTAACGTATTTAAATGTTCCATTACGTATGGAGAGCTAAATGACAAACAAGCATGTGCTGAGATTGAAAAAAAAGGTTTCGAAATATTGTATCATTAAGTATTTCAATCAATGTTGCTTTTTTAAACACTTGGTAACAAGTCTTATTATATTTAAAAGAAGAAAAACACATCTGCAAACTTTTTCCCGATTGCAAAGGCTGGCTTGGAGGTTCGAACCTGGCTTACTTTTTCCCGAAGATACCCGAAGCTGGACTTAGGAAATTTTTGCCTCAAAACACCAATAAAGAATGCGCTCAACCTTTTTGAGACAAGGTGTACATAAAATGATCGTTACACAAATAGTCTTCATACTCGACACAAGATGTCACTACTAGCTTACTTTTATTAAGATGTTACACAAATAGTTCTAACATTCGACACAAGATGTCACTACTAGTGTAAGTGGTTTTCAAACAGGGACGTGAAGAGCAATTAAGAGAGACGCAAGCTATTGACAGAAATAAACCGCAAAAATTATGCGTAAAACATCAATTAAATGACAATTTACAATGTAGGTATAGCAAGATTTACAAACGTTACATGTTTGACTACTAAATATGATATTAAACACATATTAAAAAATGTTATCTTTCTACATAACCCGCAGTAAGTACGCCAGAAATTTTTACTTGGGTGGCGTTCAAAATAAAAGGGGGGGGTGCTCTCAGAATAGTGACATACATTTATAAACAAGCTCAAAGAAAACAGTATATTTTAAGCAACTATTAGCTAGAGTAACTGGTTCCATGTTCCCCCTCCCTCGTAGCTTTCATTTATGGAGCTCAATCAGCTTAAAAAAAAAAAAAAAAGCATACACTTTGAAATAGATTAATTTCTGTACATTAGATTATTAAAATAAAATTTCATATTAACACGAACAGGAAACTAAGTTCAAAGATTTCGTATTAATACAATGAGAAAACCAAGTTCAAATTCGTTATTTTCTCTTGCTAAATAACAAACCAACATATAAGAAAATGTTTTCTAGAAATCCAGCTTTTCAATTTACAAATATTTTGTATCTTTCTGTTTTGTCTTTTAAATGTAATTTTAACAATCCGCTCAATGCATTTACGTGAATACAAATATACTTTACAAAAAATTAAACTAGCGACAAATGCGTTCCTCATTCTAACCTCGATTGATCTCTTCATTTCTAAAAAAACATTTTGACTATTACATCTTTTTTTTTTTAACACTTCTAACTTCCGTCATTTGATACACCACTTGCAGAGTAGTACTTAGCAACTGAATCTGGTATAGGCTTAGTACTATATTGTCAAATTTTTCCTTATTGAGAAGGAGGTAGGTGAATGATCGTTGCCAATTTCAGTCATCTGCATCTGTCCATCAATCTCTTTTCTCGGAAACGACCGCGGAGCGCAGGAGGGTAGGTATGAGCGGGTCTGTTTTGTCAATTGTTTTGATCGAAACACTGCCCGAAATAATGAGGTCATGTGGTTCTCGAAGCCATGCATGAAAACGAGGTCGCTTCGTATTTTGAAGTGAAATAAATAAATAAGGATATTGACTTCTTTCCTAAAGACTATACCTTTCTTAACTTGATGTAATAAATAACCTATATGATACTGATTGATACAATTGGATTTGGGGGAATATTCCTTTTCCATCCAGGGGTGTGTGTAAAGAAATTTGGAGGGGTGTTAGGGGTTTAGATTACTCCCTCATCCAGTGTTGAATTCAGACATTTTCACCCAGGGGGAAAGTGAACTCCTCGGAAGGAGGGTTGTTTTTCTGTATTTTTGCAAGAAAGCAGCATATTTAACAATTCCATTCACATGCACGTCTTACCTAATATTGAGACTAATTGCTGATAAATATTCAATTTGAGATTATAATTAAAAAAAAAACAATCGTTTAATTTTATCTACAACCTTAAAAAAGACTGGCAAAAATATTTTAGACTAAACTTTAACTGCTATTTATAGTAGCTATTTTTATTATTTCCTATATTCAGTAGTTACTGTTTGTTACTAATGTAGATTTTAAAAAGATTTAAATTAACTCAAATATTTTTTGTCCTAAAACAAACATACATAGGAATATCTTAACAAAAAGTTATCATTCTTTCTCACACTTCTGATTCTAAATCAAGCATATTAGCCTTGGTTTCTTCACTGCATACACATCAATAGTTTAGTTTAGAAATCTTCAGTAGATTAGTGCCGTATCGTGGAAAATCAGCGCTTGGGGAGAGAGTATACGACGGCACCCCCGTACATATGAGTGAGGTCGACAGACCAGCCGCGAAAGGTGAGAAAATTTTAAAAAGTAAACCCTGCTCTTCCCTGATTTTGAGCACTTTTTATTACTTTTTTCCTTTCAGTGCACATGCTCACATGTGCACATGTGTTTCATTCCTCTCTTTTTTCTTTCCTTCTTTTCTTTTTCCCTCCCGAATTTTGCGCCCCTTACTTCGGCGCCCGGGGTCGTCGTCCCGCTTGCCCCTCCGCATGACACGGCAGTGAGCAGGATCTTCGTAACCTTCAATAACAATCTTTCACTTATATACTACTATTGTATTGATAAATTCTATATAAATCTCTAACCCAGGAGGGATAACTGTTTCTCCATGATCCCTCTGAATCTCCCCCTTTAACTGACTATTTGGGTTAAAGAAAGGTGTGTTTACTTTAACAATCGTCAAACACATTTACGTCTGTTACTTCCCATGCGAGAAATGGGATTTAGGCGCTCTATTTCAAATAATGCAAGAACTGTACATTTTCAAGAACTGAAGTCTGCTGACATCAGAGATCATATGGAATGATCGAAAGATCTTCCGTATCTTTCCTTTCCTATCTCAATTTGTGCTAGTGCTACCTACTAATATACAATATAGGGCGAGAGTATAGTACCTACTAAAATACAAACCTTTCTTCAACAGTTAACAATTTCATGTTCTGCCAAACTCGGTCATAGCGTTAAGAAATACAGATTTTATTGACTATTTGGTGTTCTATCTTAGATGTTACATGTTTAATATTTATATAGAATGGGTCTGCGTCATTTATATGTATATTGAGAGATCGGATTTCGTCTGCACGTGCACGGAAAGAAAAGCAAATGATTGGGTGAAATAATTTCTACATTTTGTGACTGAAATTTTGGGAGTTTCTCCGGGAGGGAATAAATTTTCTTCGGGGGGAGATTCTCCCCGGCTACGCCCTGAATTCATCCCTGCCCTCATCACCCGTATTTATTCGTTTTTAAGGTTTTCATTTAAGATAGGGCTGAGCCAGCAGTTTAAACCTCAGTAGCTCGGCTTCTAATTAACCTAGAGAGATGATTTAGGTGTCTATCTCTTCAGGAAGTATGAAACCTTCGCACGGTGTTCATTTCATCCACATCGGAGGTTCCGTAGCCGAAAGATAGGGGTTAATTTGGATGTTTTAGTTCCCCCCTTCCCTCAGTATTTGGGGGAAAGTCTCCTTCCAAAGGAGCTACAAGCATAAAAAGTGGTATCAATAAAAATAAATTAACATACTAACTAGTGACATACTGTGGATATGTGATAACTATTTTTCTTGTGTACGACAAACAATAGTGTTGCCAGCCTCTCGCAAATTTCCAAAAACAAAAATTCTCATTTTAAAAGATCTTCTTATTCTTCTATGGATTGGCACGGGGACGACAAAAGTTAACTCGTTGGAATCTGTGTCCCATAAGCTTTCCAACGAGGTGTGGCTTGTCTCTCTATAACAATTAGAAGCGTTGCTAGGGTTATCAACGTCAGGGTATACCAAAATATTTCGAAAAATATGTAGAGGGTGATTCTCGTAGGAAACACGTTCGGGAGTTTTTTCTCACTTGGTATGGAATTTAATTTTTTTTTTTTTTTTACACGATTGTTCCCAATGTCTGGCATACATGTGAAAATATGTTTTCCTGTGTACGACAAGTAACAGTGTTGCAAACCTCACAAATTTTCAAAAACAAAAGATCTCATTAAAAAAAAATCTTCTTCTACGAACTGTGTTCTATAAGCTTTACAACGAAGTATAGTTCATGTCCCTGTAACAATTAGAAGGAATACTAGGGCCTCCAACGTAAAGATCTACGATTTTCTTGAAATCCCTGTCGGTCCTGGCGATATTTAATCAATTTATAACTGATTCAGGGGAAAGCAAGAATGTATACTTAAATATGTTTCCCTTATGATCATTTAACAATTATTGTATTACGAATGTTACAGCGGCGCAAATCTATCTTCAACATTGGGGGAGGGACAGGTAAGAAAGTTCTCGTTTCTTTTTCTTTATTTTTTTAAGCGATGTTTAGAATATTTATGAAGCTGAAAAACAATACTGTGGAGGATCAGAGAAGCAGAATTGTCTTCAACATTGGGAGGCGGACAGATTTGAGGCTTATTCTGGGGGGGGAAGGGAGGGAACATCAATTTCATCTCACTTTTCTTTGTGGCAATCGGACACAAATCATCACATTTCTCCCCCCAAAAAACACATTTCAAATCGGATTATTGGGGGAACAGTCCCTTCAGTTCCAAGATTGGAGGGGACATGTCAAGGGCGGCGATTTCTTTGTAAATTTCGGGGAGCATTCAGATCGAGAAGATATATATATATCTATATATATAAGGATTTTAAGACAAATTGCACACAAATTTTGCCAAATATTGTACATTCATAAATACAATATTGGAGACCCACATGAGCTTTGGGGGGGCGGACCTCCCCGGCCCCAGGATCGGCGCCCTTGGGACATATTCCCCTCATCCCCCAGGGATTATGCGCTAGTGGAATGTTGTAGCAAGAGGTGTTAAATTACTGTAATATCGTATAAACATGAAGTAATTATTGAGTAAGAACTGTGGCTTCATTAAGAACAAAGCTGATAAAAATAATACGGTACTGCACAACAAACGTATGCAGAAGTCTTGCTGAAAACATATATAAATTGGTGAGAATTATTCAGGGGCGGATCCAGGACGGACTTCTGGAGTCGGTGGGTTGTAATACTGCTACTTAAGGCTAGTTTTAAGAGCTCCAAACTCTGGGATGGGTTTTATTTATATATGAAGTAAGAAAGTTTCCTCTTCTGGGATCTGCCTCTGGAATTATTATTATTATTGTTACACTCACTGACAGTAATTATAACTGGAAGGAGTGGTCTGATGTCGATGAAATTTCTGATGTCATGTCCAAAATGATTGTCTTCTTGTAAGAATATAACTTGATAATGATGTTGCAGGGTACTTTTAATACTGATATTATGTGTATAATCGTGAAATGTATATTTGTGGTAAATTTCATAAGAAAAAGAATTACAAATACGAAAATTAGGATGAGTAAAACAAAGTGTTGCTAAATGGATAAGAACTTTATTTTCGTTTTATTGTTCTTATTTAGTGCTGTTTTTGACATGAAATTTGCCACATACATGTCTTTGTGGATTATACACATACTAACATTATAAGAGATACCGGGCGAATTCGTTATCAAATTATATTCCTACAACATATTTATAGACATGCGACAATAATTTTGGACATGAGTGTACATGTCAATACCATCGGCGAGTATGTAAATGATTAAGAGTTGCAAAAATCTGTGACCGCTAGAACGTCCGCCAGAGTGCATTAGTGCTGTTACCACGTGGTTATATAATTCTATTTCAGCACTCCCTCTGCCTTGGGTGTATCACAGATTCGATTTCTAAGGTGTTATGTAGCTGTTGTATCCTCTCCTAAGACAATTTTGCCCACGACTGTTATAAATGGCCCTCGATATCTTGGATAATGGCACTGGGACAGATTTGACACTGGGACAAGATGGTCCCACACAATCGGGGAAAGATCGAGGGATCTTGATGGCCAATGAAATACCTCAATATGATGCACGTGCTTCATAGAGACAGATGCTGTTTTGTGTGGACAAGTGTTCTCCTGTTGAAAGATGGTACCAGGACACCATATGAGGTAACACATGAGGACATAGGATGTCCGTAACGTACAGTTGTGTTATCAGAGTTCCCTGAACCACACCCAACTCAAAGTCATACGTGTCTATCAAAGTAATACGTAAACCAAATTGAATATTAATATTTAAAATTACGCACACTTGCTTTAACTCACATAAAATGATATCAAGTAACCAATTAAGTGCGCCTTTTAAGCATTCTTTAAAAACTGTCGAATGAACTGTGTATGAAGAGGACCAAGTTCATCAACATGTATATTTAAAGCAATCCGTGACGTACACTTGTGGAGTATACTTATTGACTTAACAACGATTGACAATTATAATGATGACAATATTGTTTTGTCAACAGTGGTTTACAAAACACAAAATAGCTAGAATTGACAATAAGTCTAATTGTTAAAATACTATTTATTGCCTTGTGATAATGGCAAACCTTAAACCGGCAACACTGATATTTCAACTGAATATAAGCACAAATACAGCAGAAGTATTCATAATGATATGCGAACAGCAGACTGGCAAAACCAAAGATGAATTACGATTTATGTTGGTATCGTTTCCATGGTTACCGCGTTCTCAGTTACCGTTCGCCAATTCCACTAAAGATAATTCCGCAATACAGTTTCAAATACCATTCTGCTACAAATATCTGAAACGAATCCCTACTGTAAGGAATAAATAAATCGAGTCAACGTTGGGAAATGAAGCAGCATATACAGGGTGGCCCGAAAGTAGGTATGCAGTATAATACTGATCAGCTCATTGCATTGTATATCACTTCTTATTGTTACCCATCAGATGCACTTAGTTTCTTTATTATTTGTTCTTAATGTATTTTTACTTATATCTTAAGCTCGGAACAGCCGAAGCAAATAAACTTATAAGCTGGAATGTTATACTTGATCAATGCAGGGATATATAACTACTTTTGGGCCACCCTGTAGAACCAGTAGTGCCAGTGTTTACAATTTTAAAGAAATTGAATTTACCGTAACTAGTATTCGATTACAAAAACGACAAGAAATTAAATCAACAGTTTGAAATTCATAACATTTCACAATTTAGAAACAATATATAAAATAACTTTTCAAACACAATATTTTTTTTTTTCGAAAATGTGGTAACTTGCTGAGTTAATTGCGTCAAAAGAAACAAAGTAACTGACATAAATTTTTATCTAATTTATTTTTATCTTTTGTGTTGTTTATTATGTCTTTTATTAAAAGGTGTTTATTAGTTAGTTTGTTTTTGCTTTTGCAATCTCCCTATTCTCTTATCTTTCCTTTACCTATATTTATTCTTTTAATCTTTATCCATGCAGTTTACAATCCTTAGACAAGCTGTTTTTTTTTAATTTACGTCCCATATTATGTCCGATAGGCTAAGGGAAAGGAAACAGGTAATTAGTAAATTAACACGAAAAATAGGTAAAATGAGAATATGAGGGGACCTCGAGAAAATCCACGCCACGAAATTCACATGGAATTGGATTGAGTTGATTTCGAGTTTAACACCTCTTTCAGCAGTGAGGCTATAGGAGACGGGACCTACTGATTAACATAGAATCCGAACCACACTAGCTCCCGCAGGGAATCGAACCCGGGTCTCCCACGCCAAAGGTGCTTACGCTAACCACTTAGCCACGAATGAGCTCTGACATAAAATTGGATTGAACCTCTTGGGCCAGAGATTAGTATTCCGCCAGTTTTATATTGTCTACCTGAGTCGATAGGGATACGAACACCATGCTCTTTAGTGGAACTCGGACCCGCAACAGGTTTTGCCTTACGATTTGTCAGTAAAACACCTAAGATTGTTGAAGTACATCACACCAGCTCTAATGAGCAACTAAGCCCCCAAGACAAGCTCTGTTTTTAACCACTTTTCTCATTGTGAAGTGCACAAATAGCCTTATGGTACGTATCCATAGATCTCCTTATTCTGTCCAATTAATCAATCGGTTAGACCTCATAAAAGTGATCAACAGTCATACATAATTAAAGTATTTAAGTTGTAATTACAAGAGAGGAATAGTGTTAGGGATACATCACATATGATGACTGAGAGGGCTTAGCAAGTGATCAAATTAATTCAGTTCTTCTCTTTCTCAAACTCAAGTGTCATGCATAATTTTAATGATAATATAGATGCGCTTTCTAAACCTATTCTACACTCGTTAACGCATAAATAACAAGTCGTACTGTTAACATAACGATACAGATTCAACGATCAATTTTTTAAAAGAAACCGATTCTCCACATGGGATGTAGTAAGTTCCAGAGAATCTATGAATCGAATAGGAAAAAAAAAATGAAGTAAAATCTTTCAGTCTATGCTCCTTAAACTAAGAGAGACGATAATTAAACCAAGTGAATGATGATGGAAGAATTGGTGGAATGAGAAAGTGGGAGGAAACTGGAATACTCCAAGAAAACCCACGGACACGATGTTGTCCACCACAAAAAAAATCTTACTTGGTCGGGGAAGGAATAGAATAGAATAAACGCATGATTAGTTAAGTAGTACGAACGGATAAAATAACACAATACAAATATATACGGACATAGTATTAGCCGTATATCCTCTATCATTAATATTAAAAGTTCCGCACAGAAAAATATTAACATGGTCCAATGCTAGAAGTCACTTGATAAATTTAAAATTTTGTATAATCCTGTAATATTTTTCACCTTTTAGAAATATCACTTTCATAAAGAGCAAAATAATTATTCAAAAGCATAGAATACCTCTGATGTCAATGTCATAAAGTATAGCTGCACTCTGTGTGGAATGATATCAGGACTATCATTTAGATGAAAGGGTCTAATTGCATCTCATGTGTTTGGGGAACATGTTTGAGGACCAATAGCATAGTAATATAGCAAAGTAAAAGTTGAACTCTCCTTATGCTGATAAAATATTTGGCCCTTCGCCTCACAAGCAAAGTTTAAAATGGAACTCCTGGATAATACACTCAAATATGACCATTTTCTCTGATCACATCACTTTAAGCTTAAATAGACAAAAATACTTATTTTACTTACTGATATATCGAATAAGTGAATTAACAGTTATGGCAAACTGTATTTGGTACCTTTTCTTTTTATCGTCCCGTCATGTGTTGACCTTGAGCTGAAATACCTCCTTGTTGCATTGGCATTCCCACTCCTGGGCGATGATCGCTGACCATTGCTGGATAATATAGTCCACTTTCACCTGTACCTACATAAGGATATTCTTGAAATTGTTTAGGCCTTGTGCCCACCATGGGGCGTCGCTGGGACAATCCCTCACCAAGACCAGGACGCAACATGAGAACCTCACCAGTAATCATACGTCGTCCATACTGATTCACATACCCCGGTGGCATATATCCTGGCATGCCCATTTGAGATGGATTGCCCATCATGTTTCCTGGCATACCTTGACCAGAATACACCGAAGAGCTTTTAGAGGGCGACTGCTTTTCTTTGTGAACAGATTCTGCAGGAAATACATTAGTACAAAACAAAACAATCACTACTGTTTGTAAAAACATATTGATACAAGTTTCTGCAATGAAAAACTGACCACCGTTGATACATTAAAGGTATTCTATTCTGTAACATAATTACCGGAAACGTGAAATGATTTAAAAAAAAAGAACAATTATCTCTTAACTTATACTTTCTCTGGAATAATAATAACTGTTGGATGTATCAGCATATATAGAACAAATATATAACTTATCTGCATAAGAAAAAACGTAGAAAGTATTCAGAGAAGTGTGGAACAAGAAGATAAACAAATGATACTAAACACGAAAACTTGTTTTCAGTAAACAAACAAGTTAAAAATGTTTCCGCTGCTTTATTTATTTATTTGTATAAGAATGGTAATTATTTGAGTTTGTTTGTACGTTGTGAAATGTATCGAAGAAGTCCGAGGCGAAGGAACGTTACTAATTTGAGAAAGGAAGGGGGTTCAAGGAAAATTTTCGAGTAAGTGTAAGTTCACGGCTATTCAATGCGTTTGTAACGCGATTTTATTGCTCATGCGTGCTCTTGGAATACCCTGACCATGTATTTAAATGTGGATGGCTAACCTAAATGCGCTGCAAACGCGAAAGCAATAAAAATGTACAGAATATGTCGGGTCGAGCGTATTTGGTGCGTTTCGGAACAATAGACCGCCTGCTGTTTCAGAATCAGTAAAACATGTCTAAAGGAAGGGGAAAAAAGGAAAGACGTGTTGCCAGGCAAGGGGATTTTAGCAAGAAACAGCTGCTTGGAAGATGTTTTGTGCAGAATATTGGAATTCTGCTAATTTAAAGTATGTGAGTGTATAACAAAAGAAAAGTCACAAAAATACAAGGAAATTCCTGAAAATCATCTAATCACAGAAAAATCTATGTAACACAATAGGATTATTTCTCGTGATTCGCATGAATGACAATAAGAGTGTGGCAGTAAGGCCTGGAAACTCTGATTGGCTCACAGTATGATTTATAACTCTGGCGAAAGTAACATTACCGAGTAGCGACCTAGGTCGCTTTCGCTGCGGGGGTAATGCATCGGAAACGCACCCTAAAAGCGACAATAGACTAAAACCTCTATCTCCAACAGCAGCATATATTCTCTATCTTTTGCAACGTATTTTGTAGCGTGTGACAATATTCAAAATAATTGAATCAACTGCGAGGAATCAAATATTCAAACTTTGTTTCAAAACAAATTGAATCATTAATTAAAAGAATTCTCTCCCACTTTTTAGGCTTCCAAAAATATTGTATGCGTAAGAGTCATAAGATTTATAAAATAGCTATATCCGTCCATCTGTCTATCTGTCGACAGGTATGAAAAGCAAAAACAGCAAAAGATATGTAGAAGATGTTTTCTCCAATCGATTACGGTTCCCATGAGTAGGTTCCATCCCCACAATTATCCTTCTAATCAAACTGAAAGTTGTAGAAATTATCCGTTTCCGGTCTCAACATTGATTGTCGTACAACAAAAACGTTAATAGATAACGACAAACGATTTTCTGGAATCGATTCAACGTCGGAATAAAACATAAGACAGCCACCCGTAACACTACAAAAACCGGCAATGGTTCAAATTTACTAGTATTTCTGGTTTGAATATTGATTTCTGTAGATCAAAACGTTGAAAGATATCAAGAAACAATTTCTGGGGATCGATTCACCGTCCGAAGAATATTTTTTTCTTAACTTAACGCAATGTTACACACACACACACACACACACACATATAGAGACATAAGAACATTATATATATATATATATATATATATATATATATATATATATATATATATATATATATATATATATATATATATATATATATATATATATATATATGAGAATATTAGATCAATTTCCTTCTTTTAGTTTGAAGTTATAATAGTTTAATATTTACCAACGTGACTCCCCTCAAAAGCCGTCACTGGTCCCGAAGCACATCGTATTATAGGTTTCAGGATCGCAACCAAACTTTTTTTTGGTTCCGTTACAGGTAATTAATCCTAGAATGAAGGGAAAATACATCAGGAAACGTCAACCGTTAAATTAATGCGGTTTGTAGGCTATGGCAAAGATTTGCTATAAAGATACCGAAGGATAAATAGTTTCGCCATTGCCTCAAAACCCGCAAGAAGTGCAAATTCATACTAGTGCTGCCATTCAGTCCAAATCATCAGATATGTTAGAGCGTATGTGGCGTGAATGGGAATATCGTTTTGATGTCCGCATCACCACTCGTGGAGCTCACATTCAATGTTTATGGGATATAGTAAAAAATATTTGAGGTTTTCTTTCAAATGCAACCAATTTCATTTAAATACGATTATGCAAAGGAACGTAATGATCCACTCTGATCCACCACCCACCAAAACCTATCGTCATCAACTCTGATTCACCATCCACCAAAACCCATCGTCATCAACTCTGACCCATTATCCACGCCCTCCTCTTCACTGACTAAAGAGTTTACACTTGTAATAAAACAAGGTTGTGAAATTATCACTAATCGGAGTTCGAATATCTACGGTTAAGCGCTCAAGCACCGCTCTGTTACAACACCAATGGATCTAACCTTTATGATATAAAATGGTAAAGTGTTTGTCGTGGACTATAATACGATGAATTTTAATTTAATTATCATATATCGTATAATTATTTCCAAGGTGAATTATAGATGCATTTCAGCAGTGGAAAATAGGATGAAATTTGAAAGTCTTAAATCAAAGTAAGTAGGCCAACGTAAAGGAAAAAAAAACTGTAAAATTTGACTGTCTCGAAATCCAAGTAGCAAGTCCTATTGCTATTATTAAAATTAGAAATATCAATATCCAAAATTGCTTGAAGTTCTTTTTCCACTTATAAGACTCATCTCAGGTAAGTACCCTAACAGTACAAGATGTGCTAGGCATGTGCTCTTTAGGTGTCCCAGCTACTTTTTAGGTACCCGACACTTGGCACATATGATATTCATGTGCTAAGTATGTTCTTCAGCTACCTACAGTTTTAGGTACTTGTTACACCTAATTGATATTTGCAACTATGTATCACAAAGATAGCATTTATATACCTGGCTCAGTTTCACACTCGTACGCACCTTTGGCGCGGGAGACCCAGGCTCGATTCCCGGCGGGAGCTCAAGTTGTTCGGAGTCCACGTTAATCAGTAGGTCTATGTCTCATATAGCCTCACTGTTGAACGGGACGTTAAACTCAATCAACTCAACTCAACTCAGTTTCGCGCTCTAACAGTCATTTGTGTTTATGTCATCACTTGGGACATGTTCTCATGTTCTAGGTACGTCCTTTAGGTACACATTGTTTCAGATACCCTAACAGCACAAGATGTACTAGGCATTCGCCATTTAGGTGTTCTAAATTCATCTTCCACATTTGGTGCATTTGTGCTTCTTTTTCTAAGCGATTGTGTACTAGAACCAATAAACGCATCAACTTTATTAGGTGGCAACTGTTGCCGATCATTTGAAAGTGAATATGGAAGAACCATGAAATAAAGTAAATAGACACTCGTCAATTTGTTATAAAATTACATGGCGAGCAGATTTTACTTTTCCCAAATGGTTATAGTCGAATATATGTGGTTAAAGGAGCTCTCGGATTAGCCGAATGCAAAAGACCTCAATAATTTATCCCTCTACAAGTGACGTTATGTTCATCGCCTCTGTGGCCAATTCGGAAAAGCATGCGGCTGGTAATCAAAGGGTTGGTGGTTCGCGGCCACCCTAGGTTAGCCCTACGTTTTTTTACTTGTTTAAAGTGTTGTTCAGACTCACTTTAATGCAAACTCACTACGCATATAGGCGATTTAACATATTTTTGGGGAAGTAATTTTGTGGTTCATTGACGCTTACGGCATGGGGAACATACCTAGAACATACTAGGCACGTTCCCAGGTACATGCCAAGGGGTGGGCATAGTCTGTGAGTATCACTTGCTATCCATGTGATTTATTTCTCAGAAGTATATAGGGCACATACTGGGCAATTAAAATCATTAGCAATCACTAACATCATACTGTTCAAATACTCACATAGGTAAGTGTGCATTATTATTATTATTATTATTATTATTATTATTATTATTATTATTATTATTATTATTATTATTATTATTATTATTATTATTATTATTATTATTATACCAAGTAGAAATATAAAAATGTTGCTGTGTATCTGACTACTCTCAATACTAAAAACTGTGTTTATTGATTGATTGCTGTCCTCGGTGGTTGAGGGACCGAGGTGTCTGAAAAGCCAGGCCATATTTCACTGGGTTCCTGTTTCGAGTTCTGGATTTTACAGCAATGGTAACAGGCTGAAAGCGTGATAGGGCGAAATCTTAGATATTGGATTGGCCTAGAAACACGATTTTATTTTTTAACGTAGATCAAAACTATAGGTCTGTAAGTCTTCACTAGAGATCGAATTCGGGACTTCCCACGCTCGTGTCCACATGCTGTAAATGCTTTATTTATTTATTTATTTATTTATTTATTGTTAAGTGGGAAATAAAATATACTATTATCAGTCTACACCTAGCGGTATATTTTTCTATCCTGGCAATCTTGCTTAGACGCTTAGACCAAGAAACACTTGTTTTTCGGCCGGTTTTGATCTTATATTTTCTACGAATTTGTACGGATTATTCTATTTTTATCTTAAGTAGCCTGACTTCTTAACAGTAATAAGCATTCAGAACGCTTTGGCCTGTCACAAAAACGAACCTTTGTTGATGTATGCATGGTTCAGTTTCCGCTCAATTTCTCTCTGATTTGCACGTGTTTTGTATCCTCTTTGCTGGTGAAGGATTTACCCATTTTTGTCAAACTTTACTGCGGTTGGGAGCGTCTTATGAAAACTTGCGTGTTGCAGATCTGCCACACCCTACCACTGTGTCACGAAATATTAAAATCGAAGCCGAGAAGCTAAGGAGTTCGCTTGTGCCAGGACTTCAGGCAGCTATTGATCGACAAGAGTGTGCAGCAACAATGGACATGTGGACTGACAGCTATCGGCAGGTATCATGTATTAGTGTTACTCTTCATACCTTCAATGCTGAGTGGGACTTAGTTAATCGTGCTTTGTTCACTTGCGAATTTCCTGACGAAGATAAAACGGGAGAAAACATTAGGAAAGAACTCAAAAGAAAGTTTACAGAAATTGGATTTACCGTAGAGTCTCTATTTAAGGTAATATGGGTTACAGATCATGGATCAAACGTCGTGAACGTTTTGCTTCCGTATCGTCGTCTGGATTGTTGTGCGCATGCCCTAAACACAGTTTTGCGTAACACATTTCAGAAAAAGATTTTAGTTGAAAGTGCTCCTGAAATTGATAAAGTATTTGTTGCAGTCAAGTTCCTCCTGTCATACTTAAGTCCTCTGGAGAAGTGAGGTACTTAAGCAGAACTGTCCATCAAGAATGCGAAAGTCGGTGGTACAGCAGAGTTGACACGTTGCAAAGAGTATGATGAAATAGGGGTTAGGCAACTTCAGCGTGATGAAGAACAGAGGCTAAGTGGAGTAGATCGAAGTCTTATGAAAGAACTAAGTGAGCTTTTGGTTCCTTTCAAAGATGTCTCTCTTCAATTCGAAGCCGAAAAGAAACCAACCTTGCCTTTAGTGCTTCCTCTAAAATTTAATTTAATGGAACATTTGAAACCTTGCACAGAAGATTCTTCTGTCTTGGCAGTCACACGGGAACGGACTAGAGAGCTTATTACTCCTTCAAAAATTGCCGACAGTAAAGGAACACAAAATTGCAGTGTTTTTGTGGCCACAGTTTAGGCAGCTACGAATGTTAAGCCAACACGAAAAGGAACGAACCTTTTCTGATATGCGTTCCTTGATAAAGAACATGGAAACAGAATATATCCCAACAGAGCTCTACAATGTCTCTTTCCGGGGAGAACTGGAATCGCCAGTACTTCTCAAGTGGGACTGGTTGACGTCGAATCCTCACCAAAACGAAGTAAAATTTTGGATTTTAGTGCAGTGGCGGATACAGTAAGCATCGGGAGCCCCGAGCTCCAAGACGAAGTTCAAAAATACTTAGATATGACTTCCAGCAAGTTCAATATTAACGTTGATTTGGAGGAGTCACCTAAATTGTGGGAAAAACTTCAGCTCCACCTCCCTGCTCTAAAAAAGATAGCAAAGAAAATGTTATGCATCCCCGCAACTAGGAATCCGTGTGAACGAAAATTTAGTGCAGCTGGATATCGCATTCAAGAGCGATGTACAAATCTGGATCCTGAAAGTGTCGATAGTGTGCTTTCCCTGCATAGCAATAGTGTTTAACAGATGTAACAAAATACAAAGGAAATAGGCAGCGTTTTTACAATTAGTTCATAAACTTGTATTGTTTCCGTTAAAAAAAAAATGCGATGAATGTGTTGTTTTATTTATGTCTTTTAGTGATTGCTTTAGTTGCTCAAGTACATAGCAGTGTGAAGTATTGTGGTGGATATGTGCATTTATTTCATTAGTTTTTAATCAGTTGTGTGAATAATTTAATCTCTCTGACAAATAGCAAGTATAAAAAGATTTGATATATTTGACTTTTTTTTTTTTTAAAGAAGTCAAGGCATAATTACATCAATGGTAAGTTGAAGCTTTTCATTCACAAATTCTTATATAGTATTTTGTTTTTGATAAAAAAAAAAAAACAATATATGTTAGAACAAAATCAACGTTAAAATGCTCAAGACTAAGGTTTAAGCAGTAAGTAAAAATGACAAATCTGAGCACTTTTAATAAAAAGTATATCTGATATTTATAACTTTTACCCACCTTTGATGATCTTCATACCATTACAATGTTTGGTTTCAATGTTTCATCGAATATTAGTTTCGTTATATAGGTTATATAAATCAGGATTCTAGGATATTGCAAACGATAACCAATTATTGTCTGTATAAATTCTAATAGCAAAGTAAAACTTATTAGATCGTAAAATTCAAATAATAATAATACTATTCACAGTTCCTTTAAATGTATTATTACTTTGAATTAACGTATAATCTTCATGCTTAACAAAACTATCTCATAAAGATCTTATTGTAACTGCAAAAATAAACGATTCTTAAATGAGTCTTTGCATAACATACTACGGAACACGTAAATTGGTGTCACGGATCCCTAGGGATCCGCAGATGTGGGCCACAAGTAGGGGGGTGCAAGCGGAGCATGTGCCCCGGGCGCGTGGTTCGAGGGGCGCTTACATTCCTAATATTTTCGGTACTTAATATTTTTCATGCCGAAAGGGGGCGCCGAATTTTGTGTTTGCCCTGGGTGGCACAAGAACCAGGTGCGGGCCTGCCGCAGGTAGGCCACCAAATGGGAAACGCTTTACTGTATAAGACAAACACGCTTTCACAAAATGTTCAGCTTTCTTACATGAATTTTAATTATTCCAGTGAACGATCTGAGAATACGCCAGATTAAACTTTATCCAAGACGCAAGTCTCAACAGGAATTTCTCGTTACCTCTCTATAAGCAATATTTGCCAAATTATTTGAATTATTACATTTCTTAATCATAATGACAATGCTGGAGTCCTTTGGGTATTAACTTGCCAGATAAGATATTGGGAGAGATTATCATCCGAAAACTGTAGGCTTATCTGTAAGACAATCTCACTGAAAAAAGTTCGATTTTCAGCTCGTCTGTCTTAAAATATCAGCTTAAAGATAGTACACAGACGTAGGCGGGCCCACGGGAGGCAAGACAGGAGAATGACCCTTCTAATATTCGGCATACCGATCCAGAACATTACTTTTCAAAGAATTTTTATATATGAAAAGCTATTAGTAGTGCACATTTTTCAATCAATTTCTAAAATTAAAGTATATTTCACAAGAGTGACCACTCGAAAAACCTTCAGCTACCCACAGTCACTCCTTCTGATCGTCGATAATCAAAGTATCCTTTGGTTGTAGCCAGGGACGGCCTTAAGCCGATTGGACCGATTGCTCCCAATCGGGCCCCGCGCCTAAGGGGGCCCCGCGCTGGTGCTATCTACTCTATTCTAAAGTCCAATCTACTCTCCAGTGCCGTTTTATTAGCATATTAGGCCCCAGAGCAAACAAGTGCGTTGTGGTCCCTATAACTAAATTTTGCTCCTAATACATGTAATTAATACACGCCATTCTGCTCGCGGGGCCCCAATGCTTGCTGGGCCCCGTCAAATGGCTATGGTACTGTTAAAATGGTTCTGCTACTCTCGGTTGTCAAGTACACACAACAAAACCAATACAAGTACATCCATGGAGACCTGGGTTCGATTCCCGGAGAAAGCTCATGTGGTTCGGATTCCACGTTAAGCACTGCCATGTCGTGACAAAACGCTGTAACTTTGGCGGAGAAGTTTTGCGAAAATGAGCCGTAAAGTTTTCATTTGAAAATGTGATCTGTATCGTGTAGAACCAGTGTAACTAGGCAATAATGGTCAACCAATCAATTTTCACCAAATTTAATCACACAACATGCATTTACGTAACATTACATGTAACCACGTGTTTCCAAAGTCAAGATACACTGGTTCTACACGATACAGATCACATTTTCGAATGAAAACTTTACGGCTCATTTTCGCAAAACTTCTCCGCCAAAGTTACAGCGTTTTGTCACGACACTTCAGAGCAGTAGGTCCCGTTTCATGTAGCCTCGCTGCTGAAAGGGACGGTAAACTCAAAGTCAACTCAATAAGTACATCCACGGACCCCACAAGGGAGAGTATGACCTTTCCATAACAAGTAAATGAATAGTTTGTATTAAGTTTCATTGCATAAGCAAGTATTTTCTGAATTTAATGCTGCAGTACTTTCTTTATTTTTTTTTAATTTACAACTTCTGCTGTAAACATAGATATTATGTCCAGGGAGTATTCTGCGCACTTATAATACTCCCCCCCCAAATTTCCTTATACACAGCCCTGGGCGTAAAAATATTGTTTTCTTTGAGTGTGTGTAAAAATATATATATCATTATTCTTGGTGCATACCTTCTTTTATTTTGAACACCCCACTAAGTAAAGTTGCTGGCGTTCATACTGATTATGTCATGTGATACTACCGTGAATACCGAGATGGTATCAAATAAATCAACTTCAGTGCGTTTTCTTTGCATATTCTTTCTCTTATTGTAGCTACATTAAAAATACAAAACCAGAGCACAAACTTTGCCCTCTCCTGCAAAAAATTCCGTGGATTTTTTAAAAATCAAGTCAGAAAAACCGAATGTATACTAGTGCGTACTGAATAGGTGGCTACTTATGAAGCTTTGCCTTCTAACTCGAATAATCCAATGGAAAATATGTCATTCATCGTTTGTCAGTTCCTTAAAGTTTGTGATCGTCCCACCACCATTTCGTTTTGTCTTCAGTCGATAACGATTTCAAACTGATTATACCTTTCATAAGTAGCTACCTACGATATCCTCACTAGCGTACATTAGGTTTTCCTGACTTGAATTCTTTTCAGAAGATACAGCTGTTAAGAAATCTTTGAACCAATGAATTCATACTAATGTGCATTTCAATATGTCTTACAAATATAAATTTATAGAAACATAGACTTCACCATTGTAGTTCTCGTAAAATTATAGCCCAATTTGATATATTACATGACCCCCTTCCTATTTAAAATAGTCGAGCAAGATACAAGATGGCCGACTTCAAAATGGCAGTCATGATAAGCACACCCTCAAATAGATGTCTACTTAGTCCCAGTATCCATTAATGTGCTTTTGTTTTTCATCCCTTTACCTCTTTTGCAAATAAAGTGAAATTTTCAAACTTGAAACACATTGTTATGGCGTATTCTGATCAATCAGGTTTTTAGCCACTGCGTCCGCCTTTATGAACGAACGCACTTTAAATTTTGCTTAACCTCGTTTCTTGATATTCCACACTTCTCTTCCAAGTTTGGTCAAGAAACTAGATTCCAACATCGACAGGTTTACTCGTAAGAGAAGAAAACTATGAAATACTGGTACAGAACCTTCTTCAAAAAAAATGTGGGGCACAAGGGTGAAATTTGAATTTTAGAATTCATTCACTGTCAGCATTTCCATTTGAGCTATTTCTCTGAAGAATTAGCTGCTATAAGCTATGAACAGTGTGAGATTTTTCACCAGAACATCTTGCAGATGGAAAAACGTTATAAAGGGAAATTGGACCCGGCTGCTAGACAATCTGGGCCCACTTCGCGGGGACGAATCAACACTTCTTGTCTTGTCTTTTCTGAATTAAACTGAATAAATTGTTTAAATAAATCATTTCACAATCACTAAAACAAGTAATATTATTACTAAGTCCTTTTCAGGTATGATATACGGTACTAATATTGCAAGTTGTAGATTTACATATAGGCCCCAATTAAGTGTTCCTTATATATGTTTAGATAATTAACTTTCACGTAGACTACTATTTAAGCATATATTTTGATTGCCATCCATTCTGACTGCAAAATCTCTATTAAACTTTTGAAATGAAATGAAAATGATATTTTCTTTACATTTGGCGCCCAGGCAGCGACGTACGCAGAGCGTGGGTCCTGGGGCGCCGGACCTCCCTCCCGAAATTTCGACTTTTGTGTAAATTTAGCCTAATTTTAGAGGCAATTTTAAAAGTTTTATTATAAAATACCCTCATATTGAGGTTGGATCCCCCGAAATAAATTCCTGCGTACGCTACTGGTCCCAGAATTTGTTCTTAGGAGATGGATGATTAATGAAAGATAGTGATTAGAAAATTAAATTTTGTGAACTCTCCCATAGGGAAAAGGACTCGAGACTATGTACACCCAGGCGCACGCGCTAACCGCCAGACCAGCAGGAAGAGCGCTATGTATGATCTACAGACCTTGCTGCAAGTTAGTTGTAAACATGGGGCCCCGCAAAGTGATCCCAATCGGGCCCCGCACCACCTAAGGCCGGCCCTGGTTGTAGCAATATTCATCAACATTCTGGTCTTCACTTATATTTTGCTGTCTTTCTTTCCGTTTCTTTTATCCCCCAACAATGACCTCCCTTCTCTGCTTTTTACTTGACGTCACTCGGATTTCTGCTAGGGGCCGCGATGGTTCAGTGGTACAGGCACGTAGCCAGGATTTCGCAATAGGGGGGGTCCGTGAGGAAATACTGTGCTTATCACACCAGGGGTTCGATGATTCTAAACTATTTTACTGGTAACATACATTCGTTTGTTTAGCCGGGATTTCGTAATGGAAGGGGAGGGGGGTGCGTGACATGAAATACTGTGGTTACAACACCAAGGGATCGATCAACCTAAACCATTTTACTGACATATTGGTTTGTTAGGACAATAAAATGAGGATATGTTAGTATGTATTTTAATTAAAAATCTATGAAGAAATCTTCCGTAAAAGAATAGAAAAAAGTATTGAAAAAGACATAGTCTTCCGAGGTCATTCGAACTCGGTTCTTCTCGTCTTCTTATTTCTCTTAGCTTAGTTTAATGCCGTCAAGGATAGCAACAAGATCTCTTTCGGGAGTAAAGACATCCTATAAAATGGATTAGTGTTGCCGCGAAATTCAAAATGGTTCAGATTATTGGTAATTCTGGGTATTGCTTAAGTTCTACCTGAGAGGCTATCTGACCAAACCGGTTTGTCGATCGTCATTTGTAGTCCATTGGGAAACTGGCGCAAATTCCGGGGGTATGAGGGGGACATGTCCCCTCCAATCTTAGAACTGGGGAGGTCTTTCCCCCAATAATCCGATTTGAAATGCGTTTTTTGGGGAGAAATGTGATGATTTGTGTCCGATTGCCACAAAGGAAAGTAAGATGAAATTGATGTCCCCACCCCAGAATAAGCCTCAAATCTTCCCGCCTCATAATTTTGAAGGCAACTGCTCCCTGATCCTCCACAGCATTGTTTTTCAACTTCATAAATATTTTGAACATCCTTTAAAAAAAATTATGAGAACTGTCTTACCCGTCCCTCCCAATGTTGAAGACAGATTTGCGCCGCTGCATAGGTGCATAGGGTTAACATGGAGCTAGATGGAATTCGGAATGTTCCGTTACAATAATATCCAATTTCAACTTGATCCCTCCCCCTCCGTTTCCTCCACACATAGCTCCTCATAAGAAAGAGTAACCAAACGCTTATTGTAGCTTTATATTTTTGAGGATGATTTATCTCTTTCTCGTTTCTTTCTGTTTCATCTTTCCTTAATATTTTTCATTTCTGGATCCGAAGGGGGGGTCCGGACCCCCCGGACCCACCCCTTGGCTACGTGCCTGAGTGGTAGAGCGTTCACCTCTGGTGCGTGGGGTCCCTGGTCCGATCCTAGTTCACACCAAGTGGGCTTTGTGGTAGACAAATACCGTATGCGTAGGTTTTTCTCGGAATTCTCTCGTTTCCTCCCACTTTCTTAATTTCACCATTTCACTTATTTCTCATCATCACCGTCTCCCTTAGCCTCGGTGCATAATCGTGAGACGTTAAACTAGATATTTCATTTCATTTCATATCATGGGGGCGCGGTGGCTCAGTGGTAGAGCGTTCACCTCCGGTACTTGGGGTCCCTGGTTCGATCCCAGCTCGCGCCGAGTGGACCTTGTGGTGAACAAACACAGTGCTCGTGGGTTTTCTCGGGGGCTCTCCCGTTTCCTCCCACTTTCTTCATTTCACTCATCTCTCATCATCACCGTCTCCTTTAGCCTAAACGGCATAAGCGTGGGACGTAAAACTTAAAGATTTCATTTTCATTTCATGTCGGATTTCTGCGTGTTTGATGATTCTTTGACCAAAAAGGAAAAGTTGTATTCTTAATGGCGGCAGGGTATGATATTGTGTCCGGATCAGTTAAATCGAAAAATTCTGTTTTGCAAGATGTTTTGTGTGCAAAGTGTAAAAGAATAGTAAGAAATGGTATTTTATGTGATATATGTGATCGATGGAATCACTTTAGGTGTGTAGACATACAAGAAGGCGAAATTCCTGATGAAAATAGCGAGTGGCAGTGTCCAAAGTCAGGGCCGGCGCTAGCAGTTTTGCCGCCCTGGGCGGTACTTTCACATGCCGCCCCTTCAATCCACAAACTTTATTTGGATAGAAGACGTTCAAGTGTCAGAGGAAAGTAATATGCCCCATTTAAAAACATGTACGAGATGGAAGTAAACAAAAAATAATAATAATAAAAAAAACTACTTTCGAATGCTTACCTAATATTTAAACGACTCCATACATTACACAATATTCGGTATGCTCGATTTTGCTGTATATTTGTGATGTACAGCAGCGCGCACAGAAAATAAAATAAAACAAGTATGTTTTAGTGACAACTAAGAATTTTACTTTTTAAATTTTGTACCAAACGGTGTTTCCAATAGAGTATGAAGCATGAAGATGTTACGGCATAACTACGTGATTAGCCTAAACCTTATAATGTATTTGAACACAATAGACGGACATAAATTTAACACACCTTAATTGAAAGAAACTTTTCTTGCTTTGTTATGAGCAAATTCCTTTATCACATTCGCGTACCCCAATGTTCCAGCCAATTCGTGTACTGTTGATATTGCTAGACTACTCAAGCGTGTTTCAGACAAGGAAGAACGTATATAGTTTTTAATAAGCTTAAGTTTCGAAAAACTTCTTTCTCCACTTGCCACTGTTACCGGTAAGGTTAACAAAATCCTAAGTGCAACACTGACATTGGGAGCAAAGTCATGTTCCTTAATTAATTTTAAAGTCTCTTTTGGTAAACATTTAGGCTTAATTATAGCGGATAACACTTCTTTCAGTTCGTCTTTCTAATCACTGGGGTTAATATCTTTAGATTATTCGTGTGTAAACGTGCTGGCAAGTTTAGTACACTTTTCAGACGAAATTTCAGGTGGCATATCCTTAAGATTACTTATATCGTAAAGAAAATCGAAATACTCACTGTGAAGTTTAAATTGTTCAAACCTTTCTCTTGAATCTAACACAATCACGTCTAGAACTTTGTAATAAAAATCGATCCTGTATCTTATTTATGGATCTTCAAATGCTTCATCCTTTGCCTCGTACCGAAACTGTCTCTTCTTCTTTCGACTTCGAGCATGCACCTATTACTATCCGTGGATCATCCATATCTAATGCTGATGCGAACTCCATCACATCAACTAAGTAAGATTGAAACTTTGCATCATTTCTTCTTCTCCTTTCAAAGTACTCAAATACATTTTCAAGAAACTCGACTGCATCCAACACATGAGAATTAATGCTTTGAAGACTCTTGCTTACTATTTTTATGTTGAGTAGAAAGTCATACCAGATAACGAGTGAGCAAAGGAAAGTAGCCACGCAGCTGGTTTACTATATACAGAGCATCGTGGGTGACCATTCTATCTGTTCTGTCGTCGTTACTTATTTGAAGTAAAGCATCATAAACCTACCCTATTTGACATCTAAGTTGAGTCAGAACATCAATCCGGCTCTGCCACCTTATTGTGCTTAATGGTTTTAAAGTGAGACTGCTAATAGGAGTCTATGTTCCTTTAGTATGGTCCAATGTTGAACTGACGCAAAAAAAAAAAAAAGCCATAAACTTTTTCAATTATACAAAAAATGAAACGGCGTACTGAGATGCTGTGGCTATAGTGTTGAGACAAGATTTAGTGAATGACTACCGCAAGGAGCATAGAAGGCTTGGGAATTTATTTCTTAAATTCTTCTCTGAAACCTGATGGTTTGCCTTTCATATTGGAACCATTGTCGCATCCTTGGCCCCTCATTGTCAGTAACAGGAATGTTCATTTCCTTTAGCTGTTTAATTATTACTTCTGTGAGTCCTAGACTAGTGATGTCTGTTACCAGTACGAAACCAAGAAAGTGTTCGCAATTTTTTACGATGCATTCTCCATTACTGTATGGAATTTGAACAAATCGAACGGCTATTGTCATTTACTCAGTAAATTAGTTAACAACTTGATGCTAGAACCTAAATGTCTCTAGAAGCTGTAGGCTAGAACGGCCTGCCTCAAGTGAGAATGTACCTTTTGCATACTTGGAGTTTAGTGTTAGAACATTCCTGAATAGAAAAAAAATATATATAAAAGAAACCTTGATAGTCTTATCCATCCTAGCTGAAAATCTTATCTACGCCACTGCAAGAGAAATATTGAACGAGATACCTGTGGCTAGTAGTTTGATAATTGAAAATGAAGAAGAACTCCGAATTTCTTGAGTGAATATTATCTCGAATGTGAGTGAAGTAAGTTCAAATACATTCTCAGGTGAACACAATTTTATTTCTCCATGTAGACCTATTATGAAGCATTATATTTTGATAATATGCTTTTCTTTTTCACATTTTGCCGCCCATTAGACTTGCCGCCCTGGGCGATGGCACGGCTCGACCCCCCCTCGCGCCGGCCCTGCCAAAGTGTCTAAACAACGAAAACACAACACGCGCGGGACAATGTCTAGACAAAAAAGGTCTGCAAAAATGCTTTAAATGCCAGCGAGTGGTTAAAAATGGAAAACAATGCGTAATATGTGAAGGAATGGCTCATTTTGGTAAGTGTAGTGGACTACAAAAAGGAAACAGTCCTGAAATCTGGGCATGTGAAAAGTGTAGGAACAGTAGTGAAACAAATGAAAATCAGAGTAATAATTCACTATATTCTGATCTAATACAACATATTTCCAAACTTAACAATGAAGTACAGTCACTAAGAGCAATAGTAAAGTGTCTACAAGATGATATTCACATTCTGCGACAAAATAAATCAGGTATAAATAGCAATCCCTATAATAGCAGTGAAAGTGCAAAGTACCATTATTTTGACGATACCGGTAGACCTACCTTAGTTTCGACTCAATCGCAATACATGTATAGTGAAGTGGTTAAGGGCAGAGCTGATCGAGCGAGTATTTCTCCGACGACAAGAAGTAATACCTACTGGTCACCAAGCGTAAGTAGACAAAATAGGTCAAATAGTGTACAAGGCAATCCCGGAAAAAGTGATCAACAGAAAGACTGTATAAGGGAAACAAGTTATTTAAACTCTAGTGATGTGTTGCAAAAAAAAATCAATCTCATCTTTCCGCTGATAAAGTGAAAATGCCTAGACACACAAAGGCACATAAAATAAACAGTAGTAGTGACACACTAATAGATTCATCTGTGTTATGTACAAATAGATTTAGTGTTCTAGCATCACTTGAAACAGACAATATGTGTAAGACGGTATCTGAAATGGAAACGGAAAATAACCAGGCAATGAAACCCCTAAGGTATTTTGATACGACCACAATAAAGAAAAACTGTATAAGGGATAAACAGAATGGTCCTCCCCAAGTCTTAATATATGCTGATAGTCACGGTAGAAGGTTGGCTACTAAGGTGCGGGAAAATTTACAGCACAAAATAGCAGTGCAAGGGTTCATTAAACCAGGAGCAAAAACTAGTGATGTATTATCTGGTGTTAATTGTGAAACTGTAGATAAGATGGAAAACTATGTAATATTGTTTAGTGGTACTAATGATGTAGCATGCAATGAAGGAGATAAAGTAATTAAGAAAATTAGAAGTAAACTCTCAAAAGTAAAATATTCTAAAGTCATAGTAGTTAATGTACCTCATAGGTTTGACCTCATAAAATAATCGTGTGTTAATGTAGCCGTCAAAGACGTAAATACAAAGCTAAAATCTCTCTGTGATCAGTTTAGAAATGTTGTACTACTAGATGTAAGTAACCTTAAAAGAGAAATGTACACAGAACATGGCATGCACTTTAATGAAAGGGGTAAAAATTACATCTGTCAAAAAATTTGTAAAATAATTGGCGAAGATTTACATACGAAGTCTAAATTTAAAGCACCAATTTCAATGCCATGGAAAATACAGGGAAACTGACTTTCCCCGACCCCGTGAGTATGAGTAATACTACCTGGGGCCGGGTGAAAACCTCAAATATAACAAAGCCTGTTGATTTTACTGATATAAATGGTTTAATAAAAGTTAAAACTAACGGTAGCTGGATTCAAAACTGCAGCACAGATATAGGTATGCAAGCTCTGCTCCTATTGCACTTAAACATACAATCCATAAGAAATAAGCTTGCTGAACTTGAAACATTTTTAGACCTCTTTCCTTGTGAAATACTCTGTGTGAATGAACACTGGCTCACGCCTGATGAGAAGTATATGTACGTACCAACGGGATATGAGGTAACAACCATTTTCTGTAGAGAAACATCAACACATGGTGGTGTAAGTATTTATGTTAAAAAGGAATTATTAATTGAATATACTGTTCTTAATCTACACCAATTTTGCATCAATCAAAATTTTGAAGTAGTTTGTATTTTATTTAAAAGTATAGGAATAATAATTGTATCTGTATACCGAACTCCTAAATCAGATGTGGATGTTTTCCTCAATGCCTGGGAAAAATTAGATAACTATCTCAGTAAGTACAAAAATTACAAATTATTTTATGTAGGGGATATAAATATTAATATTTTACAAAATACACATGCAAAAGCAATGCTTTGTAATGTCCTTCGGTCTCATAATTTCTACTATATTAATGACGAACCTACAAGGGAATTAGCATGTTTAGATAATATTATCACCAATGAAAAAAAGAATAGGTATTATGTGGCACTGTACAGCCTTTACTGTCTGACCATGAAGGAGTATGGCTTTTGTTTCCAGTGAAATCACAAAGGACTCGAAACTACTGCGTTACCAAGAAAATTAGATTATTAGGTGAGACTAATGTAAAAAATCTAAGGTCTAGGTTAAGAGAAACTGACTGGAATAATCTTGTAGAAAGTAGTGGCATCACAGAAGCCTTTAAAAACTTCCTGGGTACATTAAAAGAATATTTAAATGAGTGCTGTCCAGAAAAGACAAAAAAGATTAATGTTTGTTTAAATAAATCTACTAAGAGAACTCCAAAGTGGTATACGCGAGAGCTTGAAACACATAGGAATAGGGTAATTACTTTATATGACATAGCTAAGACGACGAGATCAACAAGAGATCAAGAAAAGTTTAAAGCTGCTAAAAGAATGTACAGAAAAGAAATCAAGGCTGCAAAGATTGCAGCAAATGAGAAATGGATTAATAGTTCAAAAAATAAATGCTCTGCAGCTTGGTCAATAATAAACAAAGAAATTGGAAACAATGTTACAAAAGATAGAACATCTATACCTCCAAGAGAATTTAATAAATACTTTATAAATATGAGTAACTTTGAGATTAATGACGATTCCACGGAAAATACGGGTGACAAAATAGATTTTAGTAGTATGCTACCATTACAATGTAAAAATAAAATTAGGTCTCACTTTCAGTGGAACTTCGTAAATGCCAGAACTGTTTACTCAGTTGTCAATAAATTGAAAGTATCCAGTAGCGAAGACTGGTATGGACTTTCTAATAACTTATTGAAAAAAATTATTGACTTAATAATAGAACCCTTGGTTTACCTACTAAATTGGATGCTCTTTGAGGGAATTTTTCCAGATTGCCTAAAATATACTATAACTGTACCAGTACATAAAAAGGATGATAAAAATGAGGTTAAAAACTATCGTCCAATCTCTTTAGTACCGATAGTTTCGAAAGTTTTTGAACAATGCATCAAAGATCAACTATCAACCTTCTTTGAAGAGAATGAGCTTTTTCATTCCTCGCAATTTGGATTTAGAAAAGGTCGTTCCACAGTTAAAGCTGTTGAAAATATAGTATCACAAGTATTAGACTGTTTTGAAAATAATATGAATGTTTGTGCAACACTATTAGATTTAACTAAAGCTTTCGATACAGTGTCACATGATATACTCCTTTCAAAATTGCATTATTATGGGGTTAGAGATAAAAAACTGTCTCTTTTAAATCTTATCTCAGTAACAGAAAACAGGCTGTTCGCGTTGGTAATTCAATTTCAGAATTTTTGCACGTAACAACTGGTGTACCACAGGGAAGTGTCCTGGGGCCATTTCTTTTTCTAGTTTACGTTAATGATTTTCCAAGTTTTCTTCCTTTTAACAGTGTTTTGTATGCTGATGATACAACTGTCTTAACCATGGATAAAAATTTAAAAAATATTCAAACTAAAAACACTCAAATGTTAGAAGCGTGTTCAATATGGCTAAATTGTAATAGGCTGCTATTAAATAAATCAAAGACGGATGTTTTGTATTTTCATCTTAAAAACAACATACATGATTTGAATGAATGTCATTCTGTAAAATTGTTAGGAATCCACTTGGATCCAAAGTTAAACTGGAACATACACACTGAAAATCTATGTAGAAGACTATCTAGAGTTATATATTTATTACGTAAACTAAAAACTGTTGTTAGTGAAAAAATACTTCTGTCAGCTTATTATGCTTTCTTTCATTCTCTATTGCTCTACGGTATATTATTATGGGGTAATTAAACTGGTGCTCAAACCGTTTTTAAATGGCAAAAAAAGACAATAAGAGTGTTAAAGGGACTACGTGATAATGACTCTTGCAGACCTTTCTTTAAAGAGATGCAAATCATGACAGTGCCCTCAATGTATATCTATAGATGTCTCATGTATATTAAAGAAAACTTGGAAAATATCAGTACCCGAAATAAAATTCATTGCTATGACACAAGATACGGAGACGACCTCGATACACCATATTTCAGGTTAAATAAAACACAAAAGAGTTATAAATACACTGCGATGAAGATTTATAATCTTCTACCTACAGAAATTCGTGGTATGTGTAATAGAAACTTCGAGAAACACTGTAAATCTTGGCTCATTGAAACAGCTGTGTATAGCGTTTTAGAATTTGAGAAAGAGTTAAAAAATAAAAAGTGACTAGTTATGTACTTATATATTCAATGTATATATTTTGTATAATCTCTTGACGTTGTCTATTGCAACAAATGTTGTTTAACGACAATAAAAATATTCTATTCTATTCTATTCTAATGTTTTCATCCAGCGACTGGTATTCCGGTATCTGATGGAAGATAACCTTTTTTTATGCTATTCAATATAAGAAGACGCTACAACTGCCTCCTCTTAAGAAGATGCGACTGACCTTTCAATTTTTTGGTTGAAAGAAATATCAACTTTAGGCATCTTCACCTCCAATCCAGTACTCATGTTACGGGTCACGGATGACTGACTCAAATCATACAGGTGTCTGTGTTTTGTTGTCACAGTTTGCCCTTAACTGATCCCGTGATATATTGGAAGTGGAAACAAATATGCGGTATTTTCCTGGAATTTTCTAATACATATCAAAGTGTCATGTATTTTGTTAAAGGCTTTCCTTTACATGGTAAGTAAATGGTTTTCTATAATTTATATAATTTAGTACATTCGATACTGTTGGGGGTAGAGACCTGCACGGGCCGAAATTTTCGGCCCGAGCCCAATCCAGCCCGAACGTATCTAGGCCCGGCCCAGCCCGGGCCCGAAAAGTTTTGGAGATTTTCGGCCCGATCCCGGCCCGGCCCGATAAGTTTTTTAAAATTCTTGGCCCAAGCCCGGCCCGGGCCCGATAAATTTTAAAAGTTTTTGGCCCGACCCGATAATTGTTTTAAAAAATTTGCTCGAGCCCCAATCTTTCTCAAAATTTAGTACTAAATTTGACCTAACCTCAGAAACATTTTCTAAGCTCTGGTTTACAACCTGACGCTTGCCTCCCGAATGATACCATTGCCTCCTAGAACTTTGCCTGTCATCGAGAGAACAAAAACTCTATTCCCTGTTACAAAAATCTAACTTAATTGGTTTTTAGCATAAAGTGAAGATGGCAATATTGTATAGCGACAGGCAAAACATTTCCACCCCTTCTTGTTATATTTTGAGTTCAGTGAAGGTCAAGGTCAGAGCTCAATTTACCGCATAATGCCTGCAATCATTTATAGTGAAAGTGGAGCCGCTAAGCAACACAAACTGTAAATAGCTATTGCATTCTTTGTAACATTTTTCACGGACACACTTCTTCAACGTTTGGCTTTATTCCAATTATCGTTTAACGAAAGTCAATAATTATTAAAGAATTGCAATTGATCGGCCCCAGCCCAGCCCGACCTGAAGAGAAATCAGTGTCGGCCAGCCCATTCCCGGCCCGGCCCAAAGAAATAACAGTGTCGGCCCGCCCAAGCCCGGCCCGGCCCAAAGAAATAACAGAGTCGGCCCGCCCAAGCCCGGCCCGTGCAGGTCTCTAGTTGGGGGTTGTCCCATGTTCGAAAAAACTTATAACTACTGAATTATTAAGAAATATTATACTACATTTGCAGGACTGGAGTTGAGATATGAAAATACAGTATCTTCCTTGTCTCTACTTCATTCAATATTATTTTTTCTTTGTTTTATATTATTGCCTCTTATGATTATTTTCTTACGAGTAAAGCAGATAAAGAAAAATGCAAATAAATAATAATGAATGAAGTTGATGGAATGAGGAAGTTAAACTGATTTTCAAAATTTAAAAGGTATCTCCAATTTGGGGTATTGACTTCCACCTCCCTAATTTCAACTAAATTGTGATTGTCGGCTCTGGATCTGCCTCTGACAGCACAATAACATCCTTGGGGTGAGGCAAAGAGAATAAAATAAAATAGGAAAGCGACGGAATGACAAGTTGGTTACATATTTTAAGAAGTAACACTACTAATTTGCCCCCTGCCCCTAATTCAAGCATATGCGCACGCCTATGTATACATACCAATATTTACGCAAGCCAGGAAAAGCTTCTTGAAATTCTTAATAATCAAAATTTTCAATTTATCTTCTGGTAATTTTTATCGAGTGATTAACTGAGGTTATAATTCTTATCGAATATCGTTTAGTGTACATCCTTTGGATTGAATTGCTCCTGTTTCTGCAGTAACATAATATAAATTCATTGTGAACTATCTCTATAAAAGCAACTTGCAAACACAGATGGTACCATTCGGGAGGCAAGCACCAGGTTATAAACCAGAGTTTAGAAAATGTTTCTGAGGGTTAGTTCAAGTTTAATACTAAATTTTGAGAAAGATTGGGGCTCGAGCTAAAATTTTAAAAATTTATGGGGCCGGGGTCGGGCCAAAAACTTTTAAAATTTATCAGGCCCGGGCCGGGCTTGGGCCAATAATTTAAAAAACTTGTCGGACCGGGCCGGGCTCGGGACGAAAATCTCCAAAACTTTTCGGGCCGGGCCTAGGTATATTCGGGCAGGATTGGGCTCGGGCCGAAAAATTCGGCCCGTGCAGGTCTCTACCACACGTTCCAATATTTCGTTAAAACCAAGGACGGAGTCAGGGGCGGGCTGGGATGAAAATTTCACTGTGGAACAATTCCCCCAACCGGTCCCTTTCAAAAAAGCAGCCCCTATTTTTTTGTTATCCAATAATAATTTTATAGTTTGCAATTGGTCCTTTATAAATTAAGGAATATACCCTCTTGTAAATTAAACTATATTCAATTCGAGATAGGTTTACTTTGTGCTTAATATTCTCAATGTTCCTTTAGCACACAATCGTAACAATAGTATAGGTATTCTACTGTTTTAAGAGAAAGACTTTTGTGTATTTAGCTGTTTATTTTCAACTTCATACAAAACAAACTTTTGGGAGTTGGCTGGCTGTTATATATTTCAGCAAGCTTTATGAAGTTGTGAAGTGAATTAAAAATATGAGCACATAGCTACATTAATTATTTTGACTGCTCAATAGGCCTACATTTTTAGAATGTTTTACAGATATAGACTACATTTTTAGAATGTTTTACAGATATAGACTACATTTTTAGAATGTTTTACAGATATAGACTACATTTTTAGAATGTTTCACAGATATAGACTACATTTTTAGAATGTTTTACAGATATAGACTACATTTTTAGAACGTTTTACAGATATAGACTACATTTTTAGAATGTTTTACAGATATAGACTACATTTTTAGAATGTTTTACAGGTATAGACTACATTTTTAGAATGTTTTACAGGTATAGACTACATTTTTAGAATGTTTTACAGATATAGACTACATTTTTAGAATGTTTTACAGATATAGACTACATTTTTAGAATGTTTTACAGATATAGACTACATTTTTAGAACGTTTTACAGATATAGACTACATTTTTAGAATGTTTTACAGATATAGACTACATTTTTAGAATGTTTTACAGATATAGACTACATTTTTAGAATGTTTTACAGGTATAGACTACATTTTTAGAATGTTTTACAGATATAGACTACATTTTTAGAATGTTTTACAGATATAGACTACATCTTTTGATTTGATCATACTGTACTGTCTGAAAGTCTTTTAGATCTACTGGCAGCTTGAAATTGCAATGGACCGGCTCCTGTGGAAAGCTCCACAACTCCACTATGGCCAGTCCGCCCCTAGATGGAGTGATATACGTATATAAGAAAGCATTTCTATAAATACACGGCTTAAAATGTAACTGAGGAAGAGTTGAAAATATTCAAAAGCTTACGGTCATGAAAGAGAGTCATATGATACGGAAAGATCAAAGGGGGGCGTCATAGAACAAGACCTAATAGACTGGAGGATAAAACCTTAAACTCTGTATGAATGAAGACACATTGAGAACATTCCTGCTTCTGAATCAATAAGCAATAGTTCGTTTTCATTAAAACCAATGATGAGAATCCTGATTTTCTAGAGTTAAGTGGATACTCACTAGTGTTCCTGTATATTTATTATTTACTAGATAATTTTATATACTTTCACTTTTGTAAGTAAATAATAAATACCTTGTTCGTTTTCATATTTAATCTTCTTTTATTTCTGTTCCTGCAACATAATGGTAACCAACATTTGGAATATATGTTGAGGCTTTCGAATATATGCTTATTAATTTCCTCTAAAGTAACCCACATGCTTCATATTGTTAAACTAAGTTATCAATACATCAAGAATGCGAGTTCCACTGATAAAGATTGAGGACATTAGAAAAGAGTGGTCTACTATTTCCACAATTACGTGCACGCATGGAGAGCGCACTCGCGGCCGTTTGGCCTATTTGTCGGACAGGTTCCACCAAACAAGGCACCCTGCCCGTAGTTCCTCGATACTGGATTGTATCCTTGTGCACACAGACTAGAATACATACAGACGAGCAACTTTCTATATGCACTATTGAAATCAGTTTGGATCGTCTGCACAGCGAAAGAACCAATCAACGTTGTCAGTGGGCGGGATCAGTGTCGTCGTGTGTGGATGGCGCTGCCATCGGTCTTGGAACGTGACGTCATGGGTTGTCATAGTAACCGGCAGATTGTTTTCGTCTGTTTCGAATCTCAGTGTTAGATGTAGTGCAGAAAGACCAGATAAGCTAATGTTAACTTTTCTTGTACTGTCTCTGGACCGGAGGTTCCTTTCCAACTTTTTATTTTTATATTAACAGATTTTTCTTTCTTTTAAAGAGTTCACATTGAAAATATCTAAGTTCCAGCAGTTCAACAGATAAAAAGCTGTTCCCCAAATGCAACTAAAAGACCGAAAGAGTAATAGTTACTTTCGAAATTTCCACGTAGGTGACGTCAGATCGACTGGTTAGTTCCGTCGTCGCGTATTAGAGGCGGTACTGTCGCCAAGTTTCCAGTTTTTCGCTGAGTTTGTGGTCTGTATATTCTAGTCTGTGCTTGTGCACATAGTGCATCGTCAGAATTTGTCCCCTAATTCTGACTCGCCTAAGCGATGTAACCTCCATTCTCTGAGGGAGTGGGATACGTCCACTGCGCGGCCAGACCGAAGTCCTAAGTGCCTACCTACTGGTTGAAGCAAACTGCTAGCGAGTCAGTCCTACCATGCTCAGCTGCAGGCATGGCACCCAAGCGTTATAAGGCAAATTGAGGACAGCCACATTTACGAATTGTAGCAAATGTTGACATTTTCTTTCGCGTTTTCTCGAAAGTGCATAACTGAGGGTTACCATTTTCTTGCCCCAAGGGGCTGATTCGTCAAGCAGGGAAGAAGACATAAGCCAGGAGGAGAGAAACATTTTTTCCTGCATATCACTTGCAACCCTCTTTAAAATAACGTCCCCGTTCTATTTATCAGGTGTAAAGAGTATTGTCACATGTCATTTTCAAGAGTTTCAATCAGACCGGTTATTTTGGTAGTTATGATACAGCCCCCTCAGAAAATACTGGATCCGACTCTGGCTATATATGTATTGAAATTCTTACAGAGTGGCACGCAAGAGAGGTGAGATCTCTATTACTGCGTTAACGTGGTCCATTGTCAAGTATAAATCATACACAGAACAATACTTATTTTATTGGTCAAGAATTTATTTCTTTAATAAAAGATACAAAATGCTTTTTTAAATTTGATTCATCTTTGCTTCAACCTTTCGCTTCTTTGTGGAGTAAAAATTAAGTTTTGTTTTTTCAAATCTTAAACTGTTAAAATTCGTTGTCTCATATCCATGCTTTAAAAAAGAAGATTATTGGTCTTATACGTAATTATATATCAGCATTAAGCAAAACTAGCACATAAAAATAGGAGACGCGTTTCTGTGTATTGCTTCTCGTATCTACTACTCTCAAACCCATATTTCTTGAATTCTTCTGGGAGTCGCCCTAGAATCTTGATTTGATCAAAGTTTGAAAGAAACAGAAGCAAGTCATCTTCAGTTTCTAAAACCCGTCCCGAGTCTATCCAAAATATTTTCAAATGTTGTCGTGGAGGCACGTTACAAATCTTATTCACAAAGTCCTTGGATTTGTTTTTCAGGACCATGACGAAAAGTTCTTCAATATTGGGTACTCTATGTAAAAGATTCATAAGATCGTCTTCAGCAACGGATGCTTGTAGTTTGACAACTGTTAAAACATTGTTTTGTTGAGGTGAATATATAATTTTCAGAGTATCATATATGCTGACAATAGAACATTGATTTAAATTTGAACAATACTTGAACACACAAGACACATCTAGCACTTGGTTACCCAGCGGAAAAGGAAGACCGATATGGGATAATTGAAATTTCTTGAGATTTTTTCCTTTGTTTCTGAAATATTGAAAGACCTTATTACCTAAATTACCTTTAATGTTTCGAGTGTCAATAATTAAGGATTCTAGAGATGGAAAATTGTTAATATCCGCATCTTCTGATATGTCATCAAATTCTATTGCCTCCAATCTTGGACAGAGTTTCTTGATTAAATTGATATTTTCGGAAGTCACAGATCTCAGAATTACTTTCTTCAATTTTAACTCTTGACTTTGGTTTAACTGAGGGTGCCATTCTTCACTCAACAAATATGAAAATAGATAATCCAAATTTACATCCAGAATCTCTAGATTCTCCAGCAATTCCAACAGTACTAGCTGTTCCTTATATGAAGAGTTGGACACTGTTGTCATTGCGAATTTACGTAATGTAGAACACAGGGGACTTTTTGTTCTTGAATAACTTTTGGCTGCATTTTCATCAACTACGGGTATAAGTTTCCTGATTGGTGGGAACACGCCTGGTAGTTTCCAGAAAGTGCTCTTCCATTCACTATTGTCAGTGTTATCAATTTCATTTGCGTCTCCTAATTCCGAAATATTTTGTGTTAAAAAGTTAATGCCAGTTTCTGTAATTAATGAGTTTGATACATCCAGTTCCCTGAGATTGTGACACTCTCTTCCAACAGCAGCGAGAATTTCATCCGTACAACAACTTTGTAATTCCAGTTGGGTCAAGTTCACAGCTGAAGAAAGCGCGTTTTTCATAAATTCATAATTCTCATTCTTAAACAAATTTTGTTCCGGTACAAAAGATTTTAAACTTATACTATGTATATTGGTGCTATTTTCGTTTAGTAATTCCAACATTCTAGTAAAATCGACAGGTGATGTGCATTTTTTAAATGTAAGATCGATGTTACGAACACGATTTTGAAGGAAAATTTCCAGTAAATATAAATCTTTTGGATACATATTCACTTGTTTTAAATCTTCATCTTCACCATCAAAAGGGAAAATGAACTTGTCGTTCTTTAAAATAAAATCAGTCAGTTCTAAATATACAGTTGTAGGCAGCTGAGCATAATAATCACGAATAGATTGTCTTTCTTCGTAGAAATCAGATATTTCTTTAGCTGACTTCGGGCATTTGGAGAGAACTGATTGTAATATAACGGAGTGAAGAATTTCTTTTAGGGGTGGGGGTTTTCTGAACCAAGTCATTTTTTAAAAAATATTGTACTTGAGGAACCTGAAAAACAAGAAACAGTAGTAAGAAATCCAAATCATGCTGTGGTGAATATAAATAGTTAACTATAAAATTCTACCATCATCCTGCAAAGATGACGTTTCGGTGGGATGATAGGTCTGTTCGTGTCACCGGGTTGGATCGGGTCTGAGAATCGAGACTCAGACCCGGATAACCTGGATAAAAGTGACCCTGAAACCCATGACTCATTATATCACAGCATAGTGGATTTAGATTCAATGTCTGGCTCGAGCTGATGTTGTTCTGAACATTCGTTACATTGTAGGACAACGCCGCATGTTGCCTCAGTGTTACAAAAGTGCTAAACTCCTATTCAACAAAGAAAGATGTCTAAATGTGCATAGAATAAAGGAGTGGATTACAACATGAGAAATAATTAGTTATTGAATAGATATATGAGGAATTTCATAGCCTCTAATGTGCAATAAAGTGAAGCTTTAGAAATTCTCAGAAAAGAAATAACTAATTAAACAGTGAAATAAGATAAACGTCTGTGCTTTTGGAATGGTACCTTTGGTTCTTATGATCATATTACTGGCAGTGTTTCTTCCAGACATGTTTTTTGGGGGGCACTGCCTCCCGGAGCTCTAAGAGTGTTCCCCAGACGAGAGCAAAATAATACGTCTATAATATAATAATAAAATAGTACCAGAAGTGCCCCCCGGAATTCTACGTGTGTCTCCCCCCGGAATATTTTTTTCTGAAAGAACGACTGATTACTGGCACATGTTTGTCCTGTTTCCACTAAACTAGTTTCTACACCATTCAAATGAACAGAACAATATCATTGAGCCCACATATCACACTACATAGCTGCGTCCACATTGCATCCGCATACTTTAAAAAAAAAAAAAATAGCTGCCGAAAGAGAAAACACCTCACTCCGCCTCGTTATTAGATGGTTAGGGACACTTTTACATTTGATGTCTTCTTCCTCTTAATTGGTATCGTGGAGATTAAGCACAAGGGGGACTTCGGAATATCTGTGAAGGTAAGTAACTCCCTCTAAAAGTCATTTTTACTTTCGTGCCTAAGGCCGTTCTACGACTAAACGAACAATCATTTGATTGCTTTTGAAGCATAACACAAACTCTTGAAATCAGAATAAAGTTTACGCACTTAACGTAAAATATGTTGATTAAATTTATATGATAAAAAATACTTTTGAAAACTTGTCACGTCTACAATTCAAATTTTCTCACTACCGTTTTTCCGTAGCTCTAACAGAAAATGCATAAACTGTATCAAGTCACGTTGGTAGACAACTTACTGGCGTGTTTACTTCAAAGCATCATGTATCAGGAAATATTTAAGAAAAATTGAATTTTAGTAAATAAAAAATACTTACTTGTACATTATAATTTTAAACCATCTTTCACACATGTTATATCTATAACAATGCATCCTTATTGTTGTATAATACAACTGTAGTAGTTTTGTTTTAACAATTTAGGGCAAAGTGGGGGAATCGTGCGCGGCGGGTAATTATACGCACCGCAATTTCTCATATTTGGAATATCATTAGCGACTCCAGTGAGGTGTTGGTTCCTAAGTGCTTCCAGGCGAAACACTGCAGACACGGTCCAGTGTGTTCAGTGTTGATGAGGAGTGAGCTAGACGAGACGGAAGAAAATTCCTACGTTTTGTTATTAGCTGTGTAAAATAAGGAGGTAAGCCTACATTTTGTAACTTATGAGATGACATTAAAGTAGGTATAGTGCTAAAGGAAGTTCCTTCCTTAGAACATACTATAATGAGATTGCCCTGTCACTCAATGTCCCACTGTTGCGAATAAAGTTTATTTCGACGGCACACGTATAGTGTAATGGTGCGCGTAAATGCGTATGATTCAAATATTGTGGAACAAGTTCTAAGTTCATTCTTCATCATTTTTCATTACAGATGTCGCGCAGGTACATTAGGAAAACAACAAAAGAATTCCTATTCACAAGAAACTTTTGCAAAATGCTGTCGATGCAATACGGAACGATGCCATAAAGTATTAGAGAAGTAGAAAGACGTTACAACATATCAGAATCAACATTGAGAAAATACTTGATACTAAACCGACCATCCCTACCAAGATTAGACAGGCATTCAGTCCTTTCCAAAGAAGTAGAGTTAGAACTAAGATACTATGTGTTTACTCTGAGTAAAGTATTTTATGGCTTGACACCGAAAGAGCTTAGGCGTGTGGAATTTCGATATGCTGAAGAGATGAAAATAAAGAATCATTTTAACAAAGACGTAGAGTTAGCAGGGAAGGACTAGTTATATGGGTTCCTACAGTGATATCTCGATGTTAGAGTGAGACAGCCTGAGGGAACAAGTTTGAACAAGATTACCGGAAGTTAGGAAAAGCGTTTGTTAAAAAAAGACCTCTTATCAATATCGACTACTATTTCAGACTAATTTTAATAAAGTGTAAATTACAACTGCATTCGTGTTTTCATTAACCTTCGGATCTCCATATTTGCTGCGCACCATTACCCAGCCTTCTGCGCACAATTACCCCACAGCGTGGAATCATGCGAGCACACACCTATCTTGTTTTATTGCAGTATAATTTCCCTATGTTTAATTATAGACCTATTACTGTATGACAGTACAGTGGGGAAAGAACCTATTCAGGTAATTACTATTTCGTTGTCCTCATTGTCAACACCACACGAACGTATTAGGCTTAGGTGCGCACAATTCCCCCACTTTCCCCTACTTTCCTAAACATCTATTTTCATGAAAAGGAACATAACACATTGTATTTCTTCAATATTATTCGCGTTTAACGAAAAATCAAAGACGAGACATATACCAGTCAACAGATTTCATCAGCTGTGCATAGTGATGTGACTGAGCGTATATCTCATGCTCATTTCTCTAAATAGATGACAGAAACCAAACTTGTTTTGTAAGCTTAGAGAATGATCATATACGGATAATTGTGCCAGTTCACTAGTTTACACACCTTCGTTACTTGCAAACTGAGGAGGCACGTGAATAAAAGACGTGACAGCCATTAGGCCTAGAAAGCTCGTTATAGAGCTCTTTTTTGTGGGCCTCAGCAGCTACAAGACTAGACGAGACTATAGAGCGTCCCACTCTTAGATTGCAGTACAGAGTAAATGGAGCGCGCTGTTGCCACATTTCTTCCGCCGTATGTTTTCCTTCGAAGAAAGAACAAGAAAGACAGAAAGAGTGATGAGTCTGTAAATATATCCTTCTTAAATGCATATATTTTCAACTCTTTTGTCATTCCAATCGCACAAATTCATTTAGAACGGGGAATTGGAGGGTACGAAATAGTCTAACAATTGTGCTAGAAGTTTTTTTTTTTTTAAATGATGGTTTATAAATCGTTGCAATAAAATTTTGATGGAAGCAATACGAAATCGAGAGAACATATGCAACGAATAGAAAACATATGATTGAAATAAATGGCAGGCTAAACAGTTCCACACACAAATTCCCTGCACCGATTGTGCGGCAAACTAAGGAATAGCAATGGGTAAGATGAGGGTAATACTTCCATCCCCGAAGTTGGAAGTTGGATAAGAGTGAAAACTAGAGTAGGGTGATAGTGATAAGTGACGAGAAAATGTGACGTACGAGAACGCTCATTCGTCTGTGTACGCAAAATATCCGCTAATCCAATTCCGTTTGTCAAACAAGTTACATCATAAAGTATATTGGGAAGGCGGCTTCTCCCCACTTCCGATGTTTAAGACTGTATCATGTAGGACGTGCTAGAGGGTATGGTGGCAGGAAAAAGAGGGAGGGGACGAAAAGAGACTACAATTACTGGACGATATCAAAATAGAAAAATCATGCGTGAAGACGAAGAGGTTAACCGAAGACCGTGGATTATGGAAGCTTCTGAGTTGCAGCAAGTAACCTGCCAATAAAATGTGGTGATGATGATGATGATAATAAATGCAATGGTGAATAGGAACTGAACTTCCCTAGATTCTATACTCACTTCTGACACCTCAGACACATAATATCAGTCTGGAAACAGAAGAAGAATGAAAATAAACCCCAGTATATCCGTTCTAAACAAACGCGCAAGTTGTGACTTTAAATCACGTATAGAGACAGCCAACAAGATACAAATCATTGGGCGAGGAAACAAAACCAAACAGAATTATCAAACCCTGCTTCCTAAAGAAGCATGAAAGGGAAAGAATAGAGGTCTTTCATTCTGCTTTGTGAGCTCATAAAGTTATTTGTTATGAACGCTTTTGTCATTTTCATCCATTTATTCAAAGTAAATAAGAGAAGTGGAATTGCAAACGAAACCAACTTTTATTGTCACTCAAAATTGTCAGCATCTGAAACAGCATTAAGGACTACATGCGAACCATAAATGAATCAATTACAAAACTAATAACTTTTTATCACCAGGAATGAGGAGATTTATTATTAATAAATATTTGTCATGTGCTTGCGTGCGTGCAACTCAAGGAAAACGAGCGAAGTAAGTAGTGGAACGTAAGATTGAGTGGAGTTTTGACGCAATGTTTATCGTAGGTGAGGTCCAGGATTCGAATTTGTGAATATGCTTCCGTTAAGCAGTAGATTCGTGCTCGCATACCGTCAACAGTAAACACTCATCGGTATAGCACAATACTCTACATCAGTAACTTTAAAACAAACATTATAAGGAAAATAGCATCGACAAGATTTATCACTGCTTTTCTTCTGGTCAGATGCGCACGCTTTGCAAAGTTGATGCTTAACACTAAAAGTCATAAAACCTAAATGAAGAAAGATATTGACCTGCGAATTGTTTTAAAAATAATTTCAATCTTTTCTCAATATTTTTCTCGCTTTGCACCTCCATCTAACCTGAAAAATAAAAAAGTTTCTCACTAGTAAACTTTTTAAATATTGCATTGCAACAGTATTTGCACTTTTCTTACATTTTATTTTTTATTTTAAAATTCAAAAAGTTTTTTTGAATGCAAACTTTTCCAACATTGACACCAAATATGGTGTTAATAGCTGTATAAGTTTCAACGTTGTATCTCTTAGAGTTCCGAACTTATGATGATATATTTAACGCGACGTTAGAATTTGCCATTAGCAAGATTTCACTCTTTCAATTTATTTCAATACTTCAAAATTCTTCTCAATGTGAGAAAAACATTATTTGATAGAGAATACAATGTTCTACAATAATTTATTCGTACCTAGTAAAATAAACTATTTCTAAAATTCAGGCTAAGTTTGGCAACAATGGGCATAAGGAAAAGCATTGCCATTTACTCCTGTACTGCAATCTAAGGGTGGGACGCTCTATAGACATTTCTCGTGTCTCGTCTCGTCTCCTCTTGCAAACGAGACGAGACGACCATATCTTTTCGAGACGAGACATGCTTTACACGAAACAAAACGAGACAACCTGAAGTCTCGTCTCGTGGCAACCCTAGCCATTGAAGACTTTCGTGGTCTAGCTCTAAAGGCTATCATGAGATCGTTATGAAGTTCACATGAGACCAGAAGGAAATAATATTATTTCAAGCAAAAGAAGAATTATAAAAGTCAGTTCACCTATGTCGAAGTTATACGCGGACATACGCATATTAAAGTCGGTTATTACGGTTTTCACACCGCACTCATTCAGGTGTTTCATGGCCTAGCTCCAAAGGTAGAGGCGTAAATAAGGGCCCCGCAGATCCCGCATTCCGGGCTTCCCAGATCCTACAGTAGGACGTAGAGAAGGGCCCCACTACTCGCTGTCTGCGGGAGAGCCCCCCACACCTTTAGTTACGCCACTGTCCAAAGGCTATTATTATATCCTGATAAACTTTATGTGGGACCATCGGGAAAGTAAACTCTTCCAAACAAAAAGAATAATCAAAATTTGTGCACTTATACCGAAGTTATGTGTGAACATAGACACTGTTACGAGTCGAATTGATTACCTCTTTCTTTTAGTGAGTGCAAAACAAGTGTATCGGAAATAAAGTTCTAAATACTAGCGGAATATTACTGCGATCATAGTGACTGCTTCACTACTACTACTACTACTATTGTCATAATAATAATAATAATAATAATAATAATAATAATAATAATAATAATAATAATAATAATAATAATAATAATAATATTGTTTTTCCTTTAAGATTGCTGCTCACAGAACTTCTCATCTCTTCAACAAGCGTCACCTTTTTCTTTATAAATAAATAACTGATAACTACAATACAAAATAAAGTAAATAATTAATTTAAAAATTATATTAGCTGTTTTAATAAATTTGATTCGCCACCTGCATTATGTGAAGTATTATCTCAATCATCATTTAGTTGCAGAGTTAGGCTAACAGATGGCAGAGCAGTGTAGTTGACTCTTGGAACACAAACTTTTATTTTCACCGTTAGATGTCAGGAGTATAAGCAAATTGAGCCATGCACTAGAAGAGAACTTGGATATATTCCATGTCTGACGTCGCCTAACGGAGCATCGCATTCTTACACGTTGAGAGTAGACGAAATCAAGGAATGCCAACACGACAAAGTTCAAGTGTACATTGAAAGGAAGTACTTTATTGATAAGATTAAACGAAATAATTACATAATCGAAAGTGTTGCGTAAAGATAAATTAAGCGACTATTTGGCGGCAATATATATTTGGTGCAGATGAAATTATTGGAAATTATTAGTGCGGATTTAGACGAAATCGATCAACTATCGACTAAATATTTATCATTCGCCAAATACCCGAAAAAAAAAAGTGGGAATACAATACCCCGGTACATCAACTATTTATTGAATTTAGAAAGGCGTACGACTCAGTTAGGAGAGAAACATTATACAACGTTCTTACAGTACTTGGAATACCGAGAAAGCTAATTAGATTAATTAAGATATGTTTAAATGAATCCCAAAGTAAAATCCGGGTAGGAATTTTTTTGTCCCACAAGCTTTCATGTCGAAAATGGCCTGAAACAAGGAGATGCGTTGTCACCATTATTATTTAACTTTGTTCTGGAATACGCTATAAGGAAAATCAAAGATAGCAACCAGGGCCTAGAGTTGAACAGTATTCACCAGGTTATGGCATATGATGATCATGTAAATTTAATAGGGTATGATAGAACAACAATAGAAAGAAATACAGAGTCCTTATTAAACGCTTGCAGGGACATGGGTTTAGAAGTAAATGCAGAGAAAACTAAATACATGAAAGTGCGTCGGGAACGTAATACAGCAAATTATGGATGTGTTAAAATATTAAATAATACTTTGGTAAAGTGGATAGTTTCAAATATCTAGGATCAATATTAACAGAGGAAAATCATATTCACGAAGAAATTAAATGTCGACTAAAAGCAGGGAATTCGTGTTACTATTCGGTTTAAAATATCTTGTCGTCGCGAATTTTGTCGAGGAATTTGAAGCTTAAAATATACAAAATTATAATATGTATGGTTGCGAAACATGGTCACCTACTCTGAGGAAAGAACATAGACTGAAAGTATTTGAGAACAAGATTCTGAGACGAATATTCGGACCCAAGAGGAACGGGAATGGGGAATGGCGAAAACTTCATAACGAGGAACTACTTAATTTATACGGTTTACCCACTATTGTTAGGGTCGTCAAGTCTAGGAGGCTTAGGTGGGCAGATCATGTAGCTAGAATGGAAGAAAGTAGAAACGCTTTCAAAGTCTTTACTGGAAGAGCAATCGGAAAACGACCATTAGGAAGACCTAGGCGCAGATGGGAGGAAAATATTAAGATGGATCTCGCAGAGATTGGAATACAAAGTAGAAACTGGATGCAGTTAGCTAATGATAGAAGTCAGTGGAGAGCTTTTGTGAACGCGGTATTGAACCTCCGGGTTCCATAGGCCATAGAGTTAGTTTTTAGTTATATACAATCCAAACCACATGATATCCCATCAGAAAGCAAACCTGGGTTCCCTGTGCAGTAGCGTAGCTAGAATTTTTTCGGGTGGGGTCAATGAAGGACCCAAGAAAATTTTGAGGGCCATATCCAATGAATGAAAAATTTGATTCAGATAAGTTATATATATAGGGGATGGAAAAAATATGGAAACACTTATAAAGAGAGATAGCCATTTCAAACACGATTTGCGTTTGAATGGAAAAAAGTGTCACTGTGGTTACTGAGGTATACAACCTGACCAATCGTACAAATAGGCTAGTTAGAGTTCAGCGATCGGTCCGTGCAGGTTATCGTGATTCAAGTCCGAGCTGACCGAGTTTCAAAGAGGGCAAAGTGTGGGTGGGTGCGCGTACGGTGGGGGCTTCTGTGACAAAAGTAGCGGAAATGTGTGGTGTATCAAGAGAGACAGTCTCGTAGATCATGACTGCCTTTGAGTGTTCCGGAAAAATCACATCAGCGAAGCACCAGCGTGATCGCAAGTGTGTGGACAGACGTACATTGAGTAGGATTTTGACCAAGCTGATCACCACGCCGCCAAAAGTCATAGCTGAGCTGAATACAATGCTTACAAACTCTGTTAGCATCAAAACAGTCAGAAGAGAACTCCATAAGCAGGGTGTTTATGGCAGATCTGCAATTCCCAAACTACTCGTGACTGTTGACCATGCTGTTATATGGAGACAGTGGTGCATCGCCCCTAAAAAGCAGGAAGGAAAGGCCAGAAGAACAACTTTGTCATATTTCGATGGCAAATGTCTAGTTTGTTTTCACGGGGAAACCCTCTATATCTGTTTCTGGCTCTTGGATTTCAAGACTATTTTGTTTGTACATCTCCAAACATTCTTGATAAATTTGTTCGAAGGTTATTCGTTGAGAGTCATATTCTCCAAACCTCATCTTCGACAGCGTTTGAACTAGTGCATCTACAAGAATCAAACCTTCCGACATGTCTGCGTCTACTTGAGATAAGGTGAAGCTCAAGGTTATAGCATGGCAGCAGTTATGTCAAATTTTAGGAACCCGAAAACGTTCCCTCTTGTACAGATCACACTAACTGGCCGGATGAAATGATGGAAGTAAATAAATATCACAAGTTCCAGATTTGTTTCAATACTTCATAATAACCTAAATAGTTATTTGATAGATAAACTGTAATAGTATCGGTAATAATAATAATAATAATAATAATAATAATAATAATAATAATAATAATAATAATAATAATAATAATAATAATAATAATAATAATAATAATAAAGTAAAAAGTGAAGAGACAAATGTCGCACAGAAACAGGAACTGAACTCCAACAGGACACTGATTTACCGTCCAGGTCAACTTTAAATTTCAAGCCTTGCTCTTGGAGCTTCAGTTTCACTTCAAAGTAAATCGCCAATAATTGTCATCTATTCTTAAAATTTCGGGAAAATGTCTCGATTTCACGTTCTCAAAATATGGTAGCCTAACCAGTGACGAAACTAGACATTTGGTGCTCAGGGCAACTTTTACGATTAGCATCCTTTTCATCTACATCTACGCAAAATAACACATAGATTAATTTGCTGGTGCCCGGGGCAACTGCCCAGGTTGCCGCCTCTTATTTTGATCTGGTCGCAGTTCAATTATTTTTGGTTACTTTTACCCTTGAAATCTAAAACTGAGTAATGAATTTGCCTTTACTTCATTAGAAAGATAAAAATGAAGCTAAGAGGGGAAATGTGTTTTTTTTGTTTTCCTAATATGAAACTATGTTAGAACACACATTTCAATAGGAAATCCTTACAGCAAAAGAAGTATAGTGGCCTTTTTCTTCCCTTCTTTCGTTTGCTTATCTTCTCCAGATTTTAGAATTTGGCGTGAATTGAAATACACAAACACTTCAAACCTACACCTAATAGCTAAAGCTCAGGGATAGAACACCGACTTCAGATTCAGAAGATAGTGTGATCGATCTCTCATGGATAAATATTTCGACTTGGGAGTTCACCAAGATTCTTCACCGGTGTAACTAGAAACAACGGCGCAAATCTGTCTTCAACATTGGGGGGCGGGGGGCAGATAAGACCGTTCCTTTTTTATTTATTTTTTATTTTAGCGATGTTCAAAATATTTACGAAGTAGATAAAGAATGCTGTAGGGGAACAGAGTTGTCTTCAACATTGGAAGGCTGGCAGAAATGAGGCTTATTCTGAGAGGACGTAAATTTCATTTCACTTTCCTTTGTGGCAGTCGGGCACAAATCACCACATTTCTCCTGAAAAAACACATTTAAAATCGGATTATTGGGGGGACAGTCCCCCTCAGTTCCAAGATTGGAGGGAACATGTCCCCCTCATCCTCCCCGGAATTTGCACCAGTGACTAGGAAAATGTTTATGGCTCAACTGACTCATTTCCCTCATTTCTATCCTCTGAGCCTCGGATGTTTCAAAGTCTTGAAATAAATTCAAATGTAGTTGAGGTAACTTAACGCTACTATCCTGTAGTCGATGATAAATTAATATTTTAAGACTAGATGTAAAGGAGCGACATTAATTTGTATATCCTGTTGAAAATTCATATCACCATTAATTTACTGTTCTGCAGAACTCGTACAATGTACTTTTCTAAGAAATGCTTAAGCATATTTTGACGAAGAGCAAATATAAATCTGCGATAAAATTAGGTATTCAGTGACTGAACTCGCTGAATGGAGTATCTGTGGACCAGTCCCACAAACTCCTGATATTTCTTTGATTACTAAACATCAGATAACAGGTTGAGTAATTATCACTTTTACACAAAACATTACTTCCGCTACCAAGTTGTATCATCTCGTATCTTGCCTGATGGTTAGTAATTAGGAAATTGTAACACTGGCTCTGTGATAAACTTCGGAATTTCTCTATGTAGTAGCATTTTAAGGATTAAGCAGCAGTTGAAATTGCTTAAAAGAAAATACTTCTGAGCGATTCATTTACAAAGAATCATTGATATTTACTACATTTCCCCAGGATTTAGTTAGTAGTGTAGGTCCACCAAGCGCTGACTCAGTTTTCCTCGAGATCGCTAGTATCGCTTCTTAACATCGTAACAGAAGGTTTCTACTGAGTTGCCAACGGCCAAGAGCGTTAGGAAACTAGACGTGTTAGAGACAAGACCAGAAAGTAATTGTAAAAACCAGTATCAGAAGCAAATAGTAGAGTTTGGTAGTATTTAGTATCTTATTTTTCTCAAACGATTCAGATACGAACAACAGAGAGAATAATTATTTCAGAAATAATAAAAACTGCTCTCTTCTTTTACTATATATTAAACAAAAAGGCTCGATATTAAGATTCTTTAAAATTGTTATTATTACTATTATTACCAAATTATTTAATAGATACTGTGCATTTGTTTTACGTCGCCATAATCAATGAAAATTAATTACTTAGTGTATGCATTATAATAAGTAGTGTATGAAAGGTTCTTTCTCCAGTGCAAGTGTAATGTTTTTACTCCAGTGTATGCTATTTGTAAGTAAGCATCTCATATTTTAGTATGACTTTCAACATTGAAACGAATAAGAGTGCGGACTGATTTTGCTTTTTTTTTTTTCTGGTTCTTTGTCAAAAACAAAGAATATAACCAGATAAGGGACAGGTGTTAAAAGGAACGTTCAGATAATGAGGTTAATGCATGCACCTCACAGATTTCAGTGACTTAAAGCCTGTGACAAACATCTTGGCATTTCAGCTAAACGAATAAAACACAAGATCTGGCGCGACGTTGCCAAGTAGTAAAGGGGTGTGGCTATGGCTAAGGAGACAAACTACAGCGCGATCAGGTGACAAAGGATAGACGTGGGTGTGTACAAAATAAACGTGGCAATATCGTTGGCCTCGCATTTGCTAGCAACATTTAAAGGGAACTTGGAGCGCCGCCTTCAAATGCCAAGATGTCACGCCGTTTAGATTTTGCTGTCCTACAAACAAAAACGAGCCTGGAACTGTTTTACTCGAAACGCAGTCTATTGCAACATACGGTATCCTGCAGTTGGTAACGCGGTTGTCGAGCGATGTTTTGAGTAGTTTCGCTTGTGGTCACGATCCACTCACCGTGTGTCGATCTATAGCAAGGTTTCTCAACGTGTGGGGCGCGAAAATAAGCGGAAGAGATAAATATAATCAGAATCTAATACCGGAAACTTTTTAAAATATTATTTTGAAGTTTTGTTCTGAGAGGATATATATATATATACTTTTTATTTATACTGTTAAGAACAAGAAAAAAATAGGTCTACCTTACATACTACACATTTTCAACAGAATGCAGAGTTGTTTAAAAACCAATTTAAATGATTGAGAACTACATATTGAGATATCAGAAAAATAGAAATGCAACAAAGCCTGCATGTTGAAATACAATTAAAATTGAAAGCTAATAAGATGCCCGAGCATGGTTGATTTCACTAGTAACTAAAAGTAACGGCCTCTCGAAAATTAAAATACTCAAGAACTTTTTTAAAAACTGCCTAAGTCTTATTAACGAATATTAGAAATCACTTTGTTTTTTAAATCATACGACCCAAAATTAAGGGAGTTACGAAGTTTTAATATTTTCAAACGGCCTCCATTTTGAAACAGTATGATGGATCGGACTCGCACTCGATATTTGTAATATGAATGAACTGACCAAATTTGGTTTTAATTCAGGGGTGCCCACAAGGGGGGGGCTATGACGCAAACTGTGTCATTGAAATATTTGGGGGGTTAAAAATCTATATAAATATGTTTGAAGGGGTGTAAAAATTAATCGAAAAGTTTTTTTTTTTTCATGGAAGAACACCTACGGATAGACAATTGAGGGGGGGTGCGTCATGGACATGAGGGGGGTGGGCACCACTGTTTAATTCAATCACTTTTAGGGAAGTTACTGTATCCGCTGTATACTAAGAAATGGATTCTACTATTATAGAAATAGATGAGTATCGTGAGAACTCTGCAATAGGTATATTTAAAATCCCATACAAACTTATTATAAACCAGAAATTATAAGGGGGGTCGCTGGCAAGAGAATATGATAAAATGGGGGTCGTGATAGGAATTAGGTTGAAAACCACTGATCTATAGCAAATCTCACTCTGTGTGGGGGGCATTAAGGGGTCCAAGAAATTCAGCAAGGGGGAATGCCCCCCCAGACCCTCTCTTGGATCCGCCACTGTCCCTGTGACAACAGTCTTTATTTATAGACAACAAACTTCAGTACAGGTGCGATCATTGGTGTTTATGCGGAAAAGGGAGCAAGTAAGAGCAGGTGATTCCCTCTTACAGGATAACCATAATTCTAACGTATTTAAGGGTTGCTTCCGGGCTTAACCCCCCCCCTACGAAATTTTATACACCATATTAAAGTAAGTGAAGAGTGACCCAAAAAACCTTTCACATTTTAAAAGTTAATAAAACAAAACAGAAATACTGTATATGTTAGATATAGACACTTGTTTATTCCAAAATATAAGAGGGTATTGGAAAGAGTTTGTAACTATTCTGTTCTATTGCGTGTTGAAATTACAAAGCAATTGATAATAGAATTATTGTCAATAATACGCAACAAAACATCCCACTTTTTGATCGGCTGTAGTGCTTACCATGGAGGAGAAAGAGAAGTGTGGGTCAGCATTTCAGTCGTCCTTATGGTTCGGCTAGGAGCTCATCGCGCGTACGCAATCGAAATGTTTTTTCTTAAACAGCAGTTTTTTTTGCTTGTAGTACAAAGAGCTTTTAGCTTAAAGTTTGCTGTTCCACGTAGTGAAAATCTTCCTGATCGGAAGACTCTCTTGCACTGGGTCGAGAACTTCCGAACAATGTTCACCAGTTGGAAAATCGAGGCTATGGGACAATCTAATTTGCAGTCCACAGAACGTTTTGCAAGGAAGCATGCTGCAGCTGTTGTGCTTCCTACGGAGAGTCTAAGAACAGAACAAAGTAATTAAATACTGTATTCAATACTATTTTTTTTTCCAGTAATCAACATTTTATCTGCAATACTTTTTGTTTAAGTTGCCTTTCAAATGTGGAAGTTTTTTGGGGCGGTAATAATGTATTATAGTAATATTAGTACTTGCAGTTCTCTTTTAGTTTAATGTCACATGATTATGCTCTAGATATAAAGGAAATAGTTATGATAATGAATTAAATAGTAGAATGAAGAAAGTGGGAAAAAACTGGAGAACCCCGAGAAAACCCATGTAGCTGGTGTTCACCTCATTACAAAGCTCCCTTGGCAATAGCTGGGATCAAACCAGAGAGATGAGTAGTAGTAGTAGCCAGGGGTAAAAGTGGATTTGAAAAGATTGGGGGACGCATGACATCATGCCGTCCCCCGTGCCTATATTTGCCCATTGTATTTTTTTTTTTTTTAGAAAGTCGCGGGACGCCACAGAAATTGTCTGGAAGTGGGGACGGCATTTTCTCGCGTTCCCCCTCACTTTTACCCCTGGTAGTAGTAATATAAATTAGTAATACTAGTATTAGCTTTTTTAGGTTTAATGTCGTACCTTTGCGCATCGAACGTAGGAAAGACGAATTATAATGGTGGAATGGCGAAAGTAATGGGAAACAGATAACCCCAAGAAAACCTACGTATACCAAGTTTGTCCACCATAAGGCCCACTTGGTAGGAGATAGAGTCAAATCAGGGACCCCATGTGCCAAAGATGAGCTCCAGCACTGAGCAACCGCGGCCTTAGATAATACTAACATTTTAATAGTATAATAATAATAATAATAATAATAATAATAATAATAATAATAATAATAATAATAATAATAATAATAATAATAATACAAGGAGAAGTCAGAAAGTAAAGGGATGACAAAAGGTACATTTATTCTAATGATAGAAAACTGAAACGTACATTATTGTTCTGCACTTCAACGTATTTTCCCCTACGTTTCACAAGTATTTTGATTCTGTCGGGAAAAAACGCTTCAACCTGTAAGCAACTTTGCACCACATCAATGACTTCTGCATCGGTTGCATAATACTTGCTCACACTTTCCGAACATTTAGCCTGTTGTGTAAGATAGAATACGCTGAACCATGACTGATATGTAAAGTATTGGCAGTTTCGTCTACTGCGATTCGTCTGTTTTTCATCACCATACCCTCAACAACTTCCCTGTTCATCCCTGTTTGAAACAGTCTATTCGTTCGTAGATCTTGGGCTTCGCGGTAAACTGCTGTCACCATACTGCGCTTGCATTTGACCACGGCGAACTCCACTTAGTAAAATTCGCCGTGATTTGACGAATAATTCCCGCAGGTTTAACACTTTCCGCAAACAGTAGGTATGCGCACGAGACAAGATTTGAGGCTGTCTCGTCTCGAAAATGTGCTGTAAAAGTGATGTCTCGACTCGAAAAATGTATTCTTTTCTATTGGAAGAGCTGTGCCTCGACTCGAAATTTGTCAGGAAAATTCTGTCTCGAGTCGTCTCGTGCGCATCCCTAGTAAACAGAAAGTGAATCACTACCCTCATTTCCTGCTTGGTGGAGACCGCCAATGGAGCTGCCATGTTTAACGGTCTGTTACACTCTAACAAATAACGTGGGAATAAGAGTGACAGTGGGAATAAGAGTGACACATTGCATAGAAATGTTGCAAACGACACTAATTCAGCACCCAATACTAGCTGTGTTACCAAACCCTAGTGCGAGAAATTACAAGTCCCTTTACTTTTCGACTTCCCCTCGTAATAGAGTGCAGTAATAGTAGTGGTTGTAGCGATTAAATTCGTTTTTGTTAATAGCGTTTTTTTTTCTTTTTTTTTAAGATCTGAAACGGAATGGAAACCCATCACAGATAAAACAAACACATAGAAACGTCTCTTTCTCCCTTATCAAGTGAGACAAAATTTTATAGTTTGGAGAATGGGGAAAAAGAACAGCGTGTCCTTTTAAAAGCTTTGATAACAACATTTTCCCACAGTAGGGGTTGTTGTTTATAATCTTCGTCTGTTCTTTTTTTTATTCCTTTCTTTTTAAATAATAAAAAAAGGATAATAATTTTATCACGTGTGAGGAGATTAATGCCCACATGCTGATACAGACATCTTAGAAATAATAATAATAATAATAAAATTATCACACACACAGTATGTCTAAATGATTGTTAATGAAATATCACGCTGTAGGAAATTCTATTAGGAAATTTGTACGATGATTGATGGGTGGGAAATGTGATTATAAGAAGCATAAAACAGAGTACATAATAGATAGCTGGTTTGTCAGTTCTAAGTTGTATTATAGCATATTATAAGGAATGGTTACAGATATTAGTGGGTAAAGAAGCACGTTTGTCTCCGTTAAGAAAAGGTAAAATAACAATAAATGCAATTTAAACGTTAACAGTGTATTTTGCTACATATACATAACATAATTAAATAATAAGTTACTCAGAAAACTGTCAGGTATTTTATTGGCGAAGAAACTATATACTTTTCAGTACCACAGAAGTTTATATATATATATATGGTGTCTGAGAGAAAGGGAACAAGTCCCAGATTGCCGATTTTTAATTATCCACAGTTTCCTATGTAATGTTGAGTCCTTCCTCTGGAAAAACAGAAGTACATCTATTATGAATATTTCGACTGCTACTGGCGTCGATCAAAAGAGTGTATATTCAGATGCATGATATTGCATTTGAGAATAAGGGAATATATCTAATTTATACGACAGTTTTTCCCGCATTACTATCTGTCTATTAAATGACATGTTCCCCTTTTCCCATCAAACGCAACAGAACTGGAGTTCTTGTGTTAAAAGAAAACAAAGTTACCTTTTAAAAAAATACAAAAACAAGCACTGCCATAAGTGTGATCTTCTGCGAACCCACCTTAAATTCCAAAAAGCCAATGATAAAATAGAACAACTGCTTCGTACTTTACAGACCCATCAAGATAGAGGATACGGCGAAGTGTTCTCTTTTAATAGATAAAAATGTCTTCCAAGATCGAAGTTAGAAACATCAATTTCATTTTATAAAATTATTCTTTGGTCATACAATCTTACCATCGTGAAGGAGCTTCCAACAACTTTGTTTGTTGTATGTGACACAAAAGAATTGCCATACCCGGTGGCAATGAAATTGGTCCTTGTTAAAGAAATATGTAAAGAAAAATACACATGAAGAGACGTATATTGACACTGTTAGGAGTATGAGTCAGCGTTAGGAGTATGTCACTATTAGGAGTATGTGTCACCGTTAGGATTATGTTTGTCACTGTTAGGAGTATGAGTCAGCGATAGGAGTATGTCACTATTAGGAGTATGTGTCACCGTTAGGATTATGTTTGTCACTGTTAGGAGTATACTGTCACTGTTAGGAGTATGAGTCAGCGATAGGAGTATGTCACTATTAGGAGTATGTGTCACTGTTAGGATTATGTTTGTCACTGTTAGGAGTATACTGTCACTGTTAGGAGTATGAGTCAGCGTTAGGAGTATATCACTATTAGGAGTATGGGTCACAATTAGGATTATGTTTGTCACTGTTAGAAGTATGAGTCAGCGTTAGGAGTATGTCCCTATTAGGAGTATGTGTCACCATTAGGATTATGTCTGTCACTGTTAGGAGTATGCATGTCACTATTAGGAGTATGAATCAGCGTTAGGAATATGTGTCACTGTTAGGATCATGTGTGTCACTGTTAGAACTCTCCCAGACTCAGCTCGCTTTTTCGCAGATTTCTATGTCTAAAACAGCCCTTAAAACTGGTTCACATTATAATTAATTTATTCAAAATAAATTTGCACAACAATTTGTTCAAATTTACCTAACACGAATATTACCTATCATCGAAATATTAGCACATGCTTGTATCGGAAATCGAAGTCAAAAGTTATGTTTCAATAAATTTGATGAAACTCAATTTCTATTATAAGCCTTAATATAGACACTACGACATAACTCACTTCTCATTAAAAAAAAAAAAGAAAAAAAAGAAAGAAAGAAAGAAAACAATACAAGTGGCAGTTTATTTTTGGGATTGTGACAAAGTCTTCCAAAAACACCGTATTAAAAATTGGGTGGGATCCAGTTTGCTTCCCTGCAGCCTAACTTTATTCATATTTTCACATAGAGTTTGAGAAATAACCACATCAAAATATGATTTAGTTTAAGAGATTAAGAGTGAGAAAGTTTAGTGCGGTGTCCCAGACTTTGATTCGTCATACACTAACAATATTGCACAATTTCAATGGTAACTTCAGTTACAAAGTTCTCAAAATTTAGCTACCTTGTTAATAAACTTTGCCCTGATTCATCATTTTCCTTGTGTAATTTCTCATTCTTATACATTTCTGACACACAATTTCTCATTATTGTGATCTTGTGAACGAGTTTTAACGGAATCGCCAGATGATGGTAAAAACACGTGAAACAATTATTTAATCACAATTAGCATCGAGCTCAAATTTAAATTCAGACGGCGATAACAAGAGAAACAAACAAACAAACAAAAAAAATCCATATTTTAAGCTAACGCAGATGAGAGTCTAGAAGGTGAAAACTGTGGGAGCCAGCCAGAATCCAGATTATGCCAGATGTATTATGAGGTTATTATAAACTTCCAAAAATGGCATAAATTATTTTTTTAAATTAAAAAAAACTAGATGGCCTAGGCCCCTGCGGCCCAGAACTAGATCCGCCACTGACCGAACGTAGATACATTCTAAAGGAAATTAGTTATTGAAATTATTTTACACTCCAAGGGGTATATTTTCCGTCATACTCTTGGAGTAAATATAATAAAAAGGTAATCATAGTAATGGCCACTTAAAATAATTGCATTTATTAACTTAAAAGGAAACCGCACACACACACACACACACACACACACACACACACACACACACATATATATATATATATATATATATATATATATATATATATATATATATATATATATATATATATGTGTGTGTGTGTGTGTGTGTGTGTGTGTGTGTAGTTTCATTCTTGAGCAAGCAAAAATATAATCACAAAATGTTAATTTCCTAAAGGCTTTTTTTTTTTCTAACGGAAGCGGATGCTTTTAGTAACTATTCTACAGTAAAGCAAAATTTACAAAAAGACAATATTATAGTAATGTTCACTCTTTCTTAGTAAATAATTCTTAATGTATGTTATTACTCATTTAAATGAATCTAGAGATATCTTTTTTTTAAAAAAATCTGATTATTATATACATATTCACTTAATTATGAATTCCTAATTTCTTCGCAAGTCAATTTGCACTTTCCAGAGCATGTACTGCATTATCGAGGTAGTTCTTTTTTTTTTTTTTTTTTTAACGATAAAAATATTTTTGCACTATTGTAATATTGAGAATGCTTTTCTCCTCTTAAAAAGTTAAATAAGCATGAATAAATAAAAAGTTCAGCCCCATCCGACCATGTTTCTTCTTTTTTTCCCTCTATAGCTATAAGTTTCCTTTAAAAAAATCATTGTTCTTAATGAGTATATGTCTGTATACTAAATAACTAATAAGGGAAACGGGACAGAAGGGGGAGAGAGAGAGATATAGGGAGAATAATTGCGTGCAAATCACAAGGCGTTACATTTATGACAGACATCTGCCTGCTCCCTTCTTTTTAAGTTAATGTTTCCCCTCTTCAAGTTTTCTCCTTCAGCTTTAGCCAATATGCATATATATTTTTTTAATGTTTTCTCCCCATATTCTTAACTCAAATTAAAATCTTCAGGCATCCTTACTTTTTCTTTCTTTCTTTTTTAAGTGAATTTCAATATTTTGCCGCACACTTCAGAAACTTCAAAGCTTACTTGTAGAAGAATATCCTAATGCAACAACTGCAATATATTGTTACTACTATTATTATAAATTTTAAGAACTCAATCTGTTAAAATAAAAAAAGAAGAAAAATTTTATAAGGGGAGATTTTTTCTTCTTAAGTACGTAATATCCGGTTTAGAATAGGTGTTATAAATCTCAACGATGGCTTTCCACTATATGCAAGAAATGGAAATAAGATTTGTATCTATCTTTCGCGTTGAAGGGCAAATCCGTTCCGCTTTTGAAATTCTATCCAACTGTACATTTTGTGTGTGTGTGTGTGTTGGTCTATTTAAAACGAACTGTCTCTTAACTTCAGTTCAGTTATAATCTCATTGTATTATGTATATAGCCACATTTCAGGGACACACACACACACACACACACACACACGCTGTAGTTGAGATCAATCACCTTCGCATTTAAAGCAATCCAAGCGTATATGAAATATTTAGCATGTATTTGTGCTTATTATTTACGTACTGTTATATTGTACTCCAGTGAATTATATAGTCTACTGCATATTTATGTAATAATTTATATACTGGTCCTTATATTATATTACTCTAGTAGGGAAAAGTTGAGCCAACGTGTGAGGTAATCTTCGGGCACTTGACTATGACAACCACACATCCAGCTTAGGAGTTACCAATATTGTTTTACAAAACTCATATCTTAGTGTCTTAAATAGACTTATTCTATTAAGGGATTTCTGGATATGTTTGCACTAAAAAAAAAAAAAGTTTCATAATTCACAGGAGAAATTCATAGCTGCAAAGGCTGGGTAGTAGCACAGAAAGTTAGGGCATCGTAGGCGCAAGAACGGTGCTATGTGAAGTTATTGAGGAAATTAACATTTTGTGATTATATTTTTGCTTGCTCAAGAATGAAACTACACACACACACACACACACACACACACACACACACACACATATATATATATATATATATATATATATATATATATATATCAGTGGCGTATTTAGGGGGGTGGCTTCCGGGCTTAAGCCCCCCCCCCGAAATCTTACTTAGTATAGTAAAGTAAGTGAAATATCTTGCAGATTTTTCATATTTCCAGGCAAAGCCCCCCCAAAAGTTAGCAAAGCCCCTCCCGAAACAAAATCGTAAATACGCCACTGATATATATATATATATATATATATATATATATATATATATATATATATATATATATATATATATATATATATATATATATATATATATATATATATATTCAGGATATTTCAAGAACTAATTTATTCTATTATAAATTCTATAGCAATTAAATTGCAGAACATAGGGAAAAACGTATATTTGTATTTCACATGACTATGAACCTCTAATATGAATCTACAATTTAAAGTTTCATACCGCGTTACTTTTCTGTACATTTTTAATATTGAAAAAAGGTATTTGTTATCATTGTTATGACGTTATGACCATTATTCCTTCTTTATTGTAGCACACTATTTCGTAACTTCAAATTTTAAAATATTCAATCCTTTCGACAAAACAAACATGCATACGAATTACCTACATTTGTGTTTTAAAAGTAAAAAAAGATTTGTTTGTTCGTTCGTTATTTAGTGATCTTCCTTGTTAGTGAAAGTTTGGATGCAGTTTTGGAAAAAGAAAGTGTATTTTTTAAAAAAGCTAAGTCCAATATTTCATTGCAATTGTTTTCTATTTTTAAATTAAAATGAAAAATAAGCATAATGATTTACCATGGTGGAAAACCAGTGATCGAGCTTTCTTCTCTGTGAGATCAGTAATCACAGGAAAATATACCATGGTATTTTATATTTAAATATAAGAAAATCTATGAGTGTGCCGCGAGAATCCAAGTTGCACCCATTGTGTGCTGCAAGTTGAAAAAGGTTGGGAAACGCTGTACTAGTGTATCAGCAGTCCCTAAGGTGTGTCGTGAAATTTCAGAATTTAAAAATCATGAAGAACCTAATAATTATTATTTAAAATCGAGACAGACTGTACCAGTCAACAACGCCAGGGGTAGCAATAATGCTCGGTGGTGTATAGAGTCATTATAAAAACTAATTGGTTTCAATATTATAATAGATATTATTATTATTATTATTATTATTATTATTATTATTATTATTATTATTATTATTATTATTATTATTATTATTATTAATATTATTATTATGTTTAATAAAAATATCAAACAATTGTGTCGCGGTGTCCTGCATGTTCAGTAAAGTGAGCCATTAGTCAAAAAGGTTGAGAACCACTGCCCTTGAGAAATGTATATAAAGTGTTAGAATATATATATATATACTGCATGAAGTACAGGGTGTACAATATACAACGCAACCCGGAATTTGGGATAGTAGAACTTTTGAACCTGAAGTGATACACAAATAATGGTTATACCAAAATGAAGCCTTGTTCAATGCATATATTTTTAAACTAGGAAGCAACGATTGAAGTACACTAGGAACCACACAGTGTTGCCAGATGTAGCCGAAGGTCTTTTTTTTTTTTTTTTTTTTTTTTTTTTTTGCAAAACATGTAAATTGACTCATAACTCATAAGTATGGATGTTCTGTCGTTAATTTTCAGTTTGTTTGGTTGAGGAGTAGCTTGGAAACTATGGAGCAGAAAAAAGAATTTTTCATTTCCACCGATAACGAATCGGATGAGGCCTCTGTAAGGGGGAACTAGGGCAATCGTAGTTTCCATAAATTAACACTCTGAATTGGCAACCCTGCTGATGTTTCAGTGCATCAAAAGGTGTGTTAAGGATCTGTCCACATTATGCAATTCCTGAAAACAATGAAGAACAAACTTTGAAATTATCATGAAACAAATTTTTACTTACATGCACTCGACAATACTGCTATTCATTTCTATGGGCCTATTTAAAGCAAGAGGTATACAAGAACAATTCTTGAACTATTCAAGACCTGGAAACGAACATTCGCAGTGCCATTGAGAACATTAACACGTCTAATCTTCATAAAATTGCTGCGAGCCTGGTGAAACGTGTGAACCAGTGTTTGAATTAAAACAGGGGACACTCCCAGCATCTGCTGTAGAGCTGGTAACTCATTTCTGATAGTAGTAGTGTTGCCGGGTGCAAGTTAGCAAACGTTTTATCATGATAATTTCAAAGTTTGTTTTTCATTGCTTTCAGGAATTGCATAATGTACAAAGATTCTTAACACACCTTTTGATGCACTGAAACATCAGCAGGGTTGCCAATTCAGAGTGTTAATTTATGAAAACTTCAATTTCCCTAGTTCCCTCTTACAGAGCCTCATCCGATTAGTTATCGGTGGAAATGAAACATTCTTTTTTCTATTCCATAGTTTTCAAGCTACTCCAACTAAACAAACTGAAAATTAACGACAGAACATCCATACGTATGAGTTATGAGTCAATTTACATGTTTTGCAAAAAAAAAAAAAAAAAAATGATTTACACCTTCGGTTACATCTGGCGACACTGTGTGGTTCCTAGTGTACTTCAATCGTTGCTTCCTAGTTTAAAAATATATGCATAAACAAGGCTTCATTTTGGTATAACCATTATTTGTGTATCACTTCAGGTTCAAAAGTTCTACTATTCCAAACTCCGGGTTGCGTTGTATATTGAACACGCTGTATTTGTCTTATGTATTCCTAGCGTGCTTAAATTATTTATACTTTTTCCTACCGTTATTACTATAGCTACATATTTTTTGCTTGCATTAATAGATTCCGTAGACATTAGTCTTCCTTTCTAAAGTAATAGATTTTACACGTAAAATTTCGCATTTTATATGCTTGGTTATTCTCAATCTAAACCAAAGAAATTAGGAAATTGTACTTTTTACCCAACCAGTAGGACCTATGAAATTTGTATGGGAAGGTCAACAATGGGAGTTCATTCATATATTAGCCGAAAGTAATATATTTCCTATATTATCGTTGCCAATTTGTTGGTAAGTTACCGTTGGTTTAATATTTTCAAAGTGAAATACTCTCGCGTTGATCAGCTATAGTATTTAGCAACATTGGTTCTGTTGTTTTTGCTTACGGCAGTATGTACAGTTTTATTGTAAAAAATTAAATAAACTCTGCATTTTATCTGTAGATGCAGATATAGGGGCGTATTTTCAGATTTCGCTTGAGGGGGACAAGAACACCACCGACATAGGACTTTCTCGTTTTGTACTAGTACATTAGTAGACAATCGACTAAAGTATATGTATTACTCAAACTCTTGCCCCCTCCTGCCCCCTAAAAATGACGCCCCTGTGCAGATAAACAAAGGATGAGTCTTCTTTAAAAAGTGAGTCATTTATTTCAAGCTAAAGTGCTAAAGGTTGCAAGAATATAGCTCGTCAAGTAAAAGTGAGTGGCCAAATGTATTTATATACAGGGTATTAATTAATTAGCCTATACCTACAAAATTTAATTGATGATTCCTCACATCAAAGTAAACAAAGAAGTTCATATATACCTGTCGAAATATGAGCATAATTTCAAAGTTAGGGCCGTACAAAAGGGTGGAAAAGTGACAATTCAAGACAAGTTCTTTTAAACATTAGAAATTGTGCAGTGACAGTTAATATCACCGTAAAGGAAGTCACAAATATGCCATCCTAAAATGCATATTTTAGCAATTTGCAATATGTGGGCAAGAAATTCTCTACTGAACATAATTCCCAGGTATGCTCCCAGCTGAGTCTTAGGTAGAAAAGAAATAAACATTGACAACAGTGATCACGGAATGCGACTGAGGGGAGTATGAAGTGTTAGGAACCCGCCCGCTTTACAATTTCCCGTGGTCGGAATAACATGTGCTTAATGTAATTCAAATTGATACATGGAAAAACTGTGAAAATACTATGGAGCTGGTGGTCTCTAACGCATCCGACACCCAGGGGATGCATTTGGTGATCACTGCTGTCAAGCTTTACTTATAGCGTACTTTGGATCCACATTTAAGTGAGAGCATATCTGAAAATATCGTTGAGAACATATCTGGAAATTATAACTTGGAGGTAATCCTTTGCGCACACATTGCAAATTGCTGAAATATTCATTTTTTGTGCATAGTATGTGTGACTCTCTTAACGCTGATATTGACCGTCACTCCATCGTTTGAGAGTTCCAAATAACGTGTCTTCATATTTAGCTTTTAGTGCTTTTGAACGACGGCAAGCTCTAAAATCATACAGTTTTCCCATATAAACTTTTTTTTTCATATAAAGGTTCATATGAACTTTTTTTTTTCTTTAATGTGAAGAATTGTCTCTTAAAGTTTGTCGGTAAAATTCATTATAATCCCTTATACACAGCGTTTCAAAACAACACATTTGGGATACCACCAAGACAAGACAAAAAGTATAGACCAACCTGGGTGCACAAATACTTCCTTTCGGAGTTATAGGCTGCCGAAGACACGAAAAAATGAAATTTAAAAGTCCATAGCTCCAAAACTATGGGATCTACCGTAGTCGAGTCAGACTTCACTTAGGAACTAGTACATGCCCTATCCAAATATTCATGTTTTAGAATCCTGTGGTACTTCCACAGCAATTTTTATAGAGGTATTTAGTGAGTACATCAAATTTTAAGTCCGTAGCCAAACTGAATCCATAAAAATTGTTGCGTGAGTACCTTAGTATTCTGAAACTTGGATATTTGGATAGGGTATATATTAGTTTCTAAGTGAAGTTTTGACGCGACTACGGTAGTTCCCATAGTTTTGGAGTTATAGTATATATATATATATATATATATATATATATATATATATATATATATATATATATATATATATATATATATAAAGGCTATATAAAACTAAAATTAGGAAAATTTTATCCTAAAAAGAGAATTTTTGAGCATTCCAGATCAAAATTTTAATTTGAAAACCTAGCATCATTGATCACTGTACAGAGAGCTGTGTGTTCAGAAACACTCGTGCTTTGCCCACTATTAGAGTATGTTAAAGTCTGCTGTAAATCCTAACATAGTTTGCGCCCTGTCATAACAAACTCGACATAAATAAGTTTTTATCGTCTTGTCTCGTAATTTTTGTAAAGTCTCGTCTCGCCTCGATTTTCGAAGATTATTTTTTCGTCTCTTTTTGTAAATTGATGTACAACATGTTTGCTCTAACTTTAAAGTTATCATAATCCTTTCACATCACGAAAACTCTACGAAGGGCCTTATGTGACAACATTTAAACCAATTGTGTGTGTGTTTTGTATTGATTGCAGTAAGTTGTGTAATGACTGGCGTATCTTTAAACGTTGATAAATGCTTTTCAATATGTTCGTACAATCATTTTCTATTGATATTTTTAGTAATATGATTCATGTAACCATGAAACAGTGTTCGCAGAGTTCGAAGTGTTTTATTACCATTTTGGCTCGACATACCGGCTATCTAAATGTTGAAATACAGTGAGGGTGTGTTGAATGAAAGATTGCATTTCCATTTATATAGTGACTGAAAACCATTGGAGAGTTTCTTTATAGTTACGGGAGGGACATGGAGAGACTTTGATCCCCGCCAGCAACTTTCTGAAATATATATATATATATATATATATATATATATATATATATATATATATATATATATATATATATATATATATATAATAAACCCATCTGTTGTATTATAGAGAATTATACACGAAAATGCTTAAAAACCGAGTTTTTTTTAAATATTAACAATTTCCTTCGGGAAAACTCTCGGACCCCCTCACTCGAGTGAGAGGTAATCCTCCAAACCCCCGAAAGATCCGACCCCCACAGCAGACAACCCCTACATCCGCCTATGCTCAAAACATATTTATATGCATTAAGACAAGATGATACACATACATAATAAAGAAAATTCAATATGGCACATCAAAATATAAACTAGATTAATTTCTTTGAAGATACCTCATTTTAAAAGCAACAAAAAAGTAGGAAAATTATAACAAAAATGTCGGTGTTGTCAACTTAGAAATTATTTCTACATACAAAATATTTTTTTTTTTTATGTGCAGAGCTATTCGTCAATACTGTGTATAAAAATGGATTTATTAAAGGTATTCAGCGTCTACTTTCCAGTGACGGTATGTTTTAATCATTGGAAAACCAGACATGGTATGCTTTCATCACTGAAAAAAGAGAGGCGGTATGACATACCACCGCATACCGTCTCACTTCGACCACTGAGTGAGTGTTCGAGATCTAAGACTTGGGTGAACTCATGAAGTGTCTTGCCTCGTCTCGAATTAAAAAAAAAAAGTAATATCTCTTTATTCTCATCTTGTCTTCGTATTTCTCGTCTGGTGGGCAATACTACGGCTCTGCCATCATTTCTTTTATCATTAACAAAATATATATTTTCATGAGCTCGCGTAAATTATTGTAAATACAGACAGCAAGATTAAATTTTACAAACTAGAGGAAATCTTTACAATTCTACAAACACTGCTTCTGATTTCAACACAACTTCATTCTAATGATTTCTTGTCTCAGGGTATTTCAAGTCACACAATGAAGAAAGAAGAGGAACCGTCATAGAGCGATTTGAACTCATTTCGATCAGTCAACAAAGAGATTCTTTCTAAATCTATTACTACTCTCCCAATACTTCTGACGATGCATTCCAGTCCACGTGGATTGTGAAGGAAAGAAAAAGGTAAATGTTTGCATTTCCCCCCCTTGGTTTTTAGTGTAAATTCCACAGATGGGAGCTGGTTGTTGGCGGAAGATTTGTGGGTCTAATTGTCGGGAGAGGTTTCCTGCCCTGGAAACAATGCTGTCTACAATGTGTTGCTTGGATTCAGTGAGTTAAGTCTGGGAGTTGGTAGAAGAAGGAACCTCCTTCCAATATTTGTCTTTTTAAGTTTTAGTTTCTTCGGTACAACGATCAATGTTAACAAACATGACAGAACTTTTCACCTCTTATGTGAAGTGTCAGTGCTTCGATCCCTTGCCATTTGAGTTCATAATGGAGAACACAGTGTGACTTTCTTCACGAATTCTTCTACCATCATTTTATTTCATTAATCCTTTGTCACCTTTAGCCCGAAAACATTTGCTATGCTGATAAATGTTATAATTTAAATATAAATTGATTACTTTCGGAATGAGCTTAGAAGCATTAGTTTTCTGTAAATTTATAGGTTCCTATCTTTTGAATAGTGATGGAACACATCATGAATTTTGTGCCCCACTAGACCCAGTTCGACCTGGACAGAATCGGAGACTACGAAACCTTGCCATGCACGTGAAGAACCACAAGTCTGCCAATGTAATTCTAACCAGTATGATATCAATGGCGTTCGTAAGGGAGAGGGAATTTCGGCGTTTTAACTCCCCAGCTTGAGCAAGATATTATGGGAAAGTAAATACAAAATGAGGCATAAGTCGGTTAATACCCCTGTAGCACACGAACGGCTTGGCATTCACACTTTGTGCATGGTATACGTATATTGTTCGGGTGAGTAATGGACCATCTTCCATGAAATGGTTGGCATGGCGGCCATCTTGGAAGGGGGTATGTGGAGTAGAATTTGACACGAGCTCGATCTCATGGAAACACTGGTGCTGTCCATTTTTTTTTTACCTGCCGTTATTGGTTCAGAAGTTATTGCGTCGCAAAGAGTGAAAATTTGGCATTACAGCATGTTATCTTGTGTTGTTCCAGGTGATGAAAGATGTCGGTAATAGGGATGCACACGAGTCGAGTCGAACCGAGATTTAGGCCTGTCTCGACTCGAAAATATGTTTCTGTCTCGACTCGAATTCGAGACGAAACGTCTCGAAATTCGAGTTGAGACAAAATATACGAGTTAAAATATACGCACACATCAGCCAGAACATTATGACTACCTGCTTAATTCTCAGTATGTCCACCTTTAGAAACGGTGACGCATGGACGCAATGATCCTTGGTAGGTCGCTGGAGAGAGTTGGCGCCACATGTGCACACACAGGTCACCTAATTCCAGTAAATTCCGGAGAGGGGAGCGATGCACTCTGACGTCACGTTCAATCACATCCAGATGTGTTCCATTGGGTTCAGATCCGGCGAGTTGGGGGGTCAGCACATCATTTGGAACTCGCCCCTTGTGTTCCTCGAACCACTCCATCACACTCCTGGCCTTGTGACGTGGTGCATTATCTTGTCGAAAAATGCCACTGCCGTTGGGAAACATGGTCGTCATGAAGGGTTGTACGTAGTTTGCAAGCAGTGTGCGATGCGCCTTGGCCGTCATAGTGCCTTGCTCGAGCTCCACTAGACACATGGATGCTCACGTGAATGTTCCCCAGAGCATAATTCAGCCCCAAAACTTAATACACTGTTACTTCTATATAGTCAGCATGTATCAAACAATCGTTCAGCTTTCATTTGAGAGGATGGAAATCCCAGGCTCCTGAACAACTGTTATTAGAGTAAACTGAGGAGTATATTTATCTTACAGTGAACTGCTTTGATGCCAAGTGGCCTAACTCCAAAATTGAAATTTTCCACGAGTGAAAGTTAAAGTTCAATAGCTCATGAACAATCTATATTTATTTTATGTTGGGAACCAAAGCCATAACTACTCTATGTAGTTTATTGTTTTATAATTTAGTGCTTACAAAAATTCTTTTAAAAAATACCTATCTATAGAAGTGAAAGGTACCTATCTGTACTATTCTCGGCATCCAAGCAGTCCATTTATTGTAATATACTATGTAAAATAGTCTCGTATCATAATATGTGATGTGCAACAAATGTTACATTATAGATTATCCGTAACTCGTGATATGCTGCAACACATTAAAGCCTCAAAATAGTTGGGAAAGCGAATAATCCAGAAGTTATGTAGCCCTATAATGTTAATGGGAACGAAAACGCAATAATTATAAGTATGCCAAATTACTATAGACTGCCAATTGCTCATACAGAGAATTTATAAAGTTCACTTTATAGCAATAGATTTATACAAACTATATTATTATTATTATTATTATTATTATTATTATTATTATTATTATTATTATTATTATTATTATTATTATTATTATTATTATTATTATTATATTTGAAGTACAATCAAATTCACGATATTAATTATTAATTAACTGATTGAGCTGAAAATTAAATCTTGATCTCGAAAGATTAACTATTAAGTTTAGGTGCTCTGTACCTTTCTAAAGTAATAAATGCTTTGGGATGGGTTTCAAGGCTGTTTCTGAGTGAATACTTTTTTCAAAATAATATGAAAATTATAGAAAGATTTTCGAGAGATTCGAGTCTAGTCGAGATCGTGTCTCGACTCGAAATTTCAAGTCGAGAAATATGTTTGAATGGACTCGTATCGAAATTTACGAAGTGTGTCTCGACTCGAATTCGAGTCGAGTCGAGTCGAGATTCGAGACATGTCTCGACTTGTGCGCATGCCTAGTTGCTAACAACCTCAGAACGAATCAAGATCTGGAGAAGAGTGGTGGACGATCTGCCAGTGTGATTGAGACTGAGTTTAATTCTTCCCACCCAAAGGGGGAGAACATCTCACACGTTGCAGTGTTCAAGTTGTTGAAGAAGTTCCATGAGACAGGCTTGGTGAAAGACAAGGATCGTTCTGGACGCCCACGGACCGCTACTTCCGACGCACAGTGGGGCGAAAACGCAAAAAGCTGGCCAAAAGTAAAAAACGAAAGTTAGTAATATAGGAATCTTTTTATGTAGTTGGCTAGAGTGATGATAGAAGGGCCCAAATCCATAAATAGAATAGGGTTTTTACTTTATTCCGACTACCTGAGTCACTCTTAAGTAGACCCTTCAGCAGGTCAAATGAGTAGAGAACAATAGAAGAATTGTGACGCGTCCGTTGAAACGGTTGTAACTTTCGAACGCGTTCATAGTTTTTAAATCTGTAAAGTTTTCCTATATCGTACTGGAAAGCAAAATAAGTGTATGAAGTGAAAAATTAATAATAATGATGTAATAATTTATAATTTGAATCGCAAGTCAGGCAAAATTTTCATATTGTTTATATATTTTATTAACTTAAAGCGTTGAAAACATTATGTGCACCCTCGTGCATCACGTTCATATTTTGTAGAATGGTAGTCTGAATATTAATTAATGTTGTCGACAAAAACATAGCTGCCAAAACGTGTCAATTACGAAGCGTGTTGATGTTAATTATTGTTCATTTAATGTTACAGTGACAAGCCGTTGCAGTTATCATAACCGAATCAAATACCAATAATTTGTGTCATTTAAGTAATAATACATTTCAAATAAATAAGAACGTAAGTAACAAGTAATTGTTCATCAAAATATGTGAAAAAAAGTGGATGTTGTTAAAGATACATTGTGAAAATTACGAAGTATGTTGACATTCTTTTTATTCCGCCATTTTGGATACGCCATTTTGTTTTTTTCAACTTTAGTTGCAGAATCGTAATCAGCAACCTCAATAACCCTTTAATACTAAATTTCATTCAATTTGAATATAGTTATCATATTTTGGCCAGCTTTTTGCGTTTTCGCCCCATTGTGCGACGACAAGGTGACAGAAGTGTGTCTGCTGTTGTGGAAAACCCAAAACGAAGTTCTCGTCGTGTGGCATTCATGACAGGAATCACTTAGCGATCAGTACTACGGGTGATGCATGCGAACAAGCGACACCCATACAAGCTGCAACTCCAGCAGCGGTTAACAGAGGATGATCCAGAGTGCATTTTGCTCAATGGGCCACAGAAAGTTGTGAGGAGTATTCCATGTTCCCACAACGTGTTCTTTTCAGTAATGAGGCATTATTTTTCGTCTACGGAGACGTCAATAAACAAACTCACAGATACTGGAGTGATACAAACTCAGATTGGCGTCAAGACAGCAAAGAGGTGAGTGGGGGGAAAGTGATGGTGTAGTCTGGAGTCTGAGGGACGCACATTATTGAACCGTTCTTCATCCACGGCACCCTGACTAGTGAGAAATATCGTGATCTGCTCGAGGATGATATTTACCCTGCTCTCTTGAATGAGGGCGGTAATTTCCCATCCTTTTTCCAGCAAGACGGGGCTGCACCTTACTACATGTTATGTTCACGCCAATGGCTCGATAGGCAGTTTCCGGGACATTGGATAGGGCGACGGAGACCAATAGAGTGGCCACCACGATCCCCAGATCTTACGCCGCTAGACTTCTTCCTCTGGGCCCATCTGAAGAACCTGATTTATCAAGAACCCATCCGTGATATCCACCATCTGATGCAGCGAATTCTGCAAGGTTGTGAAACCGCCGACCCGAACATGCTGTTGAGAGTCCATGTGGATTGGCAGAGGACCCTTATGGGTGATTCTCTGGCAAGTGGTCCGTTGTCAGTAAATTTTCAAAATTAATTTGAAACTATGATGTTTATGTTTTTCTATTAAGAAATAGTGTAACTATATACTGAGACATTTAAAATCTTTTTGTAAAATATATTTACTAGGTTTTGACCACACAAACTTTATCTGTTCTACACCATGCTCAATACTGTTCACATATCCCAATTTTCAAATAATTTTCAAACTAAATTTTAAATCTGTAATTATATGAACAATAGCAAAAAAAAAAAAAAATATGAAGTGCGCCTTTGGCAAAAATTTGGCAATTTTGTTTTAATTAATGTTTTATTCTGATAGGCAAAAATCGTAGTTTTCTCATGTCATGTTTCGCTGTCCCGTGGGTAACGGAAAACATGTATTTTTTGTCTTTCCTTTGTAATTGCAGAGGATAAAGTATTGAAACTTTTGCTCCAAAGTAGAATTATTATTAGCCTGTTAGTGGTACTTATTAAATTTGTTTATTATCCTCCTTATGTATTTTATGAGGTATAGAAATGTTTTCCCGTGCGTAACGTTACGCACGGGACATTTACAGATTTATCCAAGGAAGTGAATAAAATTAAGTTATTAAGATTTCAATACGTATCTATTGTTATTGAGCTTAAACAATGAAGAATAAACTTTTATATTAACTCAAGGAAACATGAATTTGCTGAGAGAAACTAAATCAAATATAACTACCAAACACGTTTACGTTGTTACATAGAAACAGTTACCACGAGGCTTAAAAATAAATTATCATGGTAAATCGCACTTTTTTCCTTTCATTAGAAAGGTAGGTATCTAAGTTGGTTTGACATTCTTGCAGGGGGCAAATGGATTCGCAACTTTTTACTATATTCTTTCACCCTTTATCAGAAAATTAGGTGCTTGAAGTATATTTAAAACTTGATCAAATGAGACATAAGATCTGCTATTTTCATCAAAACAAAACCTTGTACAACTGTTGTCCATGCACTTCAGATTTGTTACTCTAATGTCCCCATCTTCTTCTACATCACTTTCAGACACACATACATACCGATATTTAATCCTATTTCTGGAAGAACCACAATCAAATTTAACTAGGAGAAATACACGTGCTCTAATATTGTCCATTCTGAGCCCGACAGTTGAAGGGTTGGAATATCATTATGAACATCGTCTTCAAAGTTGTATTCTGAATTAATGTCGCTCTCATCACTTGATGAATATACATCATCCTGTAAATTGGCACTCTTTTCGTTTTCCTTGAATCAATCTAACTTGAATTACCTTGTTCTTCTATACATTTTAGAGTGTTTTCCTCTTCTAAATGGCCAACAACGAAACAATGCGGATTGAGTTTCGCAAAAGGAACATGAGATGAAAAGAGTTAATCTTTTAACTTGCCTATAACGCTGCATTCTCACTTTATTTTTCAGTCTCACCTTGTTGCTATGTTGAAGTCTAAATTTCCTAGCCCTTTCAGCGCCACTCATTGCTTTCGTTGATCGATTCAGTTCATCACTGATAATATTACTTGGAACAGAGTTACTTCCATGTGAATCCATATTACTTATATTAAAAACTCACACTAATGCCAAATCTTCACTATGAAGTAAACAATCATACCAAATAACCAAAAACCAATTGCTTCCTTTCAATTCACTTTCCCGCATTTCACCTGATAATGGCAGCGTTCAAACGACTCAACGTTTCGTGGATAGCACAGAGGATTGAGCAGCTCAACAGTTGTATCACATTATGTGGTTTGAACGCCACCAATCAACACTCAGACAAATACCCTAAAGACATGGTAATAACACTAAGCGAGTTGCCTAGCAAAGTTCGACTTTGATACTTTGGAATGTAATTTAATTCATTTAAATTAAATTATGGATGCAATTTTTTGTGTTTGTTAATGTCCAAATGTTAATCTTAAAATATCAATCTCTTTAGTAAGGATATTGCATAATAACAGTTTTAGAACAACCAAACAATTGCATGGTTACTTTTCTGTCCCGTGCGTAACGGCGAGTCAAAAAAGAAAACATAGTGTGAAGCTAATTAAATTATATTTTCCAGTTTAAAAATTATAATGCGCAGTAAGAAGAATGAATGTAGAACATAAGTGATGGCATATAAAATTAACATACTGCCATAAATCGCAGAAAATGTCCAATGAAATTCAGATTGTCAAATGAGTTTTTTGTCTGAGTCCCGTGCGTAACGCTTAATTTTGGCTTATAACTCAAATTTGCAATTGTTTTGTGTGTTTCATTTTATTTAACTATGCACTAATAATTTTCCCCCTAATTTTGACATACTTTTTATTTTATTTGAAAATACATTTTTGTTTAAAAAAGCAGTTTTTGTGTACGAATGTCCCGTGCGTAACGCTGAGAATCGCCCTTATAGTATGTTTTGCTCAAGAAGGACAACACATAAGAGCACACGCTGTAACGCCAAATTTTCTCCCTTTGTAACGCAATAACTTCTGAACCAATAACGGTAGGTAAAAAATGGACTGCACTACGGTTTCCCTGAGATCAATCTCGTGTCAAATGATATCCCACATGCCCCCTTCCCATTTAAAAATCCAAAGTTGGATCCAAGATGGCAGCTTCCAAGATGACCGCCATTTCAAGCATGTCGTGCAATATATTCCATTGTCCACCCGAACAATATATACCATGAACCAAGTGTGAACGCCAAGCCATTCGTGTGCTACAGGGTTGTTAACCGACTTATGCCTCACCCTGTATTTAGTATATCAATATACATTTACAAAACTCGCATGTGACCTGAAAAGATATAAGATTAAGTGTTTGATATCTCCTTAATAAAATTCTGCTTACACCACTAAGCTCGATCTCTCCCCCTCTCTTTTATCAATAGGTCTATTTCTTTCTTTCTCTTCTTTAAATATCTGTGAGTAAATTTGGGTTCGCTTTAGTATTTACCTTTTATGAAGTACAGTATATGTGATTGTATCATCGCTTTCGGACGCATAGGTCGTGGATTCAATGTTTGGTAGGAGTGTATGTTACGTTAAGCTCTAAGTCCGACCCTTAATGAGATCGTTTCATTTAACTCACAAAATAGTTAGATTGCGTCTATTCTAAATACCTATAATTTCGAGCTCGAGTAACGCTTTAGAACTGATATTTCCAGATACTTTTGGGTTACCACGTCAGAGAAGCAAGACATAGATGCAATGGCTTGGACAAAACATGTGACACAAGTGACTAAGGCGAACTATACAACTACTGCTTTAGACAAAAAGTCCTTTGTGAAAGATAGCTGATGGAATTGATAATGATAGATTTTGGTTTCCCATTTCGACTAATTTAAATTTCGGAACATTTCAAAGCCTTTACTGCATGACCTTAGAAAAGTATTCTGCTAATTCTTCAGAGATTCATTTAAGAGAGAGGTTAAGGGAGTCATTCATACCAGTCTTCGCATAATTCTGCGTACAGCAACACAATGCATAAAATACAAAAAAGTTATTATAATCGCTATGCCAATTATCGCAAACAAAATCGCAAATTTAGCCTTGCATTAGCGCAAACTGTCATTGTTCGGACACATTCCATACCAATGTTTTCAAAAGTTTGCAAAACGCAACGCAACGCAACGCAAAAGCTAGAACAAGCAATTGAAGTGGTGTAACCGCGAGATTAAGACGTACATTTTGCGTTGGTTTGACTCAAATCTTGCATAATGAAGCCCCAAGTGCACAGGTCTCAAGCTTCATTCTGTAGTGGTTTGCTTCAACACAAAGCAAAATTAGCGGAAATTGATATCACATTACTAACTTCGCGATATGACGTCAGTCAGAGGCGGCGGAACCGCCCGGTTAATATTTAGGGAAGCATCAATTCAAAAAATCACAACGTATTAAAAATGTTAATAGAAATGATAAGTAATGAATAACCACTCTCAGTTTTTCCGTGGAATCAATTGTTGACAACGATTTAATAATAAAAATAACGTTCTACCTTCAAAAACTGTGTGTGCTGTTTTTGTTTTTCATCCATCATTCCTAACTCCCAATAGTTTCCGTTTTCCTTCTTCCGCTTTCAAGTACTACGCAAACATTGTAGAGATAACATTATCTCATACAAACTAAAGTAAAATAACAGGAACATGGACAGTATTGTTTCGTTTTCGCTTTGTCGCTTCTCTGCTCCTCACCCAACCCTGTTAAACTTAGTGTCCATCGAGTGAGTGACAACGAACAGATACATAAATGAACACGAAAATAAAATAAACTTGATTTTTGGACACCCTAGAAGCCCAGCATAGTCAAATAGGGCTCTTGCTTACTTCACAAGCATCTGCTCTTTCTTTAGATTGATTAGAGAACCTCTTCCTTTGAAAAAAAAAAATGGACAGCACTAAAAATTATAGACCCCTTTGCTGGTGAAATACCTTCTTATCATTTCTAACGTCACTTATGGTGCATATCCGACGAACGAACGAGTAGGCTACGAGAAAAAGGGAATGAACCAAGGCAATAACAAGTACGCGTGTAATAGTATATATTTTCACATTTTCCTTCACAGAACATTGTTCCAAATAATTACAGAAAAGTAATACAGTACTGAAGCTGAAGTAATGAATAGACGGGCAGAAGTAACGAAGCACTCCTTTCAGTCGAAACTTAACGACTTCGTTGAATTTTATGATAAAGTTTTGGACAACGCAGAAAATTTAACTTTAAGACCACGGCAGAGAAGAATCCCTAATAAACTTGATACGGCAAAATACGACACTGGTCATGTTCAGCACTGAAATAATATTACACTGAAAAATACCTTGAAGCCTATGACTTGGTTTTAAACACCATGATCAGAAGATTTGAGGACTATATCGTCTGTGCTGTAGGACATTGAACAGTTGCTGATTTGTAATACTAATGAAAAAAATATTCACATATCCCCAGTTTTAATCGAAATGTATTCAAAAGACATACATTTTGATAACTTAAAAGGACAGTTAATGATGTTTTCCTCGTTTCACCGAAGCAAAACTGATTCTTTAAACATCATTGTTTAAACAAGGTTTTCAACATCTGGTTGTCTAATTGAAATCTGAACCAAAAGAGATAACTCATGATTTGTTTTCGGAAGTTATAAGCTAACAATCTTTACCTTGCTGTTCCTGTGACATCAGTGACAACAAAAGGATTATTTTTGGCTCTACGAAGAATAAAATTTTATCTTCGGAGTACCATGACCAACATAGACTAAACCACTTGATGATTCTCCATTCCCACAAAGATCTTCTCGAGGAAGTTATGAAATAACCAAGTACCAAAGCTGAGGAACTCATATTAGTAAAGAAGAAAGCGTAATATGGAACTTTCTGAAACTGAAGAAAATTCTGAAGCAAAGAACAACCATGGCATTTCTAAATCAGCCCATAACAATTTCTGAATTTAAAATAAAAAAAATAAAAAATAAAAAGACTGTGAACCTTATTTCGTACCACCCTTCGAAAAAAATGCAAAGCATAACCAAATGGAAAACTTACAAGACACAATCAATTATAACTGCTATGCCTATTAGCATAGCTCAAAACGCAAATTTTACGTTACATTGAAGCAAACTATTATTGAATGGGTCCCTGTGACATATGGAAATTATATTGAGTATGCTATAGTGCACATCAGAATATAACTGTCAGTGGTAAATGTAATAATGTTAAAACGACAATTCGCTGCCGATAATATCAAGAATCAGACTTATCAACAATAGTAACAATACTATATTGTCCTGTGATAAATATCGTAGAAACGGAGATGAAAGTACAGATATTTTTGTGTACTGCAATGTATGCGATTGGGCTAACTAAAGGAATCAGGATAATAAAGATATGCGGATGATGTTCTGTGTATTGCTGATTCCTACATCCATTGTAGAATCTTCATTCAAAAGCACGACAGGAAGTTAACGTGTGTACCGTACTCACGTCCACTTCGCATTATGTTGTGATTCGTAATTTATCATGATCATCCTCTTCTTCCCATTAATGCGAGGAGAAAGTTGAGTCACACCCAGAGAGTCACAAGTGTCGAGATGACTGAACGCGTTGATTGTTCCGAAGCATCAGGCGACAACACAATCAAAAGTTGAAGAGGGGAAAAAGAAAAGTGAGGTGTTTGTGTGTTATACGAGGGAAAAAGTGAGAGAGGATGTTGTTGCTATGGTTACCGACAGTCATAACCTACGTGACCTGCAAACAAGTGCAGCAGATCTTGCGTCAATGGTAAACAACCATCAATAATCCATTTGACGCTCAACTGGGGAAGAAGGAGAAAATGAAATTATTCGCGGCGCTTGGTCTCTTTCTTCATTCTGTAGTCCAGCATTTCTTGAACTTCTTTCCAGTATTTTTAATCAGAAAGGGACCACCTTTTTATTGTCCCCTTCGAACGCATTCTATACTCCATATTTCCGGAACGGTTTGATATGCTAAATTACTGTAAGCGTCATTATGACCTTCACGTCCATAGAAAAACATCTACATCAGAGCTAGATGGACAATCGACTGATCGGTCACCACTGGGTATCCGGTAGATTGAGAAGCTTTTGAGAAGAAATAATTGTATTGCCTGCATTGAAATCTTACATATTAATTGCGAAATAATAAACATAGACAGAAATAAGAGGGTTAATTCTGTTTGTGGATCAGGAAGATTAGAACCATAATGTCAAGATGTATAAAAAGTTTCATCACTTTACAATCCTTCAAATTATCTTGTTTTCATGGCATTCCCATTTTCATTAGTCAATGTTGAAGAAATTGCTAACATGTTCTCAGAATTGCTAAATTGGATTGTATCGAATGTAGCGAAAGAAATACCGCACCTGCAAACTGATATTTTCACAAAGGCAAGTGTGTTTGAAAAAAAAAAAAATAATTTCTGCTCTTCTTCATGAAGAGAAGTACGTCCTGTTTGAGAGCTACACATCTTCATTTGACAGCATTCTCTGCCTCAACCTATCGTTGCGAAGCAGCCTACCCCAAAATGAAAATCATCAAAATTCGAAAAATTGAAAGTACTTGATCAAAGAAATTTTAAAATTCTGACGAAGTACAAACCATCTTTTTCTAAGCTTTCCAAACGAAATGCAGTATTATATTTCTAATTTAAAATAAAAGGTTGGCGATAAAGCTCTGTACATATTTATATAATAATATTAATAATAATAATAATATTTTTTCTGTAAATGTTTTATTTAGACTGTTTTAATGCACATTGTTAATAATGTAACCTAATACTATTAGCAAACGGGCTGTGGTAAATCGCCAAAGATTTTGACGGTCGGAAATAGGTCACTAATTATAAAGATTTGGACACAACTTATCTACATGATGGATACTGTTTAGATGACCCATATAAGCAGTGTTATGAAATAAAATCTTTAAAAAGAAGTCTGATTGTCAATCTCTTGAACTTTGTACCTATTAATTTATATTCAAGACTAAAATATTTTGAATGTGCATTGCCCCATTAGTCTCACTTGCGTTATTACTGCTGTAGAGACATCCAAAATTTGTATGTTTGTGTTATTGTAGCGTCGTTAGTTTGCAACACTGAATAATAAATGCAGTGTTGTAGCTTTTCGTTTAACACGTACATTTGAAATATATGAAAATTTGACGTGATATCATTTTGTTTTAAAAAAATATATAATTTTACGTTGGATTGGCAACATTGTTAATCTTGTAGTCTTGCGGATAGTGTTGCTTACGAGACAACATGAGACGAGATAAATAATGCTTTCTCGTTTCACCTCATACAATTTTGTTGATTTTTCGCCTTGGCTATTACTCTGAAGGAATTCTTTCTCGTCTTATCTCGATTCTCGAAGTTTTTTTTTTTTTCGTCTCGTTTTCTAAAATTATGCCCTGATTTTTTCCTAATTTCAACTACAGGGTGTCTAATATACAATACAACTCGAAGTTTAAGATAGTAGAAATTTTGAACCTGAAGCGATACACAAATAATGGTTATACCGAAATAAACCCTTGTTAATGAATATATTTCTAAACTGGAAAGCAACGATTGAAGTACACTAGCAACTACACAGTGTTGGAAGATGTAACTGAAGGCGTAAATCTTTTTTTTTTTTTTTTTTTTAACAAATCACGTAAATTGACTCATAACTCACACCATCACACGTATTAATGTTCTGTCATTAATTTTCAGATTGTTTACTTGGAGTAGCTTGGAAACTATGGAGCAGAAAAAAGAATTTTTCATTTTCAACGATAGCCAATCGGATGAGGCCTCTGTAAGGAGGAACTAGGGAAAACTTAGTTTTCATAAATTAACATTCTGAACTGGCAACATTGTTGATGTTTCAGTGAATCAAAAGGTGTGTTAAGCACCTGTCTACATTATGCGATACCTGAAACAATAAAAAAGAAACTTTGAAATTATCATGATAAAACGTTTACATGCACCCGGCAAAACTGCTATTCATTTCTATGGGGCTACTTAAAGAAAGAGGTATAGAAGAACATTCCTCGAACTATACAAAACCTGGATATGAACATTTGCACTACCATTGAGAACATTAACACTTCTACTCTTCGTAAAGTTGCTGCCAACATGGTGAAACGTTAGAATCAGTGTTTTAATCAAAACAGGGGACACTTGCAGCATCTGCTGTAGAGCTGATAACTCATTGCGTGATAATAGCAGTGTTGCGGGGTGCGTGTAAGTAAAAGTTTTATCATGATAATTTCAAAGTTTCTTTTTCGTTGTTTTCAGGAATTGCATACTGTAGACAGATGCTTAACACACCTTTTGATTCACTGAAACATCAGCAATGTTGCCAGTTCAGAATGTTAATTTATGAAAACTACGATTTCCGTAGTTCCTCCTTACAGAGGCCTCATCCGAGGTTATCGGTGGAAATAAAAAAAAAAAAATTCTGCTCCATAGTTTCCAATTTACTCCAACTAAACAAACTGAAAATTAATGACAGAACATCCATGTGCCCTATCCAAAAATCCATTTTTCAGAATCCCAAGGTACTCACTCAACAATTTTTATATAGGGGGTTTGGCTACGGGCATATAATTTGAAGTACTCACCAACTACCTCTATAAAAATTGTTGCGGAAGTACCGCAGCATTCTGAAACATGGATATTTGGATAGGGCACATACTAGTTCCTAAGTGAAGTCTTGACCCGACTACGGTAAGTCCCATAGTTTTGGAGTTAGGGATCTTTAAAATTCATTTTTTCATGTTTTCGGCAGCCTATAACACCGAAAGGAAGCATTCAGGAATCACCTCCCAAACATTGTCGGTGTTGTTTTGGAACACCCTGTATATATTGCAAGGATTCGCACACCCACATGTACTATAAGCCACATGTTTTTACTTACGGTTATAAAGAAACAATAACACACGGCAGAAGGAAACTACACTTTAAAGAAGAAATGAATGGGAGACGGAAAACCACGAAGAAATCCGACGACCCTCCACACGTACTCCCTTCAGAAGGACGGCTATAAAAACATCTGGCAGGACCAAAAAGAAGTTATCAGTGCTAGTACTGATCTTTCACCTACAAAAATCTTCTTCCGAAGACGCCATGGGCCACGTAGATATCCTTTTAAAAAAATACTCCCAAGATAGAGACCTGCACGGGCCGAATTTTTCGGCCCGAGCCCAATCCAGCCCGAACGTACCTAGGCCCGGCGTTTTTTGAGATTTTCGGCCCGAGCCCGGCCCGGCCCGATAAGTTTTTCAAAATCCTTGGCCCAAGTCCGGCCTGGGCCCGATACATTTTAAAAGTTTTTGGCCCGACCCCGGCCCGATAATTTTTTTTAAAAAATTACCTAAAGCCCGAATCTTTCTCAAAATTTAGTACTAAATTTGACCTAACCCTCAGAAATATTTTCTAAACTCTGGTTCACAACCTGACGCTTGCCTTTTGAATGGAGCATTGATTCCTAGAACTTTGCCTGTCATCGAGAGAACAAAAACTCCATTCCCCGTAACAAAAATCTAACTTAATTGATTTTTAGCATAAAGTGAAGATGGCAATATTGTTTAGCGACAGACAAAATATTCCCACCCCTTCTTTTTATATTTTGAGTTCAGTGAAGGTCAAGGTCAGAGCTCAATTTACCGTATAATACCTGCAATCCTCTATAGTGAAAGTGGAGCCGCTAAGCAACACAAACTGTATTGCATTCTTTGTAACATTTTTCACGGACACACTTCTTCAACGTTTGGCTTTATTCCAATTATCGTTTAACGAAACTCAATAATTATTAAAGAATTGCAATTGATTGGCCCCAGCCCGGCCCGACCTGAAGAGAAATCAGTGTCGGCCAGCCCAAGCCCAGCCCGGCCCAAAGAAATAACTGTCGGCCCGCCCAAGCCCGGCCCGTGCAGGTCTCTATCCCAAGGCTCTATGAGCTACGGGGTATAACGTACCCCGTTTAGGCTGCTGTGGGCAAATACAAACATCCTTTCTTCCCGAAGTCAACATCATATGCCGAAGGGGAAAATTCTTAACATACCTGTAGAGCATTCTTTTAGAGTGATAAAAACTTAGAGAAAAGACTCTTACAAATTTTGTACAAAAATTATACGACATTATTTAAGTAATAAATGAGTGAGGGGTTAATCTCGCGTGTACGTAGTTTGACTATACCAATAGAATATTACAATATACTGTATTTATTGCAAATTCTTGTTTTAAAAAAGGAAGAAATATTTATTTCCATTTGAAGTAGAAATCAATAAAATCATATACTATAATTAAAATTCTTGTTCATTTGCAAGCAAGCAGAGAAATAATTCCATATATGAATCAATAGATTAAAAGTTAGGGGCGTAAATAAGGGCCTCGCAGGCCCCGCATTGCGGGGGAGCCTCAGGCCATCCTGGGGCCCCAAATCGTGAAGTGGGAAGTAGAGAAGGGGCCCCACTTCACGCTGTCTTCGTGGAGGTCCCCAAACCTTTAGTTACGCCACTGTTAAAAGTTTAAATAGAGTGTAATCAGTGGTGGTGATTGGACGTTAAAAGTGGGGGGTTGGATATTAAAGTGATAATAACTTTGCCATATAAGATCAAGACATATCCCAATGTGAAGAAATTTAAAAAAAAAGAAATGGATTAAGTTGGTAGCTATTAGTTTGTTTCTTTGGATGTTTGATTAGAGATATTTGGTAACCGACATGTAACTGGTTGTGTGTGGCTCTTGTTAGGATATTTATCGGTCGAGAAATGTTGTAGAATTCAGGTAAATAATGTTTGAGTGTGTGTCAGTGAAGATAATTATTTATTAAAGTGTATGTATACTGCGGCAATATATTAAATATTAGTGACTGTAAGGTATGAACCACATTAAAATAAGTGCTATTAGGGGCAAGACATGATCTGAATATTTATTTGTTTATCAATGTTAGCTTTCCTGGTTGTTTCTAACACTTTGTTTGACGAAAGGTTGTATAACTAATAGGATACTATCTTTTTCAGTTAAGACACAGTATATCGTATTTCATATTTTGTTAAGTAAATTGACAAGAGCAACGCAAGTAAGTACTAGCCCTTTGTACTTTTAAACAACGAAAGTGTAAGAAGAGATTTGATCCCTTGCTCACGAACATCTTAAAATTCTATCTGGAAAATTGTGATCAGATTATTTAATAACAAATTTGCAAAACAAATAAATAGAAAGGATAATATTAATCAAGGTAATGAATTATGAGGCTTATTTTGTAGAAGTTATTGAAACTGGGGATTAATGAACAACTTATATTTTTTAATTCTACACACACCATTAAATGTATGTTATTACCCTTAGAAAATGAAAGACAGTATATACTACAAGTATATGCGACGACATTTAAAGAAATACGCAATTGTAATATTAATTGCTTGAAATTACAATTAAAACGCAATTCCTGTAGCTTTTAAACTCCACAGGATGACAAATAACCAATACGTACTCACGCAACGGTAAATATTATATGGCGCCATTTTTTTAATGAACCAGTAACACATACAAAAACTTTACATTTCGAAATGAAACTATATACATTAATGGATCATTTCAAAAAAGTGGGCAGACAACTGCACCCTCTTTGTCCCCTAATCGCCGCCCCTAGATGTAATTGTACAACAGCGTTACAAGTGCGTTCAGGCACTATTTCTTAAACATATATACAATATTTTGACATCATTTGCAGTTGAAGATACTCTTTGGTTCCATTATGTTGCAGTGAAACCTTTAAAAAAAAAATAATTCAAATATGCAAACTATGATTATTACATAACTTAAAAAAAAACGTAATTTTCATCATTGACACGTAAAAAAAAAATCGTAATGCTGAACAAAATTTAGCCATCCCTATGACAATTGCTAAAGGCAAATCAACTAAAAATATTTTGATTTTAAAAGATCTGATAATTCGTAATTATACTAAATTGTATAGAAAAGCAATTAGACACATTCTTAGGAAGTAAGAAACTAAAAAAAAAAAAAAAAAGAAAAATATCTGAAATTCTGGTTCCTATACCGTGTCTGTCAGCTTTGAACAAGAACACATTATAAATAACACTTAAACAGGTTAACCCCAAAAACATATTATGTGTGATGTGCCGCTCGTATAATGAAATAGAACCGATAAACGGTTCTTTGTTATATATATTTCTTTTCCTTGTTTTTTTCTTTTTCGAAATATAATTTGCCCAATAAAAGACGATGGGTTTTCCTCCTTGTTCTTCCTGGAATCTATGTTATATACGTGTGTGTTTATACTTATGTCTATATGTAATTTGGCTCCAAATATTTTTTTTTCTCTCCCATTCCTGTACACAGAATTCTCAAATTCTTCTGCTGCAGGCCAAGGTTTTCCTTCATAGGAAAGAAAAAGAAGAAGAAGAAGAAGAAGAAGAAAGAATGAAAAAGACCGTAGCTGACATAACCTTGTAAGCGGAAACGCTCTTCATCTATTTATTGACAGATTCGAAAAATGTTTAACCGCACGTTGGCGGCATGATCACAATTTGATTAAAGAAAACTTATCATTACGGCATCACCTACTTTTATTTTACTGAGAGTTTCACGAATTGGGCTGATACTTTTTTTTTGGTTCTAAGGGGTTCTTTCCTACATTTTCTTTTCTTTTCTTTCCTACATAGGTCAACAGAATTCAAGGTCTCTATTCTATATACAAGGTAAATAGTTTTGATTTGTTGCAAACTCTTTCAAGATGGACGCTAAGATGGTACTATACAGTAATAGATCCACATTGTTCCTATCCAAGATAAGGTCTTACTCCGTCTAACTGTTCCCAACTCATGGGGATCTATTACATACCCTTTGTCTCATATTGTGTACAATAAATACATTGGGGAATCATTTAATGTTATTCAATTGAGCCAGACGCGTACCCAGAATTTTTTTCTTGGGGGATCCAAGTTTTGGGGGAAGTGTCCAATATTACAAGTCACTACATCTATGTAATATTAAACGGGTATTATTCTCTGTCTGATAAGTGATTGTAAAATACTTCCACCCAGGCGCGGATCCAAGGGGGGCTATAGGGACTATAGCTTCCCCTTGACGCTCAGGTATACACTGGATAAAATGGGCTTCAATCCTGCTTTACACTGGATAAAGCGGCAAACTATGCTTTAGCCCCTCCCTTGATCATATCCTGGATCCACTACTGCTTCCACCTATATTTTCAGAAAAAGAAGATAAAACTAGATGATTTTTATAAGAGAAAGAGTACAGATGAAGTGTAAAATTAAATGTTGCTGCATCAATCATTTCCCTTTTAAGTAGGTATTTTTTTATTAAGAAAGTGTACAAATATATCTTGAGTTAGGAAGCTTTGGGGGGAGGTCCGGACCAGGTAGACCCTTTCCATTAGAGATGGGCACGAGCCGAGCTAAAACTCGGAGTTCCGAGCCGAGTCACTGTTTCTAAGGTCGAGTTTCGAGTCGAGTCGAGTTTGATAAACGGCTCGCTTGTTTAGCTCCTTTTAGCTCGTTTTGAAATCATGACCTGATGAAGTGATTAGACTGGAAAGCGAAAGCTATGAGAAATGTAAGCAGTAATGCGGAATACTTATGTGTCGTGTAACTCACGACAGGGGACATTACTCGCATCTCATCTCGTCTCGATAACGAGACGACATTTTTATAACGAGACAGCCTCAAACGTCGTGACCACCACGTAAGTATATACTGTAGTTCTTACCATCAAGGCTGACAACTGCACGGTCGATTTTTGAGCCTAAGCGGAAGCCCAACCCAGGTAGTGATGTCAACCGGCTCGGCTCGGTTCAACTGAGCGATGAGTTTGAGCCGGCTCGATTGGGACGAATCGTCGACTCGGCTCAATTGAGTAGATGGCTCTAACCGGATCGGTTGGATGAGTCATCGGCTCGAGCCTGCTTCGTTGAAACGAGTTGAGTTGATTTTGAGTTTTACGTCCCTTTCTGCAGTGATTCTATATGAAACGAGATCTACTGATTAACGTGGAATATGAACCACATGAAGCTCCGTTGAAACTAGTCCATCGGCTCGGTTCGACTCGGATCAACTGCTAGATATGCGCACGAGACAAGATTCGTGGCTGTCTCGTCTCGAAAATGTAAAAGTGATGTCTCGACCCGAAAAATGTAGATATATTTCTCTATTGGAAGAGCCGTGTCTCGACTCGAATTTTGTCAGGAAAATCCTGTCTCGACTCGTCTCGTGCGCATCCCTATTAACTGAGCCGATGGCTCGAACAGGCTTGGTTAGGGTGAGCCATCAGCTCCATTCGGTTCGGCTCAGGTAAGTCATCTGCTTGAGCCGGCTCGGTTAGTTGAGCTGTTGGCTTGGCTCACTTCTCGGTTTGGTTCGATAGTAGCTGTGAGCCGAGCCCTTGGCAACCCTAAACTTAGGCCGAACAGTTTTGAACATGTTTATCCGACACCCTTTAACTTTTAACAACTTTGACTCGAGCCCGAATACTTGCTCCTTCGGAACTCAAACCCAAAACCGATGTCCTTACCTCCTGAAGACTTGTCCACGACCAAGATCGGCAGTCAACTAGATTTTAGTATTCAGGAACAAACCGCCTATCTTTTATGATTATATATGGTGTAATAATAATAATAATAATAATAATAATAATAATAATAATAATAATAATAATAATAATAATAATAATAATAATAATAATAATAATAAAGTAGTAATAGTAGTGGTATATATATCAAGTACTTGAAGAGAGTACTTGAAACTACACAAAGGATTTAGCTCGATTTGGTTCGACTCGACCCGAATTCGAGTCGAGTTTCGATTCGAGTTGGAGAAAATTTTTTGAGCCGAGTTGTCGAGTCGAGCTCAAACATGCCTGTTTCGAGTCGAGTCGAGTTTCAAAGAAAACTCGCTCGTGCCCATCCCTACTTCCCATGGTGCGCCTCTCAGAATCCGAATCCGAAAAATCCTCAGAAGTCGAAAATTAAGGACTACCATAATATACTGGTATATCGTCCATGCGAACAACGACAGAAGGATATTGTTTCACACATGGTATATTAAGTCAAAATATATTACAAGAATTTTCTAATTCTACAGCAATAGGGCTCTGTGCTGAAACAAATATTTTTGCGGTTATGCAGCAATTACGGAGAAAAAAAATGGAATATCGTTTATGGTTTTAATTACTGCCCTTGAGAAGAACTTCAAATTGTTTCGTAAGACGGTAATAAAGTATACACTTAATGTTATAGCTTTCTCTTATAGTAAAATTATATATAGTAAATCTGACAATAAGTATTTACATATTCAAACATTGAGGTTATCAGCATATCAGTAGACAGACCTTCCATTTAATGGAGTTAGATTTACTAAAACTTCTTTATAATAGATATACAGGGTGGCCCAAAAGTAGGTATACACCCCTGCGTTGATCAAGTATAATATTCTAGCTTCAAGGTTTATTTGCTTTCGCCTGTTCCGAGCTTAAGATATAAATAAAAAGACATTAAGAACAAATAATGAAGAAACTATGGATAACAACGAGAAATTATATAAAATGCAGAGAGCTGATCAGTACGGGACGGACTACTACTTTTCGGCCATCCTGTATATTTACTCTGACCGTATCCATCTGAAAAAAAAAATCTCAAAAACTACTTGGTGGATCACCAGCAGTTTTGGCCCTGATATAGGCCAAATATTAGGAAATGATTTCGCTAACGGAAGTGGTATTCAAACCGGAAGTGGTAGAAATCAATCAGTTCCGGTTTTAACGTTGATCAGTAGAGGACAGAAACCGTAATAGGTAGCGAGAAACGGGTTCCTGCAATCGATTAAGCATCCCAAAAATGCATTTCATATTCATCTTTAACTCTTTACTAAAACCGGAAGTGATAGAAATCCACTACAATTTCCGGTTTCAATATTGACCTACATCGAGTAATTAAACGATAACAGATAGTAAGTAGCGTTTTTTTTAATCGATTTAGCGTTTTAATAATAAGTACCAACGTCTGTCTCTCTCTCTCTCTCTCTCTCCCTTTTATTTAAACCAGAAGTGGTAGAAACCAACCTTTTCCGGTTTCAACGTTCATCACTATAAAGGAAATGGAAATAGCGAGAAACTTTTTTCCTGTAAAGCTTTCGTATTTTTTTACGGCACAAGCACATTATACTGTGTAGTGATAGTTTGGGTTTGGCTACACTATATATAGTTCTCCATATATGGGGCAAACAAGAAAATATTTGATTGAATGAAATATGTTGGAATTTTTTAGATTAGGAGAGACAAAATTATTGAACGGCCCCTAATCAAGTTTTCGTACTTTTTACGGAATAAGCATATCATACTGAGTTAAATGATAGTTCAGGTTTGGCTACACTATACGTAGTTCTCCATATATGAGGCATACAAGAAAATTTTTGATTGAATGAAATATATTGAATTTTTGGATCAGGGATCACCAAAATTTTGAACGGCCCTTAAATTGAATTTTCGTATTTTTTTTACTTAGCATACCATACTGAGTTAAGTGATAGTTCGGGTTTGGCTACACTACATGTAGTTCTCAAAATACGGGACGCACAAGAAATTTTTTTATTGAATGAAATATATTGAATTTTTGGATCAGGGGTCAAATTTTCTAAATCGAATTTTCGCCCCTAAATAGAATTTTCTTTTTTCTTTTTCTTTTTCTTTTTCTTTCTTTCTTTTTTTTACGGAATAAGCATATCATACCGAGTTAAGTGATAGTTTTGGTTTGGCTACATTACCTGTAGTTCTCGAGAGATAAGGCCTACAAGAAAATTTTTGCCTGAAATATATTGGATCTTTTGATCCAAACATGCAGTATAAACAAGAAACTAAGGGACTTAAAAGGAGAAAAATGCACTAAAACTTAGAAACTATGGAATAAAAGGAGAAAAATGCACAAAAAACGAGAAAATAAAGAACTAAAAAGGAGAAAAATGCACTAAAAAGAGAATGGACTAAAATTAAAGACATTGAGCGTTCTTCCAAAAGTTGATGACTATATATATAGATATATATATAGATAGATAGATATAGATATATATTATGAACATTGGTTGGTTACTTAAATATTATCACGCATAATGCTTTTAGACTTACTAATGACTAAATGGGACTAGAACTAAAAGCATTAGGCACTTTCCCAACGATTGAGAGCTAAAATTTTATGGATATTAGGGACGATGGTCGATAACAGAAACATAACTTAAACATTAAATAACACCCAATGCTTCTAGACTTATGAAAAATTGGAACTAAGACTAAAAGCATTGGACACTCTTCCGAAAGTTCTTTAAAATTAACATTAGGGAAGTGATTTGTTCCTTCCCTCCCTCCCAACGCTTGTAATCTTAGTCCCATTTCTTCATTTTGTCCCAGTCGAAAGTAATTTTCTCTTTTTTTAGTGTATTTTTTCTAAACTTCTATTAATGAGGCAATAATTCTCCTTCAGATCTCCCCCAAAAGAATGCATATGAAAACAGATTAAAAAAAAAAAAAGAATTTACCTAAAGAAAAGTAACCAAAAAAGATTATGATAACTATATTTTCGAATATTTAAATAAAACACCAGTACCGTATATGAAATGTTAAGCTGTAAATTTAAGATCGATTCAAAGCTGTAGTGAGTAAGCGAACATTGTTTTTATTAATTTATTTATTTTCAAACCCTTGTGCCACTGAATGTACTAATATCTGACAAAGTTCTGTATTTGAGTGATCACTGTTTCTAGCAGTATAAATAAAAGTTAATTGTTATTATTATTATTTATTTATCTTATTTATGCTTCATTTTCATTCAATGTTCTTAATTTCATTGTGAAACGCAACAATCTCTTTACTCTTACTGCAAAAAGAGTACTTGTTGATAATGAAGTCAACATAGCGCCTAGTTGTTCTGCAACCAGCCAAATACCCGTGAGCTTTTAGGTTGTATATGCAACAGGTGCTCGATAATAATTCTTTCCGCTGGGCTCTGAAGTAGGGCTGTTCCGATAATCGAGTAATCGATAACAATTCGATAAAATTTCAAAACCGTTTCATCGATAAATAATTTTAATTTTATCGAATTATCGAACTTTCGAGACTCCCGAAATGTTCGAGACTCTCGAAATGATCGAGACTCCCGAAATGTTCGAGACTCTCGAAATGTTCGAGACTCCCGAAATGTTCGAGACTCCCGAAATGACGAGACTCCCGAAATGTTCGAGACTCCCGAAATGTTCGAGACTCTTGAAATGTTCGAGACTCCTGAAATGCTCGAGACTCCTGAAATGTTCGGGACTCCCAAAATGTTCGAGACTCTCGAAGTGTTCGAGGCACTCGAAATGTAAGAAACATTAGACAACTTCGAGACACTCGAACTCTTCGAGAGTCTCGAATTGTTTGAAAGCAGCAAATACAGAAATATATCAATATGATCGCATTTGTCGAGTCGCTTGAATATTTTGAAAAGTTCGGGATTATCGGAGTGTTCGGAAGAAACAATGAATTCGAGGTTATAGTTGTATATAATATGTATTACATATATGCAGAGTGTTTATTTTAAAACTTCTCTCCTTAGCAATGAAGTGAAGGAAAAGTTTTTTCCCCACAGATCTGTATAAGGTTTAAGCAGTCTGTCAAAAGAGAGAAAGAGGAAGAGAAAACATGCATCACCTGAATGGAATTGGAATCCAAGACACCATTAGTCTACTAATAGTCACTTTGCCGATTGCGCCAATAACGGGGCAGGCAGAAAAATAATTTTAATATGATTTCGAGGGTTTAATTTAAAGTTCTGTATAGCGGGAGCTACTGATATAGGTAGAGGTAAGGAAAGTCGATAAGGCTGAAGACTTATCAAACTTCCGTTTCGAAAATTTACTCTCCTGCGCTCGAGTGCCCTCGAGTATTTGAGATTGTCGTGAAACAAACCTTGAGAATTTTGGGTACGAAACTCCCTATTACAGGCCGTCCTGTCTGTTTGCATGTGGCATCCGACGATAACTTTCGAACGGATTGTCCGATTTTGATGGAACTCATTTTAAAATGCTCTCTTTTGCTTTCACCAGACACCTATTGTTTTGGTTGCCATACCACAAGGGGATTTTTCCCGAATTGAAGTATTTGTTCTTACTTTGGGCGTAGGCGTGTGAAAGCTACGATAACTTTCGAATGAATTATCCGATTTTTAAAGAGGATTGGTCTAAATGCATATGTCAGGTATCTGTTGCTCTTGGTTACTTTACGATATTTGATTTTGTGCATAAGATGCCGTGCGGCTCTGGGCATTACCAACCTCAGATTCAATGCGTACCTGGGAGGGGGGGATGCGGCCGAAGCGTGGTGCCAACAACACCACATTCATCTACGACTGAGGGCACACTCCCTACATGCCCTCATGGCATGATGCTATGCACAAGGGAGAACTTTACATATGACAGAACGAAGACTAAAGAAAAATGAAATGAAGTGAAATCTTCCAGTTTAATGACCTACTATTATGTCTGTTAGGCTAAGGGAGAAGTATGATTAAGGCAAGTGAATGATGATGGAATAATTTGTGGAATGGGAATGTGGAAGGAAACGGGAGTACGCCGAGAAAACCCACGGACACGATGTTGTCCACCACAAACTTACTTGGTCGGGGCTCGAACCAGGGAGGGACAAAAGGGATGAAGGGGAAAGGAGAAAAACACACATCTTCTGACTTACATTTCAATGGTACTGATTCAATTTCCATATCAAATTAAAATAACTTCCGATCACTTCTTAAGGAAAAATAGAAAACATTATTTCGTCAAGAGTTCTCTCAACTGCTTCGTATATTGTTGCAAACAGACTTTCAAAGAAAGATGGTGTACAGTTACTTGCTTTGCAGTTGTTGAAAGCAATATTAGACCCTATCTCTCCTGTCGTGTCCTGCATACAATAGACTACTTATCACTGTTTCTTTCTTTTCCGAAACAAGAAGCCAATGTCTTTGAAACCGATTACAATTACATTGCACTTCGGTTGTAATCAGATTTTTCTATGGGAAACAAGGTTATACTGCTAATTCAAGCTGAAACAGTACTGGAAAGTGTGTTCAAGTTACTGAAGTGAAAATATCAGCGAAAAGATCATATGGGATATTTGAATCATTCTGAAACTTGGATATTTGGATAGGGCACATACTAGTTCCTAAATAAAATCTTGACCGGACTACGGTAGATCCTATAGTATTGGAGCTATGGACCTATAAAGTTCATTTATTCATGTTTTCGGCATCCAATAACTCCAAAAGGAAGCATTTGTGCACCCAGGTTGGTCTATACTTTTTGTTTTATCTTGGTCTCAGGATAGGGCTGCCATATTTTGAAATTAGAAAAGCGGGGGATTCTAAACCGTAAGTACTGATGTGAATTTGTGTATTATAAATACTGACGATCCTTCTGACCATTTTTTTAGTGATTTCTTTGTTGTGACACTTCCAATGTACTTTTCTAACAAAACTAAAGTAAAGAAAATTTAGTTTTTGCCTTTAATATTTTATTAAGTTCAACAAATGTGAGTCTCGCATTGTAAAGTAAGTATTAAATAAGTATTACAGTAAAATATCTCTAATAAGGATTTCTCTAAGACAAGTTAAAAAAAAAAAGCAAGCGATATATGGCAGATGTTGTTTATACGGTTTTCTCTCTAAGGAATACGAAATAATTTCTAAACTTTTATCGTAAGAAAGCTAAAACATATTTAGGAGTCTTGGTCCATCTCTTATAAAATTTCTGATCATTTTCAAAGATTTCTACTTGAAATCATATTAACATACGAAAATACCACAGTTTCACAATATATGAAATACAGTATAGACATTTTAAAAGAAAAAATACTAATAATGGATCTAAACAATATGCTAAGGATCCGTAGGTTCAATTTGCAATCATTTCTCAATATATAAAGACCAGTTGAACATATAGATTACGTAACAACATAGACGTGTTCAGTTGAACTGGACAGAATGTTATCAAAGAAATACGCACCCATGAGATCATACATTAGTATTCATGGGTTGAACCAAAATGTGTATGATTATGCCAAATTTTTTACATTTTTCATTCCCTTTAACTTCCTTTAAAAAATCTCGATGGCATAAAATCTTATCATAAAATTCTACGCATGATACGTCTTTCATATTGTACAAGACCAGTAGTAATAATTTGACAGTTTTTGCGTTCATCTTGTTTCTGTCATCTGCCCATTCGCGATTGAGATTGACACAGAAATGTAGCGGTTTACGTTGAATATAACAACACTTTATCAACAAAGTCGTCTTAGATTTTTCTCCAATCCGAAAAAGCGGGTGGTTTTTCATGATTAAGAGATGATTAAGCGGGGGACGAATATAAGACCTGAAAATCTTGTGGTATCCGCTAAAATTAGGTAATGTGGCAACCCAAACGTTGGCGGTGTTGTTTTGAAACACTCTATATAAAATAATGCACCACGTTATTCTAAATTGATGCAAAACTCTTACGTTTTTAAAACCTACATTATTAGTCCAGGAAGCAATCTGCCTCCACCAAACGACGCTTCTGAATCCGCTAGTGTGTGGATTCATCATAATGTACAAACCAACTGTATAGAACATATGCTACACTGTATATTCACTGTCGAGGAAATAGATTTATTTCCGTTTTTCACCTTCATTAAACTTAGTGATGATTTCAAGGTTTCCCCCGCGTAGTCTTATCATACGTCCTAGATTCAAGCCCGATCTGGAAAATTGTCTGGGATTAACTAATGCCCGAAATTTTAGGGAAAATGGAAGACTGGGAAATTTCGCTGTGTTTGGTCAAGTACTTGGCTTGTAATTCTGTGTGCTGATATTTATGAAAAAATCAATAACGATAAGGTGTTCTTCGCAAGAATACTTTACTCAGGAAAATAATTAAGACAATAATATAAAAAATATATTTTAAGTATGGAAAATGAGCATAAGCATTTTAGGAAGTTAAGATTAGACTTTTCTTAACTTCTCAATAAACACACACACCATTCTTAAAAATATCCAGAAATTATGGTAATCCTACCCCGGGAGATTTTGAATACACGGGGGGTGAAAGTAGCAAAAATACTGGTAAACCACGGTGAACATGATCAGAGATATGTTTGTGGGGAAATATTCCTCCTAAACAACCCCTGAAATCACCACTGATTTGACTAACATTTATTTTACTGAAAGGCTAAAGGGGGAGTTTGCGCCCAAAGCATCATCATATCTGATTGCGGCAATGTGTGAACTAGTGGCCGTTAAGAGAAAGCAAACACGACAGAAGATAATACATTTGGCTTAAAAATAAAATTTTGCTATAACATTTTAGCAACACCGTGCGTGATTAATATGGTTGAGGTGTTGGGCGTATACTATATCGTATGAAGAGCAATTTTACCCTATTTGTACGTTTAAGACCGTATCTCTGGCAACACTAATACACTAGCTGTTAGCAAATAACAAACAAGAGATAAAATTCAGGGAAAAATGAACGCTTTCTGTGTGTGGGGGGGGGGAGGGGACGAAAAAACAATCCCTTTGTGCACGCTTTCTTTTCTCCTCACAAGTACAACTTTGCAATAACTTATCAGATAAAAAAAAAAAAGTTGTTTGACTAGTTTGGCTGCAAGAAGGAATCATTGGAAAGGTGAAGGAACCGAACTGTCCATCACTACTTTTGATAATACCCGAAACTTCGATAATACTCGGAATTTCGATAACACCCGAAACTTCGATAATACTCGAAATGTCGATAATACCCGAAACTTCGATAATACTCGAAATTTCGATAATTCCCGAAACTTCGATAATACTCGAAATTTCGATAATACCCGAAACTTCGATAATACTTAAACTTTCGATAATACCCGAAACTTCGATAATACTCGAAATTTCGATAATACCCGAAACTTCGATAATACTCGAAATTTCGATAATATCCGAAACTTCGATAATTTCAAATACTCGAAAGGTTTCGAGTAACCGATGACAACTCGATAAATTTTCAGTCCCGAAAATCGATAGGTCCTCAGCCTTATCGAACACCCCTACTCTGAAGTGCAAGGTTTCCCAACAATGCTGGGCTTTTGTTGAAACCATTTAAAAACGTATATCTCAAAATCTAGAAAAGTTAAAATAATACACCATTTATCGTTTGAAAGTTTAGAGCTTGCTCTTTATTCTTATATTTAATAGTCTGTATTCCAACCACAAAACCATCACAAATCACAAGTAACATTTACACGTAATGCAAGGAAAATGAATGCAAATATGAGAATTATTATCTCAAGGTTATTTACCTGACATATCAGATATTTCTGTTGCTACATAGTCTGGATCATTCTCACAATCGTCCAATAACTCTTTTTCAAACAAATCACCTTCACTGTCGCTCAATTCATCACCTAAACTGAAGCGTATTGAATAGACTGACGGGCTCTTTCTCGCCATTTTGACGGTCAAACAATAAGCACATGGTTTTTAAACCCTCGGAAACAAAGTATTAGTTAGAATCTTCACGCTATTTACTGACGAAATTCCGAACTTCAAAGTCCAAGGGATATTTCAAAACTGCTAAATCCGTATAATAAAAGAACCAAGACCATTGAAATACATTTTAAACCACATCTGGTATAAATACGGAATCCGCAGTCTACAAAAGATCAACTACTCCGTAAAAATACGGAATTAGCATTCAAAGTGCTAAATTATATAATTGATAAGCTGTAATGCCCGTTCTTCGCACGAGGAGAATAAGTTTATGACAAATATTTGAACTACCCTTACGCTTTTGAAAGAAAGTGTAATGATAAAAGCCCGTGAAATACTTTGTTTTTCACAGAAATTTTGAACTCCTGCCTCCTTTAGGACTCGCCTTTAAGACAAAGTGAAGCGATAAAATTCCAACTTAACGTAAGTATTAATTAGGTTCCCAAATTTATTTCAAATGTTTCAAACCGTTTTCCTATGATGCTATTACAAACAACAGACAGCACTGCTTTCAATGTGAAGAAAGAAATAATGGACCCCCCCCCCTTCTTCCTCAAAACGAGAATTCTCAGAAACGTTGGGACACGAGTCCATTTTTTTAAAATGAGTAGTTTACATACCAAGTTTGACTTGATAGTTTGACAGGATTGTGAGATACTAAATTTTTCGCATTAATTTTAACGGCCGCCACTGTCTCCTTACGATGCCCATTTTAATCAAAATAACATGCTAAAAAAAAATAACAGTTCGGATATAGACGATAACTATATCCGAAAAATAATTTCAATGGGTTCAGGAAGTCATTTTCCCATGATGCGATCACAAACAAAATCGGTTTTATTTTCTTTATCTAATAGACCAGCAGGTTGCTCATTTTTCGCACGGGAAGAATACGTTTCATTTTGGACATAAAGGACAAATGGAGGCTAAAGTTGGATTTAAACGGCATCAGAACTGTCACTTTTCATTCCAGCGACCCAGAAAACTATGAATTCTGTACTAATATCAGTCAGTTTCGATAATATATAATCTTCCTCCCCTTCCCCAAGTTGTGGGTCTCGATTTGGGTTTAAACTGTATCGGAAGTGTCACTATTCATCTTAGCGACCCCGTAAACTATGGATTCGACATTAATATATGCCTGAGCTCCTTCGTGGCTAAGCAGTTAGCGTACGCGCCTTTGGCGTGGAAGACCCGGGTTCAATTTCCGGCGGGAGCTCATGTGGTTCGGATTCCACGTTAATCAGTAGGTCCACATCTCATATAGCCTCGCTGCTGAACGGGACGTTAAACTCAAAATCAACTCAACTAATTTATGCCTTTTTGATCATTTTAAATATCTCTCCCTTCCCCCTCCCCAAAGTTGCACCGTCAAAGTAAAGTGATAAAAACTATCTCAACTCCCAATTCGCCTACCGTTTGCCTACGTATGGCCTATCAAATATACTACTAGCCATTGCACCTACCTTTAACCTTTCTAGAGACGGATACGGCATATTAACACACAACCAATCTTTCCGTTGAGTTCAGGTGTGGTATATAAACACAGCAAGTCAATTAGCCTTATTTGCACTTAAAATTTGTGAAATAAATCATTCAATACCCGATCATAGACTTGGTTGGCTCTTATTGCGTCAGCTTTTTATTTTATTTTTTTCGTCTCTGAGGAAAAAACTGTAGGAATACGTTATCTTATTTAAAATTCAACACTTTGTCATATGAAAATGAATCATTTATCTATTGTTTGTACGCTTGTGTATTCATTCAATAAGGGTGAGTGAATTCAAATGTGATTTTCTCAAGGAGTAACTCAACTGATCATGAAACTCCCATTAAAAAAATAAGTTCAATGAATGTTTAAAATTATTCTTTTGGGGGGAATTTTATGTTGAATATGAAAATGAGTTTGATTCGGCTCATAAAGTTTTTTCCGTTTAGTAAAGGAAAAGTGAAGCATATTTCCTCGAAAGGAAATACTTTCATTTTATCAACTCTTCCCCCCCTTTTAATTTTTGCACCTGTTCAGTCTGGATGGTTTAAGTAAGAATCTGACAAAAATTATAATAATGAGGCTCTGAGGTGAATATACAATTTAGCATTTTTTCTTAGAATCATTTTAAAGTTGACACTGGTGCATAACAATATTATGAAGATTTGCCCCTGCCCAATTTTATTCTGCTAAAAGCCAACTTAACGTAAAAAATAGGGGATGTTGTGGAACCCATTATGCATGTTAAAACATGTTTCCAGACAGTGCAAAACACCGTTACACGAAGTCATTAGACGCGACTAAAATACGTGATGAGATTTAAGAAATCGCTTTATCTCCATTGAAAATCTTGTTCTTAATATGTATTTAAAAATGTCCTCTATATACATTTCAAAATTTACATTGTTAAAGGATTTTTTCTTTTAAAAAAAAGGAAGATCCATTTTTTTCTGAAACTCCATGAGTCATTTTGGTAACTTTTTTTTTGTTACATCTGCTCCTTACGACCTTCACCCACCCTTAATAAATGCTCCTTTTTATTTTATGTAATCTTTCTGCTATTGATCAGACACAGCCTCTCCTCCTCTCTCCACCCCACTTTTTTTTAACATCCGCCTTGGACTGTGAAGTCGTGAAATGGATATAAGTTTCCTTCTCATTGCCTTGAAGTAAAAACCACAAGCATTCATATCTTTTATTTTATTTATTTTTTTCTTTACTAATTAACTAAGAGACAACGACATGTTGAAACTTGCCTTTTGTATTCCTGATTACGAATACATAAATATTCTAATCCATCCGCAACAAGAAGCAATCAACAAGGACATCTATTTCAGTTCTCTCAGTTTTTATTCTGCAAATTAGTGATTCAAAAGTTTGGTGTAAGCGTCTCATGTAAGAAGTAATCTACTTATAGATATTCATATATTCTTATAGATATTCATTCAAAATAGGTATCATATACTCACGGGCGTCTCTGGTGAGGGGGACGAGGGGGACGCGTCCCCTCCCCAAGTATTTTGAATTACAAAATATTCAATATTTTATTCTAATTTAATTTATATACTAACTACAGAATAACATAAAAATAATAGTAATTATATTTATTTGGACTATAATATTCAGACTGTGAAACGATTAGAACAGAGCTCTTTATATACCTTCGGGTGTCCATGAAGATAAGCAGAAAGATAAGAAATGGAATCGAAGATAATATACAGGTTAGGCTAGGTAATACCAAATAAATCACGTCCTCCCCAATTTTAGATGCCAGAGACGCCAGTGCATACAGTATATTCTTCTTCTTGTTATTATTATTCGTATGATTATTAATACTTAGGTTCGAATTTAGGATACTGTTTCGGGAGAGCTATACACAACACGAGGAAGCATGGGGCGGCAATTGCCCACCTGATTTTGAGAATTAAATATATATTTTAATTTATACATAAATTGAAGTTTTAACGGTAAGAATTGCAGACTGGTGACTCTTATGTGATATGATACACACAAAAAATTTAGCAGTGAATCCAATCTTTTATTCTATTCATAGAAGAAAAAAGGAAGCACCCTCTTGGCCTACCTAATTTCCCGGGCTACTTATTCCCCTCTCTTGATCATATTTATTTCAAACATTTAACCTCCTTTATATCTAAAGGATGTAAATGTTCCTTTGCTATAGCGTCTAATAACAAAAGTCTTGTTATGTTGATAATCTAACCGCCGACTTGAATCAGAACTAACAACGGTCGAAACTATGACAGGAGAAACGAAAGAAAGTAACAACTAAGGAAAAGGAAAAAAAGAGTAGAATGGACTAAATAAAGAACAAAACAACACTGTTCTTACATGGAATGAAATTTGACAAATACTACAGTATTATTTCTGAACAAAGAGCATAAGAAAATGGAAAGTCAATGAAATTCTTAGAAATGGTAAGAAGGATGATTGCTGTACGTGAAATGCGAACAAATTTATTTCGGGAGGAGGGGTTTGAGCGCGATAGCCCCTTAAATACGCCACTGTTAATACTACTACTACTACTACTACTACTACTACTACTACTACTACTACTACTACTACTACTACTAATAATAATAATAATAATAATAATAATAATAATAATAATAAGAAGAAGAAGAAGAAGAAGAAGAAGAAGAAATAGAAGAGATGTAAGAGCTGGGAAAATATCTATCTTATTGAAAAAACACTAAGTTTTGTTCATGGGTATTTTGCTTGGGATTTTTTTTTTTAAATATTTTAATTGTAGTGAGAGGAGAGGTAACAATATGTTTCAATGTTTTAATTATAACGAAAAAAAAAAAACATTTAATTACAGCATTCTGAAAAGGGAAATCTAAAAGAAAATAAAGAATCAGAGAAAATCGTTCATTCGACAGAAAAGAAACCAGTTGAGAATGCTCCAAGATCATAGCCAGAACGTAAAAGAATTAATTTTTCTTATTAACTTCTAGTATTGCAATATATCTTTTCATTTATAATTTCCTTGAGTACTAAATTTTTTCCACATGTTTTGTTTTAAGAGTTCTGTTAAAATATTCCAGGATATGCTGTTTTATGAACACACATGCTCAAAATAGAGGGATCAAAGTTGAAAAATTCTCAAAATATCTCAAAATATGACTTACGGTTCCCGACATATGGCTCGTTAAATCTCCCGAAATCCGTACTTTTCTGGTCAATATCTGAGGAAAGGTGGACAGTTGGTCAGTGGCCACCAGTTATTATTTGGTACCAAACTGTTCACTATCCTCTTAGGTATTGATCAACACCAATATCATCTCTCTATGAATTACAGTTTCCGAGATATGGTTCCTTAAATCTCCCGAAATCGGAACTTTTTTTGGCTAATATCTCGAGAACGGTTAGAGTGACGCGAAAAATTCCATTAGTTTCTCATATAACGTTTCATGCTCTAGCGAATGGAGGGCTCAAAATTGAAATAAGACACACACACACACACACACACACATATATATATATATATATATATATATATATATATATATATATATATATATATATATACAGAGGCATAGAGAATTTAGTAACAAACTCTTAAGTTAGTTGAAAAAGTAATGGGTATTGTAGTACCAAAGCATTGTTTATAGAGCTATTACATTAACATTCAAGAACAAAGACATTTTATAGTAAAAAGTTTAAGTGTGTTAGAAATAAAAGTTCTGAAAGTGTAGTAGATTTAATGGAACAAGAATTATCGCTCAAACTTTACGAATAAACTAAAAGTCAACTCTCTATATAAAAGAAGAAATTCTGACTGACAGATCAACGTGCTGGTCAAACTGTTTCGGCTAGAAATTTGAAATTTTGACAGATTTTTGACGCAAGACTCCACTATGGAAGAAATTTTAAAAGTGGAGGAAGTAGGGATGGCAATTAATATAGTAAAATCTCCATATCTCCGAATCTCGAAAGGGTAGAGAAATGAAATTTGGTACTTACAAGAGAACATTTCGATTTGGTGAATTCAATTGCTGAAAGTGATTGCTAGCATTGGATTTATTGCTTTGGATATATATTGGCCCATATTGTTTTCAATAGACGGTGTGCGTCAAGATCCATATGCCACATGATTCCTTTCCCATATATTATTCTTGCAGTTATTCCAACATGGCGGCTTTTCAGATGCCCCCTATGATTCACATTACGCCTCTTCAGTGGCGCTCTATATGCATTCCTCATATCCAACATTTGACCTCAATCTCTCTATTCGTTTCAAAATTAACATGGCATTACTAGACATTTTCTACGTTCTATCTTCACACTTTGCCCTCACTTATCTCCCACCCTGTATACGGTTTACCACTAAACACCATCTTCTTCTCTGTTTCCTTTGGTGCTGAATCCAGTGCTAGCAATCATTTTCAGCAATTGAATTCACCAAATCGGAATGTTTCCTGGTTAGACTTTTCATCTAAAACAATAGAAAACACTATCTGTTTATACCTAATATCCCATACATGTAAATAAATTCTTGGATTCTGTTCCTTTTTCAATTATTTTTTTTTCAATAGAGCAATTATTTCGACGAAGCTCGTTAGTAGAGTAAATATCTTAACACCCTAACGAGTAACGGCGAATTTAATGATGGCTATCCATATCACATGCATATATTTCGCGTGATCCTCTATACTGTCTTTGCCAGAGTGTATTATTGTTTTCATTAAGACGAACATACTCTTTTACCCACAGCTTAAATAGAAAGAGAGAGGAGGTGGGGTACGGGGGATTTTACTGTATGTAGCCTGAAGCGCATCATAGCATGAGACGAGCAGACCAAAAATATGTATGCATTACCAAAAGAAACATGCACTTTGAAAGTGTATAAAATAGTTCTGTCCAGACTTCAACAAGTTCCGTGCGTGGTGCGTTTCCTTGTTTTTAGATTTTTCTCGCTGATAGATAAAAAAAAACTCTAATCGCTATTAACTTTACTTCCTTTTCCAAGGACCTGCTTCTTTTTCTTTATATCCGGAGGCCGCTTTCAATAAACATAGAACCACTTTTTGTTGCCGTCTCTAATTCCTTTGTTCTGTGTGGAAATGTACCTCAATCTAATTCAAGCATTCATTGGGGGGTGAAAAGAAAATTGGGTGCTATATGGATCAGCCTTCGAAAAAACGATTTCTGGTTGTCCTCGAACTTAATCACTGATGCTGCTATCAATAAGTTACATTTTCTGAAGTTACAGCACTTGGAGTGTTATTGTCAACAAGGACATACTTTTAGTTGGATGGAGTGTGTTCAACACGTTCGCTCTTCGCTGTTATTTATGGCTTTCTAAACTGGAGTTAGTTTTCTCTTAATTCAGGCTGCTTCCCAAATCGCCTCACGATGCTGGACGACACCGAAAATTTGCGTCTCAACTCGTAAATTTTGTAGAAGCCTCGGTCTCATCTCGGCCCTCAAAAAGATTTTCTCGTCTCTTTTTGTAAATTTATGTACAAAATTTATGCTCTGACTTGCTTTTTAATTTCACCTTAATTTATCAGAATGCTTCCGCGTTACAAAAGATCAATGAGGGATGATGTGATATATCAATAGTAAATCATATTTATTATTAGAGTATATTGCGTAGTGACTTACGTATCTTTAAAAGTTGATAAACGCTCTTCATTGTAATCCCACAATTATTTCATCAGTTTATAGTTTTAAAACTATGAATCAAGTAACACTAAAGCAGTGTTTGAGATCTAAATTTTCAAACAAAAACTTTTTCAAACAAAATTTTCAAACAAAAATTTGAAAAAAAATTAAAAATTTTGAAACAAAATATTTTCAAACAAAAATTTTCAAACAAAATTTTGAAACGAAAAAAGTTTGAAACAAAAATTTGAAACAAAAAATTGTCAAACAAAAATTTCAAACATTTTCAAAAAAATTTGAAACAAAAAAATCAAAAAATTTGAAACAAAAATTTTTCAAACAAAAAAGTTTCAAACGAAAAAAAAATTCAATAAGGCTTTTGAGAACTTGGGTTGCTCACAAGACTTGTAAAATTTCCCGTTTCATCTCGAATACGAGACGAGAATTGTCATGTTTCTTTTGTCGTCTCGGACTTTACAAGGCACCTCATCTCAAGGTTAACACTCATTCTGAATTTTTTGATTGAATCAAACTCGTCCACGCACACGCGCCGTTTGCCATAGCCATTTCCTAATCCAAGCTCACTCGGACTCACATGTCTTCAGGTTTAATACCCTGTCTTCAGGTTTAATACCCTCAATGAGGCTTGAGCTAAAAATTCAATGAGTCTCACGGTAGCTCAAGCTCGCTATCCTTAATGGGGCTTGCCAGTCCCACGTTCTCACGCTCACTAAAGAGGCCCACTCACGGTCCATGGTTTGCGCAAACAAGGCTGTTTGTGCAAACAGTTTGACCGTGTGTGGCGATGTATGAACTGTTTGCGCAAACGTTTGTGCAAACATTTTCCACATCGAACTCGTTCGAAAATTGTTTACACGAACATGATGTTTGCGCAAACACGTGGACCGTGTATGGGCATGTTTGTGCAAACACGAGCTTTATTTCCGAGTAGGAAGCCTAGTGTACAGACGCTTATTTCTTGCGCTATGGCGTCAATGAATAGGAATCAAGAATTCTGGCGAGAATTTATTGACCTTTATCGAAATTTGCCTGAACTGTGGAAGGTAAAGAGTGAAGATTATAAAAACAGGAATTTGAAAAATGCGGCATATGAGAAGTTATTGCAGATTTCAGATGAGAAACGACATGGCCTTGTGTTGGCTTCACACGACGTCCAATTGGCATTGAGCGGTGTTGACAGTTCGCGACAAGCAGTTATGCACGCTGTCTTCTCGCGCTACTGCGAATCTTGACAATATCACAGGCGCTACTTAGAAATATTGTACTAGCACATTAACTGCTCACTTTACCAAGTAGAGAAAATAATTACGAACAAATACGTGAAAACTACATCTTTCTATGTCAACTGGTTGTCATGATAGACGCTTTGAAAGGTTTCCATATAAAACAATTAGTAAAACGAGCGTTGAGTCCCGCGTCTAATTTCCAGTGGATTTTGTTTCGATTTGCAAATAGAACTCACAACTTTTATTACAGGATAATCAGGGGTGTAGCCAGGAAGTTGTTCTAGGAGAACATTACTTTCAGGGGGAGGCAAGCTTTTCACATATTAAAAGCAGAACAAATTACCTCTTTCACAACATGAAAGCATTTTAACTTACCATACATACATACATACTATGCGCATATTATATTTTCACAATGCTTCCTTATTAAAAGACGGATCGTGACAGTACTGAAGTTAAAAACCGGAGTGCAAAAGATGAATCAATAAGCTATTCATAAGAAAATAAATGCTGTTTATAGCAGTCTGTTTATCTGACTTTGTGTTTATGTAGGTTAAAATACTAAAGAGGAAAAAATATTAACTCCGATATTATTATGCAATAATATAGTAGTGAGTTCACAGTGCACCCAGTTAGGGAAATGAGAATATAAAGCATATGATTAATTTTAGTTGATTCAATTAGGTATAGAAACCGTATTGATGATGATTGATTTTTTTTTAAAAAAATCATATTTTATTATAAAGTCCTTCATTTGCATTAACTGTTAAATAAGTTTATTAAACATATACCAGACGAACCTCATTTTGGAGCTGGAAATAGTTCGGAAAGACAGAGCCCCCTTTTCCCCCGTGGCTACATACCTTTGCAATCTTTGCCATCATCGTAAGAATAAAGCATGGGACGTTTGTAATTTGTTTTGAAATTTACTTCAAGATAGACCCTTTCTTATTCGACAGAAGGAACGCAGTATGTTTTCTGTTTCTTTTTTTTCTTTCACGTTCTACTGCCTTATGTGCGACATTTAACACCCTCTTTTCTCCTCTATAAGGGAATCAAAAGCATCAGGCGTCTGAATGGTGTCATAAATTATCGTAACCCAAAACAAACTCGAGCATATCGAGTTGCTTAGGAATCAGATGGATTACTTTCGTGGCACCTACACGAAGAACAAGGGTGCTACTTGTTATGAAAACGGAGAAGGAAAGAAAGGGGCTAGTGTAGAATTCATCAGTGTCTCGTTGCTTTCTTTCGTGGTAGTTCGTTTATTCTCCAAAATTATAGTTGACAATGTCTTTAAGCATACCAAGTACAGCAGAAGTTTTATTTTCTGTCTTCCTTTTTTTCTTTTTCTTTCAAGTGCTACGAAGTCAAGCTCGAAGAATTATTTTTTGTGCTTACAGTTTTCGGAACCCATAAAAATAAATTTACAAGAGTCAGATTCAGACAAAGACGAAATATTAACTGACATAGATGATAGTGAAAGTAGTGTTGAAGACAAGTGTTTGGCATTTTCACTGGGAAAGTTAACATGTAAGTAATTTAGTTGCTATATATACTTCTAGGATGCACAGTCAAAATTCTTGAGTTTGCTGGAATAGTACATCTACATTGTGAATAATGTTGCCAATGTATGTGTCATAATCAACCACTCTTTCATCCACACCCTCTTCTTTCTTTTTGGTTTCGCGGATATTTCCGCTTCCAAAGCACAAGCAATTACTATCGCTAAACAAGCTGCTTCAGTGGACATGCTTACGCGATTAAACTCAAAATTGAACTAAAGTTTGTGCAAACAGTTGTATCGTGTGTGGCCGAGTGTTTGCGCAAACATGATGTTTGCACAAACATGATGTTTGCGCAAACCGTGGACCGTGAGTGGGCCCTATAACGTTTTTGTGCTTACGTTAACTATCTCAATGGGACTCTACTTTCGATGGGGCATACTATCCTCAATGGGACTTTCTATCTTCAATGAGGCAGACTCACTATTCTCAATAGTGAGTCTTTATCATCAATGGGGATCAGTATCCTCAATGAAGTTATCTATATTCAATGAGGCTCTCTATTCTCAATGAAACTTACTATCCTCAACTTAGCCCACTATCCATAATGGGGGGTTCATTATCATCCATGGAGCTCACTATCCTCAACAGGACTCTTTACTTTCGATAGGGCTTACTATCTTCTCTGTTACCCTCTACCTTCGACGGGGCTTACTATCCTTAATAGAATTCTCTATCTTCGATGGGGCTTAGTATCATCAAAGGGGTTCTCAATCTTTAATAGTACTCACTTTCCTCAACATGACTCTCTACCGTCTATGGGAATCACTATCCCCAATGGAGCTTTCTACTTTCAATGGAGGCTATCTATTATCTTTAGCTTCGATGGGGTTTACTATCCTCAACAGGACTCTACTTTCGATATGGCTCACTATCCTCAATGTTGCTGTCTATCCTCAATCGGAATCACCATCTTCACGGAGGGTCACTATCCTTAACGGAACTATTTTCGATGGGGCTTCAATGCCCCTTTCTATCTTTAATAATGCTTACTATTCTCAACAGGACTCTATCTTTACCTTTGATGGGGGCCACTATCGTAAATGTTACCATATATCTTCAACGGAGTTTATTATCCTCAATGGGATTCTCTATCTTGAATGAGGCTCACTATCCTCAATGAGACTCTCTATCTTGAATGAGGCTCACTATTTCCAACGAAACTATCTTCGGTGGGGCTCACTATCATCAATAGAACTCTGTCTTCAATACAACTCACTATCTTCAATGGGACTCTCTATCATCAATAGAACTCTGTCTTCAATACAACTCACTATCTTCAATGGGACTCTCTATCATCAATAGAACTCTGTCTTCAATACAACTCACTATCTTCAATGGGACTCTCTATCATCAATAGAACTCTGTCTTCAATACAACTCACTATCTTCAATGGGACTCTCTATCATCAATAGAACTCTGTCTTCAATACAACTCACTATCTTCAATGGGACTCTCTATCATCAATAGGGCTTACTATCTTCAACAGAACTCTATCTTCGGTGGGGTTTACTAATCTGAATGGGAATTTTTATTTTCAATAAGGCTCACAATCCTCAACGGGATTCTCTATCTTCGATGGGGATTGTTTATCTTCAACGAGGCTCACTATTCTCAACGGAACTCTCTATCTTCAATGGGGCTTAGAACCCACGGTGATTTTCTATTGGCTCTCTGCCACGTTAGGGATTAATTGTTCGTACACTGGTCACCATGATCACCAGACATTAAGCTATGAACTTGTTTCCCTGGGGGAGTTGTGCTAAGGACAGAATTTATACACACCTAATGAGGACATATTTACAACAAAGTTTATGGACGGTATTGCTGGTGTAACACTACGCTTAGCAACGCTAGTGTAAAGATCGCTTAGACGTATCGTAGTGTCGAAAGACTGTTGCGTACTGTAGCGGCGGTGCAATAGTAATATGATAATAAGTATGATTTAAATGTTGTTATACCACACTCTTCGCGGACACGGAAGAGTTCTGATAACTTCTAAATGAAAATAAGAAGAAAATCAGGTCATAAATTTTGTACAAGGGAGGTTCGGTGGCTCTGTATTAGAGAGCTTTCCTCTTGTGCCTGGGGTCCCTGGTTCGATCCCTGCCCAAATAAGTTTGTGGTGGACAACATCGTGTCCGTGGGTTTCCTCCCACTTAATCATTTCACCAATTCTTCCATCATAATTCACTTGCTTTAAGCATCATCTCCCTTAACTTGCAAGACATAAACGTGGGACGTTGAACTGAAAAGATAAATTTTGTATATAAATTTACAAAAAGAGACGAGAAAGAAGTTTTTCCAGAGTCGAGACGAGACAAGAATTTGACAAAAATTTAGGAGACGACACTATAAAAACCTTATATCTTGCCTCGTGAGCAATAATATTGTGCGCCCGACTTGTTCTGAACAACACCATTAGATTGATCATTTAGTTCACAAGATCACTCAATCTGAATCTCATGATTGACAATGAGTGTGAGTCAATTTGAAGTTCGACCTCATAGAGGCCAAACTCACGTCATTGTCCATTTCCAACCCAAACACATTTTTCGAAACAGAAAAACATGTACAAGGTGTTTCAAAACAATACTGTCAACGTTTGGGAGGTGATTCCTGATACCAAAATAAAACAAAAAGTGTAGACCAACTTCGGTGCACAAATGCTTCCTTTCGGAAAAAATGAAATGAAATTTTGAGTTTTACGTCCCACGATTATGCCGGTTAGGCTAAAGGAGACGGTGATAATGAGTAATGAATGAAATGGTGGAATGAAGAAAGTGGGAGGAAACAGGAGAACCCCGAGAAAACCCACGCACACGGTGTTTGTCCACCACAAAGTTCACTTGGCGGGAGCAGGGTTTGAACCCGAGACCCCTAGCACCAGAGGTGAACGCTCTTCCACTGAGCCACCGCGGCCCCGTTTCCTTTCGGAGTTATAGGCTGACGAAAACATGAAAAAATGAAATTTTAACGGTCCATAGCTCCAAAACTATGGGACCTACCGTAATCGCGCAGACTTCACTTAAGAACTAGTGTGTATCCTATCCAAATATCCATGTTTTAGAATCCTGCAGCACTCACATAACAATTTTTTATAGAGGTAGTTGGTGAGTATTTCAAATTAAATGCCCGTAGCCCAACTCTCTCTCTAAAAAGTGTTACGTGAGTACCTTAGGGTTCTGAAGCACGTATTTTTGGCTAGAACACATATTAGTTCCTAAGTCTTTATCCGACTACGGTAGGTCCCATGGTATTGGAGCTATGGACCTTTATTTATTTATTTTTTCATGTTTTCGGCAGCCTATAACTCCGAAAGGAAGCATTTTTGCACCCAGGTTGGTCTATACTTTTTGTCTTATCTGGGTGTCAGGAATCACCTCCCAAACGTTGCTGGTGTCAAGTTAACTTTGTGGTGGACAAACACCGTGTGCGTGGGTTTTCTTGGGGCTCTCCCGTTTCCTCCCACTTTCTTCATTCCACCATTTCATTCATCTCTCATCATCGCCGTCTCCTTTAGTCTAACGGGCATAAGCATGGGACGTAAAACTCAAAAATTTCATTTCATTTCAATTTTGAAACACCCTGTATATACTTTAGATATTGCTCACACCTGGCACGTGCAGTCAGTGGTCGTGAGAGACTGAGATTGCAATCAAATCTCAGGTCAACCGTCTTAATTAAGGCATTATTCTTTTTTTTTCCCTTCCTTTTCTGAAGGCTTCTCCAGTCATGATATTAATATCAGGATGTGTGTGTCATAATGAGGTTTGATTTAGAAACGGATAACAGGCAGAATAACTTCCATAAATTAAGAAATTTAAAAGTATTATTGGTTCACTATGTTTTAAAACCTGTCCGTTTTTACTATTTAAAAAAAAAACTTTTTTCTTTTAATTTTCTTATTGTCATAAAGTCATTGTACTGTAAAAGATATATATAAAAATTGCATAAAATAAACTAGTGTATTTGGCTGTCATATTAAAATGTCTCTTTTATTTCTTGTCTTGTCAGATCAAGACGTGCACGTGGAGTATTTTAAGAAACTAGGGGAGGAAACAAGTTTTATTTTATTTTTTTAATGATAAGATTAAAAAGTGAATTAACCTGATAAGTTCAAAACGATTAGAAAATATACACGTGGTGTATCCAAAAAGTGCATGACCTTATCTTTTTCCAACATAGAAACAAACGCAGCACAGGAACTGTCTTCTTGTGCAGAAGTGTAGGCAGTGCCGTGTTGCGAGGGATGGAAAGCGGGCGGGGCGACGGCCCCAGGCGCCGAAGCAAGAGGGCGCAAAATTCGGGAGAAAAAGAAAATAAAATAAGAAAAGAGAGAGGAAAAATTACCTCACTCATATGTACGGGGCTCCGTCTTATATTCTCACCCCGGGCGCTGATTTTCCACGGCAAGGCTCTGAGTGTAGGACATCTTTAGGGTCATTTATAGTTTGTTCTCGATTGCATTATGCTCTAGTTGCTGGAACTTAGCTGTGATTAACTAAGTGTAATGAACTTCCGTCAGATTTCCCTTTGCTTTGAAATTGTAGAATGACTAGAGCAGCGATTTTGATGAAAGCTTGATGATACCGAAGTGGAAAACCAAGCTACGATCATTACAGGAGAAAGAACCGTCAATCCATAGACTGCAAAATGCATGACTGATGTAAAGGAAAGTTATAATGGTATTGACAGTTGAGTCGCATTGGGTGATGAATCACTTATATACAACACGAAACTAAAACATTAACAAAGAATCCTAACTAAAGTCTTTCCAGCCTTAGAACAAAGTAGATGTAAACAAAGAGAAATGTATTGCTCCGCGGCTCACACGTGCTTCGGCAGCGAGAGACGTGAACAGCAAGATCTTCTGCTAGTTTATTGCCGTCGCATAATTTCCAAAGTGTAAGGCTCTGTTGGTTGGTATATAATTAACGCACTGACACTGACTACTGTTATGTTGGAAATACATATTTTCTTAAATCGTTATATAAACGAGATTGCCTCTGTTCCTGTTGTTCTCTTTTGTGTTTTATAACACGACAGGAAGGTGGATTATTGTAACACGTTTCCGCCATTGAACACTCTGCATTCTACAATTTCAAATGAGTGGGGTCGGCGCGCGAACGCATATGCATGGCCAGTAAATACTATATGTCCAAGGACAGGTGAGGTTGAAATAGAGCTACATCTGTTGTTAAATATTGTATATATTGCGTTTATTATCACAAAATACAGGATAAATTCGGATATTTTCATTTGAAATTATTATTTTAGTAGGGATTATATTGCGGTAGGATATTAGTGCAGTGAGACTAACAACCAATCACTGGTCATCGATCCACTGGTAGTCAGGTGGGTTTGTTTACATCCACTTTTTTCTAAGGCTGGAAAGAGATTAGAGATCCTCTGTCTCCTTCGTGATGCTGCGTATCACAGACAACAAATCTTTAGAAAATATTATCAAAGACCCTACCTAGAGATCCTCTGTCGCCTTCGTGATGCTGTGTATCCCAAATGATAGGCCTATAGATAACGAACACTTGATGACTACAGCACAACCAATCAGTTCATTCTTAGCACCTGATTCTGATTTTTTTTCGATCAGAAGCATCATTCGTGATGTTTATCTTCCTCCATATTCTCCAGTATCTTCTGATCTTCGTGTGTTCCTAAGCTGAATACACCTATCTCTAAAAAGGGTCCGATTTGAGTCAAGAGAAGACCTAATAAGGAGTGTGACAACTCCATTCTCAAAGAATCTTTTCCGGTAATGCCTCTTAACAATCGAGAAATTGCTGCGAGAAATGTGTGCATTTACAAAGAGAGATGGACCAATGTTGTTGTCAAAATATATGTAAAATGGTATATAGGTATTTGTTGACTCTACCAGTCAATATCTCTTTCGTAAACTAAACTCAATTCCCATATATAAAGTGTGTAGAGGCTTAAGTCGATCTGACGATGATTTCAAGTTCGGAGATGTTAATAATCATGTCAGGTCTCATTGTTGTTTTTCTTTACCTCTACTTCTTAATTAAAATAACTCTCCAAGGACTTTACACTTATAGGTAAATGAAATACGCATAATTCAATACAGGCGAATGAGATCCATTGGCAATGTTGAGGTAAGCTTTCACTCTTTCTGATGTATTTACCACCACACTCTGACCGCCTTTAACCTCAGATTTCCCACAATTATCAATTTTGCAGAGACTGGGTGAGCGAAAGTAAAACAAGAAATAAATCTTCTTTCAGGGAGGGTCGAACCCGTTTCCTTCAGTTGGTTAGACAAACGAGTTGGGCACTACGTCACTGAGACTCTTTACATTCGCAGGTATATTAAAAAAAAATCTGAATCGGGGAAGATGGCAAGATTTCGTTTAGTTAGCTCTCCTAAAGATGATATAGTGTGGTGACGAACGACCTAACTTGGCTTCATGTATATATGTAAGGGTTCATCTTATATAATAATCTGTGCATAGATTCCATGTTAACAGTAGATGTTCATAATCTCGATGCTACGTAAGAAGTAAAACACAAAAACTCAGTTTCCTCGTGGCTATATGGTTAGCCTCTGGTGCGAGATATCTAGGTTCAAGTCCCAATTGAAGCTCATGCGGTACGGATTCTACGTTAAGCTGTAGATTCACGTCTCATCTAGCCTCAGTGCTGAAAAGGGACGCTAAATTTCGATGCAAACCAACAAATACTAAAAGAAATCAACCACAAATCTATGATCTCCTCTTGAGTAAACGCAGAAATGTATCGACAGCATATTCCTATTAATTCTCTTCGCTTCTCCATAAAAGTGAAGCACAGAAAATGACAATTATCAAAGTAACGATTTTTTTTTTTTTTTTTTTTGGAAAAGCCAATTCATTAGCTCTTTGATTAAAATAAAATAATAAAGTAAAATAAAAATGTTGTTAAGTATACCGGTTAAATTAAGGTGATCTAACGCTCCGGCTTACTCCACATTGTCCCACTTTTGACTCTGTTAACAATCTCGTATCCCGTCTATGGTCTAAAGGAGATCCGTGGTAGCAGTTTTCCGTATTCTAACTTTTTGTTTAGTAACTCAACTTATAAGTAAACTTCTTAATTATGAATCTTTTCGTCTTTCCGAGAAATACTAGTAATCTTTCTGTAAAATAAAGAAATTTGTACAAAAATGAACTCTACAACGTTTTCACAATAATTCAAATTTACCTAATTTCAAACAGGGATGGATCCAGGACGGACTTCTGGGGGGGGGGTATAATACTGCTACTTAGAGTTACTTTTAAGAGCTCCAAACTCTGAGATGGGTTTTATTTATATATATAAAATAATAAAGTTTTCTCTTCTAAGGGAGCGATTCCCCCCTGGATCTGCCACTGATTTCAAATATATTTTAATATTTGCATCAGCCAACTTTTATATACAGAAGGCTAGTTTCAAACGCATGCAAACAAGTTAGACTAACTTATTATTTCAAGAAATGATAATCACCATCATTGCAGGTGTTCGATTGAGCCACTCAGCATGATGAACAAGAGTCTAATATCTCCAATTCCGCTGGAGGAGATTGGACAAAGGTCATGGGTATTCTGTCCTATTTCTATCATCACCAACGCAGGTGTTCGATTGAACCGCTCAGTATTATAAACAAAAGTATGGTTATCTCCAATTCCACTGGAGGAGATTAGATAATGATAATGAATATTCTGTCTCACTTCTGTTTGAGAGCTTTTCAGAGACCTGAATATTGCAGACATGATGAGGAGTACAAAGATTTAAAAATAAGATGTCGAAAAGACTCCATTAGTGGCTTTAGGTTGTGATGCTTTGAAATTTAAAGTTTCGAGTCAAGTAGTAGCATGAGGTTGAAAAACCAGGGGCCTCATTCCGTAAGAGTGTTCGCGAAATTTTGGATTGCAACGCAACACAAATAATACTGAAATAATTATAACTCTATGCCACCTCTCCATCTATCTACGTATCTATATTAATAAAAGTGATAGTGACTCTGTTTGTGACTTAATAACTCTTCAACCACTGGACCGATCTCGATCAAATTTTCAACATAAATGAGGTTCGGGCCTGGGATAGCTGTTATCATTTCACTATGACGATGCAACCAGGAGCGTCATTTCAGATTTTGTTTGGGGGGGGGGAAGATCCCTTGATATAAGTAAAATTTCGCGTTTTTCACTGATTTACTACTATTCTATTGATAAAATTTATATACATCTCAAACTCAGGGGGAGCAAATGCCCCTCCCTGTCCCCCTAAATGACGCCCCTGGATGCAACTTATTGGAGGGCGAGGGATAGATATTTAAAAATGCTTGAAAATGACCTATGTTAGTGCCGAATCCATAGTTTTCGCGGATATGAACAGTAATACTTGCGATTGCGTTTAAATCCAAATTCAGCCCCGCAACTTGGGGAAGGGGGAGATATAATTATAAAAATGATTGAAAATGAACGCTATCAGAGAGGCTTCAGTAATACTAAAAAGTGACTTACTAACATGTTACTAATATTTCTTATTTTATCCCGGCGGGTAACTGGCGCTAGAAAGGCACAAATGCTGCGTTGCGTTGACGCAAAGTACTACGGAATGAGATCTTAGGTGTCTTAGGGCGTTATGCAGTCTTTTTGACATATGATTAGCGTCATACTAAAGGCCTGACTACTGCTGGAAACATATGCTAGTCGAGCTCTTTAGTACGGCACTAATCCCGCTGCAGAACGACTCTGCATAAGGCCTTTAAAGTTTAAGAGTCCACCAGTAAAGTCAGTTAGTAATGCTGAAGTTGAGAAATTAACCAGTAAGGCTTAAATTGAGAAATCAATCAGTAATCCTGAAATTGAGTAATATTCACAGATAATGCTCACCACTGGTAATTCACCCTTATACTTATTAATAAGATTAATCAAATTTTCTACGGAACCTGGTATATTCTGAGAAAGCATTTATATCGCATGCATTTTGATATTGTTTCTCTTTCAAAAACTTAAGTTGTACTGTTACTAAGGAATACAGATCTCTCTTTTGTTACAATATTTCTGCTGGGCATAAGTAAGTTTCCTTTTAAATATTCGGCGGCGCCATTTCATGTGCAAAAAAAATTAGAAAACTGGACACAAAGGGATAATACTTTCGTTTTCTTTGCAGACGGGTTTCGTCATCGCTCGACATCAGTTGTCAGTGAAAAGTACTATTTTTCATTTCTTGTTTTTACTTCTAATTAATACAAAAAAAAAAAAAAAGGACTCAAGAATATGCTCAAGGTGTTTCTTTTGTATGCATGTGCGTGCAGAAGGCCAAGCTATTCCAGATGTTCTTGATAAATATTTTAATGAGAGGACCCCTGCTGGCAATTCACCCCATACTCCTCCTTTCTTCGAGTTTTTTTCTTCTTAACTTCATTTTTGTTGAGAATTTTACTCTGACCTAGTGCCTCAATTTTTGTAGATAACTGTAGCTGTTCCTGAAAATTTGCGTATGGCCCTTCCGGGCACGACACGCCAATAACTAACTCTTTGTGGTATAAACCTGTGCTGAAAAAACTATATAATAAATAGAATCTGGCTTGCATGCGTTATGGTACCATCTTATTTCTAGCCTAAATTAAGGGTTGCCATATTTGGTATCTGAAAAATCGAAGCATTTCCCTTAGTCTCCCATTATCACGATACCCCTGACTGTAGTAGGATCGATAGTCGGCCCAACAATGGGAAATGATAGCCTAGCCAACTCATAACGTTGGCCCTACATCATAATTGGACATTTGCCAACTACATCATAATTTAGTTGGTGGGCATTTGCCAACCAACTAAATTACCAACGTATAAAACATCTATGAAACAAGTGAAATTGCGGGGTCGAAACTGTTGGATAAATGATGATAAATTGTTGGTTGTCCAACATGCATTTAAAACTATGTACATTGAGCCACAGGATTTTACAACTTTCTTTTTGCAGTTAGCAATTACTAACTATGCCTACTTAGCCTACCAAGTTGGCTTCTAGAACTTTATACTTGCAATTACCGATTACCATGTCAACCATTAGCCTTCCAAGTGTTGTGCTAGAACTTTATTCTTACAATTACAAATTACCAATCATGTTGAGCATTAGCCTAAAGTGCACTGCTAGAACTTTATTCCTGCAATTACCAATTACCAACCATAGCAACAATTAGCCCACCAAGTGTACTGCTAGAACTATTCTAGCAATTACAAATTACAAATCATGTCAACCATTAGTCTTCCGAGTGTGCTAGAACTTTATTCTTGCAATTTCCGATTACCAATCATGCCGAACATTAGCCTACCAAGTGTGCTGCTAGGGGATTTACGGAAAGTATGATACCAGAACGGGGAGGGGACAATATTGGAGATTATTAATAATAATAATAATAATAATAATAATAATAATAATAATAATAATAATAATAATAATAATAATAATAATAATAATAATAATACTTGATTAGGTTTGGGAAGAACTTGTGTTCTGATAGATATGATTGAAGGGGGGAAGGAGAATAAAAATATTGCAAACAATAAATGATATTAGAGTTGACAATTTTCACTGCTATAATGACATGACACGTATGATCAGAAAAAAAAAATCTGCTTATTGGACAAGAAATAACTAATTACCTGTTACACTATCTCATACTTGGTATGTATTTTTGTTGGGCAGAAGGCTAATCAAATGTGCCCTATAGAGTATTGTACTCCAAAGAGCAGAAAAGGCCCTACGAGAAAGAGACGAAAGCATCAAGAAGTTTTCGAAATATGGGCGTTGTAACTTACCCAATTTACCAGTGAGCCAGGGGCGGATCCAGGGGGCGATCGGGGCCATCGCCCCCCCCAGAAGAGAAAACTTTCTTATTCTATATATAAATAAAACCCATCCCAGATTTCGGAGCTCTTAAAATAGCTCTAAGTAGTAGTATTACAACCCACCGTCCCCCCCAGAAGTCCATCCTGGATTCGCCCCTGCTGTGAGCACCCCTGCATTCTTACTCCAGTACGCTGCAGTTGCTGAAAAGTTGGTGCATCAAAACTTCTCAATATACCAGTTAAAGCAGAATGCTTACTACTTGTATGATAACGATTTATCTCGAAAAGATCTATTGATACCTAAATGATAAGCGTTTCCAACAACAGCACGAGAGATCGAAATCAGTTTTCTGTGAAAAATTAAACTTGTTCATATCTCACCTTTAAAGTGTAGATAATATCCCATATTGCTTATATACTGATTAGGCAGTGTTGCCAACCCAAGAATTCAAGAGCTCGAAATTTTCAATATATTTCATTATATAGGCCTACATTTAAAATTAATGAAACATCTAACTAATCTACAGGAATATTAATGCATTTTCTGATCTACTTAATTAAAGAAATTTGCATTATAATGTTTACTTTTTAAGGATTTCCACTTTTTGAGATACATAAATTTTAGGCTTTCAGTCAAACAGCTACTGCTTCCTTACTATTTATCGTAGGATCATGGTTCATACCCCATTTTTTTTTTAAAGAATAGAACGTCCTTTCCAACGGTACCACTCACTTGTCCGTATTGTGCACCAGAAACGGGAAAATTGGGAAAACCGGAAATTTTTCTTTAAAAAAAAATAAATAAAAATTTTCGCCCCTCTGGCCCAGGCCTGAGTTCACGTAAGGATCTGAAACTCTTTTGAAGTATACGTAGTTCTGTGCACAATGCGTGTGCAAAATTTCAATCTTGTATCTTGAAAACAAAGGGCTGAAAATTTTTTTGTTATATATAATATATATATTCTAAAAATTTACTGCATCATTACTATTTGACCTAGGGCCATGGTTCAAATGTAATTTTCTTGACTATAAAGCCCCCTTTCCAACGGTATCACTCACATGTCCGAATCATACACCTAAACCTGGAAATTTGGGAAAAAACGGATTTTTTTTTAAATCACCCTTTGTTAAATTTGTTCCCCTCGGGAACGGGTCCACGTAGGGATAACAAAAAAATTGAGAAGTACTCAAAGGTGCAAACAATTCTTATGCACAATTTCAATCTGATATCTTGAAAACTTAGGGCATGAAAAATGTTTGAAATTTGCCTTAAGAAATAAAAAGTCACGCCCCTCCGCCCCCACTTGACGCCGCCAAGTTGACTGGCCATCCGGTTCAAAACGCATCTTGGGCCTTCTATGGTTCATACTTGACTTGACCAATGAAAAAACCGGGTTCAATACGTGTTATATGAGCTTAATAAACGTTTAAACACAACACCACTCCATGGTACAAATTCATACCAAAAATCCCAAAAGGATTAAACACGCCCCAGTTACATATATTTTATTATCATTTAAAACAACATAATCTTTTCATCAGTGAACAATTAAGATTTTATCAGTGTACCAGATAGCTTAATCTGAAAATATTTGTTTTGTATTATTGACTGTAGAGAAGCTCTCGCGCCAAAATACGTTTCTTCTAGAGATAAGAGGACAGTGGGATTTCGGTGGTCATACCTTCGACTTATATGCTTCTGAAAGCAACAACAATATTTGTGCGTATCATGAAAATCTGCGAATTTCCCCTCCATCAGTCTGTTTAAATTGGTGAAGATAGGTAATAAAATTCAAGAAATTGTATGTAATTTGTTGTTGTGAAGGTCTTTTAATCTTTGAAGGATCGTTTCTACACCTAAAAGCCTATATTCTACGGTACTAGCGTAAATATATACTGTATTTGTAAAATTATCAGTCAACTAGTAGATAGTCAAAAAATCAGGAGATCTACTGAAATATTAGTAGGATTAGAAACACTGCCCAAGGACAAAATCTTAAATGAAACAAACTCTGTGCTAGAAATAGTGTGCAAGAATCACACTAGCGTGTTCAGTGACGAAATACATAGAATTATTACTAAAATACCGTTTACAATTTTATTTGATCAAAAACCAAGGCATCTGGCAATCCTAGCCAAACGACGTGTTCATTTTTAAATTCTTAATATTGGGAAACGTCGTGTGAGAGGAAAAAGAAGTATAGGGGTATTCTTGTATTTTTGCAAGAAAATTAATAATAGTAATAATAAAAAAGTGTTATCCTGAAACAATAGAACAGCTGGTAGACCAACGGAATATTCCATGTAAAATTCGCACTTTATTTTTACTCTCCTTTTTGTCTTATGTTGAATGTGTCATTAAGTCTTGTTGGCAATGCTGCTCCATTTTAAAGAACATTAAATTTTCTGGAAATGTTTGACCCTTACATGCCTGTTTTTGTTTCATTTCTCGGAAGCAGGTGTTTGTTTGATTGTATTTTCTTGAATAGCTGATTAGTTTTCTGATATACATATATATATGAATGGCAATGACCAAACGATAAGGTTACTTTTTTGTGTGTGTTTTGTTTTCCCAAGGTTTCGCAATCTTTTTACGTGTATTATAATAATATTATGTTAAAGATGTTGCTTTCAATTTGCTAGAGGGCACTTACGTTCAACAAAAAAAAAAACACCTGCAAGCGTGCCAGTAGTGTTGTATTCTGTGCCACACCACAGTGTAATCTGTCAGTGCTAACATGAAAAAAAAAAAAAAAAAAAACTGAAACGGTACACAAAAGAAAATTAGGCTAAATGTGTTCTTGAACTTTATACTAAGGTTGTTTAGCTTTTTTTTTTTTTTTTAAGTAAAACTAGTTTTGGGAAGAAAATAGCAGTAAATTTTGAAGAAAGAAAAAAAGGGAACAGCTGATGTAGTATACCATAGCGAAAGACGTCATCATCTTAAATGGTTCTCTACCATTATTGGCAGATATTCCAATACATCGTACGATTGTGAATATTTTTAAACACGTAATGTTAATGTCTTACTGAAAAAGTGCCTTTTTCACACCGCCATAGAAGGAAAGATGGAAGGGAAGCGAGGAATAGGAAGAAGAATACAGCTGATCGATGATGTGAAAGATACGAGAAAATATTGGGAGTTAAAAGAGGAAGCTGAAGATCGAGAAAAGTGGAAGAAACATTCCCAGGCCCAAATCTAAAAATTGAAAACAAAATAATAATAATAATAAAAATAAATCCTCATTAGTCCCAGGACCTGCCGAAAGGTAGAATACTTAATAATAATAATAATGTTAATGTTAAAAAAAAATTCCTGTTCGATATCGATTTTTTGACATTCGATAAAGTGATATTTGATAGTTCTCGGTATTTCGATATTCATTATTTTATTTTTATGGATATGTTAATCGATATTTTTCAGTATTTTATTATTTAATATTTCGTTGTTTTTTTTTCGATATTTGGGTAATTTTCGACATTTCTGTATTCGATATTTTTAAGACATTTCGATGTTTATTGTTTTAGCATTTTCCGATACGTCGATATTTCGTTTTTTCGATATTTGGATAATTTTCGATATTTTGTTTTAGCTAACGAAATTTTGATATTTCCTGATATTGCGATATTTCGTGTCTGTTATTTCGGGAATAATTTGATTTCCGAGGCCCTACTTTTCTAGTCGTTCTATGTAGACAATACTTCGGAATTCTATACTTTGATTTTTTCCTTTGAGATTTGGATAATTTTCGACATTGATATATATATATATATGTATATATATGTTTTCTAAATTTTCATAGTTGATACGAACTCGTATGTAAAGTTTCTTCAATATTTCGTTTTATTGACATTTGGTTAATTTTTCGATATTTCGGTATTCGATACTTTAATATTTGCTTTTTTTTTTTTGTTAGATATTGAGTCACTTTTTGATTTTTCAGTATTCGATATATGAAATTCGAGTTTTTTATGTTGCAATATTTGATATTTAAAAAAATATATATATTTCGATACTCTTAATTTCAATATTTTCTTTCGAAATTTTCATAACTGACATTTCGTTGTTTATATGGTAATGAGTTTTATGGATATTTAAATAATTTTCAGTATTTCAATATTTTTCTATTCAATATTTAAATATTTATCAATATTGCAATATTTTATATTTTTCTGTATTCTTGATTTCAATATTTCTCGATATCTTCACAGTCGATATTTCAATATTTGTCGATAATTTGATTTTCAACACTTTGATAACTTTCGATATTTTCTGACATTATACTGATTTCTGAAATATTACTGATTTCTTCTTTTATTTCGAGCAGCAATTTATAAACATCCGCCGCAATAGATAGGACAGACTCAGGTGATATTTCTGACTCCTGCATACTACTTCTGCGTTTCTTTAAACAGTTCGGGCATTGCCAGTGTTTGTTTTGAGATAAACTCAACATCTGCTTCGTCCAATTTCACACACCCAGAATGCATCCAATCATGACAGTCAATGCACTGTATTTTAGCTGATATGTCCTGTCTCGGTACCGGTTTTGTACACTCCGAAAAGACACTCATGACAACAATCGATATCTCGAATCACTGATCGACTCAGGAAATTAAGGCTTACTGATATGGCTACTCTGTTCAGCAATATAAACAAAGAATCTGTTGGGTTGTAATTCTTCAACTCCGAGTGTTACTTAATAAACTGATTTACTTAGACAAGCGACTACTATTGAATGTAAAAACATTTATTCTCTTTCTAAATACGTTTAATATTCAATACGTCAGATATCTACCTGTACCACATCTCAATCCAAAGGTTCTGTAACATTCTTATACATGTTCATTTTTTGTATCACATATTTTGTATCTACCATCTCCAATATCAACTACATTTAACACCGTAATTATTACTTTAACTTTAGCCACTTTTGGCTCTTATTCTCTTTAATCACATAGGCCACTTATGGCTCAAATTCTGACATTTCACAATCTTCAACTTTATACATTACAATAAACATAACATAGAAACGCTATTCACTTGTCATTCAATCTCTCAACACTTTGTCCAATTATACTTAGTTAACACTTTGTCCGAACTTTTACAAACCCTAACAGAATCAAAGCGATTTATAATTATGTAATATATTGCCGTATCAATACTTAGTGATATATGTTAACCAACGTCGCTACTATATATTCATAGTCATTTGTAATCACTACACATCACTACAATTAACACTTTAAATTCAATTTAAGCCAGAATTCCGGAACACAAAAGATTAGGTTATCCAGCACTCATGCCAATGTTACCAATGGTGTATATGTTGATAGATAGATGTAACTCTCTTAGGAGATAAACCATACAAGATAGACAAAAGCAAATTTTTTACTCGATACCACAAGTGACAAGTAGAGACAGACCTACACAGCATCTTAATTTATTTATTTATTTATTTTATTTTATTTTATTGACATATAACACAACAGGCACAGGCCTAATTATAGTTTTACATAGTATATACATTATACAGATTTCATAGATTAATAGAACTATTGGTAATAATTACATTCGGCTTACAGAATTAATAGACTTCTTAAAACTTTTATGTCCACTGCCAGTAGGTCAAGATTGAAAATTTCTTTAACTAACTTGTTGTAGGTTGCTCTAACTCTCCATACAGGAAATCTGCTTAAGACGTTTGTTTTCGCTATCGTACAAAAAAAAAAAAAAAAGCATTTTTTCTGTCAGTGCGCAATTTAGTGGATGGTAATTGGGTACATATTTGTTCGTTAAGATCAGGACAGTCTATTTTGTCATGAAAGAGTTTGTGTAAAAATAAAAATCAATATTTCTTCTCCTGAGTTCTAATGTTTCAAATATAAAATTTTCAACTAGATTAATGTAGCTTTCAAATTTCGGGTAGAATTTTGTTTTCTTAAGTGTAAGAAGCTTTAAAAACTTATTTTGAGTACGCTCAATCAAAGATGAGTATTGCTGTATATTAGGGTTCCATATAGTACTACAATATTCCAATTTCGACCTGACGTATGCATAATACAGCACAATTAAAGTTTGGTCATTTTGGAAATCTTTACTGACTCGATAAATATATCCAAGATTTTTGTAGGCTTCTTTGCAAATAGTTTCAATATGTTGAATAAAGGATAATTTTGAATCAAAAATAACTCCCAAATCCCTTATAAAATCGAGCTTTTTTTAGTTTTCCCCCTAATTATGAATAGTCATATTGAATATATTTTTCTTTTCTAGTAAATGTTAAATAACTGCATTTACGAACATTTGACTTAAATTTATTGTTTTTACACCAAATTTCAAGATTTTGTAAGTCACTCTGAAGTTCTAAACAGTCCTGAGTTGTTTTAATTCTGTTGAACAATTTAAGGCCATCAGCAAAGAGTAGATTTCTAGAAAATTGAAAGCACTCAGGAAGATCATTTATTGCCAAAATGAAAAGTAGAGGTCCCAGATTCGAGTCTTGGCAGGTTGTGTGATGAAATTTAGGTAGCACTGCGAATATCTTGGAGACAAATTATCCGAAATAGATGTTTGTCAAAAACTATTGGGAAGGCCTTAATCCAGCAATGAATCGACAGTTGTTGACAAATGGTACCGGTATTATGCGTTTCAAATATAAAAAACCCTTACCACTACATGGGGATCACATAAGTATAATACACTCATGTGATCCCAGTTCTCATTCTTGATATCTGAGCATTTGAGATTAAGAAATAAACATTTATACCTTGTTCTGAGAGATCCTTGTAGCAGTAAGAATTTCCAGAAACAAAGATAGTTAAACTATAATTTACTGCTCCTGGGTATAACTGGGTAAATTTACTGTTATGTCTGGGTATAACAAACGATTCTACTAACTCGAAATTTTTAATAACCGGTTCGACATACTGGTACGAATCGGCTGAATATCATCACTGAATATATATATATATATATATATATATATATATATATATATATATATATATATATATATATATATATATATACTTTCTTTTTTAATTCACGTAGTTACCTTTTACAGTTTTCGACTTCATTAACATAAAATAATTGATCACAATTTATACAACAAAGTAAAATTCCTTTTCTCTCTTTCTCTTGCTAGTCTACATAAAACCTGCTAGATGCTAGTAACACATAGAAGAAAAGCTAAATATTAAAAACAATTATTGAAGAAATGAATGTTATAATCGAAAGTCATAAATTAAGTTCTTTGATGTGCAATTGGCATATTAGTGCGAGACATTTTTAAAAGCAACTTTCCTGTGCGAGCCATTTGCACACAAGTGACATATTCTTCACTTTCATAAAGGGTTCTTTTCCTTTTGCCACAGATTTTTTATTTACTTTTTTATTTTTTTATTTTTTCTTCTGTTTTTCCTCTTACGCTTATTGCTAACCATTCTTTCTTTAATCTATTAACCGACATATTTCTGGATATTTTACTTTGTTTTTCTTTCTTCTTTCTTTCTTTTCTCCTCTTAAACAAGTACGGTAGTGGGCCCAAGGAATGTGTGTCTAATTTTTGGGCAGAAGGAATGTCATATGTGGTAGCCCACACAAATAGAAACAACATAAACACTTATAGCCGAAGATGATTTGGGAACATTATGGATTGATTTTAATCAGTCTAATTTAAATCAAGATTTAAATTATTTGATTCTTTAAATAAAAATAGTAGATTTTAAATCAAATTCCGAAATACAGGGTTATTACAAATAATTCATTGGGTTTTGTATGAATGTACTTCACAAAGTATTAAAATAATAATTGATACATCATTTGAAAAACATATTTTCAAGTTTCTTACACATCATTACAAATGTTCTATTTGCACTCCTCGTGTTACATGACACACATCTACATCTATGCTGTAGTCAAGCTCAGCCCATATACGTTCGGACATGTCCCTGTCAATGTTCGCTAGCGCAGCATTGATGCGATCCTTGAGTTCAGCCAGTGTTGTCAGCAAAGGTGGTACATACACATTGTCTTTCACATACCCCCGCAGAAAAAAAAAATACAAACTGTAAGATCGGGAGACCTTGGGGGCCAGATTCTGTCTTCACATATTCCATCACACAAAATGCTTTCTGTTGATTATTCGCCATTTTGTAAACTGTTATCACCCTGCCACCTGGTGAGTTACAACGGAACCTGCAATGACGCAAACAAAACTTTAAAGTATGCTCTTCCGATTGGTTATTAGTACAAATAGGTAGGCATTAAATATTTGAAGTTATAAGACTTTAAAACCTGATGAATCATTTGTAATAACCCTATAAATTAATTTGAAGTGAAAATAAGTGAAATTCCGTTTCAGTTCTGTTATTTCGATTATGGAAGATAAGAATCGTAATACAATGAGACGCAAATGTATGTACAGCACAAGAGTTTCGTGCAGAGGATGATTAGGGAAAATCTCGTTTTGAACGAGTAACGGGGCAATCCTGCTTTCTTCTCTTCGTAACATAGGATTTGTAAATTGTTCACTATTCCATCGAGGAAACCACTCTCAACATTTAAGATGAAAATTCTTTAGTGGGTATGTCTGTTTGTTTGTTCCCAGATAATAGGGGCGTATTTAGGGTGTTTCAATCTGCTCTCCGAAACTTGAAAATTTTGTACATTTTACATAACTTTAGGTGAAATGCACATATTTTTATGTATTTCATGTCGCAAGCTAATCCTGGACCGCCTGACATTTTTTTTAATATGCCCGTGCCAAATATCAATAACTGTCGTGAAAAAAAGTGCAATGTTGATAAAAGTTTCTGTACTTCTTATTTAATGCTTAAGAAACATTATTTGAGATTGAAAATTCAACCCCAATACTTTCATACTGGATCACATTTAACATGGCATAATTAACATTTTAAATGGCATAATTAACATTTAATATTACTTCCTAATGTTTTACTTAATACTAATTTCTAATGTGTCAATGTAGAATACACTTATCCAAAATACACTTAGCAATATTTTGCTTCAAAAGTGTAGTGGTTGTTTGACGGCTGAAGTCCATAGTCCTTAAAGTGTTTTCTCCTTTCGTTAGAGAGAGCAGTTACAACAAACACTTCAGTAGAATATGAAGTGACAACAAGATAACACATGGTGTTCCAAATCTCAATTCATTTCTTATTTTGTTCAGAGTTCACTGAAAGGTAAGTGGAATTGAAGGGGTCCATTAACTTAACAGCCCCGCCAAAGAAAATCTCAAATATACCTTTTGCATTCGTTTGAGCTAAGTTTCAGCTAACACCCTTAGAAAGTTATTTACAACTTAACGTGCGGGTGTTAACTTAATGCTGGCTCCCCTACTATTCAATTTTTGGATCAAAAGATTCAATATTTTTGAATCAAAAATTTTATTGTAGGCTTTGTATCTGGAGGACTACATATAGTGTATCAAACCCAAACTATCAATTAACTCAGTATGATGTGCTTATTCCGTGGAAAACAGGAAAACTCAATTAAAGAGCCGTTCAAAAATTTCGTGATCCCTGATACAAAAACTAATCATTAGCCAAAATCGCAATCTATTGATCAATTTTTGGTATATTTGTTCAAAGTCTAATATATATACACAATCGTTTGAGTCAATTTGAGCTAAAACAATTAAGTTTTGAACAATCAATTTGATAGTCATTCATGATTTAAAGTGAGAGAGCTAACTTTTAATGGATCCTAAAATTGAAGCTATGATAATCAAGCCTATTCATAAGACAGATACTCGAGAACAAAACTTTAATCTAGTCCATTTGAAAATAAAATTCTAAATAAGTCACGAATCATGAATATAATCATAGTGTTTTTCGAATGCTCAACACAGATAAAGGTCAAAGCCAAATATACTGTATAGTGCATACTGTGAAGTTTCAAAGAAACTTCAATACCGTTCGATATTCCCTTTTTTTTTCTTTTTTATTGACAACATGCGTGCCTACCTAATATCAATTATTCAGCACTTACGTGTGAGATGTAAAGAGATTAAAAAATAATCTCGTTTTGACTCAATAAGGAATTAATTCCCTCCCCAAAAATGGAGAGAATTAATTCCGTATTTAGCAGAAGATATTCCTATTTAAATATTCTCTTTTTTTATACCTAGTTCTACTTCTGAGCTTCCACTTGTATCATAATATCATATTGATCTCATGTTCTTTCATTTCAACTTGTTTTAATGTAAATTATGTACGCAACTGCGTGCGCGGGATATACACAGTGTGAAAAAAAACACACACACAACGGAACTCTTTTTTGATGTAGTAAGTAGTTAATTATAGGTGTAACAGTCGATCATATATTGTGGTAGGTCGTTATATATACACCGAGGTAAAGGCCAATCCTTTTGTAAGATGGAGCGTTGCGATATTTGTTGCTTTTTCACGTATGTTTCAGTTAAACGTAAGATAAACGGAAGTTGGCTACAAAAGTGGGTTCTCATCTCACGCTTCCCACTAAATTGTTTTACTGGCATGCACCCAAAATACCAGAACCACTTTTAAGTTTTTTTTTTTCTTGAGGCAACTTAACCATTTTTTGGTTTTAGTGAAAAATGTAGGATGTAAGCTAGGCGGTATCTTCAAAATCCTATTATGCATTTAATTTAGGCGGTAACGAGTCAGTTTGCTACACAAAATCATAAAAGTACAATGGAAAAAAAAAATTCGACTGCGCAAACGCGATGCACATATGATCATAATATATTATCGAAGCGAGTTATTTCCTAGACGAAAACAGCAAGAGAAAACAACAAAACATTGTATTTCTTATATAATAGAAGGATCCCCTTTGATCTCGCATATAATTGTGATAAAATCTCCCAGGAAAAAACGATGTCTCACTTGCGATGTATCAACAACACCGCATATTACTGGAGAATGACCGTAGATTTGTTGACTGAAAAACTGAAAAAATGAAGTGAATCTTGGCAACACTTGACTACAATATGAATCCTTAAGTGTTAGAGTATGTTGCCAACGGGGTGAGGGGGGATGGCATAGGAGAGTGCAATTAGAAGGGGAATTCGACAGGGATAGGCATACTTTCTTTCACCAACATATATCTACTATCTAGAACAAATAGTGAAAACGAGTTTACATAATCAAGACAGTATTTCGGTAGAAGCTGGAAGGATTAGTGTATATACCGTTTGTAGATGATGCGGTGTCTATTACGGAATCTGAAAAGAAACTCAATGAGATTTTAGAAAACTTGAAGAAGGGTTGTGAAGAATATGAGATGAAAATGTTAGAAAGACAAAACCCATGATGATTAGAACGAAGAGGTCGGGTGTCGAATGTAGAAATAGAAGGGAAGAAAATAGAACAGGTGATGATGCTAGTTTTCCATGTTAGTGATGATATGAAGTGCGAAATAAAAGCATGGATAGGAATGGCGAAGAAAGCCTTTGGGAGGAAGAAAAGTCTGTTTTGTGGGTCCTTGAATAAAGAGTTGAGAAAAAGACTCATAAAATGCTTGGTGTGGAGTATTGCACTATACGGAGCAGAAACATGAACATTACACAAAAAAATTATGAAAAGCGCCTCGAAGCTTTCGAAATGTGGGTGTAGAGGAGAATGGAGAGAATTAGGTAGAGCGGAAAACGAATGAGAGGTGTTAGAAATGGTGATAATGATGATGATTGCCATAAATCAAGAACCCCATGATGGGTGTACAATGGCAATTTCCATTTTCTTGACGACATTATGGATTCAGCATTCAAAATCAGCTGCCATCTTAGCCAATTTGTAGAATGACGAAATTATTAGCTTTCTAAATATAATTGTCATTACTTTTAGCCTACTTTGCTTTCCATTATCACATGTGTGTATATACGAAAAATTGTTCACTTTTATTCTTTCATGTCCCGTACAATAGTAAAATAAATAAATAAATAAATGGTATTTTTCATGTCCATTACTTCTGGAAGTGCTATACCAAAATTATACATTACGACGCAAGTTTAAATTTGTTTCGCAAATTGCTACTCTGAAAGCATAAATAAAATAAAATAAAATAAAAACGTTGATATGAACTATTAATTGTTTTCAAGACTTTTGGTGTACGTAATGCGGAACTTTCGTTGCGAAGCGTTTGACGTCGCAAACTTATGACGTCATAAACTGTGCACCCGAATTATTATGAAATGGCGTGACAAACACCTTGGCATTTGAAGGCGGCGCTCCAAGTTTCCTTTAAATGCTGCTAGCAAATGAGAGGCCAGCGGTATTGCCACGTTTATTTTGTACACATCCACGTCTATCCTCTGCCACCTGATCGCGCTGTACTTCGTCTGCTTAGCCATAGCCACACCTCTTAGCACTCGGCAACGTCGTGTTAGATCTTGCGTTTTATTCGTTCAGCTGAAATGCCAAGATGTTTGTCACAGACTTTAGTTTATTGTGATGGCGTTTTGTAGGTAACACTGTGCCTGGTTTACTTTCTACATTTTTGGTATTCTGCATTGTCGTTAAGGTATTCACCAAAATAATAATAATAATAGTGAGATGACCTTAGCGAAGAGACTCGAGCTTAATAAATGATCGTGACCTACAATTCCCGCAGTCCCTCCGCCACTGTTTCACTTAAAGTATGGTTTTCTTGTATGGAATATACAGTTTTATACATTTAAAAAAAAAGCTTTTAACTGATTTAATATTACTCTATTAACCAATTTTTCTCGACCTTCAGAAACTAGATCAATAATGGTGCACTTTGATGATTCACTCTTGCAGGCATGTCTGATAATACAAAATTGAGTGACAAAAAGCGGGTACAATTGCTTACAAACAAGTAAAGATGAAGTAAAGTAACTGGAATGACAACTAGACAATGGTAAATTTAATGACTGCAAATTATTATTGAAATTAAGTATCAAACAATTCAGGTTACATATTGGGACTAACCGAATGGCATAAGCTATACCCTGGCCGGCGAACGATGATTTCTGACAGCTCAGCTCGCGAGGACGACTGAGTGGTGTGGTGTTGCCATGTGCTTCTCGCACAAGGGGAGAATCGTCTGGTTCCTCATTGAAGGTGAGAGGGGGTGAGTGAAAGTTTGGCAATGTACAGTAGTTACCATGGAGACGCGACAGGTTCTGAGTTTAAGGTTGGTTGACCTGCTGTCTTTTGCTCGCTCGCCGTGGCCTTGTGCAAAGCTGTCAGAAATCATCGTTCACCGGCCAAGGTATAGTGCTTAAGTACACTTGTTTCGTAATCGAATCTGGTGACCGTTCCATCTTAACAAATTTTTCCAGGAGTTTTATCCTCAGTTCCACCTGGGAATGACGAGATGGTACCTTTAAATAAACCTTGGTCAACTTTCTTTCTCATTGTTGTTGTTGATTGTATTCATTCCAGTGTATATTGAGCCCCCTGCAACCATCTTCATTTCGCCTTTCCGGAATTTTTCAGCTGTTTGTCTAGACAAATACGTATATGTTGAGAAAATAAGCATTCAAAAATGATGGCAAACTCAAGTTAGCCTTTCCAAAAGTTATCTCGAACTCCTTGGCTTTAGTGTTATGGCTACGGGCCTGATCACTGGACCTTTGTAAAATAAATTAATCAATTCACCCATCAATATTTAATACTTTCACGTGAATAATCCTCAACAAGAAAGGCATATTCTATGTACAGCTTTTACAGGGTGGCGCCGCGATGACTGAATATTTCAAACTTGAATATTGTGCAGGCGAACAACTTATATTGATTGGTAGGGTGGAACCGAAAGAGGAAAGAATGCCACGTTATATGGTCGATCACAGTGGAGCATTGGAGATCAGAACATCGAATTACCTCAGGTCATACTAAACTAAGTCTGTAGCAGAAGTTTTCTTAGATAAAACTTTAATGTTGGACTCTCCGCGTTCTCAGGAGTTCGCACTGTTCTTGGAGCGCCATGTTTCACATCCGACACACTACTAGTCTCTTCCAAGTTCTTTACTCAAGCCAATATGTTATTCTGAGACGGAACCTTACCACGTCGACCAACATTGAAGTTTCGCACTTTCTGGCACAGATTTAGTTTCGTAATAACTATGAACTGAGGTAACACGATGTTCTGGTCTCCTATGCTCCATTGCGACTGACCATATAACGTGGCATTCTTTCCTCTTTCGGTTCCTATTCCGCCAACTAATATGTTATATGTCTGTGCAATATTCAAGTTTGAAATGTGTCAGTCGGCTCGGTGTCACCCTGGGGGGGCACGGTGGCTCAGTGGTAGAGCGTTCACCTCTGGTGCTTGGGGTCCCGGGTTCGATCCCAGCCCCCACCAAGTGAACTTTGTGGTGGACAAACACCGTGCTCGTGGGTTTTCTCGGGGTACTCCCGTTTCCTCCCACTTTCTTCATTCCACCATTTTCACTCATCTCTCATTATCACCGTCTCCTTTAGCCTAACCGGCATAACCGTGGGACGTAAAACTTACAGATTTCATTTCATTCCATTTCATTTCGGTGTCACCCTGTATATCAAATATGTTTATTTTCTTCTGTCGGTGGATGTACATTTGATAAACAAACACAAAGATAATGTTTAAATAACTAGGCACCAGGTGATTCATCTGGAACCACTTTCAGTTTTAAACACCATAAACTTCCCATTTCTTGATGCCAATTAGGAATCGAATGGAGGATGAAGAAGTTTCAATTCTTAGGGGATTGAGCCTCTCTAAAAGGTGCCAATGACGTCATTGAATTAGAAGAAAAGTAATAGATTTTCAGGTCTACAATAACACATAACGTCATTTCACGCCAGCTCTTGCAGAATAATTCCAATAAGAAATTTATCCTGCCAACAAACGTCTGTTATTTATATGAGTTAGTAGATGTCGTAATAACAGATAAACCGTAACTGTAACCAGCATCTCTTACGTTAAAGGTTGTGGCTATATGTTGGTGATGATAACACGACAGCCAAATTAACACATACACTCATCTCTTTGCCACCTGCTGCGTTCTTACAATTGACTGACATCTTGTCTTTGGTGAGTTTCCACACCGGCAACACATCATCGCACTCCAACCCATATAACTCATATCAAATGTTGCCAGTTACTTCACAGCGCTTGGAGAAAGGAAATAAATAACTGATAAACTTAGGTTAACTATATATATGACACGGCACATTTTGTACCTAAAGGATTATCTTACATTGAAATGAAGGAAAAGGTCAGAAACATTTGAAATCAAGGGCAGGTTTCCAGAAAAACAAAGATGTTGCAAAATCAACATTTCTCTATAAGAAGCAACAAGATTTCTAGTTTTCAACTGACATACTCATTTCACAGAGGCCCCATCACGGCGAAATTAAAATACCGCTAATTTTACAGTAATTATGTGATATATTCAAATACGAAATGTGGTAATTAAATAACGAGACTGGTGTCATAAATGTGATGTATTGCAAAGAAAGTTACAATTGACTGTTATCCCCTTCAATATACGCTCCTCCTTTGTCTATACACCGCTGCATACGTGCCTTCCTTGTTCAAAGCAATGCTGTAAGTATCCAGATGTCACCCTGTTCAACAACTCTGCCGTTTTTCGTTTCACCTCTTCCACAGACTGAAAATGTGTTCCCTTTAATGCACTTTTCACTTTTAGGAATAGATAAAAGTCACAGGAACCAGGTCTGGGGAATACGGAGGATGGTCAGGGATAGGAATGCGCTTGGCTGATAAAAACTGCTTCACAGAAAGGGCATTATGGGCAGGCGCATTGTCTTGGTGGAGGATCCATGCATCGTTCTTCCACAAATCCGGTCTCTTCTTCCTTATTCTTTCCCTCAGCTTGATTAGGACTTCTTTGTAGTAGGTCTGATTCACCGTTTGACCCTGAGGCACCCATTCAGTCATGATGATACCCCTGATATCGAAAAAAAAAACTATGAGCATTGCTTTCACTTTCGACTTGCTCATTCGTGCTTTTTTCATTCTTGGTGATGTGGGAGTCTTCCAGTGCATGGATTGACGCTTACTCTCGGGGTCATACTGGAAAATCCATGTTGCATCTCATGTGATGACACGAGTTAGCAAGTCTGGTTCTGCTTTGACGTCATAGCAAATGATCTTTCTAATGTCTTTTTGCTCCTGAGAGAGGTTTTTCGGGACAATTTTTGCACAAACTTTTGTCATGTTTAAATTGTCATGCAAAATTTGTCTTACTGTCTCCTTGTTAATGTTCGTCATGTCTGCGATCATCCGAATGCTCAGACGTCTGTCTTTCCGCACAAGTTCATTAATTTTTTGAACATTTTCGTCCGTTCTTGAACTCAAAGGGCGGCAGGGTCGTTCATCATCTTCAACCTCCTCCCTAATTCTGGAAATCGTTTGTGTCATTCGAAAACTCGCGCACGTGACAGCATTATCACCTTATACCTCTTTTAACATTGCACAACATTTCGTCGGTGGTTTTTTCTTTTTTTAAAAAAAAATTCACCAGAAATTTGATGTTAATGTGCTGATCAACTTTACTATTCAGTGTTCACCATGATTTCGGCACTATTACAGAACACTGTTCTCTTCATACAAGCCTGCAAAGAAAAGAAAAGCTTTCAGAATCATGAAACAAATAGTGGCTGCTTATGAAGGTTCAAGATCAACAACACATCATTAGGTATCTCCCCCCTCTCAACGATCCTGGGCGACAGGAGGTGGGCACTTGGGCAGTCTCGTTATTTAATTGCCACACCTCGTAGATAAAAGAAAAAAATAATTGAAAAGTGGAACAAGAGCTCGCTAGACAATATTATTTTACGTGACGCCGTTATCACGGCTCACTTTTATCTGCTTTCCATTTCCAGACATTTAGAAAATCGACATTTATTTTCGCGTTTTTAAATGGCTGCTACCAGGTGACTCGTAATAACGGTACCTCAACAACTAATATTGTCTAGAGCGCTCTTGTTCCACATTTCAATTATCTTTTGTCTATTTGAAGATATCACATAATTGCTGTAAAATTAGCGATATTTTAATTTCGCAATGATTACGCCTCTTAAGGAATTGAATACCAAGAACATCCTCTTGGATTTTCCCTCAAGTTACATCAGGTTCCAATGACACTTTGAAGTAATGTGAGCAACTGTATCCAAGAATTAGCAAAGAGAAAACAGAATAATTCTACATAATTAGTTATAATGCGGAGGAGGCATTGTACACAGGTGAGACATACACATTAGGGATGGCCAGAACCGGTTCCTGGTGGAACCGGTTTTCGGGTCTGAACGGATAAGGTTCTAGAAGATCCGGTTCCGGAACCGGTTTTTCGGATCCAGGTCTGGAACCGGTTCTTCAGATCCAGGTCTGGAACTGGTTCTGAAAACAGAACCGGTTCTGCTGGAACCGAAACATTGTGAACATTCCTACGCTAAACCCGAGCTGCTGGCAAGCTGTGAACAGTATGCTAGATGAAATGGTGGAAGCGACAGGCAAGCGCCCAGGCGGCGGCAGCTTGCCTCATTTGGCTAAATAAACTGGGTAACTGGCAAACTCATTGGTTAAACAGGCAAACTGGCCAACTTATTTGGCTAAACACCCACTGGTGGACCAAAATTTTTTTTCTGGGGCACAAGCGGGTCTGGGCGACGAAGGCACAAGCGCATGGTCCTCTTTGCATTATTTTTGAAGGTGAACTTTATGCCTCCTTTACGGGTCTTTGGGGGCTTTCGGATCCAGGTCTGGAACCGGTTCCTAAGATTCGGTTCTGGAACCGGGTTTCAGATCCAGATCTGGAACCGGTTCTTAAGATCCGGTTCTGGAACCGGGTTTTCGGATCCAGATCTGGAACCGGTTCTTAAGATCCATCGGAACTGGGCCATCCCTAATACACATACCAACTATTAAATCTCATCGTATTTAAATCCTCATACGTAGTTCTGGAGACAAACGGACAAAACTGTAAACTGAAAAAGTAACTGTGTCACGTGTACACCACATGAATAAGTTTCGTTTGTATGACGTGCTACTTTCTCAACTAATATTGAAACCGGAATTGGTAGTATATTTCTACCATTTCCGGTTTTAGTTGAGAAAGTACAGTGGAGAAGGGATATATTCTTGGGACGCTTAATTCATTGCTAAAAACCAGTTCTCATTATTTATCACTGTTTTTGCCCTAGTGCGATAAACATTAAAACCGGAAGTAGTTTATTTCTGTCACTTCTGGTTTGAATAAAAGGTTAAGAGAGGAGATTGCAGACCTACCTATCCTTAGAACACTAAAATGATTCCATAAAATCGCTTCTCGCTATCTCTTAGAGCTTTTGTTCCGTGTATATCAATATTGAAACCGGAATTCGCAGTGGATTTCTACCACTTCCGGTTTCAGTAGAGATTTAAGGTGGAAATGAAGCGTACGAGTATTCTTAGAACGCTTAATTGATTGCAGGAAACAATCTTCTCACTATCTATATTACCTTTCTCCCTCTATAGTCATCAACGTTAAAACCGGAAATGGTTTATTTATACTACTTCCGGTTTAAATATCAACTTCTTCAACGAACTTGATATCTATCTTCTGGCCCTCTACATCCCGGCCAGAATTGATGGTAATCCTTTAAGTAGTTCTTGAGATTTTATATCTCACGGACGGACACACGAGACATATTTAAAGAAGTTTTTGATAAACTAAACTAATTGAAAATTTATGTTGTACAGAAACCAAATTACCTGCTAAGGTGAAACTGATATCGAGGTTTTTCCTTATCAAGGTTTTCGTTATGATATTATCACGATGGCACCACACAATATGGGTAATGACATACAAGTATATAGAATGGGTTATAAGATACAAGAGTAGAGTATGGGTAATGAGATACAAGGATAAAGTATAGGTAATGAGATACAAGTATAGAGTACGAGTAATGAGATGCAAGTATAGGGTATGGGTAATGACACACAAGTATAGAGTATGGATAATGACACACGTATATAGCGCATGGATATTGGATAGTGAGATACAAGGATAGAGTATGGGTAATGAGATACACGGATAGAGTATGGATAATAATATATAAGGATAGAGTATGAGTAATGAGACACAAAGATAGAGTATGGGTAATGAAATAGAAGGATAGAGTATGGGTAATGCGACACACATATAGGGCATGGATATTGGATAATGAAATACAAGAATAGAGTATGGGTAATGAGATAGAAGGATAGAGTATGGATAACGAGATACAAGTATAGAGTATGGGTAATGAGATACAAGAATAGAGTATGGGTAATGAAATAGAAGGATAGAGTATGGGTAATGAGACACACATAGGTCATTGACATTGGATAGTGAGATAAGATAGAGTATGAATAATGAGATACAATGATAGAGTATGGGTAATGAGATAGAATGGTAGAATATACGTAATGAAATAGAATTATAGAGCATGGGAAATGAGATAGAAGGATAGAGTATATATAATGAGATACAAGTATAGAGTACGGGTAATGAGATACAAGGGTAGAATATACGTAATGAAATAGAATTATAGAGTATGGGAAATGAGATAGAAGGATAGAGTATGTGTAATGAAATACAAGTATAGAGCACGGGTAATGAGATACAAGTATAGGGTATGGGTAATGAGATACCAAGTATGGGTAACGAGATACAAGCATATATAGCCCAAAATTATGATTAATTCTTAAACTTTCAAATTTTGTGTAACTCTGAAATTGTCTAAAAATGAAAAATATATCAATCGATAGATGACATCGAGTTGAAGAAAATTAAATGCTTGCGGGTTAATTCTCATGCATAGTTTTTGAGAAATCGAGAAAAAAAATTCTCATTCAAATTCCGAGGCCGAAAAAAAATGGACAAGAAAAACTTGATAGCATTTCCTAACCAGATGTAATTGTTAAATATGCACGCTAATACAATATGCATGCGGTTCAGTTGTATAACACTCACTTTTGGTGCGTGGAATCCCTGGTTTTACCCTACCAAAACTTTGAGGTGGACAAACACCGCAGGATTCTCTCCCATTGCTTCTCACTTCTTTATCATCACCATCTCACTTCGCCTCGGTGCATAATCGTGGAACAATATATATATATATATATATATATATATATATATATACTGCGATAGAAACTAGACAGTGACAAGGATAATGAAATGAATAATAAAACAATGGCAAAATTTCGACACAATACCACTGTCAATGCTAGAACTGTAATTTATATTCAACTATCACCAGTGGCGGATCTAGCCGGTGGAAAGGGTGCGTAGGTCCCCCAGATTTTTGAGTAACAAAAATAATTGTAGCTATTATTTAGATATTTTTGAAAGTTTATAGTAAACTCATGGTACGCCTACCGTAGTCTACGTTCTGGCTGGCGTACCCAATTTTTACCTTCTAAATCCGCCACTGACTGTCACAGGAATTTATATTAACAATGATGGACTTTCATTACTTTTTTTTCATGTAATATGTACTTCTATTGTTATGCTGGGACCTTATTCGTTGCATCCTCAGTAATAAAATATTTTTACAATTTAAATTCATCAAGATTTCAGATCAAACGGGACTAGAAGTAATAAATTTCTTGATATCGTCCATTAAAATAAGCAAATCAAATTACTACTTCTGTTTTTTTTTTTTTTTTTTTTTTTTTGTTTTTTTTTTTTCCTGTGACTTCCAGTTCACAAAGTATACGAAAAGAAAAGGCCGATATTATTGCCGAAAGGTCTTCAATGACCAGACAATTACATTAAGTAGAAAGCTACTTCATTTTTTTTTTCAGTGACGAAATAAGTAGGGGCAAATGAATTCTATTTTATATTAAATATAAAAGAATTTCACTTTTATTATAGTTATCACGTTGAAAAAAATAAAAATATATGTACGGCAAGTAATAGTAGTAACATAATATAGAAATTGTAGTTTTTATATTAAAATTATATATATATTAGAAAATTTCTAACTTTATGGCAGTTCTGTGATGCAATGAAATCATTCAAACAAACAAAAACCCAGTGAAATAACAAAGTAACATTTCCGCGTGTTATGAAACAAGTCGAATTATAATAAAATCCACCATAAGAAAAATCACATGACTTAAGTACATGCAGCGGATGTATTTTTTTTTCTCCATACTTTGTGTATACATTATTTAAGCTTTCGTATTTTGCTGGCGAGGTGAGAAAAGGGTGAAGGTTATACACGTTAAATTGTTTGCATGCTCAAATATTTTAATGAAGATATGTTATATGATGACTCTAGAATTGTTGTGTTTTTGTTTTTCGTTGTTTTTTTTGTGTGCCCTTTTCATATTCTTTTTCTTCTTCTTCTTCTTCTTTACCTCACCTTTGACCATAATTACTTTCATTAAGGTTTCTTTGCGTACATTTAGAAACATCACCATAACAACGCAACGGTACAAATGCGTTTTCTATTTTTACGGAGAATGAATACATCATCTAACGGTATTAACTGCGTACATACAGGGATAATACATAAAAACGTAGAGTATCCTTATAATGCAGAACAATTTTTGCTTATAAATAGCTTTTTAGCTTGGCTTTTTAGGCAATTTTATTTGTATTCTTATGAGGATTAGGATTAGGTATTTATTTTCCCACATAGCACAAGTACGTCCACGGGATGTCCGAGACTGAGCCCGCAACGGACGACGGGACATGCCGAGATATCCGAATGTGCTCCCGGGACATCCACAGGATTTCCGCGGGAGATCCAGATGTCCGCTAATATCCCGGGATACGGGATATTCAACGGGACCACGAAGGGATGTCTATTGGTTTTCCCTCGGACCTCCTGTCCCATCTGGGACGTCCCGTGGACATCCTACATGGGAAATCTTCAGGACGTCCCATGCAGAACATCCATGGGATGTTTTCTTATTGTCCTGATAATCCCGGGAACCGAATGGGATGATTGGGATCAAAATGGGACATCCCAGGGACGTAGTGTGCTATGTGGGTTCTGGGCTTTCGGCATTTATAACCATGTTAGCCCGTCACGTATGAGGGATAACGTTCCTCGGTGATCACACTACTCGGGGAATTGGGAAGGAAGAAAGAAATGGGGAAGGAAGGAAGGGAGCTGGGATCATTGTGTGCGGTATCATCCCAGCATTTGCCTGGTGTAAATAAGGTAAACCTCATTCAGAATAGCTGGCCTAAAAAAAAGCTTTTACACTTTTCAGTGTCCTCACCGGGAATCCAACCCGGAATCACTCGCACCGAAAGCCAGAGGTGATATTCTTGTTGTACACGCTTGAAAATCAGGAAGAATTTTGGATTTTTTGGAAGTGTACAAGAAGTACAAAGTGTCACTGTTATATGTATCTGTATCACTATTACGAATATTGCGTCACTTTAGAAGTGTGAATCACTCCTGTATGTATCTGTATCACCGTTAAGAGTATTGTGTCACTATTATATGTATCTGTGTCACTGTTAAGAGTATGTGCGTCACTGCTATATGTACCTGTGTCACTGTTAAGAGTATTGTGTCACTTTTATATTTTCTGTGTCATTGTAAGAGTAGCTGCGTCACTGTTATAAGTATCTGTGCCACTGCTAAGAGTATTGTGTCACTGTTATATGCATCTGTGTCACTGTTAAAATATTGTACTACTGTTATATGTATCTGTTACTGTTAAGAGTATTGTGTCATGTTAATAATATGTGTGTCATTGTTAGGTTTATCTGTATCACTGTTAGTAATATCGTCGGTGAAGGGGCGAAGTGGCGTAACTTGAAAAATTACGTTTTTGAGTTATGACTACCATTCATATAGGACTAACCACCTCTGTTACCTGTCAAAATTTCGTAGCTCAATTCCCACTGGTTCTGGAGATAAAGCACCTAGCACTTGGCGTATCTTGAAATTTTCGATATAAAAAGAATCTGCGAAGGGGTGTAAGTAAGATAAGCCCGTTCGCCATTTTTTTCTTCAGTAGCTGCTAAGAAATAAAACCGCGTACGGGCGTAAGCTTATATTAGTAATGTCTTTGTCGGCAATGTCGCCACAGAAAGAGAGAAAAAAACATTTTTCAAGCTTTGTTGACAATCCGCCAAGGTTTCTTTTGTTTAAAAGTGAGAAAACAATTCAATCAAAGCAACAATAGAAAATTTACGTAGTGGTTTTCTTCAGTTTTCTGTACTAATGTATGATCGTATTCCAGTTTTCTTAACTTAGAATATAGAATAATAGCACTGTGCAGCTGGCTTTTGTTGGAGGAAGTTGTTACCAAGATGGATGTGCTAGTAGAGTGGGATACTGGAGGACTGAATGTTGTAGCAGATAAGGAATTGGTGTGTGTTTCAGGGAAGGAAATTATTGTTGGTTGTCGTGTGAAAATGTATTGGTTACCGGATAGAAAGTGGTATTGTGGAATAGTGAAAGACACAGAGTGTTCCGAAGTGTCAATGAGGAAAAATGTAACTGCAACAAGTGGTGACACTGAAAGTGAGAATTCTGAAGATTATGTTTCCCTTATATGTTACAATTAATACAAGGAAAGAAAGTAAACGAAAATTTAAGTTTAAATCCCACTGATATTCTATATTGTGATGGGGACGACTCTTACTTTGATCCAACATATAAAGCGGAGTGTGAAGTACAAGGTTGTGAAAAGGAAGTGTTCAGTGCATGTCCGTTGTGCAGTATGTTGTTGTGCTGGAGACATTTCGACAAACCATTGAATTATGAAAATCAGCATGAACTCTTTGAACATTCGTGTAATGTGAAGACACAAGTGAGAGAGAAATGCGGAGGTGATGTAAATGTGGATCCACAGCCAGAAAGTTACGAAATGGAAGGATCTCCCAGAGAAGAGGAGCATTTATTGAGTGAAGAAAAAGGTTGTAGGAAGAGAAAGAGAAATATTGCCAAGGATTTGCGAAGCAAGGGTGAATCGTATGTTAGCCCATACACAAAAAAGTTAGTTCAGGGAAGAAATGTGAAAGCAAGATGTGATGGAAAATGTGAAAAGTTTGGTAAAGAATGCTTTAAAATCACAGATGCGGAAAGACAAAAAATTTGTCAGGACTTTTATGCGAGTGGTGACCTTCAACTTCAGCGAGCATTTATCAACAGATATGTAAATATTTCTGACGTTAAACACAAAACTACGCAAAATGAAGAATCTCGAAGATCAAAAACAAAGTATTACTTTTTACAAAACAAGGAAGAAGAAGTGTCCGTGTGTAAAACCATGTTTTTAAACACAATTTCAGTATCAGAGAAAACTGTGCGAACTGCTCTAGCTAAAAGAAGAGACTCAGTTATCATTGAGAAAGAAAAGAGAGGAGAAAGACGTCAGAGCCAACTGGAAAGGGATAAACTAATAGAGAAAATGATAACAGAACACAGAAAGATTTCCAAAAGTCGAATCTCACTACTGCAGGAAAGATACGAAAAGACGGTATCTGCATTCAGATTTGACAAAAAGTAAAATGTATAGAATGTTCATTCAGGATCATAAAGATGAAATCACTCCTTTGCCAACTTACCAGACACACAGAAAAATCTTCAAAAGCATGAACCTTTCTTTTCATCGACCGAAAAAGGATACATGTAGTCTGTGTAGCAACTTTCTGGAAGGAGATGAACAGAAGAAAAGTGAACTAGCTGACAAATATCAAAAACATATCGCCGAGAAGGATGCTGTAAGAAGGAAGAAAATGGAAGCTAAATATTCACCGGACTTTCAATGTAAGACTGTTGCTGCAGTGTTTGATTTGCAACAAGTCATTTATCTTCCAATTTCAAATGAAAGCAAACTATTTTATAAAAGACGACTATCAACATACAATCTGTGACTGTGTATGATCTGAAGACAAGGGAATGTCAGTGTTTTGTTTGGCACGAAGAAGCAAGCCACAGAGGTGCATGCGAAATCTCCACTTGCCTACACAATTTTCTTCGTGAATTGGATGAAAAACAAGTTGAAGAAGTTTACTTGTTTGCTGATGGTTGTACAGGGCAGAACAAAAATTCAATAGTTGCAACCATGATGCTCTACACTGTTACTACGGCGCAGCATATCAGAGTAATAACTCTAAATTTCTTTGAATCGTACCACGGACAGAATGAAGGAGACTCTGTTCATTTAACCATTTCGACGGCACTAAAAACAGCTGGAAATGTCTTCATTCCAGCACAGCTACTACCAATTTTTAGACTTGCACGATCTGCTGAACCATATACTGTGCATTCTCTTGGATACAATGATTTCTTGGATTTCCGAGATGTCGTTTCTAATCTGAGGATCCTATCTGTAAGGAAGGATGATAATGGTGAAGGAATTGACTGGACAGACATACGAGAACTAATGGTGAACGAGGATCAACCTGACAAGATTTATTTCAAAAACAGTCATTTAAATATTGTTTATCGAAGCATCTCGCTACCAAGGAACGTTATATTCACCAAAACTCCGAAGTGTCTTCACTCATATCCCTCCAAGATTCCACCATAGAAGTATGCTGATTTAATATCTTTGTGTGAAGGAGATACGCCTCTAGTGAGAGACTCCGAGTTTGAGTCTTTCTACAAAAATCTTCCACATTAAAAGTTATTTTCAAAAAAACTCTTTAAAATTTGCTATTGTAACAGACTTTACAGTAATATAGTTTTTCTCAGTTTTCATGTTACAATTGTACTAGTGTTACTATATCTTGAATTTCGTTATCTATTATTCATTTCTGTAGTTTATTCATTTATTTCAAATACTATGTTCAGCAGCACTGGTAATAGATATGATTGTATGAATCGCCAATAAATAAAAGTGTGAATTTAATACAGTTATTATAATAGTTACTACAATAACAATTATAATAAAAAGTTATAATAATAGTAAAAATATATTATTATATTATAATAATTATTAAATGCTTCTTATTAACGGAGAAATTTTAGAAAAAATATCTCTACATACCAGACCAATTTTATTTTTCACATTTATTTGTGGGGCGTAACTTTAATCTTCATCTTTAAAATGAAAAGGCGAAAGAGCGTAAGTGATTCCAGCACATTCCAGCAGAGTTTTCCAATAGAAATTAAAACATTTTTAGCACGTAACTTTTTCCTTAGATGTAACAATAATCATACTCTTATTCTACAAAATTTGAAATTTATATAATAAAAATCAAATGAACACGAAGGTATTATGTTCAACAAAAAACTTTAAATCGCTCTCCTGAAAAATCGTAAAAATCAAGATACGCCACTTCGCCCCTTCACCGACGATATGTGCATCGCTGTAAGGAGTATCTGTGCCACTGTTAAGAGTACCTGTGTCACTGTTGAGAGAAAGTATGTCAATATTATGAGTCTATGTGTCACTGTTAGAAGCATGTGTGTCACCGTTAAGGGAGACAAACACCGCTTGCTACTTACCACTGTATTTTTACATACATAAAAATAAATAAGCAATCTGATCAAGCAGAATTAAAAGTATCAATGACAAAAAGCAACATATTTTTCAACTCCATTAAAATTTATTTCTTCTCGGACACCCCAAATGACAATTTAACCTTAAGAGACGTAATCACTGCGAAAATAAAATACCGCTAATGTTACAGTAATTTTGTGATATCTTCAAATAGATAAAAATGATTGAAATGTGGAACAAGAGCGCTCTAGACAATATTATTTTGCATGAGGTACCACTATCACGAGTCACCTAGTAGTTTTCCATTTGCAGCCATTTAGAAACGCGAAAATAAATGCTGATTTTCTAAATGCCTGGAAATCGAAAGCAGATAAGTGAGTCGTGATAACAGTATCTCATCTAAAGTAAAATTGTCTAGAGCGCTGTTGTTCAACATTTCAATTATCTTTTATCTATTTTGAAGATATCACATAATTACTGTAAAATTAGCGATATTTTTCCGCTGTGATGGAGCCTCTTAAATAATCTTACGATAACGGGTCAACGATTTTGACTACTTTTCAGAAATTGGGTATATAATCTCCGATGTGTGATGAAAAAAAGTGAGAAAGAGGGACGAAACGAAATTTTAGTTTAACGTTAAACGATTCTTTTCCTTTAAGCTAAAAAAAAATGAATGATTAAAGAAAGTGAATGATTGTGGAAATTAAATGTTTTGTCCTCTTCTACTGAGAATTGAACCCGGGACGTGCACGCGCTAGCCCACTAGACCAGTGGGGAGGGCAAAAACAGGCAACAGGCAGGATTTGTTTCTAATTCTACATAAGAAATTGGAGCTCTTGGGGACGTCCAAAAATATCTTTTCAGTTGAGATAAAACCAGTTACTAGAAATATCAATGTCTATTTCTGTTTCTGTACCATTTTGCCTCTTTTCGGCGTAGTATCTTTCTGCATTCAGCAAAGATTGAAATTTCGATAGCGCAAAGGCATACGATAGAGAAACCAATACTTTGTATAAGGATCTATCTATCTATCTATCTAGCTATACAGGTATCTAACCATACATACATGCATAAGCTATTCCTTCAAAGAAAATCTCTTATAGGTGGCATCAAGCAGAGCGCGTGCGTCTTGGTGAAACATATGCCTTTTGGAGGACAATGTAAAAGCTGTGGAGGGCAGGTGTTCTGAGAAAGGGAAGCTAGTTGCCTTATGGCGTAACTTATTTCTTTTTTGAATTTATATCGTCTTTGGAGGGTTTGTTCTTTCTTCTGTCTTACTTTTTTTTTTTCAATCCTCCTGAAATCTTTCTGTCCCCCTGAAAAGAATACTGTGTACTTGAAGACAATGTACCAAAAGGTAAGTACAATACGTAAGTTCTTTGGAAGGCTCTCTCCCAGAAGTTAGGGGAAAATAAAAAAAAAGGGGGAAAGAAATCTCATTGTCGCTTGATACAGTTATGGACAGGTAGCACGCTCTAACGTGACTCAAAGTTCTTGTGATTTCGTATTGGGAAGATTGAATAAGAAGTACAAAGGAACTGAAAAGAGAAAAGAGAATCCTCAATTCTTGCCGCCTATCCCTTCTTCTTCTTCTTCTTAAAAAAAAACTCTTACAAGAAGCACCAGTTGCAAACTGAAGAATGAACACTCCCTTTTCTTTTTTTTTATCACAAAGATTTTATGTGACGATGGATCGTAACTGTCACAGTAACAGTTGTCTCTGAACGTATGTCCCATTCACCTGGTGGAGTCCAATTTTTATTTTTGGTAGTAGTATGTAGTAGAGGTAAAGGCGAGTAACAAAACCTACCTCCGCAATCATCTGGCCCAGCAATTTCTGTCAGTTTCTGACAATTTATCTTGTAACTTCATGAAATGATCAAACCTTTTCTTCGTTTTCTATAAGGCTTGAAAGAAGATAAACATATTTGGAAATAATATAAATAATGGATAACATGCTTTAAGTCTATTACTTTTGAATTCAACTGAAATTACTAGCATTCATTCTCTCATTCATTCTTAATATGAACTCCATAACATTGAAGGCAATGGCGTAAATGCAGTGGCGACGCCTGACTCGTAATATTAGGCAAGGCAAGAAAAAGTTTGGGGAAGGCGAAGCAGCCACACCTGTTTTGTTTTGAATATTATTATTATTATTATTATTATTATTATTATTATTATTATTATTATTATTATTATTATTATTATTATTATTATTCACCGATTGTACATATTGGGTCGAGAAAAAATATTGGGGTGACGGTCGTCCCTTCTCGTCGCCACTGCGTAAATGAGAAAGGGGAGATATTGGGGATATTTATATCACCCTTGGTCAATCATTCGAAATATTTATCTTCAATGCAAGCATTTGTGTTGGATATGAAAGCCATTCCTTTAATGAGAATTATTTATAGCACCTACGGCCTTCAATTTTTTTAAAATGTGACAAATAGATGAAGTAACATTTTCAAGTATCTGAAAATTCTATTAAAAAATCACAGCACAGAATACAGTTGCCATGTCTACCTTTTTTGAGTAATGACGTTTTCCCTTCCGTCCTTCACTTTGTAACATGAATCCGATTGTCATTAAGTTCAGGTAACGATTAATTTTAAGCATATAAATAAATAAATAAATAAATAAATAAACACTGTCAATGCAATACTCAGCTCTTTTAAAAACCGCAGTTATGTTACAATTCCTATAACTGTTTCCCATTAAGAATTAACATGACGTGTTGGCATGTTTGTCTTTTTTAAATATTATACTTATTTAGTATGTTAACCAAAATTGTTTGTTTAATATTTCATATCCATGAAGTAAAATCTATAAAGATAAAAATGAAAGTTATATTTGTGATTTAATAACTCTTGAACCACCCGACCAATCTTGATTAAATTTTCAACATAGGTGAGGTTCGAGCCTGGTATGGCTTTTGTCATTTTACTTTGACATTTATTTATTTATGACTTCTTTTACGTGGCGAAGTTAAGGCTCTGCAGCCTTCTCCGAGCACTTAACCACGTGCATACATTAGATATATTTAAAAAAATACCAATATATAGAAAATATTAACAATTACAAAAGAAGAGTACTGAACCACATAAAAAAACGAATATACTACTTAAGTAAAAAATGGTTAAGCACTTCAAAAACAAAAATTGAAAAATAATATACAATAGAGGAAACAAAAATAACATGGAGAAAACTAAAATTGCATATTGCATATAGCGGTACTAGAAGTATGATCATTTAAGATGTACAAATTAACATAGGTTACCTATTGGTTGTGTGTTCATATGTGGGTTATTAATAATCTGGTAAAACGAAGATGCCTCATGTGCTACCAGTATCCTTATCTTTACTTAAGAGAAGGGAATTTACAGATTTTTTAAATTTGGCAACTGTGGAAACGTTATGTATTAATTGAGGTAAACTGTTCCAGAGGCGTGTAGTACTTACTGTGAAGGATTTTGAGTATGAATCAGAATTGTGACTGAGTATGGAGAGCAAGAAATTATCTTGTGATCTTGTGCTTCTAGTAAGGGATATATATATATATATATATATATATATATATATATATATATATATATATATATATATATATATATATATATATATATATATATATATATATATATATATATAAATGATCGAAAATGACATATTAGTGTCGAATCCACAGTTTCGGGGTCGCTCAAATAAACAGTGACACTTTCGATGATGTTTAAATCCAAATTCAGCCCCGCAACTTGAGGGAGGAGGAGGAAGTAGATATATATATAAAAATGATCGAAAATGACCAATATCAGATAGCGTTTCAGTAATAGTATAAAGCGACTGACTAACGGAATATATTAGTATTTTTTTATAATTATAACCCAGCAAAGCGTGAAATTGACGCTAGTAAATAAATAAATAAATAAATATCCAAATATTTTCATTAGCTGTCAAAAACGATATATAAAATTTATACATTCAGATGTTGAGTAAAGTCAAAGCTTATGATGTCTAAATTTCTTGAAATTTGTTTTTAAAAAAAGGAGCGTATTTATATTATTGGTAACTCCACATCAGAAAACCATAAATATCTTTATGGTATATATTCTTTGCTAATATGAATTCATTTGAATAATTATTACGGCAAAAAGGAAAACACAAACGCAAGTGTTGACGTAGTTTTATGCTGATTTCAAGGCGGTAATTAAAATAAAACTTCTGTTTTCATATTAGTTTCCGGAGCCATGGCATCTATTTACGGATGATCTTTTCCTTGAAGAATGCGTAACTAAGGCTGTTCATATTTTGCTACTCTGATTCGTACATGACCTCTGTTCTCAGCAAAATAATAAACAAAGAGCAAGATAATGGAACTACGTTTTAGCATATTAAGCAAATGAGTAATGGTGACAATGACCTGATGGAAAATGTCAGCGACATTAATGACTGTTTTATCTAATTTCATTCTCGCTAAATCTTTAAATACAGGTATTACTCTGAGATACTTATTTTGCTCTCGCTTTGAAACATTTTGAATTTCAAATACAGGTGTCCGACAGTGATACTAGGTCTTCAAAGTTAAAATTTCCCTCAGAAATGCTCGAAAATTCCCTTCTTAAGAAAAAATTTCTCTAATTTTCATTGACTCTATGTAATATAAATAAAATAAAGAGTTTATTTGTTGTGTCTGTCTGTCTATGTGGACTGAGAGTTACCAAATTTTGGTCACTTGTACCTTGGTCCAGGTAACAGACCAAGACGAAGCGTTTTTTTTTTTCAAAATTCGAACCAGGTGGATCTCAGGGGGAGTGTTTACCGGGACATGTGAAAGTGGTAGAAAATGACTGATATTAGTGTCGAATTTATAGTTTTCGCGGTCGCTGAGATGAATGGTGATACTCCAACAAGCGTTGACTTTCAAATACAGCCCCCATCGGCTGGGGACCAGAGGCCCCCTTTTTTTTTTCAAAATTAAAACCATGAGGTCACAGGGGGCATTTACTGGGATATGTAAAAACAGCAGAAAATGACCGATATTTTTTCTTTCGTTGTTCAGTTTGTTTATATAGATATTTTAACATATTTAACTCCAGTATATTAATTTCCATATACCAAAACGATCATTGCGTAAGAGTTTAGTATTTAGCACAACGAGATCTCATATTACAGTCCACCAGGAGTCATTCGTAGTTGGAGCTTGTAAGAATTTCAATCAGGCTTCTGTTATCCTAACTGTATATTTGCGTATTCTCAAAAACAATATTTTGAAAAGACATAATGTATGGAATAACAATAAAGTAAGAAGTGTTATCTCTATGAACGTTGAACCTATACTGGAGACGATTTTTCATTTTTTTTATAATTTTCACTTGTTTTAAAATTTATACTAATAATATTTTAATTTTGTTTTTATTATTTAACTTGTATTTTTTCCTTCTTTACATGCATAATCTATTTTCTTTCTTTCAATATATAGATATATGTATGTATTTCATATGTAATTATGTGTGTATACCTATGCTCCTCTGTAGAGGACTATTATAAATAAATAAATATTTTATCTGGGTATTTCAGCTAGTATATAATATAATAATTGTTTACAGAGAGTATTATTGCGTGTCCAAGAATTATTATATTGTGCTCGTATCTCCACAACATACATTTGTGGTTTTAATCTTCTGTTATTACTTCAATGTTACCTTGTATAATGACATCCTCAAGCTAGGTCGCGGAAGGCTTGTGGGTCAAAAAAAAAAAAAAAAAAAAGTTTGTCACTTTGTGTGTAGGATTCTAGAAAGAATGCCACCGTCTTTCGTCATGCTGCCGCAGTACTTAGAAACATAACATTTATTGAAAAGCTAATTTCCCTACATTTTACCTCATATTCGTAAAATCTCCCTTTTTTCCTCCTTAAAATAAATTCTTGGTTAAATCTCCCTACGTTGTGGAAAATTTCCCTCAAACACAAGGGCGCCGATTTCTCTGTAAATTTGGGAGAACCCATTCAGATGCAGAAGGTATATAGTATATATATGAGGATTTTAAGACAAATTGTACTCGAATTATGCCAAATATTGTATATTCACAAATACAATGAGGGGCCCATATGAGTTTTTGGGGGGCTTGGGCCCCCTGGCCCCCAGGATCGGCGCCCTTGCTCAAACAGCATCACTAGTGTCCCATCCCTCTCTTCCAAGGTCTATGACTAAGCGCCCCCCTAAATTTTCTTCACACATTATCCAATTCATCATCAACCCTCTCCCCTCTAGAACAGTACATGGTACTAACCTTGGCTCCAGTGTTGCCAGATTGGGCTAGTTTTTAAGTGCCCTTGCTACGAAAATGTCAAATTGGACCACAAGCTACTTTTGGGCTACTTTTCATTATCTGTAGGCTATAACTCTTAAGAGTGCGCTACTCTCTTATTTTCATATGTCAAATTACAAACTATTATGTTTGTATATAATACTACTGTTGGCTGAATATTGTACGCACAATGAAACAATAGTTTTAGTAAAACTAAAATGTTCGATACTAGTTTCATTCTTGTTTTATTTCCTTTTAATCTCCAGATCTGACAACACTAGACGCTTGTTGAGTTTGTCTTGTTGCAGTATCACTGACCCTGTTGATGTCTTAGTTAATGCATAGGCCCAGAAATTGTACGGAGCTGTGCAAACGTGAACATAGCAAATTTATTTGTGTCACTGTATTATCCATATTATTATAATGGGTAAGTGAAGCTGCAATAAATACTTTGAAAATTCACGGCTCCCAGGTAATGAATTCAATGAATGAATTAAAGAAGTGAGAAATATCAGTGAAAAAAGTATACTGTAAAGTGTAAACATTGTGAAGTGTATTTAAGAACCTACAAAATTGTCTTAAGCAAACATGTCTCCTTGAAAATTAGAAAGGTCATATAACATTACTGTCTACTCAGCTCATTCCACACTACAGTTCTACTGCTCTTGATGTAGTACGTAGTTTGCCCTAACACACCACTACCAACAGTCCGAAACTGTGGTCGCTGATTGACCGTTGCCAACCCAGGCTTGTGATGTATTTTCAGCTCCAGGTGTTTCTATTAATAGATTATACTCGTTTCTAACATATGAGTAGTAAAATTATATAGTTGCAAAATAATTTATCTTTATGATTGTTCTACAAATAATTCAAATCTGATACTTTTAGAGCACAGCATCGCTACTTTTTGATCTTCGGATCTGCGAACACTGCTTGGCTCCTCGTTATCTCATTATGGCTTAACGGAAGTTTAAAGGAAACAGCCCTTGCACATTAGTTTCTAAAATAATTCCACAATAGTATGAGTGCATAATAGGGGATAAGGTTTATCCAAACATGAGACATATTTTAAGCAATAGATCCCATTGAGATGAACAAGGAGCCATGTGTGAGTTTCAAGTGTGAGAAAGACAGAAATCTTCATCCGTAGTTTTCGGGAAAATAACCAAATACGAATTTTCATGGTGCTAAAAATACACTATTTGTTGCCATTAATAATGTTATCTATTATGGTGAAGCTGACACTAAAACATACCTCATCAAGCCTCTCATTATAATTTTGGGTTTATTCGAAAACAAGAGTGTGATTTTGGGGTTTAATCTGTTAGAGACGAGTGTGACTTTGGGTTTATTCTGTTTTAGAGACGAGTGTGATTTTGGGTTTACTCGATTAGATGAGAGTGTGATTTTGGGTTTATTCAATTAAAAGAGAGTGTGATTTAGGGTTTATTCTGTTAGAAACGACTATGATTTTGGGTTTATTCGATTAGAGGAGAGTGTGATTTTGTGTTTATTCTGTTAGAGACGACTGTGATTTAGGGCTTATTCTGTTAGAAGCGAGTATGATTTTGGGTTTATTCGATTAGAGAAGAGTGCGATTTTGTATTTACTCTGTTAGAGACGAGTCTGATTTTTGGGTTTATTCGATTAGAAGAGACTGTGATTTTGGGTTTATTCTGTTAGAGGCGAATGAGATTTTGTGTTTGTTCGATTAGAGGAGAGTGTGATTTTGGGTTTATTGCTAGAGACGAGCAGAGGCGGCGGTTGGACGTTAAAAGTAGGTGGGCAAGACATGATCTGAACAATTGTGTATCAATGTTAGATTTTGTGGTTGTTTCTAACACTGTTTGATGAAAGGTTGTACAACTAATAGGATACTATCTTTTTTCACTTAAAAATGCCGTATATCGTATTTCTATTTTATGTATATTCGTAAGAGCAATACAGGTGGGTACTAGCACTTTATACTCTTAAAATCGAAAGTGTAAGAAGAAATTTGAGTTCTTGCTTATGAACATCTTAAAATTCTGTCTGGAAAACTGTGTGATCAGATTATTTAATAACAAATTTGCAAAACGAATAAATCGAAAAGATAATATTAATCATAGTAATGAATAATGAGGCTTGTTTTGCAGAAGTTATATTGAAACTGGGGATTAATGAACAACTTATACTTTTAATTCCACACATGCCATTAAAAGAATGTTTTTTTCTCTTAGAAAATGAAATACAGTAAATACTGCAAGCATATGCTATGACATTTAAAGAAATATGCTATTGCAATATTAATTGCTTTGAATTGCAATTAAAAACGCAATTCGTGTAGCTTTCTTAACTCCATGGGAAGACAAATAACCAATACGTACTCACGCAACGGCAAATATCATATGGCAGCATTTTTTTCTATGAAACAGTAATACATACAAAACCTTTACCAGGGTGTCCACATTCTGGAAAATAAGTGAAAGTCAGGGAAAGGTCAGGGAAGTAAAAATGTATCAGGTGAAGTCAGGGAAATTGCAGATTGATCAGGGAAAGTCAGGAAAAATCGATTTAGGTCCATTGTCCAATTACTGAATTTGTGAAATAAGGTTGATTTCTTTACTGTTACTGGATGCAAAATGTGGTGTTCTCAATGATGATATTGAGGGAGTCAGTGTTCTCTGATATAGTAGTTAAAACTAATTTTCTGCGAGAAACACATCTAACTGCATCCTGGTATATTTCCTCAAAAGGGTAGACGCTGTTCTAGAAGAATTGAATGGTGCCAAGAGGATATCTGCACAAGTGGCTGAGAACGCAAAGAAATAATATCTCCAGCTCACAGTGAAAGCTCAAACTGAAGAATTTAATGAACACTAAAATGAATTCATAGCCAATGACAGAGATGGTATTGCACTTGATGAGTTTTTTATTTAGTCTTAGGAAATGGGAAGAACTTCGTTGACTTATGGTCAGTTATGAAATTTTGTTTTATCTTCTTTCACGGAAACGCATTTCTTGAAAGTGGTCTCACAATAAATAAAATTCTCATTGTTGAGAACTTACAAGAAGAATCTCTGGTTGCTCAACGGCTCATATTATTCTGTGATAAGAATAGGTGGATCATCAGGATTAATAATTACAAGAGGTATGACAAATTCAGTGAGAAGTTCAATGAGACAATATCAGGTGTGTTTGGAAAAGAAAAGAGAAATAAATGCTGGAGACGAGAAGAGGAGAGAGAAAAGGAAGATTCAGCAACAACTAAAGGAGCTGGAGGAAGAAGAGAAGAAAATTAAACTGCGGAGACAACAAGAAGGATATTCAGATCAATGAGAAGAAAACTATGAGAGAAAGGATGAAAACAAATTTTTAAATGGGTTGCATTTAACAACTGCACCAGCAAAAGTAATGTGTGTGTGTTACATAATGTAATGTGTTACATAGTGTGTGTGTGTTTTTTAATAATAATCAGTAAAATCATGTATGAACTGTTTATTACTATAGGCCTAATCATTATCGGCCTAATGCACATGTTTGTAAATTTACATTCCTTTGGAAAGAAAATTGAAAAAAGAAAGAAACAGAGGCAAAAGAGAACAAGGCCAACTATGGGGAGTATGTAGGCTGGAGTTTTTTTTTTTTTTTAACTTCTGTATTTTTAAGTTATTCGGGGGTCAGGGAATCTGAAACTTTCGTCATGGAAAGTCAGGGGAAAGTCAGAGATCTTTTCTCCCTTTTACATTTCCAAATGAAACTATATAAATGAGGTCTCCACTTCAAAAAAGTTGGGGGCAACTGCCCCCTCTTGCCCCCCCCTAATCGCCGCCCATGGAGACGAGTGTGATTTTGGGTTTATTCGATTAAAAGAGAGTGTGATTTTGGGTTTATTCGATTAGAAGAGAATGTGATTTTGTGTTTACCCCGTTAGAGACGAGTGTGGTTTTGTGTTTATTCTGTTAAAGGCGTATGTCATTTTCGGTTTATTCTGTTAGAGACGAGTGTGATTTTCGGTTTATTCTGTTAGAGGCGAGTGTGATTTTCGGTTTATTCTGTTAGAGGCGAGTGTGATTTTGGGTTCATTCTGTTACAGTCGAGTGTTTTTTTTTTGGGGTTTGTGTGCACGAAATGTCCTAGACCCACATAAATACATATGCATCGCGTATGTCGTAAATTATTCTCAACAAACATTTTATACATTGAAGCACCCTTGCATCGAAACAAACGTCCTCACACGGAAACGTCCGTACTCCGAAATATCACATACCGAAACGTCCTATACCCTACGATCATGTTGATGATAACGACAATGTGTTATTTAAGATTAGAAACATTGAATAAGTATAGAAGGGAATTTTGGCATTTCCAAAAGAAAAAAAATGTTAGGAGAATATAGTGGAGTGCATTATGGAGCATGGTGAAATACGTACTTTTGTTTATGTCCATTAGTGTATAGTGTATGTCCTTGAAGAGTTAAAAGAAAGCTTGATCTATTATTGTCTTGTCATTGACTGACATCATCAATACCATTGCTCACCAAATGAATGAGTCTTTTAGTGAGTGTTCCTTCGATTCATTTAGGGACTAAGTATTTCAAAATAATATAAGGTATATAAAAAAAAACAGAAAAAAAAGCAATCGAGACGATTTAAAAATAATATTGGTGTATGCTGACCGACAGAAAGTGAAAGCCTTACTACGCTCGTCTGGCCTTGGCGGGAAAATTAGCAGCACAGACAGAGACCTCTAACAGGGCTTACAAGAAATGTCTTAAGAGTAAAAAAAAAAAAAACACACACAACAAATGTTTTCTCCTTCCTAGTTATCGAAATGTTATGAAAAAAAAATTTAAAAATAAAAAAAAAGAGATAAAAAAGAAACTTTTCGTATGTAACATGCTTACACTCTCACACACAAAAACAGGTGACTGTTTTAGATCCGTAGCCTTTTGCCTGAGGGCCTAACACCTGACGTGGCACGTGGTATCTGCCACCTGTTGGGCATAAATGTTCTCAACAACTCCCCCCAAAGACAAAAGAATACAACAAAGGGGGCAAAGAAGACGGACAACGTAGCGAAATCTTTAATCACTTAAAGATTATTCTGGTTTATTATTACTATTATTATTATTATTATTATTATTATTATTATTATTATTATTATTATTATTATTATTATTATTATTATTATTATTATTATAGAATTGACTTGGGTCTTTTTATAGACAATTGCTTGCCCACATTAAGGACTGATTTTGACTGATATTCATATACGTATAAAAATCAAAATAACTGCTAATGTGTCACTACACTCATAAATTATTTTGTTTTAAATCCCGAAGCGACAGCTCCAGATTCTTCAAACACTTGAAGAAACAATAGCAGTTTTTCTTGTCTTGTAAGCATGGTTCCCCAGTGTTAAATCTAGAAGGTAAAAACTGGGGGGGGGGGAGCTAGACCCCAGACTGTGATACGTATACCATGAGTTTATTGCAGACTTTCAAAAAATGTAAATAATAGCTTAAACTATTTTTGTCATTCAAAACCTGTTTGTCATTCAAAACGACTAGGCCCCCCGGCTCCGGACTAGATCCGCCACTGATGTGCCCAGAGTACTAGATTTCAAAGTGTGCTAATCTTTTAAGAAATGCAAAACATTTGCAATCCGGGCTTGGGCAAGCTAACCTCAATAAAGCTCTATATTACTAATTTCTACAAGGCTCACGCTTTGTCAAACTCGGACTTGCTATTTTCAATAAGGCTCATGCTCACTCACTCTCATTAATCTCATTGGCTCGTGCTCTGTAAGAGTTCGGGTTTACTTTTCTCAATGGAGCTCTCACTCTCACTTACCCCATTGCAGCTCGCGCTCGTTTGAAGTAGGGCTCTGACTTGATATCCACTCACTTCTTTAAGGAGCTCCTTCTTGGCTAAGCGGTTAGCGTACGCGCCTTTGACGTAGGAGACCCGGGTTCGATTCCCGGCGGGAGCTCATGTGGTTTGGATTCCACGTTAATCAGTAGGTCCACGTCTCATATAGCCTCGCTGCTGAACGGGACGTTAAACTAAAAATCGACTCAACTCATTTTTTTTAGTTCGGACCGAAGAACCAGGCACGTCACTTTGGGGTCTGAAGAAGTGAATAATTGCTGTCTTTGTCACGGAAACATTTCGTAGGATTGTCTACCACAAACCTCCCCTAACAGTACAAGATGTGCTAGGCATGTGCCATTTAGGTGTCCCAGCTACTTTTTAGGTAACCGCCACTTGGCAAATATGATATTTATGTGCTAAGTATGTACTTCAGCTACCTACAGTTTTAGGTACTTGTTACACCTAATTGATATTTGCAACTATATACCATAAATATAGCATTTATGTACCTGGCTCAGTTTTGCACTCTAACAGCCATTTGTTTTTATGTCTTCACTTGGGACATATATTTGTCATGTTCTAGGTACGTCCTTCAGGTATATATTGTTTCAGATACTCTAACAGCACAAGATATGCTAGGCATTCGCCATTTAGGTGTTCCAAATTCATCTCCCACATTTGATGCATTTGTTGCTTCTTTTTCTAAGCGATTGTGTACTAGAAGCAATAAACGCATCAATTTTATTAGATGGCAACTGTCGCCGATCATTTGAAAGTGAATATGGATGAACCATGAAATAAAGTAAATAGGCACTCGTCAATTTATTATAAAATTACATGGCGAGCAGATTTTATTTGATACCAAACGGTTATAGTCGAATACATGCGGTTAAAGAAGCACTCTGTTTAGCCGAGTGCAAAAGACCTCAATAAGTTATCCCTCTTCCCGACTTGAGCACAGAGGCTCCCGACTTGAGCCCAGACTCCCGACTTGACCCCTCTCCCGACTTGAGCACGCGGTGAGTAATCCTAAGGTTGGTGATTCGCGCCCACCCTACGGTAGCTTTACCTTTTTTTTTTTACTTGTATACAGTGTTGTTTAGACTAGTGCTGTCGAAATCGGTTTTTGAAAAAACCGAAAACCGGTTTTTGAAAAAAGTGAAATTTCATAAAACCGAAATAGCGGTTTTGAAAACCGCATTTGCGGTTTCGGTTTTGAAAACCGCTTTTGCGGTTTCGGTTTTGAAAACCGCTTTTGCGGTTTCGGTTTTGAAAACCGCATTAGCGGTTTCGGTTTTGAAAACCGCTTTTGCGGTTTCGGTTTTGAAAACCGCATTAGCGGTTTCGGTTTCGAAAACCGCTTTTGCGGTTTCGGTTTTGAAAACCGCTTTTGCGGTTTCGGTTTTGAAAACCGCATTTGCGATTTCGGTTTTGAAAACTGCTTTTGCGGTTTCGGTTTTGAAAACCGCTTTTGCGGTTTCGGTTTTGAAAACCGATTTTCTCAAAAACCGAAAACTGCAGAAGTCACAAAAATTCGAGAGCACTATTATCAAGTAACGACGAGGAAACAGCAAAGAATCTTTCCCATCTTCGGCTCACAGTTGCCAGATGGAGGGAAATTTCCCCCGACGTAGGGAAAAAATGTTCAAAATTTGAAGAAGTGAAAGAAGATATTTTTCTTAAAGTGTCTTAACGTGTAGGGAAATTCTTGTTTAGTATTCTTTTACAATTGGCAGAATAAAAAAATAAGTTGCCGTTTCTCACAAAGAGGCACGGCTATCGTTATTGGGAAGTAAAAAGATATAGAATAAAATATGATCGGTGTTCCCTTCACGTATGAACTATTGCAGGTGTCTGGGACTTGCGATAAGAAACCAGTCAACACATGCAAAACCACAACATTCACATTTATCGGAGTGGCAACAAATCAACAATAAAATTGTGTATTGTGATCTAAGTTTTTTTCTTTTCTTTTTTTTTTTTAAGAAAGGGAGGTGGTGTTTTTTTGTTAACAAAAGAAAGAGGGGCAGTACTATTTAGAAACAAAGTGAAAGAGTAATGATAATATAAAAGATCTCAGTCTAAGTGGATGAGATTTCAAATTGGATTTCATGGGTTACAGGTGTAGTGATCTTAAATAGGGATATACCTTATTTCAGCCCTGGCCACGGCGAGCAGATAGTGGAAACTCTCCTCGTGAGCGCTCACGAGCATTCTACGGGCAAATACTTGTTCGTGCTTCGTGAATCTTCGGGTTTTGTCCTTAGAGGAGCGGAAGTGTTGTCAACCTTGGCGGTAATCACTAGCTTACCAAATAAAAAAAAAAGTATGTATGGTAACTGATTGCCATTTAGTGTATAGTGTTTTTTACAATCTGGTAACCGTTAACTATAGACAACACAAACTGGTAACAGCAATCAAATGATAAACTATGTACGTTCCTTTTCTTCTTTTTTCTTTCCTTTTGTTAAAGAAGGATGTGGTGGAACCAAACCATCGCTTACATTTATAAAAATTTGCCAGTTTGCCCAATGGAAAACCAGTTTTATTATCAAGTTCTTAATCCGAGTGTGGGTATGTTGTTTCGCTTTTTAGGAAAAGAGATAATCTGTTGATACGAAAAAAAATACTGTAGCACTTGTTTGTAATTATCTAAGTATTATCTCCAGAAAATTAGCTTATGCATGTATGTGTGTATGAATAGGCTTAGCAAGGGGTTGGTTGTGGAGATTAGAAGCCACTATTACACTATCAATAGGAAGAATAGTATTTCTTACTCCACTTTTAAAGTGGGGCCGCGGTGGCTCAGTGGTAGAACGTTCACATCTGGTGCTTGGGGTCCCGGGTTCGATCCCAGCCCCCGCCAAGTAAACTTTGCGGTGGACAAACACCGTGTGCGTGGGTTTTCTCGGGGTTCTCCCATTTCCTCCCACTTTCTTCATTCTATCATTTCATTCATTACTCATCATCACCGTCTCCTTTAGCCTAACCGGTATAACCGTGGGACGTAAAACCCAAAGATTTCATTTCATTTTTTCCACTTTTAATGTTACTTTGATCGCAAAGAATCAAACAAAATATTAAGAGAGCCAAAGAGATTTTCCATTTTTAAGAGTGACCATTAGTGGGTACCATTAGTTTTTTTTTTTTTTTTTTAAACAAGGAGTGTCTTTTTAATAAGGAAAAATATATTGTCCCTGGCTGGTTGCTTGCCGGTAGCTTGTTAAAAGTGAAAAAGAATGTTAAATCATATCAACGACTGAAGCTACACGCTTGTCTTTCTTCGATAGTTACTGACTGGTTTTGAAAGTCACGATGTTGTAGGCCTACTGTAACAGCGTAAACTTGGAAGGGAACGTTCCAACTGAATGATACGAACAATTATTCCCAATGTCTTGAACATGAAACGTGGATTGCACGGATAACGCTTAAAGTGGGCTGGACTGCACTGGAATTTCCTTCCGGCAAATTAATGTTTGGTCGGAACTCAGTTCTTCTGTGTAATTGTCTCTTAACAACATTTGAACATTTCTTTTAGATAATAATATCTAACTAACTCTATGGCCTATGGAACCCGAAGGTTCAATGCGGCGTTTACATATTTCCACTAACTTCTGTCCTTAGCCAACTGGATCCAGTTTCTACTCTGTACTCTTATTTCTGCAAGATCCATCTTAATATTGTCTTCCCATCTACGTCTAGGTCTTCCTAGTGGTCTTCTTCCAATTGGGTTTTCAGTTAAAATTATGAAAGCGTTTCTAATTTCTTCCATTCTGGCTACACGGAATGGCCACCTGAGCCTTCTACACTTAATGACCCTAACAATGTTAAGTGAGCGGTATAAACTATGCAGTTCCTCGTTATGAATTTCCTCCAATCCCCATTTTCATCCGTCTTTGGTCCGAATACTACTACTACTACTACTACTACTACTACTACTACTACTAATAATAATAATAATAATAATAATAATAATACGCATTATTATTATTATTATTATTATTATTATTATTATTATTATTATTATTATTATTATTATTATTATTATTATTATTATTATTATTTTCAACCTCCCGTCGTTCTGCTATCAATCTAGCAACGAAAGGCGTTCACAACTTAGCAAACGTGAAGCGAGTGACAAGTTACAGACCGAGTGCTAATGTAATACAATGTCACGAATTGTGTAAGCAAGCTAAAAAAGGCCTGAAACAATTCGTTTCCGATTTTTGCAGTCGTTTTTACGTCTGTAAGCTGACATGTTTAATATTAGTTTCTTTCTTTCTTTCTTTCTTTTTCATTTGTTAGTTACTTCAACGCTAACTGTAACCTCTATCATGCGTCTTCCTCGATCAAAAAACGTACCAATTTTATTTCCTGCAGTGTTTTCGCGTCACTGCTTTCGAAATGGGGAGGGGGAGAGCACACCTGCACATTTCACGCTTGCGTCTGCTCAATGCTCCAACATCGTGCGAATTTGTGACCAGGCTTGGCCGTAGGTTTTTTACCATCATGTGTGGTTGGCAACACTTATCGGATGCAGTGGAAGGGGCGGAGCTACCAACACCTGTGCTCACCTGTTCTTATCTCCGCTCGTTGTCGCTCACGCTTCGGCTCCGGGAGCCAATTCATGGGCAGGCCTGCCTTATTTTCTATTTAGCTTAGTGTTGTCATATTACCCGATTTTTGCAGGTACCACCCGATTGTCAGATTCTATATTCGTCCCTCGCTATCTTAATCACGAAAAACCACCCGCTTTTTGGGATTGGAGAAAAATCGGGAATTGCTACCGGCTGGTCAGAGCAGAACATTAATGCAACTGTCTACTGTCAGCAGTTGAGCCGTGTTCAAGAAAAACTCAAAACCCTGGAGCCAGCACTTCTCAATCGCTAAGGGGCTCTACCGTTACGGGACAACGCTAAGCCCCACATGATTAGAGTGACCCGGGACACCATCCTACGCCTTAAATGGGAAACACTATTGCAACCGCCATACTCCCTGGACAATGCACCGTCCAATTATCCCTGAACCATTTCTTGGACACTCACATTAGAGAACTAAAGTCCAACTCCGTAGTAAAGGTGCAAAATGCACTTGATACCTTCTTTCCTTCACGGCAAACCAAGTTCTACCGCGAAGGAATCCATGCCCATCCCGAACGTTTTCAGAAGGTCCGTTGATACTGATGGGTACTATTTTTGATCTTCCAGGTACGTCTTAGGCAGGGGTGTAGCCACGGGGCCAGGCCCCCCAAATGATTTCCTGGCCACCCTAATGACCAGATGTTAAAACATCATCGTGAGATTACTTCGCTTCAGTCATTTAAAAATAACAATGTTTACATATAATTAATAATTTACGGTAAAATAGTATGGAAAAATAGTATTTTACCATACCGATCACAAAATAGTATGGTATTTCTTCCTTATAGCGATCCGCAAATAGTATGGTATACTTTTTGTGACAGTAGATTACAAAATTTACGGCGATTTGTATTTGACAGTTTGAAGACAAACGTTTTGACAAGGTACTATAAATTCTATGAAATGAAATGAAATCTTTGAGTTTAACGTCCCACGCCTATGCTGGTTAGGCCAAAGGAGACGGTGATTATGAGAAATGAATGAAATGGTGGAATGAAGAAAGTGGGAGGAAACGGAACCCCGAGAAAACCCATGAGCACGGTTGTTTGTCCACCACAAAGTCCACACGGCGCGAGCTGGGATCGAACCAAGGACCCCAAGCACCGGAGGTGAACGCTCTACCATTGAGCCACTGCGCCCCCCACTATAAATTCTATCATAAAACAATGGTACCATACTAAATCGTAGGTACATTATATTATTTATATGCTGTAATTAGTGTTTCAAGAAAACTTTTTATCAGATGGAAAATTTGGTGAAAAGCAACGTTTTTATTCAGTTTTTCAGTTTGGATTTCATTCGCTTTTTAAAATGCTATTTCGTGTAAAACAGGAAGTGAGATATAGCTGTTAATAAAATAATTATGTATTTTTAGTCACGAATAATAAATAAACATTTTTTCAGGAAATCTTAAAATAAATTAAGTGCAATTTCAAAGAAAATCAGTCTTATGTATAAAAGTAACCAAGAAAGTTCTGTCGCTTTTTGCGTAGGTCTGCGATAGTTGGCCCTAACTGGCGGCCGGGTTTCGTCGAGTCGAAACATATATCTCGCGTCGGGGTGTTGAAGTACCACCGCGTAGCAGCGACCAGCGAGAACTTCGTCTTGGTCCGCACTTCTCAGATTCTTCGCGGAGAATCGTGAAGGGACCAACACGAACTGTCGCCAGTCATGTGCATGCGGTTATTATTATATATTATTTTTTGCTGACGAATTGTTCCTAAAGTGAGCTCCGAGGGTCAAGAATAACCTCTGTCTCAACATCATGACGTGAAAAATCTTGAGATAAGTGCGATAATTGTATGAATTTAGATGACAACTGTCGTCGATCATTAGAAAGTGAGTATGCGAGAACTATGAAATAAAGTAAATGGACACGCGTCATTTTGTTACAAAATTACATGGCGAACACATTTTATCTAATTCCAAACAGTTATCGTCGAATATACACGGTTAAAGGAGCACTGTGATTGACCAAATTAAAAAGATCTTAACGATTTATCCCTTTACAAGCAACGTTTCCTTCATCGCCATCGTAGCGAAGTAGGAAGAACACTTGCCTAGTAATCATAAGGTTGGTGGTTTGAGTCCCCTTCGGGGTAATTTTTTGGTACTTTTTAAAAGTGTTTTTTAGACTCACCTTAATGTAACTAAATCACACATATAGCCGATTTAACATTTTGGGGGAGTAATTTTGTGGTTCATTGGCGTTTTGTCGCATCTCTGCCGCTGGTGGCATAATTTTCAAAACGGTAGAAGGGCCACCGGGGATCGTCGCTGCGGCGCCGCCAATATTTGGCGTGATGTCGCTAATTGCCCATTTGTGGTCCACCGACGCTTACGGCATGGGGACAATTCAGTGTGAGTGGCGAAACCATTCAGCAGCACCTTCAACTGAGGAAACACTAGAAGTTGGGTCGATGGGTCCCACATAACTTGATTCCGGGTCAAAAGGCAACGCAAGCAGACACCTGTGTTTCTTTGCTGTCTTGTCTGAGGAAGGAGCCATTTCTGGACAAGGTGTTGTCATGTGATGAGAAAAGGGTCCTGTACGAAGTTCCACGGCGCCGTCATAATTGGTTAGCATCCCATGAACGAATCCAAGACAGCCGAAACCAGTACTACACCAGAAGAAAGTCCTCCTGTGTGTTGATGAACTGCTCGTGGCATCGTGCATCGGGAACTGCTACCAGCTGGTCATCGCATCAATCCAACTGTGTACTGTCAGCAGTTGAGCCGTGTTCAAGAGAAACTCAAAACTCCCAAAGGGGTCCTTATGTTACAGGACAACGCTAAGCCCCTCGTGGCTAGGATGACCCGGGACACCATTTTACGCCTTGGATAGGAAACACTATTGCATCCGCCATACTCCCTGGACATTACACCGTCCGATTATCATCTGTTCCCTTCCTTGGACAATCAGTTTAAAGGATGCCAGCTCAAATCCCAAGTAGAGGTGCAAAATGCACTTGATAACTTCTTCACTTCACGGAACACCAACCTCTACCGCGATGGAATAAATGGCCTTCCAGAACGTTTGCAGAAGGTTGTCGATCTATTCTTGATCTTCCAGATACCTGTTAGGTGACATATGAATGTCCGGAGGTGGTGAGTGAGAAAGCGATAGAACTTTCTTGTTTACCTATATAGATCGGTTCTGTGTATTGAAATAGTTATGCACAAAGGTATAATGTTTGGTCGAGGGCAGTAGTTCTTGGTTAAACATAATACAAACTATCTGTAATATAATTTATGAAATTATTATTATTATTATTATTATTATTATTATTATTATTATTATTATTATTATTATTAATATTAATAATAATAATAATAATAATAATAATAATAATAATAATAATAATAATAATAATAATAATAATAATAATAATAATAATAATAATAATGATAATAATAATAAGCTAAAACAGTGTTTTTAGTTTTCCGGAAGGAAACCAAAATTTTCCAGTTTTTTTCAGGCTTCAAAAACACTAGCTGTAACACATTTTTTTTAGATTGTAGCTGCCCCCCTTCAAAAACGACGGGCCCCTCCTACAGAAACCTGCTGGCTACACCCCTGGTCTTAGGTGACATATCGATGTTCTAAGGTGATAGGTCAAAAAGCGACAGAACTTTCTTCGTTAAACTACTGTATAAGTTCTAGTATCTCGAGTTCGGGAAGTCGGAATGTCAAAATTCCTTAAGATTCGTGTTCCTCGTGCTCTACTTTACAAAATATATAAAAATCAGGTGGGGTCCAGTTTGCTTCCCTGCAACCGAAAAGTACCTTGGAAGTGTCATCAAAGAAGTAACTAAAAAAAAAGTGCAAATGATCCCAGGTCAGTATTTGTAACACACAAGCTCACATCAGTACTTACGGAGTTCTAAACCGTAAGAAAGTGGGAGGAAACGGGAGCAAATAAAAAAAAGTTGAAACACAGATATAAATCAATACAATTGTCTCGATCGATAGATGCTTTCACAATTGTTAAAAGGTGTAATTAAGAACATTGGTTTCGGTTTTGAAAACCGCATTTGCGGTTTCGGTTTTGAAAACCGCTTTTGCGGTTTCGGTTTTGAAAACCGCTTTTGCGGTTTCGGTTTTGAAAACCGCATTTGCGGTTTCGGTTTTGAAAACCGTATTTGCGGTTTCGGTTTTGAAAACCGCTTTTGCGGTTTCGGTTTTGAAAACCGCATTTGCGGTTTTCGGTTTTCAGAAAACCGGTTTTCTCAAAAACCGAAAACCGCAAATGTCACAAAAATTCAACAGCACTAGTTTAGACTCGCCTTAATGCAAACACATTACGCATATAGGCGATTTAACATATTTTGGGGGAGTAATTTTGTGGTTCATTGATGCTTACGTCATGGGGAACATACCTAGAACATACTAGGCACGTTACCCAGGTACATGTCAGGCATGTGCCTAGGGGCGGACATAGATTGTGACTATCACTTGTCATCCATGTGATTTCTTTCTCAGAAGTATATAAGGCACATACTGGACATATTCCCATGTACCTGAGGGAACATGATAGGCATGTGCCTGCTATGTAATTGTGCTGTTAGGGTCAGGGTCTGAGATCGACCCACCCACCTGCTTCACACGTAGTTAGGATTATACGTACGTTAAGATAGAAAGTAGGTCCATGTAGGGCGGCCCTAGGCATTTGCCGCCCCGTGCAATGAGATCATTTGCCGCCTTCCCCATTATCCATCAAGAAGAAATCTTAAAAGGCACGATTTGAAATATACTATTCCATCATGAACAAAGAAGGGAAGGGAAAATGCACTCGCACTCAGAAAGGCGTAAATACTACAAATACAATCTTGTGTCTTTTTAAAAGTAATAATATATTATGTTAGTGAAGGATAAAGCAAATACACCTGTGTAGGAAAGATGGTAATCCTTTCTATAGAGTTCAATATCGAGCTTCAATCTCAATATATCAGTTTGCAATTCTAGTACAACTAGATCTTTTACTCTATTTCGTAATTTTCCTCATACATCTGTTTTAAAAAAAATAAAAAAAAACTTGTTTTAATCTTCAATGATAGGAAACTTGTCTGTGAAAAAGACAAGGCTAGTTTTCATACCAAAACTGTGATAACTAACTAATTGGAACAGGTATTCGCTACTGTTCGAGAATTGAGATAATATATTTGACAACAATCAAGCAATTCACGTTGAGATTTGTTTACCATTTTTCCATGTGACCTTAAATTAATGCTACCTAACCATGACTTATGAATGTATAAAGGTAACCAAGAAAGTCCTGTCGTTTTTCACCGACCACCTGCGAACATTGATATGTCACTTAAGACGTACCTGGATAATTACAAATAGTCCCCATCTGCATTGACGACCTGCCAACGTTCTGGTAGGGTATGGATTCCATCGCAGTAGAACTTGGTAGGCCGTGAAGCGAAGAAGGTATCAAGTGCATTTTACATCTCTATTAGGGATTTGAACTGGTGTCCTCTAAGGTGATTGTCCAATTAATGGAGCGGGTGATAATCGGACGGTGCAATGTCTGGGGAGTATGGCGGATGCAATAGTGGTCATCCTAGCCACGTGGGGCTTAGCTTTGTCCTGTAACGGAAGGACCCCTTAGCGAATCAGAAGTGCTGGTACCAAAGTTCTGAGTTTTTTTTTTAACACTGCTCAACTGGTGACAGTACACAGTTGCATTGATGCTCTGGCCAGCTGGTAGCAATTCCAGGTGTAAAATGCTTCGAGCAGTCCACCAAACACACAGGAGGACCTTTTTCTGTTGCAGTGCTGGTTTCGGCTGTTTTGGAACCGGTTCATGGGATGCTAACGTATGATGAAGACGCCGTGGAGCTTCGTACCGGACCCACTTCTCATCACATGTCAACACACTGTCCAGAAATGGCTTCTTCCTCTGACGAGATAGCAAAGAAACAAAGATGTCTGCTCGCGTTGTTTTCTGGCCCGGAGTCAAATCATGTGGGTCCCATCAAGCCAACTTGTAGTGCTTCCCAAGTTGATGGAGGTGCTGCCGAATGGTTTCTCCACTCACACTGAATTCTAAACCTAGTTCCTCACATGTCTGGCCACTGCTCGCCTCAATTGCTGCTGAATATCTTCACTTTGTACATGTGTTGGTCTTCCGGTACGTAGTGCGTCTGCGTGTGTTTCGTCATCGTCCTTAAACTTGTTGAACCACCGATGCATTGTTCTCGTAATCACGAAACCCTCACCAAAGGCCTGAGATATCTTTCGCCCTGCTGCAGCGGCGTTTGATTGCAGTTGGAACTCATACAGTATACATGAACTTGTGACGCTCTGTGGAAGTCCCATGTTCATTTTGTTCTTACGGAAGTCCACAGTATAACTGAACTGCCACAACTAGGTAGTATATTGGATACCTTCGCCTTATCTCCATTCGCACTCAACTCGCGGTGTGAAAGCCAATTGAACACAGACTTCCACAAAAAGCGACAGAACTTTCTTGTTTACCTCTATAGTGTTCAGATGGAAGGTCAGATTAGTAAATTGACCTAACATCATCATGAAGTCTGTTTCGAACAAGAAATATTCATTTGAAATAATATAGTAGAGTTATGACAGATTTTGCTGTCCCTCGAAACTTGCCGTCCAGTATAAATGCACTTAGAGCCGATCCTGGGTCCACGCCTTTCCACGCCTTACGTAACCTTAGCGTTACAAAAGAACGCTACCAAAATAAATTTAGTGCTTCCCACGTTTGTCGTCTGCGTTCTCGAAGAGCTTTCTTCGCCTCGTCTCGAAATTTTTCCTCGTCTCTTTGTAAATTTATGTACAGTACAGTACAAAATTTATGCTCAGGTTTATTTTCTTAATTTCATCTAAAACAAGTTGTGAGAATACTTCCGCCTCACGCAAGGTCCATGAAGGATTTCATACAATAACATTTAAACCATGTTTATTATTGAAGCGTATTGTGTAATGACATGCATATCTTTAAACGTTGATAAATGGTCTTAATTGGGTTCGTGCAATCACTTCATTATTTTGTTGTTTTCATAATACAGTAAAACCTGCCTTCAACGGACCCTTTATTAAACGGAAAACTGTCTTAAACGGAAATATTTCATGGTCCCATGAATTTTGGAGTGCAAAACGCGAAAAAGTCCCTTCATTAAGCGGAAACTGTGTTATGCGGACAACGGAAAGCAAAATAAACCTTTAACGGAAAATTCTGAGTTCCAGACTGCAGCCTTTAGAACTTTGTAAGAGGGTAAATATATACATTACATGTCTGCGATAAATTCTTCGTTCTTTTGTTAAATCTTTTTGGGCATTGTTGACCTTCCCCAACCACTACTTATATTCACCCCCCACAATTTGTCCTTAATCCCCTCATCTTTATCAAGAATCATACGGAAAGTCGGACAGGAGAAGACGAGATGGAAGAAGAAGACGAATACGGTACCGAATTCGAAATAGAGTGTAGAATAAAAACGTATCAAGATGCTATCAGAAGTTTAAAGGAACTGCAACAATTTACCTTACGAAAAAAATTACTCTGATTTACTTAGTGTAGTTTCTCAGGCTAAAGTGTGTGCGGAAAGTCGAGCAGCCAAGCAGCAATGTATAAAGAAAACTCTGCTTGACTACTGGGAAAAATAAAGAAAGCATATGCATAGCATATTTTGTATTAATTTTAAACTTTTTGTGTATTAATTCGTAGAATAAAGAAGTACTGTAATTGAAAAAGGTACGTACAATATTTTCTCAGTATGTCCGTTATAAGCATGTATTTTTTTTTAAAAGCAACGTTTACCTCCATTAAGCGGAAACCTGACTTTAACGGAAATTTTTGCCAGTCCCGCTCGATTCCGCTTAAAACAGGTTTTACTGTATGAATCATGTAACTCCAAAACAGTCTGTGAGAACTAAGACTTTGAGTAAATAGTGTTGCCACGAGACTCGTTAAATATCCCGTCTTGTCTTTATTCTCATTTCGAAAAATGAGACGAGAATCGTCATGTTTCCGTCTCGTCTCGAATTTTAAAAGTTGCTTCTTATCTCGACTCTCGTCTCGGAAACAAGACGAGAAATTGTGGACAATAGTAGACATTAAACAGCAAAATAAATACACATAGTTATTGAATATAGAGAGTGACTCAATGGAACTTCCCACATTTTGATTGGCTGTTGCGCTGTGGGAGAGAGGGGCGAGAGGGTTGAGGAACACCGTTTCCGCTCACTACTCTCCTGACGTTTCCAGTTGTCATTATCAAGGATGTTATAAAATAGAGGATCTGCCCATACGTATCTTCAACATATGAACCCAATGAAGCCAAAAAAACAACCGAGCATCATCTGATCCGGCACATTTGATTGGTTGCTCTCGTTTCCGCCATGATTGTTGGCTCGTAACATTGTGATCTTAGTGGCGCGGAGTGGGCAGAGTAGGTGTGGCGAAGCTGTGACGTATGGCTTCACGATTTTGTTGTATGGGCAGATCCTCTATTTCATAACATCCTTGGTCATTATGGTTTGGTCAGCAGAAGCTCATCGCTCTTGCGCAGTTGAAATGTTTTTTCAAAAGCAGCAGTTCTGTGATTACAATACAAAGAGCTTTCCGTTTAATGTTCGCTATTCCACGTAATGAAAATGTCTTTGATCGGAAGACCATCTTGGATTGGGTCGACGTCGAGTATTTTCGGACAACAGATTCAGCGTTGAAAAGAAAACACAATCTGGTCGCCCTAAGAGTGCTCGTATGCCTGACAGTATTGAAGCTGTGAGACAATCTGTTTTTGCAGTCCCCAAAATATTGTGTAAGGAAGCGTTCTGCTGCTATTGGCGTAACTTAAACAACAGATTTTTAAGACTTCAACAATCATGTAAGAACATCATACATAATGTCTCAGAAAACGCTGCATTTTTGTGTAGTGAAAAAAACACATTTCCATTTAAGTGGTTGTGTGAACAAAAAAAAATTCCGCTATTGATCTGATCATGACCTAATTACAAACTGTGTTCAATATCATTTTATATTTTTAAATAAACAACTTTTTATCTGTATTACTTTGTGTTTTATTAACCTTTAAAATGCGAGACGTTTTGTTGAATCTCCCGGTATAATAATTTTCTTTCATATGAAAATAATAACATACTTTTCCCAAGAATAGAAAAACATCAAAATGTATGACACACAGGTTTACAAAAAAACAAATTAAATGAAATCTTTAAGTTTTAAGTCCGATGATTATGCAGGTTAGGGTAAAGAAGACGGTGATGATGAGAAATGAATGAAGTGGGAGGAAACGGGAGAAAGCCGAGAAAGCCCATAGCACGGTGTTTGTCCACCACAAGGTCCATACAGCGCGAGCTGGGATCGAACTAGGGATCCCAAGCACTGAAGGTGAAGGTTCTACCACTGAATCATCGCTCCCCCACATTGTTTTACATACGGCAAATGGGACACTAGTCCAATGGAATCATTTTATTTTATATGATCAGAACTTGTTGATGTGGATCATGATCCATCAAGACCTGTTCTTATGTCGTCCCTCTTTTCAGCTGAGAAATAAATCTTAATAATGCATTTCCCAGTTAAAGTAACCTGTTTAATACTTCATACTTTGTAAGCCCCTATATGATTTCCAAATATTATTTTCGTCCAGTTACTATTTTAAAAAATCTAAATTGGTGTGGAAATCTTGAATTTGATTCTTTCTAGTAAAGTTACTTACACTGTATAAATTCATAGTCAAATGTAAGTGATATGTTGCAACGCTTTCGAAAATTCCGCTTTTTAAAGAGAAATAAGGAGCAATTTTTACAAAATCCAAATTTCAGATTTTACATGGGTGATTCAAAAAGTAATACCTCTAAGCACACTACTTGGCCAATAGTACTGCAAACATTCTGAAGTGTTTATCATTAACGCACTGATGTTTAAGCTATATAATGTCACATGTTTCATCTTCCTATCTCTTCTCGTTCCAGAGTAATGGAGAAATTCATGGCATCCAATGGTGACGTCCGGTTGAAACAGCGGGTTATCATTGACTGCGAAGGTTGTGCGGCCAGGAACATTCATCGCCGGCAACAAGTCCTGAATTCACCATTACGACCCGTAAACGAAACGTCAGTCCGTGGAGTACCGTCATACGTCCTCTCCATCGCAAAAAAAAAAAAAAAAAAAAAAAAAAAAAAAAAAAAATCAAAGTTTTTCCATCTGCTGGCAAAGTGTTGTTGACATTCTGCCTCATCCTGCCTGTAGTTCGGATCTTGCGGCCTGGGACTTTTGGCTCCTTCCCAAACTTAAGGATCACCTTAAGAGTCTTCATCCCGGCGAAATTAAAATACCGCTAATTTTACAGTAATTATGTGATATCTTCAAATAGATAAAAGATAATCGAAATGTGGAACAAGAGCGTCCTAGACAATATCATTTTACATGAGATACCGTTATCACGAATCACTTATCTGCTTTCGATTTCGAGCCATTTTGAAAATCGGCATTTATTTTCGCGTTTCTAAACAGCTGAAAACGGAAAGCCACTAGGTGCAAAGTGATAACGGTACCTCACGCAAAATAATATTGTCTAGGGCGCTCTTGTTCCATATTTCAATTATCTTTTATCTATTTGAAGATATCACATAATTACTGTAAAATTAGTGGTATTTTAATTTCGCCGGGATGAAGACTCTTAAGGGTCAACGCTGCAGTCGTGACGCGGAGGTGGACGCAGAAGTTCAGCAATGTTGTCGCCAGCAGCTACCACAATTCTTCGGTGATGGCATGAAAAACTTTGTTTACCGTTGGTGTAAATGTATTGCCCATAATGGGGCCTATGTTGAAAAATGAAGCCTCCATTTGTAGCTGACATTGCAAGCTTTCCACTTATACCTATATCGGTGCTATCTGTCAAACGCAAATAAAGGTATCACCTTGGAGGCATTACTTTATGAATCACCCTCGTATAAGAATTAAACATTCTTCTCGTGTATTGAATAGGCGCTTCCATTTTATTATAAGTATTTGTCATTTGCTATAGTAAACATGTTTAAACAAACACTTAACAGTCGAACTCCATTTTAGGGGCCAGAAAGTTGTTTTAGAGGGTCGGGTCCTTATTTGCTCCCCGCGTGGTTATATCTCTGTGTAGGTCTTTGTACAGAATTAAACTTTCTCATAAAACTGGCATGTTGAAGCCATTTGATCCTATATTACTATGTCGTACATTAAAAAAAAATAATAATAATAAAATACGGTGTAAGCAAAGTGAATATCGTACTAATTTATCTAGTTACATGTAGTAATTCAAATATTTGAACAGTAAACTGCACAAAAGCAAGCAAATTGTCTACAAGATAAATCACAGTAAAATGCAGCACTAACTTTCCACTATAAAGAGAAAGCTTAATTTATTGAAGATTATATCTTTCAAATTGTGTAATATATTTCTGTATTTTAACACGTTTCACGTTTCTGTTTCACATGCCGAGATAGGTTCTTCTGTGCACTGATGATAGCAGTATGATCTATTCTGGTTTCGCTTTCAGTACATACAGGATGATTCAGTAATATTAAGTAAATGTATTACTTTCACTTTCTAGCACATGTGGTTTATGGTATATTAGAGGCATTTATACAAGGGTGATTTACAAGTATGGCAGTAAGAATGTTTATGAGCACATTTTATTCCACAGACAAATATACTTATACACAATAGTAAGGCACGGATACACATTACTTTCCAACATAATCATGCTTGTTCAAACGCCTGCCTGTTCCAATGGAAAACCAAGGCATATCGACGTTTGAATAACAGGAAGGTGTCTTCCCACTTCGCCTAATACTCATTTTGCCTAACACTTGATCAGTTGTCATTTACAAATAAAAGTAACATCCGCTGCTTTAGGCGAAATTGAAATTCACATTTAGCCTAATTCTCATTTCGCCTAACAATCTTATCAAAGAGGAAATTACTCTCATATAGAAAATCTGACAGTGTTTCAAACCAGCATTGAAATTTCGTACCACAATTCCATCTGCTGTTATGTTTAGGCCAAAAATATGACAATGTAACTTCAAGACGTCATGAAACGGCTTTGAGGACATTTCAACATTCAAAACTCTCACAATTACTTATTTCAAGAACTTTTAATTTTATTCTCCAATTGTACTGTAATCTTGCATTTTGTGTTACACTAATTTATTTGTGCTATAATCTGTAAATTACACTTTTCTAAACGTGTGGCTGATTAGACTATATATCCAAAACTGTAGCTACAGAAATCATAAAACATAAACTTTGAATTGTTTTTCTTACAGCACAATTGGGCGTCATTCGCATCTACAATAAAATTCTAGACCTCGGGTGTAAAAAGTGATAAGTCACATATCACAAACATTTTAGTTCTGTGAATGAACAAGGCGACAAGCAGGGCCGGATTTAGCATTTTGGCGCCCCTAGGCCCAATAATTTTTCGGCCCCTTAGTCTGGTTAAAGTTACTTTCCTAAAAACCTTTATTTAAAAATTATATAAGGCCTATATGTTAATTGCTTAAACCCCACTCCACGATGCAATTTTATCATTGCAAGTTTTTTGAGGAATTTACTTGGTTCTGGGCTTAACAAAATACCGTTAATGTATTAACAAAAGATTGGTGAACTTGACCAACAATTATTTGTTCCAATGAACTTCAAAATCAGAATGCTTAATTAGCGTGATTTTTTTTAATCAATCCAAAAATTATGTTAAGTTAAGGCTATTTATTTTTATTTCTAGATATTTTTTTCTCTCGGCCGTGTGTCCCCTGGGAGCTTCCGCCCATAGGCCCAGGCCTACCGGGCCTATTGGGAAATCCGGCCCTGGCGACAAGCCTCTTGTCCGTCTGTTCAAGGTGAAACATTTTTGATTTTCATATACAGATGACAGAGAAGGGCACAGTGCCATGCCTCTCTGGCGAAGTTTACGCACTTATGAGGTGACAACCTGTAGTTCATTCACAGAACTAACATTTTCGTGATGTGTGGGTTATCACCTTCTACACAGGGGCGTCATTTCAGACTTCGCTTGGGGGGGGGGGGCAAGAGTACCACCGACATAAGACTTTCACGTTTTGTACTATTATATTAGTAGACAATCTATTAAAGTATATGTATTCCTCAAACTCTTGGGGGGGGGCAATTGCCCCCTCCTGCCCCCCCTAAATGACGCCCCTGCTTCTACACCTTGGGTCTAGAATGTGCTTCTGTTACTAATATGAACAAACAAATTAAATACTAAAATAAGTACCTTAAGGAATAAGACCAGCAGTTGCCTGTCTGCGGTATGACAGGCTCTTTGCTATAAATTTGCTTCTATTCTAAACAGGGACGTACGAAGGAATTTATTTCGGGAGGGGTCCAAAGCTTTCCAGGGGGATCCAAACACAATATCCGGCTAAATTATATTAAAAATTGTAAAATTGCCCTTAAAATTAGACTAAATTTACAAAAAGTCCGGATTTCGGGGGAAGGGGTGTCCGGACCCCACGACCCACGCCCTGTGTACGTCTCTGATTCTAAATGTACTGGGCTATTTGTTTGGCTTGCGGACGACTGCAAACAAAAAGATCGAAATCAATACTAATCCAAAAAGGGTAAAAGAGGACTGATAAAAGAAATAAGTGGAAAGGACAGATAGTGTTTGATTTTGGTATTTGAATTTTGTCAACAAACTTTTCGCTATGCACGTATGAGTGTTGAACCGGTTTCAGATCAATTGTATAAGGGTTATTTCCTTCTTCATAAGATTGTTAGGCATAATGAAAATTAGTTCAAATACGAATTACCATTTCGCCTAAAATGGTGCATGTGAATTTTATCTATGAATAACAGCTGATACTATGTTAGGTGAAATGGGAATTAGGCGAATTGATAAGTAATATCTAAAATAAAACTGCTTCAAGTTCCTGAAGTCATATCATGGCAGTTTGCTGAACTTTCGAATTGGAATCACTTACTACCCAGGTTCTTGTTCAATGGTCCGAATTGCATTTCAGGTGGAGATAATGTATCTCCATGCTTAGTCAATCAGTTCGTTCCTTACCTTTTTATTTGTTCTGAACTCTGCGCACCAAACCCTGTCATTTTTCCACGACATGACAGTAGCAACGTATATCCCAACTTGTTGGCAATGAATTTTTGCTGATAAGGTGTGACCTTTGGACGCAAAAATCGATTACGTAATGCACTTTCACATTACGCAATGTATCCGTGAACGCGCTGTATGGGATCGATTTCAATTCTGGAATTTGGGATATCGATCATTTCAAAACTTTTCTACTTTAGTAATTTCAGGATTTCGAAAACCCGGCATTTTGTGATTTCGAAATTCCACAATTCCGCATTTGCAGTCTGGAATTCCGAAATTCTGTAATTCTGAGCTTTCGAATTTCCAAGATTTCGAAATGGTGGGCTAAAGTTATGAGATTCCGGAATTTCGATCTTCTGAAATCTCGGATGACGTTCCGGGGGGCACGGTGGCTTAATGGTAGAGTGCTGCTTACCTCTGGTGCGAAGGAACATTGGTTCGATCCTTGGCCAAGTGTGTTTGTGGTGAACGATTTCTCTTAGTACTCCCACTTTCTCATTCCACCAATTCTTCGATCATCATTCACTTGCTTTAATCAATGTCTCCCTTAGCCTAACAGGTATAATCGTGGGACTTTAAACTCAAAGATTTCATTCCATTTTGGCTTGCGTTCCAAGATCCCGAAATTCCGAGACACCGAAATGCGCTGGCAGAAGAACCTTTGATGATGATACTGAAGAAGAAAATTGTAATACAGTGGAACCTGGATAATTCGAACCTCAAGGGACCAGTAGAAAAATTCGAATTATACAAAAATTCGAATTAGAAAAGTTTTTGTAAATGGTTGAAATAAACAATCAAACTTCAAGTTTTAACATAAAGACCATCATTGGAGCTAATAATAAGTGTTTTAAGTACAATACACTCATTGTAAAACTAGAAAAAAACATACGTTAATACAATATGAAGTAAAATACTGTACTGTAATACGTACGTACATACACTAGCACTGTATTATGCCTGCTACAGTACGTATCTTCATCCGTTTCTTGGAAAATCCGACCCGATGACTTGACCTCCTTTTAGATTTACACGGCAAAAACTACGAATTATCCAGATTATAATTCGAATTAACCATGATTTTTTAAGCATTACTTGTATATAAAATTCTAGGGACCAAGAGAAAAATTCGAAATAAAAAAGTTTTCGAATTACAGAAGTTCGAATTATCCAGGTTCCACTGTAATATGATTAAGAAAGACATTCCAATGTGATTAACACGCTGTGAAAATTTAGAAAAGTGAATAACTGGACACGGAAGTGATCAGTTGTTGTACGACAAGTGCTTACAGGAGGAAGCCGACAAATTGTTGATGTCAACTTGTTTACTTAAAAAAAAAAAAAAAAACTCATTAATAGTATTTGTTCCTTTTAAACAAACGTAGAAGCTTTTATGTCAATTTACGTAAAATCCTGTCTGATCTTTAAAAACTTTTCTTTATATATCTATAGCTATTTGTAATATAGATTAAAAAAAAAAAAAAACTTCTGGAGCTGGAACTGGGTTGAGTAATCTTTCTGAAGTATCTTTACCAACCAACCCATCATATCTGGAGAGCCAAAAGAATGCGATGGTGTTTTAACAGACGAGAACTTATTAATAATAATAAAAAAAAAAGGTAACAAAAAAAAAAGAAAGGTTTCTAGGTCAGCGACGGTTCGAATACCTTCGTTCTAAGACTGCACAAAGCAACCAGAAGGGCCTGGCGGTGTTTTTTTTTCTTTCTTAAGTTCGGATCCAATTAACAGAAAAACTCTTCTGTTTGCTCAGGTGGAGCAGGATTCATCAATGGACAGCTTTTTTTTTTTTTTTTTTTTTTTTTTTTTTTTTTTTAATGTTCTCCTCAAAGTAAAAGATCTCCAGTTGGAGGATATACCATTAGCATAGTTTACTATAAAAGTTCCTCTTTTCTTTTCATGTTTAAAACTTTTTTTTTTTTCTAATGGTAGCTCATTCAAAGCTTCTTTGTTTTTAAGCTTTTAAATTTCGGTGTTTTTTTGTGCGTTGCGCTGTGTTTATCGTACTTTTTCAATCTGCTTTTTTTTCCCCTTTATGCAAAGTTTAAAGTGGATCAAGTTGAAATTTTGTTCATCAACAATATACGTTATGATTACACAGTTTGTATTATTATTACTATTATTATTATTATTATTATTATTATTATTATTATTATTATTAATAATAATAATAATAATAATAATAATAATAATAATAATAATGATAATAATAATAATAATAATAATAATAATAATAATAATAATAATAATAATAATAATAATAATAATAATAATAATAGAATAAATAAACATTTCTAAAAAAAATTCAGAAGTCCCTAGGTTATGGCGTATGCTGATAAAGTAAATTTAATGATTGATGATAGGACAACAATAGAAAGAAATGAAGAGGTCTTATTAAACGCATGCAGGGTTTAGAAGTAAATGCAGAGAAAACTAAATACGTGTAGGTTTGTCGGGATCGTAATAATACAAATTAATGGATCAGTTAAAATAACAAATAATAATTTCGATAATGTGGATACTTTCAAATATCTAGGATCAATATTAACAGACGAAAACCATATTCACGAAGAAATTAAATGTCGACTAAAAGCAGGGAGTTCGTATTATTGTTCAGCAAGGGCGCCGATTTCTCTGTAAATTCGGAGGGGAGGGGGGCATTCAGATGCAGACAGCATATATATGAGGATTTTAAGACAAATTGCATTCAAATTATGCCAAATATTGGATATTCACAAATTCAATGAGGGGGCCCACATGAGCTTTGGGAAAGCCCGGGCCCCCTGGCTCCCCCAGGATCGGCGCCCTTGTTGTTCAGTTCAAAATCTCTTGTCATCGAGAATTCTGTAGAGGAATTCGAAGCTTAAAATATATAAAACGATAATCATGCCTGTTGTTGTGTATAGTTGCGAAACATGGTCTCTTACTCGGAAGGAAGAACATAGATTGAAATATTTGAGAACAAGATCCTGAGACGAATATTTGGACCCGGGATTGAGGAATGGCAGAAACTTCATAACGAGAAACTACATAATTTATACGGTTTACCAAACATTGTTAGGGTCATGAAGTCTAGGAGGCTTAGGTGGGTAGGTCATGTAGCTAGGATGGAAGAAAGTAGAAACGCTTTCAAAGTCTTGACTGGAAGACCAATCGGAAAACGAACATTAGGAAGACCTAAGAGCAGATGGGACAATATTAAGATGGATCTCGCAGAAAAGGAATACAAAGTAGAAACTGGATGCAATAGGCTAAGGATAGAAGTCAGTGGAAAGCTTCTGTGAACGCGGCATTGAACCTTCGGGTCCATAGGCCATAGAATTAATTAGTTAGTTCGGAAAAGCTTGAGGATAGCTCTTGGTACTGATTTTGTGTAAATTAATGTGCCACTGGAGTCACATATGTATTCAAATATGCAAGATAGTAATACTCGTCTGATTTATCTGTACAGGTCACAAAGTTGCGAACTGTCTTCCTAGTTTACAAGTGATGTCATACATATGACAAGGTTGCCAGAGGTATTGCTTTTACAAGAAAATGAAAAGATTATGTTGAACTGAATCATATTTTGTATGAGAACAGTCGTGTTCATACTTTTTGTCGTTCTTTTCGTTTTGCGCTTAATACTGTACGTAAGAATATTTAACATGGAATCAAACATTAAATCATATACAGCAGTTGGCTGCTAGCATAATTTTCCCACATGAAAGTAGACATTAAAGTGTATTAAAAACTTAATACGTATATAACAATAGTGAAACTTAGAAAAGTATCATAGGACTAATATATAACTGTCAATGTCAAAGAAGCACACAGATGTATGTAGGTGCCGATGCATTGTTCACACGTCACTGGCTGAAGTGTTTTCTATATGGCCTGTCAAAATCATTCATGCGCTCTTGCGGCATCAAGTTAATATGTATTTTATTTCAGTACACAGAAGTGAAGTGAGTTGCAGGAGATAGAGGTAATAAGGAATCACTTTCTTTTCCGATCTGTTCCCTTTACGTACACGTTAATTAAATATTGGTACAATTAGCTAACAGATAGAATGAAATACTAAACTCCTTGGCACTACAGCCCATGAAAGGATATGGCTAGTCAGAATTAGCACGTTTAACTGAGCGATGTGTCGTCAGCAGCGATTCCACAGAATAAATACATTAACTGATACGTATTACGTACCAGAGATGGCGTGGGTCATTGAAAACTTGACCCATGACCTAATGACCCACCACCCACTCTGACCCACTCTGACCCACGACGAACCATGACCCACTCTAATCCACCACCCACTATAACTTACAATCCACCAAAACCCATCGTTATCAACTCTGACTCATGATCCACGCCTTGCTCCCCATTCGAGTTTACACTCTTGTAATAAAGCAAGGCTGTGAAATTATCACTAACCGGAGTTTGAATTTCGACGGTCAATCGTCAAGCACCGCTGTTACAATACCGGTGGATCTCAGCCAGGGGCGGATCCAGGACCGACTTCTGGGGGAGGGTGGTGGGTTGTCATACTGCTACTTTTAAGGGCTCCAAACTTTGGGATGGGTTTTATTTATATATATATATATATATATATAAAATAAGAAAGTTTCCTCTTCTGGGGAGGGGGAATCGCCCCGATCGCCCCCCTGGATACGCCTCTAATCTCAGCTGAAAAAGGAAGAAAAGTGGAGGCCTTGAAAGTAAATCATAGGCAAATTCACCAGTGCTCTTAAGATGCTGTCTACAATGCACTGAGCAGAATAGATCGGTGGGACAGGGTGGGTCATGGTTGGTGGTAGGTCGCAGTGGGTTACGTTCCGTTGACCCACAACCTATTGACCCACTTAACCCACAACGCACTTCATCTCTGTTACGTACATTTAATATTTTCGATGTTTTTCTTTTTCTGAATTTAACGTCTCCCATTATGCACCCAGGTTAAGGGAAACGGTGATGATGATAGTGAAAAATGAAGAAAGTAAGAGGAAACGGAAGAACTCCGAGAAAACCCACACACACGATGTTTGTCCACCAGAAAGCTTGTTTGGTGCGAGCTGGGATCGATCCACCAGAAATGCCACGCGTCAGAAGTAAGAGCTGTACTACTAAACCACTTTGGCCTCTCCTTTCCAATTCGTTAATTTATTTTCTTAGTTGAAAAGAAAACAATAAATCACAGAAAAAGTCGAAAATCCATACGATTAAAGCATTTGACATTATTCTGAATCTAAAATAATACAGAAAAACTAGAACTTTGCAAACATGTACAGGGTGTTTCAAAACAACACCGACAACGTTTGGGAGGTGATTCCTGACACCAAGATAAGACAAAAATTATAGACCAATCTGGGTGCACAAATGCTTCCTTACGGCTGCCAAAAACATGAAAAAGTGAAATTTAAAGGTCCATAACTCCAAAATTATGGGACCTACCGTAGTCGGGTCAAGAGTTCACTTAGGAACTAATATGTGCGCTATCCAAAAATACATATTTCAGAATCCTGTGGTACTCACACAACAATATTTATAGAGGGAGTTTGGCTACGAGCATGTAATTTGAAGTACTCACCAACTACTCTATAAAACTTGTTGCGGAAGTACAGCAATATTCTGAATCATTTGGATAGGGCACATACCAGTTTCTAAGTGAACTCTTGACCCGACTACGGTAGGATCTTTAAAGTTCTCATTTTTTATGTTTTCGGCAGCCTATAACTCCGAAAGGAAGCATTTGTGCACCCAGATTGGTCTATACTTTTCGTCTTATCTTGGTGCCAGGAATCACCTCCCAAACGTTTCGGTGTTGTTTTGAAACACCCTGTATATAAATAAGAAAATGTTGATAGTAGCAAGCAGGGCAGGATATAGGGGGGGCACCAGTGCACGTACACCCCCTTTGTTGTAAATATATACTACCTAAAATGAGAAGCTAGCACTGAAAATAGCAACACTTTCAGAAACTTTCTGCTGCCATGTTTCCTTATGGGAAAAGAAAGAGGGTTTTGCAAAAGCAATAGTTTTCTGAAGGTTGAAGGGAAAGGATTCGCCAAGCAAAGCAATATAACATTTGTCAATTAGAAAAGAAAACAGAAACCAGGAAGAGAGAACAATTTTTCCTGCATATCACTTGCGACCCTGTTTAAAATCCCCCCCCTCCCCCCGCATTCTATGTACCAGGTGTAAAGAATATTGTCACATGTCACTTTGAAGAGTTCCAATGAGACTGGGTGTTTTGGTAGTTATGGTGCACATCCATCAGAAAATCCTGGATCCGACTCTGGTAGCAAGTATACAGGAAGGTAGGTGTGTGTACGAAAAAAAAAAAAAAAATACGCGTATTTCGTATCAGATCAATACAAGAAATTTGTGTTTCACAAAAATCACGGAAAGATGCAATTTAGTCCGTAAGTAGAACAGAATCAAGGAAGACAAAGCCACACGCAAAATAAAAATGGCAGGGGGAGGTAATGATTACTAGGAACTACCTTCCCTCAATCTTAGAAAGAAAAATTCTGAATGAAACAAATAGATATTAAGTCTATTCATGCATGCAAACATGCCATTTTTTTTTTCATTTGTAAGACTTACTGGTAGGAAAAAAAAAAAAACGTATTCTGCTTCATGTATAGTATATGGCAGATTATTAGTCATTCATTTGCAATTGACATGGGAACGGGTTTCTATGATCAGAGTCGGGATGAGAGAGCAGGTTCGGCGAAGAGGGGTGAGAATGTAATCGAATAAAACCAATGTTGGTAGGATACGATTTGGCATGAATCCACCTGCATGCCAATTCACGAGTAGTGTAAATTCGTTACTGTACAACAGTATAAATTATAGCAAAGAACATTGTTAGTAGTCATTAACTATTGTTAGTGGACAGGTTATGTAGGGGAAAAAATGGTTGAAAATTATAAATTTAATTTTTGGTAAACACAGGGGTGCCCACAAGGGGGGGCTATGACGCAAACTGCGTCATTGAAATATTTGGGGGGTTAAAAATCTATATAAATATGTTTGATGAGGGGGTAAAATTAATCGAAAAGAAGATTTTTTCATGGAAGAACACCTACGGATAGACAATTGGGGGGTGCGTCATGGACATAAAGGGGGGTGGGCAGCACTGGTAAACAGCAATATACTTAACTCTTGGTTTCAGTTTTTTTTAATATAAGAAAAAATACAACAAAAAGTTTTAATTAGTTACGTAGTTGGTACTTGTCTACCTTAATAGTTACTTGGTTACTTAAGTACGTACTTAGTAATTTAGTTAGTTCGTTAGTTCCTTAGGTAGTTACACAGTTACTTACTTACTTACTTAATAACTTACTTACCTAATAATTTAATTATTTAGCTATTTGCTTAGGTTAGCTACAAAGTTTAATGTCCCATTTCAGCACTGAGGCCGTATGAGACTTGATTCTCACTGATTGAAAGGGTCATGAGTCACCTTGGGTCATGACTTTTGTCCGAGTTATCCGGGACTGGGTCTCGCTTCTCAGATCCAATTACCTGGACAGATCCGGGGATCCAGACGGACCCATTTACCCGAACATACCTGACGACCCAAAACCAGCCGAAACATCAGCTCTGGATCATTATAGCAGAGTTTTCTAATTGGTTTAATGACGTTCACTATACTCTAGCTCGAAAAATCATTTGTTTGATTCTCGGTGTGACATTCTTAATCAAGATCCCGCTTCTTGAAAATTTTAAATGTAATTTCTAGTTTATTCATCTTCCCACACTGAAAGTTATTTAACAGCTTTTAGAACATAGACTATACAATGAGAATTAACAAAAAAAAAAAAAAAAAAAAAATTGTTTGGGCTCAGTAGCATATTTTATATTCTAAACGAGAACTGTTGCAGCCTTGATTAAACTTTGACAATCCCACATAAGACAAAAAGTGTAGCTTACCTTTTCTGTGATTCCCACGCGTTTATATTCTTGTAAACCTTGTAGTTATCTTTCAGTGCAATGCTTTGAAAAACACACGCAAACAAGAAGCTAAAAAGAAAATTATAAATTTAGTGAGAAGATTAAGAGAGAAAGAAAGAGAGAGGAGAGAAGCGTATATATATATATATATATATATATATATATATATATATATATATATATATATATATTAGCAGACTCACATATATTTCCCATCTATATGACCAGAGATGCCGTGGATCAGTGAAAACTTGATCCATGACCTACTGGCCCGTCACTCACCATGACCGACTCTGACTTACTGTGACTCACTTGACCCACCACGATTCAAAACCTATCGTCTTTAACTCTGACCCATGATCCATGCCATCTTTACAGGATGTACGTACACTTGTAATAAAACAAGGCTGTGAAATATACTGAATTTCAGCTCTTTAAGTTGAACGGCAAGTAAGATGCTCAATTTTTGCAAACATTCGGACCCCGTGTTACATACATAGTTACACTCAATTTTTTCATATAATAATTCATATATTAGAGGTGATTCATATATATATATATATATATATATATATATATATATATATATATATATATATATATATATATATATATATATATTATTTATTTATTTATTTATTAAGCTTCTCTGAAAACATATAGGTTGTGTCTCGAAAGCTAATAGTAAGTACTATCGCTATTAATACAATTACGGATATCAATAACCATAAGTGCCTGAAGTTCTTTTTTACTTAGATACACTTATCTCAAGTAAGTAAATAGATACAAATGAAAAAGAAATAAAAATGGTGTCTTTGAAAGCAGGCCGGTAGCCAGCCCAAAAATGTAGGGGGCGGTAGAAGTTAGGGGGGGGGGGCCTGATCCAACTATATTATAGTTTATCACCATATTATAGTTCATTTGCAAGCCTGTCTAAAAATTTTTAGGGGGGCAGTAAAAATTTAGGGTGGACCGGACCCCCAAGAGCCCCCGTGGATACGGGCCTGCTTGAAAGTAAAACAGATAAATTCACTAGTGTTCAGAAGATGCTGTCTACGATGCACTGAGCAGAGTGTGTCTATGGGTCAGAGTGGATCGGTGGGTCAGATTGGGCACGAGTGGGGTGGGTCATGGGTGGGGTGTCGCAGTGGGTTACATTCTGTTGATTCACTCACAAATGTTAACCCGCTTCACCCATGACCCACTGACCCACTCCATCTCTATTTATGACAATGTTTCGTTGTCTCTGGATCACTCCGGGTCATTGTCTGTCCGAGTCACCTGGTTTGGTGAGTCATGGGTTTGACTGTCTGGGTCTTCCATGTTATGGGCCACAAACTTCATCACCTACTCCATTACTGGACCTACAGCTTATCATGAGGTACGCATTACAAGAGCTCTCGGCAAAGACCTATATGCTAACGATATGCTAATCAGGGACATTTGCCAAGAAAATCTTTGTAAATAGTACTTAGGTACGTTTACCGCCATTACGCTAATTTCCTCTTATTTTCTCATCAACATTGTTGTTGTCGAATATATTATATTTCACGAATATTATGAGCATTGTGCATTCTCTAAAGATACGTTAGGAGCACCACAGCTGCTCCCAATATTTCTTACGACTGCTCTTTTGACATTTCAAGATTGCAAAGAATGTGTGGAATGCAAGCTAGCGCGTTCATTTTTTTTAATACTTCAATCTTTCCCCGTTTTTATGATCACTTATTTGACTAGAGGAGCTTGCAATTCTGGCGCAGATTCATTTCTGCGATGCCATTTTAAGAGAGTTCTTACACTGCCGACTTCATCAAATCTCCTAGCATTGTTTATTATTATTATTATTATTATTATTATTATTATTATTATTATTATTATTATTATTATTATTATTATTATTATTATTATTATTATTATTATTATTATTTAAGCCGTGCAATCAACGTAAGATATCTAATACATCTCAGATAACAAACATATTATGCTCTTTTGTCTACTATAAAAGTAAGGTATGCAGTACTTGTGATGACAAATTAACGAATATATAACATGTTTACTTCCATGAGCATGATCCCTAAGTTTAACTAAATTTGACAAGAATGAGCAAACCTGAAAGTTGATCGCCTCAGAAACAGAAATGCATGATTCGGTTCTGTTTTGTCTCTCAGCCAATTAAGTCAAAATTATTTATTGTTGCTCATATCTCGAAGATTCATCTAGAATATATGCTATCCTTCCATGTCTTTTTTGGTATATTCCATTCAAAAGATTTTCCGAATTGAACTCTGTATATTCAAACTGCATGTTTCGGCTTGCATTACCCATTTTCGACGTTCGACCAAGTTTACCTTTTGAGAGGGAAAAAAAAATTAAAACAACTTTGTATTATAATTATACACCGCATTTACAACATAACTAATCAATTTAGGATCCAAGGCGGTTCAGTTGTAGAGTGCTCGCCTCTCGTGGAGGAGTCCCTGGTTCGAGCCCAGGCCATGTAAGTTTGTGCTGGACAACATCGTGTCAGTAGGTTGTCCTGTTCCCTTTCATGCCCTACTTTCACCAATTCTTTCATCATCAGGCACTTCCAGTGATCCATCTGTCTCCTTTAAAACCCAATGTAAAACAAGATAATTCACTTTATTTCGTAGCTAATCAATTGTCTTATCCATTATTTTTCTTATGCCTCAAAATAACTTTTTTTTAAAATTGATGTTCTGCATTTATGCTCCGAGGCTAAGGGAGACGATGATCATAGCAAAGAATGAAATACTGGAAAGAAGAAAGAGAGAGGAAGCGAAACCCCAATAAAACCCACGCACATGGACTTTGTCTACCACAAGGTCCATTTAGGGAGAGCTAGGATCGATTCACAGATTCCATGCATCAGAAGTTAATCCTCTACTACTGAGCCACCGCTGCCTCAAATTCCTGAGAAAAAAAATAGTAATTTAAAATCAGGTCGTTGTTTTCAAAATACACTGTGTTTTAGAATCATACTACTTATTTCTGGAAGTAAATATCTACGATTTTCTTTTTTATTGTCAAATATCAGATTGCCTAAAAAGTACTGAGACTTTTGCTCAGTAATACAAAGTTCAATAATACGTCAACTATTAGAACCATTTGTGCTTGTTTAATAAGTATTGTCATTTGGATATAATAAATTGTATGTGATGTACTATATAAATCCATCCATGTGAATATCCACACACTATGTATTACCTTCTTATGAGAGTAATTTCAGGTTCATTGAACAGGTTAGAGTACATGAAAATGAATAAATGTACATTTAGGAAACATAAAAGTATTCTCGTGTAGTAAAGAAAAAAAAATAGTTTCTTGTTTACATTCCCGGGTTCGATTTCCAGTTCGAAAAAAAAACTTTTTTAAGAGTTGATCTGTGTGAAGCAATTGCATGTCTACTTCAATCAAGAGCCAACGATGTTCCTTAAGAGGTCCCATCACGGCGAAACTAAATTACCACTAATTTTTCAGTAATTATGTGATATCTTCAAATAGATAAAAGATAATCGAAAAGTGGAACAAGAGGGCCCTAGACAATTTTTATTTTGCATGAGGTACCGTTATTACAACTCACTTATATGCTTTCGATTCCGAGCCATTTAGAAAATCGGCATTTATTTTCGCGTTTCTAAATGGCTGCAAACGGAAAGCTATTAGATGACTCGTAATAACGGTACCTCATGCAAAATAATATTGTCTTGGGAGCTCTTGTTCTACATTTTGATTATCTTTTATCTATTTGAAAATATATAATTATTGTAAAATTAGTGGTATTTTAATTTCGCAGTGATAAGGTCTCTTAAAAAAGGAAAACAGTTAGGGGGCAGGGTGGCTCAGTGGTAGAGAGCTTACCTCTGGTGTGTGGGGTACTTGGTTCGATACCCTTTCAAGTAAATAAGTGGTTGACAACATCGTGTCCGTGGGTTTTCTCGGGGTACTCCCGTTTCCTCCCACACTATCATTCCATCAATTCTTCCGTCATCATTCACTTGCATTAATCATCTGTCTCATTTAGCCTAAAGGAGATAATCGTAGGTCGTTGAACCGAAATAGTTTATTGCATTTCAAGTAAAACATCTAGAGCAATATTCAATACTGTTTTGAAGGTCAAATTTTCCTACGTGCTAATTTGTGTGTCATCATTTGATAGGCAAATTGAATTTGTCATATCTCTACTCAATATCATACTTTGCAAGATTTTTTTCTTTGATTACTGTCAATAATAAATAATTGAGCAGAAGTTAAAAGTTTACCCTTTTTCCTGCTGCAATCCTCTATTAAAATTGGCCGGGAGACCCGGGTTCGATTCCCGGCGGGAGCTCATGTGGTTCGGATTCCACGTTAATCAGTAGGTCCACGTCTCATATAGCCTCGCTGCTGAACGGGACGTAAAACTCAAAAATCAATCAATCAATCAATCTATTAAAATTGGCCTCCTGAGTCGTTGTAGTGGCTAAGGTGTGAACTAGGTCTCTGGTTCGACTTTTATGGTGTGAGGGAGCATCAAATGGACTACTGTAGTTCACTCTAAACTTTAAGGTGCAACGAACACACTACAGTAATTCACTTTAAGATTTAAAATGCACTGAATGCACTACATTAGTTCACTTTAAGTTTTAAAGTGCATCGAATGCACTATAGTAGTACACTTTAAGTATTAAAATCCATCGAATGCACTACAGCAGTTAACTTTAAAGTGCACCGAATGCACTCCTGTAGTTCACTTTAAGCTATATAGTGCATCGAATGCACTTTAAACTGCAGGCCTCTCTTTGTCGATAGACGGATATCATCTTTCTATAAGACTTCCCATACTCACTAGCAAGGACTACGCAGGGGGTGGGTCCTGGGAGTTCGGAACCCCACTTAATCTTAACTTTTCTGTAAATTAAGTCTACTTTTAAGGGTGATTTTACAAATTTTAATATAATTTATTCTTATGTTGAATATGGGCGTCTCAATAAGCTTTGGATAGTCCCAAAATAAATTCCTGCGTACGTAACTGGTCATGCATGCTATAATTTGGAAACCTAACGAATGACTTGCCTCCCATATTGTGAAACTGTGCTAAACTATGGAAATATCGAAACCGGAGGCCTATCACGTCAGGTTTCAAAATAAGGTCAAAATTGGAACTTGTTCTTAAGACACTAAATCCATCCGAAATAATAATAATAATAATAAAATGTTAATCGCTACTTATTACTGTTTTCGTTCTACATGAATCAGACTTGAAACCGAAAGTTCCACAGCTTTCGTTTAGCGTTACGTACAAGACTAGATTTGCGCCTGTCTCGTCTGGAGAAGGTGTAGCATATTTGTTTACATTGGAAAAACTGTCTCGTGTGGTCTCGTCTCATCTCGTCTCGTGGATAACACTACTTTCAGTTCTTCTAGAGAGATAAGGGCGGAAACAAAGAATGATTTCTCGCTGTCTATCACCATGATGCTTTATGGTAATTACAATTGAAACCAGCAATAGTACATTCCCAACACTTCTAGTTTGAATAGGGGTTTAAGAGAGGAGATGGACAGAAATCTACTCTCAGGACGCTGAATCCATAAGAACAAAATTATTTCTTTCCTTCTTCTATTTTTCCCCCTCTATAACACCTGTCGACAGACAAATACAACCGTTCTATAACACTAACCATATGTATGCATAGCATACTTGGCAAGTCTAATAATTACAATAACTTTTCCCTTAAATATAATTATAAATAAGTAATTGTTGGAGTGGCGTACTGTTTGCCGGTAAGGGTATTAACTAACTCTATGGCTTATGGAATCTGGAGGTTCCATGTCATGTTCACAGAACTTCTCCACTGACTTCTATCCTTTATCACTTGGATCCAGTTTCTATTTTATATTCCTATTTCTGTGAGATCCATCCCATTGCCCTCCCATCTGCTCCTAGATCTTCCTAATGGTTCTTTTCCAATTGGATTTTCAATTAAAACTTTGAAAGCGTTCATACCTTCTTCCATATAACCCGCTCACTTGAGCCTCCTAGGCTTTATGACCCTAACAATGTTTGGTAAACCAGGGGTGCCCACAAAGGGGGGCTATGACGCAAACTGCGTCATTGAAATATTTGGGGGGGTTAAAAATCTATATAAATATGTTTGAGGGGTTTAAAAATCAATCGAAAAGATTTTATTTCATGGAAGAACACCTACGGATAGACAATTTAGGAGGGTGCGTCATGGACATGAGGGGGGTGGGCACCACTGGGTAAATGGTATAAATTATGTAGTTTCTCGTTATGAAGTTTCCGCCATTCCCCATTGTGGTTCTTCTTGAGTCAGAATATTCGTCTCAGGATATTTTACCCGGTGAGAATACTCGGTCTAAAAAAATGTAAAAGATTTTTTTCAGGCTAGTCATTCTGAGTCTTGGGTGGGCAGGTCATGTAGCCAGAACGGAAGAAAGTAAGAACCCTTTCAAAGTTTTAACTGGAAAATCAATCGGAAAACGACAATTAGGGAGACCTAAGCGCAAATGGGAAGGCAATATTAAGATGGATCTCGCTGAAATAGGAATACAAAGTAGAAACTGGATCCAGTTGGCTAAGGATAGAAGTCAATGAAGAGCTTTTGTGAAAGCGGCATTGAACCTCCGGGTTACATAGGTCATAGAGTTAGTTTTAGTTACTTAGTTTAGTCATACCAGGATGGTAGCAGGGGCGGATCCAGGACCGACTTCTGGGGGGAGGGGGGTTGTCATACTGTTACTTTCTAGGGCTCCAAACTTTGGGATGGGTTTCATTTATATATATAAAATAAGAAAGTTTCCTCTTCTGGGGGGGGGGCGTCTGGATCCGCCCCTGGATGGTAGGGTACCTAATATAATGGTCCCAGACTGCTTCCTTTCTTCTTTATTACTTTCTTTCTCTCCAATTCTCCTGATAGTGTGATCGAATGAGTGACGTCATCCCTCATACATGAATAGCTGAACATGACAGCTATCTAGAAGAATTCTGAAAGTCCAGAAATCTAAGTTCATGATCCAAACCATAAGTATTTCTTGAAACTACTTCAAAAGGCGGGAAAATCTAGAAGAGGAAGTTCAAGTACACAAAAGAAGCTGCAAAAACTATAGAGCAGCAAACAAGCCAACACATGGTGGTAGGTTTATGTGTCTGTACTTCAAGGTAATTAGATGCAGAAAAAAGGGCAACTGTTTCAAGGCAGAGGTCATCTCCCTATTGACCTTGTTTTAGCCTTAGGTCTACCATCTGCCACTGAATCACCCACACCCTCAAGAAAGAAGGAAGGAAGCGAAAGAAGAATAATGAATTTCTACATGATAAAAAAAGGACAAAAAAAACTACGGAAGAAGACATGCGTAGCACGCACTTCTTGAGAACAAGAATTCTTCCACGCTGGTCATTACAGGAAAAACAAAACCTACAACTTACAAAGGGTAACTAACTACAGCTACTACCAAACCAACCCAAAATTTCCTTTTTCTTTTAATATTTTTATCCTTTTTTAATGTTTTGTTGCCATACAAGGGGTCAGTCTGTTCTTAAAGATAGAGGAGCCAGGTGGTGAATGTGACGCAAGAAATTACCCTAATGTAGGGCGCATATGATGCACGTGCTAATGTTTCGAAATTGTCTGAAGGATGACCATTATGTTATATATATATATATATATATATATATATATATATATATATATATATATATATATATATATATATATACATTTCTTTTGGTAACATTAAAGGAAGCTCTTTCCTTTTTGTTCTAAATTTTTAATATTAAATATACTGTATACGGAGTTATCTTGATGCATCAGGGAATATCAATCTTATATATATGTAACTTATACCTTTACCACTCCCTTCAATCTGAGATTTACACCTCCGAATCATATTCACTACTCCCCTGCTTGTTGATTAATCGGTTTACTAATTCTTTATTGTGGATTCTGTACTGGGAGGCAGTGTTTTCCACAGACCGACGTTGAGGAAGGGGAAGGAATGAAGGACCCACAAAGTAAAATGAACAACACTGGGGGAGGGGGGAATCTGTACACTAGTATTAGTAAACACATTCTTTACGTTTTATGAAATTCTAGCTCCGTAAACACCGTCGGAAGTCAGAGTGACTCGTAACTCCCATAAAAGCAATTAATACTTTTGAATCTTTGTAGTTTAGGACTTTTATGCTTTAGGACTCATACACATACTTTAGAACTTGTGCCCGTGAATGATCTTTAGGATTTCTGCATTCTGGGGTTTGGGTAGCTGAATGACTTTCAGATCTACGATTTATAGGGCCATATGCAGAGTCGTTCTGACGCGTGATTAGTGCCATACTAAAGAGTTTGACTAACATTTGTTTCCTGCAGTAGTCAGGCCTTTAGTATGATGCTAATCATTATTCAAAACGACTCTGGATAAGGCGGATAGTTTCCAACTTTGTTTGGAAGGTGAATGAGGGAAGGACAAGTAAAGGATACATTGTTATGACTTTATAGCAATTATGATTGAACAAAAATGCTTACCGTACATTTAAAACCCTTTATTACACAAATCAGCTATAAAATAATTGCAGAATAAATAAAGTTGTATTTACATAGTTGACAGCAGAGATGGCCATTTTCCACTGGGCTCGCGCCTACTTCTCTCGACTGAGCTCGCACTCATTCGGGCTCGCGCTCATTTCTCTGGACTGGGCTCGCACTCACTCGTGCTCGCGCTCGCCAGTCTCAACTGGACTCGCGATCACTTCTCCCAACTGGGCTGCGCTCACTTGGGTTCACGATCACTTCTCTGAACTGGGCTCGCGCTCATTCGCACTCGCGCTCATTTCTCTTAACTGGGCTCGCGATCACTTCTGTTAACTAGGCTCGCGCTCACTCGGGCTCGCACTCACTTCTCTCGATTAGGTTCGCGCTCACTGAGGCTAGTTGCTCACTAATCTCAAGTGGGCTCGCGCTCACTTATTTCATTGGAGCTCGGGCTGACTTGGGCTCACGAGCGTCGGGCTCGCGAATTTGGACACCTATGGTTGGCAGCAGCCTGAACTTCGAAATTTTTCTTTATTCGAGTATAATCAACAAATGATAATCAACAAATGTTCTGAAAGTGTAGTCAAAATTCACAGTGATTTGTAATTCAGCTTTCATTAAATCTAAGTTATATCGGTTTCTATCATCAGATTGTTATATATATATAAACACCAAGTACTCTGATGGTTTAAACGATATTCTGAGTAAAATAAAATGCATTATTTTTACGTACAAGAGATAAGATTCAGGTCCGTATCCAAGGGGGTGTTTAGGGGGCAGGGCCCCCCTAAATATTTACTGGCCACCCTAAAATTTTCACAGTGAGCTTGTAAATGAACTATAATATGGTGATGAACTATAACATGGTTGGATAGAGCCCCCCTAACTTCTACCGGGCCCCTCCTATATTTTTGGGTTGGCTACCGGCCTGATAAGATTTCCCGGATAAGAGAAGGCTTATAAATTGTGCCAAACAAGGAGCTTCCGTATAAAACGGGTGAATTGAAAACCCTACTTCGATTTGTTGCAGTTTAAGATTTGTGTATTTTAGGTAGAAGGACCAGAAAGAGTTTGACCACACAGAGACGTAAACCAACAAGAAGATAGCAAAACTGATATTCTCATAAGTAGAGAGCCTGTTAAATCAGAGATAAAAATGTTCAAAATTATTAATTCCTGATCTGAGTCCGAGAATGAAGCAAGGATGAAATGTTAAGGCACCATTTCTGTTAAGAGAATTCACTTAATGTTATCATTACAAGTTATGTTTACCAGTGGCAGATCCAGAGGGGGGGGGGGGGGAGCGATCGGGGCAATCGCCCCACATAAACTTTTCTTTTATCTTATATATAAATAAAACCCATCCCAGAGTTTGGAGCTTTTAAAAGTAGCTATAAGTAGCAGTATTACAACCCATCGCTCCCCCCCCCAGAAGTCCGTCCTGGATCCGCCCCTGATGTTTACTAATAACTTTTGAGTTTTGAAAGCTTTTATGTCAAATCATTTCGATGTAACACATAAAAAGTGTGTAAAACTACAATTTTGGCGAGAAAAAAAAATAGTACCTATACATCTGTAGAGTTAATATTTGAACCTCTAAAAGAATATCTTACTCTTCAAAAGAGTAGATATCACTGTATTTCAGGACTTATGCAGCTAAATTATCTTCAGAACTTCTGTACATTTATGATTTTAGAATTTCTGGCGGCAAAATCTAGAAGTCAGAGTGTATTATATAAACGAAATACATAATTGGAGTGTACAGTTTGACTACTTGTATCTTGAATCCATAATTACCTAGTTCTTGCATTTGTAGTATTCCTAAACATAATTTATCAAACCTATTCTTCTACTGCAGTTGCCATAACACTCTTTTTGTATCACAAGGGAAAGGAACTGTCCATTCAACACCTTCTGTACTACCCTCAGTGGCTCTATTTAACTACTTTAGGGCAAGGAAACAGAACATTCAGACAAACAAATTTCCTTTGAAGAGCGATGCTTTCCGTAATTTGACGTTTAAAGTTTCTATCTTTGATCAAAAGAAGATGTAACCTGAATTTTGAAGTAACGATAATGATAAGTTTTAATTCAAGAAATTTACTTGAGAAGTTCATACCAAAAAAAGGCATTAGAAACTGTTTTTTTCAGGAAATGAACAAAAGAAGAAGAAGAAGAAGAAAGAGAGCTCTGACTGACATTTGTCTCTGTTCCGGCAACATTAGCACTTTAACTAGAAATAATTTCAACCAATAGACTTTGTCCCTCTCCCTATTCGATTTTCTAAAGAATCATATTCTTTTAGGAATGCATAACTACTTATCCTGCAGTTCACATATACACTCAATATTGACTTAATTGTAATACAAAAGTTTTGAATCCTCCATGCTGGGTTAGGGAGAAATGCAAATGAGAATATAAGTTTATTATGCTAAGGGACAATGTTTATGGCATTTGAAGATCGTGTTCTGAGTTCTCGTGGTTTAAATGCTGTTAGCAAATGAGAAGGCTGAAGCATTGCCACGTTTTTGCCTACCTTGTTAAACTAAAGTATGAGATGTAGCTGTAATCTGCTCACCAGCTCACACTGTAGTCCGTACCCTCATTCCTGCAACGTTGTTTTTGCTGCCTTCGTTTAATTCGTCTAGCCCATCGACTGTATCCCACACTTTAGTATGAAGTTGTTTAAACTACAGATAAATTTTTCTTTGAAATTTTGTTAGTTCATGTCTGGGCTATATATATATATATATATATATATATATATATATATATATATATATATATATATATATATGTGTGTGTGTGTGTGTGTGTGTGTGTGCCATATAATTTATTCTCATTTTACTCATGAATTGGTATATACTTTTTAAACTGTTCCGTGCGGTACGAGAGATATAGAAAATACTGCAATTATTTTTAACCATAGATTTCTAATAATTCGGCTCTCCAGAGAAATAAAAAAAAAAAACATGTGGGCGCCTTTGGTTAAAAAAACAAATCATTAACAAAACTAGATTTAAGTAGAAGAGAAAGAAATCAAATGGAAAACAATTATATTGCTTTCTTTCTTTGATATGCATTATTCTCATAAAAATTCTTTTACCAATATTCTTGAATAAAATTTGCTGTATATATGCAAACTTCACTAATTTTTTCTATGTTTTCCAGTTTTCCTGGGGAACGAAATCAATTCAGCATGGCGCTTTTTTCCCCATCTTCCTGAGATGTTGCTACTTCTTCTTCTCCCTCCAGTTTCTCTTCCTTGAACTTGGCAAATTATTCATTCGTCTGGCAGCTGAACCGTGTTTTGACGCAACGAGGCGTCTCTCAGCTCTAATGCTGTCTCTTTCAAATATAAAGAAAATCCAGTCTTAGACATGCATTAAAAAAAAAAAAAAAAACTGCGCTGCACCCTTTTCCTTTTAATATATATACTTCTTTATAGTATAGTGATTTTATCTTAATGCGAAGTTCAACGTAGGCTGCTGCCAACTCTAATTTTTCACTAGGAATGAAATTATTGATCCCATTATCACCTTTTCTTTACATTTAAAGCAGGAGTAGTTTGTTCGTGTAGGAAAGGAGGAACATCCAACAGTTAAGTTTTCAGATCTTAAACCACTGCTATAGTCTTTGCTGCATGATTATATATATATATATATATATATATATATATATATATATATATATATATATATATATATATATATATATATATATATATATATATATATATATGTATATATATATATACACTTTGCGATTACACCTAAGTAGAATTATTCTTGGTCACTTACTTACTTACTGTGGCTCCAGTTCTTGTGCAACCTGACCAATCTTCCAACAGCTTGGACTGGTAAGAAGAATGAAGAGGAAGGAGGAATATTTCAACTCTACGCTGCACATTCCAGCGAATATGTGACAATTGCTTCCTGGTACAATTGCAGGATAAATTAGAAATAGTAAGCTTTTTGCACAAGGCGACTGCTCCACTTGCCCCACCCATGAGACGACCTTGATGCTCCATGTAGCCATGTCAAATTTTAGATGAATGTATAGTGCAGTACGCAAGGGGTTTTCCAGAATTTAATCCCTTTCTTTGAAAAATATATGAAAAAAATAACATTTACAGTACATACTAAGATATATCTACAGTGTGCTCGGATGAAAATGTACCAATAAAAAAACTTGAATAACTCGAGAATCAATAGTGATGTAATTGTCTGATTCTGTTTTTCAGTAGAGAAAAGAATATAATTTTATGTCCAATAGACAATTGAACACATCAGAACTTCACGCATACACAGTGGCGGCGGTTGGACGTTAAAAGTGGGGGGGGCAAGACATGATCTCAATATTTGTATGTCAATGTTAGTTTTCCTGGTTTCTTCTAACATTTTGTTTGACGAAAGGTTGTATAACTATTAGAATACTCTCTTTTCCAGTTAAAATACCGTATATCGTGTTTCATATTTTTAAAAGTAAATTGGCAAGAGCAACGCAAGTATTACTAGCCCTTTTTACTCTTAAACAACGAAGGTGTAAGAAGAGATTTGATTCCTTGCTCAAGAACATTTTAAAATTCTGTCTGGAAAATTGTGTGATCAGATTAGGGGCCTATTTAATAACAAATTTGCAAAACAAATAAACAGAGAAAATAATATTAATCGAATAGTAATGAAAAATGAGGCTTGTTTTGCAAAAGTTACATTGAAACCGGGGATTAATGAACAACTTATATTTTTAATTCCACACATGCTATTAAACGTATGTTATTACTTTTAGAAAGATAGTAAATAGTATACTAGAAGCATATGCTGCGACATTTAAAGAAATACTTTTGCAGCTTCCCGAAGCATGTTCGTTGCAAGTACCGTTTTCACTTTCTTGGAATACGTACATCAAAACTCAACAATGCTTAGAATCACTCCAGTTATACAAAATAATCCTAAAACATAGAATTATGTTGAATTCACTAAATTTAATTGTATATACAAAATTGTATATGTACACCCCTAAACTCGTATATTACACTGCAAACATTGCCACGCTTTTGACGTGGGAAATCCGGGTTCGATTCCTGGCGGGAGCTCATGTGGTTCGTATTCCACGTTAATCAGTAGGTCCTCGTCTCATATAGCCTCACTGCTGAACGGGATGTTAAACTCAAAAAAAAAGTCAAATTAAAATATTCCTTAGTATTAGAAAGATGAAAAGACATTTTAGGAACTTTCGATTTTTGTGCAATTAAAAAATAACTTGTGATTCACAAGTTGTGAAGGATTTCTTTTTTGTACGAAATGTTATCTCAATTTTTACCAAAGCGGCTGACTAACATATTGAGCCCTTGTAAGAAGAATAAAAATACACTCGAATTATGGCGCTCCAATAGGTTAAATTTTGGGCCATTTTTCGTGGCAATTAGAACGCAATTCCTATATCTTTCTTAACTGAACCGGAAGACAACCAATACGTACTCACGGGACGGCAAATATTTTATGGCACAATTGTTATTGTATGAACCATTAATACATACAAAAACTTAATATTTCCAAATGAAACTATATACATTAATTGGTCATTTCATAAAAGTGGGGGGCAACTGCCCCCCTTTGCCCCCCCCCCTAATCGCCGCCCATGCGCATGCATATTACTTATGAGCAAAATGGCGTCCTTTACTGTTCGTCAGAAAATGCAGCTTTTGGGTTGCATAATTCCTGTAACCGTACAGAGCAGATTTAGACAACAATATGAACAGGAGGAACCACTAGACCACCACTAGACCGGATGGCACAAACAATTGCTGGAAAGTGGCTCTGTGTTAAGAAAAAACAATATCCAGACCCAAAACAATTGGATTGGAAGATGTCCCAATCAATGGCCCCAGAGATTGCCCGACTTTACCCGTAGACTTTTTTTCTTTGGTGTATGTGAAAACTTTTGTGTACCAGACTCAAGGTTAAAATTTGAATGATTTAAGACAAAGAATTATTGATGCTTGTGAATCCGTGACATTTTAAAATTTTGAGTACCACCTTGATCTTTGCGGAGCGACAACAGAGGCACACGCGGAAGTGTACTAGGATGAGCTGAGTAATTTTTAGTGGTGGTTATAAAATTATATACTCTCCTCTTTCTGAAAATCAAATCTGGACGATTCTAACACTATTGGTTCTCGAGTTATTCAAATTTCCTTTTAGTATATTTTCATCCGCACACACTATATACCCGCCCCCCCCCAAAAAAAATGAAACGATATGAATTTGTGTACTTGAACCTCCATTATTTGATGGAATTATGCGTACACTACTGTAGAGACCTGCACGGGCCGGGATTGGACTCTGTTATTTCTTTGGGCCGGACCGGGCTTGGGCGGGCCGACACTGTTATTTCTTTGGGCCGGGCCGAGCTTGGGCGGGCCGACACTGATTTCTCTTCAGGTCGGGCCGGGCTGGGGCCGATCAATTGCAATTCTTTAATAATTATTGACTTTCGTTAAACGATAATTGGAATAAAGCCAAACGTTGAAGAATTGTGTCCGTGAAAAATGTTACAAAGAATGCAATAGCTATTTACAGTTTATGTTGCTTAGCGACTTCACTTTCACTATAGAGGATTGCAGGCATTATACGGTAAATTGAGTTCTGACTTTGACCTTCACTGAACTCAAAATATAAAAAGAACGGGTGGAAATGTTTTGCCTGTCGCTAAACAATATTGCTATCTTCACTTTATGCTAAAAATCAATGAAGTTAGATTTTTGTTACATGGAATGGAGTTTTTGTTCTCTCGATGGCAGGCAAAGTTCTAGGAGGCAATGGTACCATTCGGGAGGCAAGCGTCAGGTTGTGAACCAGAGTTTAGAAAGTTTCTGAGGGTTAGGTCAAATTTAGTACTAAATTTTGAGAAAAATCCGGGCTCGAGCTAATTTTTTTAAAAAAATATGGGGCCGGGGTCGGGCTCGGGCCGAAAATCTCCAAAACTTTTCGGGCCCGGGCTGGGCCGGGCCTAGGTACGTTCGGGCTGGATTGGCTCAGGCCGAAAAATTCGCCCGTGCAGGTCTCTACACTACTGTCAGTGTAGTCCTTTTAATTACAAAATTTGAGATCATTGTGTCTATCCTGTATTACTTCTACATATTTTTTGAGGTAGGTTCTCAGAGGAATAAAACAGAATTACATGACATAAAAAACTGTGTAAGAATCTTCACAGAACTGTAAAAAAAATCTACATTAAACATTAAGTTACCTCTCGTGTATTTAGTTTGAACTCGAAAAAGAAAAAAAAAACTGGGCTGTGTCGACATCCTTCCTTCTAACCCGTCCCGTTGATAAACAACATCACTTCCTCGTATTCTCTGTTATGGATACTTTTTTAATTTTTTTAATAGAAAAAAAAGGAAATGAATTTCGTTAAAAGCAAATGCTTTTGTCAAGATGGGTGGCTTGATAATGTGTCGTGAGTAGTTGTTGCATTCACTTTAATTGGAGAGAAGTAAATTTCCAGAACGTATAATTTCTGCTCATATACTGTCCTATCATTTTAGCATCTAAGCACCATACAACTTGTTAAGCAACTGATGATAATCGTTTACAAAGGTGGAGTTAGCTAACACTGGACCACAGAAAAAATGTTCTGTTCTTCCTTTTTACCTCCCGTCAGTCATCCATCCGATGTACAGTACAAGATTTCTTATAGCTTTCAAGACACGATTCATTCAACCGTTGTTGTTTCATAAGCCATTATGTATCTTTCTAAAAAAACACCGTATCAAATTTCACTTTAACCCACTTATACAACGGATCCTTGATACGTTTTAATACATATTCATTACGTACATTATACCTATATATCCTCATACCTTTGTACTTTATGTTGGTTTCGATCATCTTTTATTAACATACTTGAATTGTATACGTAGGCAATTCTTTCCACACGTATTGGATATTAAAGACTATATTACACGCTGTTTATCTGTACGGTCAGTTTGGTCAATACTAATACTTTGGTTGTAAAATTGTTGTTAGGTTCATCTAAGAGACTTAAAGGTTATAGACTTAAGTGCTACCTTGTATGGAGCGAAAGACCATAATCTTAACTGGAGAGAAAGAGCCATGGCCATAATTAAAACAGTTTGGTTTGTAAATAGAAAATTGATTAATTTGCATTTATGGGTTAGTTGAGTTGTTAGAGAAAATAGCAGAGAATATTTAAAAAGGCCGATATACAATGATATTTTATACGCAAATAGATGAAAACATTAGTATATCCGCGTCTCTTAACAGGAAGGAAAGTACTGATGTAATTGAATCGTTGAGTTCGAAAACCGGTCATCTCCATCGAAGCTAATTTGAGAGGAATGACAAACAAAACTAAATTAATCAATTTGTGTCTGGCATATAGGGTTATTTTCATTTTCGGAAAGTAGAAAAATGTCAGTTCTACGGTCAGAAAATGAAAACAGCCTTATATGCCAGATGCAGGTTTGTTTGTCACTCCTCTCAAATTAGCTTAGGTGGAGATGACCGGTTTTTGAACTCAACGATTCAATTATATTGAGCATTGATAATCTGATATTTGATATTTTTTCGATAGGGAAATCTAAGAAAATTCTTTGTTCAAATGTATAATTCCCCTTCCCTAATATATATAATTTTTGTGTTAACTACAAGATTTGGTTTTCAGAAACATGATGATTTCAATCATACTAATAGAACAAAAAATATCTCAGTCTGTGAGTAACATTAATATACAAACTTCAAAACATTTATGACAGCCAGAGTATGATAGACCAAGTAAACTGGAGTCGTATTGAATCATTGTATTTGATGATAATATACGGTTATTTTAAATGGTAGGCTTACCCTTCACCTTACAGAATTTAAAACGAAAATAAAATCTTACACTAGAGATTTACTAAGTAGTCACTATAATTCTACGAAACGGTTAGCTGGGTGTTCATTAAGTGATAAATCACCATATTTATCATCATAGATATTCTGCCCTTAGTAGCAGGTCACTTGCCGCAGCTGAGAAACTTCCATGCTCCACGGTTCTCTGCTAACCTTCACGTATGATTTTTCTGTTTTTATATCATCCATTATTTGTAGTCTCCTTCACCCCCTCCCACTCTTTCCTCCCACCATACCCTCTAGGACGTCCCTCATGATACAATTTCTTCTTATTCAATGTCCCAACCGGGTTCTCTTCCTCTTCTCAATAATATCCAAAAATGTTCTTTTCTCAACCACCATTTCTAACACTCTCTCATTCGTTTACCGCTCGATTCAGCTAATTATTTCTTTTCTTCTCCACACCCACATTTCGAAGGCTTCCAGTCTTATTTCATCACTTTTACGTAATGTCCATGTTTCCGCCCCATACAATACAACACTCCACACGAAGCATTTTATGAGTTTTTCTCAACTGTTTATTCAAGGTCCCACAAAACAGACTTTTCTTATTCCTAAAGGCTTCTTTCGCCATTCCTATCCTTGTTTTTATTTCAGTTTCGCACTTTATGTCATTATTAAGAATACTACCCAGATATCGAAAACTATTCTCTTGTTCTATTTTCTCCCCTCCCACTTTTATATTTAACACAGACCACTTCGTTCTAATCACCATGGCTTTTGTCTTTCTAACATTTATTTTCACCCCATATTCTTCAAAGCCCTTCCTCAGGTTTTCTAACATCTAATTATTTTCTTTTCAGATTATGCAACAAGCGCCATATCGTCTGCAAATCTTATGTATCTAATCATTTTACCTCCTACTGAAATGCCATCTTCATCATGTAGGTTCTATTTTACTATCTCTTCTAGATAGATATTAGTGTTGGCGAGAGGCAGCATCCTTGTCGAACTCCCCTTCCAATTGCACTTCACTCCGTCAGTTCTTCCCTATCCTAACAATTACTTGTTAGTACATATATAAGTTTCTTATAAGTCTTCGATCTTTCCATTTCAACCCAATCTTCTTTAGAACTCCCAACAACAATTCCCAATTCACGCGATCAAAAGCCTTTTCTAGATCAATGAATATAACATACACCTCTTTCCCTCTTTCTATAAATTTTTCAGCGATCGCTTTTAATAATCCAATAACATCTCTTGTTTCACCATGTTAGTCATGTTTATTTTGTTGCTGAAAAAGTGTTTGGAATGTCCCAGAATTCAGTGATTACTTTTTGTGTAAATATTGTGTACCATGAACAGTCTCAAAACCACCTTCATCCAAGTACTGTGTAGACACTCGACTACAGAAGGACTGACAGGCAAGTAAGATTGTGAATATTGTTACGAGATAGTTAAAATTAATAAAAATGTTAAAAAAAAGAAGAGAATGTCTCATTAGTGCCAGAGTTTTTCTTTACCAAAGCATGCATTGGAACATAGAAGACATATACAAGGTAGCAAACTGAAGAATTTGATTGTAAAATATGATTAGAAATTTTAAAACCATTTGCTGAACGGAACTATATCGTTTCTTAGAACTTCGAATAGAGTTCAAAATGATCTAAACAGCTCTGTAGCAGAGGAAATGCTTAACAAAATAAGGTATGAAATTTTCAGTTCTTAATTTGTTGCAATACTGCTTCACAAAATAAGAGGCATAGCAGCTTAGAACACTGTCGCAGGTGGAAAAATAATTTCCATGATTCAGAGGTGTTACTGGAAATCAATTGGCCGCAGCATTGGCCAAGCATGTGTAAGAATGAAATGAAGTCTTTAACGTCCCACGATTATGTGTCACTTAGGCTTAAGAAGACGGATAATTATGAAATAATTCGTAGAATAGTAATGTGGAAGGAAACGGGAGAACCTTGAGAAAACCCATGTTTTCCATGTTAAACACATACTACTATTACCTTGTGTTAGACAATGTCGAAGATTGTGTTACTATTCTTGACCTGTTCTTCGATCAGCAACAGTATCACAAGCCACTGATACATATACGAAGCATGTCAAAAAAATAAGTGTACTATGACCCTCGAGGGCAAAGGGAATTTGTTATTGCTACGTTGGTCACACTGCCATGTAGCTTAGCTCCTACCCTTTCCAGCGAGCTCAATTACGCGACAGTACGACCAAAACTGTGGCGACATTAACGTCTCCCGTGATAGAGGTCGATAAAAATCTGGCGCCAAGTGCGAGACTCGCAGCATCATCCGTTACCTCGTTGTGAAGGAAAAATCTTCGTCTGAAGTTTTTAACGAGATCAAATCAGTTTATGGCAAACGAGCGATGAATCTTACGAGTGTGTTTCATGAATTTAAAGATGGTCGTACTGATGTGCACGTTGAGCAAAGGAGTGGAAGTTCACCGATTTTAACTGATTCACGGATTCCTCTAACCTTGCGCCTTCAGGCTATCATCTATCTGTTCAACTCCCTGAAGATGCACATGAGTGGGGGAAAAATTCAACTAATGAGGAAGTAAAGGTGGAGGTGAAGAATTGGACAAAAGAGGTGGCAGGAGACTTCTTTGACCAAAACATAAAAAAGTTGAACCCTCGTCTCACTAAGTACACAGAGAGGGATGGGAACTACGGGAAAAATAGTTTACATGTGTACTGATGTAACCATGTAAAAGTTTTGTTTTAAATATTTTTGGAACCTATAAAAATCTATTTTCTGGACGTGCCTTGTATATAATTATATATATATATATATATATATATATATATATATATATATATATATATATATATATATATATATGTGTGTGTGTGTGTGTGTGTGTGTATGTGTGTGTGTGGGGGGGTGAAATTCATACCCATTTGGAAAAAACGTTCAATTCGAGCACTCATAATAGTATTGGCAAATCTATGCCCCACATAAAATTGAGCAATACAGTATCGAAATACTCACTGTAATCTTTTGTATCAGTTCTTCGAACAGCAAGAGAAGGTGTTGTAGGCAAAAAGTAGGTCATTGTGTATATAAAATGTCCACTATGATGTTACAATTTATATATCAAAGCTTAACAGAAATAAATATGAATAATGCGGCTTTGAGTCCTACACAAAAAATCAGGTCACAGCCACATAACAGAATATTATTATATTAATGTTAGCGCAGAGAGGTCTCATTGACACTAAAAACAGGAAATATGTAGGTGCTAGTAAGTTAGGTACTAAATGACAGTCCTTGTCAGAGCGACAGCACAAAACATTATGTATTACATCAAGTCCTTCAAACAAATTCTTTGTGTGAAGTGGGAAAAATGAGCCTATTTTCCACACCTACATATTAGCATTAATTGCCGAGGTTACAAGCATATTAGAAGGACATATTTTTTTATGTATACATATATATTTCGAAAATATGATATAAACAATAATAAAAAAAAACTTTCACATGCAGGGAGTATATTCTGGTGATGCAGCTGATGTTGCTTTTTCGGAAGCGGAAGTTCATCAATGGTTACAGTTTATTTCTGCGAAAATTAAATAAAATATATTAAAAAATGCATTATACTACAATACAGTTTCGATATAAATACATACCTGATTCATGGAAAACAGTTTAATGTGGTATTATCAAGTGATTTCCACGAATTCAATGTTTGAATAGCACCGTTTCATTACACACATACGATACTATAACTGTTTCATCATTTACATTTCGCTTTATATTTGCAAGGAACGACTGGAGAGAAGAAAGTACGGTGATTGGAGCAAAAAAAATCGAATTCGAGATTTCAACGGATTTATATGTTTTATGACCCTTACGTACCAAAATGTTATGTTATTTTTCGATGTCTGTCAATCTGTTTGTCCTGGTGTACACTTCAATGATGGAACAGATCATACAGTGATGGAATGAGAGTAGAGTCGTGGCATCTTTTCGACATTCATAAATATTCATGAGTGTCGATAATTTTGACATTTTAGCAGTTCCTAATGCACGTTTGAAAAAATGGATACACCCTTTTTTCCCGCATACTAATGACACATAATGTATGCAGGTGCGGCCGGAGGTAACATGACACATAATAAATTGGTTTCCGGTTAAAAGAAATGTTAATTGGACAAGCAGAATACGGAAAAGACCTTTCGGAAATAAAATATGCAGATCACACACGTAGAACAAGGTAATTCATTAATATGCAGCACATGTAACGCGGCAGCTGCTGCTGGAGAATATGCTAGAAATTTTGATCGTCGGAATGAGTGAAAGAAAGCACTAGAAGCTTCCAGATCTTTTTTTCTAAGCTTATTATTGTTGGAATAGGGGAAAGAACACACTCGAAACTTCTGGAAAGATTTCTTGTATTATACTTGTTTACTTTTTATATGGAAAAGGGACATATTGTAATTGTTGGAAGTATAAGGGGACGGAACTCTTTGGTTTTAATCGGGAATTGATTGCGTATTTTTCGGCATTGAGAATGATATGACTTGGTGTACTTTTATGGAATTATAACGTGACTAAGATATAGTATAATGTAATATGTAGGGAATTAACATTAATGATTGCACTGGGACTCGAATGAGTATTCTCCCACTTGGAGAACCGTACGCTAAATATTTTGCTTGCAGTGCGAACTTGTTACTTATACATAACTATGAATTGTGTATGACATAACAGGTATATATAAATTATATTGTACAGAAAGTTAGCAGAATCCGCTCCCGGGAATCGAATGAGTATTCTCCCACGTGAAGAACCGTACGCTAATTTTTATGCTTGCAGTGCGAACTTGTTACTTATACATAGCTATGAATTGTGTATGACATAACAGGTATATATAAATTATATTGTATAGAAAGTTAGCAGAATGCGCCCCGGGAATCGAACCAGGGCTATCCCACGTGGAGAACCGTATGCTAATTTTTATGTTTGCAGTGTGAACTTGTTACTTATATATAGCTACGAATTGTGTATGACATAACAGGTATATATAAATTATATTGTATAGAAAGTTAGCAGAATGCGCCCCCGGGAATCGAACCAGAGCTTTTCCACGTGAAAAGCCGTACGACAAACATTTTGCTTAGCAGATGTTGTTACTTATATGTAGCTATGAATTGTGTAAGACGTATAACTGGTATTTAGAAAGTATATGGTAAGAATTATTATTATTATTGTTGTAAACTGTTGTGTTTTGTTTCATAAACGCTAGTGTAACAATGAGGTTATATGGCGACAGAACGTTTAACGTTACCGCAGATTGAACTTAAGGGTTTTTCATGTTGAAAGCTAAGGCAATAAAAAGAGACCCGAGATTGTTTGAACATATTACCCAGGATGAAATGTAGTAGTGAAGTTAAAAGGGAAACTTTATACTTATATTTTGTAATTGGAAATCGTAATACAGCAAATAATTAATTTTTAATTCTTTTATTGTTTTTAGGTGGTGAAGGAAATAAAAAATTTTAATAGAAACACTGGGGAACAAACCTTATTTTTCTGAATTGTTTGTTGCGGAGTTTTTTTTTAGTGAAAAGGAGTTATAGATTGGTTTTAAAATATGGATTTATTGACACCGTTGGATCTTAGTTGTATGAAATATCGAAAATATTGGATAATGTGTGATATGAATATTGAATACTGAAATATCGACATAAAAGTTATTATAAGTGTTACATTCAACGAATATACTGGCTAGACTAAAGGAGACGGTGATGATAAGAAATTAATGAATATGGTGGAATGAAGAAAGTGGGAAGAAGCAGGAGAACCACGACAAAACCCACGCACATAGTGTTTGTGCACCAAAAAGCTAACTTGAAACAAGTTGGGATTGAATTAAGGACCCCATGCACCAGAGGTAAACACTGTATTGCGTACCCACCATAGCTTTTTCTATGTATTATATTTGGATGGATAAAAGTACGCATGTATAAGTTGGTGGAACGAGAATGTAGGTGGAAACGGGAGAACTTCACACACAATGTTTAAACTAGAAAATACACTTTGATTGAGGGAAAGCATTTTGTTTTAGAAGTGACTTTTTTTATGATCAGCGCTATTTAATGTTTATGAACGAGGAAAGAAACTGTAGCAGTTATTGGAGAATTATACTTTTGAAACTCTTTATACAAAATTATGTGTTTATATAACTTCATACATACTAGTAAAGAAGATATATGATGTACATTAAGGACGATTTTGACATTATTTAAACAGTGTAGGTAACGACTCTTAAGGCAATACAAGAGACGGACAATTATTTGACAGCGCAGATTAGTTTTATATGCAGATGGAAACAATTGCTTTAAATAAGAGATAGCACTTTGAACGTATAGTTTGGTTAAAATTGCTTTACTTTAGAACTTATAACATTAAGTACAAGGTAACCAACACCATTGGCGATAACTATTAGCAGGACTGTGAACGATGGGAATTAGCGTGTTGGAGAGACAGATACATTTTGCGTATATAATAATAATGAGCATGAATATTTAAGTTTGGCACCTAGAAGATTATGCAACCGACAAGTTAAAAATGCTTTGAGGATTGCATATTATATTCACAGACAGTCTGATACGATTTTGTATTTTACTTGAAGTATGATGAATGTTTGTTTGAACTAAAAGGGTATTTTATTTATAGATCTTGTTTGTAACTTAGAAAAAACAAGAAAATATTCTTGTAATGGTGTTACGACCGCCAGAAACGAAATAATAGCTAACATGTCCTTTTTACAGTTGAAATAGATATCTGCCAATATTAAACCTTAATAAAAATTATTCTGAATTTCAAGAATTTTAAACTTTATTGTAATTGTTACAAAATGCATAAGAAAATAGTATTTTAATGTTTTAGTTGTCTGCATATAGAGTATATATATAAATATATAGTTGTGAGCGAATACATGGCATACAGTTATAACATATTAGAAGTGTTGTTCTCAAGAAATTAGATTTTCCTAAACCTTAAAGAGATTATATTGTGCAGTTTGCACTTACTGAGTTAAATTTGGTCATTTAAGACGAACTGTGGTTTTGCTCTTTTACCCAATGCAATTGTATTGGATTGAAATACGGAAGTTACTGTTTGGAATTTTAGTTACTGTTTTGCTGGTTTTCACGAGCGATTTCGGAGGGCTGTTATTAAAAGTGGAATTTGAACCATTACTAATGCTTGTAACGAGAAAGTATATCTATTGAGAAGTGTGGATTTTCTTTGACGCAGATGAGAAGTAGCCCGTGTGTAAGACAGCTTGACGAAAACGAATGTTTGCACAACGAATTGAATTACTATTGCTTACAACAAGATTTATTTTAACTGTACCTGGGACTTTTGATTGATAAGTAAATTAGTAAATTATGTTTAAAGCGGTGTTGAGATTTATTTTGTATTAGGTTATTGACTACTGTTTGGATTATTTTTAATTTATGTTTTATATAACAACAAGGTTATAAAGAACAATATAACAGTAATATGGGTTTTGAATCACAATAGGGACAACTTTAATGCAGTTGCTGTGTATATGAACTGTTATGGAACATTAATCACTATTGCAGTTGCTGTATTAGGTAGCATTTTTTTATATTGTAACTGCAAGAGAACTGTATTATAAGACTACCTAACACATGTAAATAATAGTTAGAGCTAAAATACTGAATTACTGGCAACTGAATTGTCAGTGAGAGTAATGTATTTTAAAGAAATAAACTGATATTAGAAAAAAAAATAATCTTAGTTGTTTGTATGCTATATGAAGACACTAGTGTTTAAGAAGCAGTGCATTAAAAGAAAAAAATAATTGTTTTTGAAGAATATGGTAGGAAACTGAAAATATTTCATACTTTATTTTAGATTTTTAGAAACATTACCAACGTAAGTAAATGATGAACTATTGTCGATTGAACGGGAATCACTGAGGTTGATACCTTGTGTTTAGTTTATGATATGAAGACTTTAACATTCTTGTTTATACAGTTACTTTTAAATGAAAACAACTTATAATCTTATATGCAGAATGGATTGAATTAGGGGCGTACCTACGCGAGGGATTCATTGGATGCAGACCACATTTAAAACTCTATAACCCAACAAACATGTCAACACCTTTTTAAGAGAATTATGGTTGCAGTAGGAGAGAAATATGTGATATACTGTAGAAAAGTCGATGTTACAGTACCCCTGTACTCTTTCTTTTTTTATATAAAAAGAAGTTAGTGTACTCTTTTGCTGAGAATATAAATGACAATATTGTAAAATTACGTGTCGTTTTATTGCAACTAGAATAATGTTACTTCAATAATGCTTAAACGCAGTCACTGTTAGTGCAGAATTCACCCTCCAACAATTTTCAGGATGTGCAGACCCTTACTTGGTATATGATTTTAAAAAGAATAAACATTGTACGGTAACCTCTTGAAACTTGTAGACCCAGTGAAGTATAGTCGGATATGGGGGAGGGCACGGTGACTCAGTGGTAGAAGAGATTTTGATGTTTGTGATTTAAAAACCGAGCAAATGAACTTTGTGGTGGACAACATCTCTTTTCTCCTGGTACTTCCATTTCCTACATTTATTTAATGGCTTAAATAGCTTATCCGATCTTTCTCTCTTGTAATAGAATCATTGCAAGGCTATGATCATACCTTATAATAATTATTAAATAATCCTTATTGAAGGTTTAATTTACTTCATGATTTCTTTGGAACAATAAACATTTTTTGCTTGAGATGGATTGTTTTCTCAGGGAGGAAATGTTAGAATCATGAGAACTTGCTTACATGCTGTGTGCCAAACATAATAAGCCCTTGGCGGGCTAAGATCGAACCATGGATTCATCATGTGCCAGAGGTGAAGGATTTTGAAGGCGATGAAGAATATTTTATAATTCCACAGTAGTATTAATGATTGTTTGAGATTCTTAGTATACTATGTGATACAAAGGTTACACGAATTTTATTTTGTTCTTTTTGGACTAATGTTTAAGAGGACCAGAATGATAGATTTCAAGAACCACCTATGGTTCAAGGATTACAGTTTTAATTTTACAGCTTTATACACATACATTCAAAATTATATGGCCATTAGATGGTTGTATAAGATTCTTGTTGGACTTGATTTGATTTGAGTTTAACGTCTCTTTTCATCAGCGAAGCTATATGAGACGTGGACCTACTGATTAACGTGGAATCCGAACCACATGAGCTCCCGCCGGGAATCGAACCTGGGTAGACTTTGTTGGAATAAATGTTTTCACTGGAACCTTTTTTAAAATTTAATGTAAAACTTTAAACATAATGAAGAAAATAAGAACATACTGAGGTGAAATAAACTTGAAAACTCCCACCGTGCAAAAGAATTAAGGAAAACAGCCTCTGTTTTCAAGCTGAGACTATCCATGGTTGAGATTGACCACCAAATATAACGATTATTTTTCTCAGATGATGAGTTTGTATGCTTATGCCAGTAGCTAAAACTGGAAAAGTGAACCAAGTAGTGTTTGCAAAATGTATCTCCTCACGTCCAAGTCTATCAATTCGCTGACGACATAGCATTTCTAACAACGGCTCGTACTATCCAACGTATCAACAGACTAATGCAGCCAGCCATCAACACATTTGTCCACTGGTGTGACTTAATCTCAGAACATGTGCAATTGTGATGGACAAAAATTCCATGGGTAGTAGGGCTGGTGGACAACAACAACTTCACGAAACATCTGTTGGTATTAAAATTAACGATACATGAACTTTCAAAAGACGAAATGTTTCTTTATCTGGACTGTTAATACTTTTTTGAAATTTCATCGGAACAAGCATTCAACTTAAACTATAATAAACGAACGAACTATCTAGTTGCATTATAGGAGGGCGATACAGGTGTGGATGAAAAGTTTATGTATTGATTTTTGAATACGAGTTGTGTGCGAGTAATTCAATTTTATTTAACTTTTAATATTAGAGATTATTTTATACGACCATTTAATATTTTATTATTTCTTATACATATTCGCTTTCATCATTTGTCCATTGTAATGTTAGTAGAAAAAATGTTTTATTTAACAACATGAGCACGAAAACCTACAAGAAAAATATTAGACAACATTCATAATTATCACTGTACGGAATACTTCTTTAAATGGAAACAGTTTGATCCATTGGTAGAGTGCACCCATCTGTCACGAAGATCCCTAGTTCAATCCCAAGACCGTGACAATTTTTGATGGACAATACCCTGTGGATATTCTCGGGGTTCTCCATTTCCTACCACTTTCTTCATATTCAACATTTTTACAATCATTAACCATTCAACGTTGCCTACTTGTAAAATGTCTCGAGTAAATGAGTATATAAGACTCATGCCAGAACAAAATGTTTTCTCTTTGCACTCAAGCCAGAAAAAAAGCAGAAACTCATATCTACTTGCCAGAATAAGTGTTTTCGATTTGCTCTCAAGCCAGAAAAGAAGAAACTCGTATCCACGAAGTGAAATTTCTCGAGTTGCTACTCGCCAAATTTCACAAGTTTCACAACTCGTTCAAGGGAGTTTTCAAGTTTATTTCACCTCAGTATGTTCTTATTTTCTTCATTATGTTTAAAGTTTTACATTAAATTTTAAAAAAGGTTCCAGTGAAAACATTTATTCCAACAAAGTCTACCCAGGTTCGATTCCCGGCGGGAGCTCATGTGGTTCGGATTCCACGTTAATCAGTAGGTCCACGTCTCATATAGCTTCGCTGATGAAAAGAGACGTTAAACTCAAATCAAATCAAGTCCAACAAGAATCTTATACAACCATCTAATGGCCATATAATTTTGAATGTATGTGTATAAAGCTGTAAAATTAAAACTGTAATCCTTGAACCATAGGTGGTTCTTGAAATCTATCATTCTGGTCCTCTTAAACATTAGTCCAAAAAGAACAAAATAAAATTCGTGTAACCTTTGTATCACATAGTATACTAAGAATCTCAAACAATCATTAATACTACTGTGGAATTATAAAATATTCTTCATCGCCTTCAAAATCCTTCACCTCTGGCACATGATGAATCCATGGTTCGATCTTAGCCCGCCAAGGGCTTATTATGTTTGGCACACAGCATGTAAGCAAGTTCTCATGATTCTAACATTTCCTCCCTGAGAAAACAATCCATCTCAAGCAAAAAATGTTTATTGTTCCAAAGAAATCATGAAGTAAATTAAACCTTCAATAAGGATTATTTAATAATTATTATAAGGTATGATCATAGCCTTGCAATGATTCTATTACAAGAGAGAAAGATCGGATAAGCTATTTAAGCCATTAAATAAATGTAGGAAATGGAAGTACCAGGAGAAAAGAGATGTTGTCCACCACAAAGTTCATTTGCTCGGTTTTTAAATCACAAACATCAAAATCTCTTCTACCACTGAGTCACCGTGCCCTCCCCCATATCCGACTATACTTCACTGGGTCTACAAGTTTCAAGAGGTTACCGTACAATGTTTATTCTTTTTAAAATCATATACCAAGTAAGGGTCTGCACATCCTGAAAATTGTTGGAGGGTGAATTCTGCACTAACAGTGACTGCGTTTAAGCATTATTGAAGTAACATTATTCTAGTTGCAATAAAACGACACGTAATTTTACAATATTGTCATTTATATTCTCAGCAAAAGAGTACACTAACTTCTTTTTATAAAAAAAAAAAAAGAAAGAGTACAGGGGTACTGTAACATCGACTTTTCTACAGTATATCACATATTTCTCTCCTACTGCAACCATAATTCTCTTAAAAAGGTGTTGACATGTTTGTTGGGTTATAGAGTTTTAAATGGGGTCTGCATCCAATGAATCCCTCGCGTAGGTACGCCCCTAATTCAATCCATTCTGCATATAAGATTATAAGTTGTTTTCATTTAAAAGTAACTGTATAAACAAGAATGTTAAAGTCTTCATATCATAAACTAAACACAAGGTATCAACCTCAGTGATTCCCGTTCAATCGACAATAGTTCATCATTTACTTACGTTGGTAATGTTTCTAAAAATCTAAAATAAAGTATGAAATATTTTCAGTTTCCTACCATATTCTTCAAAAACAATTATTTTTTTCTTTTAATGCACTGCTTCTTAAACACTAGTGTCTTCATATAGCATACAAACAACTAAGATTATTTTTTTTTCTAATATCAGTTTATTTCTTTAAAATACATTACTCTCACTGACAATTCAGTTGCCAGTAATTCAGTATTTTAGCTCTAACTATTATTTACATGTGTTAGGTAGTCTTATAATACAGTTCTCTTGCAGTTACAATATAAAAAAATGCTACCTAACACAGCAACTGCAATAGTGATTAATGTTCCATAACAGTTCATATACACAGCAACTGCATTAAAGTTGTCCCTATTGTGATTCAAAACCCATATTACTGTTATATTGTTCTTTATAACCTTGTTGTTATATAAAACATAAATTAAAAATAATCCAAACAGTAGTCAATAACCTAATACAAAATAAATCTCAACACCGCTTTAAACATAATTTACTAATTTACTTATCAATCAAAAGTCCCAGGTACAGTTAAAATAAATCTTGTTGTAAGCAATAGTAATTCAATTCGTTGTGCAAACATTCGTTTTCGTCAAGCTGTCTTACACACGGGCTACTTCTCATCTGCGTCAAAGAAAATCCACACTTCTCAATAGATATACTTTCTCGTTACAAGCATTAGTAATGGTTCAAATTCCACTTTTAATAACAGCCCTCCGAAATCGCTCGTGAAAACCAGCAAAACAGTAACTAAAATTCCAAACAGTAACTTCCGTATTTCAATCCAATACAATTGCATTGGGTAAAAGAGCAAAACCACAGTTCGTCTTAAATGACCAAATTTAACTCAGTAAGTGCAAACTGCACAATATAATCTCTTTAAGGTTTAGGAAAATCTAATTTCTTGAGAACAACACTTCTAATATGTTATAACTGTATGCCATGTATTCGCTCACAACTATATATTTATATATATACTCTATATGCAGACAACTAAAACATTAAAATACTATTTTCTTATGCATTTTGTAACAATTACAATAAAGTTTAAAATTCTTGAAATTCAGAATAATTTTTATTAAGGTTTAATATTGGCAGATATCTATTTCAACTGTAAAAAGGACATGTTAGCTATTATTTCGTTTCTGGCGGTCGTAACACCATTACAAGAATATTTTCTTGTTTTTTCTAAGTTACAAACAAGATCTATAAATAAAATACCCTTTTAGTTCAAACAAACATTCATCATACTTCAAGTAAAATACAAAATCGTATCAGACTGTCTGTGAATATAATATGCAATCCTCAAAGCATTTTTAACTTGTCGGTTGCATAATCTTCTAGGTGCCAAACTTAAATATTCATGCTCATTATTATTATATACGCAAAATGTATCTGTCTCTCCAACACGCTAATTCCCATCGTTCACAGTCCTGCTAATAGTTATCGCCAATGGTGTTGGTTACCTTGTACTTAATGTTATAAGTTCTAAAGTAAAGCAATTTTAACCAAACTATACGTTCAAAGTGCTATCTCTTATTTAAAGCAATTGTTTCCATCTGCATATAAAACTAATCTGCGCTGTCAAATAATTGTCCGTCTCTTGTATTGCCTTAAGAGTCGTTACCTACACTGTTTAAATAATGTCAAAATCGTCCTTAATGTACATCATATATCTTCTTTACTAGTATGTATGAAGTTATATAAACACATAATTTTGTATAAAGAGTTTCAAAAGTATAATTCTCCAATAACTGCTACAGTTTCTTTCCTCGTTCATAAACATTAAATAGCGCTGATCATAAAAAAAGTCACTTCTAAAACAAAATGCTTTCCCTCAATCAAAGTGTATTTTCTAGTTTAAACATTGTGTGTGAAGTTCTCCCGTTTCCACCTACATTCTCGTTCCACCAACTTATACATGCGTACTTTTATCCATCCAAATATAATACATAGAAAAAGCTATGGTGGGTACGCAATACAGTGTTTACCTCTGGTGCATGGGGTCCTTAATTCAATCCCAGCTTGTTTCAAGTTAGCTTTTTGGTGCACAAACACTATGTGCGTGGGTTTTGTCGTGGTTCTCCTGCTTCTTCCCACTTTCTTCATTCCACCATATTCATTAATTTCTTATCATCACCGTCTCCTTTAGTCTAGCCAGTATATTCGTTGAATGTAACACTTATAATAACTTTTATGTCGATATTTCAGTATTCAATATTCATATCACACATTATCCAATATTTTCGATATTTCATACAACTAAGATCCAACGGTGTCAATAAATCCATATTTTAAAACCAATCTATAACTCCTTTTCACTAAAAAAAAACTCCGCAACAAACAATTCAGAAAAATAAGGTTTGTTCTCCAGTGTTTCTATTAAAATGTTTTATTTCCTTCACCACCTAAAAACAATAAAAGAATTAAAAATTAATTATTTGCTGTATTACGATTTCCAATTACAAAATATAAGTATAAAGTTTCCCTTTTAACTTCACTACTACATTTCATCCTGGGTAATATGTTCAAACAATCTCGGGTCTCTTTTTATTGCCTTAGCTTTCAACATGAAAAACCCTTAAGTTCAATCTGCGGTAACGTTAAACGTTCTGTCGCCATATAACCTCATTGTTACACTAGCGTTTATGAAACAAAACACAACAGTTTACAACAATAATAATAATAATTCTTACCATATACTTTCTAAATACCAGTTATACGTCTTACACAATTCATAGCTACATATAAGTAACAACATCTGCTAAGCAAAATGTTTGTCGTACGGCTTTTCACGTGGAAAAGCTCTGGTTCGATTCCCGGGGGCGCATTCTGCTAACTTTCTATACAATATAATTTATATATACCTGTTATGTCATACACAATTCGTAGCTATATATAAGTAACAAGTTCACACTGCAAACATAAAAATTAGCATACGGTTCTCCACGTGGGATAGCCCTGGTTCGATTCCCGGGGCGCATTCTGCTAACTTTCTATACAATATAATTTATATATACCTGTTATGTCATACACAATTCATAGCTATGTATAAGTAACAAGTTCGCACTGCAAGCATAAAAATTAGCGTACGGTTCTTCACGTGGGAGAATACTCATTCGATTCCCGGGAGCGGATTCTGCTAACTTTCTGTACAATATAATTTATATATACCTGTTATGTCATACACAATTCATAGTTATGTATAAGTAACAAGTTCGTACTGCAAGCAAAATATTTAGCGTACGGTTCTCCAAGTGGGAGAATACTGATTCGAGTCCCAGTGCAATCATTAATGTTAATTCCCTACATATTACATTATACTATATCTTAGTCACGTTATAATTCCATAAAAGTACACCAAGTCATATCATTCTCAATGCCGGAAAATACGCAATCAATTCCCGATTAAAACCAAAGAGTTCCGTCCCCTTATACTTCCAACAATTACAATATGTCCCTTTTCCATATAAAAAGTAAACAAGTATAATACAAGAAATCTTTCCAGAAGTTTCGAGTGTGTTCTTTCCCCTATTCCAACAATAATAAGCTTAGAAAAAAAGATCTGGAAGCTTCTAGTGCTTTCTTTCACTCATTCCAACGATCAAAATTTCTAGCATATTCTCCAGCAGCAGCTGCCGCGTTACATGTGCTGCATATTAATGAATTACCTTGTTCTACGTGTGTGATCTGCATATTTTATTTCCGAAAGGTCTTTTCTGTATTCTGCTTGTCCAATTAACATTTCTTTTAACCGGAAACCAATTTATTATGTGTCATGTTACCTCCGGCCGCACCTGCATACATTATGTGTCATTAGTATGCGGGAAAAAAGGGTGTATCCATTTTTTCAAACGTGCATTAGGAACTGCTAAAATGTCAAAATTATCGACACTCATGAATATTTATGATTGTCGAAAAGATGCCACGACTCTACTAATGAGTCATGCCGTGATGCAGCGGATCATGCAGTGATGGAATGAATCATGTAGTGATGGAGAGAATCATACAGTGATGGAATGGATCATGCAGTGATGGAATGGATCATGCAGTGATGGAATGAATCATGCAATGGTGGAACTGATCACGCAATGATGGAAGTAAGGATGTTAAAAAATAGAGGATTTGCCCAATATGTATCCTGTTAACTCATTGAAGCCAAAAACCAATCGAGCATCGGCACGTCTGATTGGCTACTCCCGTTTCTGCCATCATCTGATTGGCTACTTTTGTTTCCGCCATGAATGTTGGCTCAAAACATTGCGATCTTATTGGGCGGAGTGCGCAGAATGGGGGTGGCGAAACTGTGACGTATGGCTTCAAGATTTTGTTGTAAAGGCAGATCCTATATTTTATAACATCCTTGGATGGAAGGGATCATGGGTCACCGGCTCACTTGAATCACCTGGGTCGAGCTTCACAGACCCGAACAAACCAAGTGAATCAAACAACTGGATATTTGAGCTCGAGTAGTGAACATTATTAATCAACAAGAGTAATGCTGCAGAGCTGATATTTCTGTTGCTTTCTGGTTGCTGAGTCTGGTGGGTCATATGAGTCTAACTGCCTCTGGGTCTTCTGAGTCACAGATCACGAAATCGATGACTCGTTTCATCTATATCCACCTACAGACCATACCGTTCAACGTATTTGGACCCAAATTTTCAACTTAAGGTATACATGAGATTATCCAGAGGAGATTCTCGATTTTTTTTCTTATTGCCAAGATAATTTATTGAACATACAAAATAAAAAATGTAATTTCCTTGAAAATTGCTCTATTTTGTTTATTTTTCATAAGTCAATATTTCATTAACAACCCTACAAGTTACAAAAAAATCCAAAAGAGATAGTTTGCTGCTTCAGGGATTTTTTTTTTCAACTACTCAGGCAACGAACCTACAATAGGGTATAAATCATTTTGCATTACAAGTCACCAAAGGGGAAGTTTGTCCTTGGGTAGCAGTTTTCTTCGATACGAAGTTCTCCGAGAATGCCAAATTTTGCTCGTACTTCATAAACAAATGTTTCCGTAAAAACTACAGCATGATATGATTGAACTTAAGTGAGACCGTGAAAGTTTCGTGCAGCCGCTGGTACCTTTTATTATTTTTTCTCATATACTCGTTTTAGGAAACAACAAAAGTTGTAAAAAAAATCTATGATTACGTCATATGCACCGTTACTGTTGTCCAAATCTATATTCGACTGTGAATTGAAGGGTACGAAACGGCAGTAAATGTTCGATATTTTATCCCGTTCATATAGAAGTGAAATCAAATGCAAGACGTGAATTCATGTTTCTAGTCTCGTCTCGGAGTTGAAAATTTATTTTTTGACTCACTTTCGAGACGAGAAATTTCTCATCCTATGGACAACACTATATGTAATTTATTGTGTTAATAATACTCTATTCTCTTGTAGTGGAGTATTTGACTATTAGCCTATTAATATTTTAATATGCCGCATGAAGCTTCCATTGATAGAATCAGCATGAACATGTCTGTAGATTTACAGTGAATTACTGTATCAGTAAACAAATACGCTTGCTTGAGATAACTAACTAACTCTATGGCCTATGGAACATGAAGGTTCCATGCCGCGTTCACAAAAGCTCTCCATTGACTTCTATCCTTAGCCAATTGGATCCAGTAACTACTTTGTATTCCTATTTCTGCGAGATCCATCTTAATATAATCCTCAAATCTGCGTCTAGGGCTTCCTAATGGACGTTTCTGCTCGGACTGGACTTCCAGTCAAAACTTTGAAAGCGTTCCTAATTTCTTCCATCCTAGCTACATGACCTGCCCACCTAAGCCTCCTAGACTTGATGACTCTAAAATCTTTGGTAAACTGTATAAATTATGCAGCTCCTCGTTATGAACCTTCTGCCATTTCCGATTCCTGTTCCTCTTGGGTCCGTATATTCATCTCTCAACAAGGTTTTATTCGCTTGCTTGAGATATGTGTGTATATTTCTGTTTCTTGTATGGGATTAGTAATTAAATACCAAAAATATTGACATAGGATAAGATAATAATTTATCATTCCATCCTAAAACAGAAAAACAGTTAAATGAACCATTTCGATAATACATGTAGAAGATTATATATGTACGGTATAATAAAAAAAGGTTTCCTGTTGGTCAGCATCTGTATTACAATTTCCCGTTATAAGCCGTCCTTCACAAAACAGTAGAAGCGGAAGATTAGTGGGAGTGAAAAGGAAATTTCATGATGTAAATAATAATAATAACCCACGTGTTCATTTAACAGTTCAATGAAGAAGTTTCCTGTTTCACACATGTCTTTCAGTTACTGCCATGTTATTACCACAAACCTTCATCCACAACTAAATAACAGAACGCTACAGAAAGAGAAAACAGCTGAAAAATAAACAAATATAATTGAAATGCAGGAGCAATTTGTTATTCCTGTTCTGATCCATAATGTGTTGAATGCTTCTATTTTATTCATACTAGTTGCAGTGTTCGTAAGTTTCCTTAAGAAAATTCCCCTCAACTGCCACGGAATTTTCCCCTTTTCTTATAAAATTTTCCCTAGTTTGTTGAGTATCCAACTCCTGTTACAGAAATTATCTGATAAGATTAATTTAGCTATATTAAAGGAAGTGTCAACCATATTTGTTTTGTTCATTCGTTTTGTTACTCTATTTCTTTTAGTTTTAAAGAAGGTAAACTGATTGAAAATTTACTTTTCTGATTGAGGTACCTCTATGGTAAATTGGTTACATTGACGTATGTGATATTTTGTATTACTGCTATTTACATTGAAAAAATAGGTACATATCGTCGCATGAGAACTAGAGAAACGTAACTTCATTTTCCTAGGTTTACAGGCGAGAGAACAAAAAACATTATTTTCTTAGAAAGATGTGTTGTTAATAAGATGATAATTGAGCCACATTATAACAGATGATCGACAAGGTGAACAGATGGTGTTACGTTCCATTTACACCAAGTGGGTCTTTCAAAATTATATCCAAACATGAAGAAAACGAAAACTGTATTTTTGGAGGTACGTTCCTCTGATTCTCATGCGACGATATGATACTGTTGCATATAGTATAGAGTCATACGTGGAAGACAAATCACCTGATAAGATTATGTCCAAAAAGAAAATGTGATGTAGAAGAAAAGATTCTTTTTTAATCGCCGCTTTATGCATCCTCTTGCATTGCTTTATATGTAACATATGATTAAACATGTCTTGAGGGTGCAAACTGTGGCATCTTTTAAATGGTGAGTACCTTAGCATGCTGGAAATAAACTACTGGAAACCGGAATGGAATTTTGTTGTGAAATTAGTTGATATTAGACCGAAATAAGTTTGTTATATGTGCATTTGAAAAAATATATGAAATGAAATTTTTGAGTTTTACGTCCCACGATTATGCCCGTTAGGCTAAAGGAGACGGTGATGATGAGTAATGAATGAAATGGTGGAATGAAGAAAGTGGGAGGAAACGGGAGAACCCCGAGAAAACCCACGCACACGGTGTTTGTCCACCACAAAGTTCACTTGGTGGGAGCAGGGTTTGAACCCGAGACCCCATGCACCAGAGGTGAACGCTCTACCACTAATATGTGCATTTGAGTAGCAATGTCATATGATTTTCTAGCAACTCACTCAATCACTTTTCCATTTCTAGGCATGTTTATATAAAAACATCACATACATATTCACAAAAACACATGTGAATAATACTGATAATAACAGAATTGTGTTCTAGTTTTTTTTTTTTTTTCGGGAAGGAAAAGTAGAATAACAGCCAAAATTTATAATGAAATTTGAAGAAATACTTATTTTTCTTCTACATGGTAGCGTGTATTGTATCTACCAATTACAATTGGCAATCCTGACCAAATTTGCGTACGAATGTTTGATAAGTTAATAAACAAAACTTTCGGTATTGATCTCAGGAAAATTCACGACGTATACATGAAAAGCTCCAAGCGAATCCAAAAGTTGTGCTATGGTGTGCAGTTGGCATGTGTGAGATTATTGGATTCTACTTCTTTTCTAAGGTGAAGCAGGACGTGGAGTAACTATGAATGCGAACCGCTACTGCAAAATATTGCAGAATTTTCTCATTCCGGAATTGCAGGCAGGAGGGTTGCAAAATACAATTTGGTTTCAGCATGATGGTGCAACAGCATATATAGGACGCCAAAGTATGGCTGTACTCCGACAAACATTTCTAAACCGTGTGACGTGACCATCCCATTCCCTAAATTTAATAGCTCCGAATTCTTCTGGGGTTCAATTGATGAACTTAAGACTGCCATTTGAAATAAGCGCCACTCCGCAAGAACTGTTAAGTCGTGTTGTGGAAGCCTTCCCGAGTTCCTTTCAACAGTGCATTCAGGCAAACAGGAGACTAGGACTGATTTTCAAGGTATAGTGAGTTCTGTCGATATGTGTTACATACTTTACTAATTGCCAGTTTATGTACTTGTATTTCATAACTATTTACATTACTACTTGCATTCATCATCTTTCTGTTATCATTTGAACTTGATAGACACAATAGGCTACATCTTGCAGAATCTGTTAGAATTACTAAACAGCTTATTATAGTCATTTATTTTAAAATATGGGTTCCAATCTGCATAAAAGCACGGAAATACATTTCTCTTTTAAAAAAAAATCCTGCATAAAATCTGCCTCGAAAGTTTAGGCATAACTGGAATCCCTAATCTGCCTAACAATAAAGTCATTGAAAATATTTTCCACAGTATGGATGATATTTAGGCAGAACGGACATGAATCATTCTAGAGGTCTCATATGTAAGTATTACACAGTTGATGTCTGTATTAATGTAGAACTGGGACACTACCGCCCACAAACCCATGTTTCCTCTATTCTCGTGAGTCTTGCCTGATATCGGAAAATGTCTTTGGAACTATCGAACTATCACAGAATACTGAAATAGCTATCTAACAAGTCGTTTTCTCGCCCTCACCCTTCCCGCCCCTTCAAAAAAAATCATATTCTTTATCGAATTCTTATCACGTTCTCTTGATAACAAAAATGAACACGTGTTTTTAATACTGAAAGATTTCAGGGGAAAAAAAATAAAAACAATGCAGCGGAGTGAAAAACGAATTTATATTATGAAAACATCTTTTCTTTTTTCTTAAGAGGGTGACACAGAAGAATCTTTTTGTTCTTCTTCTTCTTCAACCTTATGATCATAGTGGGATAGGGTTCTTCGAACTCTTGACATCACTTCATTCTTAACACGCCTCTACAAGTAACAAGTGTTTTAATAAAACATACAATGCATCGTGTTTTCGTAAAGATCTTCAAATTTTAAATAAAGATGAGGGTTCCATGTTGGTTTTCTTCTTCTTTTTTTTTCTTTCTGAAAGGAAACTTCTTCTTCTTCTTTCTGGAGAGGTTTTAAATATTTTAAAAAAACTGCTTCAACTGGTTCTTCTTGCTTCAACAAGCAAACTACATAAACCCAGTTGATCGGATCCATGTTTTGATTACGCAAAGCACGATGTAATTGATTCATTGATGGTAATTTCAATTACTCTAACCTTTAATATCAGTTGATTGCTGGTTGAATAATTCCCTTAAGTAATCATTGAAATAATGATAATAATAATTATATATATATATATATATATATATATATATATATATATTATTAACTACGGAGTTAGGCTAATATTCAAATTGATTGAAGAATTCATTCAACGTTAGGTTACTTATGAGTCAGTTAATTGATATCTATTTTCTACTTTGACAGCAAAGTGATACTTGAATTAACTAAGATATCTTTATTTTTCAGTAATTAAGTAATTAATACTTTACAACGCTGGCGTGGCTATTCTAGCATGCGTAAAAATATCCCGCGTGCGTATAAACCGGCGTAACTTGGTACATTTTGACTGCCAACATGTAATGTTACCAGTTTTTCATAATAAGGTACCGATAATACATATACCACAACGATATGGGATCTCCGCATATGCTAGAATACCCACACTAACGTTGTACACTATTACCATTAAGCATAAACTAACATACATATATTTTTGTTGCATTGATACCAACACCTCGTTTACCCTAATTTGGGTGTGCTGATTTCAAATATGAACTTCATTTTTGTGTAGAAGCTTCGCAATTCAATGTTTTGTGTTTTTTTACTATAATGTCAATTTATCAAATTTATACTTTTTACAATTGGAGCTTGTCGTATTGGGGAGCAATGTAGTTTAAGAAATATTATAATATAGTCTCTAAATAGGGCTGAAACAAACACATTGGCAAGAAAATTAATCTATATGTTCAGAAAAGAATGTAAATGCATTATAATATCCAAAATATATATAGGAAATATGCCAAATAAACGCATTTGTTTCCGAGCATTACATGTGCACCCACTATGAATATTAATATAAGTATTTACTCAGAAATTAATATAAATATCTGAATACAAACCACGTCTATTACAAGATATATATATATATATATATATAAGCCTTCCAAAATTAAAGAATATACCAGTATATTAAAAATGGGAGCTATGGACATTTCAGTGGTATTACGCACAAATCCAATATAGCAGTGTACAAATATAAATCTAATGCATTTACGTGAGAATGAAATATTCAACTACATAAGCACCACATGTATTAGAAAAATGATGATATTGATCATTTCAAGTTCATGAATATGCATTACAGTTTGAATATTCTAATACGAGAATATTTGTCTGTGGTAATTACACACACTCTTACATCTACCTATGTAATATAGAAATATATGTAAGGCCTTTTCCTGATAATAACGTATTTATCTAGACACAGACCACATTAATACAAAAAACTCATATGAAGTCATGGAAAGTTCAAACACTTTCTATTTAGCCAAAAACTTGAGCTTGAAGCTCTTGCGCGTGTGGGGAACCACGGGGTACTCTCGTTTGATACTCCAGCAGTACTCTGCTAATATATTTTTTGTCCCATCGCCCTTGATAATGTTCTTCCATCGTCTTCAGATCTTGATGGAAACGCTCTCCCTGTTCATCGTTACAACCTCCAAGGTTCCCAGGAAATCGATCCAGGTGACTGTGTAGAAAATTAATCTTCACACTCATGTTGCACTCAAGATCGCGAAAGGCCGATAACATTCTGTTAACCAGCACTTCGTAGTTATCTGACTTTCTCTTGCTTAGAAAGTTTTTTTTATAACTTCCACGAAAGAAGGCCATGCTGCATCCTCCTTGTAGTTCATCTTCTTGGTAAATTTCTCATCACCCAAGAGAACACGAACTTGAGATCCATCGAACACACCTCCTTTGAACTTCTTGTAAGCCAAAGCAGGAAATTTAGAAATTAGATACTGAAAGCAGTCACCACCAGTATTTTGTGCCTTCATTAACTGCTTCATCAAGCCAAGCTTGATGTGAAGTGGAAGGAAATGATCATATCTGACAATGAGTTCATTCACACTGTTTGGCATTTCTACTTTTGGAGTGTCACGGATAGGCCATACCTTTTGAGTCCAGTGCAGTTCTCGAGCTCGGCTGTCCTACATATATACTTCGTGAAATCTTTTTGTTGTCCAAGCAGAAAGTTGACCATTTTCAGATCAATACAAATGATCCAATTATGCTCCTCGTACTTGAGTAATTCAATCGCAAGTTGAATATTATTATGCTCTTCTCGCAAATACACCGAATGACCAATTGAAACCGATCTTGTAAGCATTACCGTTGTGCAAAAGAACACGCTTAAGACTGCGCTTCGAACTGTCGATAAATAACCTCCAATTTGTTGAACTATAAGAGGAAATGAATAATTCAGTTAGAAGATCTGGGATATCATGGCAGTAAACAAAGTTGTTTCTTTCTGAAAAATAGTCTAGAAAACTCTTTTCCCGCTTTCGGAAATATAATACTCGTGCCGAATGATGCAACAGATTTTGTCTCGCAGTCTGGAAGCTATCAGATCAGCAGCTTTCTTGGACAGACGCAACTCAGACTGGATGAACTTCTGAGGTGTAGATGACTGTTTAGTGTCAGATGAGTCTTCGGATTCCATAGCCGTTTCTTCACACACCTTATCACAAGCCGTGCGATCCCCCACTCCCTTTCATTTTCTTCATCTTCGGAAGAGCTGAAACCATTAAAAACTGGAACCGGGAGTTCATCAGAGGGATCTGTCTAGTTGCTGAGAGAATACTCGGATGCAAAATAGAATATCAGTTTTTCTTGCCAATATCCTTCGTATTGACCAGGCAAAAATAACAGTCACTTAGATGGTCCCTCTGCTCTCGCGTAGCCTTTCCCTTTCCTTTTGTCCAATCACGTAACATCTCCTCACAATTATGACACAATATGATGAGCTCATTTTTGGTCTTGGTCGCGAAGCGAAACTAAAAAATATGTTCTGTAGACACGCTTAACAAACGATGTTATATTGCGCCTTTCGCGGGAAAGTGTGTAGCACCCACATACATAACAAAATACGTCAGCTTTATTTACACAATTCTGTCTACTTGAAGAACCCATGATGTAATCTGAAGCGGACAATAAAATAGAAAAAAACATCAATATTGTGACTATGTGCTCTGTTACAAATGCAAAACAAATGCAAATACAAATGGATGATGATGTTCTCTACAAAATATAGAAGTTTCAAATTGCAGGAAAACTATCGCATGCACATAGAAACGGATTTCATATTTCGATTCAGTGGGCAAAAAACATTTAGAAACAGCTGAAAAATCTCATGCAACAGAAAACTTTTTAAAAATTGTTCCCCAGTGTAATAAAAATAAAAACAATCAACGTAAGGTGAAATACAAACCTGAAAATTTGCAAAATAAAGTACAATAATAATATTTTCTCTGCGTTATCCTCCATATTGGAACGAAACGTCACAATATGTAACATTACATTCACTTGATTGCATTAAAAATTATACAAATGCTGAGATGCATCTTATTTTGTGTTAGAGACAACAATCTACAAAGCGCAGCAAAACTTTACACTGAAAATTATCGTACTGTAGCAATAAGTAGAACAACACAAACAGTACAAGGCATCGGTAAAAAAAACTTTTACAAATATCAAAACAAATAAAATGTTGCATGGAAAATTGATTTGTGGCGGAGCTGGCTGTATGCGTTTGCATAGACAGGCACCCACACAAGAAAGTTTAGTAATTAACCAAAATACTCCTAATTGGTCAACAAAGTTTCTGCAAATCACCAATTATAACTCGAGAGGCAAAGTTATAAACTGGAACAGGAACTCAGTTAACAGCCAATCTGAAGATCTTAGTTTTACAAGGTAGTGTTGGCCTCGGCCATGACTTAACTTCTAATAAAGAGGATGGAATTCGTTATACTGACAAAAGTTTAATAACTACCAACTCTTTGGGATATTATTTGAAAACAAAACTCAGAAGTACAGTTCCTTGCAGTAAGCTTGCAGTTTGTTGGCCCTACTGATATTACAAGTCCACTATCCGAGGCTTTAAGTGTAACTAAGTGTCTATAGAAAATGTTTGTAAAACTTACTTGACAGGTTCCAATCTCTAAATACTTTCACAGAGAAAAACTCACAAATGAAACAAAACTTCACTAGACTGGGAGGGCACGAGTCAGTCCCAGTAGAAGGTTTAGGTGCACAGGTGTAACTATTTGATCTACCGGTGTGTTTAAGGCTAGCTAGGCAATAAACCTAGAGTCTATGTAAATACACATCAAATAGGGGAGTGACAGAAGTTCGACCGTCAGCTTCCTAAGCTCGCCAGCAGTTTCTGGGCGCACAGGTCTCGGCTGGAGCTAGCTTGTAGAAGCAGATTGCCAAGTTCGAAGGAGGCAGACTTTGACCGTCAATTTCCTAAGCCGACCAGAAATTATGACAGACCCCTGGCTGTCGTCAAGCTTTCAGAAACAGATTGCCAAGTTAGCCACTGGGTCAAGGTATGGATGGTAACCAAGAGAGTAAGAAGGGCTTCCGGGGAAGCCAACAGAGTGAGAGGTAGAGTGACGGCAAGGGTTGCTAGAGACTACTCGGAAATTCCTGGCCAAACAACGAGGTTTTTAAAGGGGCTCGTTGGGCCATGCAGTCGGCACCAATTTACGGGTCGGGCGCATAGAAACGTGTGCAGACATTGCACTAGGACCGTTAGGTCAAAGATTAGACATGCGTGGTAGTCTGAAAATTTCCTTGGAAGGAACCAAGAAGTAGTTAGCAGCCTGAAAAGGAAGCTGATTGGTTTGCGCACGACACTAAGAGCAAAGTCAACTGAGAAAAGTTCTCCGTGGGCGGAGAAAGTAGCGATTCGATCACGTCATATTGATAGCAGAATTTAACATCAAGATTGGTTTACAACAAGGTAGCTGGGAGGCGCTAAATGAGAAAAAGAGATTCTGTTTGTGTCCATGTATGAATGTATGTGTTCTCCAGGCCCGTGCTGGCCCACCGGGACACCGGGACGTGTCCCGGTGCGCCCTCTGAAATATCACAGTATAAATAAAGGTACACGTTTTTAGTAATAAATTCTTAGAGTTTTATTGGTAAAGAACCCGTGAAAGGTGCAGTGGGCCCTTTACATTAGGCGCCCTTCCGGGACCACATCAAAGATGAACGATTTTATTTACTCTTCTGTATAGCACAGTTCTGTACAATAAATACACACAGTTACTGTTGGCGAAGAACCCGTGAAAGGTACAGTGCGCCCTACGAAACATCACATTATAGATAAGTGGTTTTAGTTATCCTGTATACCAACTTTGTAAATTCAAATACTGACTGGTAGTACAGAACCTGTGAAGAATACAAGGCGCCCTTTACATAAGATGCCCTGCGAAATATCACATTATTTTTTTAAATTTTATTCTTCTGTATTTCAGTTTTGTATTATAAATTCATACAGTTGCTATTGGCAGAGAACAGGTAAAGAGTATAATCACTTACAAAAATATTATAAAGTTATATATCTATAAAACGAAACAATGTGATACATCAAGAATAGTTCGGATAGTCAAACGTACGATGCATTTATGTAATACTACACTGACACTAGTCTCTAATTTACGATTTTTACGGCATCGAAGCTTTCACAGTTTTAATATGCATCCATATATCCAAGCATATTGATTGTTCCTGTGTGTTTTAAAGCAGTGTTCGGATAATCAGTACCTGTTGTATTTCTGAAATATAGCTGTATTAATTTCCATAAAATGTGGTCTTCCTGTCACCACGGCACGGCGCGTCCTCAGATTGTGGATCGAGGAGAAGGCCTCTGGGATATAGAGGTTAGCTGTGAATATAATGAGTAAGCAGTCGCGGACAGACAAGGTGTGATAATCCAGCTTGAGAATTTGGTGTGAGGCTAACAACCTCATCCTGTAAAAAAAAAGGAATGTTCAGATAAGTTCGCAGAATCCTCGTATCAGAACTGATAACTTGGCACGAACTCAGCAAAGTAAAATCGACATGAGATTTGGAACATGGAATATAAGAAGTCTCCAGTAGAAATAGAAATAGAGGTTGTACCTAGTAGGATACCAGGAAGTTAGATGAGAAGGAAATGAAGGAGTCAAGTCGGGAAATTTTATCTTCTTTTACGGGGAACAAATTAAAAATTACCAACTAGAAACAGGGCTTTCCATTCACAAACGAATACGTAGTATCAGCAATTACATAGGTTGAATTTGTTAATGATAGATTTTATTTTACTTCTCTTAAGGGTCGGTGGTGTAATATTATTGTTTTAAATGCACATGCCCCAACAGAAAATAAGGATGGCAATATAAAAAATACAGGTTTTACGAAGGAATAGAACGGGTATTTGATCATCTCCTGCAATACCATATGAAAATTCTGTTAAGCGATTTCAATGCGAAGGTAGGACCAGAGGGTATTTTCAAACCGATTATAGGGAATAAATGTTTGCATAAGAAAGGTTGTGACAACGGCGTTAGACTCATGAACTGTGCAATATCCACAAACCTTATCGTGAAGATTACAAAATTCCAACATCGCGACATTCATAAATATACTTGGACTTCATCAGATGGAAAAACACATATTCAAACTGATCATGTTTTAGTAGACAGAAAAGAACAGTCTAGCACAACTGATGTTCGGTCGTTCAGAGGAGTTGATTGTGATAGTAAGAGAGAGACTATCAGTAGTAATCGCGGGACTTGAGGCCATTTTTACCGCCCCCTGGAGCGAGGCGCCCGCCGCCGCCGCCAAAATTTTGCGCCCCGGGCGCCCGGCACCCATTTTTGGGCTTACGTGGCCCGGGGTCAATGACCTAGGAGGCGCCCGCCGCCGCTAAAATTTTGCGCCCCCGGGCGCCCGGCGCCCATTTTTTGGGTCAATAACCTAGGGGTACATAGGATCACCCCTTTTAGATTTTGGTAGGGGTACCATGGCCCACCCCCCTAAATTTTGGCAGGGGCACCTAGGACCATCCCCCTTAAATTTTGGAAATTGCCAAATCTAAAAATTTGGTGTGGTAGCCTAGGACCATAGTATGTACTTCTATCAGTATTGGGTGTCTATGTCATTCCCTTTCATGGGTAAAAAAATTGCCAAAAATTCAAATTTCGGGGTTTTTTGACCTAATTTATCCCCTTGGATGAGGTGTTATTATCCTATATGGTTATATGGGCGTATACAGGGGTCCATTACCTTTCATAAGATATGGATATATTAATGCACCCCTTGAAAAATTTGGGAAGGGTACCTTGGCCCACCCCTTAAATTTTGGAAATTGACCAATTTAAACATTGGGTATTATAGTACTGCACCCTAATATGTATTATGATAAATTTGGGTGGTCCACCTCGTTCCCTTTTAGGGGTACAAAATTGCCAAAAATATAAACGTAAGCAATACGTTGTACCACGTGTTTGTTCTTTTGACCCAATTTATTTCCTTGGATGAGGTCCTATTACCTTATATGGTTATATGGTTATGTATAGGGGTCTATTCCCAATCATAAGACATAGGTACATTTGTGCACCCCTTTAAAAATTTGGGATGGGTACCTTGGCCCACCCCTTAAATTTTAGAAATTGACCATTTTACATATTTAGTATAATAGTACAGGATCCTAATATGTATTATGATAAATTTGGGTGGTCCACCTCGTTCCCTTTTAGGGGTACAAATTTGCCAAAATATAAACGTAAGCAATACGTTGTACCACGTGTTTGTTCTTTTGGCCCAATTTATTTCCTTGGATGAGGTCCTATTACCTTATATGGTTATATGGTTATGTATAGGGGTCTATTCCCTATCATAAGACATAGGTACATTTGTGCACCCCTTTAAAAATTTGGGATGGGTACCTTGGCCCACCCCTTAAATTTTAGAAATTGACCATTTTACATATTTGGTATAATAGTATAGGACCCTAATATATATATATATATATATATATATATATATATATATATATATATATATATTACTATAAATTTGGGTGGTGCACCTCGTTCCCTTTCATGGGTACGAAATTGCCAAATTTTAATACTTTCACGTGTTTGGTTTTTGACCTAATTTATCCCCTTGGATGAGGTATTATTACCCTATATGGTTATATGAACGTATACAGGGGTCCATTACCTTTCACAAGACATGGGTATATTAATGCACCCCTTGAAAAATTTGGGAGGGGTACCTTGGCCCACCCCTTTAATTTTGGAAATTGACCAATTTAAACATTGGGTATTATAGTACAGGATCCTAATATGTATTATGATAAATTTGGGTGGTCCACCTCGTTCCCTTCTAGGTGTAAAAAATTGCCAAAATATAAACGTAAGCAATACGTTATACCAATGGGTTCATTTCCTATCATAAGACATTGGTATATTAATGCACCCCTTGAAAAATTTGGGATGTGTACCTTGGCCCACCCCTTAAATTTTGGAAATTGACCAATTTAAACACTGGGTATTATAGTACAGGATCCTAATATGTATTATGATAAATTTGGGTGGTCCACCTCGTTCCCTTCTAGGGGTACAAAATTGCCAAAATATAAACGTAAGCAATACGTTATACCACGTGTTTTGTTTTGGCCCAATTTCTCCCCTTTGATGAGGTTTTATTACCTTATATGGTCATGTATATGGGTTCATTTCCTATCATAAGACATGGGTACATTGATGCACCCCTTGAAAAAATTTGGGATGGGTACCTTGGCCCACCCCTTAAATTTTGAAAATTGACCAATTTAAACACTGGGTATTATAGTACAGGATCCTAATATGTATTATAATAAATTTGGGGTGGTCCACCCCGTTCCCTTTTATGGGTAAAGAACTACCAAAAATTAAATTTCGGAGATTATTGACTCCTTTGATAAGGATTTAACATGTTATATGGGTATGTACAGAGGTTTATTACCTTCATATGTTTATGTGCCCTTTTAAATTTGGGAATTATCAAATAACAAAATTCGGTAAACCTTTTCTAGGACCCATTGGTGTTCCTCTTATGGCCAAATATTCAAAATTTAAAGGTTATTGACCGGCTTTATTATTGAATAACTACAGGATTTATTACTTTTTCATAAGACACAGGTGTATTTGTGTACCAATCTTTAATTTTGGGAGGGGTACATTTCTTATTGTCATATCAATAATTGGTAATTGTTCTTAAAATTGGATAGTATCTCATTCATTGGGTAAATCATTGTCAAATATGAGTATGATCACGTGATCAGTTATTGACCTATGATGGGATTAGGAGTCCAGGACATTGTACATTTAAACTTTGTAGGATAATTTGAGAATGCGTCATTGGTTTCGATTATTCCAGCCAAATATAAACGTAAGCAATACGATGTACCACGTGATTGACCTTGATGAGGTAGTGTACAGGGATACATAGCTAACCTTATTGAAACTTATGACTCATAGTCTTAAGGGAATACATGCTACAACACTGGCAAAGTTATTGTTGATGCAATTTGATTGGTTGATCACTATCTTTCGTGCAATCTGATTGGCTGATCACTATCTTTCGTGCAATCTGATTGGTTGCTGATTTTCAAATCTTTGCTGCATTCAGTTTTAAGTTTTGTTTAACATTTAAAAATCTTGGTTTCGTTCAACATTTTGCACTCACTAATAAATATGATCAAAACCGTTTATTTGTTAATCGAATAGTTAAAAACCGGATAAAGTTTGACGGTTAACCGTGAAACGTAATTTTTTTTCACTTTGAAAATTTTTTGTTTGAAAGTTTGTTTGAAAACTCTTGTTTCAAATTTGTGTTTGAATTTTTTGTTTCAGAATTTTGTTTGAAAATTTTTTTGTTTGAAATTTTTTTGTTTCGAATTTTTTCGTTTCAAAATTTTGTTTGAATTTTTTGTTTCCAAATTTTTCGTTTCAAAAATTTTGTTTCAAAGTTTGGTTTGACATTTTTTTTAAAGATTGTGCACTCATTAGTAAAGAACCGGAACTGTTTAGAACAAAAACCTTTGTCAATATTTTTTTTTTCATGATGCAATAGTACACGTCAGAACCTGGGGTTGTACTTAAAATGAAAAAACACAAATCATTGAAATGGATCATTTTATTACACTCCACATACATCCATACCAGATAGTGGTTCTGGATATTGTCGATACAATGTATTTTGAACTTCTTGCACTAGTTTGTCTTTAGCATATAATTTTAATTCCAATTGAAGTTTTTTAAGATCTATTGCAATATCAATTGGTGGAAACTCAATGTCCATTTGATCACAAATAAACTGTTTATCAATACAGGTATGCACCCACGAACGATGTTGACAACCATCACGATATCTAGATACATGTTGTACAATATGCATAACACATTTTTCAAAATAGTACTTTTTCAGGAATATACTTGTTTTGTTGCACACTTCCACTGCATGTTTCACACACTGAAATACGCTGATGAATTTGTTCCATTCCGTTTGTGTTAGATACACCATATTGCGACGGACATGGAATGTACTCTTTTTACGTAACAGCACCATCTTCTCTTCGAGGACTGTACGCAGCACCACTTCATGATTTGAGCCTAATGATTTGACTATGGTCACATTTAGCTCATCATGAAAATAATCGTTCATTTGGTCGATTCGTGAACATAATATTTGCCATTCTTCAAAGGTCAGTTGTACACCAAATTGTTCTGCTTTGCCTAATCGAATCACTGGTTCAAATGTTCTAGCACTGATACCAATCATCACATGTTTTGTTTGAAATATATTTATTGGATAATAGCTTGCGAAGATGAACTCTTTATCGTTAGAAGTACACATCTTTCCTCCTGAAAAGCACTTGCTCAAATGATTTCGTGGGATGACAGTGTATTGGTTGATTTATAGTTATTGCTGACGTCATTGGTAAGGAATGTGCTGACATTTGAATTCATGGTTTCATCACAGTTGCTGACGTCATGCTGACCAACCAAATTCATACAACTATGTCTGACGTGCTGACGTTTGAATTCATGATTTCATCACAATTGGTGACGAATCTGGCTGTGTACTAAATTCAAATTGATGACTTCGACCCAAGAATCCTTTGTAACATAAAGATACAGATCCAGTATTTAAGAAACGCAGCAGTTCTTCTTGTTTTGATGCTTCCATGGGTAAATATCTTGCTGGTAAAATTATATTCTTATCATTTTCAAGCTTCACTACGATTCTTAATCCAAACTTTGTAGGGATCATTTGGATAGCTAAGATTCTATAAGGTACATTCTGTTGTAAATCAGTAATCTTGGTAAATGATTTCATCACATCACGCGTGTTTAGAAACTGCAGACAAGTAGCCATGATGATGTTATCATGAATACTAATTCGAACGATACTTATATATGATGCAAAACTGATGACGTTGCATTATCATGTTCTGACGTGTACTATTGCACCATAATGTTGCCAGAGGTTTTAGTTTCTAAACAGTTCCGGTTCTTTACTAATGAGTGCACAAACTTTTAAAAAAATGTCAAACAAAAATTTTCAAACAAAAAAATTTGAAACAAAATTTTCCAAACAAAACTGTTCAAACAAAAATCTTGAAACAGAAAAAAATTTTTGGAAACGAAAAATTTCAAACGAAAAAATTTAAACAAAATATTTTCAACAAAATTCTGAAACAAAAAAATTCAAACAAAATTTTGAAACAAAATTTTCAAACAAAAATTTTCGAAACAAACATTTTTAAACTAAAAATATCAAACGAAAAAATGTCAAACCAAAGTTTCAAACTTTTTAAATGTTAAAACAAAACTGAATGCAGCAAAGATTTGAAACTCATCAACCAATCAGATTGCACGAAAGATAGTGATCAGCCAATCAGATTGCACGAAAGATAGTGATCAACCAATCAAATTGCATCAACAATAACTTTGCCAGTGTTGTAGCATGTATTCCCTTAAGACTATGAGTCATAAGTTTCAATAAGGTTAGCTATGTATCCCTGTACACTACCTCATCAAGGTCAATCACGTGGTACATCGTATTGCTTACGTTTATATTTGGCTGGAATAATCGAAACCAATGACGCATTCTCAAATTATCCTACAAAGTTTAAATGTACCAATGTCCTGGACTCCTAATCCCATCATAGGTCAATAACTGATCACGTGATCATACTCATATTTGACAATGATTTACCCAATGAATGAGATACTATCCAATTTTAAGAACAATTACCAATTATTGATATGACAATAAGAAATGTACCCCTCCCAAAATTAAAGATTGGTACACAAATACACCTGTGTCTTATGAAAAAGTAATAAATCCTGTAGTTATTCAATAATAAAGCCGGTCAATAACCTTTAAATTTTGAATATTTGGCCATAAGAGGAACACCAATGGGTCCTAGAAAAGGTTTACCGAATTTTGTTATTTGATAATTCCCAAATTTAAAAGGGCACATAAACATATGAAGGTAATAAACCTCTGTACATACCCATATAACATGTTAAATCCTTATCAAAGGAGTCAATAACCTCCGAAATTTAATTTTTGGTAGTTCTTTACCCATAAAAGGGAACGGGGTGGACCACCCCAAATTTATTATAATACATATTAGGATCCTGTACTATAATACCCAGTGTTTAAATTGGTCAATTTTCAAAATTTAAGGGGTGGGCCAAGGTACCCATCCCAAATTTTTTCAAGGGGTGCATCAATGTACCCATGTCTTATGATGGGAAATGAACCCATATACATGACCATATAAGGTAATAAAACCTCATCAAAGGGGAGAAATTGGGCCAAAACAAAACACGTGGTATAACGTATTGCTTACGTTTATATTTTGGCAATTTTGTACCCCTAGAAGGGAACGAGGTGGACCACCCAAATTTATCATAATACATATTAGGATCCTGTACTATAATACCCAGTGTTTAAATTGGTCAATTTCCAAAATTTAAGGGGTGGGCCAAGGTACACATCCCAAATTTTTCAAGGGGTGCATTAATATACCAATGTCTTATGATAGGAAATGAACCCATATACATGACCATATAACCATATAGGGTAATAAAACATCATCAAAGGGGAGAAATTGGGCCAAAACAAAACACGTGGTATAACGTATTGCTTACGTTTATATTTTGGCAATTTTTTACACCTAGAAGGGAACGAGGTGGACCACCCAAATTTATCATAATACATATTAGGATCCTGTACTATAATACCCAATGTTTAAATTGGTCAATTTCCAAAATTAAAGGGGTGGGCCAAGGTACCCATCCCAAATTTTTCAAGGGGTGCATTAATATACCCATGTCTTGTGAAAGGTAATGGACCCCTGTATACGTTCATATAACCATATAGGGTAATAATACCTCATCCAAGGGGATAAATTAGGTCAAAAACCAAACACGTGAAAGTATTAAAATTTGGCAATTTCGTACCCATGAAAGGGAACGAGGTGGACCACCCAAATTTATAGTAATATATATATATATTAGGGTCCTATACTATTATACCAAATATGTAAAATGGTCAATTTCTAAAATTTAAGGGGTGGGCCAAGGTACCCATCCCAAATTTTTAAAGGGGTGCACAAATGTACCTATGTCTTATGATAGGGAATAGACCCCTATACATAACCATATAACCATATAAGGTAATAGGACCTCATCCAAGGAAATAAATTGGGCCAAAAGAACAAACACGTGGTACAACGTATTGCTTACGTTTATATTTTGGCAAATTTGTACCCCTAAAAGGGAACGAGGTGGACCACCCAAATTTATCATAATACATATTAGGATCCTGTACTATTATACTAAATATGTAAAATGGTCAATTTCTAAAATTTAAGGGGTGGGCCAAGGTACCCATCCCAAATTTTTAAAGGGGTGCACAAATGTACCTATGTCTTATGATTGGGAATAGACCCCTATACATAACCATATAACCATATAAGGTAATAGGACCTCATCCAAGGAAATAAATTGGGCCAAAAGAACAAACACGTGGTACAACGTATTGCTTACGTTTATATTTTTGGCCATTTTGTACCCCTAAAAGGGAACGAGGTGGACCACCCAAATTTATCATAATACATATTAGGGTGCAGTACTATAATACCCAATGTTTAAATTGGTCAATTTCCAAAATTTAAGGGGTGGGCCAAGGTACCCTTCCCAAATTTTTCAAGGGGTGCATTAATATATCCATATCTTATGAAAGGTAATGGACCCCTGTATACGCCCATATAACCATATAGGATAATAACACCTCATCCAAGGGGATAAATTAGGCCAAAAAACCCCGAAATTTGAATTTTTGGCAATTTTTTTACCCATGAAAGGGAATGACATAGACACCCAATACTGATAGAAGTACATACTATGGTCCTAGGCTACCACACTAAATTTTTAGATTTGGCAATTTCCAAAATTTAAGGGGGATGGTCCTAGGTGCCCCTGCCAAAATTTAGGGGGGTGGGCCATGGTACCCCTACCAAAATCTAAAAGGGGTGATCCTATGTACCCCTAGGTTATTGACCCAAAAAAATGGGCGCCGGGCGCCCGGGGGCGCAAAATTTTAGCGGCGGCGGGCGCCTCCTAGGTCATTGACCCCGGGCCACGTAACCCCAAAAATGGGCGCCGGGCGCCCGGGGCGCAAAATTTTGGCGGCGGCGGCGGGCGCCTCGCTCCAGGGGGCGGTAAAAATGGCCTCAAGTCCCGCGATTACTACTCTATCGTTGAATAAAGGAAATATTCAATATCTGAAAACGGAGCGGTTTAATTTATTTTAAATATGGAGAGTCAGATGAGAGGATAGCCAGATTGAAGTGTCGAATAGATTCTCGGTTTTAGAAGGTTCGGAGTGCACTAGTGTTCAAGATACTTGGTTGAAATTAGAGATAACATTAAAATTTCAGCAAAAGAAATATTGAAGCACGCAGAAATACGTAGGAACAAATCATGGTTCAACCAGGAATGCACTAAAGTAGCAGAGAAGAGAAAATAGAAGAAACTGCGTTGGCTACAAAATTCGAACGAAATAACTACATAAAATTTCATTGTCATCTGGCAGAAAACTCCTAAAACTTTTAGAACAAAGAAACGCGACTTTTGAAAGTTAAAATTAATTAACTTGAAGATAATAGTGAAAACAAATACATTCGGGGCATACATAAATTAAACACATATCTCCGGATGTAGACAAAATTCTGGTTGACTTAATTTTAGCTGGAGGGGAAAAATTGTAGAGCAAGATACACAAACTCATTCTCATTATTTGGAACAAGGAGGAATTACCACAAGAGTGAAGAGAATCAATCATTGTTGCAGTTAAGAAGGAACACAACAAAACAGATTTAATAATTATCGAGGCATTTCTCTTCTGTCAACATCCAATAAATCCTATTAAACATTGTATTACCAAGATTGACTCCATACGCAGATGAAATTATTGGAGATTATCAGAACGGATTTAGGTAAAATCTATCAACTATCGACCAGATATTTACAATTCGACTAATACTTGAAAAGAAATGAGAGAATACAACATTCTGGCACATCAATTATTGATTTTAGACTCTGGTAGGAGGGAAACATTGTAGAACATGCTTACAGAATTTGCAATACCAAAAAAAGGTAGATTAATTAAGATATGTTTAAATGAATCCCAAAGTAAGGTTCGAGTAGAGAAATTCTTGTTCACGAGCTTTCACGTTGAGAATGACCTGAAACAAGGAGATGCGTTGTCGTCATTATTACTTAACTTTGTTCTGGAGAACACGATAAGGAAAATCAAAGACAGCAGGTCCTAAAGCTGAATTGTATTTGCCACGTTATGGCGTATGCTGATGATGTAAATTTAATAGGTAATGATAGAATAATAGAAAGGAATGTAGAAATCTTAATTAACGCTTGCAGGGATATAGGCTTAAAAGTAAATGCAGAGAAAACTAAATAAATGGAAGTTTGTCGGGATCGTAATACTGCATTTTATGGATGCTTTAAAATACCAAATAATATTTTCTTTCGACAAAGTGGATACTTTCAAATATCTAGGATCATTAATAACAGACCAAAACCATAATCACTAGAAAATTTGATGTCAACTGAAAACAGGGATTTCGTGCTATTATTCAGTTAAAAATCTTTTTTGTCGCTAATTCTGTTGAGGAATTTTATATCTCAAATTATAAAACGATAATCATGCCTGTTGTGGTGTATGGTTGCGAAACATGGTCACTGACTCTGAGGGAATATCGCAGACTGAAAGTATTTGAAAACAAGATTCTTAAACCAATATTCGAACTCCAAACGGAACGGGAATGGGGAAAGGTGGAAACTTCATAAGGAGGAACTGCATCATTTTATACTGTTAGGGTCACCAAGTCTAGGAGGCTCAAATGGTCAGGTTATGTAGCCAGAATGGAAGAAATTAGAAACTTTCGAAGTTGTAACTGGAATTCCAAATAGGAAAATGACCGTTAGGATGACCGAGGCACAGATTGGAGGACAATATTAAAATGGTTCTCACAGAGATTGAAATATAAAGTAGAAACTGGATTCAGTTTTCTAAGGACAGCAATCAATGGAGAGCTTTTGTAAACGCGGCAATGAGCCTCCTGCGTCCATAGGCGTGCTATATTAAGTTGTTGATACATTTAACTTATTTTTATTTGACAGAAATGTTATTGCAGAAACTAAAAAGTTTTTCTGTAGTAAAGGGGATTTCGATTCGAGGTTAGCTATTTACGTTAATACTAAAACAAATTTCGTGGTGATTTTGATATAAAATGGCACCCATACTTTCTTTCAAAGTCTCTCTCTCTCTCTCTCTCGCTATATATATATATATAATTCCCGTTTGTATGGGCGCCCTTTTAGTAGACTTGTCCACCGCCCTCATTAGTATCCCAGCACGGCCCTGGTGTTCTCTGTACTCCATGTATTTGTGTGTGTTGCCCACAAACTGTGGCAAAGTGGTTTACATCGAGATATACAATAATCATACATAGTTTCATTTCAAAATATTAAACATGAAAGATTTTATATATGTTTGTACCAAGGATATCCTTCCTATAATTTATCTTTAAAACATTATGTTAAAACATATATAAACATCTGCAGTTTGAGGTTTGAAGTTTGATATTACTTTTATTCAAAACATTTAAAAGAATCAACAGTATGAAAAATGAAAACTTCTTTTTTTTCATTCTAGCTTGGTTGTCATGACATTGAAAGCTACAAGATTATCAAATCACATCTTCTTTAATAAAATTTGGTGTAGGTTAATTCTTCATATTATTTCAAAAATTTAATTAAAAAACTGAACTATCAAGAAACGAAGCTTATTTCCTGCTGTTCACAAAGTAGCTAAGAGAAACTAAGATATGTTTTAGCTGAATTATCGGAAAACGCAGTTTATTTCCTACTTTTCACAAAGAAAGAAAAACAATAGCTAGGCCTCTATTTTTGTAACAAAAGAGCACACACAGAATATTCTTGATCCTGAGAATTAGGCGTATTCAGAAAATTCAGAGTCCAACATCCCATCTTATCTCGATTTCTAAATTTTTACATTAATCCAATACGTGCATGCTATTCTATAACATTCAAGTAAAAGATTGATAGAACTGTAAAAACATAACAATAAAACAATGTAACAATAAAAGTAAAATAAAATAAAATTCCACACGGGGTTGGTTGGCACACTTGCCGACCAACCCCAAATGCTATATGCCAACTAACCCCAAGCCCATGTTGTGCAACAAAGTAGTAATTACTCAGCAATTATTTGGCATTTACATTTTATTGTTTGAATGTCCATAAAAACAAAGTTCAGATCTACTAATGCTGTATTACTTACCTATGTACTCCAAGTAGTGATGATTCTGTGATGTTGTCACGAACTGAAAATTCAGAGTCCGACTGGCAAAAGTACTCTTTATCTAATAGACGCCATTATCCGCAAGTTACAAATTCCATATGAAGGTGGCACCTGCATCCATAGGTAGCTCTTTTATGACAGCTGCAACAGCTCATTGTTAATTAATGAAGAAAAAAATGAAATGAAATCTTTGAGTTTTACGTCCCACGGTTATGCCGGTTAGGCTAAAGGAGACGGTGATGATGAGTGATGAATGAAAATGGTGGAATGAAGAAAGTGGGAGGAAACGGGAGAACCCCGAGAAAACCCACGCACACGGTGTTTGTCCACCACAAAGTTCACTTGGCGGGGGCTGGGATCGAACCCGGGACCCCAAGCACCAGAGGTGAACGCTCTACCACTGAGCCACCGCGGCCCCCAATTAATGAAGGAGTTATATGCAGTTCGTCAACCAGCCCCGTCTGCCAACCAGTCACGGTCTCCCCTATATCTCAGGTGCCCTAAAAATAATTCCACTGTTCACTTTCCCCAGACCGACTTCAACAAAAAAGGGTTTATCTAAAAGTAATGCCACCTTCGTCATAATTCTGTTTCTATTATAGCTACTGAACCACCTATGAGGTTCAGTTAATATTATAGAGGTAACCTTACTCTACTGATGTAGTCTTTTCTTTTTTAGATTTACTGATTAGAACAATAGATCTGAAGCCAAAAGAAAAAGTCGTCATTGAATTTTTGGCAAAGGAACGTTATACACCTAAAAAAAAAAAAAAAGTCCATAATCGCTTTAAAAATGTTAATGGGGACGCAATCAGCAATGGACATCAACAATGTGCGGCTTTGGGTGAAGAAATTTCAAAACGGAGAAATAGAAATTGCAGATAAACCGAGAGCGACATCAACTCGAGTCACAGATGCAAATCGAGAACGAGCTGATGAATTCATTCGAGGAGCTAGGCGAATTCAGTTCTGTATGTTGCTGATGCATTGAACGTCTCGTATGGCTCTCCTCAAGGAATAATTGCTGAGTTTGGTATCACAAAGTTTGTGCTAAGTACGTTCCCAAGCAACCGACTGCTGATAATCGGAAATTTGTCAAGAGCTCCTGGAATCATTTGAAGATGAAAATTAAGACTTCAAAAATGTGGTAACTGGAGATGAGGCGTTTGTGTATCTGTATGATACAGAGAGTAAAATGCAATCCAAGGAATGGCACAACATTGGTTCTCCACAAATCCCCCTTAAAAATTCATCTTCTAGATCAATCCAGAAGGTTATGGCAACAGTATTTTGCGATACAGAAGGTGTTGTTGATTTTCTGAATGATCGTGCCACAATTGACAGCAAAACCTATATGACCACTCTTAGGAAACTAAAGAAAGCAATAAGAAAGAAGAGACCAATAAAAGACGATCATTCCATCAAGCTTCATCACGATAATGCACGCCTAAACACGTCATTTTTCACGACTCAGCGATTGCAAAAATAGGTTTGTAAGTTGTGTCTCACCCACTCTACAGTTGTGATGTAATCCCCTCCTGACTTTTACCTATTTAGACCTATGAAAGAAAACCTACGTGATTTCGAATTCAATGACTTGGATGAAGTTAAAACAGCTTTAAGATTATGGATACAGAGGAAACCCCTGAATATTTCCAAAATAGGTTTGATGCTTGGATTTAAAGATAACGCAAATGTGTTCAACATCATGGAAACTAAGTCGAACAGTTTTCTGTAAAGGACACTTCAAGCTATGATCTGTAATACCTTTTGCAGTAATATGTTCATTAATAAATTTTTATTCCACAGGAGACATTACTTATTGGTACACCATTTTTACTTTTTGATTCACCGTCTACATGTCTCTATGTTCACGAACAAGTTCGACATAGGTGCATCGATTTTGATCATTTTTTAAAACAATATTATTTCCTTGTGGTACTGTACTATTAAACTTCATAAGAATTTAACGATAGTCTTAGGAGCTAGAACTTGAAACTCCTCAATGGCTAACAGTATTCACCATTGATTTTATGTATATCCACACATAACTTCAACACGTGCACCGATTTTGATAATTGTTTTACTTTGTGAAACAGTATTCTTTCTTTGTAGTCCTACGTAAACTTAATAAGGATCTAACGATAGCTTTCTGAGCTAGACCATGAAATTCCTCAATGGCTGACAATATTCACCATTGAATTTGTGTATGTTCACACATAACTTCTACATAGGTGCAAAGATTTTGATGATTCTGTTTTTGTTTAAAAGAGTATTCTTTCTTTGTGGTCTCATGTAAACTACATAAGGATCTAATTATAAACTTCAGAGCTAGGCCATGTAACTTCTCAATGAGTGACATTGTTTATACCATAATTATTTGTATGACCATACATAACTTAAACATAGATGAACTGATTTTGATTATCCTTTTTTAGTATCAAAGAGTATTTTCTATACTTTTTCGCAGGTTTCAACAATTTTTTATCAGGAACTAATTATAGTCTTTAGAATTTGACCATGCAACTTCTCAACAGATGATAGTGTTAATATCGTGTTGATGTTCACGTATAATTCCGTAACGCGTAGACTGATTAATGTATACAAGACGTGATCAAATAGCACTGTGAATGTAGTTGCAAAGTGCCATCTATCGATATTATATTCATTTCAACTAGTGAGTAAAGTAGCCTAAACCTTTGGTACACTCAGTGTCGAGTTTGAACGAGTTGTGACATGTTAGTTGGCTTCCAGAGGCAGAAGAGTGAGGACGTGTTAAGAGTGTCTGTCGCGTGCCAACATTAAGTTTTGTTTTAAGATCCGCCCCCCAAAAAGTGCGAAAGTACCTCACAAAATGTCAAAATTAGTGTATGGCGATAAAGCGGAGGCATTGAAGACAGTTTACAGGTGGATTCAAAAGTGGCAAGGAGTCGGTTGAAAATGTGCAACAATCGAGATGTCCTTCGACGTCAAAAACAGACGAAAACGTGCAAAACGTCTCACAAACGATTTGTTCAAACAAACGAATTACCATTCAGAGCTTTCCGAATAACTAAATATCTCGTATGAGTCCGTGAAAAGCACTTTAACTGTCGATTAAATGGGCAAATGGGAATTTCCTTCTTCGCCATGAAAACGCACCGTGCCACTCGTTGCTTTTGATCCCCAAGTTTTGAGCCAAAAAAATAGTCCTGTCTGTCCATATTCGCTGTGCTCTTCAGATATAGCACCACGCGACTTCTGGCTGTTTCCAAAAATTAAAACCGTGCTTAAAGGAAAATGTTTTGACACCATTCCTGACATTGAAAAGGCCACAACAGAGCACCTGAACGCTCTTCCAGAAATGCTTTCAGTCATGGATTCAACACTGCGATAAGTGCATTGCTAGCCAAGAAGAGTACTTCGAAAGAGATTAAATCAAATTCCATGTAAGCTTATTACTTTGATTGTCATAAAATTATTCACCGTATTTTTGATCACACATATGTATGTATGTATATATATATATATGTGTGTGTGTATGTATGTATTTGGGATCATGCATGTTCGTAGGCTGAAGCACTTTGTAGGAAGTTAGTTCCCTACCTTTAGCTCATGGAAATTATTGAAAAGTGAAATGAACTTAAAAGAGAAATAAGCACTGAAAAACCAGAAAAATAAAATAAAAAATACTATTAACTGACTTCAACAAAAGCGTTAAAAAGTAGAAAATATGAAAAACGCTAGAAAGCAGAAAATGACAATAAAGCGCTTAAAAGCAGAAAATAAGTCATTTCTATTATCTATAATCTGTGCTAATCCAAACAAATTAATATCTAATATAAAATTCGTTTTGATGATAATATTATGGGGTATTAACTCTTTTCTTTGGCTCTTTTTTTAATAGATAATAGTAATGAATTTGAATTTTCCACTTTTGAGCGGTTTATTATTATCTGTCTACTTTTTGGTGCTTTCATTATTGCCTACTTTTTATCGAAGCCGGTTAATATCGTTTTGTTTTTTAAATAAGGTCTTTAATAGAAATATTTGCACCAAAGAATTTTTGTGGTCCACCAGGAATTGTGGAGGTCAGTTCGAGGAGGCAGGCAAGTAGCGATGATGACTAGGCTGCTGAACATGTAGAGACAGACATTTACAATCAATTCGTGGACACAAATCTATACACTACACATATGGACCGATGTTACTTTAGAATTACCTACAACTCTTTCAGTATTCCTTGATTCAGTACATTGTGACGGCCCAGCGGTATGCGTTTGCGTAGACCGGCACCCATACAAGAGAGTTTAGTAATTAACCAAAATACTTCTGAATTGGTCAACAAAGTTTCTGCAAATCACTAATTATAACTCGAGTGGCAAAGTTATAAACTGAACAGGAACTCAGCTAATAGCCAATCTGAAGATCTTAGTTTATAAGGTACGCTGGCCCCGGCCAAGACTAAACTTCTAAGAAAAGGATGGTGTTTGTTATCCTGACAAAAGCTTGACAGCTAACAACCCTTTAGGATATCACTGAAAAAAGATCAAGAATCTGTTCTTTGCAGTACACTTGAGGTTTATTGATCCTATTGATATTATAAATCCACGAACCGGGGCTTTAGTGTGCATAAGTATCTACAGAAAATATACGTGACGAGCTTCAATCTATAACTACTCACACAGAAGAAACTCACTACCAAAACAAAACAAAACTTCACTAAATGGGAGGGCACGAGTCAGTCCTAGTATAAGGCTTAGGTGTATAGATGTAACTATTTGATCTACCGGTGAGATATGGGCTAGTTGGGCAATGAACCTACAGTCTATTCAAACCCGGGTCAAAGAGGGAAGCAACAGTACTTCGACCGTCAGCTTCCTAAGTTTGGCCAGCAGTTTCTGGCACTTACTTTCGTGCTGAAGCCAAAGTTGAAGAAGCAGATTGTCAAGTTCGAAGGAGGCAGACTTTGACCGTCAGTTTCCTAAGCCGATCAGCAATTATGGGCAGACAACTGGCTGTCATCAAGCTTTCAGAAACAGATTGCCAAGTTAACCAAGAGGATAAGGTATGGATCGCTTCGGGAGAAGCCGGCAGAGTGAGGCAGAGAGAGACGGCAGGGAGTACTAGGAATCACTCGGAATTTCTGGGCAAGGTCGTACCTAAGACATTGCGGACTCCGTCTAGATAGTACGATATTGAAGGGCCTCAGAAATAAGGACCACGTCAGAGGAACGAGCCAAAATCATGGGATTTTAAAGGGCTCGAGAGGTTATGCAGTCGGCATCAATTTAAGGGTCGTATGGATAAGTGTAACGCGTGCAGACGTTGCACTAGGAGTCAAAGGTTGGTCAGACATGGTAGTCTGAAATTTCCCTGGGAGGAACCAAATAGTAGGCATCAACTTGAAAAGATTGATTTGCGAACGATACTAGAGTCAAAGACTCACTGAGAATAGTTCTCCGCGGAAAGAGAAAGTAGTGATTGGAACACGTCATGCTGATAAGATAATTTAACATCAAGATTGGCTTACCCAAAGGTGCCAGGCGGAGCTAAGTGACAAAGAAGGGTTCTATTTGTGCACATGCGTGTATGTGGGTGTATTCTGTACTCCGTGTTCTTGTCTGTTACCCCCAAACTCGGGAGAAACCTTTTACGTCGAAATATACAATAATCGTAAATAGTATCATTCAAGATATTGAACATGAAAGATTTTATATATGTTTGTACCACGGATCCTCTTCATATAATTTTTCTATATAATTTTTCTATAAAACACATACTTCTGCCACTATGATGCCACTCACTTCTGTCTTGTATCCAAGGTAAAATCAAAAAGTGTTACAAATTGGCGTATTTACCAACACGTACAGGAAATTACGCCAAGTCTAAGATACTACTAGAAACCTTTAATAAATCTTGCAACTGCTTACACGTCTGTATTATACCACCTCAAATATTACTACACAACATGGATGATTCAGAAAATAGAATAACCGAAGTGCAAAATGAAGATAAAAAGATAAATTGTTAAAACGATAATGTCCAAAGTTGAAATGAAGTTCCAAACTGAAAAGTTTTAGTCCATAAGAAGATAAACAGTGTCACTGTACTGCGACTTAAAAAGACTAAAGCGATATTACATGGAACATGTGGGACAAATGAAAACATCTTCGTCTACTGCAGTTGGTCGTGCACAAGCCCTGGCGTATTTCTCTGCACGATGCTTGGTATTGATTTAGTAGCCATAGAATCACAAATACTACAAAACAAAGTGTTCCTAGACGGACACGAAATAAGGCGTACATTGTTGTAAACAATCGGCAATGATCTGAGTTAGCACGGTACTAATAACGGATTCTTACCTCTATTGAAATAATAACGTCCTTCCACGGAACCTTCCCGAAGCAAACAACAGTGCACGACGTGGTGGTCTCATACATGTCTCCCGGAGCATTTATCAAATCGAACTTGTTCAAGCTCGTTTCACATGTTGGAGGTGCATTGCAGCGGATTTCGTCGGAAACGTCCCAGCATTGAACACTTGGCGTATTTAGCTGCATTGGCGTATATACCAGCAGTTACTTCAGATATTTCCTTGTTAATTGAAGGAATTCGTTAACGACCAGAGAGCTTGAATTTGAGGTCAGTGCGAAAAGAGATAAGCAAGCTAAAACAAGGTAGGCAATAAATCCTTACTTCTGGTTAACAGAAAACAAAGATAATCAACATGAATTTGTATTTAAAAAGAAGTAATTGAAATACTAATTCTGTTGCAAAATAAAAATGCAAATAAATAATAAATAAATACATAGCACACTTCATTGCAATATATATAATAGAATTTAGAAAAATCACGTTTATTACTAATAAATCCAATTTTTATTTGTGTTTTGCTATATTTAAAAAGTATGCCAACTAGCCCTACAATATCAGCCACCAGCCCCTTACTTGGCATACTCCATTTTAAAAGAAAGAAAAATTTATTTCTCGAAAACTGCAAGCAACAAAACAAAAACAAAAATTGAATTTATTAGAGGAAACTTAGTCTGTCCGTACCTATCCACTACATTGCAATACAGTGCACTATCTGCTTATAAAAATATAAAGAATGAAAAAGTTCGCCAACCAGCCCCGGCCTCCCCTACTCATATTGTCAATCCTTACGCAATTAATGATCACTTCAAGAAAACAAGAGTTCTGAATACGTTCAAACGTGGACTTCAAACAACATACGCAATGATCGGATTTTTAAAAATCGTAACTTCATGGTTTGTGTGCTCACCTTCGAAGTGGAGATTTAGATTAAATTCCTGGTGGGAGCTCATGTGGTTCGGAACCCACGTTAAGTTGTAGGTAGAAATGGCATGGGTCAATGAAAACTTGACCCATGAGTCACTGATCTACCACCCACTGTGACCCACTCTGATCCTAGTCCCACCATGACCCACTGTGGCCCACCATCCACCATGACGCACTCTGATTCACCACCCACCAAAACTCATCGTCCTCAACTCTGATCCATTATCCACTCTGATCCATTAAGAGTTTACACTTGTAGTAAAACAAGGCTGAGAAATTATTACTAATCGGAGTTTGAATTTCTACTATCAATTTTACAATACCGGTGGATCTGATCTTTATGATAGAAAATGGTAAAATGTTTGTCATGGGTCATATAGAAGTATTACGATGAATATCAGTTTAATTTACAGATATTTTTCAATGAAAAATAGAGTGAAATTTGAAAGTCTCAAATCAAGGTAAAGTAGACCCACGTAAAGGAAAAAGAAAAACAAGGTGTAAAATTCGACTGTCTCTTGAAAGACAAGTAGTAAGTCCTATTGCTATTATTACAACTACAAATATCGATATCCAAAAACGCAAGTTCTTCTTTCACTTACAAGATATACTCATCTCAGGTAAGAAGATAGAAACAAATGGAAAAGAAAGAAAAACGGAGGCCTTGAAAGTAAAATGTAGACAAATTCATCACTGTTAAGAAGATGGTGTATACAATGCACTAAGCACAGTGGGTCGATGGGTCATAGTTGGTCAGAGTGAGTGGGTAGATCAGAGAGGTTCACGGTGGGTGTCGCAGTGGGTCACACTCTGTTGACCCACGACCCACTCTCCTCATAAATCTTGACCCACCTGACCCACGACCAACTGATCCACTCTATCTCTGGTTATAGATCCACGTTTTATTTAGCCTCGATGCTGAAAGGGAAACTAAATTCCAATCAACCAATGCACCAATATTCGAATCCTGAAACAATCTTGAAGGAGAACAGCCGATCTTTTTACTTTCTGCCGCTAACAATATAAAAATTGTTGAACAGATACCAAGAGAGCGACGGAAAGAAATGATTAGTGACCAGAGCTTTTTGTTTGGAGAGAACGGATTGAAGAACGCAATTTGCTGATCCGTTTAAAGTACATAAACCTCATGCAGTCATAAAGGTGTAATAAAGGTGTGCAGTGGGTGGAGCACGTAATACACAGACATTTGTCAGCAACACTTTTTTCTTTCTCACCAAGTCACAACATGGTATGTTTGTGTGCGAGGGAGTACTTATGCATGTGCAGTGTTTGGCAGAAATATATAGAGTGTATTCATTAGTGCGGAAACCCATTATAATACACCTTTAGACGTGTTATGTTGTTTCCGTTTGTAAGCAAAGGAAATACACTTGAAATAACACTCATCCCACGCGTTTGTGACATTTTTTTTTTTTAATTTGCAGAGATGTATAACCGCAATAACTCAGTGACTGACATACATATTGAAGCAGACAGGAATAAAATGAATACTCACTCTTTTGCAATTTTGAATGGAAAGTGAATGGAAAATACTCATAAAACTTTTACTACAGGCGAAAATATAGTAAAACAATAAAGATGTAAAATTGTTGTGGGACAACGAAGATGTAATATCAATAACAAAATCGTAATGGGACAACAAAGTTGTAACGGGACAACAAAGATGAGATGTCAATAACAAAGTCGTAAGGAAAGAACAAAGTTGTAACGGGACAGCAAAGATGAAATGTCAATAACAAAGTAGTAAGGAGACAACAAAGTTTAAAAGAACAACAAAGTTGTAACGGGACAACAAAGTGGTAATCGATCAACAAAGGTATAATGGGTCAACAAAGATATAAATCACAGATGTAATAGAACAACAAAATTATAATGGGAAACAAAAATGTAATGGGATAATATAAACTAAGTAATGCATTTTAGATGCAACATTGAGATTATCAAACACTTAGCCTTCTCCAAGTTTAGACCTAGATAAATTACTTTCTCATGCTTAATAAAGGTAGGAATATTTTGAGTTTTACGTCCCACGATTATGCCGGCTAGGCTAAAGGAGACGGATTAATGGTAGGAAAATCAGACATAAAAATTATAGGTATTTCTTGAATTTAATTATCTAGTCTCCGAAGCATGCATACAAAGTTCCTCTTAAATAAAATTTTTCCCAAATCAAGATCTAGTTAAGTGGCTTTCTCGCACACGAAAACGGTACGAAAATCTTTAGGTCGTTTCCGAGATAAACTGTATTGTCTTTCTTTTGGAATATTGCTTCACTAACGCAAAAAAAAAAAAAAAAAAAAAAGTATTTCCAATAAATTTTCCCTAATTCAAAACCTAGCTAAATCGCTTTGTCGCACTCAAAAATAGTATTTACACATAACTGGTTCATCAAAATCATTAGAACCTTTAGAATGACTTATTCCAAATCACTCTTATCTCAGATCTTCAATGACACTGAGTAACCAATAACTTGCTGATACGCTGAATCGATTTCAAAAATCCCGCTTTTCAGTATCTACAAGTATTACTGCTTTTGCTCTGTGGTGGTCAACGTTGAAACCGAAAATCGTCGGTTACTATTACTTCTTGTTTGAATAGAGGATTGATGGAGGAGATGGAATCTATTCTTGGGACGCTGAATCGATTCCAGAAAATCGTTTGACGCTATCTTTGACTGGTTTTCTTCTCATACCTATCGACGGATGAAAGGACGGACAAGCGTTCTATATAAGACTTTCTACAGGTGCAGCAGTGAAACGGGTGATTTGGCAACCCTGGAAATAATAAGTTACGTTAGGGATAAGAAAACGGGAGTGCTGAACAACAAACCTTTGACCCTGATATTATCATTATTTCGCGTATTGTTATTTGGAAGACGATCGCGGCAATGCTGTTACCGTCAATACAGAAAGTTATGTTCACATGTTGAATCATTTTTGAGTGCCACAGATTGCTGATCTTCCTGTAACTGCAAACATATTCTCCAACAAGACGAGGCCACAAGCCATACCTTGAGGAATTCCATTAACGCGCTATAGAACATCTTTCCTGGTCATCTCATCTCCAAGAACGGAGACGTTTCCTGGTCTCCAAGATCCCCTGACCTTTCAGCGTGTGATTTCATCCTTTGAAGACATTTGAAAACCGAGATCTTCTGGTGTAACCCACCACACACCATCCAGGAACTGAAGAATCGAATTCGGAAATAAGTTAACCGACTTGCAGTTACAGTATTGCAAGATGTGATATCTTAACTTCGGTAAAAAAGTTGGATTGTGTGTGAAGGAAAAAAAGACCACTTACGTGATATTATTTTCAAGTGATAGACATTTTTTACCGTTACATGTCTGTGCAAGATGTAACAGTTGTTCAGAAACATTCCTTAAAAATTGCAAACATTGTAAATTCATGTTGTAGTAATTCTTTTATACCGCTGTGAATAAATTTGTATTGCTGGTAGAGGTTTTAAAATCGTCCATTTCACTGCCGCACCTGTTATATAACATAGTTTTACGTCTAAAAGAACTGTTAAGGTTAATTCACACATAGTTTGCAGTGCCCATGTCATTAACCTGCGGTGTTCCGTCCGTTACACTGCCGCGATCATTCACACGTATCATGGCGTGCCGCTACTGCTTAAATACACCATTTTCCTTGGTTCTGGTCAACTTCGTGTCACTTCGTGCGCCCCGAAGAAAACCGAAGGATCGCAGCTGAACTAAATTTTCTTCAAGGTGGCCAGTCGGGGCACGGCATGGGAACGGTATAGTATATATGAATTAACCTTGAGAGTGATCGGATCAGCTATATAATGCAAGGAATTCCTAGTTCAATCTGACACCATATTCATTTTAACATAGTTTTTCATCTGGCTACCATATTCACATGTTTAATCTATTCAAAATCATTCAGTTTCGTTCTCCTTTAGCCTAAAAGCCCACCTTGCCGATCTAGTGTCTAGAGCACGCGTTTGGGGCACACGTGACCCTGGGTTTGATTTCTTGTGGGAGAGTATTAAGCGCAAAACAGTGGTTCGAATTATATCTTAAACTGTAGGTGCACGTCTCATATAGTCTCGGTACTGAAAAGGGACGCTAAGCTTTAATAAACAAATGAACAAACGTTTAACGTTTAACCTATAGATATGGGAGCACGGTGGCTCAGTGGTAGACCGCTTACGTCTAGTGCGTAGGGTCTCTGAGTCGATCCCTGGCCAACTAAAAATGAAATGAAATCTTTGAGTTTTACGTCCCACGGTTATGCCGATTAGGCTAAAGGAGACGAGTGAAATGAGAAATGAGTGAAAGGGTGGAATGAACAAAGTAGGAGGAAACGGGAGAACCCCGAGAAAACCCACGAGCACGGTGTTTGTCCACCATAAAGTCCACATAGCGCGAGCTGGGATCGAACCAGGCACCCCAAGCATTGGAGGTGAACGCTCTACCACTGACCCGCCCCGCCCTTCCCCCCCTGGCCAATTAAGTTTATGGTGAACAACATCTGTCCGTTTCTCTCATGGTACTCCTGTTTCCTCCCACATCCTAATTTTCCATTTCATCCATCATCACTCACTTGCCTAAACCATCCATCTCCCTTAGCCTAACGGGTATAATCCTTGGAGGTAAAACAGAAAGATTTCATTTCTTTCTTTCTTTTAGCCTATAGGACGTAATCGTAAGAAATGAAATGAAATTTCCTTTGTCGTACGTCGAACTGTCAGTGAGTACATTTCATTTCTTGTTACCATTTCTTTTAAAACTTTTCTTTGTACTTCATTTTTCAAAATGAGCAGTTTCTGAGTCCCTAGCGTTGCAGTAATAGTATCAGTATCTTGATCTGGAAGTTTTACCATTATATAAATTGCATTTGTAGCCAACTCAGTGTCTGTTATATCCTTGCAATAAGTGTTCTTCGAAGATCATTATTTTATCTTCAAGGTGACAGAATAACATTATGCCCTTTTGGCAAAATGAAAAGGACAATAAAAAAATCCAAATGAATGACAAGAATTATATAATAATAACATGCAGATGACTTAGTTGGTGAAATGAAAGCAGAGAGTGAAAACCAATGCATTTTGGGTTATCCGTCATAAAACTCAGTAATAAACATAAAATGATAGAGGAGTATTCTAGATATGTATTTCTAATACTTCTGAGAGATTGTAATCTTTGTAAAACGTAGATGAAATATTGAATGTAATAAAATTAGAAATACACGGTGGTTTGTGTAGTTTTGTTCTGAGTGATCTATTGCTCAAATCTGTATGGAATGAAACCTGTAGATTAACTGCTCTGATGCAAAGAGTTTCCGATCTGCAGGTTTACGTCCCACGATTATGCCCCATAGGCTGAAGAAGGTGGAAGAATAATAAAAGTAAATTATTATGACACAGAGATGGAGTGGGTCAGTGTGGGTCATGTGGGTCAAGATTTGTGAGTGACTCAGTGGGTTGTAGGTCAACAGGATTAGACTCACTGTGACCCACCACCCACCGTGATCCACCATGACCCATCGACCCATGACCCGTCGACCATTGTAGATGGTGTCGTCCTATTTGCGGCAGTCTTATGTGCGACAGGAACTGTTAATTGTTCTATGAGCAACCGATTCGATCTGTTATCTGGCCTATGAGTTACCGATACCATCATACTAAGATAATGGAAAAAGATAAACTTCCCTCATCTTTCACGCTAGTGTGATTTAGAACCTAGCGAAATATACTATGACAACTTTACTTTCCTAGAGGTCTCATTTCTTCCAGTCGTTTCACAATTACAAAGAACATACACCCTTAACATTATTCTTGCTTAATCATAAATTTCAGATGTAGCTTACCCTTACATACATAAGTATAAGCCGTTCTTTAATAAGTATTGCATGTAAGTATTATAACAAACTATTAAAGAATATGATGTATATTTTTCCTTAACTACCCTCACAATTTATCCAGGCTTGGAACTCTCGTTGTAATGGTCATGGCGTTGTCGTGTTTAAAAGTTGCGGAAAGCAGGCTTTGTCGGAATAAATAATCTCTCTCATGCACACAAACACACTCTCTCTCACACACACATGAGCAACTGTCTTTATCATATTTAGGAGCTTATACTGAGCAGCCTTCTGTCCAAATCACTTCTACATACACATACGCCACCTCCTTTCTTTGTAAAAATTATAAATTTACAGTAAATAGTTCTTATTTTATTCACAGAGTCTTAGGAATTCTAGAAAGTAGATAGTTGGCGAAACTGTTACTCGTTTATGTTTTCTAAGTTTTGGTTTGCTTAGTGAATAATTGGATTTGAATTAAATTAAGTACAGAGAGCAGAGCTTTTGAAGAAAGAAGATATTACAATTAGATGTTCAATAATTAATTGCATAGGAATATACTTTTCATGGAAATATTCCTGTTAACTTATTATTTGATATGTTTTATGTCAAATCTAACTCAAAATTAAGATAAGTTTTATTTCCTCTCACAGTAGGGGGAAAATATATTTGATGAACAGTACTTTTTCATAGCAAGGTTTTTCGGATGCTAATAACGCCAGAGGCAAACATATTTTACGACAAGGAATCACATCATCTTCCACCATCTCAACGTAAATAAATCGGTCGCTGATAATTATTGTCGCTAATAGGACTTTCGTTTCTAGGACAAATTCGCCATGGGATGTCACCAAATTGAGAAATCAATTGATTGACAAATAACTGTCAACTGTGATTGACTGGGTGATATCCCGTCCTGTTAAAACACACATTGGATTTAGCTTTTTAACCAGGAAGTTGTTCACCATAGCAACATAACGTTGGAATTGACGGTTACTGCTTCCCATCATCTTAAAAAAAAAAAAAAAAAAAAAAAGGAGGAGGTTATGATGGCAGAAGATGCCACTGCAAGCCATGCAGTTAATTTGTGACTGTGTAACGCCACTTCATGCACTAAACGTGGTTTTCAGTAGCACAATGTCTGAAATTTTGCTTATTCACGAAGCCGCTGAGATGAAAATGTGCCTTGTCTGACACGGGACTTGAACACGTCGAAGTCGACAATGCCGCCGAAATTATCGAGCACAGCCTCCACACTATCATTTCTTATAATACGCTTTCACAGCAAGCTGCACCCCATCCCATTGCTCAATGGTAACTGAATGACATGGTAGTTTTTAGTTTATGCTTTGTGCGTTAAGCGTTACACAAGTACCGTGGTGTTGCAAACTATTTTAAAAAAGCCCTTCATTTTGAGGCACCCTCTATAGTAATGTATTGACGTACATAAAATTAAAATTTTATAATCATGTGACACACACACACAATATATATATATATATATATATATATATATATATATATATATATATATATATATATATATATATATATAGGGTGGTCCGGAAATGGGCGTACCCCCGCTTTAGTTTCAACAGTATAGTGTTAGTTATGGTAGAATGTCTGTACACTGTTACCTTGAAGTCCTAAGAGTCATAAACTTCGGTATGATCTCCATCCATGTCGTAACGTAGCTGAATTCTGCGCCAAGTTCTCGCAAATGTTTTGCGGAGATGCTCCGGAGTCACGAGGGTGAAGCCGTCTTCTATAGCTGCTCGTAATACCTGCGTTGTGTGATATCGAGTGTTTCTTACTTATTGCTTTATGAAACCACAGAGAGCATTGTCTGGTGTCGTCAGATCGGGACTTCTTGGAAGCCAGGCAAAGGGAGCTGTTGAAGATGAACAACTTCTTCCAATCCAGCGGCCAGGAAACGTCTGATTCAGGCAATTGTGCACGTGAATCGCACGTGGTACTACATCCTGCTGTAACACAACAGTGTCTTGTGCTAGACAATGCCAAGCACTGTTACCAAACAAATGTGGGTAAAACCTAAAACACCAATTTGGGGTATGCCCACTATCGGACCACGCTGTATATATATATATATATATATATATATATATATATATATATATATATATATATATATATATATATATATATATATATATATATATATGGCGTCAAAAATTGGTATTTAATGATTTGTTATCGTATGGCAAAACGAGAATTTCTGTTTCGTCTTACAATAATTTTCATATATGTATTAGTACCCTTGCTTAAGCAAGAAAAAAGGTAATTAAAATTTTCAACAGACGGATATTGAGAAAGTGAAGAAAGGCAAGAGTCATTGAAAAAGAATGTGACAATGTAATGAATTGGAATTTACGTTTTGGGATTTATGATCAGTGGGATAACTTATTGAAAAGACTTAAGAATTAGGTTATTTGTATGCATTTATTAGGATAGAACAGGAATTGGCAATTGGCACTTGGCACTCAACGTTAAACAGAAGTGTCAGAAGCCCTCACCTCAAAATGTATGGACTAGTAGGGTTACTGAAGGAGGAACGATCGAAAAACGAAGCTTCTATGACAATGCTTTTAGCAGGATATGCTGGAAAACAAGAGAATATTGCTGGTAAGCGGAAATAGTTCAACAGCCATCATCGTGCTTTGAAATACAGATTTCACAGTGAATAAATTTCTGTCATGTAATACCTGGACCCCATGCCGTAAACGTCGTCAACAACTAGTGGTTTACTTGCCCGTAAATGTCGATAGTCTATATAGCGAAACGTCGAAGGATTGCCGCTAGTGTGCTGCAAGTGGCAGGGTTTCGTCCAGTCGAATCAGATATCTAGAGTCGAGGTGTTGAAATTACCACCGCGTAGCAGCAAGGACTTCATTTTGGTTCATGTTCCATCGATTCGTCGCGGAGAATCGTGAAGAGACAACTCCAACTATCTCCAGTCATGTGCATGCGGTTATTATATATATTATTTTTTTCCTGATGAATTGCTTCTAAAGTGAACTCCGGGCGAAGATTAACTACTGCCTTTACATCATGAAGTGAAAAATCTTGAAATGAGTGCGTATAATTGTATGAATTTAGATGGCAACTCTCGCCGATCATTAGAAAGTGAATATGGGAGAACTATGAAATAAAGTAAATTGACGCGTATCATTTTATTATAAAATTACATGGCGAATGCATTTTATCTGATTTCAAACGGTTATCGTCGAATACACACGGTTAAAGGAGCACTCTTATTAGCAAAATTAAAAAGACCTCAACGATTTATCCCTCTACAAGAGATAAATTGGTTCACTGTCGTTCCGACGCGTCTCTGCCGTTGGTGGTATAATTTTCATAATGGAAGTGGGGCCCCCACGGATCGTAGCTGCGGGGCTGCCAATTTTTGGCGAGATGTCACTAGTTGCCAATCGGTGGCCCACCAACGCTTACGGCATGGGGTAGATATATTGATACCTTGTTACATGAATAAAAAAATCACACTGATTTCTTTGATATATTTGCAAGCCTACAACATAAAGTTCGGAAGGTGAAACGGGAAAAAAACAAAAAAGGAATTTCCCGTTTTGCCTTACACCAAGATAGAAAGTGACAACAGGTTTTACACGAGAATTCATTGCTGGAGGTCCTAAGGAGAAACGGGAAAAGGCGAACAGTACAAGACTCATATATTACTGTTGTCTGTAATGTGATATTTTGTACAGGATATTCATTTCTTATTGTAAATAATAAATTAAAATTTGTTCAACACTATGTTAGAAAAGAGTCCTTTCCTAAGGCATTAAGGTTGGAATCACAAGACCTGCAGCTCGAATCCCGCTCAGGGCATAAGTTAGGAATTTGTCTATTGACCATTTCATTTCATATCGTCTCCTTCAGCCTAAAGGGCATAGCCGTAGGACTTCTTTTTCGGAGAAAAGAAGAAATAACAAATGAAAGGTATTTTTCAAAGAAAGGAATATTTGTCAGATATTACAAAATGTAATCTTTTAACAAACCAAACATACATTAACAAGACATATTTGAGACATATTTAAGACATATTTAAGACATTATCAAACCAAAGATAAAACATTTATACACAAGATATACTATAGTATACAGGTACAATTTCATTTATTTGTTTGCAGATTACCTATCAGCTTTTGTTTTTCTAGTCATTATAAGGGATAAACTAGACCATATAGGTCATGTCCCTGCTGTGTTTGTGGGCGGCTAGTTGAAGCGTTCTCAACGCGTTTTTATTGCTCATGCGTACCTTTGAAATACAGTGACAATGTATTTAAAAGTGGATGGGTAATCACAATGCACTGCAAACGTGAAAGCAATAAAAACGCGCAAAAAAACGTCGGCTCGAGCTTATGTGGTGCGCGTCGGAACAATAGACTGCCTGCTGTTTAAAAGATCTCTAAAGGAAGGATAAACAGGAAAGACGTGTTGCCAGCAAGAGAATTTTTAGCAAGAAACAGCTGCTTGGAAGATGCTTTGTGCAGAGTATTCGAACTCTTGCTATTATAGACCTGACCTGGCAAAAAAGATCTGGAAACCCTGACTGGCTCACAGTATGATTTATAACTCTGGCGACAGTAGAATTACCGTGTAGCTACCTAGGTCAAGTTCGTTGCGGGGGGTAACGCATTGGAAACGCATTCTCGGATAGCCTAACCCTTACGGTTTTGCCGTCAGCATCATCATACTGCACCAAACGATCATCATCGTTCTGTGTACTACAGATCTTTCTCTCACAAAACTTCACACGTGCGTACACACACCAAGAATACAAATCTAGCTAAAACCAATTTGAGCACAAGAATGCAGGGAAAACGAGACATTCTTCCGAGTTGTCAATAGAAACCGGAACCCTGTTGAGAGGCTTGTAGTTGAAGATATGACCCAGGGAATGTAACGGAAGAATTAACGTTACGTATTTATATGATGCCGAAACCCGGGAGACCTTGAGATTAGTCAGAAGTTTTAGTAAACTATCTCAACATCACGGATTACATTTTACTACGTAATAAAAGAAAAATATATCGGAGAACTAAAATGAATACCAGTACAGGAGTTGAAGATGTCAATATTCCAGCAACTGAGACTTCAACGGATGTGATGGATTTTTTACGACAACTAGCACAGCACATGAATTCCATGACACAAAATTTGGAACAGATGGATTTCAAATTGGATTCCAGATTGGAACGAGTAATACAAAATTTGGATTCCAGACTGGAACAAGTAACACAAAATTTGGATTCCAGGCTGAAACAAATAAAACTATAAATAGGATAGCAGATGGATTCCAAAATGGAGCAAGTAACGTATCAGATAAATACCAAACTAGAAATAACTGACAATAGGATAGAGCAAATTATCCATTGTTTTGCAGTGGTGAGAAGTACCGTTGATATAGTATAAATGCAAGTCAATGAACATACAAACCAAATTCGAAGACTGCAAGAAGAGGTACATACCATCAAAGAGAAAATCAGTATAGAAAAGTGTAATCCTGATCCTGCCCTCAACGTAGTGTATGAGGAACATAGGAGAACTGAATCAAGACCCTGCGAAGAAGACAGCAATTAATCAAAAGGATATTCTGAAAGGGAGGACACCATCTCTAATATCGAGGACGAAGGAAGAAGACCACGTCGAAGGAACCATACACACTTAAAACCTAGACATCTAAGGTATTTTAGTACTAATAATCGCGTGAAATTTAATGAAATAAAATCCTTAACTAAATTCAGCGGTAGATTTGAGGACATCCCAGCGAGTACCTTTTTAGAAATATTTGAAGAAGAATGTGAACTAATTGGTATAGATAAGGCTAATTTTCTCAAAATATTGCCACATATATTGTTACCACCTTGTTCGGTATGGTATAAAGCAATCAGAGTTAGACTGTATAATTATTCAGATTTTAAAAATACGCTGTTAGCAAATTTTGAAAACCATTTTATGTTAGCAAACCGGAATGCCCAGACTAGAAATCTACGTTTTGATCCTAAAGTGGACAAAAATCTTAGAGATTTTGTAATTTCAGCATATAATGACTTAAAACAGATCAATCCGTATCGCCAGGAATCACGCATTATTGCATCAATAAGAATATTATTAACGTTTAGGCTACAGCAAGTATTGATCTCTTCGCAGTGTATTAATTTCAATCACTTAATAATGATAGTTCAAAATTAAGAGAGTCAGTCTAGGTTACAAGGTTATAATAACATAAATCAAGCTAACCATGTTCCTGTTCAAAATATCAATGTTAGAGAAGATTGTAATCATAATACGAGAGGTAATGTTAGATTTTCTCGTAATGGCAATACGACGAACCTAATTTAGAAGAAACAGAAATTATAGTCATACATCTTTTAAAAATAATGTAAATAATCGATCTCATTCTTCACGTACTCCCAGATTTCGTAGTAATTACATAGGTGGCAGAAATTTCCAAAAATAGAACACAAAGAAGTGGTGAAGTAAATAACATACAGAACTGTATTCAAGATTGTGCCATTCAATGCAACTTAATCGAATCATTTGGTAATGTCACTTAACCTAAATGTGGTTGAGGTGGAGTGAGTTAAAGCCACGTCAGCAACTTATTCGCAAGAATATAAGAACAATGATTTAAACTTATATGATAATGCTTCAAATCATTCATACTGGCCATAGAGACGGCATAACCGTCTGAGGCCCGCCCATCCACGGATGGGAATGAAAGTCTTGTAAAAAAAAATCATTCAAATCATAATAATCACCTTTTTTATTTGAAGGATAATTATATTAAGGTCGAGTTTTCAGATTAATTCTTAATGGAATAATTTCTTTATTGTGTGATTATTTTATGTGATATCGATTAGTTTTTGTTTTGTTTCACTTTGAATATTGTTATGATTTCACTGTAATTTTTACTTCATTCACATTCTATGTAATCACATCTTTATCAAATTTATGCTAATTATGCCCGAATAAATAAAACATGTTATGTTGTATTTTAACTTACACCAACTTTATTGTTAACAAGTTTAAAGGGTATTGAATTAAAGAATTTATTTAGGACCTAAATAATCAACCAAATTATCATATTTTGAATATGTCCTTCTTATCGATAATTTTATAAAATTAAAATAAAATTGATTATTGAACAAATATAAGAATGATATGGTAACCAGGTATATAAAATGTTTAACAGTCCAGGATTCTTTCTTCAACTGTAATCAATTCAAGAAGTCCTATAGTTCGGGAGCTATTATACAACGATAATGTATATTTCGTATGTACTTCTAAGTATCGTTTCTATTTAAGGGCAAAAGTGCTATTTAAAAGGCACAAGCTATTAAGAAGAAGAAGAAGAAAATATATAAAGAAATAATTTAAATATTTTGTATTATACCGAGTATATATATATATATATATATATATATATATATATATATATATAAGTGCATAACTATGTTGTGTGATTCATTGTAATCTCGTGTACTTTATAAATATTCAATATATTTGAAACCAGGGAATGTAACGGAAGAATTAACGTTAGAAAGGCACACTGCCTGTCTATAGGCGAAGTATAGCATAAGTCATCTATGGTATACTCATCGATATAACTTTAATATTTATTAAGTTAGAGAAATGGTTGTTTTTGCGTTATATTAAAAATATATTGAAGAGCTGGTAGAGCTAATTTCATAATCCTATCATTATCATCTTTTTAATTTATAACCGATTGTAATTTTTATTATTCAGATAGGGATAGTTGTCTTAGATAGCATGGCAGCTGTGATGGAGTATAATCTTTATGGTTTAACTGGGATAACTCATTCTTAAGCCCAGGGGCAGATTAAGGATTTTGGGGTCCTGTAGCCGACTATTTCAAGGGGGCCCTGTGTTACGAATAATATCATCGCATAAATTTTCTTTGTTGCCTTCCACAGCCTCATGGGCTTACCGAGACACCGAGAACTAGCTATGCTGTAATATTTTAATGCGCTCCAAGTTTACATGTAATTAATGCGCTCCAATGTAATTAGTTTAATTACATTCTTTATTAACACTTAAATGCTCATATACTGCAGTGTAACACACAAACGGCAAATACAAGGCAAAAGGTCAACAGTTTCTGCAAAAATACTAATAGAGTAAGAAGAAAAAAAATCATATATACAAATAGGTAAAGCTGTACAAGGCTGCAGTATTAAAAAAAGTATTTTCCCTACATTTTTGCTTTGCAGAGGATTCTATTATGTCATTAAATGACATTGAAATGACAGAGATATTTGAAAGAAATTGTCACCACATGCTAATAATCTGGTTTGTAATAGAGGCCCAAAATAGCTCACTCCCTCACAAAATAAGTATTTGATTTTGATTTGATTTTAGTGTAGCGTCCCGTTCAGCAGCGAGGCTGTATAAGACGTGGACCTACTGATTAAGGGTGCTCACTACAGCGAAATTAAATTACCGCTAATTTTAGAGTTTTTCTGTAATATCTTCAAAACAAATATAAATATTCGAAAAACAGTAACGTAGTGAACTAGACAATACGATTTTGCATGTGGTACCTTTAGCAAAATTCACCTATCTGCTTTTGGTATGCCGCTATTTACAGAACCCGATGAAAAATGCTAAATCTATCTACAGTTGCAAATCGAAAGCAGATGGATGACTTGTGATCACGGTCTCACGTGCAAAATCATATTGTCTAGTTTACTACGTTTCTGTTTTCCGAATATTTTTATTTGTTTTGAAGATATTACAGAAAAACTCTAAAACTAGCGGTAGTTTAATTTCGCTGTAGTGAACACCCTTAACGTGGAATCCGAACCACATGAGCTCCCGCCGGAAAATAAGTGTCGTGAAGACGCTGATGGAAGACCTAACTCTAGCGATACCGCGAGCGTAGCGAGCGAAAAAAAAAAAGCCTATAATAAGTTGATTGCTATATTTTACTATTAAAGAGAGGGATTTTTGGGAGGCCCCCGGAGGCTGGGGGCCCAGAGCCTGATCTCCATTGGCTCCTCCCTTAATCCGTTCCTGCTTATGCCCATTACAGAACCAGGAAGACTCGAACAGATTTCTCTAATTTCTACCACAAAAAAAGAAAGAAAAGAAAATGGTAATGATATATCACTTGTTTGAACCCGAAAAAATGAAATACAACATGAATATTAACTCTCAAGAGGAAAAAAAAATGATGAGTCCTGTAATCAAAAATTATCTTTGATGAAAAATAGAAAAGAGAAAAAAATGCGACAAGACTGATTGCAATGTTCAAGTCACGCTTCAGCAACGAAACGAAGGGTCATTAAATCGATTCTTAGAAGTGACCGTCCATCAATAGTAGATCAAGGGAGAAAACAACACAAGGGCGGAAAAATATGAATATGAGAGAAACAGAATATAACGCTATTGAATTACCAAGTAGAAGTTCATGTTACCTTTATGTTTGTGTGTGTGTATGTGTGTGTGTGTTTGAGACCGTACATCGTACCGTTTGTTTCGCGGTCAGCAGCTACTGTACATTCTCTGTCTGTGCGTGCTGTTTTATGTATATGTCGGTGGAAGCAAAAGGTTGTAAAAACGAAATGAATATGACAGGCGCTTGCAGCTATGATTGGAATTATTATCATATATACTGTCTGGCTGGAAGAGTTTTTTTTTCGTTGATGTTTAAAAAAAAAAAAAAAAAACATGCAACGGTGCAATGCATCGACTATGATTGAAAGTGCACGGAACTATGGTGGGTGACCACCATATTTAATTTCTCTCCCTCTCTCCCCATTACTCCCAGAAGAAAGAAAGAACAATAAGGATATTAAAAGACTTGTTAATTAATAGATACCTCCCTTAAAACATTAAGCAGCATAAAAGATCCACATATAATGAGCTTAGAATTTTTTTTTTTTTTAATGATAAATATTAGTATTAATTTTCACGTAAATGTGGCATTGTATACTATAAGTGTTTTAACTGAAAGCATTCCTCTTTTACATACAAATAATTAAATTTCACAATATTTTAAAGAAAAGCAACAAACATCTGCCTCATATGATTTATGGAACAAAAAAGGGCATTTTTGCATAATTTGCACTTACACACACACACACACACACACACACACATATATATATATATATATATATATATATATATATATATATATATATATATATATATATATATATATATATATATATATATATATATATAGGGTGTTACAAAAATGTAACAATAATTTGGGAACAGATTCCCCATAAGAAAAAACAGTTCATATGGACCTGTGCTCAAAAGTGGATAGTTTCGGAGTTATAGGGTGCCGAAAACGTGAAACAACTGATCAACGTAAAAGTCCATAGTTCCACCACTACTGTGGGACCTGTCGTAGTCGGGTCAAGATATCACTGAGGAACAATTGGTATGTGAACTATCCAAATATCTGTGTTTAAGAATGCTCCAATACTTGCACATCAATTTTTTGAGAGAGGTAGGTGGAGAGTGATCAAGTACTCCCAAAACAGCCTCTCTAAAATGATCGTGCAAGTACCGGAGGTTCTGAAAAGACGGATATTTAGATAGTTCACATTCTAGTTTCTTAGTGATGTCTTGATCCGACTACGGTCGGTTCTGCAGTAGTGGAATTATAGAGCTTTAAAGATCCACTATTCATATTTTTTCGTTTTCGGCACCCTATAACTACAACACTATGCACTTCCGACCAAAGGTCCATACGAACTTTTTTGTTAATTTGATGTGAGTAATCTATTTCCAAAAGTTGTGACAAATTTTTGTAATACCCTATATATATATATATATATATATATATATATATATATATATATATATATATATATATATATATATATATATATATATACAGAGGGAGAGAGAGAGAGAGAAGTTTTGTTTTTATACTGTGATATATTATAGAGTACATATGTCAATCATTCATCAGCAGTTGCTTAAAATCATGGTTTGTCTAATAATAATTAGCCTTCATTTGATAGTTGGCTAATGCATATGTTCTTTGATTTGACTCTCCGATATTGAGGGACAGATTTTTTTTGTGTGATAATTCAGAGTCTTTGTAGCGGCCATATATATACTGTCGTGGTGATTTCCTCTTAATAAATTTCGTGGCATTTCTCTTCAAGAAGAATGTTTTCCTGGCTTCCCCCCTAAAATATCTAACGTTTCTAAAGGCAGAAAAATCAATCACGCGTGAATGAAATAAATACATTTCTGAATACTAAAATATTAATTATACTATTAATAGAGACCCAAAATTATAGTTTGAAATAAACTACTATTGAATTGTCAGTGAGAACAATTTGGTACAAAATCTTTCATTTTGGTCACAGTTATTGAGGATTTAAGAAACTTCTTTGTCAGACTTATCTCGAAATGGACATAAATTCCACATGAATTAAAATTATATAGAACACCGATTGAAGCTTCTATCGAGCGTAGACAGTACAAAAATATATTGAAATTGAAATTAAATTTTCTCAAAAATTTATATATATATATATATATATATATATATATATATATATATATATATATATATATATATATATATATATACAGGGGCGGATCCCTTGACGCTTAGATATACACTAGATAAAATCGACTTCAATCCTGTTTTACACTGGATAAAGCGGCAAACTATGGCTTAGCCCCTTTCTTGATCACATCCTGGATCCGTCACTGTATATATATATACAGATGGTGATCAGAAAAATGGAAACACCTGTAGTTGGCAACACGTCAGATGTATGGGTAGGCAGTGGTGTCGTGGCGCCCGCAGCGCCGGACCGCTGGTGGTGGTGTGTTAGGTCGGTCTCCATACTACGTCAGGCGCAGTGGAACAGCAGTGTCCAGTAGCTGCAGCAGACGAAGGTAGTGTAAAATGGGAGACCTCTCAGATTTTCAAAGAGGGCAAATTGTTGGTGCACGGTTATGTGGAGTGGGTGTGACGGCAGTGGCTACTGTGCTAGGTGTGTCGCGTGAAACAGTGTCGAAGGTGATGACGGCCTACACAACACACGGGAAAACCACATCGGGGAAGCGGAACAGTGGGCGGAAGAAAATCATGAGTGACAGGTCAGGCCGGGTTTTAAAGCGCATTGTCGCGCAGAACCGTCGTGCCACTGCGGAGCAAGTGACGGAGGAACTCAATCAGCACCTTCCCCACCCTGTTTCGACAATCACTATCCGCCGCAAATTACATGACATGAACTTACGGGGTCGTGTTGCACGGGCCAAACCGCTTATCAGAGACCATAACGCTTTCGCACGCCGCAAATGGTGCCGCGACCATGCAACTTGGACCGTTGAGGACTGGAAACGTGTGATATGGTCGGATGAGCCATCATTCACCCTATTCCCAACCACGGGCCGTGTTTATGTGTGGAGAACGCCCAAAGAAGCTTATGATCTGCAGTGTCTCCGCCCAACTGTGAAACATGGCGGCGGCTCGGTGATGCTGTGGGCCGCCATATCATGGTTTTCATTGGGTCCTGTGGTCACACTTAGCAGACGAATCACTGCCAACGATTATGTCGCAATTTTAGGAGACCACTTGAAACCTATGGTCCGGATGTTGTTCCCGGACAATGACGCCATCTTCCAGGATGATAATGCACCCATTCACACAGCTGGCGTTGTTGCAGCGTGGTTTGAGGAACATCGGGATGAAGTTCAACACCTCCCCTGGCCCGCCCAATCCCCAGTTCTCAACATAATTGAACATCTGTGGTCCGTCTTGGAAACACGACTCCGGCTACGATTTCCACCACCATCCTCTCTCACAGAACTGGCCGATGCCCTGCACGAGGAATGTTGTAAAATTCCACGTGCTACCATTCACGACCTCTATGCCTCCATCCCACGTCGCATCAAGGCTGTTCTGAAGGCAAAGAGTAGAAAGTAATTAGGAGCAAGATCCAAGACAAGGAAACTCCACGAAGAGCAAAAAGCATGCAACAGATTTGGCATGAAGTGCAGTTAGGGAGCTAAAGAAATTAAAAAGGCAGCGAACTTCCATTCGAAAGACTGAATGTATTGACTACACCTTTCTCAACTAAAAGCCGTCTGGCTGGCCATAACTCTGTTTAAATTTTCTTAAGGAATTAAAGCTATGACCAGTGTGGTCCTGTGAGTCAGCTGGAATACAAGAATACTGTGGCAGGGAATGGTCCGTACTGTTGCTGATTTTGTTGTATGAGGGTCTATGCATCCGTCAACTGTTCCAAATTCAATCGCCGGTCATTGTTTCGAGCCGACATTAATATTAAGTACCATCCTTTATGGTCTCGGTGATGTAGGTCTATAGGGACGCAAAAAACACTAAAATTCAAGTAATAGAGAGTAATGTGTATGAAATGTATTCTTGGGACGTTAAATCGATTGTGGGAGCGCCTCTCGACATCTATTACCGTTTTTGTCATATAGTGAGCAACGTTAATAAACGGAAATGATTCATTTCTACAACTTCCGGTTTGGATATTACTTCCATCAACGAAACTCGATTCCTAACTTTTGATCCTCTACAGCAAGGACTAGCTCGGGAGAGTAATACTTCCGAAAGTAGGAACTAAATACACGGTTCTCATTCGTTGGTGTTATCTGTTTCTTGCCACGTGGGCTACTTAGCAGAAACCAAGCGCTTGCCGCTTCGTTTGCGGATCCCAAACGTTTCAGGTATCCTCTGATCTTATTGGTCGATACAGATAGGACATCAATTCATGACATACATATAGCAGAAATCAAACGCTCGATGCTGTCGGCCCTCGTAGCCGAGAGTATATGGTATTTCTGGAACAGCGAACAGGAGTTTTCGTTATGCTTTTTACAACGAGGAAATTCTGCATATTTTTACCAGATAATTCTGATCCTATTATTATGACTGGCAACTTTAATGTCCTTGAATGAAACATCGTTACCACTGGCATATTTCCACCCTAGTGTCACTTTTACCCTAGTGCTTTATCCAACAGTTGCGGCTCAAAGATGTGTGGTGGAAACATTGGACTGCCCCAAAATTTACTTTTAAAAATAGTTCCATGATGTCGAGATTAGATCGATGCTACATAACATCTTCTCAGTGTTCCAATATAGATTAAATTGACATAATCCGTCCTATTTCCTTTAGCGACCATGGAGCACTTCATTGTGTTCTCAAAACTCCGACAGGTGTCTTGTATACGCATTGTAGAAGTTACTGGAAATTAAATGCTCAACTTCTCCATCCAGCTACGATTAAGAATGATTTTCGCCAACGTTGGCAATTTTGGGTACATAACCAACATCATTTTTCGACTATCTCTCAATGATGGACTTCTTACGTTAACTGAATATATCAGTCGTACGGAAAAGATATTAAGCGCGAAACTCATCACACTTTAGAATATTATTATGCTGTCTTAAATGAACTATGGTCTCAACCTAGCAGCCCTCAAAATCTCAGTTATATTCATCAGGTTAAAGCGCAGATTACATGTATTCAACTTCGCTCTCTTGAACGCTAGCGGAAGACTTCAACATCTGAATCATTTTGTAAATCTGAACGAATCTCCTTCTACCACTATATTCAATCGCAGTATCGACGTCAACAGAACTACATTGAACCTATTCTTGTCTATGGTGTTGGTGCAGTTACGGATCTTAATGATCTCAAGACTCATCTTTGTAAACATTTTTCTTCGTTATATGGTCCTGGTCAATCAATGCTACGGCACTAGAGATATATTTCCCGGAGCCAACGCCCCAGCTGTCTTCAAACGTCCACCAAGAATTAATGGCGGACATTACTCTGACGGAAGTATGTGAAGCATTGCGTACATGTAAGGACCGCAAGAGTCCCGGTTCTGATGGGATAACTTATGAAATATACGTCGCCTATTGGGATATTGTTGGAGCGGAGTTGAAATCTTAAGGCATCACAATTTCCTTGATAATCAGGGTGTCATTGTCCTCATACCTGAAAAGAACTTTTCAGTGACCATACAGAACTACCGTTCTATCACGTTACGCTATAGGGTCTATGACATGAAATTTTTCTCTACAGTGACCATACAGAACTACCGTTCTATCACGTTACGCTATAGGGTCTATGACATGAATTTTTTCTCTAAAGTTTTAGCACAACGCTTGAAACTTGTTTGTCATGAGATTATAATATTAGTTATTTCCATGCAGCGATTATACCCACCAAGAATGTGTTTTCTGCTCTTAGCAAGTTCCGTGACATCACTGTATGTTTTAAATTTAAGCGCATACCTGCACCTTTATTATCAATGAACTTCCAAAATGCTTTCGACTTTTCATCCCAAGAATATCTCTACATTGTTCTAAGAGCCTACGAGTTTCCTGATTCATTTATTGACCTGATTTGTGCACTTTACTCTTCAACCATTTCCCGTGCGCAAATAAATGGCCACCTGACAGCTCAATTTTCAATAAGTTGTAGGGTACAAGGATGTGCTCTATCTATGTATCTATTTAGTTTAGCGCTTGAACCTCTGTTCTACCATTTAATGTGTCTCCCCTCGTCAGTGGTTCATGATTTTCAAACCATCAACGTACAAGCTTTTGCTGATGATGTAACCCTTTTCTTCACTACGAATGAACAGTTTGCGCATATTGAACAGTGTTTACAGCGAGGAAAAATAATTGTGAGTGGTGGAAAAATAAATGTGAGTAAATCAATGTTATTGGTATATAATGCTTCCTTGGGCCAGTCACCCTTTTCTATTGACCACAATTATCTGGTATATGACCACGTCAAAGTCCTTGGCATTATCTTTGCAGTTTGAACTGACGTGCTGACGGATATAATTTGGAACCCTATTCTTCAGACATTACGCCTACTTAGTGCAGCCAATAAATGTAGGAGCTTGAATTTGATCCAACGAACCTGGTTTGTTAATACTTATATTCTTTCTAAAGTGTGGTAAGCAATATGCAGTTCAGGTCTTTCCTCTGCCTGAATGTTATGCGAGGAAGATTGACTCGCTCATAGGCTGGTTTTTGTGGACTGAATTTTATTTTCGACTCCCACGAAATGTTACCTATTGCTCATATTTTAAAGGCGGATTAGAAGTTATTAATGTGAGACAAAAATGCAAAGCTCTTTATATGCATAATGGATTAAAGTTATTTTTTTGATTCTGACTTACACACGTCGGAATGGATATTGTGCTGGTCTGTTTCATTAACTGAAAATAATCCGCCATATATTCCCATTTTCCTCATTGCCCTTCATATGCGAGGGAACTCATTTCCGCATGGGCATATGGCCTACAGTTACCTGAAGCTTGCAACATGTCCACTAAAATTCTGTATGTCGTTTTAATCAACCAACAGTGTTGTGTGTCCTCCTGTGCCCCGAATTTGTAATAAGTTTCCCACCTATGACTGGCATGTGATTTGGAGAAATGTAAACACCAAAATGTTATCTTAGGACATTCGTAGTGTTTGGTTGTGCTTTATTCATGACTTACACTCTACCAATGAACGACTACATACTATTCGTTGCTCTGACTGTTCTAATTGTGTGTACTGAGGTCGACTGGATACTCTTTGGTATCGTCTGTCAGACTACACTGATTCGACTCGCGTCTGGACCTCATTATGTGGATTACTTGGAGTGATATGTCGTAAACCAGCAAATTATTTTGACCGCCGTATACTTGCCTTTCCGAACTATGTGTGGTATCCCTACACAAAACTCAATGCCGTTAATTGACTTATCGGGCATACTATCTATTATAGTATGTCCTCTACGCCGAAGTGTACCGTAGAAGAATATTATTTGTACTTAAAATATGCTCGTAATCAGACTTTTTCTATGACCACGCTAAATGAAACATCTGTATTTGCTTATTTTCTCAAAGTGATCTTGTAAGCTTCCATAGTATCCTTGTCTGATGCAATGTAACATAAGTATCTGTAATGTACTAGTCATTACAGTTCAATAAATTATTTTTTACAAAAAATGAGTGCAAGAGAGCGGGGTAATAATAAAAGTCACTTTTGGTGTGAGTTCAAACCCGGCCTAAGAAAAGTTAAATATTTTTTTAAAAAAAATTCATTACAAAAAAATTGAAAATAATAGTCAAAAAAGTGATTTACCGAGCGGACTAGTAATCGTATGGTTTAAGGTTGGTATTCAGATCACAAATCTGTTCTCATTATAACGGATGTGGTATTAACGTTAATAAGGATCGTTAACGTTCCACATTTTAGTGTCTTCGTATATAGCCTAATTGATGAACATAGTGAATAAATGTGACTGAGCTTTGAAAAGTGATTGAAAGTCGCTTTTGGCCTGGGTTCAAACCCGGCTCTAGGAAAGTTTTTTTTATTTTTTCAAAATTTTCATGGCACTTTTTTCATTAAGTACGGATCCATAGTATAAGTAGTAGTAGTAGTAATGGGTTAGAAGCCCCGCAGGGGTTGATTGGGTTCTGTTCTCGACATCAAATGGGCAAATTAAAGACTTGTCCAAGTTTTTGTGTACATTTTACATGGTCAACTTAAAACACTTGGCTAGGGTAGCGCGTAAAACAGCTGGCTAGGGTAGCGCGCAAAACACTTCCGGGAGTATTACTTTCCCGGACGAGTCGTCTACAGCGTTGATGGTGACCGAAAGAAGTAATTCTTGATATTTTTGGAGGGGGGGGTATCCCGGATGGACTGCGTAAATATATAACGGAGTTTTGGTAAACCAAACTCATATAGGGCCTATATCATATAACTCAAGTGAGCACAGTGCTTTAATAAATATAATCAAGTTTCATATTTCATTTCTTCTTAACAAATTAAAAAGAAAAGAAAAATGTATTGTTAAAATATCATCAAACATATGAATTCTAGAGAAAATAACATTGCACGACAAAATGGCTATTTTAAGAACACAGAATTTCAATGACCAGTCTGCCGTTATAGTAGACAACGAAATCTCTGCTCTGGCGCCTTTTCGCGGGCGAAATAAAGTTGTTCTCCTGTACTTTTTGAATTATTCATTAAAGAAAGCGACTAACTTTCACAAAGCAGTTATGAATTTTACTAGGTGAATTACTAGTTAACCATTTCTTTTTAAAATGAAGTTTAACAATAGTAGTTAGAGGCCATTTATTTTGCACCTCCCAGCTGCTTGTTAACCAGTTTAATTCATGTATCCATGACTGCATTAAAACTTCTTAATGTAGTCTTGAAGTCTGTGTTTATAGAAGACACCATTGCTTATTGAAAGTTTTTTCGTGTCTCTCGAAATCAACTCTGAAAAGTAAGTTTTATTGCAGTTTTTAGACTTTCAAATTATGCTATGCATAAGTCCCGACTATTATAATATGTCTGCCTGTCTATACATCTGTCGCCAAGTATCAGAGGAAAAAAAGGTACAGATATCGAGTTGTTTCCCAAGAATAGGGTTCCGTCTTATCTGTTAACTAAATATTCAAACTAGAGATGGCCTTTTTCGAAAAATCTGTTTTTCGATTTTCGGAAATTTCAGTTTTCGTTTCTTCGTTTTTCGCTTTTTCGAAAAAATTTTCGTTTTTCGAAAAAAAATTCGTTTTTCGCTTTTTCGAAAAATTTTTCGTTTTTCGTTTTCCGCAAAAATTTTCGTTTTTCGAAAAATTTTTCGTTTTTCGTTTTCGGAAAAGCCATTTTTCAAAAAAGTATTTTTCGAAAAAATGTGGCCATCCCTAATTCAAACTGAAAATGCTATAAATGGACAACTTCCAGTTTCAACATTGATCGCCATAGAACAAAAACGGTAACAGATAGCGACCAGCTTTTTTGATTTTTATCCATTTAATACTTCAAACATACAGTTTTCGTTTGCATTTCTCTGAAACCAGAAGTAATAAAAATTTTCTGCTTCCATTTTCAATATTGATTTCCGTGGAGCAAAATCAGTAAGATATAGCGATAAGCGCAGAGGTGTAGCCATGAACGGGGGGAGGGTCCATCGGGTTCGAATCTCCCCCCGAAAACTTCCTAATTGAACATACATTTGCACATTTTCTCAATAAAACTATATTTTGTTTAAGAGGGAAATGATTGATGTAGCATAAAAATTTCATCTTACACTTCATCTGTACTTTTTCTCTTATAAAAACAATCTAGGTCTATATTTTTTTTCTGCAAATATAGGTGAAAGTATTTCTACAACTATTTATAGTTTTTTCGGATGCAGAATAATACTCGTTCAATACTACATACACATACTCCTTCTAGTATTGGACCCGCCCCCAGGACTTGGACCCCTCCCTATAAAAATTTCTGCCTCGCCTAAACAAGTGCTTTTTTTTTTTTTTTTTTTTAAATGGATCCAGCATCCAGTAGCGTACGCAGGAATTTATTTTGGGAGGGGTCCAACTCAATATGAGGGTATTTTATATTAAAATTCCTAAAATTGCCCCTAAAATTAGGCTAAATGTATACAAAAGTCGAAATTTCGGGGGGGGGGTCCGGATTCCCTGTATACGTCCCTGCCAGCATCCAAGCAACAGGTTCTATCTTCTCCATTGATCCTCAATTCAAACCGGAAGTGGTAGAAATTAACTACTAGATTCAAACTGGCAGACAATAAATAGCACATAAAATCTCTACTTTAATTAGGGATACATTCTGCAATAGTATGACATTTTGTACCCGATCGCTCATCTAAGTTATGATGCTTTTCTGCCCTCTCCGCATATCCATTAACATTAACTGACTTACTGACACGTGCGAATCCTCCCCATTCATTAGTAATACCTTCTACTATGGTATGAGCATGTATGCAATCGTTCAGCAGTTTGATCTATATTCTGCTCTCGAGTATGACCCTAGCTTTTATATTAAGTAAAGTGATCACGCGACTTTTGATTAAATATCACGAAAAATGACGTTCTCCGGAAACGTGTGGGAAATATTGTCAGTTTAGTCCACCTTCTATCGCATACATAATCATATTAGATGAGCAGGTGCATGAGATGTAGAGATTTGATAGCTGAGATAGGGTAGGATATGTATTCTAATAAGTCCATCAACCATGAAAGAAATAGTCTGGCAACCCAGACTGTATAGTCCAGTTGGCTGCGATCAATTACCGTAAAAATAGAAAAAGAAAGAAAGAATATATATATATATATATATATATATATATATATATATATATATATATATATATATATATATATATATTATAGTTTCAGCAATGCCCTTTTAATATATTCGTTCTGTGTTGCCATCCTGGAAATTAATTCCAGCCAGAATGATTACAAATTAAATAAAGACGTCTGGATAATGTTGCTGAGTTAATGCTCAGCACAAGTAATAAGTCGCCTACTTTTAGTGGTATTGAAAAAAAAAAAAAAAGTCACGTGAGGAAGGAAAAGATAGCGTTTTCAAGGTTGTATAAAATGGAATGTCAAAGACCCTTTCGGGATTTAGAAAAACGTTATTTCTGAGCAAGACACACCTGGCGAAACAATTTATATGTATCTCGTAACATTGCAATATATATATATATATATATACATATATTAACGCCAAACAAATGGGCAAAACGACTACTTTCATTTTTATTATTATGTAAAAAAAAAAGAATTTTCTGTATAATTTTTACTTTTTAGAAATATGTTTTTTAAAAACTAGAATAAAAGAAGGGAGAAGAACTTATCGCTTGTCAGCACGCTACCAGAATGAATTTGAGCAGATTTTTGAGAAGTATATGGTTCTAAAGCGTCAAAGTTGCGTGCACTTTTATATATATATATATATATTCGTTGCACGTTTATATATATATATATTGGACACGTGGCAAAGAAAACTCCTTGCAAAGACTTCTTTCCCCTCTCCCTTGTCAGATTTCTTTCGAGATTCAGTTTTAAAATTTAAAATCCATCGATCGCTGGAGGTAGATAGTCTCAAGTAGGAGTTACAGTATATATGTTGCCTATACCTTGTAGGCTTTTCAGCATTCTCTTTAAATACCTTTCAACATTATTACGAAATACTACACAATTCCTTTAGAATTTGTTAAAGCATAATATTCCTTTCAGCTACATGGCGAAACTTTTAAATTTTGATTAATGGAGCAACCCTAAAGTACGTATATAATAAGCATTACATTATTTTCGACATTTGGTTGTTATAAACTGGAAATCATTATGGTCGTCTAAAGGTCCAGAATTTCTTTTTTCCTTCTTTTCATTTAAACACTTTCTTTTAAGTTCCACAAAGCCAATTTTCCGCCTCATGAAAATTTATCCGATCAAGCTAATTTCCTTCACCGAGCTGATTTTATTCATCAAGCTAATTCAGTACATCAGGAAAATTTTATTCATCGAACAAATCTTCGTTATCATTCAAATTTTCCCTATCACGGAAGTTTACTCCATCACTCAAAGTTTCTCAATCAAGCTGATTTTGTCTATCACCTAAATTTTCCCCATCAAGCTAATTTTCTTCATCAAGCTAATTCAGTCCATCAGGAAAATTTTATTCATCGAACAAATCTTCGTTATCATTCAAATTTTCCCTATCACGGAAGTTTACTCCATCACTCAAAGTTTCTCAATCAAGCTGATTTTGTCTATCACCTAAATTTTCCCCATCAAGCGAATTTTCTTCACCGAGCTGATTTTCTTCATCAAGCTAATTCAGTACATCAGGAAAATTTTATTCATCGAACAAATCTTCGTTATCATTCAAATTTTCCCTATCACGGAAGTTTACTCCATCACTCAAAGTTTCTCAATCAAGCTGATTTTGTCTATCACCTAAATTTTCCCCATCAAGCGAATTTTCTTCACCGAGCTGATTTTCTTCATCAAGCTAATTCAGTCCATCAGGAAAATTTTATTCATCGAACAAATCTTCGTTATCATTCAAATTTTCCCTATCACGGAAGTTTACTCCATCACTCAAAGTTTCTCAATCAAGCTGATTTTGTCTATCACCTAAATTTTCCCCATCAAGCGAATTTTCTTCACCGAGCTGATTTTCTTCATCAAGCTAATTCAGTCCATCAGGAAAATTTTATTCATCGAACAAATCTTCGTTATCATTCAAATTTTCCCTATCACGGAAGTTTACTCCATCACTCAAAGTTTCTCAATCAAGCTGATTTTGTCTATCACCTAAATTTTCCCCATCAAGCGAATTTTCTTCACCGAGCTGATTTTCTTCATCAAGCTAATTCAGTACATCAGGAAAATTTTGTTCATCAAACAAATCTTCGTTATCATTCAAATTTTCCCTATCAAGGAAGTTTACTCCATTACTCAAAGTTTCTCAATCAAGCTAATTTGGCTATCACCTAAATTTTATCAATCAAGCTAATTTTCTCCAATGGAATTTCCATATACTTTGAAACAAGACTAAGCCTCAACAAGTGGCAAGTTCTGTTTGAGTATAAGAGGGATCAAATACAGGGTGAGTCATAAGTCTCCATACAATATGACTAATGTTTATTTTTTATTTTTCAGGTAGTAAGTCTCCATACAAGATGACTAATGTTTATTTTTTTATTTTCCAGGTAGTAACTCTCCATACAAGATGACTAATGTTTATTTTTTTATTTTCCAGGTAGTAAGTTTCCATACAAGATTACTAATGTTTATGTTTTACGTATTTTCCAGGTAGTAACTCTCCATACAAGATGACTAATGTTTATTTTTTTATTTTTCAGGTAGTAAGTTTCCATACAAGATTACTAATGTTTATGTTTTACGTATTTTCCAGGTAGTAAGTCTCCATACAAGATGACTAATGTTTATTTTTTATTTTCCAGGTAGTTGAACCAAAGTGAATGAAGCGAAAGAATGCCACTTACGAAGGAAGAACGTATTAACATCATTCTGTGACCACGCCTCATGTAGCACGTGCGTTCAGTGAAACACACAGAACGCAGATAACCCATGACACAGTGGCCAAACTCAGAAATTCAAGAGGACAGGTTCTGTGACCGACGAACCTCGATGTGGAAGACCGAAGATGGCAACAAATGAAGTTACGTCAACGATGGTGCTGGCAGCGATGGTCAAGAGTCCGAAAAAAGGAACCCGACGCCTCTCTGCAGAAATTGGTATCAGCCAAAGCAGTGTCATGCGTATCTTGCATACTAACAAGTGGCACCCATTCAAGCTACAAATGTTGCAGAAGTTGTCAGAAGACGATGCTGATCGCAGGGCAGAGTTTTGTGAATGGGCACTAAACATGTACCATAGTGATCGTGATTTCGTTAGTACCATCCTTTTTTCAGATGAGGCAAATTTTTATATTAGTGGTGAGGTGAACAGGCAAAATGTGAGGTACTGGAGTGATACCAACCCACATTGGACATCTTAAACAAAGAATCAGTGCAGCTTGCAAACAAGTAACAAGTGCAACATTGACAAATGTTCGTCGGAATTGGTTGGAGCGCCTGTCATTTTGTCTCGACATGCAAGGGAAACATGTGGAACATATTTTATAACTGTAGTGTAGTATTATCATCATTTGTATGGAGACTTATGACTCACCCTGTAGATACGAGTAGCATGAGATTCGGATCGAGAAAGTTCTAGTGAGAAAACGTGGTCCTCTTTACAAGATTTAAAAAGGCAATTTCGCAACCGTCTTCTGTATAGGAGCCATTTTTTATGAACCACAAAATATATAGCATGAGACATCCAGAGTGTGTAATTGTATCTAAAAGAAAAGGAACAAAAACAATAAAATACAGTTCTCATTTTATGAACATTTTCTTATTTAAAAAAACGGATTATTTTATTGTATCTCTACGTATAGGTCAAAGAACCAACGACGATGTGTTGTGAGGACATTCGCCTATCAGTTATTGATTATAAAGTACATAAGAGGCCTTGAAAAGGTTTTGGCAACACTATTGGTAAAAAAATGTTCGTGATAGCATGAGAAGCTAATAGGTGAATGAGTTGTTAGGCATAATTGGATTAAGGGAATAAAACTGTGACCAATAATCATGCAAGAAACAAAAGAATTACGTGCAGCATGCAATTAAATTCTGATATAAATGCTGTTGTTATATTAATCATTTATGCTTATTGTTCGTCCAATGATGGGGTCGCAGAGTTCAAGGCCTTGTTGGTATATACCAGCGTTTCTCAAAGTGTGGGTCGCGGGTTGTTTTCTTTTTTCGGTGGGTCGCTGGAAGTTTTTCCTTCTCATTATGGAAATTTTATTTTGATGTTGTAAAGTACTATTCAGAAAATGAAAATTGGAAGCATTTGTTAATAAGGTGAACAATACAGTAAGTGGTTACTCAGAGCCCTAGTTACTTCCTTAAAGACATAGACAAATGTAAGCAACAGCGATGGCGGGGATCAAGACTAAATACAGAAATCGACTGCAAGTGTCCAATTATTTGCGCCTGATAGTAGCCTAATTCGTCAGCGTGGATATCAATACAGTTATTAATAAATATCGAAAAGAAGCACATGCATCGCATGCGACTCATTATGAATAGTTGTACAGAGATTTTGCTTTCCGATTACTTTTTGTATATCATGTGAATTTTTGTATTTTTTTAGTCTAGGAAATAACAAATTAGAGATATGATTTACAAAATTTAATTAGTTTGAAATACACTCCCATTACGTAGAATGTCCATGTATATTTGAATAAAAGTAGGTGGGTCACTAAATACAGTTTATTATTTAATGTGGGTCGCGGTAACAATAAGTTTGAGAACCACTGGTATATACTGTACAACGGTCAAATGTTCATATTTGAAGGTGAAGTTAGCGAGTTCGGATCTCAGTCGTAACATATGTGGGTTTTAGTTGTGTCACTGACTTCGTTACACTGTTGCTCAGTTACCAAAATACTTCAAGCTTTTTATTTTAATTATAAAAAAATAGTAAAAATCTTTTCTACTATTAAAATTGTATATATAATTTAAGTAACGTAGAGGATGTTCAGACCACAACAGAAATACAATTACCAAAGTTGACCAAAAAGAAGCAAAGTTTGTACGGTGCGCTTAAGTACATGGAAAGTCATCACTGTTTTATTTTTTAAAAAATATTTTATTTGTATTTTATTTATGTATTTATTTATTTTAAACAAGGGTCAATTACCCGCTTCGGTAGGTTAAAATAAGAAAAATTAGTCATATATTCCGTCAATCAGTCACTTTTTACTATTAAGAAAGCACTCGCTGATAGATGATGTTTTTTTGTCTTAAAAATTAAATATGAATATTATGGGTTGAATATGGATTTACACGGCGTCACAAGCGTCACTGTTTACCTCAACAATCCCGAAAACTATGGATTCGACACTAATATCGTTCATTTTCGATTATTTTTATATATATCTCCCCCTCCTCCAAGTGTCGGTACTGAATTTGAATTTAAACGGTATCGGAAGTGTCACTGTTCATCTCAGCGATCCCGAAAACTATGGATTCGACACTTCTTCTAATTAGTTTATCCTTATTATTAGTAAGACACTCTAATGTTTTATTGTTAATTACTCAATTTATGGATTGTCCTGAACATACACATTTCGGAGAATTCAAGCGCAATATACTATGTCGTCTTTTCGTAATGTTAATCTTTCTTCTTTGCATACAATGCAATATTGAGCATTTAACTCCCTGTAACTCTTCACTAACTGATTCATATAGTGTGCTTTTCATCATCACAATTCCCCCATCAGGATCCTGCCACCTACAGTCGGACAATTTGTCCATGCCGACCAGATGCCGCAGTCGGATTGCTGACGCCGGACGCCGACGTCTTTCCGCGCGATTTTCGACCGAGACGAATAGTTGCCTTGCCGAGAAATCGGCAAACAGCCGGAAATGAGCATTAAATGCGTCGGCGCCGGCATAAGGCATAAAAGAGGCCGGCATAAGGAGTCGGCAGAGGGTCGAAAAGAGGCCTTTCTGACTGTTTTACCAACTCTGACGGTCGGCAACTGTCGGCAAAGAGTCGACAAGCGGCATTTTATTTTAAGATTTTCGACTCTTTGCCGCCTCGGCAAAAGGTCGGCTACTTTGAACAAGTAGATTGTCGTGCCGTCTGCCTCCGGCGGCCTGCCACCGTCGACGGCTGCAATCTCTTTCCGACCGCGACTTTCTGATGGGGTAGCATCATTTCGTACGTTGCTTATTTTTTATGTCGTGTGAATTTTTAGGTGAATTATCAATAAAATTCGATCTCCCATATTTGTAAACTAGTTTGTGAATAACTATTTTCCTTAATCGAGAACAAGTATACTTTGTTATATTGTCAAAAATGCAGTGACTCCATCACTCCTTTCTACCATCATCTTGTATTGACCCAAATGATACTGGAAAAGTTTTGTTCTCCACGCACTTCGTTTGGAACATTTAGAATTGATTGTTTCTCGTTTGATATTTTTCTTACATTCGTTAACTCTTTTTTTTTTCTTTCTTCAAATAGTAGAGCACAAATTTCGTTTCTTGATCTTTAAGAATCACATATGATTAAGTCACTACTCATTAGCCAGTGGTGCCCCCCCCCTTATGTCCATGATGCACCCCCCCAATTGTCTATCCATAGGTGTTCTTCCATGAAAAAAATCTTTTCGATTAATTTTTACACCCCCTCAAACATATTTATATAGATTTTTAACCCCCCCCCCCAAATATTTCAATGACGCAGTTTGCGTCATAGCCTCCCTTTGTGGGCACCCCTGCATTAGCATGGACGTTGCCGATAACAAAGAAAAGACTATAGACTAAAAGTTGACAACATTGACACGTTTCTTGATGTCTCATTATGTCTAGTTTCCGCTCGTAGAGAATGTTGTTTCCGTATATTATACATGTAGTGAAAAATCCCACATGTGTTGCCAATTCCGACGAAAATTCCCTTTATCCTATTCTGAGTAACTAATGTCAAAAGATTTCCACAAAATGGGATTTTTTCTACGCGTTGGTATCACTGCGCTCACCTCTGGTTTGATCGCATGCCATATGGGGTTGCTGTGGGCAACATCCTCTACGTGGGTTATCTCAAGGTTCTTCCGTTTCCTTCCACATTTTGATTACAGGAATTATTTCATAACACAGATGGCGTGGGTCAATGAAAACTTGATCTATGACCCACGACCCATCACCCATAAACCTATCGCCATCTACTCTGACTCATAATCCACGCCCTATTCTTCAATGACTAAAGAGTCAATCCATTCTGTTATCAAGCATGTGCCGCTCGACCACCTTCAAAAAATCTAATTTTTTCATGAATGTTTTTCCTATATCAGGGTACTTCAAAACCACAATTAATTATTTTTTTTACAACATCCCATGACGACACAGGAGCTGGCGCCATTTTTTTTTCGATTTTAGGCGTTTACGTTGTTTTGAATATCTCAGCATGTATTTGTCCTAACAAATTAAAAATTGCTGGATGTCTCCAACTCGTGCAGAGCTAAAACTTTGATCTCTTAACATTTTTGTCTAAAACCACTTGAAGGGGATGAAATCATGGTCTGCAGTAGCAACATTTTTGGACATTGAAAACATGTTTAGGAAGAGGAAACAACTGACGTAGAGGTCTGAATTTGTGTGTGCATGTAGTCCGGGGTCGTAAGTCAATACACAAAAATGTACAGACTTGTAGTCGTTCCCAAAGACCTGAAAAAAAATCGTTCACCAAAACTTTTTTAAAATAATATTTTTTCTTTCTCGTGTGTTCGTCCCCCTGCGAGACAAAAGATCTCAAAAACTACTTTTTGGAAGTGATATTAAAACCAGAAGTCATTAAAAAAATCACCATTTCCGGTTTCTACGCTTATCAATATAGAGCAAAAATGGTAGTAGTGTCTAATAGATAGCAAAAGCTGTTTTCCATATATAATCAATTAAGCGTCACAAAAATTAATTCCATCCCCACTCTAATCTCTCTATTAAACTAGGAAGTTGTAGAAATCTAGTATCACTTCTGATTTCAATATTAATTGAGAGAATATCACGCCATACAAACCAAACTTTTTCACGTGGTGTACACATGACATTGTTGCTTGTTTTGATTTCGCCTTAGTTGATTAAAAATATCTAACAATTATGGAAAGTTGGCTCGTCATACGTATGGTAATAATGAAAGAAAGGTCTAAAAGTTAATTGAATAACGTAAAATATTAAAACTTTATCGATCTCCCTTAAGCAAAGCTGTAAACAACTGTAAAGAAGAAAATTGGTTGTGTATTCTATGGAGAGAATTCTGAAAATATGAATATGTACTTCGGCTAAGCATTCATGAAGCATTGAAAAATATATATAATTATCCGAAACTTTGTTTAATTAACTTTGTCTTTTAGTTTAATGAAAACATAACGTTTTCTAAACAACAACAACAAAAACTCTTCTTGTTAGCGAAGAAATGCGTTGTCACAAAAGGTTGTATCAGCCATGGCAAAAAACAAAGCTGAAAAATTTTCCAGAGAACTCCTCAAAAGTTGTATCATTTCTTCAAGTTAACAAGATCTGTGTTTGGTGACCACAAAAAAGGACGAAACGCTAGTCACATAAAATAACTCTTCTCACCATTCACCGAGAAAATCTTACTTTTTAACACTTTTGTTTTCAATAATGAAGATAGAATTTCAATAAAATAAACAGAAGTTTTCTTTTGATATCAACACTGTTGTTACACGATATTTCGTTCTTGTTTCTTTTTTCTTCTTCTATGTCACAAAAGACCATACAAATTTAAAACGGGAAAACTAATTTAACTGTTTGTTAATAAATCTAACAAAATTTTGTAGATGCTAACTTATTTATGATTAGAATTCCATAATCCCGGTAGTTGACATTCAAACTGAAACACCTAGTAGGAAGACATAATTTGTATTTAATAAGGTGTTGGGGCGCCTTTGGTGGCCAGTACAGCAGCAACACCACATGGGAAGAGGACCTGCATCATTTGTTGACAGATTTTCAGGCATTCCTCTTGAACCGCAGTGACAAGTTCAGCACATGCGCGTGGTGGAGGAAAACGTTTCCTCAATCCATCCTCTAACAAACCCCATATAGGTCTGGGCCTAATAATGTTGAGATCCGGCGATTGAGTGGGCCATGATACATGTTCAACATAACTGTCATGCTAATCGAACCACTCTAACAAGTTTAGCAGTGTGAATGGAGTAGTTATCATCTTAGAACACTGCACCACAGTCCGTGAAGAATGTTCGAACCATAGGATGTAAATGATCCTACAGAATGAGACTATAGTACTTACAGTGGCACGACCTGCAAGAACAATTAGGGAGCCCAAAGTCTGCCACGATATTGCACCTCAAACCAACACTGATCCGCCTCAATGTTTGACTGTGATGTCAAGCAGTGACAGGCTTGTCCAGTCTAACGCTCTCCCTGTTGTTTGAAAAACAGTGCAACTGGACTAATTCGAGAATATGACACGCTTTAGATCATCCAACGTCCACGTTTTATGGCACCATTAAACCCGCTTTGCGGCATTTACTTTGAAAGGCTTCGGTAACGCAACCTTGTAATGGATGTTGTCCTTATTAAGGTACCGAGGGACTGTTTTCGTGCACACATGGTCTGTGAGGTGTGTATTCACTTCTGTGATGATTGCCGATGCGATAGTTTTTTGTTTTCGTGCAACAATCCTAGTCAATGTCCTGACGTCCCTTTCAGATAACTTCTTTTTACCCCTGCAGTTCCTTCTCCTAGATATGGTTCGTCATTCCTGTTCGTATACACACAGTTCCCTGAATGCCGTAACTCGTGAGACGTCACAAAATGTTGCAATTTTGGACACAGATGTGTCTGCTAGACGCATCCCTACGATTCGCACATTTTTTTGAAGTCGTGTACCTACACACACGATTTGACGTTCACTGACGAACCTCTTCTACTAGAGTGACTACCAAGAACCCGCACATGTGGGTCTTTGCCCAAAAGTACGATATAAACTACCAGATGGCTCTGATGATTTCCGAAAACATCCTATGCTATTTGCGTGTTTCAGTTTCAATTTCCACTACCTGTATATATATATATATATATATATATATATATATATATATATATATATATATATATATATATATATATATATATATATATATATATATATATAATAATTTATCAAGTATGAAGGATCTGTATTAAAAGTGTGTAACACACAATAACGAAAGATAAATGAAAGTAGACAGAAGCTGGCCAAGTTTAGGACATACTGTTACAAATCTTCGATGTGGCTTCGTCATATGACACACATCTACACGGTAGTCTAGTTTGCACCACATGCGCTCTAACATATCTCTACTAATGATTCTAAATGGAATTATAATACGATTCTGGAGTTCATCAAAAGTTGTTTGTTCTGGAGGCGTATACACTGTGTCTTTCAAGTGTCCCAAAAGGGGAAGATAATCACAGACTGTAAAATCAGGAGATCTAGGAGGCCATCGGAAAAACACTAAGACATCTTCAGCACAACTGCGTGGAACATCTTCGTTCCACATTGAACGTCCGTGATAGTTTGTTGTATGTATACTCTATGTATTATATATATTTTTAATCCTTTTGGGATTTTGGGATTTTTAAGGTAAGTTTTAGACTTTCAGTTTACTGCGTCGGTAATACGCATGCCGTTATTTCATTTAACATTACCCTAAGTTAATCATTCATTTTTGTTGGGAAAAAGTACTGAACAAAAGTATTGAGGGAATTCCAAATGCATTGATGAATGACAAAGTGGTTTATTTTTATGAGCGTACAGTGAAACTTCCTGTAGGGCTAAAGACTTTTTTAAATCGATTTTCGGAGCGTGGGATTATTTTAAGGAATGAGGGAAAATTCAGATTGGCACGAGGAAACTACTTAACTTGGTTTTCATCACTGTTGTAAGTTAAAAAAGAAACCTTTCCTACCTTACCGATATCTCAACAAGCCCTTCTCAGTAGAAGCAATGATTTGCAAAATAATGTTTTTTTTTTTTTTTTTTTTTGTTCTCTTTTCCTAATCTTTTGAGGAGGGTTAAAAAACCAGCGGTTCATCATACAGAAAAAAAAATGTACCAGTGATTCAAAATGTTGTGAATAAAGAATGAAACATTAAAATATGGCAAATTTTCGATTTTCTAGGCGTATTCGCAACACGCAGGACAGCTCTTTGAAAAACAGTACTGTACTGCGAAAATCAGTACGTCTGGTCACCCTATTGAAATATTCATCCCAAAGAGAGGGGAGAAGGTTCATATACATTGTACAAATAATATCCAGAAATCATTTTCCCTGCGAAATATGGTATTTCAGGTAGTTCATTTAAAAAAATGCCTTTTTACAAAATATTTTACTGTTTCTTTCTTGTTTGATCCACGCATATAGCTTATGTAATTGTAAACACATCTACATTCTTTTTCAAACTATTATTTCCATAGTGTGAGTTTTTTATTAACGAATTGCCACACAACCAAAGCTTACCCGATAAATCTTCTTTTTATTTTAATTAACAATCCGAGAAGACAATGGTGGCTAGTACGCAAAAGACACTACATAATAGCCGAGGCGAGAAAAAGTGTCCTTCACGGCGATCATTCCTCTCGTGGTGTTTGTAGTAGACATGAAGTGGAAGGTCTTTCTAATGGTGAGGGCGTTCACAGACTAAGAACACTAATTAAGACAAGCATTGAGTAAACTGTTAGACCTCTTTAACACAGAAGAAAAGACAGTTAATCGCCGACACTGCTTTATATACTACACGCTTTTTAGACAAGGCATGATGTACACACACATACATATATACTCGACTGAAATATGTTTTGCTTTGCATTTAAGAGTATACAATTTACTGAAGGCCAAAGTTCGAGAACATTATAACACAAAAACTTCTCATCTCTGTCAACAGATATATGAGAAATCACTACAAAGAAAGAATTTGACTCTCTGTTTTCAGTTCGTTTCGATGAAACCAACTTAACAAAGAACCACGATTTGCAAGTCAGCAAATGGATAACTTTAATTTTAGAATTTTAAACTGTATATAGGTATCAGTAACTTCTGAAGTAATTTAATTATAGCCTATACTCAATAAAAAGATATTTTAAATGAAAAGAATAAACAATTACGTTACTATAGTTTCTTATTTTGACTTTATATATGTTACTCTAAATGCCAGAAGTGTCGCAATTATTAACACTCACCGTCCTGAACTGGTCAACGTTGGAAATTAGGACGAATAGAGATTTCAAGAAAATCGTAGACCTTTACATTGGCGGCCCTAGTACCCCTTCTAATTGTCACAGGGACATGAACAATATCTCGTTGTAAAGATTATGAAACACAGACTCCAACGAGCTAACTTTTGTGTCCCTCGTGCCAACCTCGTAGAAGAAGCAATTTTTGTAAAATATGAGATTTTTTTGTTTTTGGAAATTTGTGAGAAGTTGGCAACATTGTTTCTTGTCGTACGAATGAAAAAAATATTTTCACGTGTACGACAGAAGATGGGTACAATCATGTAAATAAGTGAAGGGCGAAAGTTCAATACCAAGTGAGAAAAAATTCCGAACATGTTTCTTAAGAGAATCACCATGTACCTATTTTTCGAAATATTTTGGTCTACCCTGACGCCCCTAATTAGCACAGAGATATAAACCATGCCTAGTTGAAAAGTTTTTGAAACACAAATTTCAACGAAGTAACTTTTTTGTCCCCCGTACCCAACCCATAAAAAAAGAAGAAGAAGCAATTCAAAAAATTTGGAAAAATACATTTTTTGAAGTTTGTGGGACTGTGGCAACACTGTTATGTGTCATACGCTGGAAAAATATTTTCACATGTACGCCAGACATTAGGTACAATTATGTAAAACACTGAAGGGCAAAAGTTCAATACCAAGTGAGAAAAAAAATTCCAAACGCGTTTCCTACGAGAATTGCACTGTAGCTATTTTTCGAAATATTTTGGTCTCCTCTGACTTCTCTAATCGTCACAGAGACATAAGTCATATCTCGTTAGAAAGCTTATAGGACACAGATTCCAACGAGGTAACTTAGGTGCTCTTCATGCCCAACCTGTAAAAGAAGAAGAATAATAATAAAATTTTAAAAAAATATTTTCTCGAAGTTGGCAACGCTGTTATTTGTCATCCTCAAGAATGGCGATACACAGGGTATCATTAGTGAGGATGTTTATTTACTTTTATTGATACCTCTTTTTATGCTTGTTGCTCCTTTGGATGGAGAGTTTCTTTCTCCCAAATGCTGAAGGGTAGGAGGATCTAAAAACATCCAAATTTCTCCCTACCCTGACGCTCTTGGACCTCCGATGTGGACAAAATGTACACCATTGGAAAGTTTAATTCTTCCTGAAGAGATAGACACCTAAATCATGTCTCCAGGTTAATTAGGAACGGAGTGGTGTAGGTTTAAACTGCTGGCTCAACCCGTGAGCCGTTCGTCTTATAAAAGTTAATTTCTATTAGCAGCTTTTACCAGCGAGTGATGCAAAAAATTCTATAGTGGTAATTAACAGTAATATAAATATGCATGTGTTTGCTCCAAATAAAGCAGCAAAGAATTTTTTCAGAACTTAGGAAGACAGGTTGACTAGCCAACCTACTCCTTAATTTCCAACAAAAGCAGATATGACCTAACTTATTAATAATCACCACCAGAGCTTTTCTAGTCACCGGTACTCACCGGTGAAGACTGGTAAGAGGAATTCAATTTCCAACATATATCAGTCCAGAGTGGTGTGTGCTGGTAATCGCGGCATGTTCCGACTCTCACAGTAGCATATGCATAAAATGTTTGAAATGCGTGTTTTCTTTTTCACTTCCAATACTCAACTATCCACAAGTTGAGATAATTGATCATTGAATGTCTAGAAAAGTGATCTCAAATTTGAGATATGAATAAGTATAAATAAATAACAAGAATTTTAGAAATGATCCAAATAAATGTATCAAAAGATTGCGATCTTGGCTAATAACTAGTTTTTGGATCAGGGGCCACAACATTTTTGAACAGTCCCTAAATTGAATTTTAAAATAGAAAATAATTGCAATGAAATATAGGACTCAGATATTTAAAAATACGCTTTCTTTTTCAAAAACTATATCCAACCTTTCACGAAGAACGAAGATCACTAAATAACGAACTAACAAAAAAATGTCTTGTACTGTTAAGTTTGCTGTTTTAACCAAAACCGGTGTATATTATTGCAATCACACAGCTTGCGATGCGTCGAAGTCAAAACACAGCTGTTGAACGAAATGTTGTTCTGTCATTCACGTGCGAATGAGTGTTCTACGAACGTTCACTTGGCGCGTACCGTACAAGCGCTTCCATTTCTCGGTGTTAGTATGACTCTGAATAGACTGAAATAGTGTGACATCACATCCTTCTCGTTGCCATGGTGATCGCCATTTTATTTTCTAAACAACAAGTACCTAAATACCTAAGAACCTATGTGCAAAACGAAAACAGTGATGAAATATTTCGGAACTGCAAACATTAGATTGGAACAAATACTTATGCTTCTTTTTAAATATATCTAATGACTGAAACTGAAAAATAGGGTAGAAAAGGTAATTAGAAAAAAAATATGTTAAATAATGTTACGTACATGACAAGCATTGAAACTTAAATCAGCGAGTTCACGTCTTGTGAAATCTTCCCTCTGATGTACGATATATTTTGAGAATTTCTATATTTTCAGGTTAAATTAAACAAAGTGTATTCACCCAGTTCATAATCAAATATTAATTTTAAATAATTCCGGAAAATTTCTGATTGAGTAATATGAGCATGATATACTATTGCATATTTGAAGAGGATTATTGTTTAACAGTTCTTTAAAATATATAGGCCTACTAAACCATTGGTAATTGGGTGTGTAATTATTGTATGTTTCCTAAATGCTTTAAAAAAAAAAAAAAAGAAAGTTGATAGAGAATATAAGAAAAGATGTTAACTATATCCACTGATGGTCTGGATTGAATATTTCTAAAGGCTAGCCTTTTCTTTCTTTTGTAATGTATACTTAGAAAAAATATTGTGCACTCCTATTATAAACAGTAACATTAGAGGTGTAAATGCCCCAATAGAATTAACATTATTCTAAAAGACTTTCTTCTTTTTTAAAAATATATTTTTACAGCTTTCTCTGTGCCGACACTTTGCCAATCTACACGTTAGGGAGTTTATGTTGCTTACAATTGCTTCTTATGGTGGATTACATGATAATTGTGTTACATTAACTATTCGATTTCTACCTTATTACTTAGGGATGTGGAGCTTTTTGAAATAAACTCTTTAGCTCCATTAGCTTCACGCGTTTGTATAGAAAAAAACATGGCGATCACCATGGTAACAGGAAGGAAATGACGACATCACTATTCCAGTCTATTGAAGCATAAGCGTGGAAATGTGTACGAGCTGAAATAGTGTCTGCTATACAGCAATAGATGTAGAATAATATATTACAATTACAGTATTTTTTTTCCATGATAGGAATTCATAGTAATGTGAAATACAAAAATATACATTTTTCCCCTATGTCTTGGAATTTGGTTGCTATCGAATTAATAATTTTGTTTCGATTTCCTCGCGGCACACCGGTTAGGAAACGCTGGTATAGATAAATACAAAGTAATTGTTTTAGAAGTGATATCTCGATTAATTTTCCAGCGTAGATCTTGAAGTTTATATCAAACTTACTCTCGCATTTGAGTGACAATGTAATTAGATTTTTTTTCTTTCTTTCTTTCCTAATTTTAAGTTGCAAAATACCATTCGAATCCTTGCTCTACTTAGTGCTTGGAAATAAAACTTAAATGAGATTGTTTTTCTTGGAAACGGTGAAACTACTAATATCTCAGAAGTAAGGTAAGACTATGGTATCTTAATATAACCCAAACTAAGAAGTCGTGACGAAGAGAAAGAAAATAAACTAAAAATAATGTAATAATCGAGTCAGTTGTGTAAAGGAGGAGCGAAACATTGCACACAGTAGTTCGCATGCAGTAAATAACACATCTCCCCACCTCATAAACACAGAGTAAGTATTCGTAAGAGTACAGCAGCTCGTTGCATCAAATACAGGTATAGCACGCACCTATCGCTTCTAATAAGTGGGAACGACACGTTACGTTATTTTCTCTTTTTCTTTTTGTGCAAAACCTAAGAATTATTTTTGACTTTTATTACTACTAATAATAATGGCATTTTTTTTTTTTTTTTTATGTAAGCTTTCTGAAGCATGATTCTCGTGCAATACACAGAGTAAAATTGTTGTTTGTCAACCGGATGCCATTGCGAGACCATTTTCTATAAAATTAGAAACACAACAACGAAATAGTACATAAGAACATAAAGAATAATTAGTTATTTCAGAAAAATTCTCATGTCTATTTTTTTTTTTTAATTTTCGGAAGTAGTCAAACTTTATTTAAAAACTCCCGGATTCGAATCCTGGCTGGAGCTAATTTGGTTCGGATTCCACGCTAATCAGTAGGTCTCGTCTCATATAGCCTCGCTGCTGCAATTCACGTTAAAGTCAAAATCAACTCAACTCAACTTTATTTAAAAACTAGCTGCACCTGCACTCTCTACACAGCGCATCATTCACATATGAATATGAATCATCTTGTCATTCCGCACAATATCTGTACATGATCCTTTACAGACGTAAGTGAAAGATGTTTGGATTATAATCGGCAAAGGGTACCATAAAGGGGAGATTTTTTCAATACCTCGCACCGTTAGCAAGATTAAGCCTACTTCCGGTTGGAGTTTCTAATTCATGTATGATCGGAGTTTTCTTTCTTCTTGCATGCAGTATGTATAAGCACACATACATTACACACACAATTATTATAATGTCAGTGATATATGATGTTCATTGGGCAAAACAGTCCAAGCAATAAAGATTCCACTTAGACTGAAGAAATGGTTATCCTTCGTTTTTCAATATAATTTGGTCATGAAAAAATGCCTGAGAGGTATGCAACCCATGTATACAATTATGTTGTGTTGGAATGTACGGTGTATAATGCGTAGGATATGTTGCTTTTGTTTTGTTTTGTTTTTTAATGTCAACACTCAGTGTACCCCTTAAAAATGTAATAAAGAAATAACGGATATGTTTTTTTTTAAAAATATTCAATTAGAATGGACAATCTACACAAAATTTGCAATTTATCAGTGGAAACAGCATCTTTCTAGAGCCTGTGGTTCCCGAGAACTCACTATCGAAATAATTGGTCACAAACATACCAGGGCCATTGCAAAAGTCATGGCAACTATTTTTTTCTCGCAAATTCTGAAATATGCAAATGGAAGGTTAGTTCGTATGTAAACATTACATATAGGGGGATGGATAAACACACACACTACCATAAAGATATAGAATGAGAAAAGAGACACACAAAAATTTGTCGTTTCAAATGTGTTTTACTGTCAATTGCAACAGTATACAATCGAACATTAGAAACTACACGCATTGCATGGCATCAGGAGTCTCCCTAAGAATACACAAGATGGTAAGTCATCATGGCACGTGTTCCTGCTCTGTACTATTGTGTATGTTGCGATTGACAGTAAAACACGTTTGATACAACAAAGTTTTTTCGTCACTTTTCTCATTCTATGTCTTTATGGTAGTGTGAGTGTTCATCCATCTCCCTATATGTAATGTTCACACACGAACTAACCTTCCATTTGCATATTTCAGTTTTTTTTTATTCGTTACCATTTTCGAGAAAAAAATAGTTGCCGTAACTTTTGCAATGACCCTCGTATAAACATTCACAGACACAAACTTTACTAGCATTTTAATATATAAATAAATAAATAAAGTGTTTTCTTCAAATGATGAAATCACAGTAAACTAATATTAACAGCACAAATACAGTATTATTCCGCAAATAATGTCCTAACGGGAAAAATTGCACCAAAAAAGTTGAGTAAATGAATTAAAGATCTTTTAATGTTACCTCTTATATTTTGCAGGTTAAAGACAATGAGAATGTAAAAGAAATTGAATGTCACCTAGATAAAACCTCATCGACACCTTACATAAGCAGTAACGAAAATGGCTGTGTGAATTCAACCCTAGTTACCCTAGTTGTGTTAAATTTTGGCACATGACTGGTGATACTTCAACTACATCGGGTTTTAGAGTAATTCTATTAAAATGGTAGTGGTAAAATCCAGAGACAAAAGTGGATCTGAAAAGGTAGAGGGATAGATGACGTCACGCCGTCCCCCATGCCTATCTTTGCCCATTGTAACTTTTAGGAAGTAGAGGGAAGGCATTCATATTTTTTTTTTTTTTTAATTTTTTTTGAAAGTGAGGGAATGGTGTCCTCACGTCTTCTTCCTCACTTTTATCCCTGGTTAAATTAACTACCAAACCCAATGCTTATGAGTTGAAATACACTGACAACTAGTTTAAAAACATCGAAAACAGATGCTAATACTTCTGTTAATGTAAATTTTTTTAGATGTTTGTGATACTGTATAGGTATACAACTATTTAAGTGAAAGATTACAGAAAATATAATACATTAATGTCAGTTACTTAGTTATTTATATCTGCCCAAGGGAATGTGCATGCTAAAAACTACAGTATTGCTGTGTCTGTCTAATCTATAGATTAATAACGGTGTCTGTGAACAAAAAACTTCAGATCCAAATTGAAAGTGACTATGTTTGTGACTCTTAATCTCTTGTACCACCCGTCCGATCTCGGGTAGATGCAGTGCAGTTTTGACATAAATGCAGTTCTGGCCTGGGAGTGTTTTTATCTATTCACTTTCACGATAGTACTTAGGGGAGGGGGAGGAGGGAGGATTATAAAAAAAAAATAAATAACTCTTGAACCAAACGACCTATCTCGTTCAAATTTTCAACATAGATGACGTTCGTGCCTGGCATGGCATGGATTTTACCATTTCACTTTTAAGGAACAACGTAGATGATGGGGGAGGGGAAAATATACAAAAATCAATAAATATAAAAATAAAAGCGACTATGATTGTGAGTTAATAACTCTTGAACCACCCTATCGATCTCAATCAAATTTTCAACGTAGATGAAGTTTGAACCTGGGAAGTTTCTTATTATTTTATTTTATGGTGGAACTTAGGGGAAGAGAGGGGAGGAGGGTAAATATATGAAAATGAATAAAACTTAATAACTCTTGAACCACCCAACCGATCTCGATCAAACTTGCAACATAAATAAGGTTCGGACCTGGGATGTTTTCATCATTTTACTTTGACTTCACAATGTAGGGGAGGGGAAGGGGGACATATATATTTTAAAAAAATAAAATAAAAGCGACTGTTTTTGTGACTTCATCACGCTTAAACCACCGAACCAATCTTAATCAAATTATCAACATAGTGAGATTCGGACTTGGGGTGGGTTTTGTCATATCCCTTTGACGGTAGAACTTACGGTAGGAGGGGGAGAGGGGAGAGATATATAACAATAAATAATACTTAATAACTCTTGAACCACCCAACCAATTTCGCTCAAATTTTCAACATACACAACATTCGAGCCTGGGATAATTTCTATCATGCCGTGCCCCGCAACATGAGGAGGGGAGGAGGATATATAAAAATCATCGAAAATGACGATATCAAAGAGCACTTTAGTAATAGTAAAAGCGGAACATATTACTATCTTTCCTTAATTGAATCCAACGAAATCGAGATACGACTTAGCTTTGAGGACGTCTTAAATTCTTAATTATCGAGAAATTCTTAATTAAAGATATTATTAATGTGTTATTATAACTACTTTGCTAGCCATAAATATTTTTAATTTTGTACCATATTCAATCATTCAGACAACAATAGTGTTCTGCGCTTGCGCAGAACGTGCGGGTTTACTAGTACACATGGTTTTGAGGCGGATACTGTATGTAGAAACAAGTCACTGTTCTTAGCAACTTCAATGTTTGTCTGAGTGCTGATGAATAATACAGTTATTCGGGCGACACTGTTTCTACTTGAGCGTTCCTTCTAGAGACCTGCACGAGCCGGGCCCAGCCCGAGGCCCGAAGCCCGGCCCGGCCCGCGGGCCGACTCTGCTATTTTTTTGGTTCGGGCCGGGCTTGGGCGGGCCGACACTGTTACTTCTTTGGGCCGGGCCGGGCTTGGGCTGGACGACACTGATTTCTCTTCAGGTCGGGCCAGGCTGGGGTCCATCAGTTGCAATTCTTTAATAATTATAGACTTTCGTTAAATGATAATTGGAATAAAGCCAAACGTTGAAGAAGTGTGTCCGTGAAAAATGTTACAAAGAATGCAATAGCTATTTACAGTTTGTGTTGCTTAGCGGCTCCACTTTCACTATAGAGGATTAACTAACTAACTAACTAACTAACTCTATGGCCTATGGAACCCGGAGGTTCAATGCCGTGTTCACAAAAGCTCTCCACTGACTTCTATCATTAGCTAACTGCATCCACTTTCTACTCTGTATTCCAATCTCTGCGAGATCCATCTTAATATTGTCCTCCCATCTGCGCCTAGGTCTTCCTAATGGTCGTTTTCCGATTGGTCTTCCAGTCAAGACTTTGAAAGCGTCTCTACTTTCTTCCATTCTAGCTACATGACCCGTCCATCTAAGCCTCCTAGACTTGACGACCCTAACAATGTTGGGTAAACCATACAAATTATGTAGTTCCTCGTTATGAAGTTTCCGCCATTCCCCATTCCCGTTCCTCTTGGGTCCGAATATTCGTCTCAGGATCTTGTTCTCAAATACTTTCAGTCTATGTTCTTCCCTCAGAGTAAGTGACCATGTTTCGCAGCCATACAGAACAACAGGCATGATTATCGTTTTGTATATTTTAAGTCTCAAATTCCTCGACAGAATTCGCGACAACAAGAGATTTTGAACCGAATAGTAACACGAATTTCCTGCTTTTAGTCGACATTTAATTTCTCCGTGAATATGATTTTCCTCTGTTAATATTGATCCTAGATATTTGAAAGTATCCACTTTATCAAAAGTATTATTTAGTATTTTAACGCATCCATAATTTGCTGTATTCCGGTCCCGACGCACTTCCATGTATTTAGTTTTCTCTGCATTTACTTCTAAACCCATGTCCCTGCAAGCGTTTAATAAGATCTCTGCATTTCTTTCTATTGTTCTCCTATCATCTCCTATTAAATTTACATCATCAGCATATGCCATAACCTGGTGAATACCGTTCAACTGTAAGCCCTGGTTGCTATCTTTGATTTTCCTTATAGCGTATTCCAAAACGAAGTTAAATAATAATGGCGACAACGCATCTCCTTGTTTCAGGCCATTTTCGACGTGAAAGCTCGTGGACAAAAATTTTCCTACCCGGACTTTACTTTGGGATTCATTTAAACATATTTTAATTAATCTAATTAGCTTTCTCGGTATTCCAAGTTCTGCAAGAACGTTCAGGCATTATGCGGTAAATTAAGCTCTGACCTTGACCTTTACTGAACTCAAAATATAACAAGAAGGGGTGGGAATGTTTTGCCTGTCGCTAAACAATATTGCCCCATCTTCATTTTATGCTAAAAATCAATTAAGTTAGATTTTTGTTACAGGGAATGGAGTTTTTGTTCTCTCGATGACAGGCAAAGTTGTAGGAGGCAATGGTACCATTCGGGAGGCAAGCGTAAGGTTGTGAACCAACATTTTAGAAAATGTCTCTGAGGGTTAGGTCAAATTTAGTACTAAATTTTGAGAAAGATTGGAGCTCGAGCTATTTTTTTTTTAAATTATCGGGCCGGGGTCGGGCCAAAAACTTTAAAAATTTATCGGGCCCGGGCCGGGCTTGGGCCAAGAATTTTAAAAATTTATTGGGCCGGGCCGGGCTCGGGCCGAAAATCTCCAAAACTTTTCGGGCCCGGGCTGGGCCGGGCCTAGGTACGTTCGGGCTGGATTGGGCTCGGGCCGAAAAATTCGGCCCGTGCAGGTCTCTAGTTCCTTCTTTCATTATCCTAGTTCTTTAATACACCGGCTATGGCAAACTAATAACACGAGCCTGTGTGAACCGAAACACAGGGTCTATGTTAATTTCAACATCGGACCTGTGTTAACTGCAACACCGGATCTGTGTTAACTGCAACGCCGGACTTGTGTTAACTGCAACACTAGGTGCATGTTAACTACAACACCGGGTCTAGGTTAACTGCAACACCGGATCTGTGTTAACTGCAACACCGGATCTGTGTTAACTGCAACGCCGGACCTGTGTTAACTGCAACACTAGGTGCATGTTAACTACAACACCGGGTCTATGTTAACTGCAACACCGGGTCTATGTTAACTTCAACACCGGGTCTATGTTAACCGCAACACCAGGTCTATGTTAACTTCAACACCAAGCCTATGTTAACTGCAACACTGGGTCTATGATAACTACAACACTGGACCTGTGTTAACTGCAACACCGGACCTGTGTTAACTGCAACATCGGACCTGTGTTAACTGCAACACCGGGTCTATGTTAACTGGAGCACCAGGTCCATGTTAACTGCAACACCGGACCTCCAGTGTTGAAATCCACTCTGAAGTGGTTTTCATGCTAGGACCACTGGCTTGTGTTAAAATTTAGTTATATTAACACCAGATTTTATGATTGTGTACTGCCCACCCTTCAAACTCATTGACCTGGTACCGAATATGACCCCTTGTTCCAGAACAACTGATGAATTTTGAAAACTGATGCTTAACTGATGCTTAACTTACGGCACCTACAAACCAGCAATTGTCATCCAGATAATAGCACAATCGAGACGCAGGGAGTTCTAATCGGAAAGTCTGGGGGAAAAGGCCTTTGGGGAGACCAAGAAGGAAGAAGGGTAACGTAAAGCAGAATCTTACGAACGTGAGTAATAATAAAGGAAAATATTAGCTTGAAACCACATAGAATCAGTCGCAAGTATTATTTTCTTTTATTTTTTAAAGGAAAGTGTTTCTTTAAAAATATGTTATTTTGTTTAATTATTTTTTTTCTTTTTTGTTTGAGATGAAATGAAATAATTCTCCATATAAATCAACAGGGATCCACAAAATAATAAATATGTCGTACGTATGTGCTCAAGGCCATTAACTTCCTGACGTTTGGGACAAGGAAGAAAAAGGCAGGAAAGTGCTTTTAAAAAACAATAATTAATCAGTTCTCTGTCATTATCACTGTTGAGCAACAAAAGAACACACATTAAACATTTCCATTATATATATATATATATATATATATATATATATATATATATATATATATATATATATATATATATATATATATATATATATATATATATATATATATAAACTTCTAATACAATACATGTGGTTATCTCCAAAATACAAAAAGCTTACATTTGTGAATACAGATAATGTTTACCCCTATATAGTAGTTTACAAACATAAATGTCATCTCTAAACATTTTTTTCTTTAAATTTAGATAATCAAAACACAAGCATGATGGAGGTTGTTGTTAGTCAATGGTCATGCAAACTATTCTTTAAAATGAACAGTTATCAACAACAACAAAAATTAATCAGCATTTTTGGTGAACAAGAATTTGTAATTTATGGACCTAGAATTGATTTAAAAGTCTATTAGTTAACTTAAAAGAAATTTAAATTATCTTGTCCAACTACGACCACCTAATATACACTAGTAAAACTCCGTAACTTCATTGGGAAAGTTTGGTTGACTTAAGTGGCATGTCGTTTGGTAAGTAGTAATGTTATTCAAGTTTCTTTTCAAATAAACAAGAACAAGAAAAAACAAAAAAACAAAAAAAGTACAATACAAGATAAGACAGTGCTTTTATATTTAGAAAGAAAACTTAGTTGTTTGCAGCGCAATCTTGAATGATTTAGCACATTTTTGATTACAAATGTAACGGGAATATTTAAATTGTTGGGGGCCATTTTGGAATGTCACGATATTGTACAAATTAGCATTCTTTTCCGTATACAGTAGATTTGTTTACGTTACGACTCGACTATGGAATATGAGGCTCGCGGAGAGATTGATACACAAGTGATTCAAATTCGGATAATTGTATACTTTTCTGATGGTCATTGATGACGCATTGCAGATAAAAAAGACCATACAATTAATCTACCACTCCATCAAATAGTTACATTGTTTCTTTCCAGATGGCAGTTAAAGCCGATAGACGTTGATACTAGCACCATCTATTAGCGTCGGTTTAAAAATAAGCACAATTCATTTGCTAACAAGACCAAATAGTTACCAAGTTAACAAAAGAGCTTTACAAAAATACCTATTCCAGCAAATTCAGTGTAATTTTATTGTTTTGTAATGAATCGCAAATAAACAAATTGTTTCTTAAAAAAAAAGAGAGAATGACTTACTAAATTCTGCTTCATTTCTTAGACGTTTTTATAATACCTAACCGCAATCTAGTGAGATCTCAAAATAAAGGTCTATACATACCGGTACTTTTTAAATATTTTTTCTTTAAAAAGTTATTATTACATGATATAGATATTTCAAAATGAACACATTAATTGTACAATTAGATCGTAAGAGAAAAAAACAAAAATTAGCATATAGTGGGATTTGAATCAGGTAAAAGTGATCTCTCAAATGTACAAAATAAGTGTAAAAGAAACATTATTTAGCAAGCTCGGCTATCGAACTAACTGTAAACCGAACCGTTGTTACAGTATATTCTATGTAATTCATACAACTATCTTCAACTTTTTTATTCATTACTGTACATTCATTGAAGTATTATTTTGTTCTCAGTCAGCAAAGATTAAATAATAATTTCCAAAGATAATTTAAACATATTTTATGTAGTAACAGAATATTCGATATTCCAAACTTTGAAGTGATGGATTGTTTGTTGGTGTAGTTGAAACATACTTTAAAATTTAGTCTATTTTATAACATCCTTGGTCTATCAGACTAAAGAAAAGTACGAGCAATGACAACCTATTCTGCAACCAAAAAAAGATTAGCCAATGAAGAACACTGAAACATACGATCAGTCATTCAGCATGTTCGATATAATCCCGCATACCCTCAATATGATTGTTGTGAAATATATATCATATAATTTTCATTTACTCTGCGCCTGTCAGCTACAACTCCATCTGGCGATAAATAATCTATGTAACTACGTGAAGAATTCGAACTGCATATTTTTCAGACTTTATCTACAATGTTGCCACCTTGTAGCCTAAATTTTCTATATATATATACACAGGGTGGTAGGTAACTCCACCGACAAACTTTGGGAGGTGATTCCTTGTCTGAAATGAAAGAAAAAAGTTCTAGTAAACATGGAACTAAAAACGTCTCCTTTCAGAGTTATGAGACGCCGAAAATTCGAAAATTCACGTTTCGAAATGCTCTGCCGTAGAAACTACAGGACCGATCCCAAGCGGTTTAAGGAATTACAAAGGAACTAGTATGCGCTCTATCTAAATATCCATGTTCTACCGTGGTCCGTTATCGGAGAAACAAACTGTAAAAAGGAAGTTGAGATATAGGGATACTCCTTTAAGTACTAATGGCGCGTTCGTTTCGCCGATAACGGAGGATGTTAAAACATGGATATTTAGATAGTTCGCATACTAGTTCCTGTGTAATTCCTTAAACCGCTTGGGATAGGTCCTATAGTTTCTAAGGCAGGGCGTTTCGAAACATGATTTTTCGAATTTTCAGCGGTTCATAACTCTGAAAGGAGACGTTTTTCGACCTATGTTTATTAGAACTTTTTTCTTTCATTTCATATAAGGAATCACCTCCCAAAGTTTGTTGGTGGAGTTACCTACCACCGTATATATATATATATATATATATATATATATATATATATATATATATATATATATATATATATATATATATATATATATATATATATATATATTGTATGTGTGTGTTTCGTACTGGTTGCCTAAATTCGTCTGGCAGGCAACCAAAAGGCCCTATAAGCTAAGAAACAGATGCAAAATCATTTTTGTTTTTGTACAATATCTTATTTACATCTTTTCTCTGTTCGGAGAACATTTTATTCTGAACTTCAGACACTTCAATTTACAAACTTGAAGTCATAAACGGGTATTTCGGGTATTGTATTATTTTAACATCATTATCCACAAAATTCCTTCTTTACTGTCTCATGTCAACATTTTTGAAATAAGAAACTTGTGGATAGCGTTTTAAGCATTCTCCCTCTCGCATTTTAACGGCCTTAATAGATCTTATACTGTATATATCTAATATAAATAAAATAAAAAGTTTGTTGGTCTGTGCATCTGTGTGTGTGTCTGTCTGTATGCAGCCTGGGAACTAGACGAGTGGACCGAGTCACGCGTACGTTCGTCCAGGTCCCAGACCAAGACGAGTTTTTTTTTATTATTATTATTATTATTATTTCGGAGCAGACAGGTCTCAGGGGAACGGGAGGACGTTTACCGTTACATGTAAAAGTAGTAGAAAATGACCGATATTAGTGACGAATTCATAGTTTTCGTGGTCGTTGAGATGAAACTCCGATCGCATTAACTTCCAAATTCACCCCATTCGGCTACAGGCCGGGGTTCACCGGGGTAGGGAGATACCGAGACATGTAAAAAATAATCCACAATGACCGATATTACTGTCAAATGCATAGCTTTCGCCATCGCTGAGATCAATTGTGAAACTTCCATTTGCGTTAACTTTCAAATTCAGCTACCATTGCATGCGGCGAGTTGGGGTTCACCTACGGGGAGGGGGTACCGAAATATGTAAAAATAATCCAAAATGACCGATATTAGTGTCAAATCCATAATTTTCGCGGTTGCTGAGATGAATGGTAATACTCCCACAGACGTTGACTTCTGAATACAGTCGCCATGCGAAGAATGGGTATTTCACCTAGTCTATAATAAAGTTGTAGTCATAAATTTTAAATTATATTTTGTTTTCACGAAATCTGATACATTTTCAGCATAGTTGTTACTAATACTATGAAACCCAGGATTTTCTCTTCAGATTACAGTAATTAAATTATTTTTCGTGGTATAATGACAAAACAATGGTAGAATGTACTGTTATATATTCAATATAATTGATTTTTTTTTAATCCCTGAATTTCCCAGGAAAAAATGTTCATTATTATTTTTTAAAAAGCCGTTCATTTTCAGCCCTTGTATTTCTACCACTGAGTTATAGCATGCTCATAAATGCACTTCTTGATTTGAAGAGACTATAAAGTTAAAATTTATTAGAATATTCTTTTGTTTTTGTGAATAGATAGTTTCACCAACTTATCAAGTTTCATGTGCTGTCATGTGGTTTCATTACAGACATACCAGGCTAGCTCGACGCCCTAACCTTTTCAGGCTCTGCAAAAAGGTTTGTTTGATACGATCAACGAACTAGATTTGAGAATTGTGGTCAATCTGAATGTCCCTTTCCTTGGTCACAAACCTGTGCATCCTCAACATAATTCTGCATCCATGTCTACCTCAGCCTTCATACAGTTCAGACCTAGACCTATCCGACATGTTTTTCTCTTTTCTCAGTGACATGGAACCTGAAGGAACATATTTATAGGACAGTGAAGAAAGTGCAAGCAGCTTGGAAGAGATTCTGGTTGCAGATTTCTGAGAAAAAAAGGATCTATTTTTTTAAAATTAATTCACTGTACATATATCAGTAATTAATTGTTTTTCCGTAAATGTAGCCCTGTATTTTTTGGACAGACCCTATATACAACCAGTACTGGAATTCACAAACTACTTTTCTAGAGCAGCTTTTCCTAACCTGGGGTCCGCTAACCCCCAGGAATCCACAAGACTATCTTAGGGGGTGTGCAAGCCAGTCTGAGAAAGGTATACACAGTGGTGAGAAATACACCAATTCAAGTTCAATGATCGAATTAGTAATGTAATGACAAGTCAATTTGCGTGAGAAGTAATATTCGACCTACAAGAAGTTGCCTATACTCCACTGGTAATCTATTGTGTTTTAATTTTGTTTATATACTCGATTTATTTATATATTTGTAACATCTTAGTCAAGGTGTCCGGAACAAGGTTTGAAACCCAGGATCACCCGAATTACCCGATTATACCACTGCAAAGAAAAACAAAAACCTTCACACCCATATATATTAACATGGGGAAGAAATATAAATACTAGTAAAGGACCCCTTCCAATAGATATACGGCTACTGTATATACATTGGAAGGGGTCCTTTATATTGTAATATCCTATGTGATGTCGTAAACAAGCAGTTCCACGCTTCAATGTTTACAAACAACACCACATGGTTCAGCAAGAGGATATACCGCCAGAGGGACCTATAATCACATGCAGACGACGGCTTCTAGCCCCTCCCATGGAGCAGAAGACGACATCGGAGCAGCAGCGCCACCGCCACCCAAAAGGACCCTATAAATTGGATGGACGAAGGCAATTCGAGACCAGTTCTCTGGTGACCCTCCTCTAGGCTGCTATGGGACTCTTGGAGTAACCTAACCCCAGGCCTCTAGTCTGCTACGGGACTACGCCTATCCTATCTCCTGGCTTAGCCTGCTACGGGGCTCTGTCTGGGAATCCCAACCTCAGCCGCTTAGCCTGCTACGGGGCTCTGTTGGCAATTTAACCTGCCTCTGCTTGCTACGGAGCATTGGTTCCTTAACTCCACTCCTCTTAGCCTGCTACGGGGCTCTGTTGGAGATCCTGTCTGCGACCACTCGGTCAAAGACTACCTTTCACTTACCTTTTTAAATAGAGACCAAATTGTATAGTATTTTTGTACAAATACTCTTATAGTGGATTTTTATAATAAAACTGGTAGTGGGAGTCGATTCCGGACACTTTTTATTAACTGCTCTACCTGTTCCTTATATATGAGACAAAAATACACAAAGTTTTACAATATGTATTGTAGACTCTAAAGGAGGCCGCAGTGTGGAAGGTTGGGAAAGGCTGTTCTAGAAAATATTACTATCCTTACCATTCAATAGCAGTAACAGCAATTTACGAAAATAAAATGCTAACGGAGCAGAAACTTTAAAACAACTTACCGAATGATGAAATTTAATACCATTTCATATACAATACATGAGGAAGAAAAAATATTTCTTCGCAAAATTCTATACTTTATGATGAACTAGCAGCGTTCACCCCGCTTCGCTGCGGTCACCCCGGAACGCAATAAACTTTGTTACTTAGATAATTTTTACTTTTTCGCTTTCAAGTGATATGATAAAAACCATAGAAGATTGCAGTAAATCTTAACATTATATCGCCTGTCATTTATGTTAACCCGCCCCGCTTCGCTGCGGTCATCCCGGTGCTGGCATATTGTAAAAGTGTCTGTAAAAATAAGCAAATCAATTAAAAAATTTTAAACAGAAGATTCAAGCTATTTTCCGCTGTATATCGCCTGTCATTTATGTTAACCCACCGAGTGACACGGTCATGCGGGTTGCATATAAATACGTTTATTTTTACCTATGATGAACTAATAACAAAGGATTTGTACGTTATGGACACTTGAATGGTCAATTATCTCAAGACACTGGTAATTAAAAATTAAAGTGATATGATAAAAACCATCTAGGGTCCAAATCCTAATAACCCCCCAAAAATGAAAGAAATTGGTTCAGCCGTATTAGCGTGATGAGCGGACAAAGGATTTTGTACGTTCTCTTTTATATATATAGACAGCGTTTACAGTAGTATACAGAAAGTACCTATAACATATGACTGAGAATATAAGAAGGAATAACTATAATCTTTGAAATAACTCTCAAATAAAGATGAAGTTTTGCGAAGAAATGAAAAAGAAAAAGATTGTGAACCTGACACCTTTATACGAAGGACCTTGGACGCTTTTCCTCCCATGCAATGGTGTTAGTGAAAAATCGTGAATGCAACCTATTATTTGGGGCGTTTCTATATCATTAGTGAGATCTCCTGCTAAAAAAAAGAAGTCCTTCAAATTGTTCTTGAAGCGAGAAGACACAGATAGAATGAACACAGAACAGTCTTTTCAAATCTCATTTTACAAGTGTGTTTCATGTTACACACACTCTTTCGCCTTTTCTACTCCCTTACATTTTCCTATTCTCCTTTCATCATCTTCATGAAAGAAGGAAGTTGAGAATCGAATGCAAAATGTCCTTTTTACGCCCAAGAATCAAACTTAAAAAAAAATCGCAAATCTCCTTCAAAGGATTTTATACACTATACAATTTTCATATTAAACTGCATGCAATATGGATAAGGGACGCTCGTAAGATTTTTCCCCCAAGAGATGCAAGCAAAAAATCGAGACACAAGCACAGTCACGAATCATTGGTGTCGCCAGCAATTTGTTCTACGGGGAGGGGCAAGACTTTTCCCAGAGATCCGGGCTTTTTATATACTGAGAGAAAACCAAAAAGTCTGCTTTCTCAATATGAAAGAATTAAGTAACTCACCATGAATGATGATTTTGGAAGGATTCTCCTGGGGTGAACTTGAATACGCGAAAGGGGGATAATAATGGTATTGCGAAAATATTGGTAACCCAGGTTGAAGTCGATCGGAGAATCACCTTGGGGGTCTTTTTCTAATGAGACAACTCTGAAATTATCACTACTCTACCAACATACGTATTACACATATATGGCAGAAGAAAAATCAGGAAGAGGAAGACCAAGATACAGCCACGAAGAAGAGACCTTATCAAAGTAGAAAACAGCACTCCCAATGGAAAGAAAAGTTTTAGCATTTTCTTGCTGCCCACCAATCTATCGTAGAGGTGAACAAGAAGAAGAATTTAATTTATCTTTCCTGCAGGAGAGGAAGGGTTAGGCCAGCGTTTCTCAACCTTTTTCAATTTGCGGCACACTACGGGAGTAACTTGAATTCTCGCGACACACTCATAGATATTATTTGCAAATATAAAATACCATGGTATTTTTTTTTTGTGATTACTGATCTCTTTCTCACAGAGATGAAAGCTCGATCACTGGTTTTCCCCTATGCTAATTCATTATGCTTATTTTTTATTCTAATTTTAAAATAGAAAACAATTGCAATGAAATATAGAACTCAGATTTTTAAAAATATGCTTTCTTTTTCTAAAACTGTATCCAACCTTTCACTAAGAACGAAGATCATTAAATAACGAACGAACAAACAAATGCCTTGTACTTTTAACTTTGCTGTTTTAACCAAAACCGGTGCATATTATTGCAATCACACAGCTTCGATGCGTCGAAGTCAAAACACACCTGTTGAACAAAGTGTTGTTCTGTCATTCACGTGCGAATGAGTGTTCTACGAACATTCACTTGACGCGTATCGTACAAGTGCTTCCATTTCTCGGTGTTAATATGACTCTCAATTGAAGCGTAACATAGCAGCTAACCGTGGAAATTTGTACGAGCCGAAATACTGTCTGCTACACAGTAATAGACGTAGAATAATATATTACAATTACAGTAATTTTTTCCATGGTAGAAATTCATAGTAATGTGAAATACAAAAATATATTTTTTTCCCTATGTCTTGCAATTTGGTTGCTATAGAATTAATAATTTTGTTTCGATTTCCTCGCGGCACACCAGTGGCCCATTCGCGGCACACCGGTTGGGAAACGCTGGGTTAGGCAAACTCCAAAGGTCAAAGCTACTTCACCCCCTCGAAAGTATGCCTAAAACAACTCAGGTTTAGAAATGTATGACAGAAAATGAAATTGGGCAAATTCCTTCCTTTTTTAAAGAAAATGACCAAATATTATTTGTCCTTTTAAAGATACTTTTCTAGACAACCAAAGAAAAAGAATATGAATGTATTTTCCTATACAAGGGTAATTGAATCAATTTTCAAATATATCTATATATATAATTCATATTTAATGAATGTAATTTGCGTTTCTCCATCCAACAAATGGAAAAAAGTCTATAATTTGTTCTCTCTATTTAAGAAGGAAAAAAAATCTCCATTAATGGAATGTCGTTCCTGAACAGTTGAAGAGATACGTCGTTGTTTGGAATGTGAAGAGAACACGACTCGATTTATTCAAACCAGAAACAAGATTATTACTTTTTTTTTAACCAAGATTTATGTCATTATTTTGATCTGTTATGACAACTTCGCGGTGTTGGTTTAATTATCTCTGCATATTTTACAAGGAAAAAAAGGAACTCATGATTGGGAAATTCCTGGATATACTGTTATGTTGTGGGAGTGAAAACAAAAATGTCAAGACCAAGTGCAAACCAAGGTTGCCAGTTTTCATCATTTAAAAAAACAGAAGGTTTGCCACTTTTTTATCCAGGAACGCTGCAGAGAATTTAGGGCAACTGAATGAAATATTATAGATGTCATCCGGAGAATTAAAAGAGCTGAATGAAACGTTATAGATGTCATCCGGAGAATTAGAACAACTGAATGAAACGTTATAGATGTTATCCGAAGAATTAGAACAACTGAATGAAACGTTCTAGATGTCATCCAGAGAGTGAACGAAACGTGATAGAACAACTGAATGAAACGTTATAGATGTAATCCGGAGAATTAGAACAACTGAATAAAACGTTATAGATGTCATCCGGAGAATTAAAACAACTGAATGAAGAGTATAGATATCATCCGAAGAATTAGAACAACTGAATGAAACGTTCTAGATATACGGAGAACTGTAACAACTGAATGAAACGTTATAGATGTCATCCGAAGAATTAGAACAACTGAATGGAACATTCTAGATGTCATCCAGAGAATGAACGAAACGTGATAGAAGTCATATGGAGAATTAGAACAACTGAATGAAACGTTATAGATGTAATCCGGAGAATTAGAACAACTGAGTAAAACGTTATAGATGTCATCCGGAGAATTAAAACAACTGAATGAACAGTATAGATATCATCCGAAGAATTAGAACAACTGAATGAAACGTTCTAGATGTCATACGGAGAACTGGAACAACTGAATGAAACGTTCTACGTTTCATCTCATAAGGCTTTTTATGACCTTTTCAGAACTACTCTCATCTTTATTCCCTTAGATTCCATATCAGAGTAGGCCTAATATCGAATCTTGGTTTTCCATGCTTCTCACAATTTAAGAGATTTTTAGCAGCTCCAACTATTAGAAAATGTCACAAAGAATACGTCATTATTTGGTGTATAAATCCAGTGTGTGAGGTACAATATGGTATGCTGTTCAGCATACACAGTTTGCTCTCTCTAGTTGCTTGGTCCAGCTTCGATTGATTTGTGGTCAATGAAATCTTCTACAAGCGCGCTAACCAAATTAAAAATGTCTTTTACGTTGATCTTGGTCATCTCCCTTTCTTCAAATTTCACTATCAAAAATACTTTATGTAAGTTATATAAAATAACTCATTATGATACTACTTATCTCAATGGCGTCTCACACAAAACTTAAGCACAAGTAACCGTGATAGAATTACACGTGATTTTTGATTAGTTTTCTCAAGAAACACAGCCATTGCGCCATCCAATGGCGGCCTAGATGTATCTGTAGCTCCTTTTGGGTAAAGAGGAGCAAATCCGAACACAGTTTTCAGATAAAGACTAACTTATTTCTTTTTATGCTATTTTGTGAGTTGTGTTTACAATTCATTGTTGTTCCTTAGTGACTGAGGTGGAAATATTAATACTCAGCAGAATTCACGTACAAAATGGGGACTTGTCTTGATTCGAAAAGTTCCTGCTTGTACTTCCTCTCAGAAACCACAGGTATATTCTGAACTTCTTGATTTGTAGAAGGAAGAGACATTTTTCTTTCTTTTGCTTATAGGAAAATTATTCAAGGTGCAATGACTGATAAATTTGAGGCACAACACATTAGACCAATCAAGTAACTGCATCGCCAATGGAAATCAGCAAAACATGGGATGGTATCAAAGTAGAAATGGCAATTTCGAACTGGACACATGTCTGCTTCGGATATCCTTAGATCTGTGAGACCATCTTTCACAAATAATGCTGTCATGATAGAGAAAGTGGTATTTATAGCTTATTATTGTCTCATACAGTAACCGAAAATTTTATAGCACTTTACATACAGTAGTTCGAAATAAAGAAACTGTGGTTACTATCGAATATGAAGAAAAATTATTAAATATATTTTAATTTGGTTCATTTTTGACAGTCTACCACACGAGACCTATTTCTCAAAACTACTAGTCTTGTAACACTAGTGTTATTATTATTATTATTATTATTATTATTATTATTATTATTATTATTATTATTATTATTATTATTATTATTATTATTATTATTATTATTATTATTATTATTAATGAAATACTGTACATTTGTACGCTAAATACCATGAAATAATTACAAATTAAAAGTATCAGCTTATTAATAGTTAGAAATGTCTTTTATTATCATTTGACAAATTCTATTTCATGATATTTTACCACTTGTAAGAAATATGTTGCGAGACTTGTTGCTTTTATAAATAGACCCCTGGAGTCGTTGATTTTCAATATCAGATTTTTTAAAGTTGATAATTGATAAATTATGCCTTTCATCATACGGCACTTGATAAAAAAAAATCTAAAACGTTCTTTCTACTGTATGTGTACAGATATAATCGAAATATACTTAGAGCACGCAAGGTCATGTAAATCAAATTCACTCATATGTTTTTACCTTCTAGCACTTGCCCAATTTTGTTTTAATTCTGCTAAATCCGTACAAGCCGCCCGATAATTTGTTCACATTTCTCGCGGTGGCATTCTTTCCATGTATTGGGTGAAAAGATTAATCTCTCCTTAGCCTGAACATCTTTCTTTTGACATTATTCTTTCTTGGAACCCACAGTTATCTTCAGCGAAAATCAATCTATGTATACGTGTAATTATTCTAATGAAGTCTTTGATTAAAAAAAAAAAAAAATCTGAAGTAGGCAATATTTGTCATTTTTCAAATATAGGCAGTATAGAATGAAATAGACAAAATATGAATCAAGTTTGTTAAAATTGAAGCACAAAACCATCAAATGAATTTCAGGGTGTTATTTTTTTTTAAATGATATTTGTAGTATTAAGAAAATAGGTATTTAGCCTAACATTCTGTATCTAGTCATCCTAAAACACAATTTCTAAATTATGGCACCTTCATCTAACAGAAAACTGAACTAGAAATATATATTATATTTTTTATTCTTTTTTTCAGTCTGATAACCGTATAATGAACACACATTCAAGTGCCTGATTTATTATAGATGCCCCGAAGCTATTTTTCCTGTCTCATTCACACACACACACACACACACATATATATATATATATATATATATATATATATATATATATATATATATATATATATATATATATATATATATATATATATATATATATATATATATATATATATATATATATATTACTGTTCTTGAAAATGTGAATGCCTGGCAACCCTAAATTCGCAGAACGAAACAGTATCCCAGGACCAGGTAGATGAAATATTGTAAATTAAGACCAAAAAGAGAAAAGTTTAAAAAAAAAACGTGTCAAGGATTGTTTCGGTCCTGTAGAAGTCATTAGACAACCAGTTTGGAACGTTGACAAGCTGCCAGAGAGCGACCCTTAATGTCTACAATTATAGTTCATTTTTCACAGCGCCACAGCATGGCTTGTCACCGCATCTCTCGCTCTATCGCTTTCAGATCACTACACCGGCAGGGTATTCATACCTGGCGGTAGATGCAAAAGAATTCGTCTTCTCTTTAATCTTTTTTTTTTTTTTTTTTTTTTTTTTTTTTAATCTCCGAAGAATCGATGAAGACCAAGCAGGAAGCAAACAGCGTATAAAAAGATGCTGTCGAACCTACATACTCGATCATTGACCCATAGTTCTAGGTAAGAACTTGGTTTACAGTTCCTTCCTCTTTGCTTTGCAAATTTGTCCCAGTGTCCGGTTGTATCAGAGAGCATTCTTGGTAACAGTGGCGGCTAATTGAGGGAAATCACGTCGGTAAAAAAAATTATTGCTTTACAGCGACGCACCTAAGACAGTTGTCTCCCGGGGCAAGAACTCGCCTTACTCCCCACCCCCATAACCAACCAAATCAAAATGCTCCCAAACTATAACTGATATTGGCATCATACAGTAATTCCTCTATTCCATTTTTTCTTCAAGTGGTAAAGCCAGGGCTGGATTAACCCATCTGGATGCACGGGGCTAGAAAAAATTATGTGACCCCTGTTGACTTCAATTAATACATTTCTGTGAAAGTACTGTAGGAAAGTTAAGGGAATATGTTTCATATTTTTGGTCATGTTTCATTTTATGATGATGATATTATTTTTATGATTCTTTTTAGATGACCAGTTGAGATTTTGATCAGAGTAGGGGTCCCTGTCCACTTGGAGGCCCGGAGGCTATGGCCTCCCCTAAGCCCCCTTAATCCAGCCCTGGATAAAACTTGATTTCAAAATTGCAGTACATAATTTATTTTTTAGTGCAAGATAAAACACCAAACTAATTAGTATTTGCTTGCCAAATAATCTGAGAGTAGTATGATTGACATATTCTTACAGTCTTACCATAATGAGTGCAAATCATAATGTTTTTGGAATTATATCGGGATGCGGACGAACAGTCAAGCTGTTGTTTTGAGAATTATACTCGGACATTTTGCAAATCTCTTAAATCGATGAAAGTTAAATGAAAACACAATAAGCTAGAACTAAAACTGAACTTTGCGTACGGGTACTCTTTTGGCAGCAAAGGTTTTAATAATGTCCTCAAAAGATAGCTTTGAAGCTAACTTAGCTTCATGGATATAATCCTAAGGTTGGTGAGTTGTTGTTCTCCTGTTAACTTTCTGAGGTAATTTTTTTATGATCTATCCTTTGCTAAAACCCCTTTCCATGCCTTCTAGTGAAAATAAATATTTGCCCAGTTTTGCGCCTCCTAATCTGGCACCCGGAGCACCAGCTCCGTTTGCCCCCTCCCTAGTTATGTCACTGTTCTTGTAGTGTAGACAGGAATTATAACATTAAGCACCTTATAAGTTTTCTTACCTTAGTTTCTAAGCGATAAAAGATTCTTTTAACCGATGTGATTTCCGTCAACAGCTCCACTGCCTGAAAGACATTTTTTCTCCTCCAAATGATTTAAAACAGATTTAAAACAAATTTAGCACGCTACTAAATTTTACAATTTTATTAGTGTATAACGTGAACAAAGGAGTAAAAAAAATGAAAAAAAATAGCACTTCATACTTCTCACTGAAATCTACAAGATGATATTACGGGATAATATACATCCTCATGCGTCGTTTGGAGAAAACCGATTTTTTTTTATGTAAACCTAAAATTGATATTGCACGGTAATCACTAGACCTATTAAGATGAAACTAATGTTGAACTATACATATTAGGGATGGCCAGAGCCGGTTCCTGTTGGAACCGGTTTTCGGGTCTGAACGGATCCGGTTCTAGAAGATCCGGTTCCGGAACCGGATTTTCGGATCCAGGTCTGAAATCGGTTCTTCAGATCCAGGTCTGGAACTGATTCCCAAGATCCGGTTCTGGAACCAGGTTTTCGGATCCAGGTCTGGAACCGGTTCCGAAACCGGTTCTGAAAACCGGATCTCCAAGAACCGCTTCCTCGGGGAACTGGTTCCGCTGGAACCAAAACTGTGTGGCCATCCCTAATACATATGACTTCATCAAGCTTTCCAGTATGGGAGTAGCGAGATGACAGTATGCAGTGTGATTAACGATATGTAGCCCAAAATTAACATTACCTCTCAGGCTTTTATTCAGCTGGATCAGACCAGACTGTTTATTTATTTGTTTTTAAAACACAGGTTGCATATATTGTTTTCTTGTCTTCTCCGAACGGTGGCACTCATATTCCTTACACTGACACATAGACCTAATTCTAACCGTGATGCAATACTATTTGTAATAATAATAATAATAATAATAATAATAATAATAATAATAATAATAATAATAATAATAATAATAATAATAATAATAATCTGGTGGGTGGGTGTGGGTGTCACCAGATTTTCGCATTGAAAGGGTAATCAAATTTAGTTCGCAGACAGATGTATACCAGATCTAAGCACGCACAAAGCCGTTTTTTTTTTTTAATTTTTGCCTCAGGGGGAAATTCATGTCGAGGTTAAAATATATTTGAAAGCGTGTGCAAGTTTCTTAGTTTCTAAGAACGCCTGCACTGTATGCAACCCCCATTACATACTTGATGTGCGGGCTTATATAACAGCAGAGAATAAATTCTCGAGTAATTAAGGACTAACTTCCTCTCTTTTTTAAAAAATCCAGGTTCTGAATTAAGACCCAGCTACGACGGGTTCTTACAGCTAGTTTGTAGTAAAAATGGTAATTAACTCAAAAAATTCGGTTAGCATCCATTGGAATATAAGGCCAATAAATTAACCCCAAAGAAGTCTTTAAAAATTAGAAAAATCAGATCAGGAAAGGAAACAGTAATGTTGACTATTACATAATTAGAAAAAAGTGACATGAAAATATTAAGAATGTTTTGATAAGCGACAAACGCTATACATTTCCTAAATCTAACTAAACATCAAGCTATTGTTCTTTGCGCCGTTAAATAGTAAACACACTTCCTGTCGCAATCATTAATAACTGTATTGTAGTACTTTCTGTCACTCCTATGTACCTTGAGTTGACAATATATTTTAGCAGATTGTATTTGTTGAGAGTAATGACGAAATAGCATTGAAAACAGATGTTTCAAGTATACTCGACATATTGGTTGAGCACATCAAAAGCATCTTCTCTTTGCATTATATATTCTGTGATATGTATACAGGTGATATTACAACAACGTGAAGCCTTGAAGCGTTTCACATTGTATTATTGTTATTTACGAACTCTTTAAACCGAAACGTAATATTGAATGCTAGCTTCAGATACTGGTACATACAACAAACATGAACTTAGTGTATAGAAAGAAATAATCTCTCATAAATAAATGCGGAAATAGAATTCTATCTCTTCTCTTTTAACATTACTCAAAGAAAAGTGTTTGTAACAACAGATTACCGCGTATTATGTAAAGCTTAGACCGTACAGTATGCACAAATAGTTCTTTATAAGTAAGGTCGTTTCATGATTGGTGCAGATGGGGAGGAGTGAACATAACTTTATCACTACTTCAATACTAAGTACATGGCTATTCGATGCGTTCGCAACGCGTTTTTCTATGGCTCATGCGTACACTTGGAATACCCTGACTATGTATACAAATGTGGATGGCTCATCACAATGCGCTGCGAATGCAAAGCAAAAAAAGAAAAAAGCGTGTAGAATACGTTGGCTCGAGCGTATTTGGTGCTTTTCGGAACAAGACCGCCTACAATAGGGTTATTTCTCGTGATTCGCATGAATGAGAATAAGGGAGTGGCAGTAAGGCCTGGAAACCCTGATTCTCTGATTTATAACTCTGGTGAAAGTAAAATTGCCGAGTAGCCACCTAGGTCGCGTTCGCTGCATGGGGGTAACGCTCAGAAACGCATCCTCGAATAGTCATACACTAAGAATACTAGCGTCTTTCTATTTGAAGCGTGTCTCTGCTGGCGCTGTTGTCTACGTGTGTCTTCCCGTACCTCCATCGAAAGAGGAGGTATAAGTTACTTTCGCCGAAGTTCTTCAATAGCTGGATGCGGATAGGTTTACCACATTGAAATAAATATTCGGAATTATTTCACGGGCTTTGCTGTACACTATCTTATTAGCCATTCTAAGTAGCTTAAGATCTTCACTCGGCGAAACCAAGTGACTGAATGACGAATTGGCAAAACAGCCAAGGTCATGCAATTCTTTCCCAAAAACAAAGGGAAGGTTTCCTCGTAAGAGGTTGGAGGGAGTAGAGCCGAAGTATGTTTCACATATTTTTCGAGGGCATACTTGAAATAGAAAGACTGTAACAAGATATTAGAAAGATGAGCCGAAGAGAAACCTGGGGTGAAACTGAAATCTAATTTTGCAAATATAATTCACGTTGAGCACCAACGGAATGATGGTGGTGGCAAGAAATTTGTAGCTCTTGCAGGAATCTTCCCCGTGGACCTGAATTCATTACTGGACTCATCTGTCAACATACCAGTTCATCAAATAAGCTCATCACAAAGGGGTGAAATGACCCTCATAAAGCTTCACTTCTCACTCATAAATGCACCCTAAACGTTCCTCAAACTTTTAAGTCAATAAAATTTCAATGGCTTATGTCAAAGTCTTATCAGTACCACGTGAATTAAGTTTATTGCTATTTTAATTGCTGCTTACTAATGAACCAGAAAGTAAGTTTTTTCTTGCATTTATACGCCGAAACGTCAATGTCATGTAAACTCACCCCACACTAACCTAACTTTCCTTCGTTGAACGTTTGCCACAAGAATAGTTTAGATTCCTTATACTCTGACGTCGTCGCGAATTAGTCGAGGAATGTGAGGTTTAAAACATGTAAAATGATAATCATGCCTGTTGTTCTGTATGGTTGTGAAACATGGTCTCTTACTCTGAGGTAAGAACACAGACTGAAAGTATTTGAGAACAAGATCCTACGACGAATATTCGGAACCAAGAGGAACGGGAATGGGGAATGGTGGAAATTTCATAACTAGGAACTGCATTTCTACACCATTTACCTGCACTGCAATTTACACCATTTACCAAACATTGTTACGGTCATCAAGTCTAGGAGGCTCACAAGGGCAGGTCATGTAGCCAGTATGTAAGGAAGTAGGAACACTTTCAAGTATTCAACTGAAAATCCAATCATAAAACGACTATTAGGAACACCTAGGTTCAGATGGGAGGACAATATTAAGATGAATCTCACAGAAAAAGGAATACAAAGTAGAAACTGGACCCAGTTAGCTAAGGATAGAAGTCAGTGGAGAGCTTTTGAGCTTGAACTTCCGGGTACCATAAGGCCATAGGGTGAATTACTTAGTTATATTCCGACTAGATATATATAATTGAAGGTTATTAGAGTAGCTACAAGAACCTTCAAAGTTTCTATTTAAGGGAATTTAGAAGGTATGGGATTAAAGAACAAATCATATGTGAGAGGATATGATACTTGTAAGGCTTTTCGCTATCTTGACCCTCAATAAATAAAGTAGTGAATACAATGAAGAATATAAAAAAATAATTATTAATTAATGATTAAACGCTTCATGAATTTTAAGTTCTAAAATTTCGCATCACACTAGTTGGGAACAACCGTCCTAAAGAATGAAAGATATGACACTATGGAATCTAGGAATTATTGATGACTTTGAATGAATTAGTAGAATGATGAAAGTGGGAGAACTTCTAGAAAATCCATGAATACAAGATGTTAGTTTAGTAGTTAGCGTGCTTGTCTATGGCGCACAATGTTTTGGGTGCGATTACTGGTAGAGTATTGAAAAAAAACCAGTAAATCAGATCCCACTTTAAAACTATAGGTTTGTTTCTATATAGCCTCGCTGCTGACAAATATAAATAAATTTGGATGGATAGTACGACCTTGCTTAATCTATAATGAAATCAAGGATCTTGCCAGGGCTGCCAACTTTTCAAACCTGCTTATCCCTACATTCATAGCTTGAGTCCTTCAAATTCAATTTCGTTAAATTAGAACCTTATTTCAGTTAAATACATCCATGTATGTTTTTAAAAATAATCTGTGTTTAGCAATATTTGTTAGAGAAATAAAATAAGGTTGATTTGAAACTGTAAGTAACATTTATTTCTGAACAGACTTAAACTTACACTTGCTTTCAAGGGCGCCCATCAGGGGAGCAAGATGTGGCGCTTGCCCCTTAGAGGAAATTGTACTTCAGAATCGAAAATCCAATATAATTTTTACAGTTACAGCAAAATTTGAAACTATTTTTGAAACGTCACTTATACTTGCCTCCCCCCCCCCTATTGGAAACCACGACATGAGCGCCCTTGCTTGCTTTCATTTTTAGAATTTTTCAATACAGAAGGATTCTTTTTTATATGAGCAGGTCATGTGAAAGTTAATTTTTACCATTAGTTCAGATATCAGTAAATTTTCACAGACATACAGGTTCTTACATCGGTTCAAGCATTTCCCATCATACTAAACACACTTTTACAAAATGCATTGATCGCAGATATTGATAACACAAATGCAGCTCGATTAAACAACTCTGTTGAGTCATATAGAGCTTGAAAAATTTTTATCCATTTACAACCAACAGAAGAAGACTGATAAATCTCGCTTTGTACTTTTTTTTTTAAGTAGTGAATTCTGAATACAGTTTGTCAATATCAATATCTTAGTTTGTGATTCTGATCATAGTAGTAGGGTAGGCAAATAAGACTATTTATTTATTTATTTATTTATTTATTTATTTATTTATTTTGCTACATGATAACAATAATGATCGAATTGTTGCTTTTAACCAATAAAAGAAAACCAGTGTCAAAATTATTAGTTCACTCGTACATTTTGAATAGTAACCCGTACACTCGTATCTGAGTTGTTAAACCAGTACAATACGGGGAAACCCGTACAGTTGGCAGCCATGGATCTTTCGATTTAAGAGATGAACAATCTAACACTGACCTACTATATTTCATAGGAAGATAAGATAGTTCTATTGTGGAATACAAGTGCAAATATTAGAAATGAACTTAACTTAGTTTCAATCTTGCTTTCAATACTAAAAACTCTGCCAGGAAGTAATAAATTTTCACGCGATCTACGAAAAGGAAAAAAAAATCGCATGAAATAGGTACAGTACCAGTACTATTATTGAACAAAATATTTAAATGAGATCCCATACATAAATTCGTTTCTTGCATAAGCATTAATATTCCACAATAAAGAGGACCGGAAGTTAAGTTTCTATAGTAGTATTAATATGTTTCATTATGGGCCAGCGTTCAAGGTGTTGGAGAAGGTTGCATCCCATATAATACACACCAACCGTAGAATATGGAGCAAGTCTGAACTTGAATTCCATCATCGTTCACGTATAGTTAGTTCGTTGCGCATAATAATCTATTGAAAACCACTTTTGCTTTCATCAGACAGAAAGAAGACCTACCAAAAGAAGCAGAAGAAATTGAGAGGACGGATTGGAAGTAAGTAAAGAAAAAAAATTGTCCTTTGGTGTCCCCCCTGAAACGCTTTTGGACAGGTGGGACACGAACTGAACAAGACGAATGCTCTAAGATATATCAAGCAAGCACTTTTTTTTTTCGCAATAAGATTAGTCTTATTGTTAGAACTAAGAAAAGCTTCTTCGATCTGTGGCTGAACAGGAAGAATGGTCTCCATTTCATGAAAAAAAGGAACTTAGTTTGAATGGCTTTGAGGAGAAAAGACAGGTCGCGAGGTCGTCTTCTTCTTCCTTCTCTTTGGAGCAGCACCTGGTGTCGTTTTCTGTATAGAGTCTACACAACATACACAACAGACGAGGGTGGTAAGGTAGAGAGCATAAGAAAAGAATAAGAAAAAGAAGAGAAAAAGGGTGCATAATATGACGTATACAGCATCTCAGCTGCTTTATGGTGTTGTGGATGTGTCTTCTGAAGAAAATCAGCACGCGCTATTGGGTCCCAGCGTTGCCAACTAGTTTACCAGACTTTCTTGTCTAACAACAGTTGTTCAACTTTATTTGAAGTAAACTTCACAATTATCGTTCACGACAGTAAATAGTATATTTAATTATAGGGTGGTCATTCGTCCCGGAAAATCCGGGACGGTCACGGAATGGAGATCTGAGTTCCGGTGTCCCGAAAATATTACTCGGGACGCTTACATGTCCCGAATTTCAGTGAAGAAGAAAGGAAGGGAATACTGTATTATAGTTTGCTTTTTTCCCACAGGATTAGATATATAATTATTCTCATCAACTTCTGAGTAATACACAAAACATTTGTTCAATTAAGTTCGCGATTTAACTACTTTGACATTGAACGAAGCATTCGTTTCATTGGGCCAGGGTTAGAAGATTTTACTGCTCAATCTTATTGTTATCTTTAGTATTCTGTTTCAATCTGCATCTTCCTTCTGAATTATTTTAATCAATAATCCCTGGACCAATGAAACGAATGCTTCGTTCAATGTCAAAGTAGTTGAATCGTGAACTTAATTGAACAAATGTTTTGTGTATTACTCAGAAGTTGAAGAGAATAATATATCTAATCCTGTGGAAAGAAAGCAAACTATAATATTCCATTCCTTTCTGACCGATATTTTTGGTAAAATTTTCCGCTGACCATTCAAGAAGAAAAATATATTGTTTTAATTAATGAAAGTGAACAGACAACAATGGGAAAATGGAGTATTTTTTTTAAAACAAACAAACTTTTAAGCAAACTTAGACAGCCACGAAACAGAACAGATTCTGAGAAATTAAAAAAAAAAAAAAAAATGATTACCAGGGTGGCAGGGGTAAATCATCATCTGCTTACGTTTGCTTAACTAGGAAAGAGAAGGTCTACTAAAATGACCAAAAAATGTGATGTGATTATGTAATACTTGATTAACTCTATCTAATGGAAGAAAGTAAATTAGTATATAACACTTCTTTCATTTTAAGCATTTCAAAGATTGTTGTAATTTAGTACTGTCCCGGATTTCCATTTTTGAAATATGGTAACCCTAATTTAATAATAATAATAATAATAATAATAATAATAATAATAATAATAATAATAATAATAATAATAATAATAATAATAATAATAATAATAATAATAATAATAATAATAATAATAATAATAGGTATTCTTTTCTGAAACAATAGGATTTATGACGGCCATCCAGGACCGACTGATATCAACCCGAAACTACTGTAAATACATACGGAAGCAAGAAGTACAGTATGAAAAATGCAGAAAATGCGAAGACACATCAACAACTATTGAACACATCTCAGGTCCATGCTGTATAATGGCTCCCACAGACTATCTAAAAAGACACAAGAATGTTGCAAAAAGCATTCACCAGTTTTGGGCACATAACATGTAACTGATTGCCGATACCAAGGCATACTACAAATATCAGCCAAGTTCAGTACTTGAAAAGAAAACGAGAAATACAAACTCTACTCGGATCGAGAAAACAGAACAGATGTAACGATACCTGCAAACAGATTCGACATCACTATTATCAATAAAATGGACCAAAAAGTAACTCTCGTAGGTGTAGTAGTACCATTGACTCATAACATACGTACAACATTTAGTACGAAAATAAACAAATAAAAAGACTTGACTGACGAAATAAAAAAAAAAAAGTTATGGAAATGTCGGAAAGTTACAGTAAGTCCAACCATTATCTCAACTATAGCAATTGTACCTAAAAGTGCTGGTGACACAACTTGAGCAGATAAGCGCAAAACATCTCCTAAGAAATCTACAAAAATCAGTAGTACTAGACACGTGTCATATGGTCAGAAAGTTTTTTGGAGAAGAAAAACTCTTCAAATAATCTGCTCTTGCCAAAGAGGGCCATCAGATTATTAAGCTGAAACTGGTTTAAACCGAGGGGGGGGGGGTTAACCGAGATACAACAGTAATAATAATAATAATCAATGTGGAAGACCCGGGTTCGTTTTTTGTTCGGCTCTTCGCTAAACTCATCCCGAACCCTCTTGAATTTTAGTGAATAACAATGTAGAAAGTGAGTCAGATAAAGTATCTGAAAAATGCTATTATAATGAGTAAATAATTGTTTGCAAGACATTTCGTTGTATAAATTTGGGTGTGTAACAACTGTGACGTCATAAACTGTGTACCCCAATTTTTAATGTACAAGAAAAGGTTTGAAAACAGTTTTCAGTTTATTTTAATAGTATTTTGTCAATATCATCTGACTCATTTTATAAAATGTTGATGTCCTTCACCAGGGTCGGATTTACGGGGGGTGCACCGGTGTAGTGCATTTCCCTTCGTTGTAACTATACCTTATCTTAAACGAGAAGCTAGCAGTGAAAATAGAAATACTTTCACAAGAATTCTGTACGATACAAGTATCCATCATATTCCAAGTGACCATGATTAAAGAAATTCCTGATCTAAAGCAGCAAGCTAAATTATATCCTGGACATTATACTGATACAAAGTGGCCGTGGCTCAGTTGCTAAAACGTTGGCTTTGCATTCGGAAAGTCGTGCTTGGTTCGATTCCGGAGACTAGACACTGAGCATTTCCAGGACAATTCCTGATTCAAACCGCAGATGTCCAAAGACATTTTTAAAAATTTAAATTTAATTCAAATGTACTGGTGTACTCGCGTCAGAAAATTCTGGATCCGGCCGTGCCTTCACTGCTTTTTAATTTATCAATAAAATTTATTCCCCAAAAAGGGAGAATGGCATAATGAAGAGCCTGAAACTGTCTAGATTCACAGCGTAATCCAAGTCTGATATATTTTTGGTACTGAAAACGGAAGTTAAACCCAAAATAAACAAACTTCCAAAACAATAATACTACCCACTATATCACTGTGTTATAGCAAATGAAACGTAAACTTCTGTTATGTAAATCTATATCTATGTCTTATTTTACTGAATTTTCCGTTAAGGAAAACAATGTGCCTTAGGAATTTCCACAGGGATTTTGATAAATAAGAAGTATCTTTCTCCTCATATAATTACTCATCCTTCCTAAGGAGAAATATTTTTCAAAAAATGTTTTGAATTCTTGTATGTTACGTCCTTACAGATCCTCGAGGTTATGAAAGACGGAACCTACTATTCACGTAGGATTCGAACCAGGGCAAAGGTTTTTTATTCCGATGTAGTTGGAGAGTACACAAGCTATCATGTAAGATTAACCCTCAGAATGTATTTTTTTTCCCCACAACACTATCTTACTTACGAGAAAATTGGATTATACGATCTCCCTAGCGGCCCTGGCCACATTCCAAACGTGTGGATGGAATGAAAACAATGAAAAATGTGTCTCTTTCCCACTTTGTCTACAAGTGCACAAATATCTCTAACATAAAATGAAAAAAAAAAATAGTTTAACGTCCCACAATCTAATAACTTAACATTTATGTATTGTAGATTGAGTGATCAAAAGGTATTCTGCTGTTATTGGCACGCAACTTGCCACAATCTAAGACCGTCCATCAATTGTAGTCTCTTTCGCCTCTCGCTCTTTTTCCTGTCACTGTATCTTCTTTGCAGATACACTCCTCAGAACAGGCACGCACCCAGAAATTTTTCTTGGAATGGGTCCAAGCCTTGGCGAGGAATCCAACACTACAGGCCACTACGTCTATATAGTATTGAACGGATATTATTCTGCATCCGAAAAGACGATAAGTAATTGTAAAATACTTTCACTTGTACTTTTTTTAAGAAAAAAGATAGAAATAATATAGATAAAGTTTAAGATCAAATTTTCATGCTACATCAATCATTTCCCTATTAAACAAGTACAGTTTTATTGAGAACGTATACAAATGTATGTTGAGTTAGGAAGTTTTTGTTGGGGGTAGGGGTCAGGACCCGCTTGATTCCTCTGTGGATGCGCTACTTTCTCAGGATAGTTACTTCTCAACCTATGTTCCAAATAGTTTATCATTCTCTTCTTTAAAATTATGTCTAAAATTTTTCTTTCTCTCCTACTATTCGTAACACTTCCTAGTTCGTTTCTCGGTCTGAGCAAGCTAATTCTCTCCATCCTTCTCCATACTCACATTTTGAAAGTCTCCAGTTCTCTGTATAGTAGCACTCATCCTTCTATCTCATATAGTATGATGCTCCTGATGAAATATATTATGAGTTCTTTTCCTTAAATCTTTATTCAAATACCCACAAAATAGGCATTTTTTATTTCCTAAATTAGGTGACTAGATGTAGGATATATACCGCCTTATGTAGAGTCGTTTTGACTTATGATTAGCGTCATACTAAAGGCTTGACTACTGCAGGAAACATATGTTAGTCGAACTCTTTAGTATTGCACTAATCACTTGTCAGAACGACTCTGCATAAGGCCCATACTCTTTATTCTCTTTTTTTCTTCCTCGCCAAACTTGTTACTTTATACTCTTTTTTCTATGTTACATCGAAACAATTTGACATAGAAGTATTCAAAACTTAAAAGTTATTACCCTGGTAAGAAAGCTTTCGGCCAATTGGCGCATGCTTGGATTTTGGCTTTCTACGCTTGCACTTGAAATGCATGCTTTCATACAATCTGCCTTTTGTTGTACTTGCAAGTGATGTTTTAAACCCTTCGCAGAGCATCATAGCATCACTGACCGTTCATTGGCTATTGACTTGACTTGTAAAACCCTTGCGTCAAGCTTGAATGGAACACTGAATGCAAGGTTGCCTCCATGTTACTGGAATCCAGCTTGCGGCATGCTTGCACGTTTACAATCAAGCTGGATGCAAGCTTGACCGACTTGCAATTCAAGCTTATGGCAAGCAGTTTGCAAGTTGTCTCTGCTTTTAATGTATTAATCATATTTAGTGATAACAATAAATGAATCCTCTTAACAGAGACGGAGCCTTAACATTTTATTCTTAGCAACACACTCACGTTAGGAAGTAGTAAATTCAAACACTTTTCTCGTTGATTTAACGGGTTCTTTAGCCCTTTTAAATTTTGTCTTTTTGAAGGTAAATTATAGACTTTCAGTCAATCAGCTACAGCACCATCCCTATTTATCCTAGGACCATGGTTCATTCCTCATTCTCTTCAGATTAAAATAGCCTTTCAAACGGTACCATTTATATTTCCCTATCACGTATCTGAGGCGGGAAAATCGCGAAAAAATGGATTTTTGTTTTTAAAAAGTTCCTTCTTTTTACTTTGCCCCCCTGGACCCCCTGTGTGTTAACGCAGAGATCTGAAACAAGTCTGAAAAATACTAAGGAGTGCACTGAATGTGTGTGCAAACTTTCAGTCTTCTAGGTGCAAAAGTATGCCCGCCAAAAATAATCAAAATAAGACTAACACACAAATATTTTTTTAAGATATGACGTGATTATCCTCTAATGTCTCGACGCAGAAAGGCGTGAAACCATACGTAACGTGTTTTACAATACCTCCAGGCTTGATAGAACAAAATAATAACGAAATAAAAAGCTTTATTAGTACTTCTTTAATCGAATAACGAGGATACTACCCTATCATGTAAAAATCAATAATGTAATTTAAGAGGGCTAGTCATGAAAAGACGTCAATCTTTTCATTTTCCTGTTCATTTGCGTCAATATACTCCTTTTGTGCAAAATATTTCTGGTCAACGTACGTAAATGCTTCTTAGGCCGTACATAGCCCTGCTTTTATTGCACTTTATCCCCCCCCCTTTAGTACAGGGTGGCCCAAAAGTACACACAGCCCGGTACTGATCAACTTACTGTATTTTATATAATTTCTTATTGTTATTCATCAGGTACACTTAGTTTCTTTATTATTTGTTCTTAAGGCCTTTTTACTTATACTTTAAGCCCGGAACAGCCGAAGCATATAAACCCATAAGCTAAAATATTGTACTTGATCAATGCAGGGGTGTATACCTACTTTTGGGCCACCCTGTAGTATAAATTATTGTATTTTTACTATTTCCGAAGTAACATAAACTATAGCGTCTTTTGGCAACACTGTTGGGCTCTCTCCCAATGCATTTTCTTCGCTTGCAGCCGGCATTTTCTTCCTCCCCCCTTTTTTTCTCGGGATACCTAGCTAATCCTTCTTCTGATATTGAGCACGTGACAGTAATATTAAGAATAGAATTCCCGTTTATCAAACAAACACCATAGTCACTCATGCAGTCTATAAGCTTACGAAGAGAAACGCAGCCTTGGAAGTGGTATAAGCACAAAATGTGTTTCATATTCTATTCATATTTCTGCTTCTTCCTGTTAGGAAATACTCTGAAACGCTGGATATATAAAATAAAAAGCCAGCCAAATAAGATATGGTAACTGACGATAACTTTTTTTTATTTTGTTGAAAAACAGAGTGGATCTTCGACAGTCTCACTCGAGGCATTTAAAGAAAAAAGTCACATCTACGGGAGTACATTTTCTGCAGTGTGAATACCAAAAATGCCCATTTCCTTTTTTAATTTTTGTGTGCTTCAAATATATATATATATCGCAACTAGATAAAACCAATTTAGATTCAAACATTTTTTTTCCTTTGTGCTAACTATGAGGAGGACAGGGGACTGAGTTTAAAAAGCACATATTAAACCGTAACTTGTCTTAAAACGGAATTTTTTCACGTTTCGCGAACTTTGGGAAGAAAAACATGGACAACAGAAGTCAAAATAAACTTTTTTCTTTTTTAAAACAGAAAATTTCAAGTTTCGGAATGCATCATTTAGAAAGATTTAGACAATGTATAAAAGATGAGAATATATATATATATATATATATATATGAGAAGCAATATACTGTGTGTACTAATAATAATAATTCCTCTTACTATTTGCATGTATGGAACGAAAACATTACGAAAATTTAAAACTTACAGGACAAAACTAAGTGACACTAAGAACATAAGTAGGAATTCGAGCTATCGTAATATGTTCAATGCTCTCCCGCCGAGAATCGAACCCGGGACCTCGTGCACTAAAGGAGGGAGCGCTAGCCACTAGATCACTGGAAAGGATTGGATTTTTTTACTCTGTTATTAATTTAACAAACTTAATATCCTGGAATCACAATACAACAGGGGCTATGGCTTGCCACATGGATGATGTGTGGTTAATACATTGATTTCCATACCCGTTGTGTATCTTTCCTGATCGCAGTGTTATGTCTTAATTCTAGTGGCTTCGATATTGCCTCACTATGCCAGTCTTGGGAAGTAACGTAACGCAAGTAACGCGTTACTTTTTAAGTAATGTTTCCTAGTAACGCGTTACATTTTTTCCAAAGTAACTGTAACGGTAACGCGTTACAAATTTTTATGTAACGTACCTAGTTTACGAACGGTAACGCGTTACAAATTTTTATGTAACGTACCTAGTTTACGTTACTTTTTTCGCGTTACATTTCGGATGAATAACTACAATATATATGTATATTTTTTTCGGAAACAAGTGTTTCTTTCCTGGAAGTGAATTTCACAGAATGAAACAATGGAGCATGAACTACGTATGTCAGTGACCGACAATCACCAACACACAGAGAAACAGATAAGTTCGTAGTGCCACTTGCTGTTTTTGGAATATGATGATGAACATAAGCAGGAATTTGAGCTATCGTAATATGTTCAATGCTCTCCCGCCGAGAATCGAACCCGGGACCTCGTGCACTAAAGGAGGGAGCGCTAGCCACTAGATCACTGGAAAGGATTGGATTTTTTTACTCTGTTATTAATTTAACAAACTTAATATCCTGGAATCACAATACAACAGGGGCTATGGCTTGCCACATGGATGATGTGTGGTTAATACATTGATTTCCATACCCGTTGTGTATCTTTCCTGATCGCAGTGTTATGTCTTAATTCTAGTGGCTTCGATATTGCCTCACTATGCCAGTCTTGGGAAGTAACGTAACGCAAGTAACGCGTTACTTTTTAAGTAATGTTTCCTAGTAACGCGTTACATTTTTTCCAAAGTAACTGTAACGGTAACGCGTTACAAATTTTTGTGTAACGTACCTAGTTTACGTTACTTTTTTCGCGTTACATTTCGGATGAATAACTACAATATATATGTATATTTTTTTCGGAAACAAGTGTTTCTTTCCTGGAAGTGAATTTCACAGAATGAAACAATGGAGCATGAACTACGTATGTCAGTGACCGACAATCACCAACACACAGAGAAACAGATAAGTTCGTAGTGCCACTTGCTGTTTTTGGAATATGATGATGAACATAAGCAGGAATTTGAGCTATCGTAATATGTTCAATGCTCTCCCGCCGAGAATCGAACCCGGGACCTCGTGCACTAAAGGAGGGAGCGTTAGCCACTAGATCACTGGAAAGGATTGGATTTTTTTACTCTGTTATTAATTTAACAAACTTAATATCCTGGAATCACAATACAACAGGGGCTATGGCTTGCCACATGGATGATGTGTGGTTAATACATTGATTTCCATACCCGTTGTGTATCTTTCCTGATCGCAGTGTTATGTCTTAATTCTAGTGGCTTCGATATTGCCTCACTATGCCAGTCTTGGGAAGTAACGTAACGCAAGTAACGCGTTACTTTTTAAGTAATGTTTCCTAGTAACGCGTTACATTTTTTCCAAAGTAACTGTAACGGTAACGCGTTACAAATTTTTATGTAACGTACCTAGTTTACGTTACTTTTTTCGCGTTACATTTCGGATGAATAACTACAATATATATGTATATTTTTTTCGGAAACAAGTGTTTCTTTCCTGGAAGTGAATTTCACAGAATGAAACAATGGAGCATGAACTACGTATGTCAGTGACCGACAATCACCAACACACAGAGAAACAGATAAGTTCGTAGTGCCACTTGCTGTTTTTGGAATATGATGATGAACATAAGCAGGAATTTGAGCTATCGTAATATGTTCAATGCTCTCCCGCCGAGAATCGAACCCGGGACCTCGTGCACTAAAGGAGGGAGCGCTAGCCACTAGATCACTGGAAAGGATTGGATTTTTTTACTCTGTTATTAATTTAACAAACTTAATATCCTGGAATCACAATACAACAGGGGCTATGGCTTGCCACATGGATGATGTGTGGTTAATACATTGATTTCCATACCCGTTGTGTATCTTTCCTGATCGCAGTGTTATGTCTTAATTCTAGTGGCTTCGATATTGCCTCACTATGCCAGTCTTGGGAAGTAACGTAACGCAAGTAACGCGTTACTTTTTAAGTAATGTTTCCTAGTAACGCGTTACATTTTTTCCAAAGTAACTGTAACGGTAACGCGTTACAAATTTTTATGTAACGTACCTAGTTTACGTTACTTTTTTCGCGTTACATTTCGGATGAATAACTACAATATATATGTATATTTTTTTCGTGAACAAGTGTTTCTTTCCTGGAAGTGAATTTCTCAGAATGAAACAATGGAGCATGAACTACGTATGTCAGTGACCGACAATCACCAACACACAGAGAAACAGATAAGTTCGTAGTGCCACTTGCTGTTTTTGGAATATGATGACTACTTTAGGAAAATCACGTGTACTGATTGTAAGCACCTGAAAGGTTTTGTCGTAGATTTTGACAGCTCCAAATCAATACATTCAGTGAGTGAACTAGGAGTGCAATGATAGGGGTAGTCTATTTTACTTTAATTGGTATTTTTTTTAAAAAAGATAGAGAACGAAAATATTTTATCGTTCGAACATTTGAAAGAATATTTTTTTCTTAAGAGCTGAGGATGATGGTGGACATAATTTAAAAGTAAAGTGTCTGAAGTGCCCCGACGGAAAATATTTATCAACAGCTAGGGTGCCATAATTAACGATTTACAGTAAGGGGTTAATATGAATAAATTGTGTTCTGATGAGCACGCCTACTTTATTGCTAGAAAATAGTTTGCTGATGGTATGTAATATTGGAGTTCTTTCAGATCAGTTTGCTTATCCTAGAGTCCCGTTGATTATAGAGTTTGAAACTAGCTTTAAAAAGCATGTATCGATTTTTGAGTTACTGGCAAGTTTGATTCATCCCCACTTCATGTGTTCTCATTTTGTTAGTTGTAGTGTAATGTTTCTCTATATTCTGTATTTTTAATTTTACATAACAACATTGTTATTATTATATAATTAGTATAGCTTGTAATAAGCAATCATTTTTTCCAACGCATAGGGATGAGCTCGAGTCAAGCTAAAACTCGACTCGACTCGAATTCAAGCGGAGTTTCGAGTCAAGTTAAAGGTAATATTCTCGAGTCGAGTTCCGAACCAATTCAGTTTTTCGCGTCGAATTTCAAGTCCAGTCGAGTTTTATAAATGGCTCGCTCGTTTTAACTCGTTTTGAAATCATGGCCTGATTACACTGGAAAGCGAAAGCCATGAGAAATGTAAGCTAAACAGCAATATGAAATACTTTTAGTGTTGCTCACGACAGGGGACACTGCTCGCATCTCATCTCGTCTCGAGAGCGAGACCACAAGAGATTTTTTTATAACAAGCTCAGCTCGGCTCGGCTCAACTGAGAAGACGGCTCGAGCCGGCTCGATTGAGGTGAAACATCGGCTCGAGCTGGCTTGGTAGTGATGAGCCATTTGCTCGGTTCGGCTCAACTGAGTCGAGGGCTCTAGATGAGTCGGTTCGGCCGAGGGCTCAACTGAGTCGAGGGCTGTTGGCTCGGCTCACTTCTCGGTTCAGGTCGATAGTGAATGAGCTGTGAGCCGAGCTGCTCGAGTCGTTGACAATTCTAAACCCGGGCCGAGTGGTTTTGAAGATATTTGGCCAGTGCCCTATAACTTTTAACAGTGTTTGGCTTGAGCCCGAATACTCAATCTAGACCCTCAACCCAAATTCAGAAGCTCGTGAACAATGTCCTTGACTCCTAGACTTCACGACTACCGAGGTTGGCAATCAACTAGTTTTTTAGTATTCAAATACAAACCGCCTATCTTTCATGTTTATATAGTGTTGTTATAATAATAATAATAATTCTCGGGTCGAACTCAAAGATGTCTGTTTCTAGTCAAATCGAGTTTCAAAGAAAACTCTCTCGAACTCGCTCGTGCCCATCCCTACGAGTAACGCAGTATGGCATTTTATCAATGTTATATTATATGAAAATGTTCATATATCAAGTAAAAATTTGTCCTTGCATTTACATAAAGCGATTCAGAACGTGCAATACTACTACTACTACTACTACTACTACTACTACTACTACTACTAATAATAATAATAATAATAATAATAATAATAATAATAATAATAATAATAATAATCATAATAATAATAATAGCGGTAGTAATAGAAGTTATAATTTTTTTCACATATTTAAAGTTTAGGACCTAAAAGTAACGCGTTACTTTTGAAGTAAAGTAACAGTTACTCTTTTAGGGTAAGTAACGCGTTACATTTTAAGAGAAAGTAAAGTAACTTGTAACACGTTACATTTTTGCAAGTAACTTACCCAACACTGCACTATGCTGGGTTGACAACAATTTGTACCCGTAGCAAAGATACCGAAAATCAAATCTGAGGCCCACGCGTACTAAATTCTTCTACAGTTAGCAGCAAAAGTATCTTCTTCCCTGACTGCTATAGCTCCATAGGTCGGGTTCAATACTTTTACTATCACAAATACCTGGACAGATACAACCCAAATTACGTGTAACTTTTCAATCAGCAGACGACAGCTAGTAAACCTGTAGAGCACTGAAACAGACTTTTGCCGTGGATTGATCTACGAAGAAGTTTCTTCTCCATTTTGAAGTTAGTCTCTACTATTTTAAGCGTGTTGTCCAATGAAAGCCGTATATTAATCACATTATAATTCGTCGTGTGAATTATGCATTATTTCACTACATTCTGTGAGGAGAAAAAAAATACTGATTACACTTGAGTTAGACAATGGTTGAAATTAACTGAAAATATCAAATCAAGAACGATTGAAGGGGGAAAAAATTTAAATCTTTGCCTCCATTCATGTATCTACTCCAATCCCCTGTCATTATCGACATTCGAACATGTTTTTCCTTCTCCACAGAAAGTCTTGCATATCACACAAAGTATGGATTGAAATTGAGATTGAAGCTCGTTAAGAATTTCTGACTTTGGTTGATTTGAACCCACGCCATCTTGGTAGGAAGCCAATGCGGTAACCACTTGACTACACTGGCAAATACTGTCAGCAAAACAGTAACGTGCAAACGGAAAAAGACACAACGAATACAAAAACTTTAATTGAGAATTATATGGAAAGTTGAGTGAGGTTGAGGAAAAGGAAAAGAGGAGGTCGAGGAAATGAAAAAAAGAAATATGTCATTGAATTCAAAGAAAAGTGTATGCTAAAGAGTTGTCAGTATGCTGTCCATAGTTTAAAGGAACTATAGCAATTCGCCTTACCTCGAAATAATACTGACATGCTTAGTGTGGTTTCTCAAGTTAAAGTGTTCATGGAAAATCGAACAGGCAAGCAGTACTGTGTTCAGAATTCCCTCCTTAACTATTGGGAAAAAATTAAGTTAACATATGTACAGTACTTCTGTTCATTATCGGTTTTGATTTGTGTGTATTAGCTGGTAATAGAAGTAAGTATTATAAATTGACTAACGCACATCATCTTATTTTATCTCAATATGTCCGTTATATGTATGTTTGTGTGTGTGGGGGTGTGTGTGTCTGTGTGTGGATCTACCTTCGTCTATCCTTAACTATCCTAACTGGAAATCTATCCTTAACAAAATATCCTGATTATATATGGCTTTCATTGAACAACACGCTTCAAACAGTAGAGACTAACTTCAAAATTGAGAAATTTCTTCGTAGATCAAATTCACAGCAAAAGTCTGTTTCAGTGCTCTACAGGTTTACTAGCTGTCGTCTGCTGATTAGGGATGCGCACGAGACAAGATTTGTGGCTGTCTCGTCTCGAAAATTTGCTGTAAAATTGATGTCTCGGCTCGAAAAATGTATATTTCTCTATTGGAAAAGCCGTGTCTCAACTCGAATTTTGTCAGGAAAATCCTGTCTCGACTCGTCTCGTGCGCATCCCTACTGTTGATTGAAAAGTTACGCGTAAGTTGGATTGCATCTGTCCAGGTATTTGTGATAGTAAAAGTACTGAACCCGACCTAATGGAGCTATAGCAGTCAGGGAAGAAGATACTTTTGCTGCTAACTGTACAAGAATGTGGTACGCGTGGCCCCCTGACTTGATTTTCGGTATCTATGCTACGGGTACAAAATTGTTGTCAACCCAACATAGTGAGACAATATCGAAGCCACTGAAGTTAAGACATAACACTGCGATCGTGGAAGATACACAACGGGTATGGAAATCAGTGTACTAACCACACATCATCCATGTGGCAAGCCATAGAACCTGTTGTATTGTGACTCCAGGATATTACGTTTACTAAATTCATGATAGAGTAATATTCCCAATCCTCTTTGCTGGTCTAGTTGCTAGCGCTCATTTCTGTAGTGCAAGAGGTCCTGGGTTCGATTCTCGGTGAGAGAGCACTGAACATATTACAATGGTTCGAATTCCTACTGTAAATTTATGTCTTATATTGCCATTGATGCTAATAGGAATGATAAACTCCGATTCAATCGAACCCAAGTAATTTTCCACGTAGCGGTACCAAATCAGAGCCAGCTTTGTCTCCTGAAAAACCTTGTAAATCACCTTCCACGCCAACTAAGCCAATAACCAGTTAGTCATCCATGAATTGTGGATTTAAGCAGTAAACAGTTTTTATTGTATTTTTTAAACCAAAATACCTTACGTAAAAGTTCCGTGTAAATATAGTCTTTTTATTTTGAGTATTTAATTATGTCCCTAACCTATCCAAAGACTTTCAGTGGTTAGTCATTGTAGAATTTTAACATTATGTTTCATGGTTTGACCATGACCACAAACTGTTCTCTTTTGGTTTACAAACTGTAACGAAATTGCGAACGGAAGGGGTGATACAAAAAAAAAAAAAAAAAAAAAGGAAATTTCCATTTACAGCGCTTGTAAATGTTGAAACTTCTTGACTTCTGACTGGTGGAACTACAACCCAGAACCTTTTTTAATACTTTTGACATTTTGCATGAAGGCGAAACAGGTGTCACTAAAACTTACTTAAGTACTGTGCAGATCGTTAAGTTTCTGTATCAGTAAACTCATTTGGAATTAAGGCGCTACTAAAGATAATTTTTACAAGCAATGGTAAAACTGAACTGTATCATTGTGTGTGATAAGTTAGTTCCTTAATTATATATATAACCTGCAATTTTGATATCTAGATAATATATTTGGTTAACTTTATAGTGTACTTTATTGTGTGCTTACAAGGTATTTAGTTGCTTATTAGAAACGTTAGGCTCATAGTTATAAAATCCAGTATTTTGAACAGTTCATGTTTTGAACAGTAAAGAGCGCAAAAGAACACAAGTTATAATTTAATAATTATTATATAATAATCTTTTTTTCTTCCTGAGACATAGGTCTTCAATTAAATGTTGTTGTAGGTTATTAACATCACAAAGTTTGAAGAAATGTTAGACGGAAAATGTAAGTAGTAATCTAGGCACATTATTCACCGCAGACAAAATCTATTTTTTTTTTCCTCCTTGTTCACAAGTGTGTTGTATTAGTTTCTCTCGTTTAGTGTAGGAGATACAGTTGATTGCCTCTTTCAACAATGGTAGTCTCCAACAATGAAACTAGCAACAATATGAAACGTGGTCTACATAATTCGCCAGATATGCCAATCGTAAATAGGCGTGCAAAGTTTGGTCAGTTTCTGGTTGAAAATTTGGGATATACAGTTGATTGTCTCTTCCAGCAAGAGCAATCTCCAACAATGAAACTACCAACAATGTAAAACGTGGACATGTATAATTCCTCAGATATTTCAATCGTAAATGGGTGTGCCAAGTTTGATCAGTTTCTGGTAGCGAGTATAGAACATAATGTTGATTGTTTACTTAACAATGGTGGCTTCCAACAATGAGACTGACAACAATATATGAAACCGGCATGCACCGTTCCCTACATTTTATAACGTCCATTAACCATACTGTATCCATTTTTGCTTAGTTTTTGAATTATTTTATTTTTGATTGTTTAAATTTTATTAGTTGCATATGTTAACATTGTTGGCGGTGGCGCCATCGCCTGTGTTAAACATAAACTACTTGGAGGTTAGAAATAACCTTAAAAGTCATTATTGATCCAACATTGGGGTTTTATACAAAAATAAACACACACACACACACACACACATATATATATATATATATATATATATATATATATATATATATATATATATATATATATATATATATATATATATATATATATAGGGTGTTTCAAAACAACACCGACCGTTTGGGAGGTGATTCCTGACACCATGATAAGACGAAAAGTATAGACCAATCTGGGTCCACAAATGCTTCCTTTCGGAGTTATAGACTGCCAAAAACATGAAAAAATGAAATTTAAATGTCCTTGACTCCAAAACTATGGGCCTCTATATTTTTATAGAGGCATTTTGGCTACTGGCATATAATTTGAAGGACTCACTAAATGCCTCTATAAGAATTGTTGCGTAAGTACCACAGGATTATAAAACATGGATATTAGGATAGGACACATACTAGTTCCTAAATAAAGTCTTCACCCGACTACAGTAGATCCCATACTTTTGGAGCTACGGACCTATAAATCTCTTTTTTTTTTTCATGTTTTCGAAGCATTTGTGCACCCAGGTTGGTCTATACTTTTCGTCTTGATGTTAGGAATCACCTCCCAAACGTTGTTGTTTTGAAACACCCTGTATATATATATATATATATATATATATATATATATGTGTGTGTGTGTGTGTGTGTGTGTGTGTATGTTCGGTGTTCATTTATTATGTAACCAAAATCCACTGGGAAAATTCTCACACCTAAACAATGAAAAAAAGTCCATATAAACATAAGGCGAAAAACGCCTTGTTTCAAAGTTACGAAATGCCGAAATCAAGAAAATTGTAACTTTGAGGCTGCCTAGCTCGAACACTATAAGAGATATCATGTTTCAAAGTTGGGACGTGTCGGCGCAACGGATTTTATAGCGGGAGCTGCAGTATAGGTTCTGCTCTTCCTCCCCTCTTTCTAAAATCATGTGTGACAGTAAAACCCAACTCTGATACATGGTTATTTAGATAGACATCGTACTAGTTCCTCTAATATTTCTTTAACCGCCGTTGATATTTCTCATAGTTTCCTAACTAGGCAGAATCAAAGTTGCGATTTTCTCGATTTCGGCATCTCGTAACTTTGAAACAACGGGTTTTTCGCCTTATGATCATATGGACTTTTTTAATTGTTTAGGTGTGAGGATTTCACCATTAGATTTTGGCTACATAATAAATGAACACCCTGTGTATATATACAAACATGAAAATATATCAAAGTAGAAGCTTGAAATCCTCTTGGTGAACTTCTGCAGACACCACTGAATTCGATGTGTATCTTTTTTTTTTGTAGCAACTTAGTGGGAAAATCATGGTGTCTACGGAATGATTTTCACTTTTCTTTCCGCCTTTAACCGAGAACCTGTTGATTTTAGGGAGATTGTTCGGAGGAACAAAATAGAAATGGCATAACATTCCGCACGAGTTAAGTTTCGATTTTTTTAAAAGTTTCTTTATCTCCCCCTCCGTCCCCTGCCCAGAAGTCCAATTTCTTGTCTGGACTATAAGCAGGCAGGAAATATGGGACATTCAGAACAAAAGTCTAAATACCAAAATTAAGAGAATAAGACATATACAGTCTGTCCAATTCAAGTAAGTACATGAAAAAAAAATTAATACTTTCTTTAATATATTATAAGAGCTAATTACAGTATCTGAACATGTATCTTTTAAGCTCTGAAAGGAGCTTCAGATATAAATCTTAAAACAAATACAGTACGTTCAAAATGACCAAAAATTGGACTTGATTTCCTTGTGTGCTGAACGCGCAATATATTTCAATATATACAGAAGACAAAAAGGAGACTGAATAATTTTCTAGTCCTCTAGTCCTAGCCAACCAGTTCCTAATAGTATGAGGAGTTCTGGACAGTGAGAGAGAACTCAACAAAAAAAGTTACGTGCAATCTGAACGTTCGGAAATTACATTTGAGGTGCTTGACTAGTAATACCAAACTATTCTGTGGTAGTCAATTTTCATGCCTATATGTATAGTTTGTGGAATTTGTTACTTTTTTTTCCATAGAAAATAGTTTCAAAATATTATTTTGAACGTTCAGAGTGAATAATAAGCGGAAAAGTTCATAACTTTCTCAAGTTCACTCTTACTACTGAGAACACCATATACATTGCTATCATTATCACCTGCGTTATTACAGCATTCTTATTTATATCATATTCAAATGATATAAACTTCCAATCAGCACCAAAGATTACACAATTATAGTTTGCTTAGTGTTGCTCTAACTACACCATCTGAAAATGTTTTACAACACCAAGCTTTACGTTGTACCTTTTACATCTTCTTGAGTTCTGTAATCATATGGATATTATATAGCACCATGTTTTACGCTTAAGGTATTTGTTGGCCCCTCTTTGGGAAGTCCCAATCAGTACGTGAACGTTTAATACCAGTATAGTATGTGGTGTTTCTTACACATCTTTGGGGTGCTTTAATTAAAATATCTATGAGTGATCTATATCACCCCATTTTACGATGTTCTTTGAACATGTTTGGTGTGTCATGTCGTGGAAGTTCTACAGTACCATGCTTTAAGATATTCCTGCAGCTGGACAATTTTGAGGATGTTCGAATTACCACTTGTGAGTTCTTTCATCATTTTTATGACAATCTAACCAGTATCTATGAATGTTTTATATGTTTACATTATGGCTTTCACATAAAAATATAGGTGCGTACATTTGAAATATAGGCTAAGATAAAGAAATACAAATAAAATAATGTCCACATACTACAGTAACATCAGTGACGTATTTACGATTTTGTTTCGGGGAGGGGGGGGGGGGCTTTGCTAACTTTGTTCCTGGAAATGTGAAAATTCTGCAACATATTTCATTTACTTTAATATAGTAGTTCTAATATAATATATCTTTAATATAATAGTTCTAAAACAGGACACAATTCATTTTTTGCAACTTCAGTTTGAAAGGAGATATCTAACGGCTAACAATAAAGTAAATGAAGTCATTTTAAAAAAAGACTTCCTCCCCGGCGGGGAATCGAACCCCGGTCTCCCGCGTGACAGGCGGGGATACTAACCACTATACTACCGAGGAACACGTTCTACAGTCTCTTGCTCCGAATACTTCCGAACGTTTTCTCGTTTGTAGTCCACTTGTATTTGCAGTGAATTATATCACTTAAGTTCACAAAGTGGTTCAGCTCTACCTACACTGCCTGCTTGAGACCATAGATGGCGCTAGCGAACAGGAAATTTGTAGATTTAATTGCAACTTAAAAATCAGTATTGTATCATAGAGACCTGCACGGGCCGGGCTTGGGCGGGCCGACTCTGTTATTTCTTCGGGCCGGGCCGGGCTTGGGCGGGCCGACACTGTTATTTCTTCGGGCCGGGCCGGGCTTGGGCTGGCCGACACTGATTTCTCTTCAGGTCGGGCCGGGCTGGGGCCGATCAATTGCAATTCTTTAATAATTATTGACTTTCGTTAAACGATAATTGGAATAAAGCCAAACGTTGAAGAAGTGTGTCCGTGAAAAATGTTACATAGAATGCAATAGCTATTTACAGTTTGTGTTGCTTAGCGGCTCCACTTTCACTATAGAGGATTGCAGGCATTATGCGGTAAATTGAGCTCTGGCCTTAACCTTCACTAAATCCAAAATATGACAAGAAGAGGTGGGAATGTTTTGCCTGTCGCTAAACAATATTGCCATCTTCACTTTATGCTAAAAATCAATTAAGTTAGATTTTTGCTACAAGGAATGGAGTTTTTGTTCTCTCGATGACAGGCAAAGTTCTAGCAGGCAATAGTACCATTCGGAAGGCAAGCGTCAGGCTGTGAACCAAAGTTTAGAAAATGTTTCTGAGGGTTAGGTCAAATTTAGTACTAAATTATGGGAAAGATTCGGGCTCGAGCTAATTTTTTTAAAAAATTATCGGGCCGGGGTCGGGCCAAAAACTTTTAAAATTTATCGGGCCCGGGCCGGGCTTGTGCCAAGAATTTTGAAAAACTTATCGGGCTGGATCGGGCTCGGGCCGAAAAATTCGGCCCGTGCAGGTCTCTATTGTATCAATCCAATTATTTCAAAACAGAACAAAACATGAAGAAAATAAATGGAATATGGTGTTGGCGTACTACATAATCGCTCTGAGTTTTTTCTTTAAATTTAGGATACATAAATACTTTTTCAATGCTCTCATGAATTATTGTAAAACTATAAACACAGAGAATGTATAGGTCTTATACCAGCAGTACATCGACATAATCCGCCTCTAACCTATACCAGTGATGCCAAGCTAAAACGCTTTAAAAAAATCCCATCTCGAGAGGCAAAAAATCCCATTTTTGCATCTTAATTTCCCATATTATTATTATTATTATTATTATTATTATTATTATTATTATTATTATTATTATTATTATTATTATTATTATTATTATTATTATTATAAAATATGAAAATGAAACTTATGTATGTTATGTGTTTTCCTTTTTTCAATTTCTGCGTGAATTATGAATAAATTTCTATCTTCCATATTTACAAAATAGTTTCTGAATAATTGTTTTCCTTACTCGAGAACGAGTATATTTTGTTACGCTGTCAGAAATACAGCGACTCCATCACACCTTTGTACTGTTACCTTATGCTCAGCCGAATGATACTAGAAAAATTTTGTTGTCCTCACATTTCGTGTAGGACATTTGGAAATTGATTGTTATTTGATATTTTATTTCCTATTATTTATTCGTTCATTGTTTTTTTTTTCTTCTTTTCTCCAACACCAAAGCACAAATTTCGGTTCTTGATTTTTAAGAATCACGTATGATTGACACACTCCTCACTACAAGAGCGGATCGAGTGGGTGATCGCTCCTCCTCCCCACAAGACGAAACTTTCTTATTTTTGTATATAAATAAAACCCATCCCAGAGTTTGGAACTCTTAAAAGTAGCTCTTAAGGGGATGTCTACCCACTTGCAAGTGTTTCAGGATCCCTATAAGATAACACGTAGATATTTCTATGTGAATATTTAACAAGATATTGCACTTACCGTCGCAAAATTTTCCATGATATTTTCCAACAGCAATACCTATATGTTCATGGTTTCTGTTTTTGATTTAATGCCCCAGATCAATTTAGATTAATTATAATGTATACTTCCGTTTACACTTGGCAACGTAGAGGATAGAATTTCTCCAGGAATTGAGAGCTCTCTGCTGAACCTCTAGCCCTAATAGTCTTCGCGTCACGTGGTAGTGATTTATGAGCGCTTCTGGCTAAAAACAAATGTTGTCTCTGTTTCTTCCTTTTTGTGTGTGTGTGTGTGTGTCAAAAACTTGTTTTGGGCAGCTTTGTCCTCAGTTTTGTCCACTGCCTCTATCGAGATAGCAGTTATACAATGGAGATCGTTTGCAGATCTCATAGCAGATAATGTAACATTCTTTGAAGAAACTCGAAGACTGACATACGAACCGCGTGACAATTTGGGTAGGGAATCTGGAGCGTTGCAATTTTGTGTTCTGAAGTCCGCCTTATCACACAAGACGAAATGACCATAAACAAGAGACTTGTGAAGGAAGAAGGAAAATGTTCTTAGTAATTGTATCCAATTGTTTCCACATTTTTCACCTTTCCCCTCGAAAGATCCCTTCGAAAAGGGAAAGAGGGGAGGGTGATTTTGTGACCCTTGAGTTTTAGAATAGTCTTGAAACGAACTGCAAAGTGCACTTACTGGAAATTCTACTGTCGTTGTGCTATAATATCTGTGTTGCAAGAAGTGTGACAAAATGAAGGAATCAAAGAGGAAAAGAATTTGGTACTCTCTCCTTCCAAAAAAGAAGTCTCGCCAAGCTAATTCATATGTGTGGTCGATCTCAGAGTATGGAGTTCAGAGACTGGATAGTTAATATTTACCATTCAGGATTACCTTACAACCAATTAAATTCCATTTTCACCTAGCTTGGGCTGGGTTTGGGCAACTCCCTCTTGTGCAGTCGCCTGAACCCAGATCAGGCTCGTATTTATGGACATGTGTCTATTTCCGGATCACTTCGGAATTGATCCTTCGTTAATAACCATTCAAGTTCATTACTATATTTCCTGAATTATCCAGTAATCCTTTCTCCTCCAATCCTTTATCTTTCTTCATTCTTTCTCTTTTTCTTTTCTTCTCTGCCTCCCTCTGCTACTCTTCTTTCTCACTCTTCTTTTTCCTAACACTAACAAAACTGAAAAACGGTGTCGTGACGGGGAGTAGTCGCTATCAGCACGGTCAATAAGTTGTTTCAATAGTTTTTTTTTTTCTTCGGGAGTCCGATATGGAATGATTAACTCGAAAATGAACATATACAGAAAGAATAATAATAATAAAATTTATTCATGATTTCAATTATCAGATAGGAGAGTATTGTATTTCTTCCTTACTTCGGGCGACTCCTCCTTCCACCCACGAATAAAATTACCCGTATACATGACAATAGGAAGGTATTTCGTTGAAAAATATGCTTTTTGTAGGATCATTTTAATTTCAGGCATATAGTCATTCTACTCCTTTTCATAATGTAATTAATATAGATGTATGCACAGTATAAATGTAATGTGTTAGAGATGTAATAAACTATTTCGTTGATAATTGTTTTTGGTAGAATCATTTGAATTTCAAGCATAACGTCATACTAAGGGGTTCCATAGTCTTGTGGTTAGAACTTTTGACTCCTGTTCGCGTGATTCTAGGTTCGATTCCCTACTAGAATACTCAAATCATTGGCGTTTGCTCATCGTTGTGAGGCAAGCTGGGGAGCCACGTGATTAAAAGACGTGACAGTCTATAGAATTAATATAAATGTATACACAGTACAAATGTTGTTTGACAGTAGTAAGGTATTTCGTTGATATGTATATACTATTTCTAGGATGTATACATTTCTTTGTATACGACTTTTATAATGTATAATGTATTCTTATAATCAAGAACGAAATTTTAAAATTATTATTATTATTATTATTATTAAGTTTTCTGCCTTTTGGCCGGTCCTGGGACTGATGAGATTTTTTTCGTTTCTTCTTAATTTTCAGTTTGGACCTTGAAATATTTCTTCCATGTTTCTTGATTTTCAGCTTCTTCTTAATAATAATTAATTATTAATGCTTAATAATAATTAGGCATAACAATGTTAGAAAACTGAAATATTTTAACAGAGCAGTTGATTTCCACGAATGTCTAATAACAAATTTTACCACCCAAGTGAGATTTATACCAGTTGACACTATGGTTCGGAACTCATGACTATCATATTTGTGTTACAAGGTTATTTTCTAAAGACAGCTGTTTATTAGTCTAAAATCTAAACTCAGCAATACAGCCCATAGGGGCCTGGACATGACAGCTGGTAAACATTCACAACCTAGAAGATCGTGATCAGTGCAATGACATCAAACAATCCTTTCGTCTTTCTTGGCCAGAGATCGCTACCACTTTATTCGGATAGTTCTCCATTTCTTTCACAATGTTGACTCAACTTCGGAAGTTGTGAGCTTACACTGGCAATCGAATCCTATTTTACGTACAATGGAGACACAATATAACGAGATTCAGCTAAGGAAAAACTCCTAAATAGTCATTAGTAGGAAAAGAAGCTGAGTACTATTCAGGAATGAATTGTTGATATAGATCTCTTAGAGGGAGGATATTTTCGAGAAAATGTACGCATGGAAAATAATAATAATAATAATAATAATAATAATAATAATAATAATAATAATAATAATAATAATAATAATAATAATAATAATAACACAGCTACACAAAAAGAATAAAAGTTCTGTGCACCAGACCCCAGGGTATGGATACAAAATATTTTGGTACCCAGAATCCAAATTTCGAAACCCCGTGATATTGGAGACCGTGGTTGGATTTATATGGGTCTTGTGTATTTGTATTAAAAATTTCAAGTTATTACCTGCAATACTTTGTTAGAAATTACCATATTAAATTTTACATGTTATCAAATGGAGAGTTAGAAACCTAAGCGGAGATGGTAGAAGATTCCCTTAAGTAACAGTATTACAACCCACCGGCCCCTCCCCAGAAGTCCGTCCTGGATCCTCCTCTGCCTCACTAGCATAGACTTCGTCGATAGCAAATAAATAAAAGACTTACAGCAGACTAAAAGTTGACCGCATGCTTATTGATGACTCATTAGGCCTTATGCAGAGTCGTTCTCACGAGTGATTAGTGACATACTAAAGAGGCCGACTAACATGTTTCCTGCAGTAGTCAGGCGTTAAGTATGACGCTATCATCGTAATCTCTTGAAAGCAGGCGCACACCCAAAAATTTTTGTTGGGAGGTGTCCGAGCTTTGGAGGGGGATCCAATACCACTAGAAGCTACTATATAATATTAAACAGGTATTATTCTGCATCTAAAAAGAGGATAAGTAATTGTAAAATAATTCCGCCTATATTTTCAGAAGAAAATGATAGAACTAGATTTTTTTTTTTTTTTAATAAAAGAAAGAGTACAGATGAAGCGTAAGATCAAATTTTCATGTCCCATCATCTCCCAGTGAAACAAGTAAAGTTTTTATTGAGAAAATGTACAAATATATATTGAGTTACGAAATTTTCGGCAAGGTCCGGATCTGATGAACTTCCCGTTGGTGAGCATTGATTGAAAGTCATTTATGTAATTGGATATGATACTTATCTAAGCAGTTTTACGAAATATTTTTTTTGGGGAAAAAGTAAGATTTTTAATCTCTTTTAACTCTGAGCCTATTTATTCGAAAATCATGATATTATGATCACAGTATTCGACACATAAGTATGTTGCCTCATGGTTTTAAATATTGTTATATTGCACACCCGTTGTGAACCTCAAATTTTCCCTAGTTCATTAAGGGTTCCATTTCTGCGACAGAAGTTAATGTGGTAAGATTAATTTAGCCCTATTAAAGGAAATGCCAACCACATTTGTTTTGTTCATTTGCATTTTTTTTACTTTATTTTAAACTTTTTTTCTACAAAAACTACACATAAATACACAGTGATGGATCTAGAAAGTAAAAACTTGGAGGGCTAGCCAGAATACAGACTATGATAGATATGTCAAAAGTTTACTATAAAGTTTCAAAAATTTATAAATAATAGTTTAAATTAATTTTGTCACTCAAAAAAATGGAGGGGCCTAGGTCCCCCGGCCCCGAGCTGGATCTAACACTGCAAATACACCCAGACAACAATGGGTACAATTATACTACTTTGAACAGACACAGACATGACGGGGGGTACGCGGGGACGCGTTCCCCCAATATTTTGAAATACGAAATATTTAATATTTTATTTTAATTAATTTATTTAAATACTCACTAGCAGTTAGATCATTTCCTTTGATGTCCCCCCCAAATTTTACATGCCAGAGACGCCAATAGACACAGACACACACATTGCTATTCTATAGATTTATTTCTGAAAAGCAAAGAAACATTTTGGCATTTATATTGGTCAATCAGTCAGCTAGAGAATTTCCCTGGATTTTCAATTCTATGGAAAAATTCCTTTTTTTCTTTTTGCTAAATTTACCTACTAAATTTCCCCGGATTAGGGAAATTTCCCAAAACGACGAACATTGCTCGTACTCTTTGATAAATCACTGTTAAACCAAAACAAATATTGTACTCATTCTTGCTGTCTCTCAATAAATATGGCACACAAGTAATAGTTTTTTTCTTAGGGATTCGGTTAACCCGAAAATTCGGCTAATCATGACTATACAGTATATACGGTAAAGTGCAGCATATCTTATTTTGTAGCAAAGCTGAGTAAGTACAGTTTCCTTTCTGTTAGTTTACTATTAAGAAAAGAGTAGTTTTTTTTACTCTTTATGATATATTTCTTCTTGATTTGTGATGATTTGTGACTAACGTATATGTATGTATTTCTGTTAAATACATATATACCTTGAAGCATTAACGCTTTCAGCTTGTGTCCTCATTGGACACATTCTACTGTTGAGCGAGATTTATGGGCGTTTTTGAAAAGAAGGTTAAGTTAGTTGAAATAAGAATAGACCAAAAATATGTTGGGTCCTTTTTTTTTTTTTTGAATTATTGCCCTCTTTCTGTCTTTTTTTTTTTTTTTTTTTTTTTTTTTTTTTTGACAATGAGGCGAAATTGTGTACAGCAGTAACAATGAACTAGATCCCACCAAATGTCGTGTGCATTTTATAGCAATTTCACACGCATGTCGTTTCCCCGTTTCTCGCATACAAAATGCAAACTAGTAAACTATTCAGAGATTTCTCTCAAATTAAAAAGAATTACAAACTGCTAGGATCATGTGTATCACTGTTAGGATCATATGTGTCATTGTTAAGACTAGTGTGCCACTGTTAGGATAGTATGTCACTGGTAGGGAAAAAAATGAAATGAAATCTTTGAGTTTTACTTCCCACGGTTATGCCGGCTAGGCTAAAGGAGACGGTGATTATGAGAAATGAATGAAATGGTGGAATGAAGAAAGTGGGAGGAAACGGTAGATGCCCCAGGAAACACACACACACAATGTTTGTCTACAACAAAGTTCACTTGGCGCGAGCTGGGATCGAACCACGGATCCCGAGCACCAAAAGTGAAAGCTCTACCACTTTTTTTAAAAAAAATTAACTGACTCACCGAACGTATCTCAGTAACTTACTTGAACTACTTATTACTTAATTTTACTTGCTTTACTCGACTTTTTTCCAATCACCTAGAATGACAGGGACACGAACACAGAAACATCGAGGACAGTTAAATTCACAAAAGCTCTCCCACCGAGAATCAAACCCGGGACCTCGTACATCAAAGGCGAACGTGCTAGCCACTAGACCAGCGGGAAGGGTCCACTGAGCAACCGCGGCCCCTGTCACTGTTAGGAATAGTATGTCACTTTTACGAGTAGTGTATCACTGTTAGGGGCAGGTGTCACTGCTAGGAATGGTATGTCACTTTTACGAGTACTGTGTCACTGTTTAGGCTAGTATTCACTGTTAGGAGTCTTCATCCCGGCGAAATTAAAATACCGCTAACTTTACAGTAATTATGTGATATCTTCAAATAGATAAAAGATAATTGAAATATGGAAGAAGAGCGTCCTAGACAATATTGTTTTGCGTGAGGTACCGTTATCACAAGTTACCTAGTGGCTTTCCGTTTTCATTTGTTTAGAAACGCAAAAATAAATGCCGATTTTCAAAATGGCTCGAAATCGAAAGCAGATAAGTGAGTCGTGATAACGGTATCTCATGTAAAATGATATTGTTTAGGGCGCTCTTGTTCCACATTGCGATTATCTTTTATCTATTTGAAGATATCACATAATTACTCTTAAGTTAGCGGTATTTTAATTTCGCCGGGATGAAGACTCTTAAGAATAGTATAGCCTATCACTCTTAAGAGTAATGTGACATCATGAGAAACATATATGTCACTGTTGCGAGTGGTATGTCAGTGTGTCACTCTTAAAAACTAGCATGCCACTTTTACATCTAGTGTGTCACTGTTAGGAGTAGTATATCGCTTTTAGATATGCAGATGACACATTTCTCAGTGTTAGCCACGATTTGGAAAAATTTGAAGAAATCACAGAAAGAACATTATCTCAAGCAGGATCATGGTTTAAAACGAACGTTTTTTTTTTTCATAATGAAGGTAAAACGAAATATTTAAACTTCAGTTTAAGAGATATGGCAACCGAGAAAAATCTGGACAATATTAAATTTTTGGGCATTATAATTGATAACAAATTATCATGGGACTCGCACATTCAATATATTACAGGAAGAATTTCTAGAGTAATATACTTGATTTTAAGAAAAAATCTGAGAAATCAGGTACCACAGAATTATGTAAGATCCGCATATTTTGCGTTTTTTCAAAGTATTTTACTATATGGTAGGCTATACTGTTATGGGTAACAAAATAATAATAATAATAATAATAATAATAATAATAATAATAATAATAATAATAATAATAATAATAATAATAATAATAACGAATGCAGAGAAGACGTGCCATTGTAAACCGTTATTCATAAGATTAAAAATAATGACGGTAATCAATTTGTATATATACACAACGTGTTGATGTGCGTACATGAAGGGCAAAACGTCAGAAATACACTATAGGCAAGACATAAACTCATATAACATTAGAAATAACAGACGTATCAACGTATCATATTTGAGATTGACAAAATCACAAAATAACTATGAAGCCATGAGTGTAAGGTTGTACCTAGGTATAATAAATTGTCTATACGGCTTGTTGTGAACTTTAATACTATAGCACTTACGGGCTCGTATTGTGTATAATGAACAATCATTGTTACGATGAACTTGTGGTAGTAAGATATAATTTGACGTTGTCTATGGCTATGTATAATAGCTGATTCCACAAAATTTATTATTATTATTATTATTATTATTATTATTATTATTATTATTATTATTATTATTATTATTATTATTATTATGTCACTGTTAAGAGTATATGCGTCATCGTTAGGAGTTACTTTTACGAATAGTGTGTCATTGCTAGGAGTATGTGTGTTATGATTAGCACAAAACAAATAACATTAAATACAATCTACTATATTAGTCTTTTTTTTTTTTTTTTTTACATATATAGTACGAAGGGCCAAGGCTCTTCCCTAAATTCACCCACACTTTGAATTTTTAGGGAATAACTTAAAGGCAATGAATATTTATCTATATCAATAAAAAATGAAAGTGACCATGTTTGTTAAAACTCTTGAACCACCCGACTAATCTCGATTAAATTTTCAATACAGATGAGATTCGGAACTGGAGAGTTTTTAAAAAAATAATTTCACTTTGACGGTGCAACTTAGGAGAGAGGGGGAAATAGATAAAAATGATCGAAAATGACCGATATTAGTGTCTAATCCATAGTTTTCGGGGTCGCTGAGATGAACAGTAACTTTTCCGATGCCGTTTAAATTCAAATTCAGCCCCGAAAATGATCGAAAATGACCGATATCAGATAGCGTTTCAGTAGTAGTAGAAAGTGACTGACTAACTACTATTTTTTTGTTATTGGAACCCAGCTAAGCGGGTAACTGACGCTAGTATTTCTCATACTCAATGGGTATTGCTCTCCACTGCCCTCCTCAAAAGACGCCTAGGGGTTCAGAGTGGGGGATGCGATGGCTCAGTGAACCTCTGGTGCATGGGTTCCCTGGTTCGATTCCCGACTAAGTAAGTTTGTGATGGATAACATTGTGTCTGTGTTTTTTTCTCGTGGTACTCTCGTTTCCTCCCACAATCTCATTCCACTAATTATTCCATTATCATTTACTTGCCTTAAGGTTAGTGTAAAGGGACAAGTTTTGCCGATAGATGTCACTACAGTCTTCGTATCTCTCCCATGTATTTTTTTTTTAACCTTTCATGAAAATTTACAATTTCTTTTACAAATTTCAACCTAGAGACTTCAAATTTTTAGAGAAGAAACTTCGTAACCTATTAAAAGGAACAATCCGTGCCGATTTTTTTTTTATTTAGAATTTTCTTCATTGTTGAAACAGTTCGATTGTTAGAGGTTTGGATATCCATTTCAACAATGAAGTCATTTCAACAATGAAGAAAATTCTAAATAAAAAAGCGGCACGGATTCCCTTTAATAGGTTACGAAGTTCCTTCTCTAAAAATTTGTAGTCTCTAGGTTGAAATTTGTAAGAGAAATCGTGGGTTTTCGTGAAAGATGAAAAATACATGGGAGAGATACGAAGACTGTAGTGTCATCTATCGGCAAAACTTGTCCCTTTAAACCAACCTTAATGAAACATCTCCCTTAGTCTAACAGGCATAATCATGGGCAGGCTCGTAACTACAGGGAAGTAGGAGGGCCTGCCTCCTAAAGTTTTCGTTGCCCCCCAGACTTCAATACAAAATGCCATCATTAATACAAAAAAAAAAAAAAAAAACATACACACAATTTAGATAAGAGAATTTTTAATAACTTAGCCCCCCTAACTTATTCATGCCCCCCCCCAAACCTCTGTGGCTGGTTGCAGGCCTAATCATGGGACGTTAAACTGAAATATTTCATTTCATGGGTTCAGAGTGAGTGGCGTATCTCAGGTCCTAGTTATTTTTTGTAGGAAAGAGTGAAGATTGAAGAGCTCTGGACAACATTTTGTATTAGATATTTCTGCACACACACACACACACACACACACACATACACTGGGACGAGCTGACTAAAGCTTACTTTTCATCTGAGCAGACAGGGTTATAGATGAAAGACAAGAGCGTACCAACAGATTTAGAAAGATCAAAAGAATGCAATCAAAATGGCTCTGTCTCGTGAAAGGTTATCTTTCCCAGCCTCCCTTTTCGTAACCTCCGGCGATCATCACTCCGAAATCTCTCGTTTTCCTTTTTTTCTTTTTTCAGAAAAAGAAGAAGAAGGGGGTGATCTTACAATTTCCTCATCTCTCTCTCGACTTATCTCCTCAATCTGTTTTTCATCTCCTTTCCTCTGTGTCTGTTGTCATTCCCTGCAGATATTAGTTACATAAAGGTCAATACGAAAAGGTGATCAAGTTTCTGGAGTCACGCAACCGAATTTCACAAAGAGTTTCCCTCAATTTCTCACTTTTATTTTGAGGAATTTCATCATCAACATCAGCACACATCAAGGTTGAGGACATACACGTACATGGAGTAACCGCCAAGTGCTCTTTCATAAACAGCATACAACACTTAAAAACTCGTTGTGTGCAAAATTTTTGCCTTACAGCATATATGGAACATGAAAAATAGGTAGACACTCTTTTTCTTTTTCTTTTTCTTTTTTTTTTTTTTTTAATGGTTGCTCTCACTATAACATTTCAACAATATAAGAAGTGGGTACACTATATGGAGAAATTCAAAATTATCTTATTTGAAAAACACGCGAAACAACATTCTACAAAATTTTCTGCAATACATAGCTATCGTAATAACAATAATAATAAAAGACAATAGCTATTTTAGGATTAGGATTAGGAATTAGGTTTCAGCATCTATGGATATTTTATCCCGTCACGTATGAGAGATGACGTACCTCGGCGACCAACATTCCGACGAAATGAAGGAAGAGAGAATTGGGGGAGGAAGGAAGCGGCCTGGGAAATGCATGTTAGGTACCATTCCGGCATTTATTACCTGACCAGGATACCAGTGCGGTTTGAGGATGGCGCTGTTGTTGTGTTTACATCAGTTCCAGGGCAAGCGCGGTGGGACAGGGGAGCGGAGAGTTTCACTCTGCAGTGTATCCAATGTTTTTTAAAAGTTGCAGTTTGGATGTTAGGCATAGCCTAACCTCTTTCCGCCATAAGTTATGTGATTGTAGTGAACCATTCCTGCAATAATGGAGATGTATTGTGAATAGTGATATATGAATGGAAATTAACAAATTAAGAACAACATAGCACAATTGACAATTCAGTGAGCTTCTACCGTGTATTAAGCAGATTGTATAAACATTAATTACGTTTTATTCGATGTCATTAAAAAACAGGAGCAGCCTATAAAACGCTGCTCGCTAGTTTGTTCGCAAGTTAATATGGAGGGTGTATTTTTGTTGTAGTTTTTTGCTTGTTACTTAAGATGTTGTACAAATAACTTCAATAACTTTTGAAACTGTTTGTCTTGAGCCAGGGGCGGATCCAGGCTGAATGTTTGGGGGGCGGTCGTTCGAAGTCAAATCAAGGGAAGAGTGCATTGCAAAAAAAAAAAAAAAAAAAGTAAAAATAAAACAACTTTAGACAAGGAGAAGTAGCTATTGTCTGCAATTTCTAGAACAGAAATGGCCACCTGCCATTTCGAAGGTGGACTTTTTTTTTTTTTTTTTTTTTTTAGCAAGAACGCCAATGTAAGGAATTTGTTGCAATTTATTGCTTTATTGCTGCAACGTAAAATTAAAAAAAAAAAAGTAATTCTTGCCTATTTTAGGTTTTATTTTACATTTATAATACAAAGGTGAAAATTCTTAGGTTTTATTTTTAAAATAAAAAATATCCTATTCTCGGGGGGAGGGGCAATTGCCCCGATCTTCCCGACTCTGGATCTCTCCCTGACTTGAGCATATGCGTGAAATGGTTTATTACGAACAGAACAAAAAGAACTGTGATAGATTGATTACAAGTAATCCGGTTAGAAACACTGCTGCTTCCATTTTAGTTCCAAAACCGGCCGCCAGTACTCGTTCGCTGGTCAGGTAATACCTGGTGTGAATGAGGAAAACCCAGAAAAATCTCACTCAGGATGGGCTGGCCTGGAAAAGCTTTTTACACCTTTTCGATCGAATGGAATAGCTATTTTATTTGCGGCGCTAACAAGGGTAAATCTACTGGCTCAATCACTGATTCGCCCCCGTCTCCTTTAGCCTAACCGGCATAAGCGTGGGACGTAAAACTCGACGATTTCATTTTTTATTTCACTGATTCGCCCGTCATCAAATTTTAGGCGTAGTACCTTGAATTATATATATATATATATATATATATATATATATATATATATATATATATATATATATATATATATATATATATATATATATATATATATATACACAGATAGGTAGATAGTGGCGGATCAAGGATATGATCAAGGGAGGGGGATAAACCATATTTTGCCGTTTTATCAAGTGTAAAGCAGCATTGAAGCCCATTTTATCCAGTGTGTATATAAGCGTCGAGGGGGGTTAACTATAGCCCCCCTTGGATCCGCCACTGTATATATATATATTATTGTTGTTGTTGCACCTTAGGTTGTAGATAAGGCGGGTTTTGTGAAATGTAGTCCCTAAGGAAGAAAAAACGAACCCTAACATTTTTGCCGTGCGAAAGATTTTCTGTTAACTATTTATTAACCGCATAACCTGGAAATTTAGTATAAACAATATTCTTGTTCTCTAACCTGCTTACAAGACGGAATTTCGTACAAAATGTGATCCTTAAAGGATATTATTGCACAAGAGACAAGACGAGACGAGAAACAAGGTTTTTCTCGTAGGTTTTCTTCATGAATAATCATTCCTGCACACAAGGAAAGTAATACCTTAAATAAAGCATGGGTAAGTAAATGAAAAAAAAAAAAAAAAGCTCGTCTCGTCTCGTTTTGTTAATTTATGTACAAAATTTATGTTCTGATTTTCTTCTTAATTTTATTTAAAAGTTATCAAGAGTCCTTCGGCATCATGACAAGTTCACGAAGCGGATATGATATAACAATATTTTAACCACGTTTATTTTTTGAGTCTTATATCCGGATCTTAAAGGCAGAGGGGAGTAAGTCATTTTTTTTCTGAAAATGAGTTATTGCCAGATTTGAAACGCGTGTTCTGATATCTCTTATTTTTAGAAAGCTTGTACCAAATTTCACATAAGTAAATCCCCACGCTAAGCGGGTTTGCATATCCAGGCTCCTAACTATGAAAATATTTACGATCACTCCAACCCCAATCATTTCACAGATTCAACCTGTTGTATATAAGTTATTAGGACATAAAATTGAATGTAATTTATACGAAAAACCCTTTTATGCATTGCAAGACCTGTAACGTCCAAATATTCACCACAAACTTATAGTTGTATCGACATAAACAAAACAAAAAAGTGTGGAGCAGGAAACCACTTTACACAAAAGTCAAAAGAGGTCACTGAAGACATACGAACTGGTCGAGCGGTTTGGGTGACTAGTCTGTCAATCAGAAGTTTATGTGTTCAAACCCTGTAGAAAATATTCGTTTTGTTTTTTTTTTCTTAAAAGTGTGTTCCTATTTTCATCAGAGGACTGAGAACATTTCTTTGAATAAATCTTTGGAAACTACTTTTCTCTCAAATTCGATTAGAAGCGAACATTATATGAATTGCTAATCTAACATCCACAGCTGAGAACAAAATATTAAGTATGTTCAATATGTCATTATTATCCTTTGATTTGTAGTGAAAAACTAATTATAAGCATTGACGATTTCAGAAGATTCTCCCCGGTAATGGTCAAGATATGAATGAGAAAAAACTGATAAAACATTATTAGTCTACTTTGAGCATGATCGAAAATAACTTATGGCCACGAAGGGGAAATTTATGTCGACAGGGTCTCAAATTCTCCGACGGGTCATGACCTGAAATTATCATTGTTTGAAAGGTTTCCTTAACAAATAGAATATTATATTTATTTCTCCTTCTACGTTTTGAAATGGAAAAATCATAATTTTAAATAGAATTATAATACGATAAGCATAAAGATTTATACAACTAATGAAGTAAATATCCTTGTGTAAGTTATCGATTTCTATTCGGATTAAAACTCGAATATTCGTTTGCATCACACTTTAAAGTAAATCCTCTCTCTATATAGTTCCTACTGGAAAGCATGTTTAACTCCAATTACTTAATCAATATTTTTAATAATATATTTTTATTGTAATACTCTTACTATTCAATGTTGTATGCACTTAATTTCCCAAAGCAAAACCTCACAAATGTATAATTGACTAGTAAATATTATCAAATAAATTATCATTTAGTTTACGTAAACATTGCATCGCCTGATTTGAAACTTCGTATTTTAAATAATAATAATAATAATAATAATAATAATAATAATAATAATAATAATAATAATAATAATAGTAGTAATAAAATCATAGCCATATCTTTATCAGAATTTCAGGCTTAGTCAATAAATGAATTCAACATAGTCTCTATTCGAAGCTCTATTTAATCGAATCAGATAGAAATACGAAGAGGAACTTCGAGAACAGGTAAAAGAAAAATGTTACTTTGGTGGGTTTGAAAGTAACTTTTAAGAGGTTTTTTTTTTTTTTTTTTTTTTACAATTACAGACAAATGCCTTGGACACTATTTTCTTTTCTTTAAGTTAACTGATTCACCGAACGTATCTGACATATGAGTAACTTGTCTCTATTTTCTACTCGGTTATACACGTTTTACAATCTTTTCCATTAACCTTGAACGACAAGAACACGAACACAAAAACATCCACGTAGGTATGACAGTTAAAATTCCTAACTTCCCCCACGGGGAATCGAACCCGGAACCACATACACCTGAGGCACACGTGCTAGCCACTAGACCAGCGGGAAGAACAAATAAAATGTATTTTGTAGTGTCTGAAGTTTATAGCTATTTCACCCTGTTGTAGTATGTCTATTGATTTTTTAATGTTTACCGTATTCGTTACTTTGAGGAATGATATATATTATTGATATAGGTTTTATTACATATTCGGCCATAAATATTATATAAATTATCAGAATTATTCATGATCTTCCATGGAAATTCACTGGTGCATGCGCAGTAGAAACAGAAGAACACAATTTTCTGATGTTGGTCAGAACGCAAATTTCTAACAGGCTGTCTGAATTCCTTGGTGGAAAGCAGTAGTTCCCAACCTAGGGACCTGCAGCTTCCTCCTGAGTAAGCATGAAGAGCGAGTAAGGTGGCGAAAGCTACTGGCATAAAAGAATTGTGCAATAAGTAAATAAAGCACTACTTATTATGACTTTCAAATTCAGCTTGACAATTTTATAATTGCCGTTTTACAAAAACATCATATTGCACTAGGAGGGTATGCAAAAGTTTTGCTGGAAATAAATATAAATTCCTGGGATGATGATGATGATTATTATTATTATTATTATTATTATTATTATTATTATTATTATTATTATTATTATTATTATTATTATTATTATTATTATTATTATTATTATTATTATTGGTCTCCTACTTCTTGGCCAAGATGTGAAATATTCACTACCTTCTTCATACCGCTAAATCAATTTCTTCACTGTTTTCTCGTCACAGCTCATACCCCTAGCTATCTGAATGGCAATTTGTCTAATTGTTGCTCGACCTATGATTTTCCCTCGCATAGTAACAGATAGTTTTCTACAGCTTTTAGAGCGAGGTATTTTGACAACCTGTAGAAATTTGCATTGCGATTCGTATTAGCAATGACAGTAAAGTGGATATTTCTGTTCCTACTGTGCATCATCAGTATCATTATATCAGAAGTATTCCGCCATTACCAGCGGGTCACTTACCGCAGCTGAGAAGCTGCCATGCTCCACGATCTTCTGTTAACCTCTCCATCTTCACATACGATTTTTCTGTTTTGATATCGCCAATAGCCTAATTCTGTTTCTATATAGTCTAATTCGTCCTCTCCCTCTCTTCCCTGCCACCATACCCCTCAAAATACTATATCCTTCATCCTAAAGGCTCTTTTCGCCATTTCTATCCTTGCTTTTATTTCACGTTCGCATGTCAAATCATCACTAGTAATAGTACTCAGATATTGAAAACTAATCACTTGTTGTTTTTTCCCGCTTCTACTTCTATATTTCACACCGATCGCTTCGTTTCAATCACCATGGATTTTGTCTTTCTAACATTTATTTTCATCCCATATTCTTCACAAGCCTTTCTCAAGTTTTCTACATCTTATTAATTTTCTTTTTAGATTCTACAACAACAACCATATCAACCCCAAACCGTATACACCTCACCATTCTATCTTCTACGGAAATTCCATCTTCATTATGTAGACTCGTTTTCGTTATCTCTTCTAAATAGTTATTAAATAAAATATAATCGGCGGAATATAGCCCTATAATCTCTGTTGAACTCATCTTCCAATTACACTGTCTGTCTACTGCGCATGCACCAGTGAATTTCCATGGAAGATCATGAATAATTCTGATAATTTATATAATATTTATGGCCGAATATGTAATAAAACCTATATCAATAATATATATCATTCCTCAAAGTAACGAATACGGTAAACATTAAAAAATCAATAAACATACTACAACAGGGTGAAATAGCTATAAACTTCAGACACTACAAAATACATTTTATTTGCTCTTCCCGCTGGTCTAGTGGCTAGCACGTGTGCCTCAGGTGTATGTGGTCCCGGGTTCGATTCCCCGTGGGGGAGGTTAGGAATTTTAACTGTCATACCTATGTGGATGTTTTTGTGTTCGTGTTCTTGTCGTTCAAGGTTAATGGAAAAGATTGTAAAATGTGTATAACCGAGTAGAATATAGAGACAAGTTACTCATATGTCAGATACGTTCGGTGAATCAGTTAACTTAAAGAAAAGAAAAATGTGTCCAAGGCATTTGTCTGTAATTTGCAAAAAAAAAAAAAAAAAAAAAAAAAACTAACTCTTAAAAGTTACATCCAAACCCATCAAAGTAACATTTTTCTTTTATCTGTTCTCGAAGTTCCTCTTCGTATTTCTATCTGATTCGATTAAATAGAGCTTCGAATAGAGACTATGTTGAATTCATTTATTGACTAAGCCTGAAATTCTGATAAAGATATGGCTATGATTTTATTACTACTATTATTATTATTATTATTATTATTATTATTATTATTATTATTATTATTATTATTATTATTATTTAAAATACGAAGTTTCAAATCAGGCGATGCAATGTTTACGTAAACTAAATGATAATTTATTTGATAATATTTACTAGTCAATTATACATTTGTGAGGTTTTGCTTTGGGAAATTAAGTGCATACAACATTGAATAGTAAGAGTATTACAATAAAAATATATTATTAAAAATATTGATTAAGTAATTGGAGTTAAACATGCTTTCCAGTAGGAACTATATAGAGAGAGGATTTACTTTAAAGTGTGATGCAAACGAATATTCGAGTTTTAATCCGAATAGAAATCGATAACTTACACAAGGATATTTACTTCATTAGTTGTATAAATCTTTATGCTTATCGTATTATAATTCTATTTAAAATTATGATTTTTCCATTTCAAAACGTAGAAGGAGAAATAAATATAATATTCTATTTGTTAAGGAAACCTTTCAAACAATGATAATTTCAGGTCATGACCCGTCGGAGAATTTGAGACCCTGTCGACATAAATTTCCCCTTCGTGGCCATAAGTTATTTTCGATCATGCTCAAAGTAGACTAATAATGTTTTATCAGTTTTTGCTCATTCATATCTTGACCATTACCGGGGAGAATCTTCTGAAATCGTCAATGCTTATAATTACTTTTTAATTACAAATCAAATGATAATAATGACATATTGAACATACTTAATATTTTGTTCTCAGCTGTGGATTTTAGATTAGCAATTCATATAATGTTCGCTTCTAATCGAAATTTGAGAGAAAAGTAATTTCCAAAGATTTATTCAAAGAAATGTTCTCAGTCCTCTGATGAAAATAGGAACACACTTTTAAGAAAAAAAAAAAAAACAAAACGAATATTTTCTACAGGGTTTGAACACATAAACTTCTGATTGACAGACTAGTCACCCAAACCGCTCGACCAGTTCGTATGTCTTCAGTGACCTCTTTTGACTTTTGTGTAAAGTGGTTTCCTGCTCCACACTTTTTTGTTTTGTTTATGTCGATACAACTATAAGTTTGTGGTGAATATTTGGACGTTACAGATCTTGCAATGCATAAAAGGGTTTTTCGTATAAATTACATTCAATTTTATGTCCTAATAACTTTTATACAACAGGTTGAATCTGTGAAATGATTGGGGTTGGAGTGATCGTAAATATTTTCATAGTTAGGAGCCTGGATATGCAAACTCGCTCAGCGTGGGGATTTACTTCTGTGAAATTTGGTACGTAGTTGTATTATGAATACTTTTATCAAATAGCAACAATAAAATTGGATATAAGTCCGAAGGCACTTAAAGGTAAAAAGAAGTAAGTCACTGTTTTCTGTCTCTCCTGAAAATTTAATAAAAATGACTTACTTCCCTCTCCCTTTAAGGTCCGGATATTGTGTAATTACTTTCGTATATCTTTTTACACATTGGTAAATGTTCTTTATTGTTGTTTTCGTAAAGTCATACACAAGAGCTAGGATCAGTAAAAGAGCAAAGAAAACAAATATCATGTTGGAAGAATAGTTTAATTAATTAATTACCAACAGGGGTGCCCACAAAGGGGGGCTATGACGCAAACTGCGTCATTGAAATATTTGGGGGTGTAAAAATCTATATAAATATGTTTGAGGGGGTGTAAAAATTAATCGAAAAGATTTTTTTCTTGGAAGAACACGTACGGATAGACAATTGAGGGGAGTGCGTCATGAACATGAGGGGTGGGCACCACTGATTAACAATGACAACAACAAAATGTTACAATCCAAAAAATTACAAAGAGCTGAGGGATCTGATCATTGTTGGAAAAAAGAAGTACGTTATTTATACTGGCAATAGAGAATTATTGTTGTTGTCTGTGATTCCCTGGGCCTTCTGTCCTTATGGTCTTGTCCGGTCGTATTCACTCAGGGTTGCCAACTTTTCTTAAGTAAAAATGAGGACGGGTCAATTGGAGTTGGAACCCCTTTCCTTCCTCTCCGGAGACGACTACACGTACGGCGAATCGTTGAAAATGATGTAAATAATCAGCTGAATAACACGAACCTGAATGAAAATGAAATCTTTGAGTTTTACGTCCCACGGTTATGCCGGTTAAGCTAAAGGAGACGGTGAAGATGAGAAATGAATGAAATGGTAGAATGAAGAAAGTGGGAGGAAACGGGAGAACCCCGAGAAAACCCACGCACACTGTGTTTGTCCACCACAAAGTTCACTTGGCGGGGGCTGGGATCGAACCCGGGACGAACCTGAATGAATGCGGCACCTTATTTTTTTTATTTTATTGTATGGAATATACTCAACTCGATTATCAACTCATAACAATTAGGGAATAACGAAGGGTAAGGGAAAAAAACAAGGAATGTCCATGTGTGTGCTTTAACGAGTGCTTTGTCCTATCTGTTGGTGACTGTTGGTACTATTTGACTGTATATGCATGCATGCGTAAATGTAGAAATGTTCATGTAAAACGGGGAAAAGATTTGACTAACCCTATTCATTTTATACAGCTTTTCAATATTAAAGTGCCGTTTTCTCGAAAATGTAGTTTTGTGACATTCCTTCTTTTTTCTCCTTACCCTAAAGACGAGCTGCTAACTATTTTTTCATGAGTCAAATTAAACCACAAATTTGATAAATTGATTCTATATCCTACATAAAACTGTGCCTTTAAAAGAATAAGTTATTTCTTTGTAAAAATGACCTAGTAAAATATTAATTAATTTTGAAAAAATCGATAAATCGGGACAATATGCGTTCCGACGAGTGTCCGGTCGGGACGCGGGACAAATAAGTCAGATATCGATACAGTTCCTACAGAATCGGGACGGTTGGCAACCCTGTCTTCACTAGCTGGCCCGTGATTGTCTTATACTCGGCACTGGTCTCAGAGATCTTCACTGTTCGAAGAACACAATGCAAAAGAGGGGGAGTTCTGCTCGTGGTTCTACAGAAAGCATTTTCGCGGATCCCAAGAGCTTCAGATATTCTTTGATCTGATTGGCCGATAGAGATAAGACATCACGAGTCATGACATACATATAGCACAAAGTAAACGATAGCTGCTTTCGGTCCTTGTGGCTGAGTGAGCTAGCGCAACATGCTAGTAAGGAAAATTGTTTTTGGCGTGGGTTCAAACCCTGCCTCCTGTCTAAAGAAAGTTTTTTTTTATTATTTTAAAATTTTTTATAACACTTCTTTTGTTAAAATAATATTCAGAAAGTGATTTAACGATTATTTTTTAAAATTTTAATTAAACTTCTTTCATTAAAATAAGTTTGCCCTTGTACTATACAGATCCAAAGCAAAAGCAGCAGTAATAATAATAATAATAATAATAATAATAATAATAATAATAATAATAATAATAATAATAGGTGACGACATCGGTACGTGGCCAATAAGAATGCTACTTCAGCCATGTTTTGGCTGAACCTCTTGGGATCAGCGAAAATGCCCACAGAAACACGCCGATTTCCTCTGCTGCCACCTGGTGGCTGGCCACTTCTAGAATCGACCAAACTGACGATAGCTCTTCGAAGTCCGATCAGAATGTATCTTGTTTTTCGGAATACTTTCTGAATCGCGTTTATGCTATGAAGCTTTGACTAGCAACTTGTGCTTCTAGAACGTGTGCAATTTCATTTGTGGTCCACATCATAGACACCTGTAAAAAGTAATATCAAAATGAACTTCCATTGATCGACCTTAAAAGAACTAAAATATAGGCGGGAAAGATTCCTTATGTTCATGCAAATTGAAATGAAATGTATCCCACAAATATGAGACACCCTGCATATATCTATCAAATATTATCCATAAATTTTATAATTTCCCATGGCAAACGAGCATTCTGCTAGTACAAGTAAGTAGACTAGCAAGGAAGATTACTACTACTACTACTACTACTACTACTACTACTACTACTACTACTACTACTACTACTACTACTAATAATAATAATAATAATAATAATAATAATAATAATAATAATAATAATAATAATAATAATAATAATTTAGGATGGTGTTACATAACATAACCTTAGTTCACAACTACCTCCTATTCCAGAAACGTCCGTGCTTCTTTAAGCGTTTTCTCTCGTTTCTGAAACCTTTTCGTCAAAATTTGTTTACCCTCAGCACTGATCTAGTGTTCGTAGTTTGAGGGAAAATTTTCCTTATCGAGGGAAATTTCTTAGGTGAATTTAGCAAAAAGGGAAAAAGGGAATTTTTCGATAAAACGTAAAAATCCAGTGAAATTCTCGCGCTAACTGATTGACCAATATAAATGCTTTTTTCTTTTTTCTTTTTTGTTCTTCAGAAATACACCAATAGAATTACAATAGTTCGTGTGTGTGTGTGTGTGTGTGTGTTTAAAGTAGCTTAATTTGGACCCATTATTGGCTGTTTGTATTTGTGTGTGTGTGTTTTTTTTTTTTTTTTTTTTTTTTTGTTTAAAAAAGTGAAGGAAAAAGTAAAAAAATAGAAGCAAAAGGCAAATAAATAGAACAAATGTGGTTGGCAGGAATCTTATCACACAACTTCTGGCATAGGAATTGGACACTCAACGAACTAGGGAAATTTTGATAAGAAAAGGGAAGATACTGAGTCAATCGAGGGAAAGTTTCTTACGAGGAAACCTATGAACACTGCACTAGTTTACTTGGCAAGTGCTTGCAACTTTGGCACACATAGCCCTAGGATCGATTCCCAGTAGGCCAGCATTGAAATTTAAAGTATTAGGCTGACTTGTTTTTCACTGTAAAATGTATGTCCACATCTCATATAGCCTCGATGCTGAAAGAGGCTATAAACGTCAACAAACGGACATTTTAAAACTTGTTTTAGTTAACTGTCTACAATACTTTGGATAGAAAAGGCAAGCTTCTCTAACAAGTTCGAAATATGTAATTATACAATTAAAAAAAAAAAAAAATCTCACTTGTGTGCCAAGACGTTACCTGCTGTATACACAGATGCATGCACCGCACGATATACTCTCTCGTAACGCTGAAGGGATTGTGATAATTAAATTACCTCTCGCTCATCGCATAAGCCTATTATTTTAACAATGATAATTTGTTTTGTCTGCACACTACACACTTCAATGAAATGAGAAGCAAAAATAACATGCTGTTTCTAAAGCGTGACACGAAAGCAAGAATACGTTTCGTTTCCTAAAAACGTGAGATAAAACAGTGTAATAGGAGTATGTAATTATAAGGAGAAAAGACACTACTACCATTTTGTACTGTGTGTGTGAATGTGACATGGCGGGGGCGAATATCCAGTTTATAAAACAAACTGCAGACATTAACACAAACAAAGCATTTTATTAACTAAATAGAATTTTTTTGGCGAGTGCTTTTTAAAGGGTAGATTAACACTTGGTTTTCCCAGTTTTTTTCTTTTAACTTATTATTATTTAAGAAGTGCCACCATTACTGATGAAAGAAGTTTACTGAAGTGAATGTTTAAAAAGATCGTGCAAGTCTCTCCTCCCTCCGAAGGTGTGATTGGTTGACGGAATAAAACATACTGTAATGAAGACAGTTTTTTTAAAAAAATATACACAAAAAAAATCAGGTGTTGAATACTTAAAATTTCCTACTCTTAACGTATTTAACACACACAGAAAGACACAAGACATGGCATGTGTTAATGAAAACTTGACTCATGACCCACAATCCACCGTGAACCAAGACCCACTCTGACTCACAACTCACCATGACCCACCCACCCACCAAAACCCACTCTGACCCACCATCCACCTAAACCCAAAGTCATCAACTCTGACCCAGGATTCACACCCTTCTCTCTACTGACTATAAAGAGTTTACACTTGTAATAGAACAAGGCTGTGAAATTGTCACTAACCGAAGTTTGAATTTCTACGGTCAATCTATCAAGTACCGCTCTATTACAATACCAGTGGATCTGATCTTTATGTCATAAAATGGTAAAGTGTTTGTCATGGGCCAAATTACGATAAATTTCAATTTTATTATTATAATATATAATTAATTATTTTCTTCTAGAATTATAGATACTTTTCAGCAGTGGAAAATAGAATGGATTTGATAGTCTCAAATCAAGGTAAAGTAAGCCAACCTAAAGGGGGGGAGGAGGAAACAGTGTAAAATCCGACTGTGTCTCGAACGCCAAATAGTAAGTCCTATTGATATTGTTACAATTATCCAAAGTGCCTGAAGTTATTTTTCGCTTAGATATTCATCTCAGGCAAAACCAAAGGAAAAGGAAGAAAAAATGGAGACCTTGAAAGTAAAACGTAGAAAAATACACTAGTCTTCAGAAGATGATGTCTACAATACACTGAGCAGAGTGGGTCGGTCAGTTAGAGTGGGTCATGTCATGTTGACTCACTCTATCTCTGACACACACATACACACAAAAATGAAATTAAATCATTAAGTTTTACGTGCCACGATTATGCCGGTTACGCTAAAAGAGACTGCTTATGAGAAATGAATGAAATGGTGGAATGAAGAAAATGGGAGAACCTCGAGAAAACCACAACACCACAAAGTTCACACGGCGCGTGCTGGGATCGAACAGAGGGACCCCCAAGCACCGGAGGTAAACGCTCGCGCTCTACCACTGAGCCACCGCGTTCAAAATTTTCTAGTCTATACTTATATTTGTACAGATTTTAAAAAATCGTGACCAAAAAGCTAAATTTCTTGACTTTCATGACCGTTTTCTGATTTCATTACTTTCATGACCGGTAGACACTCTGATATAGTAACTTAATATAGTAAAATGTTTATTTTTACATAATATATTCTTCAAGGAGGCTTAAAACCCGGAAAACCCTCTTGTGTACGCCACTGCCATTGTTAGATACTAAATTATACAATTTATAAACCTTCCTCAGAGGTTTAGTAATATTATTAGGAGTATTTACCTTTAAGCGGGGGGTAGGGAGTTACGTAAGTGAACCACTGAACATTACTGTAGCATAAGTGGATATCAACCCAATGAAAACTGAAAGGAAGAAAATAGATAACTCACGATTAACAATAACGTAATGTAATTAGCTTTAATTAAAAAAAAAAAGTTACCTCCCCGGCGGGGAATCGAACCCCGGTCTCCCGCGTGATAGGCGGGGATACTAACCACTATACTACCGAGGACTGCGTTTGAAGTTGACTTGCACCAAATATTTCAGGGCTTTATCTCTACTGCAATAAATTTCTATTGTAGTGAGCATTATCACTTGTGCTAACAAATGATTCCGTCTATTAATAATGTTAACATAACATGTGGTGTTATTTCTTTCGCAGATTAATTTTACTGCTCGAAAAGTGGTATTGTAGTTCAATCCTAAATATATATCCTTGTTATAAGAACGTCTCAGTCTTTGTGTAGCGCTACTAATAGTTTACAGACACCCTACACTCAATGATGCCAGCCTGCAACCTTATAAAATCACATCTTGAAAGGCAGAAATTCCCATTTTATTCTAAAATTTCCCACGCGCTATACTTATTACAAAATTTTCAACAAGTTAAAACTACTATATGAATGTTCCGTTAAGGGGGTCCAGTAATTTCTTACACACGAAATTTGCAATTTCTCCACTTCTTTCGTTTGATTACATAATATAACGTTATATTAGGTTAGGTTAGGTTAGTTTTGGTTTGCTTTAAACCCCCTTAACGGAACATGGACCATATGTTACTTACTTGAGTGAATTATTCGTAAATTCTGATCTTCTGAATCCCTAATAAGTATCTTCCTTAATTAAAAGAGACTATTGAAATTGTTGATCAAAACAAACACATTTTGTTGTCACAATTTAGTATTTGTTCATGTATCACGCTTTTTGCGCCATAATGTTCTACTTGAACGTACTGAAACTAGGCTAACTTCATTCTCCAGGTTTTCTGTGAGGAACGTTTCAGAAATTGACAGTTTCTCGTGTGATAATTTACTTTCTTCCATTCATGATTTTTGTTTAAAAATTCCAAACCAGGGTACAACTTACGTTCTTTACTTCTGTCACCAGTTCCTGCATAAATCACTTTTATACTAACATGGACTTTCAAATAACAAAATGTAGTAATTAATACTGACTTCACCTTTATTCAAGCTCATTAACCTACATTCCTCTCAGAGAATTTTGTTGGCATTAATGAAATAAGCATTTGAAAAATCCTATAGCTATATGCTGCCAATTTTGATTTAAAAAAAATCCCTTTATCCCTATTCAAGAAAATTAATCTAAAAAATCCCACAAAATGGGATTTCCCCCGCGGATTGGCATCACTGTCTGTACCAATAGGTGGTATTAGCGCCCTATATAGTATTTGAATTTCCTACTGCTAAGAGCAAAATTCTATCAAGATTACTTCCAAAAGTCAGGTACATAAATGTATAAGCGAGACGAAAGGAGAAAGAATTCTTCTGGAATGGAGACGAGACGGGAGTTCTACAAAGTTTTACGAAAGAAGACGAGAAAATCTTATCTTGTCTCGTCTCATGAGCAATACTAACAGTGAGTCACTCGTATTCTATATCTATGCCAGCATGCTAAGTGCAACAAGCCAAGGTGAACCAAACTCAGAAGTTTCCGGCGTGCAAAACTATGAAACGCAGCCTCTACTGCCGGGCCAAGCCTGTCGTTGACCGAGCTCTGCCAACAAAGATGGCGACCTGTATCCTCCACACGATGGGCTATTGTCCACCAAATTTGATTTAGATCTGGTTAGTAGTCACCGAGAAGTAAAGTACTACATACACACACACGTACACGTGGTATGAAACTATAAGCTCCCGTATTTGTACGTCGAGAGCGAAAAATCTAAAGTTGCTAAGAGACAATAAATTTGCACTCTGACACTTCTAAACATATGTGGTTGCAGTGTCTGTTGTTGGCATCAGTGACCAGAATGGCTTGTGGGACCAACCTTGAACATACTCCGTGATGTGACTGTTATGACATGTGGCTGCTATGACCGAAAGCGTTACTTGTGTGTATGTGTTTAAGTGCAGTTTCAATCTCATCTGAAGATGGGCAGGATGCAGAGCAGAAGGTAATGTCTTCTCTTGGACTATGAGTATTTATTTATTTGTAGTTTTCATTTGGAGATAAATAACAGGATTTATTTATTGATTGATGTGTTAGGCTGGGTACAATGTAAAATAACAAAAAGCAAAAATACAGAATTATACAAAATAAAACGGAAGATGCATCTTATAACGAGCAATGAAGTGTTGAAAAAGTTTCTTGACTTCATGGTGATAGTTCAGAGAAGAAATCTATGAGGATTGTGAATTTGCTAAGCAGCTGAGCGGCAGACATACGAGGACGACCTGAAGATTTGTTGTGTCTTACTGAACATCCAGTTTCAATGAAACACTTATGCCACTGTTAAATAGTAGGCCTAGTGGCATTATCTTTGCTATACTTTATACGAAAATTGCGTTGTACAGTTGTCGCAGACTTGAATTCTTCAAACCAAGGCACACTGCTAGCACGCTCGGGACCAGTAAAGGCAGCTGTCTTTGATGCAACTGCCACTAGCGCTTGCAGTAGTTTGTTTCTGAATTAGTGTACTACGTGAGTCAAAATTTGATATAATTTACTTCAAAATGACACCAAAACCATGTCACAAACCACAAGATAAATTAATATCAGTTTTGAAAGTTGTAAAGTCCTGTTGATACACCCTGTATGTGTTTTTACTATCAACTACAAAATTAACAAAAATAGGGGTATTATTAATACTTTTCTTGCTTTAGAAGTTACGAATAATTCGACATGCTTGTGATAAGAGTTACCAGAGCAAAGTAACAAGACCAATGATTCTAAAGAAACGTATTGGTTTATTTGAAGCTGTTTACTGTATTTCACTGATCAAATCAAATCCCATTGCATAAACACAAAAGCTCTTGTTTTTCACAGTTTTTTTTTTGTTAAAAAAAGAATCATGCAAATTGTTCATGTGTAAATAGAAGCTCAATTAATTACCTAATTGAAAGACTTTCATTGCTCGAATATATACAGTGTATACATATAGACTTTCTCGTTCTAAAGCATATGCACACACATACGTAGATATACAAGTATTACCGTGACACATGTATAACTTGTACATGAAAAGAGTACCATACCTCACTTCAAGGAAGAAACAGATGAAACAAGGGACAGAGAGAAGAAATAAAAGATTTTAATGATTCTTTTGAAGATTTAAAAGTGTATCTTACGTTGTATATTTTCTTGTTTCTAACCTTTGCGTTGTTTACTTTCCTATTTCTAGCCTTTCGGCTGCAATTATTGACTTAACACACAACAATGCCTGACATTGGGTTTTGCGGTATGTTAATGGTTCGACTCTAAGTCTGTGAAGTCACTTCATTGAAGAAGCTTGGCGAATCGCCTCCTGTTTTTCTCGTGAAAGATACGAAAAGCGACTTGGGAGTAGTATGCTCTCCAGATAAAAAAAAAAAGACTTAAAAAACACTAACTTCATTCTATAGAAGATATCGTAGTTTTCCTAGCAAGCTTCACAGCATATCCTTGCCCCTGCAAGAAAAGTCTGAATGCTTCACTAATTTTGCCTGGTTGTTCCTCTAGAACCATACCGCAATCTTGAATCTTCATCCATGATGAGTTGGTAGGGTCCAGACGACCGTTGAGAGTAACTGTATCCTCAACATGAGGACTAAATGCTCCCGTGATGTTTAGCACTGCCATTTGCAATGTTCGTGCATTAGACCGACGCGATGGATCAACACCTCGTACGATGTTAAGATCAGTTCTCCGAATGTAACTGTCAATGAACAAAGCCAGATTAGTGGGATGCACGTGACGCTCGAAGTATTCTCTATAAAGCTGCACCAAATCATGGTTCCTTTCGCCTGTCCCCTTTCCGAAGTGGTGCCATATAAGATAGTCGATCACCCCTTGTGTCATACCTTTAGACCGTAAAAGTCCGATATTCAACTTCTGGTATCCCCACTCAATCCAACCAGCTTGAGTAGATACACAATTAATGAGGCAAAGGGCTTCAACTTTCGTAGGATAAGCAAAAGCAAACCTGGCAAGAACATTGCCACCAGCACCTACGCCAAATCCGATTACACTCTTTAGTCTAAAATATTCCATAACGGAAGTTAGTTGCTCAGCTAACTCATCCATTGTTGGGTAAATAAAGTCATCTGAAAACATGGGAGCACCTTCTTCTTGGCCGGGAGCGTTCACATGGTAAATACAAAAGTTCTGTAACATACTCCTCATGTCTTCGTAAGTGAAACATGTTTGATAGTTGGATATGTAGTTGAGCCCTAGGTCATGGTACGTAAGGATTGCCGGTTTCTTTCGATTTCCTTGTACTGCTACTAGTACCGTCCCATGGTTGGTTTGAATCCTTTCTTCTTTAATGATATCTTCAAACTTGGAGAACGTTCTGGGTGATGGAAATTGAAGCTGGATATTTTTTAATTCGATGTCATCTCTACTGTCTGATCGAGTGATATGATATCGAAAATAATCTGTCATTTTCTTAAATATTCTTGCAACTGAAAACAATAACTTGCGCAGTTTGTTCATTGGATGAGAAGTTTTGAATATTGAAATTAAATTGACATTGGGCTTTATTTATCCAACTAGACACTCACTTCGCAGCGTTTAACCAGCTATATATACATAAACAAGTTGAACCTTCTTATCTCCACGCGAGTTCACACTTATGGCGGCACCACATTATCTATAAATTAAGTCTCCACTTTTTTTTTCTTTCTCAATCTCAATTGAGGTTTTACATCTTCTGATGCAGACCCACGTTCTACTCACCTACATCATTTAGTATTCTGATAAATAATTGTTTTATAATACAGTATTTTTTCTGTGAAAGTTGATGAAAATTATGGATGATGATGATAAGAGAGGCGGATGATCTCATCTGTCCTCAACCAAGGATCTTATAAATAGAGGATCTGCCCTTACAACAAAATCTTGAAGCCATACGTCACAGTTTCACTCTGCCCACTCCGCCCAATAGGATCGCAATGTTTTGAGCCAACAAACATGGCGGAAACGAAAGTAGCCAATCAGACGATGTCGAAAAAGAGAGTAGCCAATCAGACGTGCCAATGGTCGGTTGTTTTCTGGCTTCATTATTTAATAGGATGAAGATATATATATGGGTCAGATCCTCTATTTTATAAGATCCTTGTCCTCAACAGTCTTTCTTTTTCTTAATCTCAAGTGAGGTTTTATTTCGCGAGGTGCAAACTTAGGACCGAGTTTCCTTTTGTCACTAAGTTTCGTTAAAAATATTGTTCTATAATATAGTAATACTTAACGTAATAATTGATAACAAGAATTTTAGGAATGATCAAAAAATGGATCAAAAAGATTGCGATCTTGGCCAAGAATCTTAGGAATGATCCCAAAAATGCATCAAAAGATGGCGATCTTGGCCAAATTAGTATTTGGATCAGGAGCCACAAAATTTGTGAATGTCGAGTTTTCGTGTTCTAAATCGAGTTTTCGTGTTCTTTATGGAATAAGCGCATCATACTGACTTAAGTGATAGTTTGGGTTTGGTTGCACTATATGTAGTTCTCCAAGATATAAGGCCTGAAAGAAAATGTTTGTTTGAAATATATTGGAATTTTTGGACAAAGGGCTACACAATTTTTGAACGGCCCTCAAATCGAGTTTTCGTATTTTCTACGGAATAAGCACATCATACTGAGTTAAGTGATAGTTTGGGTTTGACTGCACTATATTGCAAGGATCCCCATATCACAACAGACGCACGTGTCAGCTCAACACGTGCTAATGATTACAAACAACCTAGCAGACAACAGGCCGACACGGAAGACACCTTGGAACACCGAAAGCAGACGGACCTCACAGAAGGACCCGAGGGGAACAAATAAAAGGAGGACCACCGAGGGACCCAGGATCAGTCGACCAACTGATCGCCTAACCTTTACCTTCCTATGTCGCTGTGGAGTAGGAGCACCTCTTCCTTACCCTATGTCGCACTGGGCTAGGGGTCCATCTTAAACTTATAATCCAAGCCTAACCTACAACCTGCCAAAGTGTTCTGGAAACTGCCATGAGTGGAAGGGGCACCCGGCAAAACATTTATTATTCCTTCACTTCGTCATTGAGGAAGAGACATTGAATTAGATACACTTGTATTTATTATATTTTGTAATAAAATTTGGTGAAGGGGAAAAGACACTCGGTCTATCATTTGACTCTACCAAAACATTACAATATGTAATTCTCCAGGTATAAGGCGTACAAGAAATTTTTTGCCTGAAATATATTTGATCTTTTGATTTAAAATGATGGATGAAGATGGCGGATATGATTCTCAGACTAGAACATTCTTTCAAATTGTTGATACCGAGGATCAAATACAGCTTAATTTTCTCTTTTTGTTTTTAGATAATAAGGTTCGTAAATCATGACAACAAAAGAAACAAGTTTCCAAGTTACATTAAAAAAAAAAAAAAAACTTTTCTTTACATTTGATGCAACTTGTAAGAAGGTTGAGAAACAGTAATATCTTACTGGATATTTCAAACCATGTATATACTAAGTAATTTAACAGTGTAATACACTCTTTCGAGAAATATATGGAAAGGTCCGAATCCATACTTCGTGCAGATTAAGAGTCCGGGGACTACCAGATAATATCGTTTAACTTAACGTTTATTGGTCTAAGACAATATGGTAACAGAATCTAGAGCATACCCAATAACTACAGATGTATTATATGGATGTTTACTAATATGTAATAAAAACTACTATACCAGTGTTCATTTTTGCTAGATACGGTTGCATTATAGAATTTATTTTCTGATCCAGTTAAAAGTGTAGGGCCCAGAGAGAAAAATACACAGCAGAGTCACGCGAGTAGCACTTGTCTCTGAATTCTTAGTCTGCACCATATATTTTCCTGTTTATGGGGGGGGGGCGCTTTATTCGCACAATAAATATTTCTCCATTTTATTTCTTAACCAAAATTGCAGTTTAATATTTTTAGATACAGACCTAGGTTCCAGTCACCTATATCTCTGAGTTCTACTATAAATAAGTATTTTGCAATATAGAAATATTAATGTAAAACTGATGAAAATGATGGAAGATGGCGGATGATTATGCTCTTTTTAATAAATAACTTTCTGAGTTATTTAGAAGTTGACCTTTGATATTCGGTTCAGGGCTACCATCTTGGCATTTACCTAATTTCATGTCGAAGTTGGTGAGCAGCATGAAGTGAACTGGAGCTGAAGATTGATTGTTGGTGTGAGAAGCAAATGTTTCTATCTCCATATAATCTGATTCCACTGATGTAGTCGAGTCCAGATGATGTTCCTTGACTGGAGGGGAGTGCTCCAGACGATCGTCGTAGGTGATACTGATTAACTGGCCATCTTCTTTGACGTTTATGGTAATGTGTAGAGATCAAGGATCTTATAAAATAGAGGATCTGCCCTTACAAAAAAAAAAAAAAAAAAAAAAATCTTGAAGCCATACGTCACAGTTTCGCCACCCCTACTCTGCCCACTCCGCCCAATAGAATTGCAATGTTTTGAGCCAACAATCATGGCGAAAACGAAAGTAGCCAATCAGACGATGGCAGAAACGAGAGTATCCAATCAGACGTGCCGATGCTTGTTTTTTTTTCTTTTCTTTCTTTCTTTCTTTCTTCCTTTCTTTTTTTTTTTTTTTTTTTTTTTTTGGCTTCATCGATTTAATAGGATGAAGATACCTATGGGCAGATCCTCTATTTATAACATCTTTGGTAGAGACCGATCTTTAGGTATTAAAAATCTGGAAAATAGGTAAGCAAATAAACACTTAAAATTTAAGAAATAGGCATTAAAATGTAACTCGAAATAATGAAGATAAATACTCAATACAATTAAAAAGTAGGTTCAAGTCATAGATAGCGTTTAAAGAGTATAGAAACATACCTGTTGGTTAATATCTTCTTTTGTGTTTACAAACACCTATATAGGTGTTATTTATATTATACAAATTATATATTCTCCCAATGAAGGCTTATTTTGAAGGAAATGCCTAGAATAGGCAACATTAGGCACTAAAGCAATTATTTAGGCAGTAAGGGGTGAAATAGGCAAAATAGGTCAAATAAAATTGGCTTCAATGGAAACTACAACCCCCCATATGAAGTATAAAACGTTATAATATCCTTAATATTAAAGAATAGGCATTCTGCCTAACATCCGGTCTTTAGTAATGTGGATCGGACGGAGCTACTTGAGACTGTAGATGCTGCGGAGTCCAAGGAACCTAGAGATTCATTCTGTTGATAAGGCTTGGTTCTACTGGGATGGATTAATGTTTGTCCTTCAGGGGTTGCACCTAGTGTAACCCACAGATGGGCCGGTTACCAGTTGAGATAGACCTTGATGCTTGCCTTCAGCCTTTCGTCCAGGAACTCAGCATGTATCTGCCATTTGAAAACCCGTTCGGAAAAACTGTCCAAAAGTGTATATGCGTCAGTGTCTTCGCAAGTATTGTGATGTGATGACTAATGAAAGGTTTGACTGACTGGTTGGATAGTAGTCAAGGTGCAACAATCCTATCACCAAACTTGTACTACCATTTGCCGTTGACTAGATAAGTTTGACGAAATGGTACTCAACTGTATGGACGAAAAAGGAAGTCGAGGAAATGGAAGAAGGAAGGAAAACCAAAGCTCGTGACAGTTTCATAGGTGGCGCTTCAGAACTTTAACATATCTGTCCCGTGGCATTCAGACAGTAGAAACTTTAAGAATAATGGAAATATTCAAAGACTTTCCTGAGATGTACCTGTCTCAGTAGAAACTTTCAGGGTTATGAAATTTATCCACGGGATTTCGCTTGGAATTTAATGGAATGTGCCTGTCAAAGTACAAACTTTAAGAATAATGGATATATCCACGGGATTTTCCTTGAGTTTTAGTGGGATGTGCCTGTTACAATAGAAACCTTAAAACTAATGGAAATATTCAAGAGATTTCTGTTGGGTTCCAATGGAATGTACGTGCCACAGCAAAAAAATCCAATATAATGGAAATTACATGAGATTTCCCTTGGATTTCGATGGGATGTACTCGTTATAGTAGGGCTAATGAAAATATCGATTAGATTTCGCTTGCATTGTGCTATGGTGACCGCGAAGAATAGGCTCTACACCAACTTAGAACTGCTTTCCCTCACATGTGATGCACCGGTTCAATTTGGTACGATCCGTGCAGCTCTGCCTTCCGAACGCACACATAAGAAAAAACGTGAAATAACAGAAGTGCACCAAGAACGTTGCCAAACTACGAAGACATGGCGAACGAGTGATAAAGACAGCACTTAAAGAACTATAGCGCAAATACTAACAATAGTTAGAACTGAATGGTACCAATAATAATAAAGCAAAAATGAAAAATTAACAATAACGAATAAAAACCGAATGAAATTTACGTTTAATCCAACAACACTATACTCTGGGGAAATGTTTTCCGTATAGCACGAAAAGACGACACAGGCAAAATTTCATGGATAGGGGTTGACGAGTGGGACATACCCTCGCGTTCTATTGGGTGCTAAAATCGGTAAGTCAAGCTTCATGACTCCGTGCGATCACTATAGTAATGAGATAATATTTTTGAATGTCCAAAAGTCATGGTGATTCTCTCGCAAAGATTCAACATGAAAGTCCCATAGGAATCCCGAGGAAAATATGCTGTTCCCGGAGCATAAGCAAACATCTGGATTTTCCTTATGATATTTACTAGCAGAAGTGAGATGTCCTTTAAACGTTCCGATATCCTAAGACTGATATCCCTTAGACGTCTAGGGAACGTCTCTGGGATATGTAGAAACGGATAAGGGAAATACATTTATTTTACGAGCATAATATAGGTTATTGAGCTATTAAGTTTCTATTTTGATCAGCATCATAATGTACAGAAAAGGAAAAGCGCTATAGTTCTTTAAGTGCTTTAGTTGAGACTGCATATATGTCCTAAATGTGTTGCCAACCCCTAAAATAAAATTATCTGTTTTTGTACTATTTTATTAAAATTTTACTAATTTTATCCTATTTTATGGTACAAATTATGGTGATTTTATACAATTTATGGTGATTTTATGATAATATTATACTGTTTTTGGTGATTTTTATCATATTTTTGCCATTTTTATAGTGATTTTCAGTGTTGCCATACAACAAAAATTATTGTAAAATATTTTTGATAATATACTTTGATATCTAAGTTGGTAACCCTTGATGGAAACACACAAATGGTTGAGAATACAAAGTTAACTTCCTAAGCCTCTAAAGAAACTTGTTCCTTCCCTTTTTTGTCCTTCCCTCAAGCGATGAAGAACAGGTGAATGAACTTGAAGAAACTACCTGGAAAGGGAGGGAGGAAGGAGACCCAGGTGCATGAAAGAATGCTAGGAATTCCTTTGTTCACGGAGTAGATAATTTTCGTAACGTGCGTCCTTTGTTATGCAAATTAGGGTGAGTGTTGGCAATAGGCCTTTTGTTAAGAGGAATGTCGTTTATCCTTGAGGGTTCACGTACGCAGGTGGGAACAATGGATGCCGCAGATGTGTATATGTAATAAATTAGGGTCAATGACATGCCGGCTTCCTTTATCCTTTGTGACAGAGAAGTAGTTGGAATGACTACGTGACTGGATGCATGTACACAGAAGGAATTGTTTAGGGAGCGCAGCTGTATGTTAATTTTTTTATTCAGGACAAGAATGTCGTTGGAATGCCTACGTGACTGGATGCACGTACGCAAGGGTTGAATGTTTTGATAGACTAAATTTTTGATAATAGGATGGAAAGGTAAAATATTTCAATCATTGTAGGGAGGCCTCTTAACTGGTAGTTGAAAGAACAAAGTGTCCTTGTTGTGTTGTAGTATTGGTTATTGATATTTTTATTGATAGGTAGATAAAATATTTATATTATGTCTAGAGACCATATTGATTGAATAGAGGATGAAAATCTAATCAAGTATGTTAATTTGTATTAATTTATGTTTAAATTTGCATGAATTATAAGCTGTTTTTGGTTCTTAGGAGATAGGAGAATATAGCCTGGTAAGAGGTAGTTCTTTCTGTTCTAACTTGTTTGAGCTTTGAGGCAGGAGGTGGAGCTTGTTAACTTGTATAGAAAGACTCTAGCAAATGAAAAACCAGACTTGGAGAATGGATTTACAACTTTTTATTCCAACCCAAAACTTGTAGAAACCAATAATAAAAGGAAAGAGGAGGGACTAGGCAAGAACGAAGAACGAATGATAATTTGATTACCATTGCTTGAAGGAGGTTCTTTGCGGCTTAAAGATCCCTTTTCAATTGGCCTGTCCCCTGTCAACCAGCTTGTTTTATGATCCTGCCACTCGAGGGTAAGGAAGATCGTCCCTTCTTTACCTGAGTTTATGTTTATTGCAGGGTGCAATAAACCTGATACCTGCCTTTAGGTTTATGAGGGGTACAATAAAATCTTTACCTGACCAGAGTCTTCTTTCCTTCTTTGCAACCAAACAAGATTTCTTTAAAATATTTTTTCATAAATTAGATTAATGAATTAATTATTCATGAATATTAATTAGTTGGTAATGAAAGGGTTAGAAAGAATGATTTTTTCGTATTTAGCATTTATTTAGAGGTATATTATGATATGTATCGTATAGATTAGTATATATTGTACACACATACCCAGATATTGTGGGAGGAAACGGAGACAACTCTAAGAAAAGTATCTTATGTACTTTTACGGTCTTTTCACTGAATGATATGGGATTTTATTGATCTTTTAATGATGTTTGGGTGTACGAAACACAGTTGAATCACAAATGGGGGTATGTATATAAGTACTTTTTGGTAATGGACGTATGTATACGTGTTATTGCTGATATGTGGACAGGAATATATGTGGTTGCATATTATGTTTTGTACACATGTAAGTGTTTTATAGTCACCTTTAACGTAATGTAGGGTTGCATAACTTCTTCCTTGGTGATATGTTTGGTGAATGCAAACACCTGAAGTGTTTGTATTGTATTAATATTGGATTGCATTGCAGCCTTATATATTATGACTCTTTATGCATGTACCCTTATCTTCAACGTAATGTAGGGTTCTTTGGGGCATGCTAGCTGAAGGCAAACACCTGAAGTGTTTGTATTGTATTAATATTGATTTATATTGTAGACTTATATATAGTGACTCTTTATGCATGTGCATTATCTTCAACGTAATGTTTGGTTCCTATTGGTATAATGATGGACGAATAGCTTTTACCTTATCGATTGTACTGTAGACATATATTGTGACTTATTATACATGTAACCTTGCCTTGACACGATTGTTAGGACCACTTATGATGATTTTAATGATGCCTTGCATAACCTTATCCTTTGTTTGTTTTGTATTGTTATATATTGTGGTGCTTGACGTATGTAACTGATTTAACCATGTCTTAAATGTATAGTTGAGATATATATTGTGACTTTTTACGTATGTAAGTGCTTGTTAGACATATCTCGGTTTATTTTAACCACATATACCATTTTTAATTTGCAAATAATTTATTTGTGCGTCCTTGTAGAAGGCATTATGACGTCATCAGGGTTTGCAGCACATACTGATTTATTGTATGCTGTCATATAAATAACCTTATATGAACCATATGTATTCTTTTCCTTTATCTTATATAGAATACCATATTTATTTATAAGATACCAATATTTTGTATAAAGGTTTGAACGTCACAGAAAGTATTATTATACCATGTAAAACTGATCAGTAAATACTTGATATAACACAGTATATGTATTTTTCCTTTATCTTATACAGAATACACATACTTCTTAATATGATACCTATTATTGGGTGTATAAAATAAAACATGGATTTAAAATTTGTGTTATTTGTTTATTAGCATTAATTCTTGTTCTACAGTAGTAGGCTATGTTATTGATTAGAGATATTTATATATATGTATTTAGGTAATTGATATATTTATAAGTATTCAATATAATAATTTTGTATTTGCAATTGTGATATTTCAATTGTATATTTACGTATTTACAATATTGATATTTTTAATTGTATATTTTCAATATTGATGTTTTCATTTACATATTTACAATATACTATTTACATATTTATAATATTTACAATATTTACATTATTTACAATATGCTATATACATATTTATAATATTTACAATATTTACATATTTACATTATTTACAATAACAATATACTATTTACGTATACACATATATACACATAGGGAAGTGGCAATTGACGAGTGCTGTGAAAATATTTATGAAATTTGTCTCTGTCCGAGATTATTATGATTATGTCACTATGTTAGGACATATTTAACATAACATATATACAAATATTTATTGAACGCTCATAACAATAATACCAATCATTCGACACACATATTACTTTGATACCCGTACGGTAATGTTCTAAACTCGGTTATACTGTGAGGATCAAGTCGACGTCTTTTATTTTCAACTTTTTGATGTGTTTTAGTTTCAGGCATGGATACAATGACAAACCCCGGCTTTCGAACAATTCTCCCTGGATTGTTTAACTGTTTACTGTCAACTTTATCGTGAATTAGATTATAAAAATGATCAAAATTAATTTCCTGGCGCGTACGATGATTTAAAGTTATACCCCTAATTTTAAATACATAATCTACATTGTCCGTCCCAACCTCTTTTAAACGGTACGCATAATTCTTTGGCCCTATTCCTATAAATGCATTAATTTCCCACCCTTCAGGAACTTCGTTAGTTAGTTCACCCAGGTAGGAACCCAAGGAAAGCGGAGGTTTTTCATTACGTGGCTGTACAAACATAATACTATCGGTGTCGCAGTACAACACACGGTCAGGCCCTACTGTTGTTAATAATTCATAAAGTTTTAGACGCGCCCACGAGGTGATGAACGCGGCAAGAACAACATTTGAGAACTTCCATGGTTTGTTTTTGTTCTCAATGTTTTTATACGTTACAATGAGATGCCGTTCTCCAATAGGTAATACAGTTTGCACCTCGTATTGTGGTGCCCATAGATAAGTCAAAAATTTTTCCGGAGTATCGACAATTACAGATTGCGATAAATCCGTTCGCTGTCCCCATTTTCCATATAGTGAATTGAGGAATATTTTAGAAATATACCTCAATCCAGGGTTTTTCCTTATATTATTATAATTTAATTTAATGCCTTCATGGGTATAATAGTCTGTAATATATTTTTGCTGGTCTTCTTTGGTTTTGCAAGAAGCAGGAAAACCTGAGGCTTCCTGTTTCATTTGAAGAAAGGAATTCACATAGTCTTCAAACAGACCATTTGAAATATCCTCCTCGCCACCAACCATGTTAAATTCCCAGATTTCAATTACTTGCAGAATTTTGTATCCGAGCTGTAAAGCTACATGGAGTTCAGGGGTACAGTATGTGCCCGTTAAGGTTCGCTCGGAATCGCTATGCACGCAATTGTCAATACTTTTTTCTATACACGTACGGCACAACCCAAACAAAAGACGTCCATTACATGCATATGGTAACACCGGAAAATACAAATCATTAGGGGGTAAAACAGTGCATTTTACTAACCCATGAATACTTTCCACGTCTGGAAAGTCTGGCCCCTTGTATATTTTTGGCTTACCTACAGGCAATGGTTTACGTGCCATCACCCAAGGGTATAATGATGTTACATCATAATATGCCACGGTTTCCTCGCTGGTACACTCGTACAAAGCATTAAAGCATTCTGTACGACCACCATGGAAACTATCTTTTGGTATTAGATGATCAACAAGATCCTTACAGTGAGTTTGAATAAACTCCTGCATGGACTTATCAGTTTTCACCCAATGATCCCATTCGCATTCCCACATTTGAACAACATTAAGATTTAATTTTTTCAGGAATGCTATTTTAGTGGTGGTTCTTTCATACCGGTCTTGTAAGGATATACCTTGTTTAGAGGTGGAATCCAAAGACACGTGTCGAAGTGTAGGATAGCAGGTCAAGCACCCGTGGAAAAAACACCCATGAAATTCGAAAACTGTATTCGTTCGAGGTTCAAACCCATCGACCTTATACCTCCCAAATCGTTTTTCCAAGCCATTCCCGGAATGTTGGATTTTATTACCTCTGGTACGTTCTAAATACCGTAACCAGTACATTCCCTTAAGGCTTTGTTGGTCACGATGGTCGAACCCATAGGGTGGAATAATTGGAATAATTTCTTTAGGCAAATATAAGATACGATAGGTCAGTATGGCCAAACTAGCAATAGTAGGCGCGACGATAAAACATTGAATGCCATTTGTTTTTTCCTCAATTAAGTTTGAAAATTTAATTACAGCTTCTGCTAAAATTTTGACATCATTTCGACAATACTCCACCATCTCCTTTTGGAGATCATACTCCTCGCCGCTAACAGCACGTTCTTGGTGCCAGGCGATTAGTTGTTGTCTTTCTTCCGTGTTTCGCGAGTCAGGATCAAAATATTCAAGAGCGGGAACCGGACCTACATAATTTTGATTTTCTAAAGTGTTAAATAAATATGGGAAATCTCCCTTTTTCAAATTTCCAGACAGACCTAAAGTTGTAGGGAGTTTTGATAATTTTACTCCCATATACAAATACGTGTCACGGAAGTAAATCTTTTGTCCTAAACGCATTTCAACAATTTTTTGCCCTGACATTATTACTTCAGGTGTATGATGATGGCTCGTTATCAAAGTTTTAGCACAGAACTGCATATCATAATTACTCCCATTATGGGAAAGTACAATGATTTTTTTAAACATTGGTCGAGTTATTAATACATGATTAACAAATCCATCAATGTCTTGGAAATCAAACGAACGGATACCATTTTTATCTCCGCATACAAAGCAAGGATCATCCAGCTTTGCGTCCTTACACTTGTAACAGGCATGAATACAATTTACGAAATTCACGTAATGTTCTTGTTCTCCCTGTTCATTTTTAGGAAGTAACATCGTTTCTACATCAAAGATGATATATAAAAAGGCCTCTACATGTTGCAAAGTAGCAGCCTGAACAAAACAAATGTGATCATCGTTCACAAACGTATAACACGTTTTACAATAACGTTCACCGCATTCGTGTTCAGACTTACGACCTCGCATGTCAACCATATCACCACATTGGACACAAATTCTTTTTGTTTCGCATAAAGTCTTTCCGCGAGCAATCACCGTTTTATGATTGGCAAAACATTCTTCTGAAGAAAACAGTCTGCGACAATCACTACATTCGCGTTTAATATCATTATTAGCATTAGAAACATCGTGATACTTCTCGCACATCCTACATTTGAAGTTACACTTATGATCTTCTGTATGATAATATCCTTCCAAACAATACTGACAATACCCATTTTTGTTCAATAGAGTTCTAATCTTTGTAATTAATTCATAGTGTCCTTCAGTATACAAAATGAAAATTTTCTTTGATGCATGTATTCCAGGATAAATTACAGTGTAGTCTCGAGTCGATCGGTTCTTTTCGTAAATAACAATTTGGTAATGAGGCATTAGCTTACTTTGGAACTTTTTCGCATCATCAATAGTACATCCATCACGGATTTCAATGTCAACTTTAGCATTGACACACAAATCCTTTGCCTGATTTAACAATCGTTTAGGATGATTTTTTAACTTGTAAACTTGGATATGACGATGATCAGCCCTAGCCATCCCAAGGACAATGCTCTTGGGAAGACAATACACATCCTTTTCCATTGGGATAGTACACTGTTCCAGGTGTGTTACAAGACTGCTATATTTTGCTGAACCCATAGATCGACCCCTACCTTTACGTGAATCAACAATATGAATTTTGAAAGTTACTTTATCCCCAAATAAATAATTTTCATTACTATTTAAAACATTTTCAATACTCTGAAACAAAACCTCGTGACTTAATTCTGACTTTTGACGCCATGATATGTATATTGGCTTTTTGATCGTGGAAGCAGAACTTTCTATTGTCATGCCAACGTACATGTGTTCGTCGACCTCGTTTCACGTGTGCTCCTTTACAAATTCAAATAATGAATGAATGTATTTTTCAGGGTCATAAATCCCATTAGTGCGCATACGTTCAATGGTAACTTCCTTTCCTGTTAGTCCAAAATAAGTATAATGTTTGGTTGTACTATTAACAATACGAAAATATTCATCCGTTCCAGCACCATACATTACAGGTTCTGGTGCAGAATTATTGCTACGCTCAGGAAGAATACCGAGAAACTCATTGGACTCATCTGCAATTAAACCAAATGTTTTCCCTGAAGACACAAGTTCCATAAACTTTTCACGAGCTAAATTCCTCGTATTATCTTGGCGAAAGAAGCCTACATGATATAAATCAATAATATCTTTTGCAGACTTACATTTCTCCAAAACAACATGAGGATTACAACCAAAATGCATGAACAATGCTTGCAATAGCTTGGAATAAGCTTCATTGCTTACCCTTGCACCCGTAGCATGGCATTGCGTCAACACTTCCCATGTAAATAAAACATCGTTTGGATTATCGTATCCACGCGCTTCTTGTGCTGCCAGCATGGTACAAATCACATTACGGCCATCCATTGTATTACTGTTTAAGTAAGATACCCACGTTTTAGTTTTCAATTACTATTTGTTAGAACACTATAATTACTTCTTATTAAAGATACACTTAAAAGTTTTGAAATGACAATGCCACCAACTCCTCTTGAAAATGATAATGTCCCACAACTTTTACAGTATAACGACGATTCAGGTGATAGTTTATCGGCAATTGCACTAATACTTTCCGATAACTATACTGATAAAATTCCCGTAACTTTTGCAGTTTACCGTAGATATTCTTCTAAGATTATTCGTAAATCCTTAACTACTTTCCAGTAATTGTAATTTATAATCTAGTGTATAAATATTCTTCAAGTTAATTGATTCAAGTTACGTAAAACCAGGGAACGTCTTCAGCATACAACTTCTTCTTTTATACTAATTTGTGATGCCTCTGTTATATACATGCAGACTATTTGATATATTCCACTACGTTTTTTTTTCTCGAAAATGACAAACTCTTGTACCTTTTCAGTATAGAGATGATGCAGTTAAAAGTTTATTGACAAATCTTCCGATAACTGTAAATGTCAATGTCCAGTAATTTTTTATCTAGCTGTTGTGTGTTTACAATTGCAACTCGTAGTGTTCAATCAGAAGCGTCTTCACTGCAGCAGTACTTCTTCTAAACTGAAGCAGCGCCGATTTCGCACTTCTTATATAGATGCAAAACGTACTCTCGTCCCCAGACGCATTCAGTTTGTAATCTCGCACCCAGGTGCATTTAGTTTGTAATCTCGTACCCAGGCTCATTTATTTTATAGTTTCGTACACAGATATTTTAAAATGTACGTGATTTTTTCTAAATTAGTATTAGTAATATTACGGACAGTGTTAATTATATTACATTATAACAAACACAAAATCATTTCATGATCATTACATAACTTATAAATATCTTGCAACACTTTCACAATTTTAATCGGCACGCTTCATATTGAAACTCTAAACAATCTTTGAATGTGATCTTATAAATGGTATTTTGACGGAACGCTTCATATCTTTTCCGCAACATTTCTAATAGAAACCCGTTAACTTTTGTTTGTTCAATCTCTGTTGGAATCTCATCAGAACAGCTACGCTGTGATCCTACAAATAATTTCGAAAATATTAACATGTATGATCCTACTAAAGAGTTGTTTGTTAAAAATAGTTCTGATCTGTTATCTTATTTCATTATATGAAACTTAATATTACGAATGTAAGTTTATAAAACTAAAAAATACAAAAAAGTAAAATATAAAAATACAAGAAACAATAACGTAAAACTCAAAATGAAAATGCAGAAAGAAAATATAAATACAATGTTGCAAACTAAAATACAAAAGTAAAATGTAAAAGCACAACTTAAAAAGTGCAAAACTGAAAATGAAAATACAAAAGAAAAAATTAAAAACAGTGTTGCAACTGAAATACAGAAAGTAAATATGTAAAAGTACAAGTTAAAAATGTGAAACTAAAAATGAAATTGCAGAAAGAAAAAATTAAAACATACTTGCAAACTAAAATACAAAAGTAAAATGTAAAAATAAGAGTTAAGAAACAATAATGTAAAACTGAAAATGAAAATGCACAAAGCAAAAATTTAAAATACATTGTTGCAAACTAAAATACAAAAAGAAAAATGTAAAAGTACAAATTAAACAAAAACGATGTGAAACTGAAAATGAAAATGGTGAAAAAATTAAAACAGTGTTGCAACTGAAATACAAAAGTAAAATGTAAGAGCATAAGTTAAGAAACAAATTCTAACACTGAAAATGCAAAATGGTGAAAGAAAAAATTAAAACATACTTGCAAACTAAAATACAAAAGTAAAATGTAAAAATACAAGTTAAGAAACAATAATGTAATACTGAAAATGAAAATGCAGGAAGTAAAAATTTAAAAAACATTGTTGCAAACTAAAATACAAAAATGAAAAAGTACAAGTTAAGAAACAAATTGTAAAACTGAAAATAAAAATGCAAAAAGTAAAAAGTTTAAAAACAGTGTTCCAACTGAAATACAAAAATGTAAAAGTACAAATTAAAGAAAAACGATGTGAAAAAAATTGTTGCAAACTAAAATACAAAAATGAAAAAGTACAAGTTAAGAAACAAAATACAAAACTAAAAATGAAAATGCAAAATCAAACTGCCAGTTAAACAAAATATGCAAACTAAAAAAAAATAAAAGTGCAAAAGTAAAATTCTAAACACAGTGTTGCAAGGGAAAATGAAGAAACTAAAAATAATAAAATGCAAACACATACTATGCATGAAATACAGCACGTAGTAGGTTAGACTGCATTTGGAAAACGTAGTGAGCTTTTCTAAAATTTTGCAGGCACTGGCAACATGATTGGGAAAGCTATGCAGTCTAACCTACTACGTGCTGTATTTCATGCATAGTATGTGTTTGCATTTTATTATTTTTAGTTTCTTCATTTTCCCTTGCAACACTGTGTTTAGAATTTTACTTTTGCACTTTTATTTTTTTTTTAGTTTGCATATTTTGTTTAACTGGTAGTTTGATTTTGCATTTTCATTTTTAGTTTTGTATTTTGTTTCTTAACTTGTACTTTTTCATTTTTGTATTTTAGTTTGCAACAATTTTTTTCACATCGTTTTTGTTTAATTTGTACTTTTACATTTTTGTATTTCAGTTGGAACACTGTTTTTAAACTTTTTACTTTTTGCATTTTTATTTTCAGTTTTACAATTTGTTTCTTAACTTGTACTTTTTCATTTTTGTATTTTAGTTTGCAACAATGTTTTTTAAATTTTTACTTCCTGCATTTTCATTTTCAGTATTACATTATTGTTTCTTAACTTGTATTTTTACATTTTACTTTTGTATTTTAGTTTGCAAGTATGTTTTAATTTTTTCTTTCACCATTTTGCATTTTCAGTGTTAGAATTTGTTTCTTAACTTATGCTCTTACATTTTACTTTTGTATTTCAGTTGCAACACTGTTTTAATTTTTTCACCATTTTCATTTTCAGTTTCACATCGTTTTTGTTTAATTTGTACTTTTACATTTTTCTTTTTGTATTTTAGTTTGCAACAATGTATTTTAAATTTTTGCTTTGTGCATTTTCATTTTCAGTTTTACATTATTGTTTCTTAACTCTTATTTTTACATTTTACTTTTGTATTTTAGTTTGCAAGTATGTTTTAATTTTTTCTTTCTGCAATTTCATTTTTAGTTTCACATTTTTAACTTGTACTTTTACATATTTACTTTCTGTATTTCAGTTGCAACACTGTTTTTAATTTTTTCTTTTGTATTTTCATTTTCAGTTTTGCACTTTTTAAGTTGTGCTTTTACATTTTACTTTTGTATTTTAGTTTGCAACATTGTATTTATATTTTCTTTCTGCATTTTCATTTTGAGTTTTACGTTATTGTTTCTTGTATTTTTATATTTTACTTTTTTGTATTTTTTAGTTTTATAAACTTACATTCGTAATATTAAGTTTCATATAATGAAATAAGATAACAGATCAGAACTATTTTTAACAAACAACTCTTTAGTAGGATCATACATGTTAATATTTTCGAAATTATTTGTAGGATCACAGCGTAGCTGTTCTGATGAGATTCCAACAGAGATTGAACAAACAAAAGTTAACGGGTTTCTATTAGAAATGTTGCGGAAAAGATATGAAGCGTTCCGTCAAAATACCATTTATAAGATCACATTCAAAGATTGTTTAGAGTTTCAATATGAAGCGTGCCGATTAAAATTGTGAAAGTGTTGCAAGATATTTATAAGTTATGTAATGATCATGAAATGATTTTGTGTTTGTTATAATGTAATATAATTAACACTGTCCGTAATATTACTAATACTAATTTAGAAAAAATCACGTACATTTTAAAATATCTGTGTACGAAACTATAAAATAAATGAGCCTGGGTACGAGATTACAAACTAAATGCACCTGGGTGCGAGATTACAAACTGAATGCGTCTGGGGACGAGAGTACGTTTTGCATCTATATAAGAAGTGCGAAATCGGCGCTGCTTCAGTTTAGAAGAAGTACTGCTGCAGTGAAGACGTTTCTGATTGAACACTACGAGTTGCAATTGTAAACACACAACAGCTAGATAAAAAATTACTGGACATTGACATTTACAGTTATCGGAAGATTTGTCAATAAACTTTTAACTGCATCATCTCTATACTGAAAAGGTACAAGAGTTTGTCATTTTCGAGAAAAAAAAACGTAGTGGAATATATCAAATAGTCTGCATGTATATAACAGAGGCATCACAAATTAGTATAAAAGAAGAAGTTGTATGCTGAAGACGTTCCCTGGTTTTACGTAACTTGAATCAATTAACTTGAAGAATATTTATACACTAGATTATAAATTACAATTACTGGAAAGTAGTTAAGGATTTACGAATAATCTTAGAAGAATATCTACGGTAAACTGCAAAAGTTACGGGAATTTTATCAGTATAGTTATCGGAAAGTATTAGTGCAATTGCCGATAAACTATCACCTGAATCGTCGTTATACTGTAAAAGTTGTGGGACATTATCATTTTCAAGAGGAGTTGGTGGCATTGTCATTTCAAAACTTTTAAGTGTATCTTTAATAAGAAGTAATTATAGTGTTCTAACAAATAGTAATTGAAAACTAAAACGTGGGTATCTTACTTAAACAGTAATACAATGGATGGCCGTAATGTGATTTGTACCATGCTGGCAGCATAAGAAGCGCGTGGATACGATAATCCAAACGATGTTTTATTTACATGGGAAGTGTTGACGCAATGCCATGCTACGGGTGCAAGGGTAAGCAGTGAAGCTTATTCCAAGCTATTGCAAGCATTGTTCATGCATTTTGGTTGTAATCCTCATGTTGTTTTGGAGAAATGTAAGTCTGCAAAAGATATTATTGATTTATATCATGTAGGCTTCTTTCGCCAAGATAATACGAGGAATTTAGCTCGTGAAAAGTTTATGGAACTTGTGTCTTCAGGGAAAACATTTGGTTTAATTGCAGATGAGTCCAATGAGTTTCTCGGTATTCTTCCTGAGCGTAGCAATAATTCTGCACCAGAACCTGTAATGTATGGTGCTGGAACGGATGAATATTTTCGTATTGTTAATAGTACAACCAAACATTATACTTATTTTGGACTAACAGGAAAGGAAGTTACCATTGAACGTATGCGCACTAATGGGATTTATGACCCTGAAAAATACATTCATTCATTATTTGAATTTGTAAAGGAGCACACGTTAAACGAGGTCGACGAACACATGTACGTTGGCATGACAATAGAAAGTTCTGCTTCCACGATCAAAAAGCCAATATACATATCATGGCGTCAAAAGTCAGAATTAAGTCACGAGGTTTTGTTTCAGAGTATTGAAAATGTTTTAAATAGTAATGAAAATTATTTATTTGGGGATAAAGTAACTTTCAAAATTCATATTGTTGATTCACGTAAAGGTAGGGGTCGATCTATGGGTTCAGCAAAATATAGCAGTCTTGTAACACACCTGGAACAGTGTACTATCCCAATGGAAAAGGATGTGTATTGTCTTCCCAAGAGCATTGTCCTTGGGATGGCTAGGGCTGATCATCGTCATATCCAAGTTTACAAGTTAAAAAATCATCCTAAACGATTGTTAAATCAGGCAAAGGATTTGTGTGTCAATGCTAAAGTTGACATTGAAATCCGTGATGGATGTACTATTGATGATGCGAAAAAGTTCCAAAGTAAGCTAATGCCTCATTACCAAATTGTTATTTACGAAAAGAACCGATCGACTCGAGACTACACTGTAATTTATCCTGGAATACATGCATCAAAGAAAATTTTCATTTTGTATACTGAAGGACACTATGAATTAATTACAAAGATTAGAACTCTATTGAACAAAAATGGGTATTGTCAGTATTGTTTGGAAGGATATTATCATACAGAAGATCATAAGTGTAACTTCAAATGTAGGATGTGCGAGAAGTATCACGATGTTTCTAATGCTAATAATGATATTAAACGCGAATGTAGTGATTGTCGCAGACTGTTTTCTTCAGAAGAATGTTTTGCCAATCATAAAACGGTGATTGCTCGCGGAAAGACTTTATGCGAAACAAAAAGAATTTGTGTCCAATGTGGTGATATGGTTGACATGCGAGGTCGTAAGTCTGAACACGAATGCGGTGAACGTTATTGTAAAACGTGTTATACGTTTGTGAACGATGATCACATTTGTTTTGTTCAGGCTGCTACTTTGCAACATGTAGAGGCCTTTTTATATATCATCTTTGATGTAGAAACGATGTTACTTCCTAAAAATGAACAGGGAGAACAAGAACATTACGTGAATTTCGTAAATTGTATTCATGCCTGTTACAAGTGTAAGGACGCAAAGCTGGATGATCCTTGCTTTGTATGCGGAGATAAAAATGGTATCCGTTCGTTTGATTTCCAAGACATTGATGGATTTGTTAATCATGTATTAATAACTCGACCAATGTTTAAAAAAATCATTGTACTTTCCCATAATGGGAGTAATTATGATATGCAGTTCTGTGCTAAAACTTTGATAACGAGCCATCATCATACACCTGAAGTAATAATGTCAGGGCAAAAAATTGTTGAAATGCGTTTAGGACAAAAGATTTACTTCCGTGACACGTATTTGTATATGGGAGTAAAATTATCAAAACTCCCTACAACTTTAGGTCTGTCTGGAAATTTGAAAAAGGGAGATTTCCCATATTTATTTAACACTTTAGAAAATCAAAATTATGTAGGTCCGGTTCCCGCTCTTGAATATTTTGATCCTGACTCGCGAAACACGGAAGAAAGACAACAACTAATCGCCTGGCACCAAGAACGTGCTGTTAGCGGCGAGGAGTATGATCTCCAAAAGGAGATGGTGGAGTATTGTCGAAATGATGTCAAAATTTTAGCAGAAGCTGTAATTAAATTTTCAAACTTAATTGAGGAAAAAACAAATGGCATTCAATGTTTTATCGTCGCGCCTACTATTGCTAGTTTGGCCATACTGACCTATCGTATCTTATATTTGCCTAAAGAAATTATTCCAATTATTCCACCCTATGGGTTCGACCATCGTGACCAACAAAGCCTTAAGGGAATGTACTGGTTACGGTATTTAGAACGTACCAGAGGTAATAAAATCCAACATTCCGGGAATGGCTTGGAAAAACGATTTGGGAGGTATAAGGTCGATGGGTTTGAACCTCGAACGAATACAGTTTTCGAATTTCATGGGTGTTTTTTCCACGGGTGCTTGACCTGCTATCCTACACTTCGACACGTGTCTTTGGATTCCACCTCTAAACAAGGTATATCCTTACAAGACCGGTATGAAAGAACCACCACTAAAATAGCATTCCTGAAAAAATTAAATCTTAATGTTGTTCAAATGTGGGAATGCGAATGGGATCATTGGGTGAAAACTGATAAGTCCATGCAGGAGTTTATTCAAACTCACTGTAAGGATCTTGTTGATCATCTAATACCAAAAGATAGTTTCCATGGTGGTCGTACAGAATGCTTTAATGCTTTGTACGAGTGTACCAGCGAGGAAACCGTGGCATATTATGATGTAACATCATTATACCCTTGGGTGATGGCACGTAAACCATTGCCTGTAGGTAAGCCAAAAATATACAAGGGGCCAGACTTTCCAGACGTGGAAAGTATTCATGGGTTAGTAAAATGCACTGTTTTACCCCCTAATGATTTGTATTTTCCGGTGTTACCATATGCATGTAATGGACGTCTTTTGTTTGGGTTGTGCCGTACGTGTATAGAAAAAAGTATTGACAATTGCGTGCATAGCGATTCCGAGCGAACCTTAACGGGCACATACTGTACCCCTGAACTCCATGTAGCTTTACAGCTCGGATACAAAATTCTGCAAGTAATTGAAATCTGGGAATTTAACATGGTTGGTGGCGAGGAGGATATTTCAAATGGTCTGTTTGAAGACTATGTGAATTCCTTTCTTCAAATGAAACAGGAAGCCTCAGGTTTTCCTGCTTCTTGCAAAACCAAAGAAGACCAGCAAAAATATATTACAGACTATTATACCCATGAAGGCATTAAATTAAATTATAATAATATAAGGAAAAACCCTGGATTGAGGTATATTTCTAAAATATTCCTCAATTCACTATATGGAAAATGGGGACAGCGAACGGATTTATCGCAATCTGTAATTGTCGATACTCCGGAAAAATTTTTGACTTATCTATGGGCACCACAATACGAGGTGCAAACTGTATTACCTATTGGAGAACGGCATCTCATTGTAACGTATAAAAACATTGAGAACAAAAACAAACCATGGAAGTTCTCAAATGTTGTTCTTGCCGCGTTCATCACCTCGTGGGCGCGTCTAAAACTTTATGAATTATTAACAACAGTAGGGCCTGACCGTGTGTTGTACTGCGACACCGATAGTATTATGTTTGTACAGCCACGTAATGAAAAACCTCCGCTTTCCTTGGGTTCCTACCTGGGTGAACTAACTAACGAAGTTCCTGAAGGGTGGGAAATTAATGCATTTATAGGAATAGGGCCAAAGAATTATGCGTACCGTTTAAAAGAGGTTGGGACGGACAATGTAGATTATGTATTTAAAATTAGGGGTATAACTTTAAATCATCGTACGCGCCAGGAAATTAATTTTGATCATTTTTATAATCTAATTCACGATAAAGTTGACAGTAAACAGTTAAACAATCCAGGGAGAATTGTTCGAAAGCCGGGGTTTGTCATTGTATCCATGCCTGAAACTAAAACACATCAAAAAGTTGAAAATAAAAGACGTCGACTTGATCCTCACAGTATAACCGAGTTTAGAACATTACCGTACGGGTATCAAAGTAATATGTGTGTCGAATGATTGGTATTATTGTTATGAGCGTTCAATAAATATTTGTATATATGTTATGTTAAATATGTCCTAACATAGTGACATAATCATAATAATCTCGGACAGAGACAAATTTCATAAATATTTTCACAGCACTCGTCAATTGCCACTTCCCTATGTGTATATATGTGTATACGTAAATAGTATATTGTTATTGTAAATAATGTAAATATGTAAATATTGTAAATATTATAAATATGTATATAGCATATTGTAAATAATGTAAATATTGTAAATATTATAAATATGTAAATAGTATATTGTAAATATGTAAATGAAAACATCAATATTGAAAATATACAATTAAAAATATCAATATTGTAAATACGTAAATATACAATTGAAATATCACAATTGCAAATACAAAATTATTATATTGAATACTTATAAATATATCAATTACCTAAATACATATATATAAATATCTCTAATCAATAACATAGCCTACTACTGTAGAACAAGAATTAATGCTAATAAACAAATAACACAAATTTTAAATCCATGTTTTATTTTATACACCCAATAATAGGTATCATATTAAGAAGTATGTGTATTCTGTATAAGATAAAGGAAAAATACATATACTGTGTTATATCAAGTATTTACTGATCAGTTTTACATGGTATAATAATACTTTCTGTGACGTTCAAACCTTTATACAAAATATTGGTATCTTATAAATAAATATGGTATTCTATATAAGATAAAGGAAAAGAATACATATGGTTCATATAAGGTTATTTATATGACAGCATACAATAAATCAGTATGTGCTGCAAACCCTGATGACGTCATAATGCCTTCTACAAGGACGCACAAATAAATTATTTGCAAATTAAAAATGGTATATGTGGTTAAAATAAACCGAGATATGTCTAACAAGCACTTACATACGTAAAAAGTCACAATATATATCTCAACTATACATTTAAGACATGGTTAAATCAGTTACATACGTCAAGCACCACAATATATAACAATACAAAACAAACAAAGGATAAGGTTATGCAAGGCATCATTAAAATCATCATAAGTGGTCCTAACAATCGTGTCAAGGCAAGGTTACATGTATAATAAGTCACAATATATGTCTACAGTACAATCGATAAGGTAAAAGCTATTCGTCCATCATTATACCAATAGGAACCAAACATTACGTTGAAGATAATGCACATGCATAAAGAGTCACTATATATAAGTCTACAATATAAATCAATATTAATACAATACAAACACTTCAGGTGTTTGCCTTCAGCTAGCATGCCCCAAAGAACCCTACATTACGTTGAAGATAAGGGTACATGCATAAAGAGTCATAATATATAAGGCTGCAATGCAATCCAATATTAATACAATACAAACACTTCAGGTGTTTGCATTCACCAAACATATCACCAAGGAAGAAGTTATGCAACCCTACATTACGTTAAAGGTGACTATAAAACACTTACATGTGTACAAAACATAATATGCAACCACATATATTCCTGTCCACATATCAGCAATAACACGTATACATACGTCCATTACCAAAAAGTACTTATATACATACCCCCATTTGTGATTCAACTGTGTTTCGTACACCCAAACATCATTAAAAGATCAATAAAATCCCATATCATTCAGTGAAAAGACCGTAAAAGTACATAAGATACTTTTCTTAGAGTTGTCTCCGTTTCCTCCCACAATATCTGGGTATGTGTGTACAATATATACTAATCTATACGATACATATCATAATATACCTCTAAATAAATGCTAAATACGAAAAAATCATTCTTTCTAACCCTTTCATTACCAACTAATTAATATTCATGAATAATTAATTCATTAATCTAATTTATGAAAAAATATTTTAAAGAAATCTTGTTTGGTTGCAAAGAAGGAAAGAAGACTCTGGTCAGGTAAAGATTTTATTGTACCCCTCATAAACCTAAAGGCAGGTATCAGGTTTATTGCACCCTGCAATAAACATAAACTCAGGTAAAGAAGGGACGATCTTCCTTACCCTCGAGTGGCAGGATCATAAAACAAGCTGGTTGACAGGGGACAGGCCAATTGAAAAGGGATCTTTAAGCCGCAAAGAACCTCCTTCAAGCAATGGTAATCAAATTATCATTCGTTCTTCGTTCTTGCCTAGTCCCTCCTCTTTCCTTTTATTATTGGTTTCTACAAGTTTTGGGTTGGAATAAAAAGTTGTAAATCCATTCTCCAAGTCTGGTTTTTCATTTGCTAGAGTCTTTCTATACAAGTTAACAAGCTCCACCTCCTGCCTCAAAGCTCAAACAAGTTAGAACAGAAAGAACTACCTCTTACCAGGCTATATTCTCCTATCTCCTAAGAACCAAAAACAGCTTATAATTCATGCAAATTTAAACATAAATTAATACAAATTAACATACTTGATTAGATTTTCATCCTCTATTCAATCAATATGGTCTCTAGACATAATATAAATATTTTATCTACCTATCAATAAAAATATCAATAACCAATACTACAACACAACAAGGACACTTTGTTCTTTCAACTACCAGTTAAGAGGCCTCCCTACAATGATTGAAATATTTTACCTTTCCATCCTATTATCAAAAATTTAGTCTATCAAAACATTCAACCCTTGCGTACGTGCATCCAGTCACGTAGGCATTCCAACGACGTTCTTGTCCTGAATAAAAAAATTAACATACAGCTGCGCTCCCTAAACAATTCCTTCTGTGTACATGCATCCAGTCACGTAGTCATTCCAACTACTTCTCTGTCACAAAGGATAAAGGAAGCCGGCATGTCATTGACCCTAATTTATTACATATACACATCTGCGGCATCCATTGTTCCCACCTGCGTACGTGAACCCTCAAGGATAAACGACATTCCTCTTAACAAAAGGCCTATTGCCAACACTCACCCTAATTTGCATAACAAAGGACGCACGTTACGAAAATTATCTACTCCGTGAACAAAGGAATTCCTAGCATTCTTTCATGCACCTGGGTCTCCTTCCTCCCTCCCTTTCCAGGTAGTTTCTTCAAGTTCATTCACCTGTTCTTCATCGCTTGAGGGAAGGACAAAAAAGGGAAGGAACAAGTTTCTTTAGAGGCTTAGGAAGTTAACTTTGTATTCTCAACCATTTGTGTGTTTCCATCAAGGGTTACCAACTTAGATATCAAAGTATATTATCAAAAATATTTTACAATAATTTTTGTTGTATGGCAACACTGAAAATCACTATAAAAATGGCAAAAATATGATAAAAATCACCAAAAACAGTATAATATTATCATAAAATCACCATAAATTGTATAAAATCACCATAATTTGTACCATAAAATAGGATAAAATTAGTAAAATTTTAATAAAATAGTACAAAAACAGATAATTTTATTTTAGGGGTTGGCAACACATTTAGGACATATATGCAGTCTCAACTACTAGCAAGCACCTCAGATTAAAATCCCAGTGGTTGGCTATCATAAAGTGTTATAGGACTTTCCTTTATTCCCATGGGCTAATGCTGGGATGGTAACTTCAAACATAGACCTTGGTCGATTTTCTTTCCCATTGTTGTTGGTATTGTACAAGACTGTTAATAATTACAGGTTTAAATTGCCCTAGAGAATGAATCTGGAAATTGGTTAAATAAAGAACTAACCAAATTATATGAATAATTTATTGTAAATTGTACAAAAGCAGATCGTTTTATTGAAGACTGTACTCTGATAATGACGTTACTAGAGATCAAGCCTTTGATGAAGTTGAATAGTTATGATATTTCTACTTTCAGGGAGCATTTCAGAAGATTTTAGGGAGGTGCGTCAAGGGAGTTGAGAGAATGGGCACCAGCGATAGAGAATGATTAATTAAAAATGTGGTTACATATTAAAGAGCATCCACTTAAACTTTGACGCACGGGTATGTGCTACATGAGACATCTGTCTACTTTTTTCACTTTTTATCATTTATTATAAGAAAACCCTGCTTCTAATGAGCTCTGTTCAACTCGACCTTTTCAGCTATTCCACACCTAGATTCTTCTGTTTGAGGTCTGCATCCATCACATACATTTTCTCAGGTCTTATAAAACACTCCACTGGTATTGCCCTCTTACTTTGGACTCGAATAACATGCTCGATGTAGACCAAACTTTAAAAAAAAAAAAAACGGAAGGAAGAAGAAAAGAAACCATTTCTACAATGTACTAGATAAATGCATTAATCGTTGACATAAAGCATACCTACGCATAACATTTTGTGCATCATTAAACATTCTACGAAGAGTCATTTGTTAAATTGCCTCGAATTACAGCTCATTACAGGTTATCACCTTCTGGCCACTTTCTATGGTCAACAATGACAATCTCCACTCTTCAGGCCAGTCTTGCTTTCTAGACTGGATTCACAACCCCATGTTAACAACACAGAAACTTTTGTGATCTAATCGGAAATTGAACACAGGATGTGTTTTTAACATTCAAGCATATTTTAGTGTCCTTTTCTGTGTTTGTGAAAAATCTTCAGTACATGTTTAGAAATATTTATAAAACCACGGTGGCTCAGTGGTACACCACTCACGTCTAGTGCGAGAAGTTCCTGATTCGAACCCAGGCCATGTTAATGTCTGGTAGACAACATCGTGTCCATGGGTTTTTCTCGTGGTTTTCCCGTCTCCTCCTACGTTATTATTCCACCAGTTATTTTATATCATTCAATTTAATTAGTCATACGTCTTCTTTAGGTTAAAGAGCGTAGCTGTCGGGCGTTGAACTAATAATTTCATGCATTTACTGCTAGTATGCTAGCATACATCTCATGTGGCGTTGGTGCTGACAGGAGCCATTAAACCCAAACAAATAAACAAACAAACAAACAAAATTCTTTTGGGTAAGGGTAAACCCAATGGCGTGGGTTAATGAAAATTTGACCCTATGACCCACTGGCTTACATCCAGCGTTACCCATTTTGACTCTCGCTGACCCACCACCCGCCAAAACCCATCGTCATGAACTCTGTTTATCCACGCCCTCCTCTCCAATGAGTAAAGAGTTTACACTTGTAATAATAATAATAATAATAATAATAATAATAATAATAATAATAATAATAATAATAATAAAACAGGTCGTGAAATTATCACAAATTGGAGTTTGAATTTCTACGGTCAATCGCTCGAGCACTGCTCTGTTACAATTCCGGTGCATCTGATCTTTACGATTCATGGACAGTATTCGAAGTGAAAAAAAAAAGCAGAGGCGGTATGTTTTACTATGATTTTGACTCAACATACCGGCTATTTAAATATTGTCTTGATCACTGAAAAACCAGAGACGGTATGTCCTCATTACTGAAAAACCAGAGACTGCATATCGTCTCACTTCGACCACTGGTCATGGGCCATATTACGATGAATTTCAATTTAATTATCATATATAACTATTTCCTTGATGAATTACAGATACTTTTCAATGGAAAATAGGATGAAACTTGAAAATCTCAAATCAAGGCAAAGTAGACCTACGTAAAGGGAAAAAAAAAAAGTGTAAAATTCGACTGTCTCTCGAAAGCCAAGTAGTAAGTCCTATTGCTATTATTACAATTAAAATATCAACATCCAAAAGTGCCTGAAGTTCTTTTTTTTTTTTTTTTCATTTAGAGATACTCATCTCAGGTAAGTAAATACAAACACATGAAAAAGGAAGAAAAATGGAAGCCTTGAAAGTAAAACTTAAGACAAATTCACCAGTGTTCAGAAGATGCTGTCTAGAATGCACTGAGCAGAGTGGGTCAGTGAATCAGAGTGAGTCACGGTGATAAGTGGGTCCCTGTGGGGCACGTCATATTGACCCACGACTCACTGATCCATTCACAAATCTTGACCCACGCCCCACTGACCCACTCCATCTCTGACTATGATTAGCATTCAGAATATCGACTCTTATGTGGACCGGAGTTCACAACCCCCTAATGCTATCACCGAACTGGAAATTGAACCCAGGTTGCATTTCTAACATTTAGCCACATTTTAGTATTTCTGGTGGTCTTGTGACACACTTTCGGTGTATATTTAGAAACATTTTTCTAACAACCGATAAAAGTATGTTGTGTATATATTAGTCGGTCGATTAAGCCAAAAGTTTGTGGAGAATATGGTAGAGAATTTGGAGTATATGGTGGAAATGGTTATTTATTTCGTGTATTCCTTTTCTTTCTTCATATAACCTTTTGTCAGTGTCTAATTACAGAAATCAAAAAAGAATCCAATCCAAAATACTTCCAAGAATAACCATTTTGCAACGAAAGCGTCAAGTGGTGCGTTTCGCCAACAATAACCTTTGTCGACCACATACAAAAAAAAGGTTTCGTATTAATTTTTGAGCCTCAGACAAGACTTTATTATATTTTTAGCCTTGGCTTTTCTCTTAACCTCTAATTAGTATGGTCCACTTTCGTTTCTCGGTTCTTTCTTTCCAGTTCCTCTTTTTTGTGTTTATTTTTTTGCTTCTTCAGCATCACACTTGCTTTGCTTTGCTTTGCTTTCTTTCTTTCTTTAGGAACGTAGGGAAAAAAAGACGCCTTGTCTGTCTCACTTCCGATTTTTGCGGGTGGAGCATGTGGCCAACCTGTCATAATAACTTAAACCCTTTTTTTATATATATATCTCTATTTTTCTTACTTTTTTTCTTTGCCATTGACTCAGTTTTTCTTTTGTACCGCAAAGTTTGTGCGTAGTGTGTGTGTGTGTTCTCCAATTTCTCAGTCTATCCCCCGATCCCTTTGACCTCCACTTGCAACACATATGGTCTGTTTAGTAGTGTGTGAATATCTTTCACACTCTGTGTAAGATTCTTAACGCACGGGAGTGCGTGAAAGAGATCTTTTTTCTTTTCTGCTTTTCCGACATTCTAAATCGATTTTGCTCTAGGGACTCACTAAAGGGTTATCAAAGAAAGTAAAGAATATGAAAAAATTTAGAAAGTAACCCATTTGGCATTAACGTATTAACTAGTGTTGCCATATGACTATACTTCAGATTGTCTCGTCTCATTACGTGTAAAGCATGTCTCGTCTCGAAAAGATGTACTCGTCTCGTCTCGAATGGTTCTCGTGGCAATACTAGAGCAGCTGAGGCTCACAGAAAGAGCTGTTATAGAGCTGAAAGAGCAAGTGGATGAAATTACAACTTTTAGCCGAGTTTGTTTTGGTTAGCAGAACACAGCAACAAAACGACTACAATCTTCTAACAACGACTGCTTAATATCAACTGAACCAGTAATGAATTACTACGACAAGAATATCTGTCAATACCGTCGGTACAGTCGAAAGGTAAGGCTTTCCTACTTATTCTGAAATCCTTTTCTCAGAACCTCTGGCGCCATTCCAACAAATAAGGAGGCCTATGTGATTTTCCGATTTCACAAAATGGCTTAGGCTCCAATAACATCAAAAAACAATAAAAGAAACTAATTTTATTGTCAAACTAGTATTGTTTCAAAACTCAGCACCGAAAAAGGCTGACACGTTTCTGTCTTTGTTCGGAACGAGAAAGACCATGAAACAATGGTTAGTTACTGATAAAACTGCCATTGAAAAAACTTGTACTTATACTATAACTGGATTATCCCCACCAGCCCCGTACTTGAATCTGGAGCACTATCACAAAATAACTAAACTTGAATCGATTGAAAAATGGAAATGAAAGCTGTTCGTAAGAATAATTTTAAAAAAAATAACTTTACGTATTCCCTGTTCTCTGTAGGATAGTCCTCATTTGATATAATAAACGCTGGTAGGCTTATACATTTTAAAGGCAAATAATTTATTCCGAGTTAATAAATTTTTAAACAAGTTCAAAAACTGTGTTTGCATTTTCGAGATACGAGACGAGACATTTCACAAGACATCCTGTCTCGTGTCTCGCCTCAAAGGGTTCTGTCACGAGACCAGACACGAGAAATGTCTCGTCTCGTGCTAACACTAGTATTAACGTTAAGTGTTATTGTAGTCTATTGAGATACATCCAGTCAAAAGCAAGGTTACTAATTTTTCGTGGAAGAAATACAATGAATGCTGAGAAAATAAAGAATAGAATGGTATTGTTTTTTTTTTTTTTTTTTTTTAAGTTTCTTCTCAGACAATCTCCAAACCAATGATATAAGCAAGAAGTTTCCGGGTTTTAACCCCCTTCACGCTAGACATGCAAAAATGAACATTTTCTATATTGGATATGTATAAAAATACCTAAGGTGATATGAAGTTAGATCAGCGTTTCCCAACCTTTTTCAAGTTGCGGCACACTACAGGTGTAACTTGAATTCTCGCGGCACACCCATATTATATATATATATATATATATATATATATATATATATATATATATATATATATATATATATATATATATATATAATTATTCCTATTATTATTTGTAAATATAAAATACCGTGGTGATTACTGATCTCCTTCTTACAGAGAAAAAAAGCTCGATCACTGATTTGCCACGTGGTAAATCATTATGCTTATTTTTCATTCTAATTTTGAAATAGAAAACAATTGCAATGAAATATAGGACTCGGGTTTTTAAAAATCCACTTTCTCTTTCGAAAACTGTATCTAACCTTGCACTAAAAGAGAAGATCAGTAAATAACGAACAAATAAACAAATCTCCTATACTTTTAAAACACAAATGTACGTAATTTGTATGAATGTTTGCTTTGTTGAATTTATTGAATGATATGTTAAAATTTCAAGTTACGAAATAGTATGCAACAATAAAGAAGCAATAATGGTCATGACAATGATAAATACGTTTTTCAACATTAAAAATGTACAGAAAAGTAACACAGTATGAAACTTAAAATTGTAGATTTATAGTAGAGTAGAGGTTCATAGTAATGTGAAATACAAATATATATTTTCCCCTATATCTTGGAATTTGGTTCCTATGGAATTAATAATTTGTTTCGATTTGTTTCGGTGCCGCGGTACACCGATTGGGAAACGCTGAGTTAGAAGCTTGAAATTCACCCCTTCGTTGATGAAATTCTGTGGACGCTACTGGTTCCAAGAAGTTTCCCAATTTTTTTTTTTTAATTACCTCAATTTTGTTTCTTTTTACTCCTCTATCATTCCTAATATTTTATCATTAGCTTTCTATGCTACTTAGCCAGTTTTTTCCAATATTTTTCACACATTTATGTTAACTTTTTCTTCAAAGACTCACCAAATACAGCTTGTTTTCTTCTTTTTAAATGTCTCGTATCTACTCCTATTCTTGCTTTTATTTCATGTTTGCACTTCATGTCTAGTCACCTGTTCTACTTTATTCCTTACATTTTTATAACTTTAACACAGACTACTTCGTTTAGTGTTGGCCACAAGATGAAAAATTTTTCGTCTCGCCCTACCTCGAGAACGAGACGAGAGTCAAGGCGAGAAGTAAATTTCTTAAATTCGAGACGAGACGAAAGTGAAATTAAATCTTGTTGTTTAACGTCTCACGATTACTACCTTTTAGGCTAAAAGAGATGGTGATTTAGGCAAACCAGTGATGATGGAATAATTGATGGAATGAGAAAGTGGGAGGAAACGGGAATATCCCGAGAAAACCCACGGACACGATGTTGTCCACCACATGTTTGCTTGGCCGGAGACCGAACCAGTGACCCCGTGCACCAAGAGATAAGCGCTCTACCACTGAGCCACCGTGACCCCCCCCCCTTATAATTTTGAAGTATAACTTTTTAACCATACTGTATATACTCATTTTGAAAAGCTTGGTTAGTAAATATTTCAGGAGTTGTTTTAGGTGACAGGTTTTCGTACAGTATCAATTTTTAAGTTAAGAGTCTTCATCCCGGCGAAATTAAAATACCGCTAATTTTACAGTAGGCTAATTATGTGATATCTTCAAGTAGATAAAAGATAATTGAAATGTGGAACAAGAGCGCCCTAGACAATATTATTTTACATGAGATACCGTTATCACGACTCACTTATCTGCTTTCGATTTCGAGCCATTTTGAAAATCGGCATTTATTTTCGCGTTTCTAAACGTCTGAAAACGGAAAGCCACTAGGTGACTTGTGATAACGGTACCTCACGCAAAATAATATTGTCTAGGGCGCTCTTGTTCCATATTTCAATTATTTTTTATCTATTTGAAGATATCACATAACTACTGTAAAATTAGCGGTATTTTAATTTCGCTGGGATGAAGACTCTTAACATTTTTTTCTTTTTGTCGTTTTCCTCGAAAATTGCGCATGAGGATTTAAACTCATCTATGGTATTTTGTTCAGCCTAATGAGATGTATCTATTGATACAGTATGTCTCATCTTTGGATATCGTTTCTTCTGGAGATACCTTAGTGAAATCTTTCAGTTATGTCCTTTAGCCTAAGGGAAACTGATTATTAAGGCAAGTAAATAATAATGGAAGAATTGGTAGAGAGATAAGATCTTTGAGTTTTACGTCCCACGCTTATGCCGGCTAGGCTAAAGGACAGGTGATGGTGAGAAATGATGGAATGAAGAAAGTAGGAGGAAACGGGAGCACCCCCAAGAAAACCCACGCCCACGGTGTTTGTACACGACAAAGCTCACTTTGCGCGAGCTGGGATCGAACCTAAGACCCCATGCACCAGATGTGAACACTCTACCACTGAGCCACCCCGACCTCCAAGAATTGGTGGAATGAAAATCTGCGAAGAAACGGGAGTACCCCGAGAAAACCCATGGACACGATGCTGTCCTCCACAAACTTAACTTGGCGGGAATTGAACCAAAGAACCAGAGGTAAATGCTCTACTATTAAGCTACCGTAACCCCCTTGGACATACGTTAATAACATAGTAGAATATTTATATACATATTGTACGCGTTATAATAATAAAATTAATTTTATTGCCTCCTATCTAAAGCTATTTTTACCTCGAGCTCAAGACCTTTTAAGCTTGCATTCAATTAGTGAAAGTTAACTACGTTATAAGTGCATTCACACGGCGAGATAAAGACTGCAATATGCATTGCATTTCGTGATAATTATACACATTATCTTTCTTAAAAATCATTATGTTTCACAACAGTCGGTGCCAATACGGCGTGAAGCACACGCTGAGGTCACATGAGTGTCAAGCTTACAATATAGTATATGCAAACGGCGTACCTAACTTCATTTACATGAACTAGCTCACTCCATGATGGAAAAGATGGTGCTGTTTAAAAAAGAAAAATAAAGTTTTATTTTTCTTTGGCGGCGTCTCTTGGAAAAGGTGTCGAAATCCGAATAATCAGTGTTTTGTCTGTTTAGGTGATGAAGCGATGCCGCGACTAACAATTTATATGCTCGGGTTGTGCACAAAAGAGGTTTGTTAGTCTTCAATGGCGCCGTTCGGGCTGCTTATAACAGTCCTACAATCTTGCAATTAATAATAACACTTTCTTTTTATGTTACTCATCAACTTGCTGATTTAGGTTGATTATATAAGAAGTCAAAGGTGGACATACGAGAAGTGATTCTCTGATTCTCTATCGCCAGTGTTGGCAGATAATATTACCACAATGGAAAGTTGCAAGTTTTCATGGTTAACTCAAGATGTGTGTTGCCAGAACTTCATACTACGATATTTGACCATACGTTTGCAATTCCGAACTGATTAGGATTAGGAATTATGGACTGGGGATTAGGTTTCTGGGCCTTCAGCATCTATGACCATGTTAGCCAGGGGTAGATCCAGGACGGACTTCTGGGGGGGGGGGGTTGTTGTACTACTGCTACTTAGAGCTACTTTTAAGAGCTCTAAACTCTGGGATGGGTTTTATTTATATATAAAATAAGAAAGTATACTCTTTTGAGGGGGAGACTGCGATTGCCCCGATCGCCTCCCCTGGATCCGCCCCATACGTTAGCTAGAAAGGGAGACCATAAAATGTTCAACCTAAAATGGGAACGGCTTTTTAAAAATCATGAGAAATGAGAAACGGGCCAGTGCGTAAATTAGTTCCTACTTGTTTACCTTAGCAATGCCTAACACATTTATAGTGGAATATAGCATAGTATTATATATAAGCTGTAAATATAAACAGCATTTAACTTACAATATAGTAGAACATGATGCTACCTGCATTTGCTCCTTTGCTCTAGCTCGAATCCTTCATATTACATTGGGTGAGAAATTGATTTTTCAAGTGAAGAATGCTAGAAGTATTTCTCAGAACAAGGCCGGATCCAGGGGTGGGGTCGATCAGGGCGATCGCTCCCCCCCCAGAAGAGGTAACTTTTTTAAAAATATAAATAAAACCCATCCCAGAGTTTGGAGCTCTTAAAAGTAGCTCTAAGTAGCAGTATTACAACCCACCGTCCCTCCCCCAGAATTCCGTCCTGGATCCGTCCCTGTCTCAGAAGAACCTATCTTCTTAAGAAAAGCTTTTATTCTTCACTAGTCTTTCATAAAATTCCCTGCAGTTCTCTGTGAAGTTTACCCGTATCAGTAACATAGATTTCATTGTTGCAATATGTAAGGAAGATTTTTCACTTGTCCATATGCTATTCATGATTGAAAAAGTACTCGACATGAGAGGATGTACAGCTCACAGATGACGGGAAGAACCCTAAAACAGGGGCAGCGGGGAAAGGTGGACGACAGGGTCAAGTCCATTTTTGGTTTTTGAGGTGTGGTCTATACTTAGATGTCGTCTGCCACTCCGGGTAAAGTTATATGTATGCTATACCGTGGTGTCATTTGAAACCCCCGTGCGAAAAGTGGGCGAGCCATACCTACATCACACTACTTCTGCTAGGGTTCTTCTTGTCATCTGTGAGCTGTACCAGGCAGGCTCACCATTCCTACTGCTCTCAATAGAATAAATGTCAAACTTTATATTTCGAGCAGTACTGTAAACTATAGACCATGTTTAATGTAGGGAATTTCAGTTCAATGTTACTATTAATACCTCAACAAGAAGTAAAGGTACTGGGTTTGTTATTTACATCTTTCTACCTGCATAAAACGGGACGTGTACTACTTTTTCCAATCCACTGACGGGACAGACGGGACACGCCCCTAAAACGGGACTGTTCCGGTCAAAACAGGACGTATTGTCACCTTAATGTTAGCCCGTCCCCCGAGGTATGACGTCCACCGGCGATTACATTGTCCTTGGAGTTGGAAAGGAAGAAAATAATAGCGAACGAAGGAAGCGACTTGGGACCATTATGTTAGTTACCATCTCGGCATTTGCCCGGTGTGAATGAGGAGGAAAGCCCTCATTCAGGATGACTGGCCTGAAAAAGCTGTTACAGCTTTTCGACCGAGTGTCCTCATCGGGAATCGAATCCGAGACTGCTGGCACCAAAGACGAGAGTATTAGCGATTACGCTACGCAGGACCACGTCTGAATTAATGTAACGTCAGTTATTACCATCATATTAATACACCTTGTAAGACTAGTACACATCCGTCTATCCGTCTGTCTGTAACTCCACACTGTAACTCTTAAAGCGAAAGCTAATTTTTGAATGTATTTATTTGCTATGAAATAGATAGCAAGAGCGATTGCCCAGTAAGGCATCAATAAGGTGAATTCTAGGGGGGAGGGGGACAGCCAGAACCCAAACTGTGACAGGTATATCATGAGTTTACAATTTTGATGAGTCCTGTCGAAGTTTCTAACTTAACTCTCTCTCTCTCAATGGATATTATGGCTAGGTTGAACGTTGATATTGTGAACCTCAAGTTTTGTTTTACACATTGCATAACAGAGTATCTGCAACTGAAACTATATGGTCTACCTAATGTTTCAAAAATTTTCCAATCAAAAATAAAAGGCAACGCTTACTACAAACTTTCAAAAATATTTAAATAATAGTTTCAATTATTTTCGCCACTCAAAAAACTAGGGAGCCTAAGCCCCCCGGCCCCGCGCTAGATCTGCTACTGAGATTATCTCGGCCGATTTCGTTAACGAAGTCAATGCGTTAACATCTTCATAAGTATGTTAAGGTGGATCACTAGGTGTTCTCAGTGCTATGCTAAACACTGCTTGAATAGTGTGGCGTTGCCAGATAGTGTCGAGTATTTACTGGTGCCAGATAATAAAGGAAGTAATCATGGAATTCTATTTGGATACTTACTGGAGAAATTAGTTTTCGACCCTTACCGCAATTCACAGCTAAGTTTTACTTCTCGAACTGCAACGTGTGGCCCCGCGTAGCGTAGTCGCTAACGCTTTCGCCTTCGGTGCGAGCGGTCCCGGGTACGATTCCCGGTGGGGTCACTCGGTCGAAAAAGTGTAACACGCTTTCCAGGCCAGCCACCCTGAACGAGGTTTTCTTGGATTTTCCTCATTCACACCAGGCAAATGCCGGGGTGGTACCTAACTTATAGGTCCCAGGCCGCTTCCTTCCTTCCCCAAGCCTTTCTTCCTTTCCTTTCCCCGGATTGTGTGCTCAAATCGTGACGGGCTAAGTGGCCTTAGATGCCGAAACCCCAGAAATCTAAATCCTAAATCCTAAATCGAACTGCAACGCTATAATCCAAGAATTGAACGTACAAATTTGGCAACAGCGCATTATGGCGTTCTCCGCAAGTTTCTTCTCAAAATCTATTTCCTTAAATGTAAATTAACATTTAAATAAAATGTGAATCATAACACGAAAAACGGTCAAACAATATATCTATTTTGTAATAAGATCGTTACTTTAAAGTGCTTTACATATTCAAATAAACATTCCATAAAATTGAGCACTTCTAGTAACATCTAACAGTGAGTGCCATCTTGTGTGCTCATTGCAAAACGAATCAAATATTTTCTTTTATTTGTTACCTTTTTCGATATAAGAAGACACAACCAAATGAATCAGTGGTCGAGGAATTTGAAGCTTAAAATATATAAAACGATAATCATGCCTGTTGTTCTGTATGGTTGCGAAACGTGGTCGCTTACTCTGAGAGAAGAATATAGACTGAAAATATTTGAGAACAAGATCCTGAGACCCAAGAGAAACGGGAATGGGGAATGGCGGAAACTTCATAACGGGGAACTACATAATTTATACGGTTTGTCAAACATTGTTAAGGTCATCAAGTCTAGGAAGCTCAGGTGGGTAGGTCATGTAGCTAGGATGGAAGAAAGTAGAAACGCTTTCAGCCTTCTTAACTGGAAGTCAAATCGGAAAACGACCATTAGGAACACCTAGGCGCTAGAGGTCTGCACGGGCCGGAATTTTTAGCCCGGGCCCGGCCTGTTAATTTATATGTGAGGCCCGACCCGAGTCCGCAATATGTTTTAGCATTTAGACCCGAGCTCGTGTGATAATCAAATGAGCTCGAAATAAGCCCGAATTACAGAAACTTAATTATTAACGCAAAATTGTATTTTTATTTACAGCAGTTAGCGGTTTAACTTTGCAGTTGTGGTTTAAAAGTTTTCCAGAAAGAACGATGATGTATCGTTGCACAATATATTTAGAAAGTTAGGACCGAAAAGGTCCGAGAAATATGGTTGTATACTTAAATATTTACGGCCCGAGCTCGGACCGGGCCCGAAGTGATATATGCTTCGTAGGCCTGAGCCCGGCCCGAGCCCGTGCAGACCTCTACTAGGCCCAGATGGAAGAACAATATTAATATGGATCTCACAGAAATAGGAATACAAAATAGAAACTGGATCCAGTTCATTAAGGATAGAAAGAAGCCAATGATCAGACTGTGAATGCGGCACTGAACCTCCAGGTTCCATAGACCATAGAGTGAGTTAGTAATTGAGCTGAGCGAAGCGAAGCTCTTATACTCGGGTTAGCCGTTTGGTTGTCCGCGAACTCCTCCTAGACCGTTTGGCCGATCTCAACCAAACTTAGCACGCTGATAGAGTATGTCGTGCTGAGTGACAACATAGGTCGAAATCAAAAATCCGATGTACCATCGAGGAATAATCACCGAAAAACGCTTCCTCCTAGACCGTTTGGCCGATCTCAACCAAACTTAGCACGCTGATAGAGTATGTCGTGCTGAGTGACAACATAGGTCGAAATCAAAAATCCGATGTACCATCGAGGAATAATCACCGAAAAACGCTTCCTCCTAGACCGTTTGGCCGATCTCAACCAAACTTAGCAAAGTGATAGAGTATGTCGTGCTGAGTGACAACATAGGTCGAAATCAAAAATGCGATGTACCATCGAGGAATAATCACCGAAAAACGCTTGCATAGACTTAACATGGGGGAAAAGTTTTCACGCGATTTTTTGTCAACAATTAAAAATGGCATTTATTATTGTATAATGGCCAGGAATGATTACGTAGTTTAAGCTCGCTCAGCTCATTTCATTGCAATCGGGTACATCCATTGCATTCCTAGTTTATGAATGCTTTTGCATTTTTCCGGCATATTTTCCGCTGATCATAGTGCAGAAACAAAGCACTCCTACACCCAAGTTTGTCTACTTTTTTTCTTTTCTTAGTGTCAGGAATCACTTCCCAAACGTTGTAGGTGTTGTTCTGAAACACCCTGTATAAAGGAGTATTAGTGAACCAAACTCCATTTACAAAAATGATGTAGCCTATCTTTTGTTAATTAATTCCACGGATAGCTTAAGATCTCGTCTTTAATTGTCATGTTTGACAGGGATAATTCATTTTGTTGCTTTACTTAAATTAGCAAAATTTAACAAGTTATTATAACAGGCTTATTTATTACAATATCAACAAAATTATTTTAAACAACAAGAGAGGAGATATAATTTGTTGTACTTCTTGCTCTGTAATTTAATATTTTTTGTGTTAATTAGTAGATGTAACAAACTTGTTATTGGCGGTGTTCTAACTAAAGAACAACTCAACCATTGAAAGCTAAATGGTGTAATTGTTGCACAAAAGGAAAACACGTTATCATTATTTTAAGTCGGAAAGGTGGATTTTTATTAATCTGATGCTACCGCCGCCTAGTAGCGTTCTGTGGAACTATTAGTAAAATAGCAGAGAGTGCTGTACAGATAGAGAAACAAAGATAGAGCTAACAAGGGACGAAGATTTGGGTAAAACCTGACTGATATGTTGGTCGAAACTCTGGTTTTTTTCCCACATAATCAGGGAACACTAAGTATTAGACATTTTTAAATAACTTATATTTGCTATATCTAATCAAGATTATTTGCAACACATCGACTAAACTAGTTGTAAATTCAGTATTGAAATACAATTGGCCGTGTGCACCAACAAAGTTCAACTGTTGAACAAGATTCATAACCAAGCTCGGTGAAAATGTCTTTTGCACCAATAACGTGCCAGGTTAAGTCTCGGCCAAATGGCGGATAAACTTGGTTTTAGCTTGAACGGCCGAATTTGCGGGTTTAAACTTCGTTGATCTAGGTCAGTCTGTTTACGTTCAATAATGATTTTGTAGTTTTCCACTAATAAAATTACAATGCATTTCTCGTGTTCGGAAAATTTTTGCTCGTGGTTTCATTATTTTTTCCTAGATACAATGTATCTCTTATTAATAAAATGAAATACATGTTCTGAAGTTTGTTCTTGAAATACAAAAGCAAAAATAAATAAAAATAAAAAAACGGTGTAGATTAGGAATACATTTTTAAAATTATATTCAGGTAAAGTCTGTTAACTCGCAAAAAGAAATAAGGAAGATATGTAGCTAGAAAACCTGCGAGGCTGTAGCTTTACAATAGAGAAAGAGATATCCACTAGAAATAGACTATATAAACTGGGCATTTTTTTTTTCGACAAAATCAGCTCATAGCATTTTCGACAATGTATTTTCTAAACAATTTTCCAGTAAAGGTTAACCTTAGGAGAGCATAAAAGTTATGTCTATAAATACAGTATTTGTTTGGGAAAATTCCATGCAAATATCGTAAAACTTATTATCTAGTTATTCCTAGAGTGTTATCAACCAATTGTATAAGACGCAAACATACTTAGCTAGTGCATATAGTGAAAGCCATACGTCTCAAAACCACGCACCAAACTTTGCAAGCTGCTCATTACAAGGTATTTTTGTGTCTATTACGGTTTATGCGAAGGTGAAGCTGCAGGGCTATAATGAGGTGCGTCTGTAGGGAATAGGCGAATTTGCAATGGTGGGTATACGTGTAAGCAAATTAAGAGTTCACTCGAGCAAACGGTTCTACCAAATAGAAAATTTATAGGTAAAGTACGACGTGAAATATTTTTCATGAAGGAATGAAAGTGTGAATATAAGTAATTACCACCTATCATAGGATATTGAAATGAATTATTAGTGATAAAGAAATCATTGTATGTGTAAGTGTGCTCTTCCACTGTCCTCGTTTATGCGTATACCCCGTCGCTGACGCGCCTGCTCCCTATGGACACAACCGCTCGCTATCGCTCGTGCCTGCCTACTGCGCTCCTACTCTAACTCGATTTGATGGCATTCGTGCTTTTTAGTGGCCACGTAGCACAAGTTGGTTCGTGTTTTATACACAGTAATTTTTATGCTATACGTCAACACTCTGTTTACACGGTATTGAGCCATCCTGAAGTCAATCCGCAAGTAGTAATAAAGCTCTTCATTTAGTGCATGCTCTGTTAAAAGAAAGCTCTAACCTAACTTGAAAATGTAAGATAGTGTCAAAATTTGGTAGAACCATCTGCTCGAGTAATGAACAAACTAGTACAAGAAATACGTACCAATCTGGAGTAGGGATCACTACAAGCTAATTTTGCATTATAATTGCATAATATTAATGACCATACATTTTAACGCTGTTTCTATAGTAACAGATTTCTTACATTTGTAACGAGTGTATTTTGAGAAATTCTACCACAAAGGAGGAGGTTGATATTTTCCACACTTGTCTTTCCTTATGCACACAACACTATCGCTAATATGCCTGCTTTCGCGGACAAGGTCACGAGCGATCCCTCAAATTGTACCCTGCTTCGAATCGAAATAGATACAAACTTAGGTTGTGTTGGCCACTCAGCACAGATTCGTGCGTAGTTTTTGCACTTATTGTATTTATAACATATAAGTTTGCAAACATATTATAAATGTGTATGCGGCTGGTGGCCAGGTGAGAAACTAAGAATGCAGAAGGCGTTAAATCATAAGTGAAAATAATAAATGGTAGCGCTCCTCAACTTTAGCTATGCTAACTGGCAATTATAGGCAAACACCAACAGGGGAAATGATGTGAAAGACATTAGAATAACATTTTTACAATGAAATATGTATAACTGTTGAATCAATTATCCCCATCAATGGATTCCAGAAGGTTTTTATTATTATTATTATTTATTTTCTAGTAGTGGAGAATTTCAGTATACTGGAGATGAAATGTATTAATAACGAAAATAATGAGAATCCACGTTGACAAGATATATTGCCACGAGGGAATTTCATGGTTCCCGGGTAGAAGTTCTCCCCGGCCAATTATTGTTATCACCTGGGGGCCGCGGTGGCTCAGTGGTAGAGCGTTCACCTCTGGTGCTTGGGGTCCCGGGGTCAAACCCTGCTCCCGCCAAGTGATCTTTGTGGTGAGCAAACACCGTATGCGTCGGTTTTCTCGGGGTTCTCCCGTTTTCTCCCACTTCCACCATTTCATTCATCCCTCATCATCACCGTCTCCTTTAGCCTAACCGTGGGACGTAAAACTCAAAAATTTCATTACATTTTTCCTGCAATCACCACTGGCCCACATAGATCCACATTATATTTGTTCTTTGTTATAAGTTTAGTGTAATGTTTATGGTACAGTTTTATTATACGGATCCACAGATTGTAAAATATACGGAAAAAATTGTAGAAGTCTTTAATTTGTCCATTTTATATCGAGAACAGTGTGCAGTTATACTATACGTATCCATAGTATAAGTAGTAGTAGTAGTAGTAGGAACGGGTTAGAAGCTCCGCAGGAGTTAATTGGGTTCTGTTCTCGACACAAAATGGGCAAATTAAAGACAGCCATATTTTTCTAAACATTTTACAATCTATGTATCCGTATAGAAAAACTGCACCGAGAATAGAACCCAACAAATCCCTGCGGGACTTCTAACCCTTTCCTACTACTACTTAAACTATGGATCCGCATAGCAAAACTACACGCTGCAATGTAATCTAAAGTCTACTACCAATATTGCAACACCAAGTATCACTCTCTTATTTTATTTCATGTAGAATTTATTAGTCCATTCTTTGATGTTGTATTCAGTCGAGATGCACACAATTTCGAAAGTCGAAAACCCCGGCACGCGGTATGCTTTCTTTATTTGCTACCTTGTTAAACGAAGGTCAGAGACAAAAGACGACAACCAATCAGAGTCGATTTTACAAATTGACCGGAGTTTACTTAAACGAGGTGTACTGAACTTCGATTTTCAATGGTGCAACAAAAGTCCGGGAACCACGTTTAAATTTGAAAGTTTAATGTTGAACGCGTTTGAGTGAACGCTCGTTTAAACTTCGTTGGTGCACATGGCTAATGGCTTAACCATGCTCAAGAGTTTAAACTTAAAAACAAAAGACAAGGTGCAGCTTATGTATCTGGGTGCCAATATTTGAAACATTCACTGGTAAAGACTACAAATTCACTCAGAAAGAGTAATATATGGTGAATTTATAACTTATTTGTGTAGTCGCATACACTCAACTTTCTCTCCCAGTGGAGTTGAGTTGATTTTAGTTTAGCGTCCCGTTCAGCAGCGAGGCTATATGAGACGTGGACCTACTGATTAACGTGGAATCCGAACCACATGAGCTCCCGCCGGGAATGGAACCCGGGTCTCTCACGCCAAAGGCGCGTACGCTAACCGTTTAGCCACGAAAGAGCTCCTCTCTCCCAGTGGAGTGCAAAGAACTTCATTAAGAGGCTTCAAATACTTAATTTCTTATCCTTTTAGATTTGGATTAGGATTACAAATTAGACTCGGGATTTCGGTAGCTATGGTCATGTTAGCCCTCACGTATGAGGGATAGCGTCCCTTGGTGGTCATACTACCCAGGGAATTGGACAGGAAGGAAGCGGCCTGGGACTTTACGTTAGTTACCATCCTGGATTTACCTGGTTTGAATGAGAAAACCCAGTAAAAAAAACTCTCAGGATGACTGAATTGATAAAGATTTTACACTTTTACGAGAGTACCCACCGAAAATTGGTATTCTTTCAAGACAAGCATGATTTTTGTATATATATATATATATATATATATATATATATATATATATATATATATATATATATATATATATATATATATATATATATATATATATATATATATATATATATATATAGTAAATGTTTATTTTTCCATGATATCTTGCTCAGGAGGAGTTAAACTTCAACCTCCCTTGCGTACGCCACTGAACTAAGTAGTCTAACTACACTAATAAGGTAGAAATAATATAACTAATGTAAACTTCATTACCATACAACTCCCCGTAAGAGAAGCAATTATATACAATATCAAATCTCTTAAAATGCTTTTCGACAAATATTTTAAAAGTCCACTTTGACTTTAAAGAGCGCTCTCTCAGAGCTTTCGGATCACTATAATTCTCTGTATTCTTCACCTGTTTTTGATGACAACTGCTCACTCAGGCCTCCACACTTTCTGTTAAAATACGAAACGAATTCCCTGATTTGAGAATGTTCAGCAAATTGGACATTCTCGCCAATCATTTTTGATTAGACAACTTAAAATATCAATTTTAAGTGTTAAATGTTATTGTCATGTTATGTTATGAGCCTGCTAATAATGGGATGAAATAAACAAAAATGTTTTACTGTATACACGGTGTAGGTTATTAAAATGAAATGCATTTTCTTAGTTTAATGTCCCAAGCATATAAACTTTAAGCTCAGTAGGTTTTATTGAAATTAACAAAATAACATAATTAACAGTAAATTCCCATGCGTAGTTTTCGAGAAAATCTATTTTTATAGCTCGGGAAAGTGTGTTGTTTGTTGTCAATAATCGTTGACAGTTCTTATTCTGCTGGAACACATTGTTTATATATACAGAGTGTTTCAAAACAACACCGACAACATTTTGGAGGTGATTCCTGACACCAAGATAAGACAAAAAGTATAGACCAACCTGGGTGTACAAATGCTTCCTTTCGGTGTTATAGGCTGCCGAAAGCATGAAAAAAATGAACTTTAGAGGTTCATAGCTCCAAAACTATTGGACCTACCGTAGTCGGGTCAAGACTTCACTTAGGAACTAATAAATGCGCTATCCAAATATCAATGTATCAGAATCCCAAGGTACTCACACAACAAGTTTTATAGAGGTAGTTTGGCTACGGACAAATAATTTGAAGTACTCATCAATTATCTCTATAAAAACTGTCGCGGAAGTGCCACAGCATTCTGAAACATAGATATTTGGATAGGACACATACTAGTTCCTATGTGAAGTCATGACCGGACTACGGTAGGTCCAATAGTTAAGGAGCAATAGACATTTAAAATTATTATTATTATTATTATTTAAATGTTTTTGGCATCCTATAACTCCGAAAGGAAACATTTGTGCACCCAGGTTGGTCTGTACTTTTTTGTCTTATCCTGGTGTCAGGAATCACCTTCCAAACGTTGTCGGTGTTATTTTGAAACACCCTGTATAAGAATAAATATATTTACGGCAGGAAAAACTAGATATGTCATTCATTACCGATAATTGTTGACAGCTTTTATATTCTGCGGGAACATATTGTTTATCTCTCTCTATATAAGAATAAATATATTTACGGCACTGAAAACTGTCATTTGTTACCGATAATTGTTGAGAGCTTTTATTCTGATGGAACACATTGTTTATCTCTCTAAATATAAGAATAAATATATTTTTACGGCGCTGGAAAGTATGTCGATCGTTGCCGATAATAATTGTGCTCTTTTCTGCTGGAATACATCGTTTATTTTTTTCTGTATGTCTACAAGAATACACTGTTAACTAAAAGATTGTGTCTTTTGTCTGTCTTCTTCTATGACACAAATATATGTTGAGTTTGGAAGTTCTGGGGTGGGGGAGAGTCCCAAGCCAGTAGATACGCCCCTGATAACAATGGTGTTACAAGACACACGGACTCAGCTTTTCACCATGTATTTTATCTTTCTGGGGAATAAGAGGTCATAATACATTGTAATTCCTTCTCCTTCTACCGAAACAAAAATATTGGACTACGCTTCTGGTTTGTCCATACTAGTACATTAATTTGACATGATATATAATTATATTATTATCTTGCAGGTCTTACATAAAAAAAAAAAACGAAATATCATAAGCTTGAATATTTATACTGTATATGTCCATATGTCCTTGGCGTTGTTTCCTAAAGCAGGCACGCAAGTCATACAGAGAAAACAAAAATTTATATGTGTAATTTGACTGCCAAAAGGTCCTTATAAACATATTAATATTAAAACAACCTATACAGTAGCATATACATATATTTGCGAACAACTAGTGTTTAAAATTGTCTTTAGGTGAGGTCTGTCATAAAATTATTATTTGCATAAACAATTCTTAGAAATACGAGAAAACTATGAAGAAATTGAGAGTGTGTATGCATAATAAATACTCGTAGGAATGTTTACCTAAACTACAAGTAACATTATTTGTAATGAGTCCCTTATACTCTACATCCTTAATAATTTATTATTATTATTATTATTATTATTATTATTATTATTATTATTATTATTATTATTATTATTATTATTATTATTAAATTTATTTTATTTAGTTTCTTTCTGATACGAGGTGTGATTTAAAAATACGGTGAATAGTTTTATTAGAAACAAAGTAATAAGCTTACATGGAATTTGATTTAATCTCCTTCAGGTGAATAATTTTATTAGAAACAAAGTAATAAGCTTACATGGAATTTGATTTAATCTCCTTCAGGTGAATAATTTTATTAGAAACAAAGTAATAAGCTTACATGGAATTTGATTTAATCTCCTTCAGATGAATAATTTTATTAGAAACAAAGTAATAAGCTTACATGGAATTTGATTTAATCTCCTTCAGGTGAATAATTTTATTAGAAACAAAGTAATAAGCTTACATGGAATTTGATTTAATCTCCTTCAGGTGAATAATTTTATTAGAAACAAAGTAATAAGCTTACATGGAATTTGATTTAATCTCCTTCAGGTGAATAATTTTATTAGAAACAAAGTAATAAGCTTACATGGAATTTGATTTAATCTCCTTCAGGTGAATAATTTTATTAGAAACAAAGTAATAAGCTTACATGGAATTTGATTTAATCTCCTTCAGGTGAATAGTTTTATTAGAAACAAAGTAATAAGCTTACATGGAATTTGATTTAATCTCCTTCAGGTGAATAATTTTATTAGAAACAAAGTAATAAGCTTACATGGAATTTGATTTAATCTCCTTCAGGTGAATAATTTTATTAGAAACAAAGTAATAAGCTTACATGGAATTTGATTTAATCTCCTTCAGGTGAATAATTTTATTAGAAACAAAGTAATAAGCTTACATGGAATTTGATTTAATCTCCTTCAGATGAATAATTTTATTAGAAACAAAGTAATAAGCTTACATGGAATTTGATTTAATCTCCTTCAGGTGAATAATTTTATTAGAAACAAAGTAATAAGCTTACATGGAATTTGATTTAATCTCCTTCAGGTGAATAATTTTATTAGAAACAAAGTAATAAGCTTACATGGAATTTGATTTAATCTCCTTCAGATGAATAATTTTATTAGAAACAAAGTAATAAGCTTACATGGAATTTGATTTAATCTCCTTCAAAGTACTCTCCTTGACTAGCAATGCACTTATCCCAACGCTGAATCTATGACTGGAAGCATTTCTGGAAAATCGTTTAGCGACTCTGTCGTAGCCCTCCCTCTCAATGACAGAAATGGTGTCAAAACGTTTTCCTTTCAGCACGGTTTTAATTTTTAGGAACAGTCAGAAATCGCATGATGCTATACCTGGAGAGCACAGCGAATGTGAACAGACAGGAATATTTTTTTTTTCGGCCTAAAACTCGCGGATCAAAAGCAAGGTGTGTGGTGGCATGGCGCGTTTCCATGGTGAAGATGGAAGCTATTTGCCCATTTAATCTGCAGGCTTTTCAAGACTGCATACGAAATATTTAGCTCTTTGGAAAGCTCTTGAATAGTCATTCACCTGTTTGAACAAATCATTTGAGCCACTTTTAGCATGTTTTCATCTGTTTTGACGTCGAAGGACGTCTCGATCTCTACTTGTTTTCAAATGACTCCTTGCTGCTTTTGAATTGCTGATACCACTTGTAAACAGTCTTAGATGCTGACGCTTCATCGCTACATCTTGATTTTGACATTTCGTGACCGTGTTTGCCAATTTTTTTGCAGGTTAGAACAAAATTTAATGTTGGCGCGCTACAGACACTCTTAACACGTCCTCACTCTTCTGTCTCTGGAAGCCAACTAACATGTCACAACTCGTTCAAACTCGATAGTGACTGTGACAAAAGTTTAGGCTACCGGGGTTACTAGTTGAAGTAGACACAACATCGATAGATGGCACTGTGCAACTACAGTTGCCGTACTTTTTGATCACGCCTTGTATTATGTACTGAAGATAGGGATGCGCACGAGACAAGATTTGTGGCTGTCTCGTCTCGAAAATGTGCTGTAAAACTGATGTCTCGACTCGAAAAAATGTATATTTTTCTATTGGAAGAGCCGTGTCTTGACTCGAATTTTATCAGGAAAATCCTGTCTCGACTCGTCTCGTGCGCATCCCTACTGAAGGAATATCATACCTAATGAAGAGTCAAGTTTAGGTATGGAAATTTACGTAGGATTTTTTTTTTTAGAAGTTTAACGTTCCAGGATTATACTTCGAGGTTAAGGGAGACGGTGATTAGGATAATGGACAATATCATGGTATTTAAAAAAGTGTGAGAAAGTGGAAGAACCTCGAGGACACCCAAATATACGACGATTGTTCACCACAATGCCAACTTGGCGAGAGCTGGGATTGCACCAGGGATCCCACGAACCAGATGAGCGCTCTACCACCACTGACCTACCCTGTCCCCCGGGAATGGAGAATGTGAAGAATATTTTGGAAGGGACTACCAGAGTTCCATATTTAAACGGTACTTTGCGAGCAATTACTCATTGAAACTTGGAATACTAACAAACTCTATGACTTCAGAGTATACTTTGTACGTTTATCGCCACAGAAACATACCCATTTTTGGGGATGAGTTTTTTTCGGGGAAAGTTTTTTTTTTCGGAAACGAGTAATTTCGTTCATATTTCATAAATAAATAAGTGTAGGACGACATGGTTTAATGTAAGAAATAACGGCGAGAAAGTTTAGTGAGGTAGCCCATATTTTTACTTGCCGACATGTTCTTTTTCTACTTTTCCCTTCAGTTTATCCTCTTTCCCTTTCCTTTTTTTTTCTTTTACAAGGTTTCATATTTAGAACCCTTGTTCAGTTACATCTTGCGGATCCTTCCATTGGTGTTTTATCCAGAATCAAGGAGGCACGGTGGCTCATTAGTAGATCCACTTACCTCTGGTGCATAGGATTCCTGGTTCGATCTCCGCCCAAGCAAGCTTGTTGTGGACAACATCGTGTCCGGGGGTTTTCTCGGAATACTCCTCCAACTTTCTCATTCCACCAATTCTTCACTTGCTTAACTCATCCGTCTTCCTTAGTTTGAAGGGCATAATTGTGGGAAGTTAAACGGAAAGAATTTCGTTTCATTTATCCATGATCAGGCCCTTCCTACTGGTCTAGTTTACAGCGCTCACGCCTTTGATTCACTTAGTCCCGGGTTCAACTCTTGGTGGGAGAACACAAAAAATAATTTCCCAATCATTCATTTTCATTAAATCATCCATCTCCGTTAGCGTAAAGTTTATGATCGCGGGACGATAGACTAAAACAATATAATTCCGTTAGCTTTGTTCATTTTTCTTCTATTTTTTCAGTTTTTGTTTACTTTTCCTCTATGAACCGCCCGCAGGGTGAGACAAAAGTGGATAATTGGCCACTCTTGGATTTTCGAGGGGAGCTCAGTTCCACTAGTCCAATAAAGAAGTCGATGAGCTTCCGTTTGGCGTCGGAGACCCGAGTTCGATTCCCGGCGGGAGCTCATGTGGTTCGAATTCCATGTAATGCTGTAGGTCCACGCCTCGTATAGCCTCGCTACTGAAAGGAGCGCTAAACTAAAAATCAAAGAAGTCGATGCCGCTAGCATGGTCCTGGAATCTAGTTCTCTTGGAGGTGATATAATGAAGTGGGGAACGACATATACTGTGTGTGTTGATCTTGCAGTCCAGGAGGGGGCAAACGGGGCGATCGCTTCCCGTCCAGAAGGGAAAACTTTCTTATTTTATATATAAATAAAACCTATCCCAGAGATTGGAGCTCTTAAATGTAGCTCAAAATAAACAGTATTACAACCCACTGCCCCCCAGAAGTCCGTCCTGGATCCGCCCGTGTCGTGTTCTGTGGACCTGCAAACTGTGTCAGGTTCAAGCCTCAGTCGTTGGATTGGATTTAACATTATTTTCAGCAGAGAGGCTATATGAAACATGGACCAACTACTTAACGTGAAATCCGAACTACATGAACTCCCGCCAGGAATCAATCCCAGGTTTCCCACAGCAAAGGCGTGGAAACTATCCATATAGCTACCAGGGAACTTTGTGAGCCCCCGTCATGGTCCAGATGCCACGTTAAAAGTAGGTCCCGTCGTTCATAAGCAAGAGGAACACAAAACCTCAATTAGACAAGCAAAGAGGACTAATTAACTCGAAATTCATTAGTTCCAATCATTGAATTAATGTGTTCTTTTTTTTAGTGAAAACAACTTGTGTTTAGAAACGCTGCTTATGTCGTAACCCAGAAGCCCTATCCTAACTCCTTGCTTTGTGTTATCATGAGACACCGAAAGTCTTGTCTGTTGAAGGTCACAACTTCCGGCCACCAAAAATTTTTTTCTTCCATCGTGTTCCGCCCACCCACAATCCTTATGAATCGTCTTCCTCCTTCTCAACGTCTATTCTCTTATTTCATATTTCAAATTGACAAATTTAAGGGTAAAAATTCTATCCAAAATTATCATGGTCAATTGCAATAGAAATATCAAACACCACAATTATTCAACCATCACCCTCAAGAGATTTTCGGCATCTTTGTGTTACAAGATAGGAAAAGATTATACAGGAAAGAAAGAAAGAAAGAAAGGTTTAAATAATATCTTGGAAGTTTGGGATGTGGGCAGATAACGTGAAAAAATTCAAGGCCTTTCTGTAGATTGAATGAATTTCATATACCGTTCGTATACTAATCACGTACCGTTTTATATATATAAACATACTTTTTAAAAAACAATACACACCACTTGCTTTTCGTCTGGCGAACTTGATGACGTGAACTTTTTCTTCTTTGTTTAGGTGTCATGAGCAGACATGCAGGAACATGTCTGTAGGCTGCCCCAACCAGAGAAGAATAAGATTCACAGGGTCTTGGGCTCGCAAGCACGATCTTGGACTTAATTGGTATGGAGCTTAAATAAGTCAGCACGGGCACATCTAAGCACAAGTGCGAGCCCAAAATGAGGTTAGTAAGCGCGTGCACAAGTGAATGCGAACCCCATTGAAGATAGCGAGTGCGAGTCTCATAGAGGTTATTGGTAGTCAGGACAAATCTCTTTGAGGATAATTATTTGGATTAAGAGTGATCGCAACTCTGAGCCAGGTTGACTCTCTATTAGTGTCAGGCGCGAGCGTCCTTGAGGAAAGCGAGCCGAGCTCAAGTGAGTACAAGTTTGAGCTAGGGTGTCTCATTAAGATAAGTGAGCACAGGCCTCTTTACGGATAAGGAGCCAGAACTTGCAGTGAGTGTGAGTTTGAGCTAGGGTGAGTTTCATTAAGACTAGTGAGCGCGAGCCTCTTTACGGATAGGGAGCCAGAACTTAAGTGAGTGCGAATTTCAGCTAGAGTGAGTCTCATTAAGATTAGTGAGAGCGAGCTTCTTTTAGTGAGTACGAGCGAAGGAGAGCGTATAAGGAGCCAGAGCTTGAGTGATTGCGAGTTTGAGCTAGGTTGAGTCTCATTAAGATTAGTGAGTGAAAGCCTGTTTGCGGATAGGAAGCCAGAGCTTGAGTGAGTGCGAGTCTAAGCTAGCCTAGGCCTCGTAGAGATAGTAGCAAGCATGAGTCCCTTTGAAGATAGCGAGCTGGAATTCGAATTATTGCTTCTGAAAACCTGAACCTCATTGAAATTAGTGAGCGCGAGTCCCTTTGAGGTAAACGAACCAAAGCTCGAATGAGTGCGAGTCTGAGCTAGCGTGGTCCTCTTTGAGAGTAGCGAGCCCCAATTATAAAACCTATGTCTCTAATCACCCAAGCAAACCAAGAAGGAGTATATGTATCGTCTTCCTTATTCCACCATTGCTAGTAGTTCATTTGTCTCAAACTAAAGCTACATTGTCAAAATATACGCTTGGATGATTTCATTAGTGACAATTTATCATGAGGTGGGTAGTGGCAAGTAGGAAACCTGCTTAGTGCCATAAGATGCTTGAATCAACCACTGATCAAAACATAACGGCGCGGCGCCTCCAAGTTTTAGTTATGTTAGTAATATGCTCATTGATCAAGGTGACCAGAATTTTCACTTGTGAAAACGGGACGCATACGAATCGGCTACAGGGGGAGGGGGGATATCTGACTTCCAGATTGCAGTTTGGGACTCAGCAGTGTTCTCAATTTACAAAATACACAAGTAAGATTGATAACACGCCGTTTCTAACTTTGCGTGTACCACACAATAAATAATGGTGCCCGATTGCAAGTTCTACCCAACAATTCTTTTAACTAGTTGAACACTCAGAATTCCCACTCAATTCTCACTTGAACCACGAACACTCAATTTCCATTTGAAAATTCAGAAGTTCACGGCTGAACCTTGGCAACGAGTGTTGGTACGGAAGAGAGAATTTGCATTGACGATTTATATTTTGAATAATTACGGGACACCTAGGTCATTTTTACTTAAAAACGGGACATTTAGGCGTCCCGTTCGAGAATCAGAAAAAAACGGGACAACGGTTGAAAAAAGGGACTGTCCCGGCTAAAACGGGACGTCTGGTCACCTTGAAACTAAAATGATTGAAAAAAAGGACGCACGTAAACTATATTGTACCTCAAATAAAAATTGTGTGGCATTTAACACACTTGTGATATACCACGGGATCAGAGTTAGCATACCCCTTCAACTTTCTTCCGTGTGTATCCCTGTCACCCGTTATCCAAGTTGAAAGACATGAAAGTGAGAAATCTTTTCGTTGATTACTTGTACATTTTATACATAACAACAATACAGAGAATTTTGAATAAAAGAAATAATAATATATTTTGTTAATATACAAACAAAGCAGAGCTTGGTCTCGTCTCGAATCACAATTGTTAGTCTTAATCTCGGTCTCGCCTCGAGCAAGTCTCGATACGTTGAATTTCGGTCTCGTCTCGATTTATAAAATGTCTTCTCGATCTCGATTTCGTCTAGAAATTTCAAGACGTGACTAAGATTAATCTCAGTCTCAGTACTATCTTTATTTGTGTTTTTTCCTATCAGAAATATCACATGTCATATTGAGGGCTATTAATGAAATATTCATTAATGAATTATATGCACAAAACCGCCTGATTTTTTTTAATTGTCCGAGAGAAAAAAACAGAAAAAGAAGTTTCAAGTGTGGATTTTTTTCAGAAAAAAACTACTAAAAACCTGTTATGTTGTAACTATCGAAACCATTATTTCTGAAATAATGAACAAAATCACCATAATCAGGCGTTTGATTAACTATGTTATAAATTCAGTGATTACTTATAATCAAGATTTGCTTTTAAGAAAAAACAAAACAAGTACAAATGTCATGCAGTTCATACCACGTAAAGGAGATTTTTTTTATGGCGTACTATTTTCTAAATTAATATTGAGTTAAATAAAGACTCGAGTTACAATGAAAAAAAAATTGAAAATGTGGTTTTCGCAATTTAATAGAAGGATAATATATATTATGAATTCCAAATTGGATTGACCATGAAGTTGCATATTTTTCAAAAGAAAATCGATTTGATTTGATTTGATTTGACTATAGTGTAGTTTAGCATCCATTTCAGCAGGGAGGCTATATGAGACGTAAACCTACAGCTTATGTGGAATCTGAACCACATGAGTTCCTTCCGGAAATCGAACACAGGTACCTATACCAAAAGCGCGTACGGTAACCACTTAGCCACGAGAGATATCTTTTTAAAAAAATCAAGTATTTAGATTAGTTTGTCATATACTTACATTTGTTTTCTCTACCTTTATTGCCATCTGTGAATGATCTTTGAAAATATAATATTCAGTGTATTATCATGCGTTAGTTTTTGAGAGATTGTTATTGGTTGGTTGAGGATTTCCATGATGAGCTAGAAACGTACTGAATTACTAAATAATTGTTTCAAGAACGAATTATTTTTCCTTCTTTAATTCCCGGTATCATTATCATAAGATCTGTTCTTTCACGCCCGTTCATTATAAATGGAATACATTCTTGGGAAATTAATTGATTGCAAAAACTGCTTCTCCTACTCTATAGCAATCAACGTTAAAACTCGGAAATAGTTGATCTCCAACACTTCCGGTTTTAATATCTGCTTCATCAATAAACCCACATCCAGACTTTTGACTCTGTACATTCTGGCCAAAATTAATTAATGGTGATCCAGAAAGGAGTTCTTGAGATTTTTTTTTTTTGTCTCCCGAAAGGATGTATGAAGATATGTAAAAACAGAGTAAATACTAGGGATTGCCAATTCCGGAATTTTTACTTTGTGCAATTCAGAAAGTAAAATCGGAAAAATTCCGAAATTCGGCAAAAAAAAAAACATCCGGAATTCGCAAAATTCCGGAATTTAGATATTTTCGGATTTAGGAAAAGTTCCGGAAATGGAAAAAATCCGAAATTTAGAAAATTCCGGGATTCAAAAGATCAGGAATTTAGAAAATTCCGGAATTCAGAAAAATCTAAATTTCTTCGGAAAATTTCAGTGCAATGTCCTCTCTTTCTGGACTTGCTTGTACTTGTTGGCTGATGATATGTCAGATCACAAAGTGATTACTTTCATCAGCTGCAAGCATTGGACTATAGAGTACAGATACGTTGCACCACGCAGGAAAGCCACACCAGAAGAAGAAAACACTAAGCATTATAACATATCAGGAATACTTATGGTTGCAAATCTACTAAAGATGAAAATAAAATACTTCAACCAACTTTTGACACAACGGATCACTCTTTATTTAGCTCCAATTAGGTTAAGGGACAAGTGCAGTTTCTGATGTGACATATGATTCCATAACAGGTGAGACGTTAAAGATACGTTTAAGAAATAAGTGACGTAAAACTCATGTTTACATTCGTCATTGGTTATCAATTGCCTAAGGAGAATCATCATTTATGTACTCAATATATAATTATCTAACAATTTTATTTCATATCTTTATTCAATTATTCACTTCATGAAATATTTATATCGGTAATAGTATACATGAGAACCCCCTGTCTTCCGTGCGCGAGGATACTTCATATTATATATTTATACGTTACCAAATTAAATCACTGCGTTGTCTTCATTATATGTGCTTAACATTCTATTTTTACTTTCTAGAATAAATTTTGTTGATTTCGATTCGAAAAATGTTAAATATTTTTAATTTATATCATGATGCAGACCAAAATCCTTGTTGCATATAATGTAATGCGCTATAGCATATAAAGTACAAGGGCAAATATGTACGTTCTTTTTTATTTTCGTATCAGTGGATAAGTAAATGAAAGTGGGTTTGTTACCCCCTTTCTAAGTTCGTAGATACTCAATGAATAATCCCTAAAAGTATGAGCGTCCAGCTTCTTCTGGAACTCAGACGGTCTTACGTATACTATATCCTTTATATCAATTATAAGTAATAATCTTCATCGCAGAATATCTCATAAATGATCTCCGTTGACAACGTAAAGCACATCAGATATCGATTTAAAGCCTCCGCATTATACTCGTACAATAGAATCCGCACCTGAGAATCGACATTACAGACTGCTATCGCCATAGTTTTGAGCTAATTCAAAATTTGGTATAAAGTTCCTGATATGACATGCATCAAACGTGATTTTAAGAGGAAAGGAATATATTCCATTCACGGAATTCTTACGGATTCCGGACGTTTAAATTTAGCTGGACATTATTTAAGCTATATTACGTCCAGAAACACTATATAAAAATTACCACTTTAGAAGGAAACTTATGTGTATCACACACATCAACCACCTATTTCTTGTCTTGTCTTCTTCACTATTAATAGTGCTGGTTTTTTGCATCGGGTTTTTTCACCCAAGTATGCTTCTAATGTTAGTTAATGATTATTTCGTATGTAGCTGTATTTCGATGTCTATTTTGTTGATTCAATTTTTGAAGCTATATGAAGTATCCTTTTTTTTAAAAACTAAATAGACCAATGATATTTATATTTAATTTTTTTTAATATTTATATTTATTTTATGAATCTTCCTGGGTCATATAGCTTCTTGAATGTTGGTGAAAACTTTGTATTAAGCAGTATATATAAGTAGCGTGTTAAGTTAATCATTATAATATACTAGCAGCGTTCACCCCGCTTCGCTGCGGTCACCCCGGAACGCAATAAACTTTGTTACTTAGATAATTTTTACTTTTTCGCTTTCAAATTGCAGTAAATGTTAACATTATAGCGCCTGTCATTTATGTTAACCCGCCGAGTGACACGGTCATGCGGGTTGCATATAAATACGTTTATTTTTATACCTATGATGAACTAACAAAGGATTTGTACGTTATGGACACTTGAATGGTCAATTATCTCAAGACACTGGTAATTAAAAATTAAAGTGATATGATAAAAACCATCTAGGGTCCAAATCCTAATAACCCCCCAAAAATAAAAGAAATTGGTTCAGCCGTATTAGCGTGATGAGGGAACAAAGGATTTGTACGTTCTCTTTTATAATATAGACTAGCAGCGTTCACCCCGCTTCGCTGCGGTCACCCCGGAACGCAATAAACTTTGTTACTTAGATAATTTTTACTTTTTCGCTTTCAAGTGATATGATAAAAACCATAGTAGATTGCAGTAAATGTTAACATTATATCGCCTGTCATTTATGTTAACCCGCCGAGTGACACGGTCATGCGGGTTGCATATACATACGTTTATTTTTATACCTATGATGAACTAACAAAGGATTTGTACGTTATGGACACTTGAATGGTCAATTATCTCAAGACACTGGTAATTAAAAATTAAAGTGATATGATAAAAACCATCTAGGGTCCAAATCCTAATAAGCCCCCAAAAATGAAACAAATTGGTTCAGCCGTATTAGCGTGATGAGGGAACAAAGGATTTGTGCGTTCTCTTTTATATATATAGATATATATTCTACTCTCTGTTAGTATTGGTCTTCTGTGTGCGTTGAAGAATTTTCGATGATTTTTCTTTTTTTTTTTTTCAAAAGTTAATTCCAGTAGCTATCAAAAATTGAATAATGAGTCTTATCGAATTCCAATTGTTAGTGGCCAATATATATTTGTATGATAAAGGGGTGTATCCATAAGTTTTTATTAATTGTTTTAGTAATTCCATCCTTAAGTCGTGATATGCATCGCATTGGAATAAAATATGGTTGATTGTGCCGACTCCTTTGTCGCACCAACAATGGTAGGTTTCCTTTTTTTTAATTTGATATAATTTGTAGGGCGTTAAAGCCGTTCCAAATAGTATCCGATAGTATTATTAGTTATTAGTATAGATATTAGTTATGACCTCTCTCCTGTTCCAAGTTTTGAGAATTTTTTCTTTTTCTTTTTTGTTAGTGTGAATATTCCAGTATAATTTGCCTGGCAGATTTGGTTGATGATTTTTCCAATCATTTAGGTCTATTTGTAAAAATTTTAGTAGTTCCGAGTAAAAATTTTGTGGATTCAATTTTATTAAAGTTTTGTTTCCTTCCTTACACGCACTCTTTGCAGCTCCGTCGATAATGTCACTATTTTTAATGTTGACATGCCCCCTCATAAAGCCCAGTATGATTGAGTAATTTAGTTTCTTCATGGTAGCATATAGATATTTAATGTTAAGTATTAACCAAGAAACTTTGTTGCTCCAATGCGTAGTTGATAAGGCAGTGATTACACTTAAAGAATCTGTACATATTAATGCTTTTTTTATTGCTCGTTTTTTAATGTATAAGAAAGCTTGTCTTATTGCAAATGCTTCGCCCTCAAAAATAGACAAGTTTTTTGGTAGTTGGTACTTGATAGTGGTGTTTGTTTCGGCTATGTAGATAGCTGCCCCAACATTGATGTTGGGGTATTTTGATGCATCTGTATATATTAGAGAGTGATCTTGAGCAAATTTTTCTATGTTATGTTGCCAAATGTTTTGAAATAATTGATTTTTAAGACCTATGTTTTTTAAATTAGTATATGGAGGAATTATTGCCTCTATTTGTACCATATTGACTGAATATTTCCAAGCATAACAAGCAATGGATGGTAATTTATGTATATATTGATAGTATTTATTTAATTTGTTGAAAGCTTCCACAATCCATGGCTTATTTTTCGAATATGGAGTTTTCTTTTCTTCTAATAGGTTTGATATTTTTTGTAGTTTGGTAATTAAATTTGAATTAGCTTTACTGAAACTATTTAAGATAAACTTGTTAAATAACTTTGAGATTTCCAGTTGGATTGGTAGACATTTGGCTTCTTTTAGTAACGCTATTTTCGGACAAAATTCAGGTTGCGAGAAAATAATTTTGGCAATTTTGTATAAAGTTTGTTCTATCTTGTTATAATATTTGTTGCTTATATTGTAAAATATGCTACCATATAAAAGTTTTGCTTGACTTACTTGATTTAATATTTTAATTAAAGTAAGTGGGTTGATACCCCATTTTTTTGCAGCTAGACACCTTAAAGGCCAACATACACTAGCGTATTTTCAGCGCGCATTTTCGGTCCGTAAAATGATGTCGTAAATTTCGGTCCGTAAGTTGGCCCATACACCTAGCGTAAAAATAGGCGCGTAAAAGAAGAAAAAAAGAAGCGGTCAGTTTTCGCTCTTCCTTTTGCCTGTTGTTTCAGCACGCGGTCGTTTTCCAGTTTGCTCAAGTTGTTTGAACAGGAAAGATCTATGTTTTAAATGCAGGTCCTATAAACATTATGCTATTAAGGAAACGAATAAAAAGAAAGAGCAAAACAATAGAAACATTTGGACTAGCAAGTGATATTCAATGTAGGAGTACTTTTTATTTCTTTTCATAGTATCAAAATGTGAAAATTCCCATAAAATGTTTTAACAAAGTTAAGTCAGACAGATTTAAAAAAAAAAAAAAAAAGAAAGAAAGAAAGAACGAAAGAAAAACAAAACCTAAATCCATGATTTTGCGAAAGCAGTAATTCAATTTAATAAATTTTCTCACTAAATATGTTAGATTTCTCGAATAAATAAATAAATCTACCCTCTGTGGCGTAACATATCTCATGGAACCAGGGCCTACCATCCAGCTTGTGCCACTCATGCCTTTAGGGCAGGGTGCGAATCCCGGGGCGGAATTTCCTTCTATTTTGTTTTAATCCCTTCCAAAAGCAGCAAATTGAAACATTGGTCCCTCACAAAGCAATCAACTATCTCCTGTTAGGAACTATTTTATCCCCCTTCAAATATACACAACCTAATTCGCGCACTGCTATTGGGTTTATGCTCAGCACATCTGCTGCTCTTGTAGAATCTAGTCATTAATGAAAGGGTCAACAAAAAGAAGGAAAGTCAACCGTCTCCAAGTACAAACAAACCAAGTTTTAATTTCGAAGTGTGACTTGACAAACTATTTAAAAGTTACAAAGAATATCTAGAATAATTAAAATTTTATATTTAGAAAACGAATTAACACTTAATCTGGGATATAACATAACCAAATGAAAACAATATCAATTGTATTGTTGTACTTTACTAATATGAAATGCGGCAACTAATTCACTCTCCTGTTTTCTTTCACAATCTTTGAAGCATAGCATTTGTTCTAACAGAGACTATATTAATGCACCATACTACATTACATTGGATAGTACATTTGCTCGTAATAATAAGTTGCTTGGAAGTTAAAATATCTTTTTAAGATAAAAAATACTTTACCTTAAATACAACTAATTTTTAAATATATAAGTGCTTGTGTTATCCCTTATCCATTTAGCAACTGTAGAATAGATTGCTTTATATTTAGAATAGTTCTCATCAGAGTCGTAGCTAAGTTGGGGGGCCAGCGGGGCGGTTGCCACGGACGCTGATAGCAAGAGGGTGCCGAAGGAGCAAGAAGAAAGGAAAGTATTGGAAATGAAAATAGATTTGTTAAAAATTTTCTTGCTCGCTACGCCCACAATCCAAATGTTTCAATAAGAGTTAGAACAAGTTTTTACTTATTACTTTAAAAAAAAGCTATCATATATGATTTCTTAATGACGATGTAACATACATGCTGCCAAGTAATGACTTACAATGTAAACAAGAGCGTTTTCAAAATCAGAAACGGTCACAGTCTTAAATACTTACGTATTCGGCATTTTGATTATGATGAGTTTGGTTAGTTAATCACGTTTTTCTAATCAATCCTTTTAATCATGACGGTGAGAATAAAGGTATGAAAAATGAAAGGAGTGAAGAGACACACAAGTTGTTGTTTGAGCGGGAATATTAAAAATGAAGGTAAACAAGGAGAATAATGTTCTTGAATTTGAAACAGTTGTAGAATAGGGGCTTAATGTTTCAGAACTTTACTGCACGAATTTCGTCTTTTCCAAAGACTGATCGCTACCAGTGTTTTTTTTTTTTTTAATTTCATTGACATATGAAATGCTTCCAATTTAAAGAAATTTATTGGGATCATTTCTCCATTAACTACTTGTATCGCCAGGATTCTTTTTTGTGCTTACGTATCTAGTTGTGTGATATTTTTTTTATTTATCTACATACCTACAAAACACACACACACACATATATATAATGTGTGTGTGTGTGTATTTTAATATTTTTATTAATAAAAGTAACCTTAAATTCAGAATTTTCAGTCATTAAGAAATTAAGTAAGTACTATAATTTTATACATACACTATGTGATCAAAAGTATTCGCACACCCGGCTGAAAATGACTTAGAAGTTCGTGGCGTCCTCCATCGGTACTGCTGGAATTCAATATGGTGTTGGCCCACCCTTAGCCTTGATAACAGCTTCCACCCTTGCAGGCATACTTTCAATCAGGTGCTGGAAGGTTTCTTGGGGAATGGCAGCCCATTCTTCACGGAGTACTGAACTGAGGAGAGGTATCGATGTAGGTTGGTGAGGCCTGGCACAGTCGGCGTTCCAAAACATCCCAAAGGTGTTCTATAGGATTCAAGTCAGGACTCTGTGCAGGCCAGTCCATCACAGGGATGTTGTGGTGGTGTAACCACTCCGCCACAGGCCATGCAGTATGAACAGGTGCTCGATCGTGTTGAAAGATGCAAGCGCCATCCCCGAATTGCTCTTCAACAGTGGGAAGCAAGAAGGTGCTTAAAACATCAATGTAGGTCTGCGCTGTGAGAGTGCCACGCAAAACAACAAGGGGTGCAAGCCCCCTCCAAGAAAAACACGACCACACAATAACATCATCACCTCCGAATTTTACTGTTGGCACTTCACGTGTTGACAGATGACGTTTACCGGGCATTCGCCATACCCACACCCTGCCATCGGATGGCCACATTGTGTACCGTGATTCGTCACTCCACACAACGTTTTTCCACTGTTCAATCGTCCAATGTTTACGCTCCTTACACCAAGCGAGGTATTTACCTGGGTGATGTGTGGCTTATGAGCAGCCACTCGACCATGAAATCCAAGTTTTCTCACCTCACGCCTAACTGTCATAGTACTTGGAGTGGATCCTGATGCAGTTTGGAATTCCTGTGTGATGGTCTGGATAGATGTCTGTCTATTACACTTTACGACTCTCTTCAACAGTCGACGGACTCTGTCAGTCAACAGACGAGGTCGGCCTGTACGCTGTTGTGCTGTACGTGTCCCTTCACGTTTCTACTTCACTATCACATCAGACACAGTGTATCTAGGGATGTTTAGGAGTGTGGAAATCTCGCGTACATACTTCTGACACAAGTGACACCCAATCACCTGACCACGTTCGAAGTCCGTAAGTTCCGCGGAGCGCTCCATTCTCCTTTCTCACGATGTCTAATGACTACTAAGGTCGCTGATAATGAGTACCTGGCAGTAGGTGGCAGCACAATGTACCTAATATGAAAAACATTATGTTTTTTTGGGTGTCCGGATACTTTTGATCACATAGTGTATGTAGTAGCCAAACTACATTTTGGATTTCAAGTACGAACATTAAACATATTCTTTACCTCCATCGATCAATATTAAGAAATTTGCAAAGAAGGTCTCTTCAGAGTTTCCGTTACATTTCACAAAATATTTTTGACCGTAAAACGATCAAAATTAAAATCTTCTTTATGTGGTCACATACAGAATAAAATTACAAAAGTTTACAATTATTACTGGAAATTGATGCTGTTACCCATTTCGAACATTTTTAAATCACGTAGTTTCTAACGTATTAAAATTTTATTTCTTATATATAGTATGAAACGTAAAAAGTTGTAAATTTTTATAACTTTTCTCAAAGTAGATTTGTGTACATCAAAGGCAGTTTTGTAAGTTTAACAAAAAGTCCAAAATAAGCCTCTTGAAAACAGCTTTTATTTGTAAAAGAATAGAGAATGATCACTTTCGGTTGTTGCAATAGTCTGTGCAAGCAGCATGATAAAAAATCAACGTAGCATAACAAGAACAGCTGTTTCTCTTATTTGTAAATAAATAAATAAATAAATAAATAAAGGAAGGAAGGAAGGAAGCTTGATAAGGTGAGTGTAAGGGCGCCGAATTCTACTTCGCCCCTGGCGCCGAAAGCTCTAGCTACGGCTCTGTTTTTCATCCACCTTCTAAACATACATACATGTAATACATACATACATACATACATACATGTAATATATATACAATATATACAATACATACAATTGTAATATATATTATATGTACTTTTTCGAACTTTTAATATTCTCCTTCACCGGGCGCAAATTCTTATTAATTAATACACTGAGAAAAGTCCGTTATCCGGACAGCGGTATATTGTACAATTATACGGAATCATTATGTTTACTACAGAAACCTGCACGGAGCATACGTTATCCATATGCTACAGACATTCCCCGCTTAGATGTTACATCATGCCGTTGCAGGATGTATGACATCTAACAGTCTTCCATATATCACATACATATACGTATGTTACATACGCTAGTTGTATGTTACATGCGTATATCTGTATGTGAGATCCTGACCACCTATATACAGTTCTTTCGTTCGTACAGAAAGTACGTTTATTCGAAACATGTATGCGGAAAGTATGTATAAAATGTACTTTTTTCAGTTATGCATTTGCTGTACGTTAAGTCCTAAAACTACATGATTTACACATGTAACCTACGTTTTTAAGTACGCCACATACATTTTTTCTGAGTATATAATTTCACAATACGCCCTATGTCCGCCTCTCATGTTAGTGTATAAGATATAAGAAATTTACAGCATTCAATGTAAGGTCCACTGAAAAGCTTTTGACACGTAAGCAGACACTTTTGATCGATGTAAATCAACTTTTAAATTAAAAAAATGATTGAATCAAATGACTGGACCAAACCACATGTTCAAATTAAATGTAACAAATTTGGTGTTTTTTTAAAAATAATTTAGTTAATTATAAACAAATTAATTTAAGTTGTTGGCCAATGTAATGACTATTAGTAAATATTCTACGTTTGAACGCATCGTTGGATGATTAACATTTAATGAAAATATAATGAAACTAATTGTAAATCTGAAGTGAAGTGATTCAAATAAAAGCGTATAGATCTAATTAAATACTATTAAAATTATTCCTCAACAAAGTCTTAAAATTCACTTAAATTAGGAATATTATTAACAAATGTGCTGTCCATCGGCGATTAGGGGCGTGAAGGTAATTGCTGCCCCCACTTTTTTGGCTTTACACTATAACCTAATTACATGCCCCCTTACTATTAGTAGTGTTTTGTCCCCCTTTTTAGTGTTCATACCCAATTGCCGTCACTGGTACTTTCCATTGCAAGCAAATAGATCTGTGTTTTTGCTCAACTACAATCGATTACGGAAAGTAAGATAAATTTAACGCTTGATTAAAATTATTATAGTTATTTAGTATACTAAATATTAAATTTGTCTTTAAAAAAAGGTTTGCACGTGCATGTTATATGGGAACATAAGAAACTGCAAATAATAAAATTAGTCCAGTAAAGATAGCCCATTTTTCTGCCAAGAAAGGAACAAATTAGTAACAAGCTGAAAATTGGTATGGTAGTAGGGGGATGTGTCAGGAATAACATACTAAAAGTCCCCTAAAATCCCACTGTAGCTTTTCCCGCAATTTTGAAAAATGTCCGCCATCTTTAGATGACGACAAGGAATTTATGGAAATCGTCACCCTTTATGTTTATTCTTCTAGCCACCGTTCTAATTATGACAAAGCCATAAATCATATATGGTTGGAAAGTTTGAAAGACAGAGAATCTAAGTAGATAACACACATGCCTATCGTGCTAAATTTCTAGAAGAAGAGGAGGAAGAAAACAGCTTTTTATTTTTTTAAAAAAAAAGATATTTTCAGAAATCATGAGAAGTTTGCAACACTGACAGTTATTGCACACCAAGGAAACACCACCGAAAGATATCTTTGATATTTATCTCAATCATAGTCAACAATGACACAAATCGGTGCAATACAAGCCGAGAAAAAAATATAACTTGTGTTACTTTCTGACCTCTTTATACAAAAGTGCATAAGGTGACATACACTTTCACGGTTCTAGTCAGCTTCTTTTATCACATAGGACCAAGAGTTATATATCATTGGAAATCTTAAGAAACGTAAATTCGAACGAGGTAACACTTATACTAATCAACTCCAATTTGTGGCAGAAGCGCAAAACCCAAAATTTCGGGACAAAACGTGATTTTCGCATAAATTCTTCAAACCTTGCAACGCTGACAATTATTGTGTGTTAACAAAACTCAGCCACCGTTTTCACTATCATCATTATTAATTTACTTTTAAAATGGCCAACGTTTTTCCCAATGGAATAAGCTTTTATGATATATAGTTTTACATCACTTAAATATAGCACAAAAATCATTTATTGACAGCATTAGAAAGTAGCAGAAATTGGTAGTCTCCTATTCATAGGAAAATCGTAATTCACACACTTAAAATCACTCTCAACTACAATAGTCATTTGAATGTAATTTTTTAAAAATGTCTTGTTTAAACTAGAATGCAATTTTCCTTCTAGTATCCTTCAAATCAACTTAGTATTTACATTAGACGTTAGTATGCACTTTAAGAACATTTTTGTAACTAGTCCATTCGGACTTATTTTATTAGAAATCAATGAGGTTATCATTATCTCGTTCAGCTCTATGGTCTTCATCATTTGGTTTTGCATTCGTACATTCAATTCCTCGACACTGACATAAATTAGAGCACACAATTCCTGCTTTCCGACAACCGTACATACTTTCACAGCCCTTTTTACAGTTACAGAATATTACACGGAGCGGGTTCCTTGGTCATTCTTGCTGGTGCGAGAATACCTCCTAATGTTGTCCATCCATATTCAGTCGCTCGCAAATCATTTCCACGGTACTATTGAACCTGATGATATGGTGTTTCGCAGCATCACCGGTGGGTGGCAGTTTTTCAATTGCATTTCGTTCTGAATTGGGAGCGACTTACTGCAAGGATGTATGAATGATACTGGAATTCATCCAGTAAGGTTACTATTGCTGGATAATCGTAGTGTGTTAGTAGAAATGATGTGCCAGCTTCATAGATGTACACTAGCATTATCATGGTTCAAAACTTCAAGTGATCGGCATAAATCTTCCCGTTTTTGAAGTAATCGCAATGGCTTTTTCTTTCCCTGTCGATACAAACCACATGATGTGTCGCATCCAGTTAAAGCATGGTAACTGAGCAAAACTGTTAATATATTTGTCTGAGTATCTTACAACTTCTTAGTACTAAATTCTTTACTAACGTCTTGTACAAGCCCAATGTCGTACTGATTATTTCGAAATGTGATGTCGTACTGATTATTACCTTGTTCAAGAAAAATGATTAAAATGTCAACATCCTCGCCATTACTACGACGTGCCTACAAGGATTTAAAGACTTGGCTACAGCAGTTTTAGCTATAAGTTCGTCAGCATCACTCCTTGCTTGCTGGGTTTGAATTCCAGCTTGTGTCAAATGAACCATCAACTCCAAAGCTGATTGAACCATCAACTCATTTGTGAATAACACCAAAGCTGATTGAACCTTTGACTCACGTTGCTCCCGCTCAGCGGCTTTTGTACAGTTTTCAGTGCAATACCCATAAAAAAATAATTGTTGCTTTCGTTCCTGAGTTTGTGAGTACATAGGACACATACGAGTTGTGCACGTCAAGGTATGTTCCATGTTGTGGCCAAACAACATGATGTAGAAGCAAGCCTCCATGTATAACGTACACAGTGTTTTTAATTTGAGTTTTAAAATTTGTCCGATATTCAAACATGTCGTACAAAGCGGACTTTTTCGTTTTTTTTTTTTTTCATAGACATTTCTGTGAAGAAAGTGAATAGGGTGCAAGCTCGTAAGCAAAACACTGCTGGAGTTCTTTTTTGGGCTTCTACTCATATGATTCAGTTGAAGTATGGTGTTTACAGCCAGTAGCTCATCACGGATATGCACTACAATGTGTATTACGGATAGTGGGATGACTTTATCTTTTAGTTTAAGTTTCACATTTCCCAAAGTCTATCCAAACATTCCTTCCATAGCAGCCAATCCGATTTCCTTAGATTTATCAGTTGACCATTTCATTACCTACCATGCCAGTGTTTAGGGACGCGAACTCCGGATATGAAGGGAATGGAGAATGCTTGCAAAACCAACGCAAGAACTTCTTTAGATGTAATATATCACGCGATTGACTGCTTTGGTACAGGTCCACATGCCGACCAGTGTGAAGTTCATGCCTATCTTTGTTTAATAATTTTTCAAGACATTCTCGTAAGTGGCACGCTGCTGGCATACTTGACACACACCTAGATATTATCTTATCAGTCATGCCTCTCCCATGGGTTAGTCCACCGCTTCTCTTCATTGCTCTCGCTAAAACCTGCTCAATCGTCATATCAGACCATGTACCACTCCAAAATATATCTTTTCTACGAATAGTGAAGTAATCGTCTCCTGCAAATAGCTGGAACTGATGAATATCCATTTCATCCTCTAACCGCAACATTTCATGTAAGTACAGATGTGCGTATTTGGCATACAAAAGATGCTCAGCTGCATAGAAGTATGGTAACATTTCTTACATGCAGTGAAGATTAAGATTCAAGTCTCCAGTTCTTTCGAATTAAAAGACGCATAATTTCTACAAGCTGAAAGTACAGAGCGAATAACTTAGAGATTGTTTCTGCAGCAGCGTCAATGAATAACTTCAGGTCATTTGCAATCTTGATTGACTATGAATGTAGAACAACTACATCAGTATCGATATCTTCTTCAGTCATAAGAGGAATACAAACATCTCGCAATTGACGCACAAACTCCTTAGTACCGTCTGATTCATTAATTAAACAGTATACAGGTATATTACAATTGCTAAGGGCCGTGTTGTGTTTTTAAAAAATGAGCTCGCAAAGCACGAGCAATAAGAATGGCCTGGCTTTATCTGTGGCATGGAGTTACTAGCATACACACAAGACCAAAGTTCTTCAATGCCACTACCTTTCATTATATATGCAACTGTTTCCATAAATGACATTATAGAGTGAAAACCTCCGAAGTCTAACAACCACTGACGGTAATTCACCAGAATTTCTACATGCTGCTACAATGTCACATGCTTTAGAGTACAAAGGTTGATCCAACGTGACTAAGCAGGCTTTTTTGCTTATTTCCTGCACATTCTTTGCTGGCAAACATAAGCGCCGAGTATACAGCATCCATGCTTATTGGTTGAAGATTGACGAGAGGTTGAATTACTACTTAATATGTTTGATACTTATGGTTGTTGCTTGTCACCAGCTGCATAAATCCATTCCAATTCGGGCAAGTTAGTGTCTTCATCCACTTGAGAATCATCCATGTTACATCGTACAGAAGGTAGATTTCAGTTTGGGCATTCAGAACACGAAGGTATCTTATATCTTCAATGATTAAATCCGAAAGGCCATTACCTTTGTATGTGTACGTTAAAAGTGGTATATTTCATTAATTCTTGGACAGTGTGCGTTTTTTGAACCCAGGTATTGCTCAATGATATGCGAGCGACTGAATATGGATGGACAACATTAGGAGGTATCCTCATACTAGCAAGAATGACCAAGGAACCCGCTCTGTGTAATATTCTGTAACTGTAAAAAGGGCTGTGAAAGTATGTACGGTTGTCGGAAAGCAGGAATTGTGTGCTCTAATTTATGTCAGTGTCGAGGAATTGGATGTACGAATGCAAAACCAAATGATGAAGACCATAGAGCTGAACGAGATAATGATAACCTCATTGATTTCTAATAAAATAAGTCCGAATGGACTAGTTACAAAAATGTTCTTAAAGTGCATACTAACGTCTAATGTAAATACTAAGTTGATTTGAAGGATACTAGAAGGAAAATTGCATTCTAGTTTAAACAAGATATTTTTAAAAAATTACATTCAAATGACTATTGTAGTTGAGAGTGATTTTAAGTGTGTGAATTACGATTTTCCTATGAATAGGAGACTACCAATTTCTGCTACTTTCTAATGCTGTCAATAAATGATTTTTGTGCTATATTTAAGTGATGTAAAACTATATATCATAAAAGCTTATTCCATTGGGAAAAACGTTGGCCATTTTAAAAGTAAATTAATAATGATGATAGTGAAAACGGTGGCTGAGTTTTGTTAACATACGATAATTGTCAGTGTTGCAAGTTTTAAAGAATTTATGCGAAAATCACGTTTTGTCCCGAAATTTTGGGTTTTGCGCTTCTTCCACAAATTGGGCTTGATTAGTATAAGTGTTATCTCGTTCGAATTTACGTTTCTTAAGATTTCCAATGATATATAACTCTTGGTCCTATGTGATAAAAGAAGCTGACTAGAACCGTGAAAGTGTATGTCACCTTATGCACTTTTGTATAAAGAGGTCAGAAAGTAACACAAGTTATATTTTTTCTCGGCTTGTATTGCACCGATTTGTGTCATTGTTGGCTATGATTGAGATAAATATCAAAGATATCTTTTGGTGGTGTTTCGTTGGTGTGCAATAACTGTCAGTGTTGCAAACTTCTCATGATTTCTGAAAATATCTTTTTTTAAATAAAAAAGCTGTTTTCTTCTTCCTCTTCTTCTAGAAATTTAGCACGATGGGCATATATGTTATTTACTTAGATTCTCTGTCTTTCAAGCTTTCCAACCATATATGATTTATGGCTTTGTCATAATTAGAACGGTGGCTAGAAGAATAAACATAAAGGGTGACGATTTCCATAAATTCCTTGTCGTCATCTAAAGATGGCGGACATTTTTCAAAATTGCGGGAAAAGCTACAGTGGGATTTTAGGGGACTTTTAGTATGTTATTCCTGACACATCTCCCTACTTCCATACCAATTTTCAGCTTGTTACTAATTTGTTCCTTTCTCAATCCTATCTTTACTGGACTAAATGTGGAGTTGTTACAAATGATTATAGCTGTTTCATGAATTTGGCGTAGCTATGATATTTGGCATATTATCACGAAGCTTTACCACAATATAGACCTTAATTTATTTAATTTCGAACTTAGTCAAATTCGGTCCAAACATTAGCTATTCACAACACTCTATTCTCCAATTCAACTCAGATTAGGTTATTTTCAAACAAAGTCAAACTATTCTGAACGACTGGTTTGTTTAAATTTCACTATACACCGTATGTTGGTACAAGCTTCCAACTGCTTATTAAAATTAACTGAGCTACCCAATCTTAGTTCAGATTTCTTTTTCAAATGAAGTTTAAACTGTTAACTCATTAAAGACACTTTGAACCAAATCCATTCGTTCGTTTAAATTTATTATTATTATTATTATTATTATTATTATTATTATTATTATTATTATTATTATTATTATTATTATTATTATTATTATTATTACATTTGTTTCACAACTTATGAACCAATGATTTGAAGCAATCTATGTCGGAAGAGTTTCCATTTACTGGTTCAGAAAATAAACAATTTGTTTTATTTTAAATTTTCATTTTTCTCAGTGTAAAGATCCGTCGAATTGTATGTTTTTAATACTCATAGTTCTTGTATTCATTGAATAAGACATATTTCACTGTAAGAAAGCGTAGTTATAAGGAATTAAGCAGAAAGTAAAAAGAAAAACGTAAACAAACGTATGTTATACGAAACTGAAAACAATTAAATATCAATTAATTTCGAAGCTCTGATAGTAAAAATGACACTAAAATAACACTATTAAGTAAGAAGTTGTGTCAATTATTATATAAATTCTCCTGACACTGATGGACATGCTACTTATAAACATAATAAAACGATTTAGTTGAGTTGATTTTGAATTTAACGTCCCTTTCAGCAGCGAGGCTATATGAGACGAGACCTACTGATTAACGTGGAATCCGAACCACATGAGCTCCCACCGGGAAAAGAACCCGGATCTCCCACGCCAAAGACACGCACACTAACCGTTTAGCCACAGAGGAGCTCAGTAAAATGATTGAGTTGTTCGTGAAAGAAATTATTTAAGTGTCAGATAGTCACTGTTATTTAATATTTTGTGATAATAGACCTTAAGTTAACGTTTATCTGGGAAGAATTGATAGTAACCACACCACAAAAGTTGAGAAATGCTTGAATGGCATACTACAAGTTAACATGAACTATTATGAGTGTAATCCTGTTTCCTGCAAATGGGTGTCATTACAATTTTGGTGTTAGGTATGTTCTGTTTTGAGTCTACTTAAGCTTCTCAAATAAGTGTTGGTACAGTCCCCCATCATGACGAGATATAATAAAATGTTGAAAAATATTCAACATAGCTGGTACGCTGGATTGAACTAGAACTTTTAGGCTGAAAAGCAAGCACACTAAAGCGAGCAGTACAATGATTGTGCTATTTAGACTTAGTATGTGAGCATTAATGGTGAAATAGGATTATTAGGTCTATTAAATTTAAATATATGTACAATCTGAGGTTTGAAATAATTCACAAAGAAAGGAACATTAGGCCATGTATTGCGGTTTCTCACATTTTCTTTTTCACAAGTAATGTTAAGATCACGGAAAAAAAATGGTGATTTTCTGAACCTATTTTGTTACAAGTTCTTGTAAAATTGAGAAGGTACTTAAAATAACAAGCAGCAGGTGGTCGAAATAGCAAAAAATTTTCACCGAATTTCGATAGTCAAACGCAATTTTTTGCTGTTTTATCAGGCAGATATCGAGATAATATCTTGTTGAAGGTCAAAATTATTACTTTTTATTCTTAAATATACCTAGTAGGTACCTGTAGCCTCTATGCTGGTACTGATTTCTTTCAAAAATATTGTACGGGTAGCGTGGGACAAAACAAAATATCAGAAAGCTGAATTTGAACATTATTTAGTGAAGGAGTGTTCTTCATAAGAGTGAAATGTAATTTATCTTTACTACTGGGGACATTTTTATTCATATTCGACCGGAGAGAACCAAGTGAACGAGAAAGTATGTCTGGAAGTAACATTTTATGTTTGTTGCCAGGGACGTACGCAGGGGGTGGGTCCTGGGGCCCGGACCCCCCGAAATTTCGACTTTTGTGTAAATTTAGCCTAATTTTAGGGACAATTTTAGGAATTTTAATATAAAATACCTTCATATTGAGTTTGGATCGCTCCCGAAATAAATTCCTGCATACTCTACTGTTGGTTGCCCTAACCTTCTTTCCCTTCTCTTGCTTTCTCTCTTTTCTAAATAGCATGACATTTTTAGTTTGGCGGGAATTGGTCACATGCTATTAAAAGTCATGTTATACTTCTTTTTTTAACATTAGAATATGAGCAACTCTAAAGGTGTTACTTCATTTTTATAACCATCTTGACCTCTCTCTCTCTGTGTGTGTGTGGGGGGGGGGGGTAATTGTCAAATATTAAATTTAATGTTAAATTCGTAGTCGAAAGACATTATGTTCGATTGGATTGGGAGCTTCTTCGTGGCTAAGCGGTTAGCATACGCGCCTATGGCGCGGGAAACCCGGGTTCGATTCCCGTCGGGAGCTCATGTGGTTCGGATTCCACGTTAATCAGTAGGTCCACGTCTCATATAGCCTCGCTGCTGAACGGGACGTTAAACTCAAAATCAACTCAACTCAATTCGATTGGATTGGGTTTGAATTTAGCGACCTCTCAGACAGCGAGGCTATATGAGAAGTGAGATCCAAACTGCGTGAGCTTCTGCCGAGAATCGAACAGGATGTCCTGCGCCGGAGAAGATTACGCTGATCATATAGCCACGGAGGAGCTCTCATCATTTGGGAATTCTAATTAGAAAGTATTGGATTTAAATACCTTTTCCTCTATGTACTGAAAATTAATTATGAATTTTAATTAGGAAATAATATCTCGTTTTGTGCAATAGAAAATATTAATTTAGCCGAAATCATGTATTGTATAGAAAGACTGAAACTAGATTGGAATGAAGATTTCTGGTGAGTCTACCAGCAAACCTCAGCAACGATTCGCGAGGACAACTCAAGAACAGGTTTTCTCTTCTGAAAACAATACGACCAGACCAGGGAGAAGGCCGTGGAAAGGGCAAGAGACCACCTGCTGCTCGAAAACCCTTTCATCTGAGCCGTTTTTACGCGCCGTATTTACGCTCGAAGTTAAAAGCACCCAGACTTTTCCAGCGTATGAAAATTCGGTACGTAAACGTACGCCAGGTCCCATACACTAACGTATTGACAGCTGCTAACAAGACCAGCGCAAGAAATTTTATGGCTACGGCTGAAAAATACGTCAGTGTATGGCTGGTATAAGAGTTGTGCATGATTTTCTGTAATCCTTAATAAATTTTGCATTTGTTCATTCCAATTGAGTCTCTTATCTAAATAAATGCCTAGGTATTTAATATGTGGTTCCGGTTGTAGTTTAATATTATTATACGTTAGCTGGTGTTTAGGAATGTGCTTTTTACGTGAGAAAATTATGTATTTTGTTTTGTTCCAGTTCAATTCAAAACCATTGTTGTGCATCACCTATTTCTCTATATGCCAAAACTATTCTTTCTAACATGAAAAGATCGAACTTCAATTGTCATGCAAAGAAAAAGAATAAAAATAGGCATTAATTTCACTATCAATTTTGCCAACATTACGATGGTGCAGATAAATTTCATGTCATCTTTTACTTTAGAGATTAGATTGATATCATTGATCAAATTCAACATTAACAATAATTTCAAACATTTAAAGTTAGTTAATATGAGTAATAAGGGCGCACATAGATAAAAATCACATAAAATGCTGTAATGGATCAAACAGGTCCATTACATCCGAAATCCGGAAAGTTTAATTTTCGATTCCGGAAAACAAATTTTCCAGAATCCAGATTCCGGAAAATGTTGGCACCCCTAATAAATACATAAAAGACAGTAGCGTACGCAGGAATTTATTTCGGGAGGGGTCCAAACTTAACATGAGGATATTTTATATTAAAATTCCTAACATTACCCCTAAAATTAGGCTAAATTTACGCAAAAGTCGGAATTTCGGGGGGGGAGGGGTCCGGACTCCCAGGAACCACTTCCTGCGTACGTCCCTGATAAAGGAGTTTTGGAAACCAAACTACTTAATAAAATAGTAATGAAGTAAGAAGCTTCTCTCTAGTAGGAAAATTACTAATATATTTATTTATTGATATGAATTGTAACACTAAGTACTAGCTACTTACTGTTAGTGAAATCCACAAAGTATATAAAATGTGTAGGACACATATTACATCACTTTTCCTATGTGTAAATAAAACTTTTTCTTTCTTTGCTTTTTCTCTGTATTTTTTTGTCACTATTTTCTTCGTGTTGTCGGCTAGAATATAAATCACAAAACATATGGGTCTCCTATATGGTAGACACAATACAAGCCGCAATCTTCGCACGTTATGTATATAGGTATATCTATAATTCACATGTCACTGACCTTTTTTTTTTTTCTTCTGCCTAGACATTTCCGTTTCCATTGTCTCTGAATGAATGTGTATTAGATTAGTGTGCGCCTCTACCCACAGCGAATAGGACTACCTACCTGCCTGTACAGTGTATACCTGTTCTGTTATGTGTTCCAGGATCTCTGATCTCAATCGAGCAGGTAAACCTTTCTTCGATTCTCAGTCATGATACAGACGAACAGTTGTGTCGGTGAGGTTTATAATATATTGTGGGCTGTATGTAGGTAGAAAGAAAGCTTTAAAAAAAAAAAAGTTCCAGCAAAAATTTAGGTCGTTGAAAATGGGAGTTCTATGAAACACCTATACAAAAAAGGAAAAGGAAAGAAATAAAGGGGAACAGGGCACTCCTCCTTCATCTTACTCCTTGCCCCTCCTCACCAAAGAAAAACAGAACTAACTATAAGGTAGGAAGCAGAGCTTTAAAATGATTAAGCAAATTCTGTATTATGTTACGTTCTCATGGCTCAATAATATAGGGCAAGTTGAAAATAACAGTTGATAACAAAAATATATTTATATTCTCAAGAGTAAATACTTCATTGAGAGAAAAAGTAATTTTATTTTTTCTTAGATTTAAAATCTATACAGGGTATTTCAAAACAATACCGGCAACGTTTGGGAGGTGATTCCTGACACCAAGGTAAGAGAAAAAGTATAGACCAACCTGGGTGCAGAAATCCGTCATTTCGGAGTTCTAGGCTGCCGAAAACATGAAAAAATGAACTTAAAAGATTCAAAGTTCTAATACTACGGGACCAAGACCGGCCTTAAGAGTCTTCATCCCGGCGAAATTAAAATACCACTAATTTTACAGTAATTATGTGATATCTTCAAATAAATAAAAGATAATCGAAATGTGGAACAAGAACGCCCTAGACAGTATTATTTTACATGAGAAACCGTTATCACGACTCACTTATCTGGTTTCGATTTCGAGCCATTTTGAAAATCGGCATTTATTTTCGCGTTTCTAAACAGCTAAAAACGGAAAGCCACTAGGTGATTTGTGATAACGGTACCTCACGCAAAATAACATTGTCTAAGGCGCTCTTGTTCCATATTTCAATTATCTTTTTATCTATTTGAAGATATCACATAATTACTGTAAAATTAGCGGTATTTTAATTTCGCCGGGATGAAGACTCTTAAGCCGATTGGACCGATTGCTCCCGTTCGGGCCCCGCGCTTCAGGGGGCCCCGCACTAGTGCCGTCTACTCTACTCTCTAGTCTAAACTACTCTCCAGTGCCGTTTTAACAGCATATTAGGCCCCAGAGCAAACAAATGTGCCGTGTTCCTTATGACCATATTTTGCTTCTCATACATGTAATTAATACATGCCATTCCCCTCGCGGGGCCCCCGGCCAAGTGGCTATGGTACCGCTACTTTCGGTTGTCAACTACACACCACAACAAGTTGATGCTTTTAAAAATTCTAGCATCAATGTTAACAGACCAAAACCATATCCATGAAGAAATTAATTCTTCTTCGGAAGTTATTGTTCAGTTCAAAATCTTTTTCGTCGTCGCGAATGCTGTCAAGGAATTTGAAGCTTAAGATATAAAACAATGATCATGTCTGTTTTGCTGTATAGTTGTGAAACGTAGGGGAAGAATGCAGAGTGAAAGTATTTGAGAATCAAATCCTGGGACGAATATTAGGACCCAAGAGGAACGGGGATGAAGATGGCTTAAACTTCATAACGAGGAAGTGCATAATTTATATATCTTTTACCAAACATTATTAGGGTCATCAAGGCTAGGAGGTTCAGGTATGCAGGTCATGTAGCCAAAGTGGAAGAAAGTAGAAACGCTTTCAAAATTTAACTGGAAATTCGATCGGAAAACGACCATTAGGAAGATCCAGACACACATGGGAGGACAATATTAAGATGGATCTCGCAGAAATAAGAATACAAAGTAGAAACTAGATCCAGCTGGCTAAGGACAGAAGTCAATGGAGAGCTTTTTGTGAAGGCGGCATTAAACCTCCGGGTTCCATAGGCCATAGAGTTAGTTATTACACATTCATTGAAATGCTTATCTTAATGGGAGAAGGGTATTGGAATATTTTCAATAAACCTAACCTATTTTTCTCCTACAAAGAACGGGCATTACTGCTAGTAATAATAAAGCTTTGTTTAAAAAATAACTCTTAAGTTTAGGCATTCTGTATATTTTGGACCTTTTATCTAATTTCTTCCTAAAAAAATCGAGGACACTACACCAGTCAGTTATATCGTACGAGTTTCAACAGATCTCATTCGATCGGGATAAGCTTCGTATGTTGGTGGACCTTGACCTGCTATGTCTGAATGAGAAATATTGTTTGTGTATGCTTTCAGTTTCCGAATTTTGGACGATCAAATGTTGAGTCTTAATTTTCGAAAACGAAAACTATACTCCGAACCTACCCGCTTGTGATCAAACTTAGGATGGTAATAGACTTAACTTCACGAGCGAATGAAATATTGCGATGTGCTGGCGGCTTCTGGGTCCTCAACTTATGCAGCAACCAAAGTCCAGAATGAATTCAATGACCAAAATAAAAAATGCAATAAATATTGTAAGTTTTCCTCAACTTTCAGTGTATATTATTTCTTTGAGCACATATTACGACTATAAGAAAACGTGCTATTGTTTATAAATATCAACGCAAGCAGTCGATACACGGAAATAACAGGACACGAAGCCGTCACGGTGGAACCCGAAGGTGATTGACTCGCTCAGAAGCCATCCATAGAAGGGGACCAGGAGAGGACCAAATTATCAGGACAAAACTGCTGATCAGTTAACCTTCAACGCATGCTCCTGAGGTAGCAGTGGACAAAGGAGTTCTCACCTTACCTAATCCCAGGTTTCCTGTAAAACCATATCCAATAGTTGCCACAGACACCCCGGAGGCTGCCATGAGCAAAGGAGGTTTCCTGTAAAACCGTACTCTATAGTTGCTATAGACACCCTGGAGTCGGTCATGACCAAACAGATTCCTAATTACACTCGAACATCTGGAGGCTGCCTTGAGCAAAGGAGGTTTCCTATAAAACCGTATCCTATAGTTGCTACAGATACCTTGGAGGCTGCCATGAGCAAAGAGATTCCTAATTACACTCAAACTTCTGGAGGCTGCCATGAGCAAAGAGATTCCTAATTACACTCGAACCTCTGGAGGCTGCCATGAGCAAAGGAGGTTTCCTATAATGCCGTATCTTATAGTTGGTACTGACTCCCTGGAGGTTGCCATGAGCAAAGGAGATTTCCTACACCCTGGAGTCGGCCATGACCAAAGAGATTCCTAATTACACTCGAACCTCTGGAGGCTGCCATGAGCAAAGGAGGTTTCCTGTAAAACCGTATCCTATAGTTGGTACAGACACCTTGGAGACTGCCATGAGCAAAGATATTCCTAATTACACTCGAACCTCTGGAGGCTGCCATGAGCAAAGGAGGTTTCCTATAAAACCGTATCTTATAGTTGGTACTGACTCCCTGGAGGTTGCCATGAGCAAAGGAGATTTCCTATAAAACCGTATTCTATAGTTACTACAGACACCCTGGAGTCGGACATGACCAAAGAGATTTCTAATTACACTCGAACCTCTGGAAGCTGCCATGAGCAAAGGAGATTTCCTGTAAAACCGTATCTTATAATTGGTACAGACACCCTGGAATCTGCCATGAGCAAAGAGATTCCTAATTACACTTGAACCTCTGGAGGCTGCCTTGAGCAAAGGAGGTTTCCTATAGAGCCCTATCCTATAGCAGCTACAGATACATTGGGGGCTGCCATGAGCAAAGGAGGTTTCCTATAAAACCGTATCGTATAGTCGCTACAGATTCCCTGGAGGCTGCCATGAGAAAAGAGATTTTTAATTACACTCGAACCTCTGGAGGCTGCCTTGAGCAAAGGAGGTTTCCTATAAAACCGTATCCTATAGTTGCTACAGATACCTTGGAGGCTGCCATGAGCAAAGAGATTCCTAATTACACTCAAACTTCTGGAGGCTGCCATGAGCAAAGAGATTCCTAATTACACTCGAACCTCTGGAGGCTGCCATGAGCAAAAAGAGGTTTCCTATAAAACCGTATCTTATAGTTGGTGCTGACTCCCTGGAGGTTGCCATGAGCAAAGGAGATTTCCTATAAAACCGTATTCTATAGTTGCTACAGACACCCTGAAGTCGGCCATGACCAAAAAGATTCCTAATTACACTCGAAGCTCTGGAGGCTGCCATGATCAAAGGAGGTTTCCTGCAAAACCGTATCCTGTAGTTGGTACAGACACCCTGGAGGCTTTCATGAGCAAAGGAGTTCCCGTAAAAATAGGGATGGTATCGAGACGAGACGAGACGAGACTTCATACAGTCTCGGTCTCGTCTCGGTTGATAAGTAGCGGTCTCGATCTCGTCTCGAGTCAAAAAACGCCGTCTCGGTCTCGTCTCGGTCAACAGATGCCTGTCTCGATCTCGGTCTCGGTCTCGATGGCCAAGTCTCGGTCTCGTCTCGAAAGTCTCGAAGGTACAGTCTGTCGTTTCCGCTTCTTACTTTTTGCCTTCATTCTTGACATAGAATTGTGGTATGATGTACCTCTTCGTAGCTAATTTCCTAGCGCTAATGCTTTCCATGTGTGTGTTCCAGGTTCAATCATCAGTGGGTATAAAGTACCCGGGATAAAACCCTAATAGTAACTCATATTTCACTTTCAGCAATAGACTTTGTCTCAAATAGCTTCAGTACTGCCTATACAATTAAACTCTATTAAATTAACCCCAGTACTATACAGTAGTATATTTCCTTCCTTTGAATCAGAATTGTTCAATACCTCCTAACGAATAACGCAACACATAGCAGCACGAATGTATTAAATCGTACCGAAATTGAAATTTTACAATTTCTCAGTTCTTATCCAATACATTCTACTTTGACTGTCATATTCATTACCTTAACAAATAGAGCAAATTATTACTACAATATATTTTGTTTCAAAATAATCAAATGATTTATTACCGTTTCACATCTCAGTGTTTAATTGACACTCTAAAACAGGAACTTCCTTAACCTTGTGGTGGGAGCTACGGCACTCACCATTGCTATCTGAGGTCTCAGATTGGATCATCAAACAAGTTAGATTCAAAGTCCGATGTTTCGTATAGTTCGCATCTCACTTTAAGTACATTCTGTTTCTTAAACAAGTTCATAAGGTCGTAATGTATTACATAAGCATATATCCAGTGCCGTAACATAGACTAAGCTTATTTCTGAGTTTTCAGCGGTGCATGTGATCTTTATTCGAGAAAACTAATTGTGCGTTCATTATGCTGAAATTTTATATTGAATGATAATTACTTGCAAAACATGGACATACATATTATATAAGTATACAGGTAATTCGAGCTACATGTATCTATTTTCTCTGTCCCAGCAATATGAGTGATTTTTAACTTTCTTGTTTTCTTTTCTATTAATTTTCGTAGTTTTGCTGCAATATAAAGAGTCAAAAATATTTTTTTTCTGTACGAATTTCGTTAAATTTTGGGTCCGTTTTTACCCTACCTTACCCAGTAAAAGTTATATATATATATATATATATATATATATATATATATATATATGAACTTTAGTAGTAGACTACATGCTAAGTCACTTTTTGGTCGAAATTTATTTAACAATATTTTTTTAGACTATGTTCTTTCTAATGGTGTAATAATATAAGTCTTAAAACATCCTGTTACTTTGTAACTACTTAGTATAGTTTGAAAAACAGTACTATAGGTCTTACTTAAGGAACCGGTTTTTCGCTTCTCCTGTAAAATTACGAAATTATAACTTGGTTTAGTTTATCTCTGAGGTCCAGATATAATAAAATCATAACCATAATCATAATCAACCACTATCAACCCACTGCTGGATGAAGGTCTTCCCAAGTCTTCTCTACAACTAAGCTTGAGCAATTCTTTCTCAGGTTACTCCCCAGTTGTTCTTCATTTCGTCACACCTTCTTGTACAAGAACGTTTTCTAGGCTGTTTTTATCTCGTGGTATCCTGTCTAGAATTGTTTTTGTTCATCGATCATAATTTCTTGCAATATGTCCAGCACATTTTCCAGTCCATATTAAAAATAATTTCATTAGTACCAGTCATTAGTTGCCAAATAATGCATTTCTACTGTATATATTTGTCCTACAAATTGTTCAAATCCGCTACTTTTGGAGCACAGATACGCTAGTTTTTGATCTTCGAATCTGACAACACTGACTCAATGATTTAAATCAACACAATGTGAGGACTCCATTTGGTCTAGTGGCTAGCACGCTTGACTTCGGTTCGCGTGGTCCCGAATTCGATTTCCGGTGGGAGTACAGTTGAACGACCGAAGTGGTTCGGATTCCATTATAATCATTAGCTTCACGTCTCCTTTAGACGCCCTAGCATAATCGTGGGACATTAAACTAAAACAAACAAAACCAAAAATGAACACAATGTGTATTACTAACTGTAAGTCCTTGAACAACTGCATACAGCTATGGTATGGATCGAGTTTGAGGTGGTCGGTGGTCAAACTAAAACAAGTGAAATGTAACTAGGGTGTAATTAGAACTTTTAATTAACCATGGGTTTCTGTACATCACGATTAAGGCTTAAGGAAACAACTAGGGTTACTGAAAAGTTATCAGTTACATTTAATTTCAGTTACAATTTGCATTTACATGTATTGCTGGAACCAAAACTTTGACATTAACATTATAAAGACTACGAAAAACATCGTCTTTTAAAAACATTCTTGCACCATATAACAAATTACGAATAATTTTAAAATATTTTGCAGTTTAGGTATGTTATTTGCACTATATTTAGAATAAAATTTACCAATTTATTTAAGTTGGCAACACTACTTAAAATAATGGAACAGCGACTGTAATTAAAACCACTAAAAACTATTGTTGTCTCGTGTTTCAACTCGAATTTTCGATCCGAGAAACATTTATCTCGGCTTGAATTTCACAAAGCATAAATTGGCTCGAATTTCGTCTCGTTTACGAAACGAAACGAGACTAAATTTCAGTCATATCTCGTCTCGGGTGCATCCATATTTATAATCTAAAAGGTTATTTTGCTGGCTTCTACTGTGCGTGCCAATAATACACATATAGTAATGCTGTTATTAAAATTCATTAATTTTATTCTCTTGGATTCATATAATAAAAAAGATAAATATATTATCTTGACATTTTTGATTACACCTTAGAATTTTGTTTTCAGGAAAAAAAGATGAAACATTAATATTTCATTAAACATTAAGCGTAAAGACGGCGATATTTTCTTTGGTGTTTGAGACTTTCTGAGTTAAATCCCCACAATTCTTGTGGAAGAGATTCCAAAAGTTTGATTTGTTGAAAATGTGCGAGAAAAAGAAGCAACTCCTCTTCAGTTTCTACAATATTACAAGAATGTACAAAGAATAACTTCCAATGTGGCCGTGGATATACGTTACAAATCTTTTGAATAAAGTTTTCAGATTTATCCAACAAGGTCATGATGGTAAGTTCTTCAATATTGGGTACTCTGTGTAGAAGATTAATGAGACTATCTTCAGAAATGTATGTATGCAATTTGACAGTTGTTAGAAAAGTATTTTGGTTAGATGAACAGTTTACTTGAATATAGTTCATTGAGTCCGAAATACAGTACGAATTTAAATTTGGACAAGAGTTTAGCATAGCAGATACATCCAACTTTTCTTTAGATTGAGAAATGTAAACCAGAAATGATAGATTTAAATTCTTCAGATTTTCTCCATTGTTGGTGAGATATTGGAGTACTTTATCGACCACATTACCACTAAATTCGGCAAAATTACTATTACCGAATCTAGTACTGATATCCAATGACTCCAGAGGTGGAATACTGTTAACATCCAAACTCTCAAATTCACTCTGTATTTCTACATCTACCAGTCTTGGACAAAGTTTCGTAATCAAATTAAACATGCCAGTGGTCACGGAACTTATTTTTAATTTATTTAACTTTAATACTTGACCTTGGGCTTCCTGAGGGTGCCACCCTTTATTCAACAAATATGAAAATAGGGGTTCCAAATCATAATCCAAAACCTCTAAATTCTCCAATAACTCCAGTAATACTAACATGATATTAACTGAAAAATGGCCCATACGTATTGCTAACTTACGTAAAGTAGAACATAGGGGATTCTTTGTTCTTGAATATCGCTTAAATCTAATCTCTTTAATCATCGGATCTCGCTGGGGAATAAGTTCGCAGACTGGTGGAAACACATTTGAAAATTTCCAAAAAGTACTCTCCCATTCGCCATAAATTTCATTCGCATCTTCCATTTCCGTGATGTTTTGAGTTAAATAATTAAGACCTAAATCTGTAATTTTTGCGTTTGAAACATCCAGCTCCCTGAGATGGTGACACTCTCTTCCAATAATACCAAGAATTTTATCTGTGCAACAGTCCCATAAACTTAATCGAACCAGATTTACAGCTGATGGAAGTACTTTCTTCACATATCTTCCAATTTCGTCTGTAAAATGATCGCGTCCTTCAAAACTAGTTGTCATATCTATACTAATTAAACTATTGCAGTTTTCTCTCAATAACTCCAGTGTTCTCGAACAATAACACGTTTTGTTTGTGAAAAGTTGAAAATGCAGATCAATGTTACGAACATCCTTTTGAAGAAATATTTCCAGCAAATACAAGTATGTTGGGTAAACCTCGGAATTTTCTGTGAAACCAACAAATTCGTCTTCCTCCAAGATAACCTCCACCAGTTCCAAAAATGCAGTTCTAGGCAGCAAAGCATAATAATCTCGAATAGCTTGTCTTGCGTTGTAAAAATTAGACACTTCGTCTTCTGTCTTCGGACATTTGGACAAAACGGTTTCTCGTATGTTGGAATAAAGGATTTCCTGTAGAGGTAGAGGGTTACGGAGCCATGCCATTTTATTACCGTAAGCCGTACTTGAAGAACCTGGAAATGAAATCATGAAGTAAAGCACATATAATTAACTAACCTCGTTGTCGCGACAATTTCAATCAATTGAAAGTCACAAAATACTTGTATTATTGATTTATTTATATTATTATTATTATTATTATTATTATTATTATTATTATTATTATTATTATTATTATTATTATTATTATTATTATTATTATTATTATTATTATTATTTAGACATACCATCATTAATGATTAAATAGCGCTTTCTCACACTTTAGGTAATGGCAAAATAATTGGAACTCTGAACTCTGATCTAATGTGAAACTATTTTGATGTGATTAAAATCAGCGTTGTTGATCTTCACTATGCCATATTTAAAAAAAAAAAAAAAAAACACTTTCTTATATTGCACTATTATCGTATACAAAATACAGAAAATAGGGTATCAGCTTCATCATGCATCGTCAGTTTCATAGGAGATTCTGCGTTAATCCAGCTTTTTAATGTGATTCAAAGCTCTCAGACATTTTCTAAAATTTCCAGTTTCATAATTGGCACTTCTGTTTTTTTCTGAATCCTCTCAACTATCTGCACGTTTTTTTTTTAACTTTTGATGCCATTTAGGTTATATTCCGTTCTCGTAATTTATATTCGTGTTTTCTGCTCCTAACTAAGACAGGAAATCAAATCTTGGACCTTCAGATGGGATTTACCGATCAATGCATTTATCTTATTATTTCATCTTTCTACCGGACTATTAGTCCTGTGTCTTTGCTGGTAGCAAGTCCTTGGATATTTCAAAAGTCCATTATAATTAACTTAAGAATTGTTTACCTGTAAAAACTGCTTTGTAATTCTGTGTTTAAATTCGTTTCGACGTACCGAAACCAACTACCTTACACTAGCCATCGTGTAAGTTCATGCATTGACAAATATGATGCTAGAAGTATATTCTTGTAGGTATATGTACTTATTAATTTCACCACGAGTACAATTAAATACAACACCTCAGCATTAGTCGAGGAGCAAAACGACTTGCACTTTCTAAGTCGTGGCATTGCGACGCTAGACTATAGTAAGAGGAGGACTCCATATCCAATCTAGTGATGTGCGTAAGTCTTGGTCTTGCATGCAAAATCGTTACATTTTTCACTTGAATTTCTTGGCTTCAGTAAAAATGCAGCTAGAGTGAATGTGTTCCCAATAGTTTAAGGAATCCGTGTAAGTCTACTTGCCCCTGTAGCATATAACTACAGTATGTCGTTTTCTGAATCGGTTATTCGTGTTTTCTGTAGTTATTACTCGTTTTTAAGCCACACAGGTGTCATTCTAATCAAAGCTAGTTGCACACAAAGAAATGTGTCATTAGTGCTGGATTATGATGCATAGCTGTGTTTCTAAACAATAAGGATTACTTATTGGGAAATCAGACATTATTCTACAGGCGTGTTTTATCCGAACTAAACTTAAACCTTTAACCTTCGAGCTAATAAAGTTGGTCGGCTTGTCCTGGGATAAATATAGCAAAAGAAGATTTGTTTTTCATTCTTCAGTTGCTTCAGGCCACGGGCGTCGTTAACGGGGATTTCGGGGGACTCGTTCGCTCAGATTTTAGTCAAATATATTTAAAGAAACTATACTACTTTGTATTTGTCGGAAAGATGATTTTGATTTTGATTCATCCCCTCCCCCAGATTTAAAAAGCTTATAACACCAGTGTTCAGGCAGTCTTATCACCGACCTAAAACTCATTTTTGGATTTAATAGGGAAATTGGGAAAAATAGACTTAATTTCGAACTTTATTAACCAAGCCTCGTACATTCTCTAACTTTCTAGAAACTCTTCCCTCATCGCTTTGGTATGCTTCTTCGTTTGTGTTGGTGAGCCTCAGTCCGATTTCATGGCTATATATAGACATATGATGTGGACACAGCGACTCCCTTTGTGATTGCTCCCTTGAGTCCAGAAAACGGGACACTTGCAATAACACCTACATGTTGTTATCGCCCATCGCCAGTTGGCCCATTCGAAGTATCCGCATCTCTTCAGCCAAAGAGCTTGGACTCAACATTATACGTCACAAGCGGGAAACTCAAGCCCCAGCGTTGATATTCTATAGTTAATCAAAAGAGTGCTTCAGTGTTTCGACACCCATCGTGAGGATTATCTCCTCGCCGCTGTTTGTTCCAGCGCGTCCCGGGCCTTCTTGAAAGCAGCGCCCAATGCTGCCTAAAATTACATAGTGCTCGCATCTCTGATCATTTTCTTTACGCGTAACATATCCCTATGTGGGACAAACTTAACCGTCTCATTAGTTGATCTATGTCGAACAGTTTTACTCGTACAGTGTTTGAATGTAAGTGCTGAACAGTTTAATTTTGAAACAGTTTACATGTGAAGACTAAATTGAGTCAGTTCGTTTTCATTACGATAAAAATCACAAGAAGTGGAATCCCGGAGCAATACCTCGTCTGTTACCATGTACATTAAGGATCGTATTTTCGGCACCAGCTTGGAAAATTAACCACGGAAACAGCATCTGGGACTCGACATCAGGACCATAATAGGATAACATTACTGGCTAGCCGAAGATTTACGTGAGTTCTTTAGTTCGTATATCAAGCCACCTACTTCGTTCATATATTAAGCGAAGGGTTGTTAATCCATTTACTTTTTTAGTAATGTGTATATAATATGTAAATTTATTGAGTAATATTATAATTTCATTAGCTAAATTTTAGTTTTATCATTTGTTGCAAACTTAATGCATGATTTAATTACACACAGTTCAGTATAATCCTTTTACGTTGCCTGCATCCAAATCTAATGTGATCCCAGCCCCAGCACGATAAAGATGCAGGCATGGGTATGGACCATGTCCGTTGTGAAATAGCTGGGAAAAGAAAAGGAGAAGAGGCTAAACGAAGAATTAAGAGTAGTTCCGAACCACAACGTACATAACGGTTTCAACCTAACATGGCGACCGTGACAGGACCTAACTTAATCTTCGAATATAATTGTGCCCAAATATATTATTGTTTACTTGTTAAAATCCGACAGCATGTAGAATAGGTATCGTAGTGTTTGCGTACAGAATCTAGAATTTGAGTCACGTAGTTACATGTAGCAGACGATTTCGGGGTAAATCATTCGTAAAATCGTTTTAACTTGTGAAAAAAGAAAGGGAAAGAAAACAACAAACAAGCTTTAAACAGTATAAAGTAAGTTTAATTATCATAGAAATATTATTAGTATAATTTCCTTTGTAAGAAATTAAAACATAATATCTTACTTTTGTTCGCGAAAATTTTCTTTCGCTAATTTCCGACAGTATAAACAGCTGATCGTAGTTGAGCAAAACACCATAACATTAGCGCGATGCACCTTTAAAGTAACCAACAGGTAATATTAATGTAATAATAATTGTATCGATTAAATTATAGCAAGAACAGCTCACTTAATTAAAGGGTATTTCGAGAAAACAAATATATACGTGGATTGATTGTCAGCAAGTATTACATTGAGTTTTGTGTTTCATGTTTGAATTTAATCACTTGCACATTGAATATGAATATTTATATTTGTGTTTTGTATTAGTGTAATCTGTATTTGAACTCAGACACATATATTTTGTCAGTAAATTAGTTGTTTGTAATTTAAGTAAATATGGAGAGTAGCATTACATTCGAACAACTCCAAGCGATGTTAACAGAACAATTAGAGAAACAGTCTGATAAATTAGAACATAAAATTCAAAGTAATAGCGAACGAGTCCAGTAAGGAACTGAATGCGAAATTGAAAAAGTCTTTCTCATTCAGTACTGAACATACATACCTACTCCTCTTTAGCTTCGAAGCAAGAGCATTGATTTTTTTAAAAAAAAAATATCTTGGATTGTAAGCTTGTGTTCTAAAAGAATGAGTGACAATGTCTTAACAGATATGTCAATAAGTGAAAGTAGTAGTTTTGTATCACCAGATGATAGTAGCAATGATAGTTGAAATTTTCGTAAAGAGTAAGAAGAAATTTGCAAAATCAAAAACGCAAGTGGAAAGCGCAAAAAGTAAATGTCATGCGTACTTCGAAGCTGTTGCGGGAAGTGGAAAGTATCCCTATGGGTTATGCAAACTACACAAAAAGAAGAAAGTGGCAATAAAAATGAAAAACAGAAATACTTCAGGATTGGAAAAACAGTCCATAAGAACGAAGGGCAGGAACTATTTCCATTAAAGCAGTAGCAAACTAGAAATATTGCACATTTCTTGAAACCTGCTGGACAGGTGAGTACTTGCCCAATGAATTATTTAATAGTGGTTTAAATTTAGAGCTTATTATCTTGTGTTAGAAAAAGAAAACAATTGTCTCTCAGGTCAATATATTTTAATCACGTGTCTACAAATATACTAGTTAAAAACGTGAAACTCTTATATCGGTGGAGGTCTTAACTGTCAAACAGTAGTATCACTAGTATTTTTTGTTTGGGAGACTGAAGACCCTTTCAGGGGGCAAACTACCCTGCAACCCCAAAATTTCATTTAGTATTTTCGAGTCATCTCCAATCAAGGACACAGCGAAATTCGCTTGCTGTGGGTGCAAAATAATGTTGTTGCTGTTCTAGATTGCACGTTTTTGGTGTCTTATGCGTAGATATGTTTATTTATTTTATCTCTATTGTTACGGAAATGTACATTCTAATATTTCAACAATTCATAAAGATACAAAACACGCCATTTTGCTTTTGTTTTTAAAAGGCATTGTTTCTCAAACTATTTTTTTGAGAAAGTTTTTCATTAATGTTTTTATTTTTATTTTCGACTTCTAACCTGCCCAAAACAGTGCATATACTATGATAAGGTTTTAAAAATAGCCAATATTAAACTGCATGTAAAATTATGCATATTCAAACAAATTTTTAACTGTAACATTTTCGGTGTGAAATTTCGATGGACTTCGAAGAAAATTAGGGGGTTTGAGCCCCTCAAGTAAGGCCTAGTGACGCCACTGCTGTCGAAACTAAGTGAACGGCTAGCGGCACAGTGCAACATTGTACAAGTTTTTTATTTCGTTTGATTTGAGTTTAGCGTCCTATTCAGCAGCAAGGCTATATGAGATATGAACCTACAGGTTAACGCAGAATCGGAACCATATAAGCTCCCACTGGGAATCGAATCCGGGTCATAGTCAGGGGCATAACTAGGTGCAAATCATGACAGAGTCGAAGTGGGAGCAGGGGGAGATAAAATAATGAAAATGCCTTTTCCACTGAAATGTTTTGATGTAGAGAATTCAAAGGTTTCAATATAGAGATCGTCTGTAATTAATCTATGAAATATTAGTTTCGATAATCAGAGGTGTTCATTTCCTCTCAACCTCGCATTCAGAAACTGACTTAGAACTCACACTCACTCGAACTCATGATCACAAGCAGAATCGTACTTCCCGACTCAGACGATGAAACCTCGCGCTCGCTCGACTGCACGCTCACTCGACCTCGTGCTCACGATGGGAAAATAAATTCGAATTTACTCAATCTTATGCTCACTTGCCACTCAGAACTTCACGCTCACTTAACCTCGCACTTTCTTGGGTGCGTGGGTTTTCTCGGGATTTTCCCATTTCCTCCTACTTTCTTCATTCCACTATTTCATTCATTTCTCATCACCACCATCTCCCTTAGCCTCAGTGTATAATCCTGGGATGTTAAACTAGATATTACATTTCATTTCAAAACCTATTAGTAGTGTTCTTCCAAAACTAAAAAGAAATGAAGTATTGAACATTCTTAATTCCGTACACCATAGGTGCATGGGTATGCCCTTGGCTCCGAGGCTCAAGCTTCCGTTGGGAAATTTTTAATGTGTGCTCATAAAATTAATATCAAAATAATATTTTCGTCACATTGACAGAAACTTAGTGCATGTGACCGCAAGTTCAATGGCGGATGCTTGTACGTAGAATAATTGTTTATCAATATAACTTTTAAGCCTCCTTAGGTATACGACCCATCGAGGATTGAGCGATATAACATTATATAACAATAAATAATCCGTATTCACAAGTGAAAGTGATTTTGTTCAAATATTTCAAATAACTTGGAGCTTGATGCCGTTATTTTATATTTTTAATATAGGTCAAAAGTATTTATATAAACTGAGTTTACACAAAAAACATAGACAGTTGAGTTGTTTTCAGTTTTCACTCAGGTTTGATTATAATCATTATTATTTTATTATTTTAATTTTTTATATCATTTTTGGCCAATATTGCTATACATATCTTCATCATCATCGTCATCATCATAGCTATTCTGCCATTATGGGCAGATCACTTGTACAACTCACAGGCTTCGATATACCGTGGTCCTCGGCTATTCTATTCGTCTTGACGTAGAAATTTTCTGTTTTAATACCTCCCTTCAATAACAGTCTCTTTCACCCCTCCCTCTCTTTCATTCCACCATACCCTCTAGCACGTCCCTCATAATACAGTTCCTCTTCAGCCAATGTCCCAACCAGTTCCTCTTCCTCCTCTTAATTACATCTAAAATTCTCTTTGTCTTCCCTACTGCTACTTTTCCTAACACTTTCTCATTCGTTTTATGTTGAACCCAGCTAATTCTCTTCTTTTTTCTCCATGCCCACGTTTCAAAGGCATCCATTTTTTTCATCGCTTTTGCATAATGTCCGCGTTTCTGGAGTGCAGTACAACAAAAGCATTATATTTAATTGGAAGTTTGTTCAATACAAAGATTAACTAATCGTGGTTGAAAAGAAAAAAATCTGACACCTTTATAGTGTATTAATAATTTTACAATTCATGATATTTCAGTATTCTGTGCCATCTTGATTTTCTTTCGTGTGTCTCAGGGGTAGCCTCCCCAGTTTGGGAACCAGTGGACTATTGGATCTGTTAAAAAAAAGATTATAAAAAGATTACGAAACGTTCTGATTTATCTTATAAGTAGTGAAGCGTGGACACCCATTGAAAAAAAAAAGGTAATCTCGTATGTTGTACGCTGTCATCATACTTACACGATACATTGTATTTTCATTACTATTGGCGCATTGTAGAATTTATTATCACTTATATTCATAGTAAAATTTACCTATGAAAAGCAAAAGATTTCTTAAAAGCAAGACCTGCAAGGCTATTGCAAGCAAGACCATGACCACCCAGGTCTTGGTCTTGGCCGTGCATTTTTTCATCACTAATCCAATCTTACATCTGACCTGACCAATAAGGTTATAGTTACGAATACTTAAGTGTGTCGTCTACAGGACTTGTATTATACGACCATTTGTAATTGTGCAACATAAAAATAAGGTACGTACTCACTTCATATTTATCAAGTACCTAGACATGATAGGTACATAACTTACACGCACTAAAATAATTCTCCGAAACTCAATTTTTTAAAATTTCACTCTAAACAGAATGTTCATGAATATGGGTCGTAGGTATTATCGATGTCTAGATTTCTAAGAAAAGTTGGTTGTTGTTATGCCTATGACATCTCTCACATACGTCCCTAAACCATGTTTATCATAGATAACTGATAGCATAATCGTAATACTCTAAAATTTATACTATAAGTACCTCGTGAAATGGAGGAGGTGCACTTTAGTTCTTCAAACGGCAGAAAAATCATGTCTCTTGTTACATTTAATCTGGTTTCTTAGATGATAGAGAAGGAAAATATTCCTTCCTACAACGAAACATACGTCCTTATTTATTAGTGATAACGAAATATATGCCTTCATTAATGAGTGATAACGAAATGTATGTCCTCATTTATCAGTGATAACGAAATAAAGGTATGCTCTCATTTATCAGCGATAACGAAATGTATGCCCTCATTTATCAGTAATAACGAAATATATGTACTCATTTATCAGTGATAACATCTACTCCCACAGCCTTCTATACTCACAAGTTTATTTCATTTTATGAGGCACTGCAAAGTTAAGGATGATGCAAAATTAGGGCCTAGGCATACTTAAACTATGTAATCAGTGAAAGTACTTAGTCTATATATAGCTTATAATATGTAAGGCAGTAAGTAATCTATAGTATGTATATATATAATCGCTAAACTACTTCGTCCACATAAGGCAGTAACTAAACTTAGATATCCTTACATGGAGTTCCGTTCTTAAAGTTCTACAAATTTCACAAATATTAACGTAACTAAGCATGTTAATTGTGATAAAATGCAACAATCAACCGTTTATTGATTTAAAAAAAAAACTTTAGGCTGCACGGAAGCAAACTGGACCGCATCTAATTTTGATATATTTTGTAAATTAAACCAAGAGAAACGTGAATGTGCAGGAATTTTGACGATCTAACTTTCAGAACTCAAGATATACAATTATAAAGATGACCAGGGAAGCAAGCTGGACCAAACATGATTTTCTCAAGTTCTGAAAGTTGGATTGTCAGAATTCCATCAGATTCTTGTTCCTCTTGGTCCAATTTACAAAACAAATTAGGTGTAGTACAGTTTGCTTTCTTGGTTACCTTTATGTTTGATACTCTGAGTTTCGAAAGTCGGATCATCAAAATTTCTTGAAATTCATGTTCACAAACTATATCAAAAATTAGACGTGGTCCAGCTTATGCTTTCCTGTAGCCGAACATTGTATACTTGCAGATGTTTGGCGTGACCAAGCATTATGCATCTGAAATATCTGTGCAGAGGGCAATTTCGCGAACTAACTTCCTTGGTTCGGTCATAGCCCCCACACGTCATAGCACCCACATCACACAGAGTTGAAAGTTGGTTAGACAAGCCACTGGTCACAGACGCCACCGGTAATATACACCGCTGGTCAGAGAAGACACATTTGCGCAGTAGTGCTAGCCTAGTTAACATTCTATATTTAATTATCTCATTACTCAGATTATTTTCCTATTTTTTTACGGGGACGTATATACAGCATCATCTTTCGATTGTTTTCAGTCTATTAATTTTGTAAGACAAATGTAACTATTACCAATAGCTTTATTAACCTATTTAATCTGTATAACGTATATACTATGTAACACTGTAATTAGGCCTGTGCCTGTTGTGTTATGTCAATAAATCAAATTAAAAAAATCAAAAAATACCAGTGTCGATTGCGTAATCGGATTGTGCTAACAATGAGCTCGTAACAGACCCAAGTGTCTACAGTATGTTTTACGAGTATCATTGTAGTTCTTACCAGGCCCGTATCCACGGGGGGGCAAGAGGGGGCCGGGCCCCCCTAAATTTTGGCTGGCCCCCATAAAATTTCACGGTAGGCTTGCAAATGAACTATAATATGGTGATGAAGTATAATATGATTGGATCGGGCCCCCCCTAACTTCTACCTGCCCCCCCTAAATTTTTGGGCTGGCTACGGGCCTGGTTCTTACCTATGTTTCGACGCGTCATATAAAAGAAAGAAAACTTCTTTCACAACGAATGGACGTCACAGGCGTAGGGTTCGTATATCTCCTGTATTTTATGAGATTGTTCTTTATTAAGAAGTTGTATTCCGGCGCTTGGAAAAAAAAATTTCGGGACCCTCTGCGGACCCTGTCTGGGACCCTCTGCGGGACTCTGGGACACTCTTTCATTCAAAAAAAAAAAAACCTGTGCTCCTGAAAACAATGGGATACGTGTTCGTCGACTTTTTCATTCACCTAACCCTTTTCTGCAAAAAAAAAAAAAAAAAAAAAATGGCCCGGGGTCAGACAGTACACACTCCTTGTAATTAGGGCACGTACTCTACTTTGGCCTGCTCATGCGGACGTTTACAGCATCTTGCAGAAAAACGGATATCAATCACTGTTTGCTTCCGGGGTGCTAACATTACACATGCTTTCCTTTTTGTGCGTATTCACCCGTTCGAGCCCAAGTACCTTCCTTGTCAGACATATAAAGCGTCCTAACATCCCAACTTCAGTCAGAATTTGTATGTTTTGATGCACGTTTTGTATAGATATTGTTACGAAAATTTGTCACAATATTTTGGGGAAATTGATGGGATTCCTCACATCAAAATAAGAATAAAAAAGTTCATATGGAGCTGTGGTCGGAAGTGCACAGTTTCGTAGTTATACACTGCCGAAAATGTAAATAATAATAATAATAATAATAATAATAATAATAATAATAATAATAATAATAATAATAATAATAATAATAATAATAATAACTTTGAAGGTCCATAGGTCTACTAATTTGGGCCGATTATAGTCGGGTAAAGACATCACTAAGGAACTATAGTTTATTCAAGGAACGTACAGTACCTCATGTAAACAAATACACGTGGTGATTGTTTCATTTTATTGGTTAAAGAGCTTTGGAACATCCATGCGGCAGAAGGCAATAGTCCATTGGTAAGTAAGCTGATTTTCAATGTTTCTGTTGCTTATAAGAGTCATTACCAGAAATACAATTTCCTTACAATTAAATAACAGAAACAACACTGTATCTAAGAAGTAAATTGAATTAATGCAATAAAAGAGAATACGCATGCGCAGAAAGTGGCTTTGGCCCATCTTACGCGCGAATCACAGTTTACAATATGGCCGCGTGCGGGTAATATATATAAAATATTGGCTAGCTACAAGCACGTGCTTCTTGAAAGAAGCGCTGACCGATAGCCAATCATCCGATGACTGGCGGAGTAATACCATTCTGCAATGTTTACATCAGGATCAGAAGGTTCGTTGAATGAACTTTAGTATGTGAACTATCGAAAGACCCATCTTTCAGAACCTTCGGTACTTTACAATCATTTTTAGAGAGGCTGTTTGGGAGTACTTGGTCACTCTCCACCTAAATCTCTAAAAAATCGGCGTGCAAGTACTGGAGCATTCTTAAACATGGATATTTGGATAGTTCACATACCAGTTCTTCAGTGATGTCTTGACCCCACTACGATAGGCCCCATAGCAGTGGAGCTATGAACTTTTGAAGTCCACTTGTTTCACGTTTTCGGTACCCTTTAATTCCGAAATTATCCACTTTTAAGCACAGGTTCATGTGAACTTTCTTCTTATTTCGGTGTGAGGAGTCTGTTCCCAAAATAGTGACACAATTTTGTAACACCCTGTATATCCTCCCTGACTTCGGCCTTTCCTAAATCTATATGTATTTCGCGCCATTCTGCTTAATACAATTACTGTCATTCCACTCCCTATATTTTATTTGTGATCTCATTGAGGAATCACCAAGAAAGCTGTATTTTGAAAAATTGCTGAAAAATTGGTTGATTGGCTCTTAGTCTTCATATTTCATCTCATACTTTCTTGAAAGGATTAAAATGATATTTAAAATAATTCTTTTACATATACCGAACTTGTATTTTCGTATACCACATAATGACGTGTTCTGGTTTGGGGGCCAATGAAAATTTTGGGGATGGCCTGCCCCTCTTAGTTGTAGTTCTGTTTGTAGGCTATATCAAATTTTATTCCTTAATATTTCCCCAATATATATTCATTGTTGTATTCTATAACAATTTATATGCTTAGTTACAGGATTAATATGTTCCAGTGTTTGATGCCATATTTGAAATTCAAGATGTGAAAATTCCATGTAAGTATTGTTACTTAGAATTTCAAAACTACTTTAAATAATATTTCCCCAATAAGTAATACGTTCAATTACTTACACAACCTTTCATTCAATAATCTATTGATGTGTTGATATATATAGTGAAACTTCTCTATATTGCACACAATTCGTTCCACTGAAAATTGACGAACATACGCCGTTATATATTGAAGTTAAGTGTATTTTGAGGGGGAAGGGAACTATTATTAATATACTCATTTCTAATGTAACGAATTATTACCTACGTGTTAGTTTCTATTTTACAAATAATATATAAAAACATTACTATTGTAATACAAAATACAAAACGATATACTGGATGTTTGGCATTCACACATCATGATCTAAGGGTAATCTCAAAATGCTGATTTACCTACAAAACGTTAAGGTACATTCTTTATTGATAGTTTCATTTCTTCCGCCTATAACGATAGACGTTAGACATTGTTAGTCGCTGTCTTAAAGCAGCGGAACACCAAAAGCCTTTTGATTGAAGATTTACAGACAGCTGTTAAGGTGGATCACCACCCGGAAGTTAATACATATTTTAGTTCGTTGCCTTAACTACTGCGCAATGAAATGTTACATATTATAAATATTGTATTATAAGATAAAGTAATGTTTCAGCTACAGTACAAGACACTGATTCATTTGATTGTCTCTTCTGACATCGAAAAATGTAACAAATAAAAGGAAATATTTGATTCGTTTTACAATGAGCACACCAGATGGCACTTGCTGTTAGATCTTACTAGAAGTGCTCCGTTTTATGAAATGTTTATTTGTGTGTGTAAAGTATTTTAAAGTAAGGATCTTCTCACGAAATATAGATATTGTTTGACCGTTTTTCGTGTTATGTTTCATATTTTATTTAAATATTAATTCACATTTAAGGAAATAGATTTTGAGACGAAACTTGCGCAGAACGCCATCATGCATTGTTGCCAAATTTGTACATTTACTGTATTAGTCACAATAACAAAATTCCTGGATTCTAGCGTTGCAGTTCGAGAAGCGGAATTGCGGTAAGTGTCGAAAACTAATTTCTCTAGTAAGGATCCAAGCATAATTCCATGATTACTTCCTTTATTATCTGTGACGACTAGCATGAACTTATGCTTTTTTTTTTTTTTTTAAACTTTCACACATGAGTCGGTTCGGCATTCGTTGTAAGTTTCCAGCAAGTTTCTGTCAACAAAGATTACACTCACAAATATCTTGTAATATAGAAAACAAATAAGAATTGAAATGCATATCTTCGTACACTCGCAGACAACAAACATAAAAACTACCGTATATACAAGACACTTTCTGTATTTTTTTTAAAGAGAAGTAATTCTCAATGCACAAGTTTTCTCATTTTTCCCTCGTCTTCCAAAACAATAAAAGACGTTCTGCAAGGGTTTCTAACAGTAAGAAATTGAAATGGTCAAGCGTGCTGTCGTATATTCAGGTGGCAAACAAACCGAGGTTAAGAGTCTTCATCCCGGCGAAATTAAAATACCGCTAATTTTACAGTAATTATGTGATATCTTACAATAGATAAAAGATAATTGAAATATGTAACAAGAGCGCCCTAGACAATATTATTTTACGGGAAGTACCGTCATCACATATCACCTAGCGGCTTTCCGGTTTCAGCTGTTTAGAAACGCGATTTTCAAAATGGCTCGAAATCGAAAGCAGATAAGTGAGTCGTGATAACGGTATCTCATGTAAAATTATATTGTCTAGGGCGCTCTTGTTCCATATTTCGATTATCTTTTATCTATTTGAAGATATCACATAATTATTGTAAAATTAGCGGTATTTTAATTTCGCCGGGATGAAGACTCTTAACATTAACAGCATAGGACTAACGTATTGTACCTTCAATGCGGCCAAGTTCCAAGAATGACAAGTGACCAATTTACAGAGTAATAAGTGATATATGTCTTATGGGAAAATACGGGTTGCACAAGATAAAGGCCAAATTAAGCAGGTGATCAACTTTAACTAGCCGCACATTAACCACTGAACAGAACAGTAGAGTTGTTACCTTATACATCGTATAATGTAACATGGCCCGGAAGTTTTGGGCAACCAGTATATATATGAATTTAATATTTATTAAAATTTTATTTTTAATATATAATTAATCAATGACTCGATTTGAAGTTGGTCGCAAAATTTGCGTTAAGCTCCTTGAACTAATGATTTTAGTATAATTAGAGGGAAAATATACGGTAATATATTTACATTGAATAATTATTTGTATATTTAGCTAAAATATAATGTTATTTTAGGAAATAAGGTAATTTCTGGTCGTTTTTAGTCTTTTCCAATCAATTTTCATTCATATTTTGGCTTAGGGAATCTTCAAAAGAATTCAAAATTTTTATTTCAAAAATCTTCTTTAAAATTTTATATTTGTAAAGTCAGCCATAGTAGCTTCTTGAAGCATCTCTTTGTTTAATCTAAATTAACTGTGATTGGATCTTCCGCAATCACAGGTGTGGTTGAGATTTTTCGGCTTCTTTGATCTTGAGAGGAACTCCTATCATCGTATAATTACGTCACAATGATCTTCCAATTGGGAATCTTCTTCCTGTTGCCTTTGTTCTTTTGGTTGATGAAGCCGCCATGATCAGATGGGTAGTGCGTCTGATCTACAGAAAATCTACAATTTAATTCAGTGTGGTTAGCCGCTAGTGGACTATTTTGGAGTACGAACTCCTGAGGACTGCGGCGCAAGACAAATTAGTTTGACTTGCTCATTGTGAAAGGGTACGAGGAAGCAAGCTGCTGGCGTCAGGTTTGCATGTTGTCGCCGAGATCGTGAAGACGGTATGGCTGCAATCCGGCTTTGAATTGTTTTTCTTGACGTCCCAAAACTCACCAGGAGGTGAGGGGATGAAGAAATTTAATCCATAACTCCTCAGGTAGCTATATGTCTCTGAGATAAACAAGTAAGTGACTATTTTATTCAACAAAATTCCCTTTTCGGACGAGTTTGAACCTTCAAAATTTCTAACCTCTTTCGGATTGGAAAAATGTGTCATGTTATTGGCGTGGTGATGTCCACCAAAATGTGCTAAACGCTGCGTAGTTTTCCCTAAGTTGTACAATATATAACCTTTGCGATGTGACATAAACCACTCGTTCAATGGGGGGGGGGGATTGTTCTTTTGGAGTTTCAGTGTGGATGTTTGTTACCAACAGTCCATGAAATGTGTGTACTCTCGAGTACATACATTTCACCCCAAAAAATTATATTTTGAATATGTAATTTCGTATATTCTTTTTGTTATTTATTATTTTCCGTACTGCTATATTACAGAACAAGATCCATTCTCTGGTTTGTGCTTACCTTCACTGTAGTTTGAATACGATGAGACAAATGTATACAAAGTTTCGGCTCACATTGATAAAAAGGGTGCTTGTACAACTATTGGTAACGGGAGATGCTCGTCAGCAACAACACGTTCGTTATGTATTTTAAATTCCTTTCACCAGAAACCAGAAATTCGAATTTTAAGCACATAGTTTAAGACTTTTTTTTTATTTTAATAATATACAAAATTAAAGCTGAATGGTCAACGTCCCATACGTCCTCGGTAAGAGGCAGGGTGTGTGCTATATTATTAATCTGTTGAATAAAGTGATTTTTATATGTCTTAGGTTAAGTTAGTTAGATAGTTAGGCTAGGGACTAGGTTAAGTGTACTTTCTTTTCATGTAGATTTATTGAGTGTATGTATTGTCTCGAAAAGAAAATGTTTTGTTGTGGGAATCAAAGTCACCTTGTTGGTATAAATCCTCCGCGCTGACCCCACCTTCACAACGGTATCTAAAAGAGAAAATACTAAGAAAAGAAAGTAAAGTATGTAGCACACAGCCGTAATGAGTAGCACATGTGTAGTGCAAGGCTTACGTGATTTTGTAGTAAATGTCCTTATTTTCAATTATTTTTTTTGACTAAACTAAACGTATGTAGAAATTGTTCATGATATGTGAAGAGAATATGTAATGCAATGATAGACTTACCCATTCAGCTATGTCAAGAATTTTCCTCAATTTCCAACCTTTGCGATTTTTTTAAAATGTATTCTCCTGTTATTTCTTATCATACAGAAAGTTAGTGTAATAAAGTATGCGAGTCGAAACCAAAATCTTTCATTATCTAGTGCAGAGCTAATTACTTAAATCTATGTGGTAAAGTAACTTCAATAGTATTATTAGTACTCAGAATGTAGAGTTTTGAAAAGCAGTACGTGAATAATGTAACGAAAGTATATTATAGCATCTTGAGACGTATAGAATCGATTTCACTTAGTGCGACCGGGGTTGGAATCACAGACCTGCCAGGAAATTTCACTTCGTTAATAATATCAGCAAAATTCACTTTGACATTCAGTTTCTTTTCGAAATTCCATCCCGTTGCGCGTTTTAGATTTTTTTTTTTATTTTTTATCTGGGTTAGTAAACACAAACATTTAGATTTTCGAAGCACTCACCGTCAGTTTCACTCTTGGGTCAGTGTCTTGTTCTGTCGGATTGTGGTTTGTAACCTTATCTCGCGATGGGATGCAGGCTATGAACTGCGGATCGGGATACTGGACTGCGAGTGAGAATGAAGGAGGCTTAGAAATCTTTATATTTAGGGTCAACTTGAGTTCTATTTTCCGGAGATGATTGGTGTAGTGGATGGGTCAGTGAGTGTTGATAGCTTACCCGTCTGGGCCCGGTGGGTTCGCGTTCAGCAATCGATGACACATTCACGCAACCATAGTCTTGAGGAAAGGGAACATCATACAGAAACACAATATCAGTATCATCATCATCATTATTTTTATTTTTATTTTTACATTTTTATTTTACATTTTATTTTATTTATTTATTTTATTGACTTTTTTTTTTGTAAAAGAGTATAGATTAAGTATAATACGATGAACAATGCAACAAAGCCTCGTACCGCATACACACTCGAACACATACTACATAAAAGTCTCTCTCCGCATTTAACATCTTCTAGTGCATTGAACTTAATCCTTCAATTATTTTTAACAACCACCAATACATCTGAGAGTAAAACAGAAAAGAAAATTTTCGATATTATGAAAACTACTTTCATTAGAAACTAATCACTGACATTACAGCCCTTATGGGCCTCAGCTACTCCAACATCATCTGTTAGCGACTGCCTGAATTAAATCCAGCTTAACGACGAACATGTGATCAGTACAATGTGTCGCCTTGTCTCTCTAACAGCTTTATAGACCTATTGGTTGTCACACCTCTTATTCATGTAACTCCCTAGTTTTCCTCACAATGCAGTGTGGACGCTGAAAATTGGGAAGCACTGACCAGGAATTGAAGTCGGGATCACGTGGACATAAATCCAACGTTCTAACAACTAGGCTACTTGTATTAGTAATACTAGTAAAAACAATTTTCTACAAAATGCTGCAATGAACTAGCAACTTTCAGTTGGTGAAAGTGAAGAATATACGGAACTCATTAAAAGCCATTTTGGTCTGCCTGCATGAAATGTATTTTCAGCCTCCTTTTTTAACATGTAGTTCGACATATATCAATTTACGAAGAAGACTAAACTAACTAACTTTATGGCCTATGGAACCCGAAAGTCCAATGTTACGTTCACAAAAGCTCTCCATTTACTTCTATCCTTAGCCAACTGGATAAAGTTTCTGCTTTGTACTCCTATTTTTGCGAGATCCATCTTAATATTATCCTCCCATCTGCGCCTAGGTCATGCCAATGGTCGTTTTCCGATTGGTCTTTTAGTTAAGTCCTTGAAAGCGTTCCTATTTTCTTCCATTCTGGCTACATGACCTGCCCAACTAAGCCTCTTAGGTTTGATGACCATAACAATGTTGGGTAAACAGTATAAATTATGTAGTTGCTAGTTGCTTGTTATGAAATTTCCGCCATTCCCGTTTCTGTTGGGTCCGAATATTCGTCTTAAAATCTTGTTCTCAAACACTTTCAGTCTACGTTCTTCCCTCAGAGTAAGCGACCATGTTTCGCAACCATACAACACAAAAGCAGGATTATCGTTTTATATACTGTATTTTGCTGCGGTTTTCCTGTTCTTCTCCATTTCCTCAAATGCATTGCGTATAAACAGGCCCAACATAATTAAATATAATGCTTCTCTCATAAAGCATTGCTCTTATCTTACCTTTAATAAAGAAAATAATTGTCTTTCTCCTCCTCTTCTCCTACAACCGAAGGTTTAAGCTGAAATCTAATCTTAATCTATCAAACTAAGGTTGTAGGATTTACTCTGAGATTTTTGAAATTAAATATATATAACTGGTAGGATTAATATTATTTTATTTACAGAAAAAAAACAATATATATATATATATATATATATAATATCAAAATTCTGTAATCGAGGTTCTTTCAGCCTCAACTAAATAACATTAGTATCGTTTGATTAAGTATCTTCATTTCGGTGCTTAAACATTCCAAAGTCTGGGTGCATAACTCAGCACTACAGATTCCTAATTTCGTTTAATCGGAAGCCCGCTGTCCATCACTTCGAACCAGCTTCGACCGATGACCTACTTTTATCAGGAAAGCCTGACTCCAACTTTCCATCAGTTAAAAAAAAAAGTATTAACCCTTTCTCTATGACACCCACTTGTAAACATAGAAGGTTAACTTCCCTAAAGAGAATACCATCATTCAGGTCTTCTCTGGCCTAATAAACAAAAATTTAATAATTCTGTATATTGAAAAAAATAATAATAGATTTCAAAATTCAGTCAAATCAGTGCTCTGCGATATACCATCACTCAGGCCTTCCCTACAACTAAATTAGTTGTCTTTACTAAATAAATTCTACGGCCACCACTCAGGCCTTCCCTACAACTAAATTCGTTGTCTTTACTAAATAAATTCTACGTCCACCACTCAGGCCTTCTCTACAACTAAATTCGTTGTCTTTACTAAATAAATTCTACGTCCATCACTCAGGCCTTCTCTACAACTAAATTCGTTGTCTTTACTAAATAAATTCTACGGCCACCACTCAGGCCTTCTCTACAACTAAATTCGTTGTCTTTACTAAATAAATTCTACGTCCACCACTCAGGCCTTCTCTACAACTAAATTCGTTGTCTTTACTAAATAAATTCTACGGCCACCACTCAGGCCTTCTCTACAACTAAATTCGTTGTCTTTACTAAATAAATTCTACGTCCACCACTCAGGCCTTCTCTACAACTAAATTCGTTGTCTTTACTAAATAAATTCTACGGCCACCACTCAGGCCTTCTCTACAACTAAATTCGTTGTCTTTACTAAATAAATTCTACGTCCACCACTCAGGCCTTCTCTACAACTAAATTCGTTGTCTTTACTAAATAAATTCTACGTCCACCACTCAGGCCTTCTCTACAACTAAATTCGTTGTCTTTACTAAATAAATTCTACGGCCATCACTCAGGCCTTCCCTACAAGTAAATTCGTTGTCTTTACTAAATAAATTTTACGGCCATCACTCAGGCCTTCCCTACAACGAAATTCGTTGTCTTTACTAAATAAATTCTACGGCCATCACTCAGGCCCAGAGAAAATCCCTTCTCTCTGCAACTATCATCATTTAGATAGTTCCTTATCAGAAGACAGAAAAAATCAAAAGGACATCACTTAGCCCTTCTGACCATCTAAAAAATTACGACTGAGGGTCGTCTTTTATATGGTCGGTAACGCTTTTCTTTCCCTTTTTTACGAAGTTTATATTTTCGCTAATAAAAAGAACAGCTCGGGTAGGCAAAGCTTCCAAGCTTCTAGAAAGTTCCATTCTAAATTTACAGCCACCAAATATTTGAAAGTTAAAAAAAACGTACGTTAGAGAAAAGAAAAAAGTTAGCATACACAACTATGAACAAATTCTACACACGTTATCCATATATATATATATATATATATATATATATATATATATATATATATATATATATATATATATATATATATATATATATATATATATATATATATGTATATGTGTGTATGTGTGTGTGTGTGTGTGTGTCTGGCCAAACCTAATGGATTATATACAAGCTTATTAATTAAATTATGATAGTATAATAAATGTATAATATATATTTATGTATCATCATCATCATCATAGGTATTCTGCCTTTATTGGCAGGTCACTTGCCGCAGCTAAGAAGGTTCCATGCTCCACGGTCCTCCGCTAACTTCTTCGTCTTCGCGTATGATCTTTCTGTTTTTATATCATCCATTAATTGTAGTCTCCTTCGCCCCCTTCCTCTCTTTCCCGCCACCATGCCCTCTAGGACGTCGCTCATGATACAATCTCTTCTTAGGCAATGTCCCAACCAGTTTCTCTTCCTCTTCCTAATAATATCTAAAAGTGTTCATTTCTCACCCACCATTTCTGACATTCTCTCATTCGTTTTCCGCTCGACCCAACTAATTCTTTCCATTCTTCTCCACACCCACATTTCGAAGGCTTCCAGTCGATTTTCGTCACCTTTACGTAATGTCCACGTTTCCGCCCCATACAGTACAACACTCCACACGAAGCATTTTATGAGTCTTTTTCTCAACTCTTTATTCAAGGTCCCACAAAACAGACTTCTCTTCCTCCTAAAGGGTTTTTTCGCCATGCCTATCCTTGCTTTTATTTCACGTTCGCACTTCATGTTATTACTAAGAATAATACCCAGATATCGAAAACTATTCACTTGTTCTATTTTCTCCTCTCCTACTTTTATATTTGACACATACACTTTCGTTCCAATCACCATGGCTTTTGTCTTTCTAACATTTATTTTCATCCCATATTCTTCAAAGCCCTCTCTCATTTTTTTCTAACATTTTATTGATTTTCTTTTCAGATTCTGCAAGAAGCGCCATATTGTCTGCAAATCTTATGCATCTAATCATTCTACCTCCTACCGAAATGCAATCATCATCATGTAGGCTCTTTTTCACTATCTCTTCTAGATAGACATTAAATAGTGTTGGCGAGAAGCAGCATCCCTTGTCGAACTCCCCTTCCAATAGCACTCTCTTCCGTCAGTTCTTTCCCTATCCTAACACTTACTTGTTGGTTCATGTATAAGTTTCTTATGAGTCTTCTATATTTATGTATAAACTATATTTAATCGATTTACCTTATTATTTACCTAAACCAGTAAGGGCGAATATACGTCCTTACAATTTTAAGTTTCAAATTCCTCGACTGAATTCACTACGGCAAAAAGTTTTGAACTAAATAAGATGACAGAATACTATTCAATGTAATCTATACGCATCAGATTAGTATCATTAGATAACAAATTTAAACTTTTTATTATTTCTTTCCTGGATGAAAGTACTTGACTTTTTATAGATTTTAACCTCCTAAGTCTGAATCTGTATCAAGTCTAGTTGTATAGAAAGATTCAAATAAAATTTTAAAACTCATTGTAGCAAGTTTCGAAAATATGATTTGCTAAATAACTATGGACAATGGTAATGCTTGGAAGATACAACCACAAATGCATAGAAAAATTAAATATGGTATATTACATTATTATTAAATGTTAATTTTAATCAACTTTGTAGAGTATGCACATTATACTACCATTGAGAAAACGAAAAAAAATCGAAGAAAAACATTAATTCTTATATGGGTATTCATTATATATTGGATGAACTATTTGAACCTGAACTGTGCTTCTAGTGTTCATACTGGCGTATATAAACGTATATACCGTAAACTGGGGCTACTTGGAAAACCTGGGGCTACTTGGAAAACTGACATTTTTTGTGTTACATGGTATAATAATGAGAGAACTATGATAGATACGTCGTTTTCTTCCAGAACAATGAAAATAGGTACCTAAAAGAAACAATATGGATGGTCATAAAAGCTGTGTCTTATTTATAGACTGGTCTAAAAATTCTCATAGCAATTAATACTTTTTTTTTCATTTTCTGTAAATTGTCCCTGTGTTTCGGTAATGAAGAGTGATTTTTAGCTTGTTGTGCTAAATATCGTTGCTTTCAGAAGTTTCCTAATGAGACGAATTAGTTTTATATTTCCACTTCCTTTCTGAGACAATCTGTGGCCATTTTTTATTTCCTTCCGTTTTTCTACTAAAAATGCTAATATTGATCAGGGGATACACAACAATGACATTATTGACATTTTGCCTGAAACTACCTACAACTGCAGAGAACAAGTTGTCTTTCCACATGACTTTGCAGCAAAGAATTTTAATATGTCAATTTTAACGTGGGAATACTGTTATATTATTATTGTTATAACTGTGCCATATGATATTTTTGAAGAGAGATAACGTAAATGTACCCTTGTAACAATAGTACCAGGTGATTTTGTAAACCAATGTACGGCAATTACTGATCTGATACATAAATAAATTTTATAAAATTGTGTAGAGTATGTTTTAATGTTTTAAAGAAGTCTCAAGAGCTTATGCGTGTATTAGCATTTGCCAAAACTTCCCTTGCATTGTTTGAAAAACTACCGTTTATAAAAGCATATTGCAAAAACATTTTTTTTACTGGTTCTGTAGGCCTTCAGGAAAACAAGTTTAGAATTAGTTTAGATTGGTTCAACAATTTATTGTGTTTAACTAAAAGGTTGTGCAAAAAACAGTATCTTTTTTTTATATATTTAAAACAGCCTAGATATACATTACTATGAAAGAAACATAGGCATGTTGCTTACCAATTTTTTCAGAAAAGTATCTCTGTGGTTCACTCCAAATAGTCCCATCTTTCACACAACTCTTACTACTATGAAAAGACATTTTCCAAGTAGATTCAAAAGCGGGGATACTTGCAAACAGCACATTTTGGCACCTGGGAGGCTTCAGTCTTACTGTCAGTAAACTTTTGTTATGAGTCCAGGAAAAAATAACGTGGACTAAGCTCTAGAAACATCACAAGAAGAAGAAAAATTAATTGCAATAAATAACAAGGGGTAGAAAGAAAATAAAAAGAAAACTTTCAAAGTAACCGCAGTTTACGGTACCCTAAAATAATTCTACTGTATATCAGACTATAGTTACCAAAGAGAAAAATTAGTATGTACTTCTTTTGTAATGAGAAAAGAGGCTCGAATTGGTACACGTGTACATAATAATATATGATTCTCATTTATTAATACCCTTTCTTTTGCTTCTAGGTTTCTGAAGTACAATTTATAACAAAATGGAGATCTTCAAAAGTCCTTCATCTCTTCAAGACATTCTTTACTCTGCTATATTAGAAACAGTACTCTCAAAACGTCCCAAGACAGATAAGGAAATGTACTCTTTTTATCAAGGAAGACAAGCTATGCGTGATTACTATGCCATACTTCCTACAACTGTATATTCGAAACTGACTGACATGGCTTTAAAAAATTCTGAAAGTTACTCTCCATTTGAAGAACGTTTTCCTAAAGAATCCGATTATTACCCAAAGAGTTTGTATTTACTAGAAATATTTCTTCAAAAACAGATTCCTAGCATTGATATTATGATAAACACATATATAACACATTTTCATTTTACTAGAATATTGGAACTATTGAGCGAAAACAGCAACAGTTTACATAGTCTAAGCTTAAGATGCCGTTGCAAGAGATTTACGGAACATAATAGTGGATTTATGGAGAAAGCACTTTCATCAGCTGTAAACCTTGTTCGACTAAATTTAAGATCTTGCTGTACCGACGAAATTCTCGCTGCTATTGGAAGAGAGTGTCATTATCTCAAAGAGCTGGATATAACATACTCCCCAGTTACAGATGTTGGTCTTAATTATTTAACTCAAAACATAACGGAGTTGGAAGACGCTAATACATTCAATGATAGTAACAGTAGTGAGTGGGAGAGTACTTTCTGGAAACTTCCCAACGTATTTCCAAAAGTCTGCGAGTTGATGCCCCTACGAGATCTCATGCTTGAAGAAAATAGCATTCAGAAGTATACTAGAACGAAGAATCATCTGTGTCATACGTTACGTAAATTAGCAATACCACCTAACCTCAGTGATTTATACAAACATCATCTGGCATTACTGGAGTTGGTAGAGAATCTAGAGATTCTAGACACCGATTTAGAAGCTTTATTTTCCCATTTGGTGAAGGTGGGATGGCAACCTCAGGAGGGTCAAAGTCAAGAATTAAAATTAACTATAATAAAACTGAGCTCTGTGACTGTCGAAATGGTTAATTTAATTGAGAAACTTTGTCCAAGATTAGTGGCATTAAAATTTAGAATGCAAGAAGATATGAATATTGACTCTTTTCCACCTCTGGAATCCTTTAGTGTCAGCATCTCAATAGCTCATGGTAATTTCACCGATAAGTTGATCTCATATCTTTCTGAGAAAGGAGAAAATCTCAAGAAACTACGAATTGATTACTGTTTTCTATCTTCAATGCAATTCGCAATACAAGATGTAGCGGTGGATTTGTCACTAATGTTAAATCATTGTCCATATCTAAATACCTTTTTAATTAGCAGTTCATTTGACAGTTTAACTCTGGTAATACCATATTCATCTGAACAACAATACTCTCTAACATCCGTTACCATACAAGCATCTGTTTCTGAAGATAGTCTTATCAATTTGTTACTGAGAACACCCAACATTGAGGAGATTCTTATCTTACATCTGTTAAATAAATCTGAAGACTTTATTCACAAAATTTGTGATGTGCCTCCACGACCACATTTTAAAATATTTTGGCTTGAAGGGTTCTTTCCATACATTTTAAAAACTGAGGACGAATTGCTACTTTTTCTTGCAAACTTTGATCAAATCAAAATTTTGGGGCCCCTCCCTCAAGAATTGTGGAAATACGGTTTAGAAAATGAAAAATCCAGAAGGAGATGCAATAATATACTTCATACTTTTATCTTCGATTAGTTTTTTTTTCTGTGGTGTTAAACCTTGGTGTAAATCTAAGAAGTTTTATAAATTTATTTAAGAGTTAGTATATATATATATATATATATATATATATATATATATATATATATATATATATATATATATATATGTATATATATATATATATATATATATATATATATATATATATATATATATGTTCCCCACGAACAAAATAATGTGAATCTTTTGTTTGTATTACATTCAAAATTAACAACTTGTATTCTGCCTTTCTTTTCTCTTAAGAAATTTGATTAAAATTCAATAAAATATATTATATATTATGCTGTATATATTTCGTACATTTTCATGTCAAATTCTATATTTCGTATTGTCGTTTGCAAGAAGCGGAACTTGGTTGTTAATTTCCAAAGTGTAATAGAATTTAAGTTTTTCCTTTTAACTTCGTCTTATACAGTCTCGCTGCTGAATGGAACGTTAAATTCAAAATCATCATCAAATCATCATTATCTTTTTATTTATTTATTTCTTGCCTGGGAAAGTGAAGAAATATTAGTACGTTTCACTTTTTATTTCCCATTATATCACATACACACAAATTACTGTATTTTGAAGCAGTGGCGAAGCGTGTCATGAAAAATTGGGTAGACTTTACAACACCAGACACACACACACACACACACATACATATATATATATATATATATATATATATATATATATATATATATATATATATATATATATATATATATATATTAAAAGAAAAGAATAAATAGATATATAGCAAATATTAATGAAAACTCAAAACCTCAAAACATAAAGATATGAACGATCAGGGATCATCAGCTACGGCATTAGCATAGGGCGACTCCGGGTAACTACCTGGGGTATCGCACTTCAGAGCACTGGTCCTGAATTTTTAAAACATTATATGGTCAAGTGCGTCATTCAATAAAATTACGAAGTTTACGAAGTCCTAGTAGATCCGATCACAGTTTTGTAAGTAACCTATCTGCAGGACACCAGAAAATGCAGCATGGATAAAAGTATTCCCATTATTCCCTCCATCAGCGTGAGATTTGCAACTAGTGCCGTTGAGATCAAAAGGACCTCAAAAGAAAAAAATCAACCTTTGGAACAATTTAATTAGTGGATAGCGTATCAGGATTTGGTCCAGTGACGGGAGAAGAGGCCTTCGACCATAAGTTGCCTAGGCCGCAAAATACCCAAATGCTTCTCGCAAAATACCTTCTACTAAATGATTCTCGCTTGTTAATATTCTTTATGTATACCTTCTACTAAATGATTCTCGCTTGTTAATATCCTTTATGTATACCTTCTACTAAATGATTCTCGCTTGTTAATATTCTTTATGTATACCTTCTACTAAATGATTCTCGCTTGTTAATATCCTTTATGTATACCTTCCACTAAATGATTCTCGCTTGTTAATATTCTTTATGTATACCTTCTACTAAATGATTCTCGCTTGTTAATATTCTTTATGTATACCTTCTACTAAAGGATTCTCGCTTGTTAATATCCTTTATGTATACCTTCTACTAAAGGATTCTCGCTTGTTAATATTCTTTATGTATACCTTCTACTAAATGATTCTCGCTTGTTAATATCCTTTATGTATACCTTCTACTAAATGATTCTCGCTTGTTAATATTCTTTATGTATACCTTCTACTAAATGATTCTCGCTTGTTAATATCCTTTATGTATACCTTCTACTAAATGATTCTCGCTTGTTAATATTCTTTATGTATACCTTCTACTAAATGATTCTCGCTTGTTAATATTCTTTATGTATACCTTGTACTAAATGATTCTCGCTTGTTAATATTCTTTATGTATACCTTCTACTAAATGATTCTCGCTTGTTAATATTCTTTATGTATACCTTCTACTAAATGATTCTCGCTTGTTAATATTCTTTATGTATACCTTCTACTAAATGATTCTCGCTTGTTAATATCCTTTATGTATACCTTCTACTAAATGATTCTCGCTTGTTAATATTCTTTATGTATACCTTCTACTAAATGATTCTCGCTTGTTAATATTCTTTATGTATACCTTCTACTAAATGATTCTCGCTTGTTAATATTCTTTATGTATACCTTCTACTAAATGATTCTCGCTTGTTAATATTCTTTATGTATACCTTCTACTAAATGATTCTCGCTTGTTAATATTCTTTATGTATACCTTCTACTAAATGATTCTCGCTTGTTAATATTCTTTATGTATACCTTCTACTAAATGATTCTCGCTTGTTAATATTCTTTATGTATACCTTCTACTAAATGATTCTCGCTTGTTAATATTCTTTATGTATACCTTCTACTAAATGATTCTCGCTTGTTAATATTCTTTATGTATACCTTCTACTAAATGATTCTCGCTTGTTAATATTCTTTATGTATACCTTCTACTAAATGATTCTCGCTTGTTAATATTCTTTATGTATACCTTCTACTAAATGATTCTCGCTTGTTAATATCCTTTATGTATACCTTCTACTAAATGATTCTCGCTTGTTAATATCCTTTATGTATACCTTCTACTAAATGATTCTCGCTTGTTAATATTCTTTATGTATACCTTCTACTAAATGATTCTCGCTTGTTAATATTCTTTATGTATACCTTCTACTAAATGATTCTCGCTTGTTAATATCCTTTATGTATACCTTCTACTAAATGATTCTCGCTTGGTAATATTCTTTATGTATACCTTCTACTAAATGATTCTCGCTTGTTAATATTCTTTATGTATACCTTCTACTAAATGATTCTCGCTTGTTAATATTCTTTATGTATACCTTCTACTAAATGATTCTCGCTTGTTAATATCCTTTATGTATACCTTCTACTAAATGATTCTCGCTTGTTAATATCCTTTATGTATACCTTCTACTAAATGATTCTCGCTTGTTAATATCCTTTAAATTTCTTTTAGGTTTCTGAAGTACAACTTGTAACAAAATGGCGTGGTTCAGAAGTCCTCCACCTCTGCAAGAAATACTTTACCCCGTAATAGTACAAAGAGTTCTGTCAAAATGTCCGAAGACACCAAACGAAGTGTCAAATTTTTACAACAGAAGACAAGCAATTCAAAATTATTATGCTCTACTCCCGAAAACTGCATATTTACAACTGACTGACATTGCTTTAGAAAATGATAAAACTCCATTTCCATTTCATGAACTGTTTTCTCCTAAAGAACCCGAGTTTTATTCAAAAGATTTGTATTTACTGGAAATTTTTCTCCAAAAACAAATTCGTAACTTTGATCTTATACTGGACAGAAATGCTATATCGTCTGATTATAATAGAATACTAGAATTGTTAAGTGAAAATAGCAATAGTTGAAATACCCTAAGTTTGAAGTGTTAGAAGACATCATATTGGTTTACGGAAGAGAACAGTGGATTCTGTAAAAGGCACTGTCGTCAGCTGTAAATCTCGTTTATCTAACCTTACGAACTTGCTGCACAGACGAAATAGTGGCTGCAGTTGGAAGAGTATGTCATAACCTCAGGAAACTAGATGTAAAACTCGCAAAAGTTACAGATGTTGGTCTTAATTATTTAACACAAAACATTACGGAATTGGAAGATGCGAATTGGAACTGATAGTTATGAATGGGAGAGCACTTTGTGGAAACTTCAAAATATGTTTTCACCAATCCGCGAACTTATGCCTCTACAGGATCTGATGACGGAAGAAAGAAAATATCAAACATTATTTAAGAACAAAGAACCCACTGTGTTTTACGTTACGTTAGTTGGCAATATCTACGTCAAATTATTCATGCAAAGAAAAGTTAGTGTTGCTGGAGTTACTGGAGAATCTAGAAATACTGGAGACAGATTTACAAGATCCGTTTTCCTATTTGATCCACAAAGGATGGCAACCGCAGGAGGGCCAGAGTCAAGAATTAAATCTTAAGATAGTAGAACCTTGTTCCATAAGTACCGATATAATTAATTTAAGTATTAATTATACTTACGAAGTATTAAGTTCGTAACCTGTAGGTCCTCTGTATTATACTATTATTAATTTTAAAAATAACGCTTTTCAGTACTAAGAAAGTGTTACAAATATGTTTTTTTTCTTTATGGGTCACTAGGTGAGTCTATAAGTGACTGGTAGCGTCAATCTTTACGAAATGTTGCTCAACAATTAGTGTCCAAGATAGTGCTGATTAAGTGCATTACTACAATCCCCTACACGGGCCCGCAACCGGCCACAAAAGTTAAAGGGGGGAATAAATATGTTTGGTTATCTTAAGTCGTTAAAGTATTTTATAAAGCTTCACATTTTGTATGTGCGGCAACCATAATTTTAATTATATAATATACTTCACTATAATATTAATGCAGGACTGCGGTTGCTCAGTGATAGAGCGTTCATCTCTGGTGCATGGGTCCTTGGTTCGATCCCAGATCGCGCCCAGTGAATCTTGTAGAGGACAAACACCATGTACGTGGGTTTCCTCGGGGTTCTCCCATTTCCTCTCACTTTATTCATTCCATCATTTCATTCATTTCTTGTCATCACCGGCTACTTTAGCCTAGTCGGTATAAGCGTGGAACGTAAAACTTGAAGATTTCATTTTCGTTTTTATTACTTCAATTATGCGTAGAAACTTCCTATAGTGAAATTATATTTATTGGGGTACTCGTATGTTATAAGTGATTAAGGGTTTTAGCAGCGTAATGGAACTATTAATTTTCTTTATCAACTTTTGTGGGGAGGGCGTAATACTGCTTTTACTAATACAATGACTTAAAATGGCGATAGTTTAGATTAAGAAATAAGCATAATACTGCTTACTATTTAAAACCATTTAATTAATGATGTCCGAGAATTCTGCCTGAAACGTATTTAAAGCGAAATGAAATTTTAAAAAATAGGAAATATTGCACTAAAGTTCCCCTTTTAATTTATTACATTACATCAAATTATGTTAGAGTTATTACTAAATTTAGTTATATGACATATTAACAAAATTGTAGTAGACATTTTCAAAAAAAACTTCGAACAAAATTTACCCCCAAGATTAAACTACCCCTTATCCATTTTTCTCTTCAATTATATGTCCCATATTGTCAGGTTCTTATGTGTTTACTCATAAAAGAACTGTAAAAAATCATGTCTTTTTTAACAGTTTCAATCTGATGTCCAACAGTATTCTGGGGAAAAGTGAATGATGATTCAAAGGGGTATGGCCCCCTCTATGTATGCCTATAGTGACAATGACAGGAAATAGTGGTTGCATCTTCACATACAAAACTGTAACCTTTCGCGCTACTGATTTGCTCTGGTTCCAATAATTTCCCGTGATTAGCGGAGTTCTCTTCATATTAATATATAGGAGTAAATATATATGTTATAATATATTAGTATATATATATTGGAAACTCGCCATAAAGTTTATGTCATTTAAAGACGACTACTGTAGGACAGCCAGAGTTGTTTAATGGTGTCACCTACATACTATATCTATACTAGCATGGTGAAATAAAATGGAGAATCCGTAGTAGAATAAACCTTTATAATGTATTGGGAATTTATTTCTCTTGCAAGGAAACAAATTTCAACTTATTTATAAATTTTGACCCACACTTTGTTCAACTTCACACAGTATTGAATTTTTAATAAAATTAAGTGCAACACATTTTTTTTTTATTTTCTATTTTTGAAACTAAACAAAATCGTTATAGCTTCACGTCAAAGAAATTAAATCTATCCCTCTCTAATTGTTACAATTGAGGTGATCTACGTAGAAAGGACACATAACCTTATGAGCACTTTTAACGCAGATTGCATATTCTTGTTCTCCTGTGTCTAAAGGTTCAATGGTGCCAATTTCATGTTAATACCTCAAGAAATGAGGCTAGTACACCTGTTTGAAGTTGACGATATCAAATGCTTTGTAATGCAACAAGTGTTCAAAATAGAAATTTTCTGATGACTAAGTTTACTTTTTGGTTTGCAAGAGTTTATAAAAGATATGTGCTTCCGCGTTTTCTGGTCAGAGGGCATAGTTTTTCCCAGTGTGACCGACACTTTGATCTGACCAGCGAGAAAATTTTACAAAAGAAGGATTGGTAATTTAAAATTTTATTTAACTGCAAGAGTGTTGTGAAGGGAAAACTATCACCTTTTGAAGTTGTTATGAACGCAGAGCTTTTATAAGAATGGGAGCCTGTTCTGAGCAGTTTCTTTTTGAAAAACAAAACTGTCTCAAAAATTGAGGTTTTCTGTACTTTAATGGAATATGTTGTCATCAAATCATTACACAGTGCTATGCTCTAAAACTTGGACAGTATAACTTTACCTATTGAGAATCTATTCAGAAGATTGAAGATTTTCGCAACGTAAGAACTGCAAGGTGAAGCAATTAAAAGTCAATGATGTTGAAAGTTTGTATCATGTTTTACAGCAAGACGATATTCAGTTTGTCGAACATACAATTTCACAATCCTCATAAGTTTCAGTTTCAATGCATTTCGAGAAATAGTTTATGAAACTTTAATATGGATTTCAATTATCCATTCTTTAGTACAAAAGTGCTCTGCGTAAAATGGGCACATACACATACTGCATATTTGTAAGCGTTATCGGGAAATTAATTTTGGCAAAGGATGTATCTTCTATGGGTTGGTTGCCAACTTGTAACCGCTATTTTATTGTCAGGATATAGTATTACCACTTTCTTATTGCGTTTACTCGAAATGTAGTTTTTTCATATGTTCCCCTTTTTACGTAGAATGTTTCAATTGGTAAAACTTATCCACATACAAATACACAAGTTTTAAAGTGATAACAATAAGAATATAACAATCACAGAATATTTCTCAATGATTGCGAAGACTAACGAACTATCAACTATGGTATGCATGAGAAACACTATCATCACTACGTAAATGTGGCTTGCTTGACCAGTACCATTTATGACCAGTCTTCCCTCTGTCTATGACTTGTCTGAACAACTTTGAAATTTCTGCATCATGAGGCTACTAAGATATGTGGCGGCTGTGAAGTTACGTGTATATGCCTTGAGTAACCGAATTGCTCTTATAAATGTGATCGTATTGACCAGTGGTGTGTATGACCGGTAGCGGATGTGTTCAGTGGCTTGTATGACCGTCTTTGGGATGTGGCGTGTTTGTCATGTGGTACCAGTGATTTACACCGAATGTGCTTAGTGTGGTTTCTCAGGTTAAAGTAGATCTCGAAAATCGAGCAACTAGGTAGCAACCTTGATTATTGGGAAAAAATAAAGGAAACTTGTGTGCATATATATATATAATCATTGTAAGTTGCTCGTGTTAATTAGTAGCAGAAATAAATAACGTAATTGAATAAAGTACGTACATCATTTTATCTCATAGTATGTATCCATATACGTATATGGTTTAATTTTTTTAAAGCATAGATCTATCTTCGTTACAGTGTCCATATATATGATAGTGTTCACACACATCTCACAACCACTGTCCATATATATGATGGTGTTCATACACATCTCACAACCACGTGATGTGCTCAATGCGACCGAGGTTTCCCAACCTAAGGATTGCAAAGAAAGTGAATGGAATTAGAAAGATAAATGTAACTGGAATGCAGTAGAGGAAAAAATATTAAATATTATTTTAAATTTGTTATTGAGGTAATACTTTTTTTGGATCAAAAGATCTAATATAAGTTATTTCAATCAAAAGTATTTGTTGTACGCCTTATATCTGGAGAACTACATATAGTGTATCCAAACCCTATCTCCTGATCATCAAAAGTAGATTATCAAAAGTAGAGGTGTTGTTGAGAGAATTCCATCTGTGTATATCTTTTCTAGGAACAATACGTAACATCATGTCAAGTAGTGGTCTGAAAGAACTTTAGGGTTTGTTCTATGCCCAAAACACTGTCGTGAAAATGAGTGGTCATGCTTTCTCATGATCGTTGAGAACACATTTGTTTACTCTCATAACACTCTACATTTAGTTAGGGAAACATTCGAAGCAACTAGACGAGAAAAGAACGGCAAGATCCGAGATGCTATTGACAGTGCTCTCCGTGCAATATCTACCAAGGAGTTGCAAAAGTATGAGAATATTCAAGCTTTGATTGCTGCTCTTTCTGAAATGATAAATAACAAAAGGATGTTCCCGTGCTTCAAAACTATGAATAGGATTAATATACAGTATGGCGCTAAATTCGTTGTACAAAAGCAGAGGGGTGATTCCTGAGAGTAAAACAAACGAAAAAGTTCTAATAAACATAGGGCGAAAACTGCGCCATTTACTTGTTATAGGCTGCCGAAAGCGTGGGAAAACGAACTTTAGACTTAAATATTTCACTAACTACTAAGCGTAGACGTGATGCGGCATGATATCGTCAAAGGATCTTAACCTGCTCTATCCAAATGTGCAGTTTTCAAATTTGTGCAGTGGCGGCGCAAGGGATTCCCCAAAGGACGTTAGAGATTCCCGGACATTTTATAACGTAAATTGAATGGACAAGAGCATGTAAAAGACGCTTCATTGACTAGAAATAATACTACCTGGGAGATCAGTATTCATACACGCAGATTAAAAGATGGCGGATGAGGTAATAATCACTGTGCGTGGTTACATACCTCAAAAAGTACTAGTAAAAACGTTGTACAAGAATTCACTGGAAACGTCACGTGGCTACAATGTAAAAATGCGTGCAACACAAGCCGATAGGTAACAGAAGATAAAGAGATTCCGATTGCTGATGTTCTCATATTAATGACATCACATCGCTTTTAATGGCAATCTGTTACTAATGCTAATGTCGTTTAGTTTATTTGTGTTTCGTAATGTACATATTCGTCTGTCATTCTCCCCAGCATCTTTTCCAACCCCTTCGTGGCTAAGCGACGTTAGCGTATGCGACTTTTGCATGAAAGATCCGGGTTCGATTCCCGGCTGGAGGTCATGTGATTCGGATTCCACGTTGATCAGTTTGTCCAGTAGGTACGCGAACGGCATGCTAATACACCTCGCTTCATGTCTCGTGTTCTCTTCACAGATGAAGCTACGTTTCCCGTGATGGAGTGTTCAATACTCACAATCAACATTGGGGGCCGCGGTGGCTCAGTGGTAGAGCGTTCAACTCTGGTGCTTGGGGTCCCGGGTTCGATCCCAGCCCCCGCCAAGTGAACTTTGTGGTGGACAAACACCGTGTGCGTGGGTTTTCTCGGGGTTCTCCCGTTTCCTCCCACTTTCTTCATTCCACCATTTCATTCATTACTCATCATCACCGTCTCCTTTAGCCTAACCGGCATAACCATGGGACGTAAAATCAAAGATTTCATTTCATTTTTCACAATCAACATTTGTGATCTGAGACAAACCCACATGGAACGTCAACTCTTGCCCATCAGAAACGGTGTTCTGTGAATGTTTCGGCAGGAATCATTGATAATTATCTCATCGGACCGTACCTACTACCACAAGGCTTGACCAGGTACGAGTATCGCATATTTTGAAAGAGGTTCTGCCTCAACTATTAGAGATTGTGCCACTGGCTGTGTCACTGGCGAAACATGCTTTTTATGCACGACGGTGCTAAAGCACATTTCGCTGCGGAGATGCGAAATATTCTCAACGCATTCTTTCCGAACAAATGGATCGGCGTAGAACGACCAGTGTCTTGGCCATCTCGCTCACCAGATCTTAACCCCTTTGATTTTTTTTTCTGGGGCCATATGAAACAACTAGTCTATACGACGCCTGTACAATCAGAGTAGGATTTGCTTTCTCGAATTTTTGGTGCTGCCTGGAGCATTAGGGAAACGCCAGGAGTGTATCAACGCGCCCGCCGTTCCCTTCACCGCTGCTGTAACTTTTGCATTGAAGTGGCGGGTCGAAACTTTCAATACGTTTTGTAGTGACAGTTCTGACAACCATCCTCTTTTAATTTTAACAAAGACTCTTCTCTGTACCTTGTTCCCTACAATTCTCTTCGGTATGCAGTCCCGTTATACGATTTGGGACAAGAAACATCAGCCTCTGTTGCAACAAATATCGCAAGTGGAATGAATGTTTTGTTTCACGTCAGTCAGTTTAGAACATTAATTTAAAAAAAAAACGAACGTATGGTAGTCGCATTTATGTGATATACTGATCAAAACAAATGTGCTCAGACAGTTATGTGTATTATTATTATTATTATTATTATTATTATTATTATTATTATTATTATTATTATTATTATTATTATTATTATTATTATTATTATTATTAAAAACTAACTAACTAACTCTATGGCCTATGGAACCCGGAGGTTCAATGCCGCGTTCACAAAAGCTCTCCACTGACTTCTATCCTTAGCTAACTGCATCCAGCTTCTACTTTGTATTACAATCTCTGCGACATCCATCTTAATATTGTCCTCCCATCTGCGCCTAGGTCTTCCTAATGGTCGTTTTCCGATTGGTCTTCCAGTCAAGACTTTGAAAGCGTTTCTACTTTCTTCCATTCTAGCTACATGACCCGCCCACCTATGCCTCCAAAACTTGACGACCCTATAGCACGGCCAACAAGAGATGGTCTCTGACATTTCTTACCACATGCGGTAGGACATTGCAGCCCCTACTTTGATACCAGTGTTACCAACCACGATCACTCTGTCTTATACCATTAATTAAATTGCCACTACAGTTGCGCCGAAAAAAACCTTGACACGCGAGTAGTAGCAATGTCACTGCGAGCTGTCAGAGACGTTCTCTTACTGGACGCACTATAACAATGTTGGATAAACCATATAAATTATGTAGTTCCTCGTTATGAAGTTTCCGCCATTCCCCATTCCCGTTCCTCTTGGGTCCGAATATTCATCTCAGGATCTTGTTCTCAAATACTTTCAGTCTATGTTCTTCCCTCAGAGTAAGTAACCATGCTTTGCAGCCATACAGAACAACAGGCATAATTATCGTTCTGTATATTTTAAGCTTCAAATTCCTCGACAGAATTCGCGACGACAAGAGATTTTGAACCGAATAGTAACACGAATTCCCTGCTTTTATTCGACATTTAATTTCTTCGTGAATATGATTTTCCTCTGTTATTATTGATCCTAGATATTTGAAACTATCCACTTTATCAAAAGTATTATTTAATATTTTAACGCATCCATAATTTGCTGTATTCCGGTCCCGACGCACTTCCATGTATTTAGTTTTATCTGCATTTACTTCTAAACCCATGTCCCTGCAAGCGTTTAATAAGATCTCTGCATTTCTTTCTATTGTTCTCCTATCATCCCCTATTAAATTTACATCATCAGCATATGCCATAACCTGGTGAATACCGTTCAACTGTAAGCCCTGGTTGCTATCTTTGATTTTCCTTGTAGCGTATTCCAGAACGAAGTTACATAATATTGGCGACAACGCATCTCCTTGTTTCAGGCTATTTTCGATGTGAAAGCTCGTGGACAAAAATTTTCCTACCCGGACTTTACTTTGGGATTCATTTAAACATATCTTAATTAATCTAATTAGCTTTCTCGGTATTCCAGGTTCTGTAAGAACGTTGTATAATGTTTCTCTCCTAACCGAGTCGTACGCCTTTCCAAAATCAATAAATAGTTGATGTACCGGGGTATTGTATTCCCACTTTTTTTCGAGTATTTGGCGAATGGTAAATATTTGGTCGATAGTTGATCGATTCCGTCTAAATCCGCACTGATAATCTCCAATAATTTCATCTGCGTATGGGGTGAGTCTTGCTAATAGAATATTTGAAAGGATTTTTATAGGATGTTGACAGAAGAGAAATGCCTCGATAATTATTACAGTCAGTTTTGTCGCCTTTCTTGTGAATTGGAACAATGACTGATTCTTTCCACTCTTTTGGCAATTCCTCCTTGTTCCAGATAAGGAGAATGAGTTTGTGTATCTTGTTCCACAATTTTTCTCCAGCTAAAGATAACTCAGCTGGAATTTCGTCTACACCCGGAGATCTGTTTCTCTTTAATTTCTTTACATCAATTCTATTTCTATTGAATTAGTCTCTGGAGTATACGAGCTCCTTCGTGGCTAAGCGGTTAGCGTACGCGCCTTTGGCGTGGGAGACCCGGGTTCGATTCCCGGCGGGAGCTCATGTGGTTCGGGTTCCACGTTAATCAGTAGGTCCACGTCTCATATAGCCTCGCTGCTAAAAGGGACGCTAAACTAATATCAATCAATCAATAAATCTCTGGAATATACGGTTGTTCTGCGTGAAGTTCCCTTTCTCCAGAAAAGTTAATTTTTGGCTGCGTGTTAAACAAAGAAATGTTTCCATCTATTCAAAATGCTATCGGTATCAGTAAAAATTGTTCTGTCGGCTTTCTTAAATTCAGACGTCTTCCTTAAATATATAACCGCGACGTTGATTGCCTTTCTTAAATTCGGAGATGCGTTTATACGAATACCGAATGTTTTTGTTTTTACTATTATCTTCAAGTTCATTAATTGTAGCTTTCAAAAGATCGTGTTTCTTTGTTTTAAAGCTTTGGAAGTTTGCCTTGAAGTTTTAATGCTATCCCGAATTTCAACTCAAGTATTCTCAACACTAGTGCATTCCGAACTTTCCAAAACCTAAAATCTGTTGTACACTTTAATATGGTAATCCCCTCTCGCCCGTTTTCTTTTTTTTTAAAAAAATAAACTTCTCCGTTCTCAGATGTTGAATATTTCCTTTATGTAACGATAGATTCTCTCTGTTATTATCACTGCTATCAGGTAGTGATCAATGTCACAGCAGCTCCTCTGAACGAGCGAACATCAAGTATGCTAGACTATCTGCTATCTACAAAACGTGATCAGTTTCATTATGTGTTCTTCCATCTGGTGAGGTCCATTTATGAACGTCGCAATAAGGAACTTTTGTACTCTTCACAATATGGTTTTTGGATCTTGTAAAGTTCACGAGTTTAACGCCGTAGTCATTACTTTCCTTATACAGACTTTCATTCCTTAAGAGTCTTCATCCCGGCGAAATTAAAATACCGCTAATTTTACAGTAATTATGTGATATCTTCAAATAGATAAAAGATAATCGAAATGTGGAACAAGAGCGCCCTAGACAATATTATTTTACATGAGAAACCGTTATCACGATTCACTTATCTGCTTTCGATTTCGAGCCATTTTGAAAATCGGCATTTATTTTCGCGTTTCTAAACAGCTGAAAACGGAAAGCCACTAGGTGGCTTGTGATAGCGGTATCTCACGCAAAATAATATTGTCTAGGGTGCTCTTGTTCCATATTTCAATTATCTTTTTTCTATTTGAAGATATCACATAATCACAGTAAAATTAGCGGTATTTTAATTTCGCCGGGATGAAGACTCTTAAAGTCAGTTTGAAAATATTTTTTTCTTCCTACCTTCGCATTGAAATTCCTTAATAGATTTTTCATATTATATCGCGGGAGTTGTACTTCCTCGTAAAAATTATTTTATATCGTTATCCTTATGTTGGGGGGGGGGTGTACATTTAAAACAATAACATCACACCACCGACCCATATAAATAGTAAAAGAATGTATAGCATTAACAAATTCATCAAATTTAATTGCTAGTATTATTGTTTTGTTTTGAGCTGGTAGAGGTCTATCTTTTAATTCCATTTTTCCTTTTTCCGGGGCAATGCGCTTCTGTCGACGGGAATTCTTTTCTTGCAACCACATTCCCCTTGACCGCGTCGGCCCCAAGCTGATCCTACGGTGAGAACATGCTTATGGGATAGCCAGGGGAGTAGCGTAAATTCTCGAGGCAAGCACTTCGGTATAGATTCTTAAACATTTTTTTCTTTATCAACTTTCTTTGTATCAACTGTATTTTTTTCTGTATCAAGTTTCTATGGGTACTAACAAATTTTTGAAATCGGGTCAGGGCTCCTCACCCTCTCACAGAAAGCCTAAACCAAAATAGAGCGAGACAAACTCTGAAGGTGTTTGTAATGTGGAAAAGAGCAGTATCGTGATGCCTGTAGTCCAATATCCATTGGTGGTATTGTCAATGCTGAAGTAAACCGCCCGAGTATTATTAAGGACTTATCCCCTTTTCTCATTAATAAAGTTATTACTTATAACGCCGAACAGGTTAAATATTTCAATAAATTACGGACTAGCACTATAGTGGTGGAAACGATCGACAAGAAGCAAACACCGAAGCTACTCAAATTAACTAACATTAGACCAGTTAACGTGTCGGTAGAACCCCATCGTCTACTGAACGTCTCTCGGGGTTGGAACCTCCTAAATGGCACCGAGAAGGAGATTAATTCAGAGTTGGCAGACCAGTATGTTGTAAAGGTAGCTCGCATCAAAAGTAAGAAGTCAGGTGAACTCGTTGCTACTGTCACTATTTCTTGCTTTCACTTTACCTACGCTTTCGGACTACGTGAAGGCTGGTTTTTATGAACTTAAGGTCCCTATATCAACTGCATTCTTTCAAATATCAATACTTCAGGCCAGGGCCGTGCTGGGATACTAATGAGGGCGGTGGACAAGTCTACTAAAAGGGCGCCCATACAAACGGTAATATATATATATATACTTCGAAAGAAAGTATAGATGCCTTTCTATATCAAATTTGTTTTCGTATTAACGTAAATAGCTAATTTGTGGAAACCTTGAATCGAAATCCTCTTTACTAGAGAAAAACTTTTTAGTTCCTGTAACAACATTTCTGTCAAATAAAAAGAAGCTAAATGTATCAACAACTTAATATAGCTCTATGGCCTATGGACACAGGAGATTCAGTGTCGCAATTACAAAAGCTTTCCATTGATTTCTGTCCTTAGCCTACTGGACCCAGTTTCTACTTTATATTCCAATCTCTGCGAGAAACATTTTAATATTGAGCTCCCATCTGCACCTCGGTCTTCCTAATTTTCGTTTCCCTATTTGGATTTCCAGTTCGAACTTTGAAAGCGTTTCTAATTTCTTCCATTCTGGCTACATAATCTGCCCATTTGAGCCTCCTAGACTTGATGACCCTAACAATGTTTTTGTAAACAGTATAAAATTATGCAGTTCATCATTATGGAGTTTCCGCCATTCCCCATTTCCATTCCTTTTGGAGTTCGAATATTGGTTTAAAAATCTTGTTTTCAAATACTATCAGTCTGCGATTTTCCCTCAGAGTCAGTGACAATGTTTTGCAACCATACAGCACAACATGCATGATTATCGTTTTATATTTTGGGCTACAAATTCCTCAACAGAATACGTGACAACAAAAATTTTTTAACTGAATAATAACACGAAATCCCTGCTTTAACCCTTTACTGTTTTTTGATACCATATGGTTACAAAATAATCGAACTTGTCTAATGTGAACGCTAATTCAATATTCCGTTGTTGGTCATTGTTACCATATGGCTGCACCTTTCCGCTTCGTATGCTGACTCGTTCTGACACCTTGAAGTGGGTTCGGGTAACTTTATGTGGGAAAGATGTGTTGTGTTTGTTAGTAGAAGCCAGAATTCACAGAGGGTGAAGAGGAAATATTCCTGGTTGTTAGGTAAGTAACAGTAATTTTGTTTTGTTGACTTCTAGTTGTTTATAAAGCCTAATTGAAAGATTTTAAATTTAATTTTATCAATTATATCAATTTATGAGTACGTTTAGGGTTGTTAAACCTCGCGTAACCATATGGTTACATTGTTCAATGAGGGAATAAAATTATATTATTTATTGAACTGTATTCTTCGCGATTTTATGTACAAGTGTATTTACTGAATTGTTTATATTCATACACGAAAGAAATGCTTTATGTGTCTTTACTCTGTGAAATTTTCCATATTACAGTTTGGTTCATCAATTTGTTTCATTAAGGCGTGTCCATTTTCATTTTTGGCTTTCGTAAATCTAGTGAACTGTGATCAGGGGCGTTGTCAGTAAAGGTTTTGTTGGTATTACACCATTTCTAATAATACTTTTATATAGGATATCGTTAAATGTAAATGTGTTTTAGGTACAATTTGTGTACCCCTTTTTCTTTTACCCAGATCTATCCTGTACGCTGATCTATGAGAAATAAATTTATAGCTTACTGACTTATTATATTTTTTAGTTTGTTCATTTCAGAGTTCAGTTCGTCGTCGCTCAAAATGGATGGGGATGGTATCTCGGTCAATGTGTTTTACGAAAAAGTCTTAAGGAGCAACAGCTGTTATATCCGATTCATCGCAGTTGCCTGACATTAATTCGTCCGAATCCGATGAAGACCTAAGTTCCTCAAGATCAAGATTATGTATCTGACAGTGAGGTATGTTGAATCATTTAGCACCTATATATGTTTATGCATCTCGTAGAAGTATTCTGCTGTTGCAAATTTTCTTTGTGTTGCTGCTAAATTTTAGCATATTATATGCTTGATATTGAATATACATTTCAAAACTACTAGTAGAAAGAAAGTGGATAAAAACCCTTCCCTTTTTGTTTCCTACATTTTCACTATTCTCGTCCTTTGGCGTAATATCTATAACTTGCTACTGGTATTTTCAGTAAATTCTATGTAACATAATACAATTTTAAATCACGTTCTTTGAATCCAGATATTCACCAAAATCTATTTCATGTTTGAAGGTTTTACTTCATAAAAAAAAAAAAAAAAAATCTGATTTAGAATAATTTTACCTTTGTTTCTTTTTTCAGAATAATAGCATTCCAAAAGGTCTTACATCTCTACCGGATGACAACCGATTCTGATGCTGACTCTGAAGTTTCAAAGAAAAATGCATGTTTAGTGCCTAACCATTATCAAACGATAAAACAAACATATAGGGGCAGTGGATAAATCAAATATGCTAACTATAATTTATCGTACAATGAAAGCCAAACATTGGTACCTCAAAATCTTCAGCTACATCCTAGACTTGGCTGTAGTAAACAGCTGACTGATATGCAGGAGAGACCGTAAAATGGTTAGAGAATTACATATACGGTTGAAGGTATATCGTTCTGATATTACCTACGCACTTGCTACGTGTGGGAAACCAAAGAGAGGACAATAGAACCGCAAGGAAAGACAGGTCAACCACTGAAAACTTCGCCCGAGTGATGATACTACAACAGATAATATACCCCACTGGCCTATCCATACGTCTAAAGGAAGGTGCCGGTTTAGAAATATGGTACTAGTCGAATTACGTGCATGAAATGTGATGCAAGGTTGTCTTTTACTGAAATAAAAACAAAAACTGCTTTCTGGTATTCCATTCGTAGAAACTAACTATACTGCTCTAAAAATTTTATTATATGGTAAAGAAATATGTCCATAAGCACTACATTACAGTGCAAGAAAACATCCAATACCATAATCATTATTTGTAATTTATTTAGTCCAAATAAATACACTGTCATTTTTATACTAACTTGCACGCAAAAAAGTCACGATCATTTCTTGACAAGTGGCTGTAAGTTGTAATTATATGCCCCAGATATTTGATAACATGACTATTTAGGAGCTGTAACACAAAAGTATTGTTTGTAATTGAACACGGTTTAAAATATATTCAGTATTTTGCAACTGGACTCATATCAATTTACTATCGTACTGCTCTAGTAGAATTGGTTTTCACATAACAAGCACACCATATTGACCAATGTTACCATATGGTTACAACTATGAATACAGGCATATTGTACAATGTAACCATATGGTAACAATTCATAACTCGAAGAGTTTTGGCGGGAAAATTTTCAAAATCAGTAGAGATGATATAGAGTGCCTATATATCATCCTGTACAAGTTTGAGATTTTTTGGTCAACTGTAAGTCATAGTGAACAGTAAAGGGTTAAGTTGACGTCAAACTTTTTTTGTGTGATTATGGTTTTGATCTGTTAATAATAATTCTAGGTATTTGGAAGTATCCACTTTGTCGAAAGGAAATATTATTTGGTATTTTAACGCATCCATAAAATTCAGTATTACGATCCCGACAAACTTTCATTTATTTAGTTTTCTCTGCATTTAATTTTAAGCCCATATCTCTGCAAGCGTTAAGTAAGATTTCTGAATTCCTTTCTATTGTTCTATCATCCCCTATTAAGTTTACATCATAAGTATACGCCATAACCTCGGACCTAATTCCTGTCTTTGATTTTCCTTATAGTGTTCTCCAGAACAAAGTTAATATTGGCGACAACACATCTCCTTCTTTTCAGGTTATTCTCAACGTGAAAGCTCGTGAATAAGAATTTCTCTACTCGAACCTTACTTTGGGATTCATTTAAACATAAGCTACCTTTTTCGGTATTGCAAATTCTGTGAGCATATTGTACAATGTTTCCCCTCCTACTCTAGTCTAAAATCAATAATTGATGTACCAGAATATTGTATTCCCATTTCTTTTCAAGTATTAGTTGAATAGTAAATATCTGGTCGATAGTTGATCGATTTTACCTACATCCGCTCTGATAATCTCCAATAATTTCATCTGCGTATGGATTCAATCTTGCTAATACAATGTTTAAGAAAATTTATTGGATATTGACAGAAGAGAAATGCCTCAGTAATAATCAGTCTTGTTGCTTTTCTTCTGAACTGGAACAATGATTGATTCTTTTCACTCTTGTGGTAATTCCTCCTTGTTCCAGATAAGGAGAATGAGTTTGTGAATCTTGCTCTACAATCCCCCCCCCAGCTAAAATTAAGTCAACCAGAATTTCGTCTACACCCGGAAATATGTGTTTCTTTAATTATTTAATAGCGATTTCTATTTCTGTCTGGTTAGGTTCTGGAATATAAGGATATGCTGTATGCATTTCACTTTCTCCACGCACATTGGGCTTTGGCTATGTGTTAAGCAAATCGTCAAAGAAATCTTTTCATCTATTTAAGATGCTATCCTGATCAGTGAGAACTGTTCCTTTAGCTTTCTTTAATTATAAGCACGAAATTGATAGCCTTTCTTAAGTCCGTTGATGCATTTATACATGTCCGGAATGTTTTTATTTTTTACTATTATCTTCAAGTTAATTAATTTTAGCTTTCAGAAATCGCCTTTCTTTGTTCTAAAAGTTTGGGAAGTTTTCCGCCAGATGACAGTGAAACTTTATGTAGTTATTTCGTTCGGATTTTGTAGCCAACGCTGTTTCTTGTTTTCTCTTCTCTGCTACTTCAGTGCATTCCTGGTTGAACCATGCTTTGTTCCTAGGTATTTCTGTGTGTCCCAATATTTCTTTTGCTGAAATCCTAATGTTATCTCTAATTTCAACCAAGTATCCTGAACACTAGTGCACTCCGAACCTTCTAGAGAATCTATTCGACACTTCAATCTGGCTCCCCTTTCACCTGACACTCCTCTAATTTCTTTAAATTAAACCGCTCCGTTTTCAGATATTGAATATTTCCTTTATTCAACGATAGTCTCTCTCTTATTTTCATAATCAACTCCTCTGAACGACCAAACATCGGTTGTGCTAGACTGTTTTCTTCTATCTACTAAAACGTGATCGATTTGATTATGTGTTTTCCCGTCTGGTGAGGTCCAAGTATATTTATGAACGTCGCGATGTGGAAATTTTGTAATAATCACGATAAGGTTTCTGGATGTTGCAATGTTCACGAGTCTAACGCCGTTGTCACAACCTTCCTTATGCAGACATTTATTCCCTATAATCGGTTTGAAAATACCCTCTCGTCCTACCTTCGCATTGAAACCGCCTAACAGAATTTTCATATGATATTGCAGATGATCAAATACCCGGTCAATTCTTTCGTTATTTTTTTTATTGTCATCCTTATTTTCTGTTGGGGTGTGTACATTTAAAACAATAATATTACACCACCGACCCTTAAGAGAAGTAAAAGAAAATCTATCATTAACGCATGTAAGTGCTGATATTACGTATTCGTTTGTGAACGAAAAGCCCTGATCCTAGTTGGATCCTAGTTTTTAATTCGTTCCCCGTAAAAGAACGTAAAATTTCCCTACTTGACTCGTCCATTTCCTTCTCATCTAACTTCCTGATATCCCATTAGGTTCATCTTCTATTTCCAAATTCGTTCGTTACATATTTTAACGCGCTTGCCCTATAGAGACTTCTTATCTTCCATTTCCAATTCTCATGTCGATTTTACTTTGCTGAGTTCGTGCCAAGTTATCAGTTCTGATCCGAAAATTCTGCGAATATATCTGAACAAGCTTTTTTTTTTTTTTTTTTTTTCAGGATGAGTTGTTAGCCCCACACCAAATCCCCAAGCTGGAGGATCATCCATTGACTTTCCGCGACTGCTTATTCAGTATATTCGGAGCTAACCTCTATATCCCAGGGGACTTCTCCTCGATCCACAACCTGAGGACGCGCCGTGCCGTGGTGACAGAAAGACTACATTTTACGGAAATTAATATAGCTATATTTTAGAATTACAATAGGCACTGATTATTCGAACACTGATTTAAAACACACAGGAACAATCAATATGCTCGGATATTGAATGCATATTAACACTATGAAAGCTTTGATGCCGTAAAAATCGTAAATTAGAGACTAGTGTCAGTGTAGTATTTTATGAATGCTCGTACGTTTGACTATCCGAATTATTCTTGATGTATCACGTTGTTTCGTTTTATAGTTACAGAACTTTACAATATTTTTGTAAGTGATTATACTCTTTACCTGTTCTCTGCCAATAGCAACTGTATGAATTCTAAAGGGCGCCTTGTATTCTTCACAGCTTCTTTATTAACAATCACTATTTGAATTTATTATATAAAGCTGGTACACAGGATAACTAAAACCACTTATCTATAATGTGACGTTTCGTAGAGCGCCTTATGTAAAAAGCGCACTGTACCTTTCACGGGTTCTTTAAAAATAGTAACTGTATGTATTTATTGTACAGAACTGTAGTATACAAAAGAGTAAATAAAATCGTTCATCTTTGATGTGGACTCGCAAGGGCGCCTAATGTAAAGGGCGTACTGCACCTTTCACGGGTTCTTTACCAATAAAACTGTAAGAATTTATTGCTAAAAACTTGTACCTTTATTTATACTGTGATGATTCGGAGGGTGCACCGGGACACGTCCCGGTGTCCCAGCACGAGCCTGCTTCAGGCACATCAGCGCTTCAAGCGCATCGTGTAATGTGTCACTAGTGCGAATTGTTGACATGATAGTCATGGTGTGGAGTTCTTTACAGCAACCAAGCCCTTTTGTGTCAAATGCAAGGGTGATCATTCTGCTTCGTCTCGGGACTGTCCAGCCTTTCAACGTGAAAAATGTATCCGAGAACTAACGGTTGTTGAGATCTGCGCTGCCAATGCTAAGCATCGCTTAAAGGAAAGCATCCCTTCCTCGCTTCCTGTGCTCTTTGCTGCTGTTGCAGCAATTGCTTGTAAATCCGTGGCAAACCAGTCGTCCGACGATTCCACCCAAACAGATCTTGTTCACGATGAAAGTAAAGAAATTCTGACCCCAGTGGCATCGACGAGCGAATCCTCTAAACCCCACATGTTTCTATTAGCGGTGCAGAAACTGATCCTGTTCCCAACAAAAGCTCAGAAATTCTTACCCCAATCGCATCTATTAGCGAACCCACCAGAACTCCACATGTTTCTATTAGGGATGGCCACATTTTCCGGAAAAACGGAAAATATTTTTTTCCGGAAACCGGAAAATTGAAAACGGAAAACGGAAAATTTTCCGGAAAATCGGAAAACGGAAAATTTTCCGGAAAATCGGAAACGGAAAATTTTCCGAAAAATCGGAAGGCGGAAAATTTTCCGGAAAATCGGAAACGGAAAATTTTCCGGAAAATCGGAAGGCGGAAAATTTTCCGGAAAAACGGAAACGGAAAATTTTCCGGAAAATCGGAAGGCGGAAAATTTTCCGGAAAAACGGAAACGGAAAATTTTCCGGAAAAACGGAAACGGAAAATTTTCCGGAAAAATGGAAACGGAAAATTTTCCGGAAAATCGGAAACGGAAAATTTTCCGGAAAATCGGAAGGTGGAAAATTTTCCGGAAAAACGGAAATGGAAATTTTTTCGGAAAAACGGAAATTTTCCGGAAAATGAAAATGTTCACTTGGAATAGTGACATTGGTCGTCTTACATTAAGAAATATAACGAAAAATGCTACGCGAAAACAACCTGTAAATGAGGCAATGCTCTTCACCATCTAGTGCTAAAGAAACGCAACTCAAACTTAACATTGGACAGGAGAGAAAAGATCGAGTAAATCAGCGACGAAACATTCCTTCCTCCTACATCTATTTGTACACTTGCTTAACCATGTACTTCTTTTGTTTGCGTGAGGGCTTGCAGATCATTCGTTTGCACCGGAAAATTCCCATCATGCGTGTGTTTCGGGGAATCCCCGATTATGCGTGTACCTGAGAGCAGTACTCTGGCAGTAGAGCTGGCAGTGTGTTATTAATACAACTGGTATGTTTATATTCCAACCATTTCTTCATTGCTTATCGTGATCACGGTGATCTGTCAAGGTCACAGATCCTGGGGGACCGGGGGCAGCCCCCTCAAAGTTCATGTGGACCCCGCATTCTATTTATAAATATACAACATTTTGCACAATTTGAATTCAGTTTTGTCTTAAAACCCTCATATATACCTTCTGCATCTGAATGGATCCCCAAAGTTAGAGAGAAATTGGCGCCCTAGATTGATTCTATAGAATCCACACGCAGTAGTATTGGCGGGAGTACACTACGTATTCCAACTGAGCTCAGGCGTTAGAACATCGGATTAACATTCAGAAGGCCGATGTTCGATTCGAGCACCCTATCGTCCCGATGTTTTTTTTTCTGTAAGTTTATTACTCAGTTACATCCGACCTGTGCCATAGACTTTTTAACCCTAAGATAAATTCAATTCTACTGATGTAATTCAATTTTACACTTTAACCTAGTGTTACCATCTTGCAACTATAAGCGTCACAAATTCCAAATACCGGTACTATTGAGATAAATACCATAGTATGTAGCACTACTTGAAACTAGCGCCAGCTATTCATATAATGATCTATTCCATATAATTCTCTTCGTAACTTTTTCCGCTACTTTCTCTTAAACTGAAGGACGATTCCACCTAGTTATCGATACATCAATTCAATTCTCAATGCTGACTTATTATCTATGATTCTGTATGCATTTGAAAGTATTACTTATTATTAGAGCAACCCAAAAGCATACAAAAGCATAGAAAGCATAATAGCCATTTACACATATGGTTGTTACCTTGAACATGGTTGTGGCTGTCTAAGGGTCCAGAAGAAACTAATTTTAAAAGCATAATTTTAGAAAATAAAGCATAAAACATAATTTAAAAGATATAGCACAATTCTTTAAAAAATCTCTTTAACTTCAAGTTTAACATATTGTATTAATATTTTTAAGAAACAATATTTACAGTGCAAAATCATTGAGAACATAACAATGCAACAATGAAAAGCTTATTTTTATTTTTGTAAACTTTTTGGTCTAATCTTTTGACGTGGAGAAAAGAATAAAGGACAAAAAGAAGAAAACTTCCAACAATGAATAGTACACAAGAACTCCACACTATAATGTTATGTGTACCTCTCGAAGTTGAGCACTTTCTGTACTTATTGGTGGCATCTTTTACTTTCCCTTTCTGTATATACACCTCTAAGGCGCACACAAGTGATTAAAAAAAAAAAAAACTGACTCGAGTAAAGCCTCTCTTTACAGTGCATTAGGTAGAAAGTTCATTAAATATGAAAGAAACTGGTTGCATAAAATATTAATAAATAGATCAAGATATTTAGAATATTTAATGTATAGTAAATATTATACGTTATACACGATTGATGTAAAACAATGATTGAAATTAATAATAAAGCATAATAAAGCATAATTTGGAAAAAAATAAAGCATAATGTGGGTTGCTCTACTTATTATTCTACATTCATGTTTTGTTACTAAATTGTGAACTCCTAATGCAATCAAAGTGTTTTATTATTATTATTATTATTATTATTATTATTATTATTATTATTATTATTATTATTATTATTATTATTATTATTATTATTATTATTATTATTATTTCATAAACGTAGATGATAATCTAGGTGCTGCTACTTCTATATCTCAGATTATCGCTTCACCTGGCGCACGCTCAAATGCATCTAAAGTAACAGAAAGATCCCAGAAAAAATGTTTTACAAATAAGGGAACATAGTAGTACGTAAGAAACAGAAAAGAATTCTGTCTGATCTCAGAGACCCTAAACCTTGTTCTTCCGCAAGACCAGAGGTACTTGATAGTAAAATAAGTAATACGGTACCAAAGGATTCTTCTTCCTTTGTCTTTCGTTGAAGCAATTCGGTTTCTTGAATTTATGAATGAAGTAGAACCAAGTTACCACTCACCATCCAATACGTAACTCGCCGTATTGAGGCCTTGTTTTCTAAGGAGAAGTGTGGCTGCGGAATCGATTGATTTGACAACAGATAGCTGGGCTTCGCAGGCTACGGAAAGTTATATTACAATCACAACCCACTATATGCTTTCATCTAAGTTCAATAAGTTCAGTCCATCAAATAATTGAAATAGAAGTGAGGCACACAAGGGTAAACCTAACTCAGCACTTAGCCCATGTTGCAGAGTAGTGGAATATTTTAGATAAAATACATGCAATTGTCTATGACAATGCTAGTAATATCACAAGTGCGGTACGAGAACTTCCGTATGCAAGCATATGTTGTTTTGCTCAGACCCTAAACTCTCTATAATTAAGGGACTTGCAATAGAGAAAATCGAGAAAATGTTAAGTGTTGTTAGTCGGATTGTTTCCCACTTTAAATATAGTACGTTGGCAACGTCAGAACTGGAAAAACAGTAAAGGTTATTAGGATTGGAAGTACATTTCCTTATACAGCAAGTTAAAACTCGGTGGAACAGCATACATGAAATGCTTGAGAGATTGATAGAACAAAGAAGAGCTCTTAACAATGAATTATCAGATAGAAATGTAACAAAGACGTCAGATTGCAAGAAATTTAACCCTTTAAGGATGTCCAAAATTTTAGACTTTCACTCAAACAGCTACTGCTTCCTTACTATTTATCGTAGGATCATGGTTCATACCTCGTTTTTCTCACGATAGAGCATACTTACCAACGGTACCACGTGTCGGTATCATAAACCTTAACCGGAAAATCGAAAAAAAACGGAATTTTTCTGAAAAAATCACCCCTTCGTAACACTTGCGCCCCTCGGGCCCGTCCCCGGTTTCACGTAGGGATCTAAAAAAATTGATAAATACCCAAAGGTAGGTCTACACATAATCCTTATGCAAGTTTCAATCTGATATCTTGAAAACTAAAGGCGTGAAAAAGTTTTGAAATTTGCCTTAAGAAAAAAGTCACGTCCCTTCGCAACACTTGGCGCCGCCAAGTTGACTATCCGGTTCCAAAACGCATCTGCGGTGTTCTTTGGTCCATCCTTGACTTGAAAAATAAAAAAAAAAAATCCCGGCTTAAATACCTGTTATAGAACCTAAATAAGCGGTCAAAGACGATAGTACGCCATGGTATATAAATATACCAGACCAGAACTCTTTAAAAGGTTAAACTTCCTACAGACTAGGGATGACTACATTTTCAGGGAAAACGGAATATAATTCTTCCGGAAACTGGAAAATTAGAAAGACGGAAAATTTTCCGGAAAAACTGAAACGGAAAATTTTCCGGAAAATCGGAAGACGGAAAATTTTCCGGAAAAACGGAAACGGAAAATTTTCCGGAAAATCGGAAGACGGAAAATTTTTCGGAAAATCGGAAACGGAAAATTTTCCGGAAAATCGGAAAACGGAAAATTTTCCGGAAAATCGGAAAACGGAAAATTTTCCGGAAAAACGGAAACGGAAAATTTTCCGGAAAAACGGAAACGGAAAATTTTCCGGAAAATCGGAAAACGGAAAATTTTCCGGAAAAACGGAAACGGAAAATTTTCCGGAAAATCGGAAAGCGGAAAATTTTCCGGAAAAACTGAAACGGAAAATTTTCCGGAAAATAGGAAAACGGAAAATTTTCCGGAAAATCGGAATACGGAAAATGTGATTTCCGGAAACCGGAAAACTCTTTTTCCGGAAATGGCCATCCCTAGTTTCTATTAGTTTTAGTCTTCCGTTAACCCCAACTCATAGGCACGCACCTTATATATGGCCGGCCTAAAATTTAGTCAGGATATAAGCCAGTTTAATGATACGGTTCTTTCCCCCAAAAGACAAAACTCGACACCTTTTCGTAAGTCACCTTCAGTTACTTTGAAATCTGACACGATGGAAAACAAACTAATGAAAACTCAGTGGTGGGTAGTCGGCCTAGGTGAAGAGGCTCGCTTCACATGTTGAATTTCTGATGTTTTATTGTTATACAGTATTTTCTTTATTGTTACTATTATTACTATTTATTATTATTTATATATATATTTATGTTATTCTTATATGGTTACGTTTTTTTTTTTTTTCATTTTCTGCGGAGAAATGGTTAACTGGACATAAACACTAATCTTAACCTTCTGTAACGGGAGTTTTATACTCTGTTGAGGGTACAAATACAAATGCAAATACAAATATTATTTTATATCTTTTAGATTTTTACTTCTTTTTTTGCTGCAGTGGTTTTTTTTTATATATATTGTGATATGTTGATTTTAAACTTTAATTTACGGCAGTCGTATTGATCGTGACGGAGAGAAACGGCCTCTATGCTGACCTCCTCATTAAACCTCAATCAAACAATCAATAAACATGCTGTATACGACTTCTCTCTTTTCTAACTCCCACTCTGTCTTGTTCTATTTTTCTTTACACCTGTATCCACAATATTCACATAAGTAAAAATATATTGGGATAAATATTTAGCCCCACATGCTTGACACCTCTCAACCTGAATCAACGGTCGTATTTTCTCATTCTTAAAAAGAAAAAAGAATGAATGAATGAAAAGACACACCAAGTTGCATACATTACAACAGGCATGTGTGTGAGATAAAAATTGGATCTCTTTTCGGATCAAAAGAGCCAATATATTACAATAAAAAAAAATTTCTTGTACGCTTTACTTCGGAGAACAACATATAATGTAGCCGAACCTAAACTATCACTTAACTCACAAGTAACACTTCCGAAGTGTAACACTCCGATTTTGATAAAATTTGGCAGGTAGATGTTACACATAAAATAATCGAATACGTGTTTTCTAGTTTCTGCGGAGAAACGGTTTTAGGGGTCAAAAGCCCCATCCAAAATTTTCAAATTTGACACCCGAAAGGCCAGAACAAGTGAACCGAAGTGAATGAAATTGTGCACAGATATTGCAAACGTAAAATGAGGGAATACGGGTTTAGTATTTCCCTGAAGAAAAAACGGTTGGGTGGGGCACGGACCCTCCAAACCTTTGATCACGAAATATCAAAAGTGCTAATAACAGTTTGTCAGATGTGTGTAAAGGACATGAAGAATTGTAACGAAACTTTGTGTATCGACAATACGCAAAAACAAACGAATACCTTTTTTTCATTTTCTGCGGAGAAATGGTTTTAGGAGGGAAAAGCCCCCAACCAAAATTTTCAAAGTTGACGCCCGAAAGGTAAGAAGAAGTGAACCGATGTGAATGAAATTGTGCACAGATATTGTAGACATAAAATGAAGGAGTACGGGTTTCGTATTTTCCTGGAAAAACCTCCAAAGTGTGTGGGCACGGATCCCTCCAAACCTTTTATCACGAAATATCAAAAGTGCTAAAGAGATGCCACATTGTCTTGATACTTAGTCTTCCTTTCCAAGCGCTGCTATCGGCTGAAGGAATTCCACTCTCTTTCGTCATCCGTAGAGCAATGTTGCCGCACTTCGGAACGCGAATCTTGCGGTCAGTACAGAACGTGCGAATTCTATACGATAGTTTCTTGTTTTTAAATCTGGCAATAGCGTAGACGACTGCAAGGTTCTCTCGCTCAGCAACAGCTCAACCCTTATTGGCTCAACGCGTGGGTGTGTCGAGGGTGTGAGCTTTAGTTCGCATTTTTGCCACGACTCAAGACATATTGGCAGCATAATAGTAACAGTATGTCAGATGTGTGTAAAGGACATGAAGAATCTCAACGAAACTTTGTGTATGAACAATAGGCAAAAATAAACGAATACGTTTTTTTTTATTTGGGGGGGAAAACGGTTTTGAGGTGGCAAAAGCCCTCTCCAAAATTTTGGAATTTGACCCCGAAAGGCAAGAATAAGTAGACCGAAGTGAATGAAATGTGCAGAAATATTGTAGATATAAGATGAGGGAATACATGTTTCTTATTTTCCTTTTAAAAAAAAAACTTTTTAATGTTTAGGGCCTATATCAATGATCAGTGATTTTCTTCCTGTTCAGTTGGTGCTGGTTTACGTTTGGCACACTACATTTTGGATAATTTCCAGGTAAAATTCAACATTTTTCATGAAAAGATATATTTATAAAGAATAAATTTCTGCAGGTCATAGGATAAAATACAAAGTAATACACTTGTATTTTAGGTTTACAAGTGTGGGGTTACTAGTGCAAATGCTTTACGACAGATAAAATAAGTGAGTGCATGTGCAAGATGACTGTATTAGATACTATTTTACACCGGCTTCTGCACAGTGTACAGAATCTGTATTTTAGTTTTAAAATTGAAGCGCTGCTAGTGCAAAACCATGACAAGTGATATTGAAACTCGTATCATTGCCAAAACCCACTATTTTTACTACCCTTGCTTAAACGTATACCCACCGTCGCTGACGCGCCTGCTCCCTTCGAATGCATCCCCTTACTGCTGCTCTGGTACCACAGATACACCCTGCCCTAACTCGTTCATATAGAATTTCTGCTTTTAATGGTTGGTTTGTGTTTTTTGAATTGTAGTTTGTATGCTATACTTCCAGGCGCAGTATTTATATAAAAATCGTAGAAGAATTGTAATTTTTCAACAATTATTTCTGATGGCCCCATTGAATTTTATCTATGCTAAGTGAGATTTTTCATGTCGCACAGTGCAAATCACTTAGGATGAATAAGAAGGAAATTAGTAAAAGAATTGTAATTTTTCAATAATTCTTTCGAGTGGTGTGCCAAGAGTAAACCTTCACGGTTCACTTAAATGGTGTTATTTTTATTTAATAATTGTTCATTCTTTGAATTATTGAATATACTTTGCAATCGGATTGGTGAAACGGTTCAAATTTTGCTCCATATGAAATATACAAAAGAAAAAAAAGAAAAGTTAAATATTATAAATAAAAATAAACGTTTATAACGAGAAACGTTTTATCATAGAAGTTGGAATTCAGAAATGTCAGAAAGGAAAGTCAGTATATAAATAGTTACAAGGATTATACAAAGGTAACTTATTTATAAGCATATTAGCTTTGTTGTAGTCATATCTAAAGGTCATACTATGAAATACTGTGTTTGAACTGGACCCAATACGGGTATGCACCTTTCGAAGTATGTTAACTACCACGTTCTGAAACAAAAATTAAGCCTTTCAAATTTACATGAAACATTTAAAGCAATATGCGTACAGCTTGACTGTTCAGTTCAAGGGGGCGCGGTGGCTCAGTAGTAGAACGTTCAACTCCGGTGCTTGGGGTCCTTGGTTCGATCCCAGCTCGCGCCGTGTGGACTTTGTCGTGGACAAACACCGTGCTCGTGGGGGTATACATGAGAACCCCTGATCTGCGTTTCTTCTGTGTTCTATTACCATTTCTACATGAAATACCATAAATTTTCTACGAAGTGCAATAGTAAGAAGTATCAATGTGCACAAGAAATGCGATGTGCGTTAATCCTCCCCCCCCCCACACACACACATATTCATAGATAAAGTACAAGGGCACTACACATGCAGATATAAAGTACAGGTACGTTCTTTTTTATTTTCATATCAGTCGATAAGTAAATAAAAGTCGCTTTGTTACCCACTTTGTAAGTTCGTACATACTCAATGAATAATCCCTAAAAGTATGAGCGTCCTGCTCCTTCGGGAACTGATGCAGCTTCATGTATACTATATCCCTCGTGGGTTTTTTCGAGGTCCTTCCTTTCCTCCCACTCTCTTCATTCCACCATTTCATGGATTTCTCATAATCACCGTCTCATTTAGCCTAACCGGCATAGTTTGAGACGTAAAACAAAGATTTCAATTCAGTTTGTGTACAGTTCAATACATAATTTTATTACATATATACTTTGATACACATTTTAGAAAATTTACAGGTAAAATTTAATACTCTGCATGAAAAGACATGTTTATAAGGAACAAATTTCTGCAAATGACACAATCGAATACGAATACAGCTGTATTGTATGTTTACAAGAGTATGATTACAAGTGTAAAATCATTACAAGTGCTTTACGACGGATAAAATAAGTGAGCGCATATGAAAGATGAGTGTATTAAATGCTATTTTCCACCGGCAGTGTATTTCTGCACAATGTACAGAAGTGGTATTTTATGTTTACAAGTGGACCGTTACTAGTATGAAACCATGACAAGTGCTATTAAAAGTCGTATTATGCCAAAGTAAATTTCCTTTCACTATCCTCTTGCGCGTACAGACCGCTGCTGATGCACCAGCTCCCTTTGGAAGCACCCTGCGTCATCACCGGGGCCAACAGCTTGGCCCTGTTCTGACTCGATTAGGTAACATTCGTGGCCACCTAGCACTTGTTGGTTTGTGTTTTTGCGGAGTTTTTTTTTATGTCATATATGCGGGTGCCGTATTTATACGGAAATCGTAAAAGAATTGTAATTTTTCAACAATTACTTCTGGTGACCCTCTTGAATTTTATCTACACCAAGTGAGATATTTTCAATGTTCAGCTAAAATTGTAGTGGGCAATAAAAAGTAAATTAATGAAAGAATTATAATTTTTCAACAATCATTTGGAGTGGTGTGCCAACAGTAAACCTTCACAGTTCTTTTTCAGCAAATCGACTCTCTATACCCTGAAACGTTTTAGGGGTGTAGACTTCCATTCGTCTGTACATATTTCCTTAAAAAGGGCTTCAGTGTACTACACAGTGTGCATTATTATGCAAAGTATGTATTATCGTCACCGTTGCGTATCTCACGTCATTCGTCATAATTCTTGATGAAACATTAAAACCACAAGCAGGATTAAATTGAGACCTCCTGACTCTTAAAGTAAAAATCAGAATTTCGGAAGTAGATGACAAATCGAATAATAATTATTTAAAAAAAAAAAACAACTTTCAACTTGTCAAGTGTAAGCGAAGAGCATGATAGAGGAGATGAACGGAAAACAAAGGAAAACGTGAATATATATGTACCACGTACAAAAGCAAAGGTTTTGCTCCTTTTACATGGACATTTCTACATTTACATGGACATTTCTACATTTCTACAACAGATAGGACAAAGCACACACATGAACATTCCTTGTTTTTGTCCCTTACCCTTCATATATATACTTTTATTTTTTGTGTAGCTCCACGCCCTTTTCAGTACCTTCTAGTCAGTTGAGTTTTAAGACTGTTCTGCAGCGAACGTGCTGAAAGTTAATTCCAGTGCTGCTCGAGCGTTCCCGAGGAGTCTGTGTGACTTCATGTCGAGGTTTATGCAACATTTCTATGCCATACCTGATTTACTGTTTCCAGACGTTAAGGCGGATTTAAATTGTTATATCTGTCGAAATTGAATTGTTTCTTACAATTCACTTTGGAAATGTCTTTGCCGTCCACAGTTAAGGCTTCTGAACCAAAATTTGCAGAGAAAGTCACAGAAATAATGAACGACATATTGCCTTATGTATTGTTTTCGGATGTGGATGATGAAAGGTCCGTCAGTCAAAGTGACCATGAAAGCAAGTCAGAGATATCAGAAACTGACAGTGACAGTTCATCTGATAAAGCTAAATGTGCTACTGGTGAATTTTTCTTACGGACAAAGCAGACAAGGAGTAAGTGCAAAAACATTGGTGATGTTTGTGCCCTACAGGTTTATAAGCTATTGTGTGTGTTAAAATTGCGGTGGTTCCAGTGTACTCTGATATCCTTTTTTAACCAGAAAAAAAAAACAGAATTTTAGGTTAGAAAAAGTAAATGAACCCTGTAGCTGCGAAAAATGCGACCAATGAATTATGATCATATCGTAAAACTCATCTAATTTGTAATTTATAGAAAGAAAGTAAAAATAAATAAGAACGAGTAAAAGGAAATAATCGGAGAAAAACTCAACTATTCCAAATTAATTTTCATTGCATAGAAACAATTACTTTTCTTACTTCATTAAATCGGCCTTCAACATTAGCCGGGAAACAGACATGCAGACAGAGCATAAGATTGAAAAAAAAATTCAACGAAACTGCAAACCTAAGATAGAAACGCATTGAAGAGACTGTTCTCATCACCAGGAAATCAACTTGCTGAGATATGGACGCTTCATCGCTCGAAGAATGCCATACGAAACTACAAATATGACCAACGATTTTTAACATTAATCTTTCTGCCTCCAAAAGTCTGTCACGCAAGATCTCCGTGTGCGAGCTCATCCTATTTTGTTTAACTTAATCATCGAAAGACAAATTTAATATGAGGAAGAATACATCCAATACGTAAAAAGACTGTTTTACAGTTTTTCTTTGGATCCTTCAGAGTCTTTAGAAAATACCCTTGACGTCCTCCCAAAAAGAGGGAAGCCACCGAAAAGAGAAGGGAAAAGACGATTGCTAGCCGCCTATGATGCTGGGACCCCGACTCCTTATTGGCCACCGCACAGGATTGAACTTCTAGCAATTTTGATGTCCAATGAATTAGAGGACTTTCCATTCATCTTTATGGACTAAACAAGTGCCACCGAACAACTTCTACAAACTGTGTAGTAGTGAAGTGTTTGTGTGAGTGTTGGTGCCGATTATGATGAACTGGAATGGAAAACTTTAAGTCCGTAAGTAGTAAGCATTCATTGACATAAATCTGAATCTATTGCAGTTTCTTTACAAATGCCTATAACTCTGCTCTCCTGTTTGAATGTCTGTTTTAGGCTAAGTGTTGTTTTCAGTCCGACACTAATCAAAATTTTTCTAGAAACTAAATTCCAAATTTGATTCGTTTTAGAAAACAAAGGTACTCGCATTGAGCCTCACACACTACCTTTGCTATTAATGAATGTTCCCTTTTGCTCACAATTTCCTCCACGAAATTTGTGTACCTTTCATTTACTCGAATAATCTCCCTCGTAAAATAAACATGAGGATACGTTCTAGATTTGTAGGTATGGAAACCTTATCTGGAAAAGAGCGTTTAGTGTGCGCTGTGCACCTGAGCCCAGGTAAGCCTCAGTAGCATAGGTACACAACGATATTGCTAAACTAGTTGATTTTTTGACGTAGTGTGTACCCTTTGTTTTTAACTCAATTATGTAATAATATATTACAATATGCATAAAGCAATAAAAAAATAAGCTATTGTTCAGTCTACATTTGGCCAATTTCGACTTACCTAAAACTTTAGAAGAATCCATGGCGCCAGGTCCGTAAGTGCTCGATGTGTTTCCCTTGGTTCCTAACAATAGCCCGACAGCGTAATTTCCATTGTAATAGGCTTCTCTGAAGAACTGGGAGGGGAATCTTGTCCCATTACCTTTGCACAGCTTTCCAAAGTCCTTCCACAGTTGTCACACGCCGTTTTCTCAAAGCCCGCTTCACCAATCCAAATCTACAATAGTCCATAGGACTTGCATCTGGAGATTTAATAGGTACCTCATTGAAAGATATCACCTGTATACCACTTGCTTCCTCCATCTCCCTGTAGAATGCGAAGGACGATCGTGAGGTATATGACGAGGCCTTGTCCATGTGAATGCACACCGGATTGGCGTCATTTCCGTACATGTTGGAATTTCATGCTCGTAGATCGGCCGCATGATCTTGCTCCTGAAAATACTGCAAATTTATTTTGCAGTTCTTCGCCACCCTACGAATCTTCAGTTTACCTCAGTAACGGTAGCCAGTAACGACCATGAACCCTTTTGGGAACGATTCTTTACAGACACGGACCCACCTTCTGAAGTTCTTGGCGCCTTTCACTCGGTACATGATGCTCTCGTTTGCCGCAGTCGGAAAGGTAAATTCATGCTTCATCGAGCGTTACGACATATATCTACCTTTGTTTTGCCAGATGCCGTTCGTACAGCTTCCGGGCGTTACACTTTCGTTCCTTTTGGTGGGCATCCGTGAGAAGATGGCCGCAAGCTTTTATGACTTTTTCAAGGTTGAGTTGATGGTGTAACTTCCGGCTCACAGTCCCCAAAGATACGTCAAGATGATTAGCCATACACCTTTGCGTTAGTGGATTTTCTTGCATTGCCATTTTGCGAAGTTTCCTCTGCATGGTGGAGGTGCCCTTGGTGCATTCCCATTTCCTAGGCAACTTCGTCTATGATCCAAATGGTGGAGCTTCGTTGCCCTTGTATTTTTTAATAACATTTTTTATTCCACTTAAACTGATGTTGCAACCATTCTTCCTGTACTGTTTTCTAATGACGGAAATACTAAAGTGGACGTCATAAAGAGCCGCAACCTAGCCTTCCCAAAACCGGTTTAGTTTGGGCGGCATTTGGTCACAGAGCGGAAACCCACACACTTGGAAACAAATTTAACACAACACTCACAACGGTGGTCCTGTTTTGTGCCTTATTGTCGTCCGAGCGGAAAAACGACTCCGTTCCCAGGAAGCCACTGCACAACACTGCAGGGCGCCACGAGCCAGGTCGGGTGAGTCCATTCTGGCCGGAAGGGGGAAGGAACGAAATTGGCCAAACGTAGGATGAACAACCTCTTATTTTGGAGTCCGTGTGACTCTACGTCGGGGTTCACGTGAAAAATTCTGACGTTGGGGGCTAAGAGATAATAATGGCAAATAAAAAGCAAATCGTTAATTGTTTTAACACTCAAAAGGTCAATGACGAATATCAGTGCTATGCTGACACGAACCCAGTGATGGACCTTGTTCCCTGCAAATTGTCTTGTAAGTAGACATCAGATTTTTTTTATGCAAATCCATATTTTGTTTGTTTATGTGCATCGGTTATACTTAGTACAGGTTCTAACATCAATACAACAGCTCAAATTTGAAGTTTTATAGTGCATATGCACACGTAAATGCATATTTGTAAGTTAAAGCTTATATTAGTGTTTAAGGGCATATTCAGTGTATTCTATAAGTTTTTATTTTATGCATATGCTTATAGCATGCAATAAACTCACTTTTAGTTTGTATTTTCAATGCATTTAAAAGTCTATACAAAAGAATGGCTTCTTTCATGGGAGGATGGAAGAATGCCTAGTTAATGGTGGACCAATATTGTTAGCAACCAAGCAACGGAGCATAGACGCTTACAATTGACAAGACATTAAGAGAAATCTGATAATGATTTTAAAAAAAAGAACTCATTGTAATACCGTGTCAACATCAATTCAGGGGCGTCATTTAGGGGGCAGGGAAGGGCAATTAACCCCCTGAGTTTGAGATTTATATAGATAATCCGTGAAAAATGCAAAATTTTACTTATATCAAGCGGTCTTGCTCCTTGGGAAAGAAATTGACAAAGCTGAGCCCCAAGCAAAAGCTGAAATGACGCTCCTGCATGAATTCAGAAACAAGATGTACGAGAAATATTGTTCACTGAATGGGTAGCTCTAGTTGACAAAGTTCAGCACTACCCACAGTCAGTACCTGCTAAATCCATGTACTCTGTGGAAAAGAAATTGTTCTTAGCAGAAACTCCCGACCACAAAACAATTGAAGCAAAGGGAAAAAACTTTCAAGGTAAAAAATAAGGACCACCTCACTAAAATTTCTCCTTTTCATTTATTAAAGCAGGGGTGCCCACAAGGGGGGGGGCTATGACGCAAACTGCGTCATTGAAATATTTGGGAGGGTTGAAAATCTATATAAATATGTTTGAGGGAGTGTAAAAATTAATCGAAAAGATTTTTTTTTTATGGAAGAACACCTACGGATAGACAATTGAGGGGGGGTGCGTCATGGACATGAGGGGGGTGGGCACCACTGATTAAAGTAAATCAATTTATGTTGCATCTATTACTAAAATGTTCATTTATGAAATTTGCGGGTTTTGAAGTTTGTTTTGTATCCTTTCTCACCTCAGCCTTTTCTAAATCCATATGTGTTTCGTAATATTCCGCTTAATAATTACCATCATTTCACTCGTTCTATTAAATTCACTATATCACTGAGAAACTATCAAGAAATTTGTAAATAAATAAATAAATGCTGAAAAGCCGTGTATCTATCTATCTATGATTTGTTCCTAGCTGCTTACATTTCTTCATCTCGTATTTTCTTCAAGGGAATAAAATGACCAAAATAAATCATCTTTTTTTATATATCTAGATAAGCATAGCCAATTTTTTCTTGAAAAATACCTTTTCGACAAGTGAATTTTTCGAAAACGAAAAATTTTGCAAAAACGATTTTTTTTTCGAAAACCGGAAACTTTTTTAGAAATAAAGAAAAATCAAAAATTGAAATTTCCGAAAATCTAAAAATAGATTTTTCGAAACCGTAATCTAGATTGCATTTGTGTACAGCATACAGTGATGCACTATGTTCTAGGGAGCCAACGCTGGCTGTAGCATATATCAGGTTTTATTGTTTCATTTTGACAACATTGTGGATATAAATTCACTGTTGTATTCTATAACAATTAACATGCTTAGTTACAGCGTTAACTTGTATGAGTTTGATGTCTTGAAATTGAAATTTGAGATGTGAAAATTCCATGTAAGTATTGCTACTTAGAATTTTCACAACTGTTTTAAATAACACTCCTCCAGTGATACGTTAGACTACCCACACATCATTTGAGGAGCTCCAAAGTAAAAAGCGCAAAGTCTATAATAATAATAAGAAAAATTCAGGAGAGCAGAAAAAATAATAGCTCCGAAACTGTCAAGGACTTACGTAAACTGTGAATGTTATATGTTAACTAAAGTATTACAAGTTGAGATGATATGATTACAAAAATAAGTTTTTCAGGAATAGACGAGTTATTGTTAAAAACATTTTGGACAAAGTGCATTTTGATGCGAACACACCGAAAATGATGTATCTGTGACTCCATAAATGAAACACAAAAATACATTTGAGCATATTTTATTTAAAGTGGTACAAACAACAGTGTATGAGGCATGTAGAAGTATAATTCTCTCTCTGTCTCTCTCCCTGTATATGCGAATATTAAAGGGTTATACGGCATAAAACGAACATACTACCAATTAAAAGCAAAGAACTTTTGCTATAAGAATACACATACACATTAATATGCTGTCAATTTCGTGTTGTGTTTCCCACTATATCCACTTCCTCTCCCAAGCAGTCGCATTCGGATACACTTTCGTTTTCAGTACAACGTGCAGGCTGTGCATTCACTGCGCCAATATAGAACTGAAGCACAGATTCAAGTCTCCAGTGATATCCGAATCGTTTTTTCAAAAGATTTGCAATGTCACTTTTGTTTGCAATGCTGATTCGACTTTCCAGGGATAGTACTGGGACATCTGGTACGCTAGCAACCTTCATCCATCGTTTCAGTGGTGACACATACTGTTTAGAAGGATCGTCAAAATGGGTACATTGATTCCATTTTGAAACAATCCCGGGACGTCCTTGGTGCACAGCTTTCTTCAGAAAAACACGTTTCATGTCACTGATACCTGTGATTTTGGAAGGGAATGGCCTAACGCTTTTACATCCTTCAAATGCCAGTCAATACCTAGAACTTTCACAGTCCCAATTTCGAGGTACATTACCAGAGTTGAAATTTCGGAATGTTTTCGAAAAGACTTTCCTAACACTCCAAATAATCGGCCGGCAATAATTTTCTTGAGAGAAGGAGATCTTCACAGCAACCACATGAATAAGGCATGGGAAACATGTGTGGTTTTATTTTGACCATCGTATCCGTCGGAAAAAAATCGAATTGACTTTGTAGAAGCGTCAAATTATCACCGTACAGACGCCAAGTAATGCTAACAACGTTCCTAACCACAGTAGACTCATTCATACTGGTAACACGCGAAACAACTTGTGAGATCATGTGACTACACTTTCATGCATTATCAAATAGCGCGTTCTGCTCCGGACAACACGATATGTATAGCGCTTTCTGCATCAAATGCAGTATTTCACGGCCGTTTTACGCAGTGTCATAATGATTTTTGTACCGAGTGAGTAGCGCAGATAGCTTCAGTAATGGTGATTTATAGAAAATTTGCGTCAAAAAGAACATCGTCCACGGATTGACTTAGCGCTTTTTGCTTTGGAGCTCCTCATTTAATGTAATAAATAATCTATTGATGTGTTAAAACATACTGCGAAACTTGTCTCTATTGGCAACCATTAGTCCTACTGAAAATTAGCCAACATACACAGAAAATACAGTATATACATATATAAAGTTAAAATAAATGTATTGTGAGGCAAAAACTATAGTATATTATAGAATAGTAAAAATATATTATAGATTATAAATATACTTATTTCTAATGTAACTAATTATTACCTACGTATTTGTTTATATTTTATAAACAACATATACAAACATTACTCCTGTAGTACAAAAAAATTGCACGTAATATAACGCACAAAACGCTGAGATGTATTCTTTATTCATACTTTCATATATTCCACTTATAGCGATAGATGCAGATAAAGATCGTCAATTTAAGAAGATGCTGAAACCATTCATGCTATCTTACACCGGTAAAAATAGTAATTTTATCACAAGGAACTAAAGAAAGAAATCTCCATGCACCTTGGAAAGCTGTATAGAAGAATTAGGGTCTAGAACATGAAGTGAGCTTTCTTCCCTTAACTAGTAGTAATAGAATATCAATTTGTACCCATGTGACCCTTCTCAAGAACGGCCATTGGTCTATTATTAGACTAATTAAGTAATTATTTGGTAGACATGTTGTATATGACTTTCCCCTTTTTTATTCTCTCTGTTGTTCTATTTTTCCTTACATCCGTAACCACAATATTCACATAGATATACGTCTATGTTGAAATAAATATTTAGCCGCACATCTTGACCGGTTTCAACCTGAATCAATGGTCGTATTTTCTGATTTTTAAAGATAAATAAAGTTACGTCAAGTTGTATTACAACAGGCATGTCGTGTTACACATTTTTTTTTTTCAGCGGAAGTTACCCAGAAAAATCGTCTGACATCTGAGATGAATTCGCTCAGTTATCCCGACTAATTACAACCCCCAAGAAATAGCCTTAACTCTTTAACTCTCAAAAATAATATACGTTAAATGACATTAAACACTCGAGCGGATTTATTTGGAATATTGTAACTTCGTTTGACTATGATTCATATGTCTTATACACCAGAGAAAATCAACAAGTTCCCGCTGAAGGAACAGAGGTGGAAGTTGATGTTTTAATGAATTTTTAACAACCACCCATAATTCTGGCAGAGCAGCAGAAGAGAATAATTTTCAATACAGTGCTAAACTACTTTCATTAGTAATAATAATAATAATGATTATAGTTTTCTGCAAAATGATGCAAGTGATAGTAGTTTTCACTTGACAATACTGAAAAATATACGAAATTTATTAAAAACCACTTTCGTCTACCTTCATGAAATGTATTCTCAGATTTTTCAACATTGAGTTAGATATACTTCAATATACCAAGATGGCGCAACGCGTACCTCAATGTAGTTTACGCACATCAAAATATTATTTAACTTTGTTATTATTGCAGAAATAATAAAAAAGACCTCTGTGTTTATACGTAAATAAGCTCTGTAATTACAGTAGAAGCATTTACTTTCAATGTGTATTAGATTTTAACGCATTCGAATTCTTTTGGGTAAATTCTTGAAAAATTTTAACATTTGAAGAAAACAATGCAAAGAAATTAATTAATTATTTTATCTTCTGATAAATATGATCCCTGTTACATACAACATGGTGAATGTGTATTTATTGAAGCAAGGGTAACGAGTTTCTAACATAGAAAGTATAATTCAAGTAGTTTTTATATGCAAATCTGTCTGTCTATCTGTTCCTGTAAATGGATCTAATTTTAACGAAACTTTGTGTGTGCCTTCCTCCAACCTTCGGAAATAACGCTTTTATCTTAGGATGTACTCCAATAAAAATAAGGGAGTAAAATGCACCATAAGTTTTTCGACTGAGTATATTTTGTACATTCAAAACAAATTTCAATTATAAACTACGTAAAAATTGTTTGATGTTGATAAAACTTTGCAAATACACCCTGTTTCAAAAAGAATATACGTATTACGAAGAACTATTTTGTCCAAACTATCGATCGCTGCGCCTCGGCTCGGCTATTGGAGAAACGAATACATAGTCTAGTTTATATTAATAGCCGCTAGATGTCAGTTGTCTTCTGTTTTGCTTGGTAACGTTCATATGTTTAAAACGGCTACTCAGCAGCAGAAATCATTTTGTGTTCTCGAGTTTGCGAAGTGCAATTCCGTGATTACAGTGTAAAGACTTTTCAGGTTGAGGTACCAAATTGATCCTCCGAATGGGTGGAACATTCGCAGATGGTATCGACAGTTTGTAGATACAGGATGTGTATGTAAAGGAAAGAGTCCTGGCCGCCCTCGTGTTCCTGAAGAAAATGTTGCACGAATTCAAACTGCTTTCCAACGTAGTCCTTCAAAATCAACTCCTCGTGCCAATCAGGCGTCACAAGTACTGACAACACAGTTTGGCGTGTTTTGAAACGTCGGTTGGTTATGAAGCCGTACAAGTTACAGCTGTTACAAGTTCTGCGTCCTGATGACAAAAGCAAACATGTGGCATTTTGTAACGAGATTCTGGATGTTATTGACAATGATAACACTTTTGCACAACGCATCGGGTTCACTGATGAAGCGACTTTCCGTGTTAGTGGTCAGGTAAACAAATAAAATATTCGAATTTGGGGCCTACCGAACCCACATGCTGTCATTGAACATGTACGAGATTCGCCCAAAGTCAATGTGTTTTGTGCGATATCCCGATCATCTGTTTACGGCCCATTCTTCTTTAATGGAAGCACGATTAACAGTCAGCAGTATCTCGCTATGTTACAAAACTGGTTGTTTCCGAGGCTGCACTAAGACAACTTCATTTTTCAACAAGACGGGGCACCCCCCCCCCTTACTGGAGTTGCTAAGTGTGTGAATATCTGAATGAAACTCTACCGAACCGTTGGATTGGTCGTCAAGGAGCTGGCGACTTAGCATGTCTCAGCTGACCTCCACGGTCACCGTATTTGACACCTGTGACTTCTTCCTGTGGGGTTTCGTTAAATACAACGTCTATGTACCACCACCCCCACAGAACCTGGAAGAGTTGAAGAACCGGATCCGTACTGCCATAACATCAGTGACGCAGGACATGCTTGCCCGAGTATGGAAGGAATTTGAGTATCGATGTGATATTGTTCGTGTCGCCGATGGAGGACATATTGAACATCTGTAATTTGAACTTTGAACTGTAATTTGAACTTGACAGGTTTGTAAATATGTGTGTAAAATTTCATATTTGTATGTCTTAAAGATATATACGTATGCATTCGAAATACGTATATTCTTTTTGAAACAGGGTGTATTTTCTTCAAGACATTCCGATCATTCTCATTGCAGTTGAAATCGGTCAAGGCTGAGTAAACAAAATGGTGTAATTTCCTCCAAACATGATTTTAAAAAATAAATATAAGAATAGTATATTCCTTAAGAACTTCTACGAAAATGATTACCATTTTGATGCATGTGGAGACTTTTTTTCTTTGAGGTTCCCAATTACATAACTCATAACTACTTGCCGTTAAAGTCTGTCCAGAATCAAAAGGTAAATTTACTTCGCAAGAAACACACACACACATTTATATATATACATACATACATACATACATATATATATATATATATATATATATATATATATATATATATATATATATATATATATATATATATATATATATATATATATATATAAAATAATAGATAGCTCCTGTAAAAATGATCGAATTTTTCATAAAATATGATATACTGTATATATTCTGAGATATTTTACATAGTCCTAAATGATTTTCCTAATTCTCTTAATAACTATCACAACCTTTTATTTAGTAACCCCGTAAAACTAGATATAAAATTAATTAATAATATATCTTTTTTTTTTTAAAAAAAAAAGGTATGTGTAGGAATTAAACAGTCGTGCTTTCACCCAATGAGTTTAAATATCAGTTCTTGGTAACCTAACTTTTGTCTAATCTTGTATTTTTTTTAAGCGTTTAATCAAAGGACCTTCGAAAAATAGTGTCTTACAGTGCGTAAGGGATCGTAAGTCAAGTTACATTGGTAAAAATAGTAATTTTATTACAAGAAACTAAAGAAAGAAATCTTCATGCACCTCGAAAATCTTTATAGAAGAATTAGGGTCTAATACATGAAGTAAGCTTTCTTCTCTTATCTTGTAGTAATAAAATACCAATTGGTACCAATGTGATCTCCTCAAGAACCGCCATTTATCTATTATTAGACTAATTAATTAATCATTTGGTAAACATATTGTATTTTCTCCTTTCTTACTCTCGCCTCCGCCCGTTGTTCTATTTTTTCTTACATCAGTAACCACATTGGGATAAATATTTAGCCGCACACCTTGATCGGTTTCAACCTGAATCAGTGGTTGTAATTTCTCGGTTAAAAAATAAATAAAGATACGTTAGGTTGTATTACAATAGACATGTCGTATTATACATTTTTTTTCAACGGAAGTTACCCAGGAATATCGTCTGACATCTAAGATGAATTCGCTCAGTTATCCCGACTAATTTCAACCCCCCAAAAATAACCTTAACTCTTTAACTCTCAAAAATAATATACGTTAAATTTCATTAAACACTCGTACGGATTTATTGGTAATAATATAACTTCGTTTGACTATGATTCATATCCCTCATACACTAGACAAAATCAAATAATTCCCGCTGAAGTTCAAATTGAAACTCACATTTTTTCAGCGAACCAAATTAAATAAGTTCTTTCAGGAACGCACTTAACATACGTTTGTTTTTGACAACAAAGCAGATTTCAGATACCAGATTTACCATTTTCCACGAGAGTCTTTGCTGCACATAGTATGTTCGTCTTTTCCACTACATGGTCCGACTATAAAAGATCAAATTGAGAGTCACATTTGCCCGTTGTAAAGACCTTTCTGAATTTCTATCTGTACTTCTATTCTGTACTCTTTTTGTGGTTGGAAAAAGAGGCCTGAATTGGTACTGAACGTAACAAGTATATATAAAGTACGAGTATACATATATATATTTTTTTACTACATGATTCTCATTTATTAACATCCTTTCTTTTTTTCTAGATTTCTGAAGTACAACAACCTATAATACAATGGCGTTCTTCAGAAATCCTTCATCTCTTCAAGAAATTAGTTACTCTGCTATATTAGAAACAATTCTCTCAAAACGTCCCAAGACAGATAAGGAAATGTACTCTTTCTACCAAGGAAGACAAGCTATTCGGGATTACTATGCTCTCCTTCCAACAAATGTATATTTGAAACTGACTGACATGGCTTTAGAAAATGTTGAAAGTGACTTTCCATTTGAAGATTTTTTTCCTAAAAAATCCGAATCCGACTATTACCCAAAGAATTTATATTTACTAGAAATATTTCTTCAAAAGCGGATTCGTAGCATTGATATTATGATAAACACATACATACCACACTTTCATTTTACTAGAATATTGGAACTATTGAGCGAAAACAGCAACAGTCTACATAGTATAAGCTTAAGACGTTTCAAGAGATTTACGGAAGATAACAGTGGATTTATGGAGAAAACACTTTCGTCGGCTGTAAATCTTGTTCGACTAAATTTAAGATCTTGCTGTACCGACGAAATTCTCGCTGCTATTGGAAGAGAGTGTCATAATCTCAGGGAACTGGATGTGCAAAACTCGGAAGTTACAGATGTTGGCCTTAATTATTTAACTCAAAACATAACGGAGTTGGAAGACGCTAATACATTCAATGATAGTAACAGTAGTGAGTGGGAGAGTACTTTCTGGAAACTTCCCAACGTATTTCCAAAAGTCAGAGAGTTGATGCCCTTACGAGACCTAATGCGTGAAGAGAATAGAGTCCAGAAATATTCAAGAACAAAGAACCGTCTATGTTCTACGTTACATAAATTAGCAATACCACAGAAGCTTAGTCACTTACATGGAAATCAGTTAGCATTGCTGGAGTTGTTAGAGAACCTAGAGATTCTAGACACCGATTTAAAAGCTCTATTTTCCTATTTGGTGAACGAAGGATGGCAACCACAGGAGGGACAAGATCAAGAATTAAAACTGACTAAAATAGAACTGAGTTCTATGACTGTCGAAATGGTTAACTTAATTGTGAAACTTTGTCCAAGATTGGTGGCACTAGATATTGAAATACATAACAATATAGATATTGACACTTTCCCTCCTCTAGAATTCTTGCGTGTCAGAATTCAGATAACTCATGAGAATTCCAACGATAAACTGATGACATATCTTTCCAAGAAAGGAAGAAATATCAAGAAATTACAGCTCAGGTGCCCTATTTATTCTTCAATACACGTGAGAGAGTTGAATTTATCACTTATGTTAAAGTATTGTCCATATCTAAATTTGTTTTCAGTTAGCTGTATAATTGCCTCTTTATCCATGGTAATAACGTACTCATCGGAACAAATCTACTACTCTCTAACATCTGTTAAGTTACAAGCAGATGTTTCTGAAGATAGTTTTATCAACTTGTTGCTTAGTGCGCCCAATGTTGAAGAGATTCTTATCTTCAATCTGTCAGATAAATCTGAAGACTTTGTTCATAAAATTTGTGCTGTGCCTCCACGACCACACTTCAAAATATTTTGGGTTGAAAATGTCTTTAGACACATTTTAGAAACTGAGAACGAGCTGCTTCTCTTCCTTTCGAACTTTGATCAAATCAAAATTTTGGGGTCTCTTCCTAAAGAATTGTGGAAATTCGGTTTAGAGAATGAAGAATCCAGAAAGAAATACAATAAAATACTGAGTACCTTCGAATAGTTTCATTTTTCTGTGACGGATCTAAGAGAAGTTTTCTTACTAGTCTAGAGTTCATAGACCTCTATATTTATATATTCATTACGAACTAGATCATGTGAATGTTTTGTTTGTATCACGTTCAAAATTAACAACTTATATTCTGCACTTCTTTTCTGTTAGGAATTTCAATTAAGATTCAATAAAATAAATTCTACTACAGTATGCTGTGTACAGTATGTATTTTATATAGTTATGTCTAGTCTAATTATATATTTCGTATTGTTGTTTACAAGAAGAGGAACTTGGTTGTTAACTTTCGAAGTGGAATAGAAACTTATTTTTTCCACGGCTTCTTTCTTAATTGCCAAATTTTGGAGATTATTTTTTTTTAAATACAATCTAACTTAGGAAATAATGGTATGTTTCAACTTTCATTTCCCATTATAACACACATAAAATTACTGTTTTCTGAAGCAAATTAAATGAAAATTTTCAAGAATCAAGGACATCATGTCTTACTCCCCCCCCCTCCTTCCGCCACGACAGTTGGCCACGAAGACATTTTCCACAATGCTAAGGTGAACCTGGAGACAGGATGCAGATATAAAAAAGACCCGTAAATAAAGGACCAAAAATGGTGTCGTGTTGAAATAATTTAGAAGCTGAAATTTTCAGGATTTGTTTTTCATGTGATCTTAATTGAAATATCAAAAGTCTCCTAAAATCCCGTGTGCACTTCTGCTTAGAAAGCAGCCTTTGCTTCATTCGAAAAAGTCACATATTTGTGTTTGGTTCGTATAGTCCGCCGACGTTTTTGGATAAATATCTTACTTCTGTGTTGTACTTTTTTTCATGTATATTTGTCCGTGTGTTATGTTTTCCGTTGTGATCTAATAACAATGGAGGAGGAAGAACTAGATAACTGCGTTATTTGTAAGTATCCATTAAGTGATGGAAAAACTGTAAATATGACTACAAATGGGTTGCCAGCTATGGTAAGTGCTAGTGGAGATCGAGATATACATTTTAAAGACGTTGCCAGTGTTTGCGTACATGTTGATTGCCGTAAGAATTATACTCGACCGTCTATTATTAAAAAGGATATCAATGAAAGTTCTGTACATGAAATTGCCATCCCCAGCACATCGAGCATTTCACCACGCACTACAGTACCACCTTTTGATTTTAGGAAGGACTGTATATTTTGTTCAAATGAAGCGTCTTTTAAAACCGAAACTCAAAAGCATCACAAATATCGAAGGTCTGTCCAGGAAGTAACGAGACTCAATATTAAAAGAATTTAGTTGAACAAGCACAATAACGTAATGATAAAAGGGGGTAGATCAGTGCTTCTTAAAGTGAACAGCGTGGTAGATTTTGTTGCAACTGTACTAAATACCATAGAGACTGTTTTCGCGATTTTTTAAAACCTATTACATCTCAGAGTGTCCGTAGGCCAGCAGAGGAGATGAAACGAGAAACTTATAGCAAACTTTGCAAATTTATTGATGAAGATGAATGCCAATTTATTAATGAAGAAGATGAATGCCAAATTATTGAAAAAGAACATGAATGTCAATTTATTAACGAAGAAGATGAATGCCAATTTATTAATGAAAAAAAGAATTGCCAATTTATTGATGAAGAAGATGAATGCCAATTTATTGATGAAGAAGATGAATGCCAATTTATTGATGAAGAAGATGAATGTCAATTTATTAACGAAGAAGATAAACGCCAACTTATTAATGAAGAAGGTGAATGCCAATTTATTGATGAAGAAGATGAATGCGAATTTTCAATGGGTCAATATTGTACGATCAAATGAAGTCTTACCTTGATGGTTCGGAGGGGTATACATCAAACCAAGTAAAATTTCTCGGAGAATGGTGCAAAGAGAGATTAGTAATAACAAAAGGATGCTTGGGTTATGAGCGAGAAACTGTTCCCACTTTCAAGAGTGAAAGAAAAATGTTACTTCATGAAACTTGCTACAGAAAGAGAGAAGTAAATGAGCACAGTGGAAGAGCCCGTATTGGTACAATTTCAGCAAAAATAACCAGAGAAGAGATAGATTCTAAAATAAGAAGCTCCGTCATGTAATACAAACCTGGAAACCAATATCTCAGATATAAATCTAACAGTTTATTACAAATTGTTTTAGAATGTAATTGCCTCAAAGGTTCTAAAAACAAATCTACTAAAAGAATCGATTACAATCAAAATATACTCATAACCAGAACAATTAGGCAGTCAGCCAGCTACGTCAATATGCCAAACATAATTAGGATGTTTAACTGTTCTTGTATAATAATTACCCATTGGTTTAGTGGTTTTATCCTTGTGTTTCTGAAATACATCACAAATATTTACATAATTCTTAATGTCAGAATACATTGATGGTCATGTAAAGCGCGAAGATACCTTATTTATGGTATTTTTAATTTCCATGTGACCTCCTGGTACCAAAGAATTATGGACATACTCTAGAATTGAATTTACTAATGAAGAAGGTACGACAGCTCTGAAATCTTATCCAGATTTACCTTTCGTTTGCTTCAATAAGATATTATTTTGCAATTTATAACCTCTTACCTTCTGTTTATTCTCTAGTTTGGTAATAATTTTCTTCAACTGAGGGTCTTTCCTTTGATGGTCTTTTAAGGGGATACTGAAATAAGGATACTTCCAAAAAATTACAAAAGACACATTTACACTTTTACCATGATCTTTAACAAGTTCTACTGTATCTTCATCTTTAGTGTAGAATTCTAAATGATTTCCAACACGGCTGAGAAAATCAGCGACAAAACGAGCAAGGCTTTCTAAGTGTTCCATATCGCCATTGACGTTTATGATTAGTTAGAAGCCAAGATAAGCTTTTACTATCGCTGTACACACCAATTGGATTACAGAAATAGTACTCAAAGCGTTCTATGCAAAGGGTTAAGGCTTTAAGTTCCAATTCATAAACATTCTTACTCCAATAAGTAGATGGAATAGCTTTCGAGAACATAGCAACTGGTCTTAGATTACCTTGTTCGTCATACTAAGAACTCCTGAAAATGACGTAAACTACTATCTGAATGGACAATAAAACTAGAATTCGTATCAGGAACCTTTAAAACTACGTGTTCACAAAATTCATCTTTTAATTTTTGCAGTGTTATATCATGATCTTTAGTCCACTTAAATATTCTCTTAGGAGAACGGAAATTCCTGTAATGGAGCATTTAATTCAGAGTAATTTCGGACAAATTTAGAATAAAAGGCAAAAATTAACAGATTTTATTAACAACTTTGCGATTTTTAGGTTTTGGTATATCCTGAATTGCCTTAATTCTTTCAGGGTCAATACTCATAGATCCCTTTTCAAATCGGAACCCTAAATACTTAATAGAATTTTGAAATAGAAAAGTTTTCTTAGGGAAAATAGTTATACCCCATTTTCTCAAACGAGAAAGAACTTCCTCTAACAATTTCTTATGACTCTCTATATCAGAGCTAAACAGGAGAATATCATAGAATTTCTCTAGATTTTTACCAATTAACCCATCAAGTACCTAACGCATCAAATTACTCAATACAAACGGACTATTCAAAAATCCATAGAACAGACGTTGTATTGATAGATTTTGTTTTTGTCACAAATGCCGTATAATGACGACCGTCTTTTGTCAAGGTCAATTGAAAAAAGGAGGATCTGAGATCAATTTTAGTAAATAAAGTATGATGAAAAATGCTAGATATATCATTCTCCATGTTAGAAGACGGAAAGTTATTACAAATAACTCGTTTGTTAATTTCTCTATACGCCACACCAAACGTTTACTATTATCTGAGTTTTTGACAAGAAAACAGGGAGATGTAAAAGAACGAAATTCTACCCTTTCTACTATATCATCATTTTCAAGTTGTTCAATAAATTGTTCTAACTCTTTCTGTTTAAACGTAGGAAGTTGGTATGGTTCTTGCCTAATTGGAGTCTTATCAGCAGAGCCCGGATGTTGTTGACCTAAAATTTTCTAAAAAGTGACCTATAAAATGACACTAAAATTCCTGTAAAATGACCCTAAAAATCACAAAAATTGACCTTAAAACTTGCGTTTTCTTAAACGTTTATTTCGTTAAACATTGACATTTTTTAAATATCCATTGGATTTTTAGTTAACATTTCTCACTCATGTTCAAAAAGTATTGTTTCACTTAGTTGCAGTCCATTGATCATTTATTTCTATTGATCAGTCCCTTGTACGGCATTGTAAGTATTGAAAGCGTCAATTCACTCCCGAGTTGAAGCTAGGAAGTACTCTTAAACAATAAAAGTTCGCAAGTGTAGACTACATGAAAATAATAGATAGAAACATGTTTAAAATCCTTGTACGCCTTCTAATCCATTTTTAGTTATTCACGTGATCACATCCTTTGTGGTCAACAACCCAAAATTATGTTTGGCCACCTACCAACCCCCACCTTTCGTTAACCAGCTACAGCTTAGTTTGCATTAGCTTGTTAAGAATGCAGTTTTTCCACACCAATACTCAGGAAGCAAGAAAAGAGATTATTCAACTTCGTCTTTTCCACATTCGTAAACCGTGTTCATTCAAAGATTTCCTTATGTAGAAGAAAAAGAATAAAAAGACCATAAGTGACCTAAAAGTTACCTTAAAATATTAAAAAAATGACCTGAAATTTCAAAATGGCAAAAAGTGACCAAAAGTTGGCCCTAAAAAACTATATTTTTAGAACCTAGAGTTGATGGATAACGTTTTAATTTGAACTTGCCTTGTGTTATGCGTAACAGAAAAAAGTTGACTTGTCAACAAGATCCGGGCCCTGCTTATCAGTTACTTCTATTTTATATTCAAAATTTTTAACACGACCAATTTTCTGAGTAATTACATGCTTATAATTTTCTAAAAGTTCATTATCATACATCTGTAAGCTAGAATCCAACTGTTAAAGTTCAGGAGAAACCTTATAATTACCTTGCATTTCTTCCCGGTTTATCCCTTCAGGATGAAGAACAGAATTATCATAATAAACCTCCAACTCCGGGTCTGGTTCATTAGGAACAACTCCCTTGGACGTGTCTGCATCAGTTTCCGGAAAACAAGGCTGCTTCCACGATCCTCTCCCCTAGAAGTAAACAGGGAAGAGCGAGAAGTTTCCGTAGACAACTGAGAGGCATCCTGTATAGGAACGCTAAACTTTCTATTTTGCACCCTTTATACGTTATTAGGTATGTCAATGATAGCACAGTATTCGGTGTGAAAACAGTTTCGGAAAAGAATATCAGTCATCAAAGTCAATAATATAAAACTGTTCAGAAAACTGCTGACGTCCCATTCGAAAATAAATACGCACTCTCTGGTTTACAAAAATTTGCGTGTTTCCAAGACCCGTGGTTTGTAAATTCACATTCTCCACTTTCAAACGACACATATTGCGTAAATGTTAAAAATAACGCTGACTAATATAATTATTACTACTACCGGTATCTATTAAGCAAGGTACAGCTATACCTTTAATATAAATCAATACAGAAATTAAATTCTTTAACAATTTTCCATGTGATAGAGACATACTGGTTTCCATGTCAGAGGTAGGTGAAAGTGTTAACTAATAAAAATAATTTCAAACGGTTAAGCCATTTTTTGTTCTGATAGACGACGTCTTTTTCTATGTAGATAGATACAGATTAATAGCATTATTACTGTCTCATTATTTATTTCATTTTTACCGTATACTTTTCTCAACGTTTAAGCCCTTTAGGCTAAAGAAGACGGGTGATTCATGCAAATAATTTCTAGTTCAAGTAAAATTTTAATGGACCCTTAACGGAAATTGAACCCGTGACTATAAGACCCACCAAGGAACGCGCTAGACATTAGATATTAAAATAAAACTGACATACCGAACGTTCCTCAGTACCGAAACTGACGTACCGAACTGATTGTTTATTTGTAATTGTTTTACTCGGTTTGTAGTTTTAAGAATACCTCTTTAACAACAGGGGCACGAACACAGAATTATCACAGATAGTTAAACACACAAGCCTCTCCCAGCGGGAATAAAACCCGGTACCCCGTACACCAAAGGCACACGTGCTAACCACTGGACTATCTGTGTAGGGTAAGCAAAGGAGCAGAAATAAATATATATTGTACATTCCGACGAAACGCAAACGTCCCAATGAAAGCAATATTAAAGGAAAAATGGAAAAACTTGAGTGAGCTCTTGAAAGAGCTCGAAGGTCACCTGGGTATGAAGACAAATCTTTATTCAGGTATTAATATCTCGTATAATCGCCGTTAGCTTCGATGACGCATCTTAATCTTCTTGGTAATGAGTTAACCAAGCTAGCGACATATTGATGGCCTTGTGCTCCCAAAGTGCGTCAGCTGTCCTTGGTGGGGGATCAAGCCAATTTTCGTGTAGAGTTCTTGTAACTTCCGCCCATATATTTTCCATTGGGTTCAAGTCAGATCCTCTTGGAACCCAGTCGACTAGCTCAACATTGGGTTCCTCTTGAAACCAGGCTTGAACTAGATGGGAATCATGTATTGAGCTATGATCTTGTTGAACTTCTACAATGCCGTCTTCAAATACATTTCTCGCAGCGGTGAGCAAGCCATACTGCGCAATATCTGGCTGTTCAATCGTCCTTCTATACGGTGTAATTTACCAACTGTATCCTTACACAGCCATCCTCAGCCTTACACAGCCAGTGAATAGTAACATGCCCCATTCGATGCGTTCTGTGCATGTACTGTGGATCGTAACGTTTTCCTGTTGGTCTATACACAAGTCGAGGACCATCATTTGCTAAAGAGAATATCTTCGTCTGTGAAGATTACATGATCCTAGTTACGACCAATATTTGCCTCAGCAAATGCTAGTCGATCAACTTTATAACTATCCGTCAATTGCTCCTTACGCGCAGCTCGATATGCCTGAAGCTCTGCATCTTTAAGGCGTCACCGAGCGGTGAGGAAGAAGCCATGAAAACGAGACGCTATCACTAACTGCCGGGATGACATGAAAGGATTGGGATGGCTTACATCAACTAGGGCCTGATCTTGTTGTGGGGTTGAAACCCTTTGAAGGCCAGTGTCAGGTTTTCTAGACACGTTGCCTGTTTCTGAGTATTTCTTCCATCAAGTATATGCAGGAGAACAGGGAACACCAAGACGATCGCTAGCTTGTCTCACACTCATACCACCGTATTCAACAAGAGCAGTAAGCTGCTCGCGAACATTCTGACCGCGATGAGCCATGACTAATGAATGAATTGCAGCTGTTTGGCTGTAGGTGATTTCGTTATTCGTAGGCTTAAGTGGAGAAACTCGTCTGCTGCGACAAGGCATAGGTCATGTTTTCGTAGTTCAGCATTTTTCACGAAAAAAAGTGTTACAGAGTTGTGTGATACACAACACACACACACACACATATATATATATATATATATATATATATATATATATATATATATATATATATGTGTGTGTGTGTGTGTGTGTGTGTGTGTGTTGTGTATCCAGAATACATAGGGAACGAACGAAAATATGTCTTAGCACTCTTTATAGATATTGAAGGAGCTTTTGACAATCTTTGGTTTCCCTCTCTTCTAGAAAATATCAGAAAATTAAATTTGCCTAAATACATAATAAACTTAATAAGAAATTACTTATTAAACAGGAAAATCATAATACCGAACGAAGAAGGAGACATAGAAATTGAGACCGAGAAAGGTTGTCCACAAGGTTCTATCCTGGGACCAACTTTATGGGACATTGAGCTACAACCATGCTTGGAAGTATTAAACAAGATGCAGGAAGTGGACATAGTTGTTGCATTTGCCGACGATATTGCAATAACAGCAAGTGGAAATAGCAGAAGAGAATTAGAAATTAAAACTGCAAAAATAATAGAACAATTAGACAAGTGGAGCAAAGATAGTAAACTAAAACTATCAACGAGCAAAACTAAATACCTAATTTTTGGAACAAAGTTACAACGAAACCCAATAATAAAGCTAAATAATATAAACATAAAAAGAGAACAAAAGATAAGATATCTGGGAATAATATTAGATGAAAAACTAAATTTTGATGCACATTTTAAATATATAACAACTAGAGGGAACAGCATAGCAAATAAATTAATTACGATAGCTAGAAACAATTACAAACTACCATTGAAAATAATAAATTTGTACCAAGAAACCATTTTAGCAGCTGCAATAACATATGCATCAAGTGTTTGGATTGGGAGAACATTAGAAAATAAAACATATAAGAATAGATTAAATAGACCACAAAGAAACATACTCATAAGATTAAGTGGAGCTTTTTCATCAACATCACATAGCTCATTAAATATAATATTAGGAGTAAAACCTATGAATATTGTAGCTCTGCAGAGGGCAGCGAACTATTGGTTAAGAAAAGGAAATCGACAAAATCAGGAATACATTTGATAAAGAACTAAATACCGAAAAAGAAATTGAAGATCATATTATAGCAATTTGGAATGAAGATTGGCAACGGTATGAAGGAGCTCACAGAGTACATCAGATATTTCCAAACATAAAAGATAGACTACAAATAAAACATTTAAATCCCACTTACGGAATAATTCATTTCCTAACAGGACATGGACCGTATGAAGATTACTTGTATAAAATAAAATCCAAACGAACACCAAGCTGTGAATGTGGAGAAATTGGCACACCAGAACACCACATTATGTGGTGCCCAACAATGGAAGATGACGTGATACTAAGAAGGGATATTCGAAACAAGACTTTACAAGAAATATTAACTAGTAAGGAAGATTGTGAGAAATTGAAAAAAATAACTAATGAATACTCAGATATAAGAAGAAATATGTACAGAAGAAATTTAAACAATGGAGAGAATTAAAGTGATGAATGAAAGAAAATGAACGAATGTGAGACTTGTTCCTGGACCGGAGAAAAGACTCCAGGAGAGGAAACACAGGAAATCCGTGTCTCCCACCGGGAACAAATTGAATGAATGTATGCACCTCCAGCCAAGGGACTGGAAGAGGAATTCCGGTGCAAGAGTGTGTGAAGAAGAGTGAGTGAAGTGGAGAGTGGTGGTGGGTTCACGGGAGGGAATAAGGTAATGGCAAGAAAGGACAAAATGGAAAACACCGCATTTACCGTTTCGGGCGCCAGGTGAAGTTGGTGAGGATAGCACTGGGATACAACGGACCGGGGTCCACACTAAGTGCTCCGAGTGGACCCCTGACCCAGTCTATAAGAACCAGCCAAGATACCAAGGAACACAAAATGAACGGTTAAAAGAAATAAATAAATAATGAATACAGTATTAGAGTTAAATGAAAAGATAAATTTTTAGTATGTGAAAGAGAGAAAGTAGACAATAAATGGAAAACCAACAGGCTGAAAAACTAAAAGCTTAAGTAAAGCCAGAAATTCGTGTGGTGCAAGGTGAAGTTAAATATATATATATATATATACGAGTATATATAAATAGAAAGTGATATAGGTGAAAAATAAGTGTCAGTGATTATTAGTGTGTGACAGCAAAAGCATACAGTGTAGTGTAGTGTTAAGAATATTAGTTTTGGTGCACAAGTGTTAGTGTGGAAACACAGGTGAAAACCATTAGTGCAGTGAAAGAAATAGGTGAATACCAAAGAAATATATTTAATATATATATATATATATATATATATATATATATATATATATATATATATATATATATATATATATATATATGTATATATGTGTGTATGTGTGTATATATGTATATGTGTATGTATATATATATATATATATATATATATATATATATATATATATATAAACATGTGGGTGAAAAAACCTAATCATACAGGGAAAACCTGCAAGAAACAAGAAGAAGCCTAAGGTAAAAAGAAGAAGCAGCCAATAGGTAAAAACATAAATACGCAGAGAACACAGATACCAAACACACACACAGAAATACACAAAAAACAAGCAATCTAGATTCAAACTTATTTGTTAAATTCTTAGTTTTTTTTTTGTTTGTTTTTCGTTTTTGTAAATTTTCCCTTCTTTTGGTCTCTTTTCCTTCCCTATCCTTTCCCTCCCAAATTTTCCTATTTTTTTCTTTTTTCACTTATGGAAATAAAGAAAAAAACAAAACCACTATAGAAATCATTCGCAATGATGATAACTCGTCGGTTTTCGAATGCTCTAGGTAACCGACTAAGAGTAACGCGACTGAGCGAATGTAAAAAAAAATAATAATTATAATAGGGAACATGTCCTATCAGTGGCAAACTGTAAATACATCAATAAATTATAGTATAGATCAAACGAGAAATATAATAATAATGCAATAAGTTAATGCCAATCATTATCTCAATTACAGCAATTGTCCCTAAAAGTATTCTGACACAACTTGAAGAGATAATCGCAAAACATCTTAAAACGAAATATATATATAAACACTTCGCTTTAGCCCTGATTCGTTTTACGTATCTTAAAATCACTACGTCATTATAATAAATATACCAACTATTAATCACTAACCATAAATTGTATCCAGATATCGTCGATTTATTCTTCTGTTTTATACGTACATTAAATATCAACAGCAACCATAGCTTTTGTACATATCTTCCAATTTCGTGCGTATCCCTCAGTAATGAGCTTTCCCATAGCAACTAATAGTCTCGACAATAACAACATGTTCTATCAATAATAAACTAATAATCTTACTCATGACAACATGTCCTGTCAATAACAGCGTTCTTTCTTTTAATTATATCTAAGCTATATGCTTAATTATTGCGCCTCTGATCAATGTTGATAATATAGGTACAGATTAATTATAATAGGGATATATCGCTGTAAATGTCGCCCAGAACGGGAATTCCGTAACAGTATTACAGTGAAGGAAAGAACCCTGTATATTTTCAAAACACTCACTTTTTGAATAGCCCTCGTACTAATTATTATTACATCAATCCTCGTATTAATTATTATTATTACATCAATATAAATATTTTTCTTTTCTCTTCTTTCTCCATATATATATATATCAATTCATTTATAACAACATTTTTCTTTTATTACTAATTACATATCATAAAACGTCGATTCATTACAAATATCATTTATGGGTCTATTCAAAATTATAAGTAACTGATGACTTACACAGAGTTAGTAGTTAATTGTTCCTCTTTTACATTGAGCGATAACATTCATATACAAACAACATTATTTACAATTAAGATTGCCACCATATCACACGTCAACAACAAGATCAGAAGGTAATAATTACATTTAAAAGCTTCAATTTAAGTTCACTGTCATGGATTTCAAGTTAACACAATCAAATCTCTTTTGAACATGTAAAGTAAAATAAAGGTAAACATAACACTCAAAGTTAATACAAAGATAAAATAAATTAATCACATCATAACATGTTGCTCAAATATAAAGTCCAAATGAAGTATTCATAACACAACTCGTAACATCTGAGAGAATAAATTAAGAATTGTTATCCAAATTTAATTTAGTTAACATATCAGGGTTGAAATTTTAACCAGCTTTAGCCGCTTACCTGCTCCAGCTTTTCATATCTAAATTATATTTATCATCAATATTATTCACAAATAAATTAATAGACGAATTTTGCGTCGAATAACCGTGGGAACCTTCGGCTGGTATGGGATTAACCCCAACCATATCAGCGGGTTTTAGTTTAAATTATGATTAATAAACGAGTCAATTAAAGTACATTGAACACCACAATCTTGGTTATTTTCTCTTGATCCATTTCCTGTTTCATTTATTACTTCGGTCCTATTCCGACAGTTCCTGCCATCTCGAGATCTCCAATTGCATCTGTTTTGAGTTACACCGGTATGCATGACATTGTTACTGTAATTGCGTCTTCCACGAAAGTTTCTCCCGTTCGTCCAACTGTTCCTCGGATTATTATAATTCGTTCCATTTCTACCGCTAGAATTGAATCTTCCATTGGCTCCAGTTCCAGTACGTATAACAGATCTCTCACTAACTCCAATGCCAGTATTGTCACGTGATCTCTCATCGCTGCGAAGATTTTCGGTATTTTCATTAGTTATATTCAAGTTTCTGACGGCAATCGGATTCGATGGATTACGATTACTCCCATTAGGATTCGGGAATTGATTCTCAAAGTTTTGAACTAAAATTATGAGATGATTGAAGTTTACGCATTGAGCTGACAACAGAATTTGTTGTAATTTATACGGCAATAAAATGCGTACGGAAGCGATTATTCTGGATTCGGGCTGAAACGGATTGACGAGTTTAAGTTCATTATATGCATTGATTGTAAAATCCGTAAGAGATTTATCGACCCGAGGTGAATAGTGTCGAGTTCGCACCATCGCATCACGGTTAGCTAACAAGAAATCATTTTCGTAATTAGCCAACAAGGCCCGTTTAAATTCTTCGTAGGATTTTATATGGTCGCGAATAGCCTTAAACCACAAGGAACAAGGAGGAAGTAACAGATGTGGTAACAACTTCATAAATTTAGATTGATCTACACCCATAATTTCACACTCTGCTTCAAATTTTTCTAAAAACGAGCTTGCGGTTTCGTCACACTTACCGCTGAATTTAGTCATGGCCTTAATTTCACTGACCTTAACATTTATTTTGCTATAGTTATGTTTTTGTTGGCGTTGATAATGGTCTGGAACCCTTTCGCACTTATTTATCTCCTTTCTCCTTTTGCGATCTGGACTTTGGAATCGCCTTCTGTGGTTTTCCACAACTAAACCATCATCAGTAGAACTCTTAGAAGAAGATATCCCGTCAGTTTCTATTAATGGAGTTCTCGGGCAGTGATGCAATGCTTCCTGTTGAAGATGCAATGTTTCCTGTTGATGATGCAATGTTTCCTGTTGATTGGGGGTACCCAAAGCCTCCTTATACATAGGATTATTGTAGTCACATTCCCTCTCTTGTAACGATCTGATTTCCTCTTGTATGTTGGATATCAGTATGCTATGTGAATTGACCTGGGCTGTAATATTCGCTATCTGACTTTTTTGTTGGGCTGTCGTCGATTCCATGGTTTCAACGACTTTCTTTATCGACTCGGTTTCTAGAGTTAGTTGATCCTGTCTATCTTGCCATTTGTTACTAAATTGTTGAAACCTGGTATCAACTTCTCGTGTCATATCATTTGTAATTTTGATGGTAACTTCATCAGCTAATACTTGCAAATTTTCTTTCAAATTGTGTTGCAAGCGGTCAAAATTCTCTTGCACACCTTGTACTTTATCTGCAAGTGATTTATGCTGCACTAGTATCTGTTCTAGCTTTTCATCGTTCAGTTTTTGTTGTTGATCAAATTTCTGTTCTAACTTTTTATCTAGCTTTTCATCTAGCTTTTCATCGTACAATTTTTGTTGTTGATCAAATTTCTGTTCTAGCTTTTCATCATTCAGTTTTTGTTGTTGATCAAATTTCTGTTCTAACTTTTTATCTAGTAGTTGACTAAACATATCAATAAGATTAGAATAGGAATGTTCAGACACAGTTACGGCATTTCCAGATATGGTTTCATTTGAAATACTGGGTACTTCTTCAATCTCGGAATCCTGCATATTGCTAATTCTTTGGATTCTCTTCCCACTTCTTAAAGTAGTGAAACTCATAAAATACGTATACACATAAACTCAGTTCTTACTATTCTTCGGAACTAAATAGTATAGTATAGTCCCGTGTCTTCGGCACCAGATAAAACGAAATATATATATATAAACACTTCGCTTTAGCCCTGATTCGTTTTACGTATCTTAAAATCACTACGTCATTATAATAAATATACCAACTATTAATCACTAACCATAAATTGTATCCAGATATCGTCGATTTATTCTTCTGTTTTATACGTACATTAAATATCAACAGCAACCATAGCTTTTGTACATATCTTCCAATTTCGTGCGTATCCCTCAGTAATGAGCTTTCCCATAGCAACTAATAGTCTCGACAATAACAACATGTTCTATCAATAATAAACTAATAATCTTACTCATGACAACATGTCCTGTCAATAACAGCGTTCTTTCTTTTAATTATATCTAAGCTATATGCTTAATTATTGCGCCTCTGATCAATGTTGATAATATAGGTACAGATTAATTATAATAGGGATATATCGCTGTAATCTCCTAACAAATCTAAAGAAAAAAAAATTAGTAATATTAGACACCTGTCAAATGGTCAGGAAGTTCTTTGGAGAAAAGCTCTTTAATCTGCAGTTGTCAGAGACGGGAGTCATATAATTAAGTTGAAACCGGTTAAAAACGAGATCAGCAATAATAATAATAATAATAATAATAATAATAATAATAATAATAATAATAATATATAATATATAATATAATATAATATAATATAATATAATATAATATAATATAATATAATATAATATAATATAATATAATATAAGTATTTCATAAATATTGAAATGAAATGTTTTTGACATACACATAAAAAATTACATCTCGCCCATTTAGCACTATGATTATTTTGTCACTCACAATTATTAATATTCATGTAGTTCTTATATTTTAAAATCAATTGACAGAGCTCTGATTGCTTTCTTAAGAAATATATATTTGGTTTTATCGACCCTACGCAGTGGCGATGATCGTGCGTCGTTTCGATCTATGCCGTTTCGGTCCTGTGCTGTGTCGATCCTGTGCCGTTTCGGTCCTATGCCATTTCAGTCGTACGCCGTGTCAGCTCTATGCCGTTTCGATTGTATGTATTCTATGCATATAACTTACACAGGCATAGGGTCGACAGGAGTTTATAATTTGTAACAGCAAATATTAAACAGATAATAAAAATATTATTTTTAGGCACGTGATTAAAAGTTAAATTATTTCAGAGCAGCGGCGTAAGAGCAAGACGGCACAGGACCGAAACGGCATAGGATCGACACGGCATAGGACCGAAACGGCATAGTATCGACAAGGCATAGGACCGAAACAGGTTTCTGAGCTGAATTGTCGGTCGTATGCCATGTCGGTCCTGTGCCGCATCCCTGCTTCAGTTCACGTAGTTCAGCAGGAGCTACAGTTAGTTCCTGCTAAATTCAGGCACTCTGTGGAAAAGAAGCTGACAGATGTTCTTACCAGAAACTCCTGCAAATGACTGCAAAACAATTGAAGCAATGGGAAAAATACCTTCAAGATAAGGACCACCGCACTAAACTTTCTCCTTTCCATTCAGGCCGGTAGCGAGCCCAAAAATGTAAGGGGGCTGAAGTTCGAGGGAGCCATACTATAGTTCATCACCATATTATACATCATTTGCAAGCCTACTGTGAAAATTTAAGGGGGGCAGCACAAATTTAGGGGGGCCGGTCCCCCTAGACCCCCTGGATTCGGACATGTTTCCATGTATTAAATTAAATCAAGTTATGTTTTAGCTATTACTAAAATGCTCATTTGTGAAATTTGCGGGTTTTGAAGCTTCTTTTCTGTCCCTTCTCACTTCAGCCTTTTCTAAATCCATATGTGTTTCGTAATATTCTGCTTAATAATTACCATCATTTCACTCGTTCTATTAAATTCACGATATCGCTGAGGAACTATCAAGAAGTTTGTAAAATAAATGAATAAATGCTGAAAAGACGTGTATCTATCTCTCTATCATTCGTTCCTAGCTACTTACATTTCTTCATCGTATTTTTTTTTTCAAGGGAATAAAATGACTAAAATAAACCATATTTTACATATATCTATATAAGGATAGCCAATTTTTTTCGAAAAATACCTTGTCGAAAACTAAAAATTTTGGGAAAAACAAAATTATTTTCGAAAAGCGTAAACTTCTTCGAAATAATGAAAAATTGATTTTAAAGAAAAGGCCATCCCTAATCTGGATTGTATTTGTGTACAGCACAAAATGATGCATTTTGTTCTAGGGAGCCAATGCCATTTTAGAGGTGGCTTGTCCCCTATGGTTGCTGTCCTGCCTGTACATTTTTTTTTTTTTTTTTTTGCTTTATTTTGACAACATTGTGGAGATATATTGATTGTTATGTTTATTTCTTAATGTTGTCCATGTATATTACAGTATGTTGAATCATTTAACATTTTTATTTTTATTCATTGTTAAGAATAATTCATTGTTATATTCTAGAACAATTAACATGCTTCTTGGTAGTTACAGCGTTAACATGTATAAGTTTGATGTCTTGGAATTGAAATTCGATATGTGAAAACTCCAGATAAGTATTGTTACATAGAATTTCAATAATACTCCCCCAGTGGTACTTTAGTGGTATTCACACATCATTTAATATAATAAATAATCTATTGATGTGTTAAAATATACAGCGAAACTTGTTTATATTGGCCAAGGTTACTGAAAATTGAACAACACCCACCTACATATATTAAAGTTAAAATAAGTGTATTTTTGAGGCAAAATCTATTATAGACTATAAAAAGGGTAACTGAGGTGAATATCGTTATGTCTACAATATCGCCGCTGATACGGAAAATTTTAGTTTAAGAAGTTACCTACACTGTTGAAAAGCTATTTTCATCTGCGTATATTTGTTGGTTGTCTGTCGGTACTTGCTGACACATTTTCGGGAAATTCTCGTTCCTTTAGTTCGCCTGAGGCCTTGTGGAAGAAGACACGCTGTGTGCTTTGAAGCCACAAAAACATCGTCAATTTTCAAGAATTTTTTAAAGTAAATACTCTCCTATTCTCTTTGCTTTCTAGACATAAAACTCTAAAATACGTTTGCGTCACTTAGGACTTTAGCTCATTGCAGATGATAAAGAAAATGTATTTCCTTTCATTAGTAGAAGTTTAGTAACGGATAACTAAAATAGTATAATGCAGACAATACCGCCGTATACTCTTGTTGGTAATATCGCCAACGGACATCGCAGTCACTTGGATGCATCTGCACTTGAATTGGCTGTCAAATTTGATATTGTAATGCTTCATCTTCTCTCCCATTGTAGACACGAACTGCAACCACTTGATGTGAGCTGTTTCAAATCTCTCAACGTAGCATGGAATGAAGCCACAGTCACGTTTCAACAAATGTATCCTGGGAAATCATTAAGCAAGCAACAGTTTCCTTGACTTTTTGCTTGAGTATGGTACAAGGCTGCAACTCCTGAAAATGCTATTTCAGGGTTTAGGGCATCAAGAATCACTCCCTATGATCCAAACATGTTTCCAGAAACTGCCTTTGCTCCTAGCTTAACTTCCGAAAAAAGATCCAATGTCGAAAAGCCTATAGCTGATCATGAACTTATTGATTCCACTTCATAGAAAGGTAAATTTCCAATTCCGACAGGTTTCCATGGATCATTGCAAAATCCCAAGGATAAAGTCTTATTACAAATTATCGTGGCTAAGATTTTGTCAACATCTAAAATTAAGGGTCCAAAAGTTTGCTGAAAATCAGTTAACAGCAAAACAATTGTTCTAAGACAGGAATTGTTGATAGAATTTGAAAGAGCTTCCAAAGGACAAACTTCAAAGAAAATCGGGAAGATGGAATTAAATATAGCTGGTCAATCCAGACAACTCCTAAACGATTATCATCAACCGAAGTTGTGTGTTAGCCAAGATTAGCGTATTACAAAAGAGAGCCATCAGAAGGACAATTTTTGGGTAATTTTGGGGAGTATTATTACCAACGAAAATACTAGATTCAATTTATAGGATGCAAGATGTGGTTTCATGAAAACTATGAGTCAGTGAAGTCTGTATCAATAGCTGGAGTGTCAAGACTGTTGGACAATCTTTTTTTTTTTTCTTAAGATTACGTCTGCGTTATGTGAATCCACAGAGGAAGTCTATTGTATTGTTATTTACTAGTCATATATATTTTTTAAAAATAATGTTTTATTGTGTATTATTATTTGCTGCATACTTGTTTATTGTATTTCCAATTATGTTTTTCTAACATTGGATTGAAAACCTACCACTCAAATTTATGTACCTATTTTGTAAATCCTGAGATTTGTAAGTGGCGATGTTATGTTCAGATGCTTACAATATCGCCCATTTGCCTATTGTAACAAAAGCATTAATAAACTATAGCTGGTTTCTTATATTGAAAATTCAGCTGGTGAATATTTTACTATAAAGTCCTAGGCAGTTGATGTAGAGTTTTTTTCTTGTTGAAGATCAATGAAATGTATCCAATATTCCGAACTAGTCGCGATGTTCGCATCAGTTACCTTATACCTATTTCTAATGTAACTAATTATTACTTACGTGTGAGTTTATCTTTTATACACAACATATAAAAACATTACTCCTGTAATGCAAAAAAAATGCACGTACTATATATTTAAGTTTCCTATTAGCACAAAACCAAAAGGTACATTCTTTATTCATAGTTATATATCTTCCACGTATGACGATAGATCCAGATAAGATCGCCAATTTAAGAAGCTGCTAAGACCATCCATGCAATCTTGCAGCGGTAAAAAATAGTAATTTTATTGCAAGAAACAGGAATGAAACCTTCATGCACCTCTGAAAGCTATCCCTTTCAACACGGCGACAGTCATGGCTTCGTTACGAACACTACTTTTGTTTCTTCTTGTACGCGCCAAAAATGACCTATCACAAACCAAAACAACTGGAAGTCGTTCAACGAAACTTACACAATCACTGCACGCCGTTTCGAAGCACAAAAGAAATAGGGGCACCTCTACATCGATTTTAATCAACCCGCACAATTGTGTTTCTCCGTGTTGAAAGGGGTATAGAAGAATTAGGGTCTAGTATGTGAGGTACAGTAAGCCTTCTTTCCTTAGCTTGTACCAATAAAATATCATTTTTTACTCATGTAACCCTTCTCAAGAGCCACCATTGGTCTAGTATTACTAGACTAATTAAGTAATCATTTGATAGACATGTTCTATATGTTTGGTAGACACGCTTCCTTTCTTACTCTTCAACGTTGTCCTATTTTTCTTTATACCTGTAACCACAATATTCACATAGATAAATGTCTATATTGGGGTTAATATTTAGCCGCACAACTTGACCGGTTTCAACCTGAACCAATGATCGTATTTTCTCATTTAAAAAAATGTACCATATTGTATTACAACAGACATGTTGTGTTAACAAGAAATCAAACCTTGTTTACCTTCATTTTTCATATTCCCACGCATACAGCAGCTTGCCTCTGTGTCTTTAATCTTCTCATTTCCATACCTTCATTCTCACCGCCGTGATTAATCCAATGGGTAGAAAAGCGTGATTAATTAAACAAACTCATCGGCATGAAAACGCCAAACATGTATTTCAATTTTTTGCCGTTTCTGATTTTGAAAACGCTCCTTCGTACACTATAAGTCATTACTCGGCACCTTGTAGTGTATATCACATGGTCATTAAAAAATCATATAATTTTCTTTAAGTAAGAGTAAAAACTTGATATCAATCTTGTTGAAATATTTGGGTTGAGAGCGGAGACAGCAAGAAAATTTTAACATCTATTTCTTTGCAAACCGGCAACAATATTTTTTAATAGGGCGCCAATACTTTTTCGGAGCAACGCATGTTTACTCATTACCAATACTTATCCTTTCTTCTTGCTCGTTCGGCGCCCTCTTGCTATCAGCGCCCAGGACAACAACCCCGCTCGTCTTCCCGTAAGTACGGCTCTGGTATTCGTCGAGAAATTCCAACTCGTTATCTTTAAAAGTGGGAATTCCCAGTGCAAGGCATGCATCTTTTAACTTACTTTTTACGTTTTGAAACTTCATTAAACTATCCAAATAAGAATTCCACCTTGTACGATAAGGTATTGTGAGAGACACACCACACCAACAATATCTTTGAAAACTTGAGGGATTTCGACTGCAAGTTCCGCAACAGCAGGCAATCTAAAATGGCGCCGCCGTAATGTTTATAACTGTTAGTTTCTAGTATACTGTGGTGCAGATTCGTAAATTGCGTAATATTTTATTACCAAGATCAGACTTATTTTCTATTTTGCATATTATGGAATATAACAAAATACACCACAAAACCTATTTCAAATATAAAATACAAAATAGTTTTTGAAAAGGTGTTTAATATATAAAATACAAAATAAGTATTTGAAATACATTCATTTGAAATGGGTCCCAGCACTGCTGCGGTGATGATGATGAAAATGATAATATCATGAGATCTCACTATCATATACAGAAACCATGTACACAAGTATACTCCAGTAATAATATGTTGTGGTAGTCTAAAGTACGAAAAGATGTGTTCTCTAGGTATAAAATACAAACAAAAATCCAAGAATGAAGTACACTAAAATTATGTTTATTGGATAAGCATATAGTTACCATAGTGGGTGGAACAAATAATTCGAATCTAAACCACTTACAATATTTTTCTACATAAACACTACAACGTACAACCTAAGTTAAGTAGCAACAAGATCTTAAAATTACATAAACACTACATCTATCTACATCCTTATCTTAATGTAACTAATTAACTCTATGTCTAATATATAACCCAGGTATAACTGTGAAGTTTGTTAGACGATTTGATAAATATAGTTTCCTGAAGAAGAAAAAAGAAGTTAAAAGAAAACTTATGTCTTGAGTTGTAAAGATAATAAATTTTCTGTGTGGTTGAAGTATTTACGTCAAAATCTGTCATGACTTAGAAGAATTACAATTATGAAACTGGAAAAGTTAAGGAAGAGAAAATGAAATGAAATAAAAACTAAGTTTTACGTCCCACGCTTATGCCGGCGAGTCTAAAACAGACGGTGATGATGAGAAATGAATTAAATGGTGAAAAAAGAAAGTGGGAAGAAACGGGAGAACCCCGAGGAAACCCACGCACACGGTGTTTTCCCACCACAAAGTTCACTTGGCACGAGCTGGTATGGAACTAGGGACCCCCTGCACCAGAGCCACCGCGGCCCCCAGTTAAGAAAGGGAAAAACTGATTTTGTTTGAATCGATCATGCGGACAATATAAAATGAAAAATAGGGAAAAATGAAACATTCGTATACATTTAGATAGTATACGAGGTCAAAAGTTCGCTGTGAACTAAAAGATTTATCGCACGCATTGTACAACGTTTAATTATCGGAATGTCAGAGGCTTAAAAATAAAATTAAGGAATTTATATATAGGTATCCGTGCAGTAAAATTTAAGATCATCATCTTAGCTGAAACTTGGCTGTGTTATTTATAATGATGAATTTATCGATAACAAATATGTATTTAGACAAGATAGACCTAATAGAATGGGATGAGATTGTTGTTGCAGTATCAACTGAAATACATGTTGTAAGTTGATAGTAAATATGGAAGTGCTATAGAACTAGTTACTAATGGGTAACAAACTTCACTACTTAATATCGATATATATTCCACCCAATTTTAAACTTGATAAATATCATGATTATTTACCAAAGTCGAGAGCATACGAAATGTTCAATATCATAATATGATTAACTTCGGTGACTTCAATATTCCGTCAGTTACAGATTAATCTTATAATCTTATGCACTGATCTCATCTCATTAGCCAAGTTTTTTGTCTTGAAATACTTTACAATTATTGTAACCATAAAAAACGATTATGACAAAATTTTGGATTTAGTTTCACTTAATGTAAGGAGTAGCATTACAGTAAGTCATAATATATGTGTCCTTTCGTAAGAGAACATAATATAAAGAAGCAGGTTAAGAAAACCAATCGTAGTCTGAGCACTGTGTATAATTATGCGAGAGCAGACTTTTATACCTTGTACAAGGAGTTATAAAGAAAAAGCTGGGATAGATTAAATATATATAAAGATGTTAATAATGATTTATATCTTAACTATATATAAAACTACATGAGCTGACATAAATTATTGAGCACTTCCTGTAGGGCTACAATGATTAAATTTGGCATGATTGTAGCTTTCCGGAACTAACCCACAGGAAAATTACCAAAAGTGAATATTTTTAATTTTTAGGGGGTCTAAAGAGGGGATGAAGAATTTCCCCATGTTATTTAAATGGCCTTTTTTTGAACCTATAATCTTATGTTTTAGTTAGTTAGAATTGGAATAAAAAGTTGAAATTCGGTATGTTTGTACGTTTTTGTTAGCACTACCTAAGTAAATCAGTAAAAATAAAAAATTCCAGCTTTAGAGTGTTTTTATAGGGAACTGAAAAATCTTTCCCATGTTATTTATATGGGACATCTTTTACACCCTCAAATTATTCCTGTAGGGCTACAATTATTAAATTTAACATGATTGTAGGTTTTCGGGACAAACCCACAGGAAAATTGCCAAAAGTGAATATTCTTAATTTTTAGAGGATCTAAAGAGGGGATGAAGAATTTCCCCATGTTATTTAAATGGGTCTGTTTTTGGACCTATAATCTTATGTTTTAAGTACTTAGAATTGGAATAAAAACTTGAAATTTGCTATGCCTGTACGTTTTCGTTAGCGTTACCTCAGTGAATCATCCAAAATAAAAATTTCCAACCGCAGAGTGGTTTTAAGGGGAACTGAAAAATCTTACCCATGTTATTTATATGGGATGTCTTCTACATCCCAAAATGTTTAGGCACTTCCGGCAGGATTAGAATGATGACATTTGGCATGATTGTAGCCTTCCAGGACTAACCAACAGGAAAATTGCCAAAAGTGAATATTTTAAATTTTTATGGGTCTAAAGGGGGATGAAGAAATTCCTATGCTATTTAAATGGGCGTTTTTTGGGATACAAAATCTTATGTTTTAGATAGTTGAAACATGAAAAGAAACGATTGCGAGGCCGTAGGACGAGTAAAGACTGTGTGTGGGGACGAAGCCCCCGGGTGGGTAGATTCAAGAAATATAAAGAGCAAGTTTACGAAATTCACTGTTGATGCAAAGGCCGATAGATAAAAAACGCGAGGAAGTAGGCCAAGCAGCCCCAGGGGTTTGGGGGCGGAGCCCTTCAGCTAGCCAGAGGCTAGTTTTTATATATTTTCAACAGAATCATTTATGCATATGTTCCAAAGAGAACATTTTATAAGAAATATTCAAATACATGCTGGTATTAATACAGAAATAATTAACACTTTAAAAGAGAAATAATATTGTAGATAACTAAAAATGCAATACGAGACGAATTGCGTGGAAACTTAAAGTGTATTATGGATAAGGCGCATAAATCGTATATTTTTCAAACTGAAAATATGATACATACGAGTTTGAAAAAACTTTAAAACTTTATCAACAACAAAAAATAAATAAATTAGCAACTAGTCATATGACCTAGCAAAAACAATCTTTAGATACCAATAATTTTATTGCTATCAATTTTGCTGAATTCTTTAAAGGGTATATTCTCAACATCCTGGTAATTCTACTACAGCTGATTCGATTAACTTTGAAGAGTGCCAACGCTTGAATATAAATGTTGTCCCTGAAGATCATTATGTAAAATCAGTTAGGAAGTCGAAGCCATCAAAATCTTCTGGACCTGATTTAAGTTAATACCTCGTGTATATATTATTCAATCTTGTGCCGAGATATTGATAAAAAGCATTGTGTTTTATAATCTTCCATTAAGAACACAGACCTTTCCTGAAGCCTGGAAGATTAGCAAGACCCGCCCAATTCACAAAAAAGGTAATCCATCTGAAGTTGAAAACTATAGATTGATATCATTTATCTCGGTACCATCTAAAATATTTGAACAGATTCTTATTCCAAACTATATAATAATGTGAAATCTTATATTTCTGTATATCAGCATAAATCTTATCCTAGGAGATCAACTGTGACTAATTTAATTATTTTTCTTCTCTACCTCTCCAAATCATTTGATATCAAGCATAATGTAGATGTCATCTATACAGATTTTGCTAAGGGTATCGACAAACTAAATCATGGCATATTGCTTAAAAAGTTATCAGATTTTGTTTTTTCAGATGACTTTTAATGTTAATTTCATGTTACTTTTAAAAAAACCGTAAATAATTTGTGACATTCAATTAAGCCCATTCGCTATTGTACGAAGTTAATTCTAGCATACCTCAAGGATCAAACCTCTGTTCTTTTTGTTGTTTATTAATAACCCTCCGACAGTAGTAAACGATGTTTGCGGACGATATTGTAATGTCCCACGTGGTATTGTGTATAAACAACTCTTCACGCTAATGTTTACAAACACCACCACATGGTTTAACAAGAGGATTCTACACACCAGATGGATCCACTATCATCTGCAGACGACGGACTTCAGGCCCCTCCCACGAAGCAGACGATGACAACGAAGCAGCAGCACCACCTCCACCCGAGGATTCCTATAAATTTGGTGGACGACAGCAACTAAATACCAGTTTTCTACTGTCCCTCATACTGTTTGCCACGGAACATTAGGGGTAACCTAACCCAAGGCCTCTAGTCTGCAACGGGACTCTTGATCTATCCTTTCTCCTGGCTTAGCCTGCTACAGGGCTCTGTCTGGGAATCCTAACCTCAACCACTTCGCCAGTTACGGGGTTCTGTTGGCCACCCAACCATCCCTCTGCTTGCCATGGAGCATTGGGTCCCTAACTCCACTCTGTTTAGCCTGCTACGGGACTCTGTAGAGATCCTGTCTGTGACCTTACGGTCAAAGACTACCTATAACTAACCTTGCAAACTTGGAGAAATTATCTGTATAGTATTTTGTAAAATACTGTTTATACTGGAAGTTTTATAATAAAAGCCGGTAGTGGGAGTCCTTTCCGGACACTCTTTTTATTAATGCTCTACCTACAACCTATATACCTACCTAAAAGTTTTACAATATGAAATTGTATAAAGAAATAAACATTCGCAGTGATGTGCATTTGCTGGAGGATCTGGATGTTCTACAAATATTTGTTTCGTTTATTTCTTGAGTTCAATTTTACTAATTTTCTGTTTATATCAATGCTCAGTGATTTCTTTATTATTGAGTTAAATGCTGCTAATTACATATACTTATTTATGACTTGTTCATTCTTTGAATTATTCAATATCTTTGGAATCGCATTAGCGAAAAAGTCAAATTTTGCACCATATAAAATCTAGAAAAAAAGAAAAATTAAACCATTACAATAAAAATAACAGTTTATAACTAGAAACATTTCATCATAAAATATGGAATTCAGAAATGTCAAAAAGGAAAATCGATATATACGACCTAAATAGTTGAAGTGACCATACAAAGGTAACTTATTTATAAGCACATTAGTTTGAATATTATAATCATATCTAAAGATCAAACTATGAAATACTGAGTTTGAACTGGACCCAACAAAATCCTGAAACTTTCGAAATCTCTCCGATGTTAGCCATCGTGTACTGAAAGGAAAATTAAACCTTCCAAATTTACAGTGAAACATTTAACGAAGAAATGTGTGTAACTTGTACTCACCATTTGTTGTTAGTTTGGTGCTGATGTGGTTTTGGCACACCACATTTTGGAAGATATACAGGTAAAATTTAGTACTTTGAATAGGATTGCCAACTCTGGAAAATAAAAAAAATCGACACTCCCTAAATTCCCTATGACATAGATCTAAGTGTGAAATATCTCTGTTCGGACCCATCCATGGAAGGAAAGGCTTGTGTATAGCCCACTCCCCCCAGTTCTTTGTCACCGGAACTGGAAGAATCACTACTACTACTACTGCTATTACTACTACTACCACTACTAATACTACTACTACTAATACTACTACCACTACTGCTACTGCTACTGCTACTATTACTACTACTCCGACTATTACTACTACTTATATCGAGAACAGAACCCAACCAACCCCTGCGGGGCTTCTAACCCGTTCCTACTACTACTACTACTACTAGTATTGCTACTAACTACCACCACTACTACTTCTACTACTACTACTACTACTACTACTACTACTACTACCACTACTACTGCTACTACTACTACTACTACTGCTGCTATTACTACTTATTCTAAAGCCTCCTTACCACAAGATTTACATCCTAAATCTTTATAACATGTGATTCCGATTCATTATGAACTAATATGAATCGTTAGAATCACTATGATTCGTTAAAAATCACTGGGGGGAGCGGGCTATACTCAATCCGAAGGAAATGTACTGTCGTGAACAGAAGTGCATTAGCAACTGTAGTCTGCAAATCCTCAGTATATGCACTAATAAGCTTAATAGATACGTTGTGCTAGGCTATAAATGAGAAACTGAAATCGGCATTGATCATTTTATGGTATTTACCAGTAACTGCCACTTCTTTAAAATTATCGAAACAGGTTTATAAAAGTATATTAATCTGTAGGTGACAATCTTGTATTTGGAAAATGAAATTTATTGTGTAAAAATTTAAAAATAGAAAGAGATGTTGGTTTCTGTACCGGGCGCCAAATTTGTAAAAATTTAAAAAAAAAATAGGAAGTGGTTGTTGTTCGGAGCGCCAAATCTTTGTAGAACTTTAAAAAAAGATGAGTGGGGTGTTGAGTTCGTGTTCCGGGTGCCACAATTGCTCATGTGCACTACCGTTGAAGTCTCCGTTCTTTGAACTAAAATGGTTTATGACTCGATGAAGACTGATATCATGGCATTGGAAAACTTATCTCCCCGCGGTATCCCAGGGCTTTAGGGAAATAAGATCCCCTAAGCCGTGAGAACAAACGAAAATTTATTTTATTCGCACCTGTATCCGTGTATTCACATGCTGCAATGCTGAAAAAAGAATTTTGCTTTAATTTATGATTTGTAGGGACGAACTAGACTGATTTTCACTTTCCATGAAACTGGATAATAATAATAATAATAATAATAATAATAATAATAATAATAATAATAATAATAATAATAATAATAATAATAATAATAATAATAATAATAATAATAATGTTGGAAGAAATAAACAAATATTTTGAATTTAAAATTTAAGTTAAAAATCACGAAAATTAGTTCAATTCAGTCCACAGTTGATAGAATTGGAAAATTGCGTACATTGCCTTATTAGAATAAATATTTCTATGCATTTGAATATTTCTTAACAATTAATAACAGACTCTTAAAAAAAATGTTATTCTTGAGGTGAGGGATACAACTTGTTCATGAAAGAAAAAGTTCACGAATTTAGGTTAAGAATATAATAAAAGCTTTAATGAGTAAAAAAGTAAAAAAAAAAAATGTTTAAATAAAAAAATCAAGTATGACGCAAATTAACACTGAATCTGGAATTTTATGCTAACAAATATGAAGAATAAGGCACCAAAATTAATTTAAGTTAATTAAATTACATTTTTGTTTTCTCTCTTGACCTATAGCTTGAATGAATTATTATAAGTAACCTGACACACATAAACAAACTAAGGAAACCGATATCCATAACCAGTCCTACATGAAATTTATGATTGTTTATCCTTACATAATGAGCTCTTATAATTATGCACAATACAAAACTGGTTACTTTTAACCTTACATTTGAAAATACTTAGTTACGTGACATTGGATGATAAACGTATGATTAACGTTGATCAGCTGATATGAATTTAAGATTGGTATAGTTTGATGGAATCTGAATTTAAAGACCTACGATTTAGGTTGAGTGGATTTAAAAAAAAAAATAGTGGAATAAATTAGAATACGTTGAAATAAGTTGAAATATGTTGAAATAAGTCAAAATAAGTTGAAATAAATCAAAATAAGTAGAAATAAGTCATGACTTTGAATTAAGATTTAGTGAGAAATTTGAAAGAAAAATAGAATGACCTAAAGAAACTAAGTAAGTCTATGCCTGGCTTCTAATCGTTTCTAATCATAACTGAGATTGGGAGATAATTACACCAGATATAAAATTTGATATCAACATAAACAAGAATATATCATACATACATAATATCAATGCAAGTAGTATTGTTATTTAACCATACATAACATCCTATACACATATTGGCGAATATACAAAAATACCAAGACACAAATATAGATAGATAGATAGATAGGTAGATAGATAGATAGATAGATAGATAGATAGATAGATAGATAGATAGATAGATAGATAGATAGATAGATAGATAGATAGATAGATAGATAGATAGATAGATAGATAGATAGATAGATGTCATGATTGACAGCTTCTGTAAAAATTGATCCAATTTTGATGAAATGTGATATACTATATATATTTTTGTATGAAATTTTCCATAATCCTAAATTATTTTCTTAATTCTCTTATTAACCATTATAACCTTTTATTTACTAACTCAGTAATACTAGATATAAAATTAATTAATGTCTTTTTTAAAAGAAAAAGAAAAACGAAAGTAAATATAGTAATTAAACAATCATGCTTTCACCCAACAATCAAATATTCGTTCTTGGAAACCTAACTTTCGTCTAAACTTGTATTTTTTTTTTCAAGAGTTTAATCAAAGGATCTACAGAAAACAGTGTATTACAGTGCGTGAGGGATCGTGAGAAAAGTTACATCGGTAAAAACTTATTTTATTGCAAGGAACTGAATATTATATATTTTATTGCTTCATGCACCTCAGGAAGCTGTATAGAAGAGTTAGGTTCTAGTACATGAAGTAAGCCTCTTTCCCTTAGCTTGTACCAATAAAATTTCGATTTGTACCCATGTGACCCCTCTCAAGAGCCGCCATTGCTCTGTTATAAGATTAATTAAGTAATCATTTGGTAGACATGTTGTATATGACCTTCTCCTTTCTTACTCTCTTCCGTTGTTTTATTTTCCTTTACACTTGTAACCACAATATTCACATAGATAGATATCTACACTGAGAAAAAAAATTGTAGGTGGCGTGCTTAAAAACATAGGTTACATGCGTAATTCCTGTAGATTTGGACAACGTACAGCAGACGTATAACTGAAAACGCATGTTTTATAATAGTTTCTGTATAAATGTTCCATCTATACGTACTTTCCGTATGAAACAATGTAAGCGGTCAGGATCTCACATACAAATGGACGTATATAACATATAGCTGACGAAGGTAACATAAGTATATGCATGTGATATACGTAAAACTGTTAGATGTCAGACGGCATGATGTAACGGCATGCAACGGCATGATGTAACATCTAAGGGCATATGTAGTTAAGCAAGAGGATACGGTATATTTGTACAATATACCGCTGTCCGGAGAACGGATTTTTCTCTGTGTATATTGGGATAAATATTTAGCCGCACACACTTGACTAGTCTCAACCTGAACAAGTGATCGTCTTTTCTAATTAAAAAAAAAAGGCCAAATTGTATTACAACATGTATGTCGTGTTACAAAACACTTATATATATTTTTTTTCAGCAGAATTTACCCAGAAATATCGTCTGATATCTTAGATGAATTCGCTTAGTTAACCCGACTAATTTCAACCCATAAGAAATAGCCTTAACTCTTAACCCTCAAAATAATGTACGTTAAATGACACTAAAAACTCGTGTGGTTTTACTTGTAATATTGTAACTTCGTTTGACAATGATTCATATGCCTCATATACCAGAGAAAATCGACGAGTTTCAGCTGAAAGAACCGAAGTACAAATTGAAGCTAACAATTTTTCAATGAACCATATTTAAATGAGTCCTTCCATAAACACACTTAACATCAATTTGTTTTTGACAACAAAGCAGGTTTATGCTACTAGAAGACATCTCCAGTGACTCCATATTTTATTGACCATTGAGTACCATTGTCGATATGGGTAAGTAGAAAACCGGTAGGCTTTGTAAGTCACGAATACGTTCGTCTCGATGTCGCAAAGTGAGGTGTGTTCGAACTGGAGTCGAGAAACCGATCGACCGTCCCGACAGTGCTGTGGTCACTTCTCGGGTCACCAGGCATCACTGAACAGGCTTTTGATGGAGATCTTTGGGTCTATCCTCATCTCCTGACTCTGCTGTGTAATTCTGTGCCATACACTACCCATGAAACCATAGAGACTCAGCAGAATCCTCACAAAAAGTGGCGAGAACCGGACCAGAAGCACGGATTGTTTGCTTGTGGTAGTGCTTATCTCTTGTGACGGACGGGCTCCTCGGGCAATGTGGGTATGGGAAGAACGTACGGACATCCTAGTTTCCGAACATTCAAACCCCGATGTCGAACTTGAGGTTGTTCAATGCCAGGACTCAAAACAGCCAGATACTGCTGATTGCTCTCGGTTATTTCGACCCATGCTTCAGCTGAGCTTCGTTTGGTTCCACTTGGAAAACATTCTTGGGCTTGGTTGTAATATGTAACAGGTCCGTAGCTAGGAGTGTATTATGGGGGAGGCACAGTTCAATTTGTTCCCTAACACACACACACACACAAACCAAGCTGAGCTGAAGAATGGATCGAAGTAGTCGAGAGCAATCAGCAGTCTGCATATTAGGAAACTAGCGTGTTTGCACGTTCTTCCCATACCCACATTGCCCAAGTTGCCCGTCAGTCATCGAAGAAAGAGCCTCCACAAGTAAATAACCCGTGATTCTGGGCCGATCCTCATCATTTCTTGTGAAAATCCTGCTGGATCTCTGTGGTTTCATGTGTAGTGTGCGGCATAGAATTACGCAGTAGAATCAAATCATGATGATAGCTCAAAGGTCTCCACCGGAAGTCTCTACAGTGGCACACGATGGCCCGAGAAGTGAGCAAAACACTGTCGGGACCGCCGATGGGTTTTTCGTCTATTGTTCGAACACACCTGACTGTGAGACATCAAAATCAGCGTATTGGTGACCTACAGAGCCTACCCGTTCTCTACGTACCCATATTGACTCTAGTGCTAACTGGTCAAGAAAGTAGGGATACAACAATGCATTGGGTTGAGATGCTCTTTACCATTTTCCAAGAGTCTTACACAGTATGTTCATCTCTTCCACTACAAAATCCGACTCAAAAAGTTCAATTTCAGCAGTCACATTTGTCCGTTATGAAGATCTCTCTCAATTTCTACCTGTGCTTCTATTGTGTACTTCTTTTATGATTCAAAAAGAATCTCGAATAAGTACTGAACGTAACAAGTATATATACAGTACGTGTATACATATATTTTTTACTACATGATTCTCATTTGTTAATATACTTTCTTTTTCTTCTAGGTTTCTGAAGTACAACAACCTACAACAAAATGGCGATCTTCAGAAGTCCTTCATCTCTTCAAGACATTCTTTACTCTGCTATATTAGAAACAGTTCTCTCAAAACGTTCCAAGACAGATAAGGAAATGTACTCTTTTTATCAAGAAAGACAAGGTATTCGTGATTACTATGCCCTACTGCCAACAAATGTATATTTGAAACTGACTGACATGGCTTTAAAACATTTTGAAAGTTACTCTCCATTTGAAGATTCTTTTCGTAAAGAACCCGATTATTATCCAAAGAGCTTGTATTTACTAGAAATATTTCTTCAAAAACAGATTCGTACCATTGATATTATGATAAACACAAACATAACACATTTTCATTTTACTAGAATATTGGAACTATTGAGCGAGAACAGCAACAGTTTACATAGTCTAAACTTAAGATGTTGGTTTAAGAGTATTACGGAAGATAACAGTGAATTTATGAAGAAAGCACTTTCGACAGCTGTAAACCTTGTTCGACTAAACTTAGGAGATTCTTGTACCGATGAAATTCTCGCTGCTATTGGAAGAGAGTGCCATAATCTGAGGGAATTGGATGTGCTATCCTCGGGAGTTACAGATGTTGGTCTTAATTATTTAGCTCAAAACATAACGGAATTGGAAGACGCTAATACTTTCGATTATATTAATAGCACTGAATGGGAGAGTACTTTCTGAAAACTTCCCAACGTATTTCCAAAAGTCTGCGAGTTGATGCCCTTACGAGACCTAATGCGTGAAGAGAATAGAGTCCAGAAATATTCAAGAACAAAGAACCGTCTATGTTCTACGTTACATAAATTAGCAATACCACAGAAGCTTAGTCACTTACATAGAAATCAGTTAGCATTGCTGGAGTTGTTGGAAAACCTAGAGATTCTAGATACCGATTTAAAAGCTCTATTTTCCTATTTGGTGAAGGTGGGATGGAAACCTCAGGAGGGTCAAGGTCAAGAATTAAAATTGACTAAAATAGAACTGAGCTCTGTGACTGTTGAAATAATTAATTTAATTCAGAAACTTTGTCCAAGATTAGTGGCACTAGATATTGAAATACATGACAATATGGATATTTGCACTTTTCCATCTCTTGAATATCTGAGTGTCAGAATTCAAATAGGTCATGAGAATTTCAGCGATAAATTGATGACATATCTTTCTAAGAAAGGAGAAAATATCAAGAAATTAGAGATCAGACACAGTTTTTATTCTTCAATACACGTGAAAGAGTTGGATTTATCACCGATATTAAAGTATTGTCCATATCTAAATATGTTCTCAGCAGTATGATTTCCACTTTATCCATGGTAATAACGTACTCATCTGAACAACTCTACTCTCTAACATCTGTTAAGTTACGGGTGTCTGTTTATGAAGATAGTCTTATCAATTTGTTACTTAGAGCACCCAACATTGAGGAAATTCTTATCTTCAATCTGTCAAATAAATCTGAAGACTTTATTCACAAAATTTGTAACGTGCCTCCACGACCACATTTCAAAATATTTTGGGTTCGAAGTTTGCCTACACATATTTTAGAAACTGAGATCGAGATGCTTCTCTTCCTTTCGAACTTTGATCAAATCAAAATTTTGGGGCCCCTTCCTAAAGAATTGTGGAAATTTGGTTTGGAGAATGAAAAATCCAGAAAGAGATACAATCAAATAATCACTACTTTAGACTAGATTCGTTTTTCTGTGGTGAATCTAAGAAAGAAGTTTTCTTACCATTCCAGAGTTCATATATGTATATATTCATTTCGAAGTAGATCTTATGAATCTTTTGTTTGTATCAAGTTCAAAATTAATAACTTACATTCTGCACTTCTTTAGGAATTTTTAAATATAAAATTCAATAAAACAAATTTTACAGTATGTTGTGCAATATATATTTCATATATTTATGTGTAGTCTAAATGTGTATTTCGTATTCGTTTACAAGAAGCGGAACTTGGTTGTTAACTTCCGAAGTGGAATACGGCTTAAGTTTCTCCATGACTTATTTCTTGCCTGGGAAATTTTTGGGGTTTATTTGTACATATTTTAACCTAAATTAAGAGAAAAGTAGTAAGTTTTACCTTTTGTCTCCCATTATAACAAAAACACACATAAATTATTGTATTCTGAAGGGAAAAATACAAATTTTCAAGAATCAAAGACAATCGTGTCTCGGTCCTGTACCTCGCCCGATGACCACGAAGAAACCCTGTACATGATACGTGATGCTAAGGTGGAACTGGAGACGAGGTGCAGATACAAAATACACAACATCTTTTGTAATGTCATAACAACTTCTACCACTTGGAAAAGATGCGGGAACACCCAAAACATATGGTGACATCTGCAGTCGAAACCGAGATCTCTTGGAAGTTAAAATCAAAATATCCGATCAGTTGAACTCGCTGACGTAGAGAACTTAAATGTATAACACGTGAAAACTTAATATAATCATTACTTCCGCAAACGATTTATTATACGTTCTAGTTCGAACTTAGCGTAGTTAGTATTAAATGATTTAGCGTAAAATGAGATCATTTTATCTATAATATTAAAATATTTGAATATTTGAATCTGAATGGTACGAACAAATTATAACATAAATATCGATCACATCAACATAAGTATGGCATACAACTAATTACATTCATATTAACAACTCAAGACATTAACATCATGCCTGTAGGTGATCATCGGGTTAAAATATAACAGATGCTAATGAATTTCAGGTTAAGTATGATTAACATTTTAAGTAGGTACATGTAGAAATAATAAAACTTTGAATTTGTATGTAAGTACGTAAAATGACAGGTTTAGTATTACTTAACATAGGATCTTCTCTTCCATTAAGGTAAGTACCTATATATAGTTAAAATTATAGGATTATCCTTCAACATGGTTATTGGTGAGTTAGGTGAATAGCGTTTGATGTATTTCATTAACTATTAAGTTATTTTAATCTCTCATAGCTTAATACTCATTTTCATCAATTCTTCATTTAATTTAATAGTAGTTGAAATGTCAATTTGTTGCACGCGGAGAATAGGTTTATGTGTAGTGTTTGAACCTCTTCCTTCCCTTAGGGACGTATGGGAAATGAGTCTGGACTTAAACGGCATCACCAGAGTCACTTTTCATATTATGGATTGGACACTAATATCGAATGTTTTCTATTACTTTTAGATCTCATCCTCCTCCTACCCCAGCCTTATTTGGACTTCAATTATGTCGGAAGTGTTACTAATAATCTCAGCTAGTATGGATTTCACACTACTATCAGTTGGTTTCGATTATTTTTATATCACCAACCTCCCGTCTTAAGGATGGTACCGACATACATCTCGGTCTCGTCTCGAAACTTCAAAACGTGACCGAGACTCAATATACTGAGACATTCAAGACGAAACCGAGATCAACACAACCACTTGTAATTTTATACGATACAGAGACGAGACTATGCCCAGTCTCAATTTCGTCTCGAATATTCACAAAAAAAAAAAAAATACTCAAATTATCTTTATTCGAAATTCATGCAGTTACGTGACATATAAGATGATGTAATAATTACCCTTGAGTAGACGTTGTCATAAGCGTATACAGAGGAGAAAGAAGGGCAAATGCCACCTCAAACCATGTGGTATATCGAAAATATTTTATAAACAGCACATAATTTTGAGTTGGAATTTAATACATTCTCTTCTTTCTCCCGTCATTAAAATACTCAAAACGTATTTTGCCAAGATATTCCAAAATATAATTTTGTAAAACAAAAAAAAAAAAAAAGCTTTCAATATACAGAGTGGCCCAAAGGTAGGTATACAGTCGTAGTATTGCCATAATTTCTTGTTTGTAACTTCTTTTCTCTCTGTCTTTTGTGTTTGTGTCGTAGCCTTCTGGGCAGGTTTGAAGAACATTGAATTGTTGAATGACGATATTTCGAACACTTGCGCGCCTAAAAATTGTAATTAAGATTGAGGTGCCACCGTATACCTACTTTTGGGCCACTCTGTATAGCTGAAAAAGACAAGCACCGGTGCGCCGTAACAGTTCTTATTTCGTGCTATGCCCTTATTTGGGGTCACTATTTTCTTAACAACCTAAACTTAATCTGTACACAAATTACCACTCTGTATATTTAGTAAAATTTACAAAAATGCAAATATATGTTATTAAGCATTACATTTATTTCACAAGAAGAATTTATGAAGGCCGTGATTTATAATTAAGATATCATAACTTTATTGCTTATATGGTTTTGTTTCGTGTAAGAAAGGAAAACAACCTTAACAATCCAGAGTTAACAAGAATATTTCTGAGTTTCAAAAATCATTGCATTATACGAATCATACAATCTAAAGAAAACGAAAGGGTTATATAATAATATCAATTTGTTCAAGTTCATCCTAAGAACTGCTGATAAGGAAGATTACCCATTATATTTTCTAGGTAACCATTAATATATCTGTCTTCGTACTTCATAGGTGTTTCAAAACCAAACCTTTTCAATTCGTCTGGTAAGTGTCCTAAAATCTTGATGTTACCAAAGAATGACAGAAACGAAATCAATTCTTCCTCGTTTTCCAAAAATCGTCCCTCATGTATCCAAAGTTCTTTCAAGTTTGGCCTTAGAGGCACGTCGCAAAGTTTGTGAAAAAAGTTATCGGATTTGTCCAACAGGGTCCGAATGAAAAGCAGCTCAATATTGGGTGTTCTGTGTAACAGGTTGATAAAGGTATCTTCAGAAACAGATGCTCGCAGAGTAACATTTTTCAAAAAGTTGTTTTGATTTTGTGAATACTTTATTTGCACGGTGCCATGTCTACAACCAATACCAAAATTGTTTAGGTTTGGACAATTGTTTAATATTGGACAAAGGTCCAATGCTTCGTTGCTGATAAGAGAATTTTTCATGTACGTTAAATGTAAATCTTGGAGATATTCCCCTTTGTTTCTAAAATACTGAAATACACTATCATTCAAATTGTCAGGAAATGTTCCAATGAAAGTGGTTAAAGATTGCAATGAGGGTATTGCGTCGAATTTTATGTCGTCTTCCATATCATCAATAATTAAAGCTTCCAATTTTGGACAAAGCGTCTTAACTAAATTAAATAGTATACTACTTGAATCACTCACTTTGACTCGCTTTAGATTCAGTGACTGGTCCTGAGGTTCCCATGGCTCGTTTAACAAATGTATTAATACCTCTACCAAACTGTCTTCCAAAATTTCTAAATTCTCCAGTAATTCCAGAGCAACTAGTAATCCTTTATATGAAACACGAGTTCCACATGTTGATAATTTGCGCAATGTGGAGCAGAGATGAGTCCTCGTTCTTGTATAACGCTTCTTGGCTTCATTAGGTTGAAGAATCAGGTTTCGTAGAGGCAAGAGTTTACTAACAGGAGGGAAGATATTTGGTAGCCTCCAAAAGGTGCTTTCCCATTGGCTGTCATCTTCACCATTAGCATCTGATACTTCAACTATATCTTGGGTTAAATAATGTATACCATTGTCTGTAATTAGGGAAAATTCTACATCCAATTCCTTCAGATTGCAGCATTCTTTACCGATTACAGTCAATATTTCATCGGTGCAACATGATTGCAATACTAAGCGTGTCAACATTGATGACGAGGAAATGGCTGTCTTCAAAAATACACAATCTTTCTCACTTAAAATATAAGGGGGAAACGTACGAGGCTGGATACGAATGCTAGCCAAATTATTACTGTTTTCGCTTAACAACTCCAATATTCGAGTGAAATGGAAAGATGTAGGTTTGTGTGTTATCAGGTTAATATTTCGAACCTCGTTTTGAAGAAATATCTCCAATAAATACAGTTCTTCTGGATACAACTCATAACTGCTTGAAGGAATATAGAAACTATTCAATGGAACGAAGACATTATTGGAGTTGAAGACAATGTCAACCAGTTCTAAAAACACAGTCGTAGGCAGCAAAGCATAGTAGTCTCGGATACATTGTCGCTGTTTGTAGAATTTGCATATTTCTTTGGCTGTTACGGGACGATTACAAATAATTGATTTAATTATGCTACGGTAGAGAATGTCTTGAAGACTTGGGAGACTTCTAAACCACATCTTTTGTTTTAAATAATATACATTAATTGTTGTTTATTTATTTATTTCAGCAGCCTGGAAAAAGAAAGAATAAGAAATATTAAGTAACTAAAATTGTGGGTGTAATCAAGAATAGATAAGTAAAGGGAGATGTACAAATTTACTTACAACAAATACTTATATGGGTTGCTTGGGGGAAACATGATGATATGAAACATTTTCTAACTTTAGAGTAAACTGGGAAAGAAAACTCAACATCCCCATTCAATGCAATGCAATGACACATATTTAACAAGCTTTCCCTGCAATCTGTAGGTATCCAGTTGTCGGAAAAGTCATGACGTATTTTGGTAAAAGATGACAAGTGTTGATGTGTGGAAGTACTATAGGGCAACTTTATAGGAACCAGGCAGCTGTTATAGGAAGAGATCAGAAGGAAGCAAGAATAGGTAAAGGAGTAAGGTAAGGATGTGGACTTTCACCTCTCCTGTTCAACGTCTATACAGAAGAGGCCATGAAAGAAATCTTTGATAAAAACGAGAAAGGCGTAAAAGTAAATGGCCGGGTTTTCAGCACAATAAGGTTTGCTGATGACATAGCTCTGATAGCGGAGAACGAAAAGGATTTGCAGGAAACACTTTCAAACTTCAACGATCAACTGAAAAAAAAACATGCAAAATGAAGATAAATAAGGAGAAAACCAAAGTGATAAAGTGCACAAGAATAGGACATGAAGGGGCAAACGTATGGTTAGATACAGAAAAAATCGAAGACGTTAAGACGTTCCCCAATTTAGGAAGTCTAATATCCTCAGACGGAAAAAGTGAAAAATATTTAAGTTCCAGAATAGCGCATGCTAAACAAGCATTCAATGGAAGAGAGGGTTACTAACATCAAGAACTGTGTCGTTGGACGTCCGTAAACGATTTATTAAGAGCCTGGTATGGAGCGTGGCGATTGACGGATCAGAGACGTGGACATTGACGAAAGCTGAAATATCCAAGCTGGAAGCATTTGAAATATGATGTTGGTGTAGAATGCTGTGCATATCATGGACCGAAAGAGAAAGGAATGAAGACGTACTAAAGGAAGCTAATGAAGGACGATACATCATGAAGATAGTAGGAAAAAGAAGAAACACCATGTTTGGTCATTTTTATTCGGCACTCCGATTGGATCACCGTGCTGATAGAGAGAAAGGTAGAAGGAAAACCAGGAAGAAGAAGACCAAGGATAGAATATCTAGATACAACTACGAAATACAAGAGACCTTATCAAAGTATAAAACAGCTCTCCCAAGGGAGAGAAGTTTTAAAATTTCCATGTTGGTTGAGGTGAGCAAGAAGAAGAAGCATTTGCTATGTCATGAATAGCTTAAGGTAGAGCGTCATGTAGACTAATATTACTCTTACTCTTTATTTAATTTGTCTTTATGGATTTGACATCACATCGCATATCCGGTGGAAAGTGTTACAACTCAAAAAGAAAGGTAATTTTCAGTTATCATCGCCATTGGATAGAGAGAAGCAAGCTCTACCTGGTGGCATTTTGGTATAAACGCAACCAAAAATATTAACCTCTGGATGTCAGAAATAGCCGTATTCCAGGGAGCGATTTTGATCGAATAACAAACTTTAAAAGCCATGTTCCCACAATGTGTATTTTTGACTTGTAACCGTCTTCCACCGGGTGTGCGACATGGATGATGGAAGACCAAAAAAGTTGCATTTTCGCCATATTTTACTGTCTTCCTTACAAGTTTGGACGATCCGTGAAAAGTTGCGGAAATTTAGTGGCAACAAATAGTCTACACGAACGTCAGTGCCAGCGCTGGTTCACGAAATTCTGTGTTGCTGATTTTGATCTCAACAACACCCCTCGGTCAGCAAGATCAGCCGAGGTTGAGGACAACCAAATAAAGGCATTAATTCAGTCGAACTATCGTTACGCGACACGAGAGATTGCAGCAACATTAAATTTTCATGACTCAACTGTTCTTTATCATCTGCAGAAACTGGGATAGCCTACACTGAGAAAAATTTTCATAGAAAATTTAACAGTAAAGACATGTAAAGTTGATTTTTTCGTAATTCCGTACTTAAATTACGTACATTTGGACTTGAAACCATTATAATGTTAATTTATCATGTGGCGAAATGGAAATACAACATGCTGCATTTTGTCTTTTATGAAACATCTGTAGTACGCAATAAATGTACGTAACGACAGAAAGGTTTTCAGTTCTGTAATGTTAAGAATACATTCCAGACTGGACAGAAAATGTGACGTAATCCACGAGAGATAAATGCCTTTCAGGAATGAAAATATTACAGGTTATCCTATCCAGTACGTGTTTTTTGACATGAGTAAGGAAAATATCGCAGGAAGAAGAACAAATAGTGTTTGTAATGCATTTTTTACATTATAATGTTAAAAGAAACGCAGTAATGTGAAAATGTTCGTAGTAAAGTGCAAACTTCACGTCAGTAATGAAATTTTGTCATGATAATGAGACCTACCCATTCTACACTGCAAAGATCAAACAAATCCGTACTTTACAGACATTATGCAAGGAGACGAAATGTTTTATCATTACTTTTAAAAGACAGTCTAAGGAAAACATGATTACGTACAATTGCTGCGTACAACTGACCTTTCACTCGGAAAGTGCGACAAATAAAGTACGTAAAGGTATGATAGAAAGTCATTATAATCTTATATATCCCAGAAAATGGATAAAACTACATTTAGAACGAGTAATTTACAGTAAGTAATAGAAAAAAGTCCTGAAACTCTGTGTAATCATACAGTTGTTTGGTATTAAAGTCTGTATTGTCATGTTACTTTAATAGTACCATACAGACAGTAACGCATTACTCCAGTTATAATAGGTGGGGAAAAAGAAATGCAAAATTTCCATCACCCACAATTCCACACTATATGAAAAAAACCGGAATGTTTTTGTGCTAGGACACAAGAATAACAGATATGGCAAACAGATAGCAGCACTATTGACTTGTAACTTTTATCCAACAATTCACACGTTCACAAAACTATTATTGAGACAGATGGGCATACAGAAAACATATAACATTATTTGTTACTTGGTATAAATGCCAAAGATACTGCGTAAACCTTTGATTATTTCAAACAATAAAATCATGCTAATTTTCATAGCCAGTACAGAAGTTATTTCTGATATGCTTGGAAGACGTGGGTGCTTATAAATTACGAAAAGCTCTGCATACTGGAGAGACATGTTATTCGTCTAGCTTATCGCCTTAAGCTACCATATCCCACATGGCTCACCTATGAATATATCTCGTTTCCGAAAATTACAGAACATCTTGCAGACCTCCGTATTAGATATGTCACTTCTCGGATAAACACAGGTCATCCGCTCTTTTTAGACATTCTTCACTGCGATGCTCTCACAGACTCCACCTACCGGTTCATACTTTCACCATTAAACATATTTATATCTCTATATATCAACAGCACACACTTGACTCCGGACGAACGAGAAATCTACGACATTTATTTCATTGCCGATCACATACCTCATCTTTTTCCATTATTGCACGAAGATCCTCACCATTAACAAGGGCTTCTTACTGTGTTCATTAGTCCCGAGTCGCCCCGGGACAGAAGATATAACCCTTCATCTGTCTGATTAACACATTTATGTTTGTGACGTGCTAGCACTTCATCTCATTTATCATTTTCACTTCTCATAATTTCATTGGCCACATGTTGCACCTACTCTATATTTTTGATTTTGTTGCACTGATGATTAAACATGTTTGTTTTCTTTTGCATTTATTTCATATTTCTCCTTTTGCACTATATAATTATTTAATCTTACAGTTATTGTTGCACCATGTATTATATATTTCAGCATAAATTAAAATAAATGTAAAACGATAACATAAAATTAAATGATGATGAGTTCACAACCCCTTTAATAGATGTTCCACCTAAGCAGTTAATAAAGAATATCTCCTAGCCCATCACCTACCTTTCCTAGCGCCTATTTTGTGTATAAGAATCACATGCCAAAGAGAGGGCGTAACCCTCTGAGAGGCAGGAGGATGAAAATCGTTTTATCACAGTCTTCAACTCTACTATTGAACCCATATTGTCTCTTCCTCCCTAACAAAAAAAATGCTTATAAACGAATTGGCCACCTGGAATCTCTAACCAGGTAAAAAAAATAGGGTATTCGTAGCTGGCGAAGAAAAATAACCAAGTCACTTAGTGTGTCCATCCCCATTGGTTTATTTTAGTCGCGATCTTCTCATATACGGTTGGATTACTTGCCTTTTTCAGGGTAAGGAAACAACCGTCGAATTGACTATAAGCCTCCACGGAGGTAAACAAACGAAATTGATCCTAAGTTGACGACCTTGGCTATTTCTTTGGCTATTCGATTTATTCTCTCCTCTTCGGAGGCGGAGCTACTGGAAATCAACTGTGTGCTCTTTATCGCTTTATCTGCAACTTCTTACTAAATTTTTGACAAGGCAGTACTTAAGTAGTTTCACTAATGCCGGGTTCTGATCCGCCGGACCGTCGAGTTGAAAGGCATAAACTACCGCCAACTGTTATGGGTCCACCAATAGACCGCCCACGGGCGCGTGCACGTACAGCATCTCATTCATCTACCTCTAGCCTCTCACCAACTCGCGAACCAAACAGAGACCGTTCACGCTCACCTAAAAAGCTTAGATACACTGATGCTTTGCGCAGTCCTCCTAGAACCAGTACAGCCAGCATCCAACTTGAATCTACGCCATCTACTTCAGAAGCTACTATGGACATTGTTCCTACTCTCATTTTTACAATTCTATTTACTAATCTTCCTGCTGAGCTCATGGACATCAAAAAATTTTACCAAAAACTAATACGATACTGTTCTAGACTGGACCTCCATCAATTAAACAAGACCTCTAACGGAATCATCCTAAAAACAAAGAACCCCGATCTTTATAAGCATCTCATCTATAAAGTGGGACCAGCAATGTTTGGCGTTAACACGAAAATTCAACTCCTTAAAACTCCTCATATCAAAACACCACCTCCGCCTCGGCGTACTCCATTACTCTCTGTAGTTATCCGTGGAGTTGATCCTACCTATACCGAACAAGACATACTAGAGGAACTAAAGCAAGATGGGATTCAACCTACTAGAGCTCTCCGTATTAAAAATGCTAATGGCCCTACATATATGGTCAGACTACTAACAGATGATCCAGCACTGGTAGACGATCTTCTAAATAACGGTGTCTACATCTACCGTTGCCACCATCGGGTCGAGCCTTCACGCACACCCCCGCCTCTCTCACTACGGTGTGAAAATTGCCTAACTTATAATGCGCATCCAACGAACAAGTGCACAAATCCTTCCGTCTGCTCCCACTGCAAAGGAGATCATAAAATAAAGGAGTGTCCTAAGCTCAATGAACCCTCCAGATGCAACACTTGTGACGGGGAACATCCAACTTACTCCTACAAGTGTAAGGGCAAACCTAAACCACTTCCAGATAAGCCCGAGACTGTTGTACCTTTACGCGTTCATGTCTCATCACGTCCGACTAGTACCACAGCGACCACACAAACATCTTACTTACCACCACCTACTGTGGAAAGTATTTTGAAGTTCATCACTATCGTTCTTCAAAATGCCTTTCCCTTTCAGCGTGAGGCTATACTAAATCATGCAACCAAAGCGGCCTTCGATATATTCCAGCTCCACATGGCAGCTACATATTCTGGACTCTCAACCTACTTCCATTTTCATACAGACACCCATCATGAATAGTACAGGTCAGAGAAGGACGACTATTACATTGCTATTCTGCAATATTCGTTCGCTACCTACCAACCGAGTTCTCCTAGAAACTTTAGCAACTCAGCACAATGCAGATAGTATCCTTCTTAATGAAACCTTTCTAAAACGATCTGACCGCTTCTATCTTCCACGTTATCATCTCATACGCTCTGATCTGCCACAAAACATCGCACGTGGTGCTGCAGCAATAGCCGTTAAACATTCTATTCCACGGCGCCATATCATACCACCTTCTCCCGGGCAATATCCCGAACACGTCATACAGACGCTCTATTTTCCAGCTACTACTATTACCATCGCCACCACCTATGTTCGATCTACACAGCCACTTCCGTATCGTTTTCTGACATACTTAGATCTCAACTTTAAAACATACATCTTCTTAGCAGATATCAACTACCATTCTCGTACAGCAGCTCAGAAACAACGCTTTCATGATTTCCTCCAAACTACTCATAGTTCTTTATTGCAGTTGCCGCATCCTACTCGTCCGGGAAGCGACACTAGTCCCGACGTGGCAATCATTTCCAATAACCTGTTACCACTTACTACTATAGATGTCCTTGGTTCCATAGGTAGTGATCATCTCCCAATACTTCTCTCTATAACTCCACGTCTGACATCCACTGCATCTGCATCACCACGCACACCCAGATATAACTTTAGCAAAGCTCGGTGGGATCAGTACAGCACTTATATTACTGAAAATCTGCCGGCTACTGCACCTACTCTCACAACAGTTGCATCTATTGAAACACTCACACATACTCTGACTGATATAGTCTCTCACGCTACGGATTACGCAGTTCCTAAATGTACCACCACATCATCTAGACCTCGTATACCAGCACGCGCCCTCGATCTTCTCCGGCGCTCACACGAGTATTTAACAGAGTTTCGTCGCACACATGACCGCCGATTTCTTCTTCTCCATCGTCAATTCCAACGAACGGTACAGAGCTACATAGTAGCCCGCAAACGACTAAACTGGCGTGCCTCCTGTAATGCTTTGCGCCAAGAAACAAATCCTACTAAATTCTGGACTACCTTTAAACGTCTAACATTTCAGAAACAGGGCCCACAATACCCCATCATCTGTGCTGACCAAGTACCAACGACGGATGAAGAAAAGGCAACTGCTTTCGCTACATATCTTGAGGAAGTCTTCACTCCACACACTACACCTTCGTTCACTTGTCCTACAGATACCCATATCTCACACGCTGGTTCTCTAGTGCAGCCATCATTTCAACCTGATTTCAACTACCACCTTGATCCCACAAATCAGCTCACTGCTCCTATAACATCAGATGATATTACAGCTGTTCTTAAATGCCGTCGCAACACAGCTCCCGGGGCAGACTCAATTACGTATCGTCAACTGCTTAAGGCACCTGTGGCGTTTCTAGTCTTACTTGCTTCTTTGTATACAACTATTTTATCTACAGGCTATTTTCCAACTACATGGAAACTTGCTAAAATTGTGGTCTTTCTAAAACCTCGCAAAGATCCAACTGCTGTGTCATCTTACAGACCCATTAGCCTTACTAACGTGTTTAGCAAGACACTAGAACGCCTTCTGGTAAAACGGCTACATCACTATCTACAAATCACGAACAAACTACCAACTATTCAAGCTGGATTCCGTCCACTCTATAGCACTGCTGATCAATTACTCAAACTTTCTACACTACTTGTCAACCATTTTAATAAGCGTTTACCATCTGTTTTGATCTCATTTGATATTGAAAGAGCGTTTGATACTGTTTGACATGAGGGGTTAATTTACAAACTCAAACGTCTGCTTCCTCACAGCTATGTCCGATTAATAGCCAATTTTCTGCATCAGCGCCAGGCTTTCGTTCAGATCAACAGGGCAAAGTCACGCATCTTTCAACTCCGCGCCGGTGTGCCCCAAGGATCTGTTATATCTCCTCTATTATATATTCTTTATGTAGCCGACATGCCTCAACCTCAGCCCCCACTATATGCCTTACAATTTGCTGATGATACCGCTTATGTCGCATTGGGATCTTCTGTGGATCGCATTAATCAACTCCTACAACCAGCTTTGGACAAACTAGTTACATGGTGCCTGAAATGGAAGCTCAAGCTGAATTCAACTAAGACTCAAATGACTCTCTTTGGGCTCAAACGCAATAAATACTGTCACAGTCGCAATCCGGAACGTCTACATTTAACCCTTTTTGACTCTCCAATCCCAATTCAAAACAATCTCAAATATCTGGGAGTAATATTCGACAAACATCTTACTTGGAAGCCTCATCTAAAACAATTGGAAGCTAATATCCGGCGCCGTTTGAACCTTTTACGAAACCTTAAAGGCACCACGTGGGGTCTTAATACAAAACTTCTACTGCTAACATATAAAGTCTTCGTACGCCCAGCACTCACGTATGGACATCTAGCTTGGTTATTAGCAGCACCAACTTACTATGAACGTCTGAAAGTTTTCGAAAGAAATGCCTTACGTCTGGCCTACTCTCTCGCTTTCGATACTCCCACTGCTGAAATATATCGTCGTGCGCAATTTCCAACTATTTTGCCACACCTCTACCATCTACGCCAACGCTACATAGCGACACGAATCCAATTGGCACATCCCATTGTCCATGAGCTGTTAGACCAAGTTCCTGCTGTACCACGCTATGCCTACCCACCACTGGATCATCTGTTAGCAATATACGAATGCACCGAAGCCCTAGATCAGTATAATCCTGGCCGCCGTATCTACCACCGAAATCCACACATATATTGCTCATAACCTCCGCACATGTACCCAAGAAACATTTTAACACAATAGCCACCTCTTACACATCCTCGTCAACTTGATTTGCTATTAGTTCCTTACTTCAATCCACATTATTCTATAGCCTGAAATCCTTTTCCATGTCATCTAATTCAAAAAAGTTGAAAATATCTCTGGCCACAGAGAAGGTGTTGCCTTCTACGGCCCGCCCATCCATTGGATGGGAATGAAACTCTTGTTAAAAAAGTGCTTATAATTTGTACCCGGATGTTAGATGCTTTGAGAAGACGCGTGTGTATCGTGCTCCTCAAAATACTCGTGATTTCCGCGGAAATAAACTTTATTTCCTCACCACTTTAATATCAGTGTGAGCATAAACTTTGTTAGATTCAAACAGGAACATTGAGTGCAGTTTAGAGACACTTAGTGGCTGTGCAGTGCTGTGGTGTGCATGCTGCATGCTGTAGCTAGGAGTAGAAGTAGCGGGAGTAGACTAGCAGTAGCTTGCACAACGCATAACAGCCGCAATAACTGCCATCTCGGAAATACGGAAATAAATTAGAGAATAAAGAGGGCCCCTTAGCAAGAAAGCTCGCCCCCTTGAGTGATGCACCAACCTATATCTACGTGCACCTCCTACATGCAGTTAGAGATCTAAAGCAGCATGTCGTCTGTGGTGTCGCGCCGCGGTTTTTATCCTAAGACATTTACCGGGCAGTGTGTGTTAGAGAAAGAAAGAAGAGTAAAATAGAAGATAGGAAAGCGCGTGAAGATTTTTCACCTCACCATTGGCTTGGGTAGTAGGAGGGAAAAACCTGGAAAACACATGGAGTCCAGGAAAAAACCCTTTATCGGTCATGCACATGCTCAAGTTATTTACATGGTAAACCACACTAAGAAGGGGTGGAAAAACCCATGTAAAATTATTATTTTACTGTCTCTATTTAATCTAACTTAAAAGCTGGGTGTGATTTAATCTAATTTGTTAGTTGTCTGTAGTTTGGTGGGCAAGTTTGGTTAGTGGGTCTTTGTGTTATTTTTAAGCATGCAACTTGGTCCTTGGCCTCGCCTGGTCGTCATCGGTTTTCGGTGGTCGCAACTTATCCATGTCCCTCTCTTCCCTCTGACGGTTTGGATTTGGCGCTGCTTCCCCCGTTCTGTCTACTTCTAGTGGCTATCTGAGGTTTGGTGACATACAGTTCGCCGGTTGTTGTTGATATGGTGTTTATTGTCAAGTGGAAGATCTTTTTTGTTGCTGTAGCTATTGTATCGGTGAGTCTGGGTCTGTTCGCTGGTGGCGTCGTCATCATTAATATTGATGTAACCCACGTTACTATTTGTTGCGTTGCTCTATTAATAGCTTCGTCTATTGCTTCAGATGTGATGTAGTTGTGGGTTTCGTCTTGTTTTTGTAGGGCATCTTTCTCTGCTTGATGATTTGTTGTTTTCGTCTGTCCCTGATAAGGGCCTGTTTTTGTAAAGTTTTCTTCTGTGATAAGTTTTGGCTTCGTGATTTGAGTTGAGGCCTTCGGTCTCATGGGACATTCGCTACTTCCTGTTCTGTGGCCAGTTATTTTGCATGTGGCACAGAAGTTCCTGTTTGTTGCCATATTACATGGGTCTTTGTGCGTTTGGCCACACCTGTGGCACACTCTCTCGCTGGTGCATTGAAACTTCCGGTGCCCATATGCGTAACAATTCCAACAGGGTGATGGTCGAGGTTGGCTTCTTGATTGTTCTACTCTGTAAGTCTTTGATTCTGTCTGTAGGCCTTGTGTAATGAGCTTGTTGACGTCTTCTGGGTGTGTTGTAAACATTCTCACTAGTGGAGTTGGGCCATCGTTTGATTGGATTCTGTTCAGGCTGGTAAACTGTATGTTTTGCTTCTGTAGTTCTTCTTGTAGGCTTTTTAGATCCTTGGTTGTGGGGAAGCCTTTAATTACACACGTGAACATGTGTATCTTCTTCTTCCTCTGGTTAGGTTTTGGTGTTTGGTTCTTCCCTCCATCTTGACTGGCTTCTGGTAGGCTGCTAATTGGGGGCTGCTGATTGGTCGTTAAAGTTTTGCTTTGGTCCTGAGAAGGGGCTGAGTTTTTGGTTTGTGCCTGTGGCTCGTTTCCCACTTTAGCTGGTTTGGTTTTCACCTGTATGTGACTGGTTTCCACCTGTGTGTATTTGGTTTTCTCTTCTGAGAGTTTGGTTCCTTCCTGTGTGAGATTTTTTGACACTGCTTCTGTTGTCTTCTCTTCTGGATTTTTCTTCTTTCTTCCTCTGCGTTGAACTACCTGGAAGTGGTGATCTTCTTTATCGGCTTTCTCACATGAGATTTCTGGTTGGAAAGCTGCTTGGTTGTCAACGTTCAGTCCGTCTTGGGATAGCTCTGGAGCTGTGGGATGATGGTCCTCATAAGGTCCGGAACCCTGTTTGCTGCTGTGCTGGTTTGGTGTGATAGGCGTCAGCAACACCCCGTCTTCTTGGCATCTCTTTCCTCTCTCATAGAAAATAGCACGGGAACCAAATTCAGCTGCCCTGAAGATCTTGAGAAAGATTTCTCTCGCTGCTGCTGACTTGAAGTATACTCCAAAGTAGTCCTTCTCGTCAACTGCACTGAATTCCCTGGGATCCATCCTCTCTTCTATAATGGCACTTACGTCTTGTTCGGAAAATCTGCTGTTAACATTTTGGATGAGCACCGGTGGCACTGACAGCGCCAGCAATTCATCGGCGTCCAGTATTGTGCTCACGATCTGCTCCTGCAACTCCCTCGCTTCACCTCTGCTGTCTTCTTCATCGGCATAGGTTTGCCTTCTTGTTTCGTGTTGCTTTCTCTGGTTGTGTTTGTTAGCTGCTCCCACCTCATCTGCAACCTTCCTGGCAGGCGTCTTCTGTGCCCGTGGCATGGCTCTAAACAGGGCTGGAAATTTAGCTTGCAAATGTGGTAGCTGGGAATGGTCCTGACAAGGGCCAGATGTACAAAGGATAGGTAACTTTAACTGCGTGTGTGTGCTTCGCTAATGCTATCCCAAAGAGATAGTATTGCGTTCCCGTCAGCCGACTGTCGCCAAGGGCTGTACAACCTATATGGCCAGCGCGAAGCTTGACTCACAATAGGGGGTCTAGCCGACGGAAAACAATGCTTATTTCTTCAGGAAGCGGTGTGTGTAAGTGTGTTGTAGAATTTTGTCTTTATTTAGCACGTAAACTCTTCTCTAGAAGTGCTCTTTAATGAGCAGAATGTCGTGAGCACACCTTCGTTAACACCGCAAGGTCTCCCGGTGTGTCACAGTGTCTTCTTCAGCAAAGCACATCTTGTAAAAGTCTTCTTTGGAAGACAGGAATCTTCTCGTTGAGCAATCTCCTACAAACTCTCTCGCCTGCCTGCAGCATGCACTGAACGAAAGAATATTCCAAATAATCTCTGCCATCTCGAACTGGGCAACTAGTTTTTGTTCAGTTTCTTGCGCGACCCCGAACAAAAGTCGCAATCTGATTGGTCGCAGTCACGCAACATCGCCGGCCAATCACAGGACAGACCGACCCAGTGCAGCGCTTAAAAGAGCAGTGCGGGCCTTCGTTCCTCGCAGTTCGCTGCATACACTCAGAGGAGAAGAGTGCTAAAAACAAAACTAGATCCCCAAGTGATGAAATAAACTTTGCTTCCCAATACATTATACTGAAAACATAGCGATCAGTGAAACCAGGCAAAAAGAAAAATAGGCCCGGCGGGGGCAAGCCTAAGAAGCTCCCGTCAACCCTAATAGTGAAAACCCCGTAACAAAACATTAAAACTAGAACAGATTGAAGACCCTCCCAGAAGAGCCACATACGATCACCGGCAAGCGGTCCTTACGAGGGCCACCGATCAGAGCGTCAGTGATAACACAATCTAGCCCTTGAGTGAAGCAGAACAGGCCCTTTCAAGAGCCACAAACAGACACTAGCAAGCGGTCCTTACGAGGGCCACCGACCAGTGAGCCAGTGCTAACCCAAGAACTCAGCCCAAGTGCGCGGCAGTGCAGAACCATCGGCAGTGTCACCATCCCCACAGTCATGACCAAACAACCGAACGACCATCCCACCCAAGATAATACGGATGACTGTAATGCTCCACCAGTGCGCAAACCCCCGCAGTCAGCGACAGTTGGCAGTCTAGCCAAACAATTCAAATCTATGAGATTCATAAGCTTAGGGACAGTGCACAAGAGGAGGCCAGTCAACAATAAGCCACTCCCCCCCCTCAGCCAAGATGAACTCAACGCTGTCACTACAGCCCACAGCCCCTCAGCCGGCCCAAGCGGCAACATCAAACCACCAGCACCCACACAAAGTGCACCTGACAACCCAGACCCAACTGAGGCCAACCTCATTGACATGGAGTCAGATGAGTATGACAGCGATTACCAGCACTCTGACCGGGAGTTCAAACAACCGAAGAAGAGAGCCAGACGACCAAACATCACCCCCACTGCTTCACTAGTGGACTTTCGAGACAGGAACAAGTATTCCGCCCTCACCAACCAGAATGACTGTCAAGGGGATCACGCCCGAGACAATCCAAATGATGATGAAGAAGAGACTCCGGTCTCGAAAAAGCATGTCCCACCGCTGCTCGTTTATGGAGTGGAAAAGCAGCACAACTTCATCCAATCCATGTCGAAGCTGTGCAAAGTACTCCCAAAAGTGCGTCACTGTAAAGATTTCATCCGTTTCGAGTTTTCCACCATGCAGGACTATGAAAAGATAGAAGCATACTGCATGCAAACAAACAGACAGTATGCATCGGAGGTCCCTAAAGCCGGCCGCCCATTCAAAGTTGTCATTCGTAAATTACCAATAGATACAGGTGTGGAAGAAATCTCCAACGCCCTAAAAGCACTTAACTACCCTGTAGATGAGGTGAAGCAGATGCGAGGCCGCAGCGATGCCAATGGATCACGCCCCCTCTACCCACTGTTCCTGGTGTCCCTCGACAAAGTTCCTGGAATCGGGGAGATCTATGACCTAAAATACTTAATGAACTACAAAATCCAGGTTGAAGCCTACCGCGGACAAGGACTACTCCAGTGCCACAGATGCCAGCGCGTAGGCCACTCACAACGAACGTGTCGTGCCAACCCACGCTGCGTCAAGTGTGAGGAACCTCATCTCAGTAGCCAGTGTCCGAAAACAACCAAGGACACACCTGCCAAGTGTGTTAACTGTGGAGGGGATCACCCTGCAAGCTACCAGGGGTGTCCACACCTAAAAGCAGAAAAGGCAAGAAGACAACCACCGTCCAACAAACCAACGCAACCTCCTACCGACAACAGGAACAAACGCAACCCACCTCCTCCCAAACAGCAAGATCCCGATACTTCCTCGAACCAGCAATCATCCAAGACCACCAGAGAACCCAATCCAAGCCAAAACGTCCCTCACGAGATCAATCGCGTCGATGCACAAGAGAAAAACCAGGATACCTCCGCCACACCAGAAGCCAACCCATCAACCGCACGGAAGAAACAGGAACCACTCTCATCAGAAAGTGAACCATCACTGGCCACGACAATTAAGGAAATCATGACCCTCTTCCAGGGTCTGAACCTCAAAACATTTTTTGAGAATTTGAAGACAGGACTCCGGAAGGTTGCTGCAGCAACCGACCCAATCAGCAAGATGACGACAATGCTAGAAGTAGTTGCCACGCTTCTCGATGATGGCTCCAACTAAACGCAGCATCTCCCGTGACCTCAGGGTCGTTCACTGGAATGCGGAAGGAATCCGTCACCAAAAACCAACCCTAGAAGACTTCCTCCAACGTGAAAAAGTCGACATCCTCCTCCTAACCGAGACCCTTCTCAAACCGCCTATCACCTTCACCATACGCAATTACACCATCCACCGCACCGACCGCCCTGGAGCCACCAGCCGGGGCGGAACAGCTATCCTCATCAAAAACTCCCTGCCCCACGATCCTCTCCCTCCCATCGTCCTCAACTCCCTTGAGGTTACGGGAATAACACTCCACTCTCCGGAAGGACCGATTCAGGTGATCTCCGCCTACCGCCCTCCCAGAACGAGACTCGACCCAGCGGACCTCCACACACTGCGACAACTGGGACGCCGAATCTTCATCGGTGGCGATCTGAATTGCAAACATCCGGAGTGGAACTCCAGAGCCTCCAACGACAACGGACGACTACTCCACCAAGCCCTACGTCACATCGACTTCCTACCAGCTGCACCGACCGAGCCCACACATTATCCACGCAACGGAGGACGACCTGACGTGCTGGATATGGCACTGCTGGCAAACATCGCCATTCTTGAGGGACCGGAGATCATACACACCCTCCGTTCAGACCACATTCCCGTCCTCCAAACCCTATCCATCAGCCATAACCTTACCTCCACTCGCCTACCACCAATAGCCACAACGGACTGGGACACTTTCACCAAGATGATGGCGGACCTCACAGACCCCCGGAAGCCTCTACGCACCCCTGAAGAACTCGAAGCAGCAATCGAATCCATCACTGCCACAATCAACACCGCCTTCAAGCTCTCCACGACCACAACAAGTCGATCAGCACCACCAGCAACAGCAGAAGACCACAGAACCACCTTCCTCATTCACCTCAAAAGATGGGCCAGGAAACAGTGGCACAGAACCAGGCATCCAAGTTACAAGACAATGTGGAACAAACTGGCCTCACGAGTCAAGAAGCGCCTCCTCAGGATCAAATTAGCAAAATGGAACACTACCCTGCAAGAAATGGACACACCCAACAGGGACTTCTGGCAGCTGGTCCGCCGCATCTCCAGACCAGCTGCAGGAGCTAGAACGTATCCACTCCAAGGACACCAGGGTCTTCTTCACGAACCAGCAGAACAAGCGGACCTTCTTGCAAACACACTAGAAACCACAATGCAACCTCTTCAGAACTTACCACCAGCCGCCACCCAGGAAGAAGTTCACTGAAGTGTCCACGAAACCCAACATGCAGATCCAACTCCACCTGCAGCTCTCACCACACCACGGGAAGTGGAACACACCATCAAGAGAATCAACAACCATCGAGCTCCAGGACCGGACCGCATCACACCACCAGCACTGAAACACCTGCCCCGCAAGACCCTTGTGCTGCTCAGCCGAATATTCAACGCCATACTCACACTTGGCCATTACCCACGATCATGGAAGGAAGCCCGCATCGTCATGATACCCAAGCCTGGAAAACCGAGAACACTGCCCACAAGCTACAGGCCAATCAGTCTCCTTTCGCACATCAGTAAGGTGTTCGAAAGGATATTCCACGGACGGCTACTACAACACATCCAGGAGCACCAACTGATCCCGGATCATCAATTTGGGTTCCGTGCCGGCCATAGTGCAGAACAGCAGCTAGTGCGGGTAGTTGAACTAATCACTGCGAGATACAACGAAGGGGGCCACACTTTGGGAGTGTTCCTCGATGTGGAAAAAGCTTTTGACAAGGTGTGGCACGACGGACTGCTCCATAAGCTCCATGTGCACAACTTCCCGCACTACCAACAGAGGCTCATCAGATCCTACCTGCACGATCGAAGATTCACAGTCGCCCACGCAGGACACCACCAACCACCGACAAATCCGCGCAGGAGTTCCCCAAGGTTCCTGCCTCTCCCCCACGCTCTACGCCATATACACAGCCGACATTCCCACCACCCTCAACACCTCGCTGGCAACCTTTGCCGACGATACAGCAATCTTTGCAGGTCACAGCAATATCAAATATGCAAAGACATACCTCCAACGACACCTGGACCTGTTGGATGTGTGGACGGACCAATGGAGGATCAAAATAAACCCAACCAAAACGGTCGTCGAAGATTTTACGAGGAACCGCAAACGACACCCACTTCACTTCCGCCTTTCAGGATCCCCACTTACTCAGGCAGAAGAAGCGAAATACCTCGGTGTTCACCTTGACAGGAAACTACTATTTGACAGCCACGTGACCAGCACCACTCAGAAAGCATCGCAAAGGTTGCAGGCACTCCTTCCCATCCTCATTTCACCATCCTTGACCCACAAAACTCGACGTCATGTCTACGAAATGTCCATTAGACCTATCCTCCTGTACGCACATCCTGCGTGGGAACATACGTCACAGAGCCGCCTGAACTCACATCAGGTACTACAGAACCGAGCAGCCAGGGTCATCACCGGCCACTCCCGAGACACTAGACTCCAACAGATCCACGAGGACCTTGACCTACCCTTCCTGGATGACGTACGCAGACGCCGATCCACCAAGTTCTGGAGAGCGATCACAACATCTGAACACCCGCACATAGCCGCCATAGGATCAACCCGACCCCGCAGAAACAGCTACAAGATGCCCGGACCACCTTGAAGAGATGCACCAGAACCACACACAGAGAATTGCGACAGTTGCAATCCCGAAAAACTTATGACACCATCGCCAACACAACCAAGAATCACACATCATGAATGAAGGCATGGGCTCCGGCCCGGAACTTCGCAACCAGCAGGGTCTCAACCCGCGAGAAGAATGCTCAATGCAATGCTCAATGCTTATAATTTGTATATTCCGAAGGAGCGTGTTCCGATCCTATGTAGTGGAGTCTACATTCTATTAGTGTTTGCGTGCACTATTTACTGCAATCTTTATTTCGATGCTTGCGGAAAACACATTGCTCGATTAAGTTAATTTCGTCCCTGACTGTTACAAGCATTTCATTATACCGTGGTAAGAAAGTATATGCATGTATTCGTATCCTTTCGTCATGGCATTTTCACAGTAGTGCATGCAGATTTAACTGGAACATACAGTGCGTAAGTCTCCACATACAGATTTAAATGCAGTCAAAGACGGAGTTTCTACCATTCCTTCATGTGATTTTTCCATGTTTGCCTCGGAAAATGTCTAGCAACACCTAGAAATATAACATTCCTGTTTTGTGATTTTTCCATTCCACTTGAGTTTTAACATGACCGGTAATGATGTCGCTCCATTATTACTGTTATTAACTATGACGTCATATCTTTCATAAGTTCTGACGTCATCATTTTTATCTGGAAAAGTAAGGAGAAAACATACGTAGAACGGACAAGAACAATTAACATTCTCAGTAATGTTGGAAAGTCATTCTTACGAAAGGTCCTAAAAATCACTTGAATTTACGTACTTTTTACCCGTAAATTTTTCTCAGTGTACATAAGCAAGATCAATCTATGAATTCCTCATAAACTCAAAACAGTTCATTTGACAGAACCGATAAATATATGCGACATTCGCATTAAACGTAACGAAAAGGATCCTCTTTTTATGCCATTTGTAACTGGCGATGAGAAGTCGATCGTGTACAACAATGTGCTGCGTAAACGTTCCTGGTCCCGAAGAGGTAATCCGTTTCATACGACGTCGAAAGCAGACATACATCAGAGAAAGATTATACTCTTAGTATGGTGGGATTTTAAAGGCGTAGTGCTTTTTCAGATTCTACCTAGGAACCAAACAATCATTTCCGGCGCGTATTGTCGGTAATTGAACCGTTTGAACGAAGCAATCATCTAGAAACGATCCGGAACTCGTAAATTGTAATGGGGGCATGTTCCATCACAAACAACGTGAAACCACTTACAAGTTTGGTCACCCGTCAAAAACTTGTAGAGCTTGAATGGGATGAGTTGCCACATCCACCTTACTCGCCCGACCTTGTATCGCCAGACTTCCACTTGTTTCGCTCTTTCCAATAGTTCTTTTGTGGTGTAATACTCAATTCCAATGAGGCTGTTAATCAGCATATTCTTCAATTTCTCACAAGTAAAAGCAGGTCTTTCTATGAACGGGGAATTATGCAGCTTGCTGAAAGATGTCGCAAGGTTATTGAGCAGAAGGGGCAATAAATATGCTATTGACTGAAATATACTCTTGTGTCATTAAATACGTATTGTGAGACTCAGAGCAAATGCGTCATAACTTTCCCGAAAACCTGATACATTTCGAAAATTATACTACCCACATACTGTTCTGTGGTTCGACCTCAACATATTCCACCTAATGACACTATTTCATCGGATGCGGCACTGTTTTTACAAGTCGCTCATATATAAACGTTCAATAGTATATAATTAGCAATGCTACAGAAAAAAAAGAAGGCGAAACAGTTAAATAAACGGTAAACCTTTTAGCATTTGTGTTTGCTTTTTGAATGCAATCATCACTGATTAAAGCAATCGGTTTTCTTTACCTTCTCTGTTAATTTTCTCTTCTTTAGGACTATCCAATATTTCGATATGTCGGTCAATCTATATTTGTAAATATTGGTATCAAAAACTTTTAAGACTCTCGATGTATAGTTATTTCGATATTTTCCGATATCAATTTCACCTTCCACGTTCGAATATCTTTCTTCATGTCCCCATACTCTGGGTTTCATTATTGTCAGCAATTAAACTGATTAGAAAGTAATTAATTTTCTATTCTCTTTCCTGAGAAAAGGTATGGAGTACGAAAAGCAAATCAAGAATAAATGAACCGAAGTAGAAATTATTTTTAGTGTGGTGTATATATTTAATAAATACCGTGTTAACTCGCGTAATAGTCGCAACTTAAGTTTGAAGTAAAAATATTAGCCCAAAAAATTTCCCCGCATGAAAGTTGCAATATACGGGATTTTTGTCTTTGTGAAGAAGACTTTCTTCGAAATTGTTTATCTTGCGCGAATCCGAGCAAAGAACTTTTCGTGTTTGCTGACAAGTAACATCATGACCTATTTGTCAGCAGAAATCAAGTAACCTGCTTCCTCCCTCCATTTTATGTTGACACAATGATCAACATTTGAAGTTGTTTTGATCATAGCGAAAATTGAATGGCAGCTTTCCTCGCGTAATAGTCTTACTTGGATTTTCGCATTAAAAAACTGATCCAAAAAGTGCTACTATTACGCGAGTAGGTTTAAACATGGTATAATCTCATCGTTTTTCTCCATTATACTGTATTACCTCTTTCGTCAGAAGAGTTCCCTATTGAAAACTTGGGGGCCGCGGTGGCACAGTGGTAGAGCGTTCACCTCTGGTGCTTGGGGTCCCGGGTTCGATCCCAGCCCCGCCAAGTAAAGTTATGGTGGATAAACACCGTGTGCGTGGGTTTCCTCGAGGTTCTCCCGCTTGCTCCCACTTCCTTCATTCCACCATTTCATTCATTACTCATCATCACCGTCTCCTTAGCCTAACCGGCATAACCGTCGGACGTAAAACTCAAAGATTTCATTTCATTTCATTTCATATTGAAAACTTTATCTTGTTTAAATTTTTGAGTGAAACATAGGTCTCTCCAAGAATGCTAGCTTTTCTGCTATATTTTCTTAAAAACTAGTGTGCATTATTTATGAAATGACCCTCGTAGGATCTATTTTATTAAATAAGTTAATTTTGGCAAATTTAAAAATTTCTGCCTAAAAGGAGAACAGTCTGGAAATTTTCCTATATTAATTTCATTTTATCCATTACATACTCTTTGTGTTATGGATTCATATTACACAGATTTGCAACCAAAAAGCTGTTTGCATAAGTTTAGCTGATTTTTACGCTTCTGGGTGTACCGAAGTCGAAAATGACCTCCGTTTTTTCCTGGGACGTCAAGTTTTTACACAATCAAAATGTAACGTGGTCAAACAGGTAGCTGGAAATCGCTAAATTACAAATGCATCACACGAAAAGAAAATGAACTTGGAAAATTCAATTTATTTGTGCTCCCCGAAACATGAAAATACATGTATATTGGTCCGGATGGGGATCACTGACACATATCGTAGTGTATCATGAATGAGAGTACGATATTACAAAAGAAAAATCAAAAACAATAAATCTGTTCATAAAACGAATTTTGGTAAGATTACATCTTAGATTTGTAAAACGTTGGTAAGTAGTTCTGGCTACACTGTTTGTTGCTCAAATACTATGAGTACGCGAGTACGCGGGTTTTTGTTGGCCCTGATATTAGAAAATTTATATCCGAGAAAGACTTCATCAGTTCAATGACTCCAACTCAAAAAGAGGCTTGGGTTTCCTTTACGTGCTCATCAAAACGTTTTTGGGAAACCTAAAGGACCCACAATACAAGGAAATGGTGGGGGAAATGTTGCACTTGTTCCGAAAGCATGGTTGCTACATGAGATTAAAAGTACAACTCAACTTCCACTTCCACTTCCTTTTCTCAACTTCCACCTTGACTCCTTCCACCTCAACTTCCACTTTCCCGACAATATGGGAGTAAAGAGCAGAGGGAGCGTTTCCATCAAGATATCAAAGAAATGGAATAACGGTATCAGGGGAACTGGAGTGTTACGATGATTGCAGACTACTGCTGGATGTTGTCTAGGGATCTTCCGGCGGCCATTTACAAAAGGACAAGCTCCAAACGAAGTTTGACCTTTTAAAAAAGACGATTTCCCAAGCAATCTGATTGAGGATGGTATTACTTTTGGTCTTCACGTGTGTGCGTGTTTCTGTACCTTAATTTGTGTTACGCTGTTAATGGTGTTTCTGTAAATCGCATATTTGTGTACGTTTGAAACCCAGACGTCCCAGGACAAATCGGTTGTCATTCCTGGATTCAGAGCACCCCAACACATACGAATCAGTTAACCAAACCGAAACAGCTTAGCATTGTTTTATTCTTGCAGACCTGTGTTATTAATATTTTTATAGAATAGTCCAATATTTACTTAACCGTTCTTCCTTTCCATATTATATCCTTAACGAAGTTTAGTTCGCTATACCTCTTGGGCTTATTATGAATATGCTTTTAAGAGATAGGCATTGGGACTTAAATTCCATATTTTTCATTGAACATTCTGGGAAGGTAACTAAATTTAGGGGATTTTACTGAAATTTATTATTTTTATTGGAATTTTGCAAAATTTTAAGGCGCGATGCGGTCAGTAATGATTGCAGAAGATTCTCCCCGGGGAAGTTAGAATAAACGGGGGATGAAAGTAGCACTGTTAACACACTAGTGGCTCACGTTGAGAATGATTGCAGAAATCCCTTGGAGGGGAGGACGATTTAGTAGCTCCGGGAGAGTTAATTCGCTCACCAGGCCATTCCCTGAAATCATCATTGGATTTAGTAAAATTTCTTTTACGGGCTGGTATCGCTAAATTGCCCTCAACATGTTGGAACATATTTTCAAATGGCACACAGTGCTGGAAAAGTTTTTTTTTTTTTTTAAATACAGAATTCTGTTTCAAATGATTGGTCTAAGCTTGATGGATTTTACCACTAGGTAAGTTGAGTTGATTGTGAGTTTAACGTTCTTTCAGCAGCAAGGCTATATGAGATGGGACCTACTGATTAACGTGGGATCCGAACTACATGCGTTCCCGCTGGTAATCGAACTCGAGTCTCCAACGCCAAAGGCGCGTACGCTAATCGCTTAACCATAAAGGAGCTCTTAGCTCTAGTTTCAATTATGAGAACAGAAAACTATTGGCAGAACATAAATTTGGTGAGTATGGTGGTGTGTAATGTTATAATCTCTTTTATTTCGTCTTACCAAAAAGTGACGAATTATTAGTATCGAATGAGACGAGATTCAAAAATGTTTGTATGAGACAAAAGACAGGTCACTATCCTCGCCAATCAATTCTAAAATTCTCAAGGTAGAATAAGAATCGGCTTTCAAACAAAATTTTATTCCATCAAGTTCTTCTTCTTTTATATACATATATCTGAAAATTTTAACTTCAGTTTTGACACGAAGTAAGAAACAGTCTGCGAAAATCCATTGATTCGTAACAAATTGTGTTTATATTCACGCCATTTAAGGTACTCATTGAAAGAATGTTTTATTTTTATTGCCTTTTGGTGAATGGTAACACGGCCAACAACTGAGACTTAAAGCTTTTATAAGCTATGATATTTTAGGCGAATTGAAAAAATAAAGTAAATTAGTAGGGTTTTTCAGACCACGAACTAAAGTTCAAAAAGCTGTAACCTATTTGAAATAAATATTCACTAACTTCAAAATTCTAGTTTTATAAATCAAAAATACGCTTACCTGATTTTTTTTTCTTTAATATAACTTTTACGACCCATAATTCTGAAACCATAGTTACTTTTTACATATTCCAACAATGACTTATCTTTTACTTTTTACATATATGTATTTCTCTCTAGTACATCTATCATTCTAATCAAATTTCTTACTCCATTCCTTTAATGAATAAAGGGCATCAAAAATCCAGTAGTCCTATTTCCGAACTATTTCTTTGTAACACACAAACTCAAGAGTGTAAGGATGTGTAGAAAGATATAAGGATTTGAGTATCGAAATTGAAATCGAAAAATATCGAACAATCTAAATATCGATATATATCGTTGGATCAATGTTTTCAAATAACGAAATATCAAACAGTTATAACGTTATATATATTAGTAATTGAAATATTACCTTATATATATTAGTATATTAGTATTCAATTACATTTGTAATTGAAAAAGATAGTATCCTATTAGTTATACAACCAACCCTTTGTCATAGTGTTAGAAACAACCAGGAAAACTAACATTGATATACAAATATAGGAAGATCGCGTCTTGCTCCTCCACTTTCAATGTCCAATTGCCACCACTGGCCCTCTCTACTTGTCTAGTAGCTAGCACACAAGTGTCTTTGGTACATGGAGTCCCGGGTTCAATTCCCTCTTGGAGAGCCTTTCAATTCCAGTGCTTCACGATGATATGGATTCCACCTTAAACTGTAGATTCACGTCTCATATAGTAATGGTCTTGAAAAGGGACGGTAAGATCGAATCCAAACAAATTTATAATACTTATGTCTTTGTTTGTTTACTTGAGGAAAATGTTTGAACTTTTATCTTAACATTTCTCAGCTTTTACAGCATAATAAAATTAAAAGTAAATTCATCTTCAACATTAGTTAATTTTTCTAGCTACTTCAAAATAAGACAATCTCACTTTATGCATTTGATTGATGGAAAAACTGGTTTGCGTTGTCCAGAAGGGGAGAAGCTAAAAGGTTAATTGAAAGTTAATTAAACAATTAATTATACGTAAATCTCAAACTCACAACACATCAGACATTCGAACTAATTTCAGATAGAACAAATAACGGTTTTAAAATGTATATAGGTAATGGTTTTCCATTATTTAATAGTTTAAAAGATTTACACTGACAGAATTCCTTGGCAGAACAGTTCAGTGTAGTAGTCAGACCAGACAAATGTCTCTGGAAACGAAGGGGTTCCGTCCACCATTACAAGTGACAGTTCCTCCGGAGACAAAAATAGATTCTTGCAACCGCACACATTCCAAAGACTGGGAAATAATTTGTCTGGCAATTGGTTGAAAACAAACCACAAAAAAGAAAAGAAAAAAGTATTCAGTTAACTTATATTGTGGAGAAACCAAAAAAAAAAAACAACTTAAAAACAGGTGTTGCAAAAATAAAAATCTATTCTTCGTTTCGCAAGAGGTATTTTAAAAATAAACATTGCCATGTATGGAAAGAAAGAGTGTGTCAAGCGTAGTAAATAGCGTAGAAGATACACGTTGATACACACACACACACACACTCACATATAAATACAGACACAGAAGACATTCGAATACACTCATCTGGGTGTTGACACAATCAGGTCAAGCAAATTGTGTCTGCAGCAAACACAAAAATGTTTATGAAGCCTATTTAGCCATATATTCCCAACCCATATGTTTACTGTGTATCTTTATATGGATGTTATGAAATGAAATGATATTTTCAGGTTAACGTCCCGTGATTATGCACCGACCTGAGGGGGACTGTGGTTATGATAATAATGAATGAAATGGTGGTGTGAAGAAAGTAGGAAAAACAGAACCCCGAGAAAGAACTATGCATATTATAATCATAGGCACCAACTTTTATGATTCTCAATAAGTACTCTGGATTCGGCACTAACATCTCATTTTCTTCTTCTTCTTCTTCTTCTTCTTCTTCTTCTTATTATTATTATTATTATTATTATTATTATTATTATTATTATTATTATTATTATTATTATTATTATTATTATTTAGTAGATGCAAGAGACCAATGGTTCCGAATGAGAGGCGGAAAGACTGACCTACTGAAATAAAATGAATCGTGAAATTATTTTTAAATCGCAAAGGCTCAATAAAAATTAATTTTATTTTAATATATTTTAAGACGAATTTCCTAAAAATTTATATTGAAGAAAATTCCTGAACATTAAGTTTTTATTTGTGAATTTCAAATGTGTTTATTTGAATCAAGTGGAAATATTTTCAAATCAAGTGGAAATTTTTTTTCCCTAATAAACCCATATCCGTCCGAGCACGACTAATTTCGTCTCTTGAAGCCTTTGAAGTTGCCAGCATGCAATAGGTTTTGCCATTCAGATTTAAGCAAAGCGCCTGCAATGTCCGTCAACCTGCCATATGTAACTTCTCTACTGGTTGCCTAACACCATAGTTTCGACCTGCAACAATGTTAATCTTATGGGCTCAAAACGGTCCCTAAAATGTTGAGTAGAATAATAACGACACGGTTTTTGAAAATTTGAATGAAAACTGGACGATCTACACGACAAAATTATGAATCGACCACGTTACTAGCACGTGTGGTTTTCGAGATCTCATTGTCGAAAGGATTGGGGACAAATATATAAATGTAGCATTTTAATATATAGATAATGATTACAATTAAACTTTTAGAATGTTTGAGGGTAATTTGTGTGAGAAAATGATTCAACTTCTTGTAACTTATGTAAATGTATTTTACATTTTTAAAAACATAAAATAACATCAAACTAAAAGTTGTTTAAAGAAATAATTATACATAACTACACTCGCTTGTGTTATTATTATCGTTGGAAAGTTATATCGCCCGGTCCTTGATATGCCTGAAGCCTAAAGTGGAAACACATATGTTCTATTTCTGTCTGAAATTTATCCTGAGGTCACATGCATTATTGTCTTTTCTTTCATGGTGTGAACATGTAATTTCAAATTTAACTGCAACACAAAAATTCAATGAGTGCTCAGTACTCATTAAAAAGCTCCAATAGGGACTTGAGCTACTAAACACCCATGTAGTCAGCACCTATGTATATAATGTTTGTCCACTTAGCACGAGCTGGAATCGAACCAGGCACCCACACACCAGAGGTAGGTGCTCCACCACTAAGCCCCTCTGACTCCCCATAGAAACATTACCATTAGAAACTGGTTGTTAACAAATGTCTATTCTTTAATGTTAGAGATTTAATAAAAATGTACGTTCTAAACTTCATTTGGTGCGAGGACTTTGCTTCAATTTAAACAAGATTTATTTTGTCTATTTTCACTCCAAAATGACCATATTTAGTGATTGAAAGTCAAATATGTTTTCCATTTTCTACAAAAATCTGGACTTCGTTGCGATAGCTACATTAATATTTTGTTCAGAAAAGTTGTGTTACTGTTTCTGGATAATTAGAAATAGCATAAATTAACTTAAGTGCAAGTTAAGCTTATCACGAAAACACTAAGAAAATATTGGAAATGTGAGTGAGTTAATTACACTAAATAATATATTTTGGACAAATTGAAACCATTCGGTCAACTGCTCAAAGATTAAAAAAAAAAAAAAAAAAACAAGTAAATTTGATTCACATGTTCTTGTGTGTTTTAAATATCTCCCGAAAGATCGTTTTCCGATTTTCTTCCCTTTTTTAATGTCTTTTATGGTCGAAGACATAATGTGTCAGTTAACAACTTGAAGATACGTTAATCGTGTACAAATGAAAATAATTAATGTCCTTATGACGAACTGCCAAAATGTAGGGTATTAAATTAAATATACGAGGCATTTTGGGAAAGTAACTACCGTTTTAGAAAATAAACTAGTAAAACAGGTTTGTTCAAGCCTAATTTATTTTTACATAAAAAAAGGATGCCTTAAACTATTTTTTTTGACGTAGTTCCCACCAATGTTGAAACATGCTAATGGAATATGAAAGACAGCGTCATTAACTATTTGCAATGTAAGCAACCTGTACCAGAATGTCAATGATAAATCCTAGAATATCTGTGCAGTAATTTTTTTTTTTCTAAATCCACCTCCCTTTAAAAGAAGGAAGGCTTTTGTTAATGTTATCCTCTTCGTAGGATAGGACGTCAAAATAAACACTAGTGATGAAACGAGTCATTTGGTCACTACTTATGTCCGGATTACTTGATTCAGAGTCTTGTTTCTCAGATCCGGTGACCCGGAATGTCCCGACAACTGAGAGAGACCCGAAGAGCTTCGACGACCCAGAGACTCAGAGAAGTAGGTGAAATATCGGGTCTACAATGGTACTGTAGAACTTTAAAATGGAGTAATGGTGTCCACTAGTCGAGCTTGAATTTCACATTTTTTATTCTCTGTGAGATATTTATGAATCAAGGTATCATGGCAAGGACGTTTCTGCTCAGGATAAAAGCTAAAATTTTATGTGTAGGCTATTAGGGAAGTAATTCTCTCGCGTCCAATGCTATTAGGATTAGTCCATTTTACACCAGGCATTTCTTTTTCAGAAGTTTCCATTTACGGATATTATTTTTTTATAAATTTTAATATTTTTTTTGTATTTTTAATTACATTGTGGAAGGTAATTCAGTAAACTCTCGATTATCCAGGGACAGGCTATCCATTTTGTGGTTTATCCACTGTCTTCCTTTAAATTGTTTCTTCTTTTTCTGCTTCTTGTTTCTTTGCTGCATTATTATTAAAAACTTCAACCACACATGAAGAAGACAGGTTTTAATACGAAAATACAAAATCAGTTAACCAATTTAACTTATTTTATTATTTTTATTTATTTATTTGTGAAAAAAGTAAACGTAAGTACAGAAAAGCACTGTTTATTAAGTGGTAATTGTAGGTGTAAGTCCCCCACTGTAAATAAAAATTGTTGAAAAAGCATTTTGGTTCTAATTTTTGTCTTTTCTCGGGCATTTTATGGATTGTCCACGGAATTCGCATATGTGTGTGGTTGCAGCACCAAACAATAATCGTGAGTTTACTGTCTTCTCTTTCCTCTTACTCCGAAAAGGAAATGAAGTCAACAGTACGCCCAGTTTATCTGCAACCAATCAAACTTATGTGCGTGTTGGGTTGTATAAGCAGCAGGCGCTTATTTTTTCTTCTTCTTCTTCTTCTTCTTCTTCTTCTTCTTCTTCTTATTATTATTATTATTATTATTATTATTATTATTATTATTATTATTATTATTATTATTATTATTATTATTATTATCTGTCGGCATAAACATATGGGAGCTTGTAGCTTCACTCAAGGTGTATATAGGTGATACTTTATTTCTCGGTAACTATTGGCCACATCTAAACGAAATTCGATGAGCAAATTGCCCATTGTCTAAGGAATAATTACCACTATAATTGATATCCGGGTTCCGCTCGGAAGCTTGCCCAGATCTGAACCAAATTTGGCAGGCAAATAGTCCACGGTCAAGGGAATAAAAATTTGCTGTATTTGATGCCGAGTTCGGCCAGGGACAAGCTGGGATTGGCTTGTCTTCCTTCCTTGTCGTACTTTATTTTTCGATAACTACAGATCAATTTTGCCACACTACTGTTTGTGAACTCAACTAGTTGTGAAAGGAATTTTTTCTGCCATATTTTTCTACCTATCAAACAGAAATATAAACAGATAAAAGATTTTCGAAATTGACTCTACTCTTAACACTAAGAGTCAAAGTATGTGTTAACAAGCACAAAGTATGATATCAGTGCAACGAGTACTTGATATATTTTCTGCATAAAATCGTATGCTAAAACTGGCTATAGCTGATCTAGATACAAAATGTATGATAAGATTATGTAATCTTTGTAAAGAATGTGAGCCTTCTTGGTTCAGTAAAAATGTATTCGTACTGCAACCCTTTGAAGAAAGATATTGAATCAAAATATGTATTCAACTGTAATTTAAATAATTGTATTAGTATTTAAAGTCGTTAAATTTCAACATGCTATTACAATACGTAAATCTAGGTTACTTATATTGGTCAGAAATAGAACAACAAGCTGAGTAATGAAATAGTTAAGTATACGCATTGACCTATATTCTCTTTCGATCAAAATTGTAATGGGAAATCGTGTGTAAAAGACTAACAGAGAGATTATAAGCTTTTGTAGTTAAGATAAAATGATTTTTTTCAGGTACTTAGAATTAATAAAATATAGGAAAGATATATATATATATATATATATATATATATATATATATATATATATATATATATATATAATGAAAGTTTGTGACTTAATAACTCTTGAATCACAAGAGTGATCTCGATCAAATTTTCAACATTGATCGAGGGGAAGGGGAGGGGGAGATTTTAAAATGATCGAAAGTGACCGATATTAATGTCGAATCCATAGTTTTTGGGGTCACTGAGATAAATACTGTCACTTTCGTTTAAATCCGAATTCACTCCTTTATGTCCACAATGAAACGTATTCTCCCCGTGTGAAGAACGGGTATTCTGCTGTAATATAATTTTAAACAAATAATATATAATTTTAAACAAATTTCCGACAACATTTTACTGATATATGTGGCACTATAGAGTTGAAGTACGTAAAGCTTGTGATTTAGAAAATAAAGGGGAAAATAATAGAAATGAAAGAATCAGTAAACGGAGATAACCCTCGCCTCATTCCGCAAGTGCGGTCCCGGGTTCGACTCCCGGTAGGCACTCGGTCGAAAAGTGTTTAAAAAAAGCTTTTTCAAGCCAGTCATCGTGAATAAGGTTTTCCTGGGTTTTCCTCATTCACACCAGGCAAATGCCGGAATGGTACCTAACTTATAGGTCCCAGGTCGCTTCCTTACTTCCCCAATCCTTTCTTCCTTCCGTTTCCCCAGATAGTGTGCTCGCCGAGGGACGTCATCCCTCAAACATGATGGGCTAACATGGCCATAGATACCGAAAACCCAGAAATCTAAATCCTAAATCATTAGCAAGTGAGAGATAATAGATCTACTGTAAATTATAGTGAAAAGAATTTGAAGAGATGAGAAAAAAAGAGGAAGACGCGATTGCTACTGTATCGCCAAGCATAGTGCAACGGCAAAAGGTTGCAAAAGTTGTTGAGGGGACTGACTTCATCGAGGGAGTCGAGGGAGTCGAGGGACTCGAGGGAGTCGAGGGAGTAAAAATAATTACTAGAGGGAGTCGAGGGAGTAAAAATATTCACTCGAGGGAGTAAAACTATTCACTCTATGGAGTCGAGGGAGTAAACATTTTCACTCGAGGGAGTCGAGGGAGTAAAAATATTCACTCGAGGGAGTCAAGGGAGTAAAAATATTCACTCGAGTTAGCCGAGGGTGTAAAAATATTCACTCGAGGGAGTCGAGGGAGTAAAAATATTCACTCGAGGGAGTCGAGGGAGTAAAAATATTCACTCGAGGGAGTCGAGGGAGTAAAAATTTTCACTCGAGGGAGTAAAAATATTCACTCAAGGGAGCCGACGGAGTAAAAATATTCACTCGAAGGAGTCGAGGGAGTAAAAATATTCACTCGAGGGAGTCGAGGGAGTAAAAATTTTCACTCGAGGAAGTAAAAATATTCACTCAAGGGAGCCGACGGAGTAAAAATATTCACTCGAAGGAGTCGAGGGAGTAAAAATATTCATTCGAGGGAGTCGAGGGAGTAAAAAAATTCACTCGAGGGAGTAAAAATATACACTCGAGGGAGTCGAGGGAGTAAAAATATTCACTCGAGGGAGTCGAGGCAGTAAAAATATTCACTCGAGGGAGTGAAAATATTTACTCGCGGAAGTCGAGGGAGTAAAAATATTCACTCGAAAGAGTAAAAATATTCACTCTAGGGATTCGAGGGAGTAAAAATTTTCACTCGAGGGAGTCGAGGGAGTAAAAATATTCACTCGAGGGAGTCGAGGGAGTAAAAATATTTACTCGAGGAAGTCGAGAGAGTAAAAATATTCACTCGAGGGACTCGTGGGAGTAAAATTATTCACTCGAGGGAGTCGAGGGAGTAAAAATATTCACTCGAGGGAGTCGAGGGAGTAAAAATATTCACTCGAGGGACTCGTGGGAGTAAAATTATTCACTCGAGCGAGTCGAGGGAGTAAAAATATTCACTCGACGGAGTCGAGGGAGTAAAAATATACACTCGAGGGAGTCGAGGGGGTAAAAATATTCACTTGAGGGAGTCGAGGAAGTAAAAATAATTACTAGAGGGAGTCGAGGGAGTAAAAATATTCACTCGAGGGAGTAAAAATATTCACTCGAGGGAGTAAAAATATTCACTCTAGGGAGTCGAGGGAGTAAAAATTTTCACTCGAGGGAGTCGAGGGAGTAAAAATATTCACTCGAGGAAGTCGAGGGAGTAAAAATATTTACTCGAGGAAGTCGAGAGAGTAAAAATATTCACTCGAGGGACTCGTGGGAGTAAAATTATTCACTCGAGGGAGTCGAGGGAGTAAAAATGTCCACTCGAAGGAGTAAAAATATTCACTCCAGGGATTCCCTGAAATGAATATTTTTACTGCCTCGCCTCCCACGAGTGAATATTTTTACTCCCTCGACTCCCTAGAGTGAATATTTTTCTCCCTCGAGTTAAAATTTTTACTCCCTCGAATCCCTAGAGTGAATATTTTTACTCTTTCGAGTGAATATTTTTACTCCCTCGAGTGAATATTTTTACTCCCTCGACTCCCTTGAGTGAATATTTTTACTCCTTGACTCCCTCGAGTGAATATTTTTACTCCGTCGACTCCCTCGAGTGATAATTTTTACTCCCTCGACTCCCTTAAGTGAATATTTTTATTCCCTCGCCTCCCTCGAGTGAATATTTTTACTCCCTTGACTCCCTCGAGTGAATATTTTTACTCGCACGACTCCCTCGAGTGAATATTTTTACTCCCTCGAGTGAAAATTTTTACTCCCTCGAATCCTTAGAGTGAATATTTTTACTCTTTCGAGTGAATTTTTTTACTCCCTCGACTCCCTCGAGTGAATATTTTTACTCCCTCGAATCCCTCGAGTGAAAATTTTTACTCCTTCGACTCCTTCGAGTGAATATTTTTACTCCCTCGACTCCCTCGAGTGAATGTTTTTACTCCCTTGACTCCCTCGAGTGAATATTTTTACTCCCTCGACTCCCTCGAGTGAATATTTTTACTCCCTCGGCTCCCTCGAGTGAATATTTTAACCCTCTCGAGTGAAAATTTTTACTCCCTCGGGTGAATATTTTTACTCCCTCGACTCCCTCGAGTGAATATTTTTACTCCCTCGACTCCCTCGAGTGAATATTTTTACTCCCTCGACTCCCTCGAGTGAATATTTTTACACCCTCGGCTTCCTCGAGTGAATATTTTTACTCCCTTGACTCCCTCGAGTGAATATTTTTACTCCCTCGACTCCCTCGAGTGAATATTTTTACTCCCTCGGCTCCCTCGAGTGAATATTTTAACCCTCTCGAGTGAAAATTTTTACTCTCTCGAGTGAATATTTTTACTCCCTCGACTCCCTCGAGTGAATATTTTTACTCCCTCGACTCCCTCGAGTTAATATTTTTACTGCCTCGACTCGTTCGAGTGTATATTTTTACTGCCTCGAATTCCTAGAGTGAATATTTTTACTCCCTCGACTCCCTCGAGTGAATATTTTTACTCCCTCGACTCCCTCGAGTGAATATTTTTACACCTTCGGCTTCCTCGAGTGAATATTTTTACTCCCTTGACTCCCTCGAGTGAATATTTTTACTCCCACGACTCCCTCGAGTGAATATTTTTACTCCCTCGACTCCCTCGAGTGAAAATGTTTACTCCCTGACTCCCTAGAGTGAATATTTTTACTCCCTCGAGTGAATATTTTTACTCCCTCGACTCCCTCTAGTAATTATTTTTACTCCCTCGACTCCCTCGAGTCCCTCGACTCCCTCGATTCCCTCGAGTGAATATTTTTACTCCCTCGACTCCCTCGAGTGAATATTTTTACACCCTCGGCTCCCTCGAGTGAATATTTTTACTCCCTTGACTCCCTCGAGTGAATATTTTTACTCCCTCGAGTGAATATTTTTACTCCCTCGACTCCCTCGAGTGAATATTTTTACTCCCTCGACTCCCTCGAGTGAATATTTTTACTCCCTTGATTCCCTCGAGTGAATATTTTTACTCCCTTGACTCCCTCGAGTGAATATTTTTATTCCCTCGACTCCCTCGAGTGAATATTTTTACTCCCTCGGCTCCCTCAAGTGAATATTTTAACCCTCTCGAGTGAAAATTTTTACTCCCTCGACTCCCTCGAGTGAATATTTTTACTCCCTGGACTCCCTCGAGTGAATATTTTTACTCCCTTGACTCCCTCGAGTGAATATTTTTATTCCCTCGACTCCCTCGAGTGAATATTTTTACTCCCTCGGCTCCCTCAAGTGAATATTTTAACCCTCTCGAGTGAAAATTTTTACTCCCTCGAGTGAATATTTTTACTCCCTCGAGTGAATATTTTTACTCCCTCGGCTCCCTCGAGTGAATATTTTACTCCCTCGACTCCCTCGAGTGAATATTTTTACTCCCTCGACTCCCTCGAGTGAATATTTTTACTCCCTCGACTCCCTCGAGTGAATATTTTTACTCCCTCGACTCCCTCGAGTGAAAATGTTTACTCCCTCGACTCCCTAGAGTGAATATTTTTACTCCCTCGAGTGAATATTTTTACTCCCTCGACTCCCTCTAGTAATTATTTTTACTCCCTCGACTCCCTCGACTCCCTCGACTCCCTCGAGTCCCTCGACTCCCTCGATGAAGTCAGTCCCGTTGTTGAGCTCAGAACGCAATGCTAAAAAAGAGAAAATAAACATTTCTTCTGAAAGATTCTCAGAAAAAAAGTTGTCCTCCCTCAGCTAAATATCTCAATTACATCAATGTACAGTATTGGATCTGAATTACAATATACTCCCATCGGGGATCGAAACAAGGCATCGGGGAGAGCACACAAGGCGAGGGTGCTGACCAGTTAGCTATTTAAGAACCCGTTTTAAAAGGTTCCATTTCAACATTGTATTGAAATCTACTACTATAACCGTAGTGTGTAATGTGTATAGTAAAGATTACGATGTAACTTTTGCTAGTTTCTTTGTGGAAACACTGAAGACGAGGTTAAAAAAAGAAAAGGGAAGGGAAAGAGAGAGAAGAGAATAAGGTTTGCAGGGATTGGATTGATAGCCGTGACGTCACAGACAAGTGGCGGGAAGTAGGTCGATACGTCTAGCCGCGAGAGAAAAGATGGAGAGAGAGAGAGCGCCGTCTGCTGGACCTGTGCCAATTATTTTCCCGCCAAGACAACAGAAGGCGAGCGAGCGAGCCAAGCGTCGTGGCATTGTGTATTGAGGATAATATGTGTTTGCATGTGGTGGCGGCGCTATGAGAAGTGTTTTGTGTTCCTGAATGCGTCGTCGCGCGAAACGCGACTAGTATATATATTTAAAAAAAAAAGCAATCGAATAATGAGAGAAAGAATGCATGGCCTTGAGTCCTTGACTAGTGTGTGTCGTCTGGAGATCAGTCGTAAACCTTGTGTAACCCTTTCTGTTGAGAGATGTAGCCACCACGGTTTTCCTGGGAAAAGCGTTTACGTAACCGACAAAAGTTAATATTTTTCCGTTTACAAACGATCCCAACAGCAATGAGCAGACAAGGACCAAGTGGAAAAACAAAGTAAATAACATAGACCTTCTCTCGTGGCCTTGTTACTTTCTTAGCACGATTAAACAAAACAAAAGATCTTTTTTTTCGCTGTCATAGAGGTGAAGATACCTTAGCACTTTTTTGAACTGTGCCATTGGTTAATCAAAAATATATATATATATTACCATAAACCTTTGGTTTTGTAAAAACAAAGAATTCGAAACAACGTCTTCCAAATGTGATATTTTACACTTATCCTCAGAAGTAATGATCAAATTAAATCCTGTAACTAATACTGTACAGTAAAAAGAGATTGGTGGTAAAGATGAATGGAAGATAGTAAAAGAATTAGTATATAAATAATAATGTGGATTTAAAAAAAATAAAATCGCTACTATATACAAGGTGTTCCTAAAGATTGTGCGTTAACACAGGGGTTCCAGAGGGGCTCAAAATTTGAAAAATAAATCAGAAAAATTCCGATTTCTCTCAAAATTTCTCACTTCAGGGGCACGATAGGAAAATATGAATGATATCGTTTGAAAGGTTGTTCTCTTCTGAAGAGAATGAGGTACGAACCATGATCCTAGGTTAAGTAGGGATGATACTGTAGCTGCTTGACTGAAATTCTATAATTTACCTTTTTTTTAAAAAAAAAATTAACAGCCAAAAGGGTTAATAGAAACAAGAAAACAGTTCCGCTGAACATGTCCTCGGAATCGCTTCCTATAAGAGCTATATATATATATATATATATAGGCTGTCGAAAGAACAGACAAAATCCATTACCCGGGTGCCAAAAAGTTGGTCAATTAAAGTAGATTCTTCAGACACCACTGGTGACATCTACAAATTACGAAACTTATTTCCGCAGTTAGACGCGCAGACTATCATGTCTAAAAGCAGCAGAAAACATCTTCACAAAACTCTCCATTGTACCTAGGTAAGTGAAATAATGGATGAAATAACATCAGTTCAGCATTAATTGCAACATTACATTCAGAACCAAACCCTTATGGCCACTTTAACCCACCTTGATTGGACACTTAGCGCACCAATCCAGATTCAGTGCCCCCGTTCGAAGCTACCAATGGTGTATCTCCATACAATTCTGTCTGAATATAAATGGATTTTACAAAAAGAGCACTTCTTGTCATGTTCAAACACAAACATTTAATAGCTCAAATAGCTTTAACACCGAAAGCTAAAAGTCACATTTATAAACTTATCGAACAATACTACTTTATGGACACTCTTTCTATAACAGGGACAATATTGAAGAAGTGGCTAAAACTGAACGATTTTGGCTACGACGAATCTTAAAAATTGAAGGCAACTCTGATAACATCTATGAACAAGCTGAATTACTACCTATAGAAAATATAATTCATAACCTAAACTTCAAATATTTCGAAAAATTACGCGTAAAAGAATTTTATCAAAAACAATTTACGGCTGAAGACAAGCAATATAATCCAAACCCAACGACAATACTTCAAGCATTGACTAATTATTATTATGATCGCATAAATTCATAAACACGCAATCTATTCACCATCTCAATCCTGTTTTTGGATTCAATGGCGGACCTCGGATTGGCGCGGACTCTGAGGATGCGGCGTGACAATCAAAACCATCCATCAAATTTAGAGAAGAGCAGAAAAACATTACCTTCCCCAATTCTGAATTCCTATCTCACAACCTACTCCCAATTTTGAAATATAACACTCTCACATACATACACACACACATAAAAAAAAAAAAAAAATCAGCAATACAGTGCCAACATAACTTAGTTGACTTGTTAACACCACACACAAATACTATAATTCTCTGGATAAAGTAGCAAAAGCTAGATAGGCCTATCCTTCCTACTCAGCACGAGCAGGAAATGACAGTTCTTGACTTGACTTGATATACTCCCACAGTCGTGTCTCTATTTCACATTCGAGCCAGGGGCTCAATTGGAGTCCGGAACTCATCATATACCGTTCAGTTCAGTTCAGGATAAATGAATTTCGGAGCTGAATGCCTCCAAAACCACTAGCAGTAAAGCTGAGGAGGTTGCCTATGTTGCTGTCTTACAGTAGTAAATCTGCCCTATCGAAAAATGCATGATTCAGAATATTTTAGTGGCAGTGCAAGAGGTTCCCGGATATTCTGTTAGAAGCAAGCAGTAAATATTCGTTTCCTGGACTTCAATATCTCTAACAGAATCAAGATGATGACGATTATTTTGTATGTTATGTGTGATTGCATAATTATAGTAGTGAATGAGTGCAGTGGAAAAATAATGAAACAATTGATCGGCTAGGCTGACTGAAGCTTTCCAAGAAATTTCTTAGTTCCACCCAGTGGCGGGCGATCGGGGCAATTGCCCCCCCCCCCAGAAGAGGAAACTTTCGTATTTTATATATATATAAATAAAAACCCATCCCAGAGTTTGGAGCTCTTAAAAGTAGCTCTAAGTAGCAGTATTACAACCCACCGCCTCTTCCCTAGAAGTCCGTCCTGGATCCCCCCCTGGTTCCACCTCCAAGCAAATGCAGTAATAGTACCTAGAAAACTTCCTTCCCATTGTCACAGATTGCCAATGATCCACTGTACGCTTGCCCAGTGGGCTGTGTCTAAAAGTGTTAAGCAAGTAAATAAATTGGTACTTAGATTGTAAGTTAACATAAAACGAAATCGCAATAGACTCAAGGAATTTTTGAAATCAATTTTACAGCCATCTACAAAAAGAAATACGACTTATGTGCATACGCCTCCATTATTCCTCTCTCGGGAGATTAGGCGAAACATCAATTCCTGTTTCGGCTGCATCAAAGAAAAAATAGATATAATGAAATAAAATTGGTAGTAGACCTATAGGCGAAACAGAAATAGATCGAACAGGAATGAAGCTCTGATAATGACTAAAGGATATCTAGAAGAGAAAAAATTGTAATTTAAAAATCTATATAACTTAAATAAAAATGAAAGAGACTATGTTTATCACTTAATAGCTCTTGAACCATCCGACAGATCTCAATCAAATTTTGAACATAGATGAGTTTCCTGAGATAGTTTTTATCATTTCACTTTGACGATGCAACTTTGAGCGGGAGCTGGAATAGGAACGTCCAACTTCAACTACTGCCACGACGCTACTGAGAGCACTAGGGAAGTTCTGCTGGCGCATGCGCCATGCTAGGATCTTACTCTCTTCCGTGCACGCAGTCACTTCGCGCAACATAAGTTTCCTAGCTATGGGACGCGTGGTAAAGTTACTTTCTGGATACACCTCGTAAATAAATAAATAAATAAATAAATAAATAAATAAATAAATAAATAGCCTATGGCCTCTCCCCTACAGTTGTCTACAAGTATACCAAGCCAAAGGTTTCAGCTTTATATACATGGTCTGTCCAATAAATACGCGAATTGATGTCATAAACACTGTATTTTACAAAATTAGGTTGTATCAATCCCCCTCATCCCCCTCAAAATAGTCCTCATTTGTAGCACCGGCATTTGTTTGGTGTGAATGAGGGAAACCCAGGAAAAAAATACATTCAAGATGGCTAGCCTGAAAAAGCTGTTACACTTTTTCGACCGAGTGTCCCCAACGGAATCGAACGCGGGACTGCTCGCACCAAAGGCGAGAGCTTTAACAACTACCCCATGCGCGGTTTAGCACACAAGTATTTTTTTTATTATTTTAAATGCATACATACATGCATACACTCAGCTTTATATGTAAGAAAAGTAAGCAATCTTTGGATAAACTGCATTGTGCGTTTCTTCTCATGGATAATCTGTATGACTAGCCAAGATGAGGAGGATATGTATATTATATTAAATACTTCAATATCTTGCAATGACTCTTTCACTCTTACATAATTTCAAGTTAGATTACAATAAGACATTGCACAGAACAGGAACGAACGAAAACGAAATAGGTATTGATTTAACAAAGAGACCAAATGGGAATTTATAAATAGCCTTAGTTTCTGAACTTTTTTTTAAAAAAAAATGTGGTTTCCATTTCTACACAAACTTATCATAACAGTGAAACTAAAAAGGAACTTTTACCAATTTGTTCTTAACGTGCTGTAATACCGAATTTTACTTTCAAGCAAATATCACATGAAATATCCATATATGTCGCTGTGCATGAGACATTACAACATACCTGTCACGCATTGCTCGATGTGTGTATATATATACTTATTTTTATTATTATTTAAAAAATATATATTGACACAAATATTTTCCGTTTTTTAAAACAACTTGAAAGTTACTTGACATGATGTCCGGAGGCAGTCACAGTCTCGGTGACTTCAATTTTGAAAGCTATCTTCTCCTCATAAGTTTTTTTTTTTTTCAGTAATTGATCTGCATTTAGTCATGAGCAATCAGGGAATTTTTTGACCCTGAGGGAAGAAGATACAAGCGATGTTATTATAAGTGAGATGCACACACGTTTGCAATTTCAAAATTTCCCTTTTAGCAACAAAATGTTTCAATTTGTTACGGTTCATATATACTTTCATGTAAGTATAAGTTCTTTCAGTTTTGAGCACGGTAAATTGTCTAATAATAATAATAATAATAATAATAATAGTCCAAATTTCCATGCACAAATCCCGAGATATGCCTGCAAATATGCAACGAAAAATATCTAAAATATGCTCTAAAATATGCATTAAAAATTTAACATATCGCACCACCCGGTGGAAGAGTTTACAACTCAAAAAATTGAAATTTTGAGTTACCATCGCTCAAAAGAGAGAGAGAGAGAGAGAAGCGAGCTCTACCTGGTGGTATTTTCGCATAAACATAACTAAATAAAATAACCCTTAGATGGAAGAAATACCAGTATTCCAGGGAGAGAGTTTGATAGAATAACAAACTTCCAAAGTCATGTTCCCACAAATGTGTAATTTTGACTTGTAACAGTCTTCCACCGGGTGTGCGATATGCATTGACATATACGCTAAAAAAATAAAATTTCAATTTCTTACAAAAAAAAATCTTACCTTAATGACCTCTGTTGCAATCAAAAGTGAATTTAACTAGGATTGTGAGCAACAAACTCAACGCTTTATTAAAAAAAAAAATAATAATAATAATGATAATAAATTCTACACGTGCGTATACAAAGTGATTCAGATCACTTTAAATATAATCTATTTCCTTGCGATATACGATGAAATATGCTAGTATGCAGCAATACAATTAGGAAATATGCAGTATCCTGCAAAGTTTACGAAATATGCATGCACATCGTATGGAGTTGGTCTCGAAAATATCATTACGGATTCCCACTTGCAAAACCAGAGCAGAAAATACAGGGACATTTTATTGTGCAAAAGCCAGGAGCAATATATTATATAAATCCCCTATGTGGAGGCTGTGAAAATTATACAATGATATTGTAAATAAGCTTGATAAAGTGGATGTATTTAGTCTTTCAGAAAACAGGTTCAGATCATATGTGAAACAAGAAATTTTCTGTAGTAATAGTTAAGAAATTTATACATGTAACGTTTGCTGTATGTACACAACACTGTAATTGGGTATTAAGCCTGTTGTGTTGTATATTAAATAAATAAATAAATAAATAAATAAATTCACTCAAAATATGCACTTATATGCGCTATCATATCCGTCTGAAACGAATCCTTACAAGTCCGTCGAAACCTGTTTTCTATACGTTTCTGCATGTTCTATAAACATGAAATTTGCATATAAATCCAAGCTGTAATAATAATAATAATAATAATAATAATAATAATAATAATAATAATAATAATAATAATAATAATAATAATAATAATAATAATAAAAAGTCTTGTATTTCTTATTCATACACACTCTGAGTATCGAGTTTAATATGTACACTGTTATCAGAACGGAGAGTTCAATACTTTTAGACATATTTAAAGATCTAAAATCTCCAATTTTTTATCAACTTTTTAAGTTGCTGTCATCATCATCAAAGATATTTTGCCATTATTGGCAGGTCACTCCCTGCAGCTGAAAAGCTTCCTTGCTCCACGGTCTTCCGCTAACCTCTTTGTCTCTGTTTTGATATTATCCATTAATTGAATCATTGAGTTTGAAAATCAGTCATCTCTATCGTAATTAATTTTACAGGAGAGACCAAAACAAACTAAATTTTTATTTTTAATAAAAATTTTGATGGTAAACAGAGTCAACTACTGCTAAGAACGAATGGATAGAAGTTGACAATTATGAACGTAGAACTAGCCAAAATTATAACTAATGGGTAAATAACATTTTTTCTAGCTAATTAGACTTAACATAGACCAACAGTGGAAACTAAATTAGTCAGTATGCATCTTACATATAGGGCTGTTTTCATTTTTTGACCTTAGAATATGGTTGTTTACATAATTTTCCATCACTTTAATGTGATAATAACTCGTTTTGTTTCATTGAAAAACAACAATAAAAATTGGAGAGGACTTGTTTTCGTGCAAAACAGGAAAATATACTTTACATTATGTTAAACAAATAAAAATATTAATTTTTCACTTGCAACTTAAAATAAAAGTATTATATATGCTACAGATTGCATGGTTATGTCTGTCATTGTAATAGTATTAACAATTAACGAAAAACTAAACTAAGTCTATAAGTTAAGAAAAACATCCTTTTGGATCATGGTTAAAACAAGTAGCAAACTAAGAATGGATCATGACAATCTGTGGTGGGCCACAAAGAAATTTCTTCATAGAAAGGCACAAACTCACATGGGATGAATTTTGAGCACTTTCTTAATGTCTGCAATTTCTTCTGGTTTATGGGTACTTTTCCAGAATAAATTCTTCTTTTACTGGTAGTGGAGCCATTTTCAGGATACTTTTTTTTTTTTTTTTTTTAAATAAAAAAAAGATCAAACCTGAATGTGCATAAACCACCAATAAAATAAGATACTTCAACTTCACAAGGAAATGAACTTTTGTAACTAAAACTGCTGTGATTAGGCACCTGAAATTGCTGTTTCTCATTTCTTGTTTTTTTCATAGGAGTTTTATGATAATACACTTTGTTATAATATTCCGGTCACCACCGTTTGAAATCAAATATCGTATTTATTCTCACTCCCTTTACAGTGAACTTCTCTGATGTGATTGATGTTTCTATCAGTGTGGCATATTATTATTAAGAAATATGTATATACGGTCTTCTCTTTGGATTTTTGTCTTCACAACCCCAAAATCACGGTCACAAGGGTTGAATGAATGCCCAGTAGTGGAGAAAGTGGTGAATGGCATCAAAACAACCAGTCACAGACATGAAAAATCTCACGACTGTATGATTTCGATTCTGTCGAATGTGGATGCCATATTTCCAAGTTTATAGTTCGAGAATAAGTCATCTCCAGGATATAACATGTTTTCAAACTAAATGGAGATTTCAATGTACAATATTTTCTATAAGCATTTGTGGCAGATGCCTTGTTTTCAACCTGAATGTATGTCCACATCAATTGAGTTGGAAAGTGCAATAATCTCAATTTGGTAAAAATTTGGAGATGACTGGTTTTCGAACTTATCGACTCAATTGTAGTCTCCTTCGTCCCTTCCCTCTCTTTCCTGCCACTATACCCTCTACAATGTCCCTCATGATATAGTTCCTTCTCAGCCAATGTCCCAACCATTTTCTCTTCCTCTTCTTAATAATATCTAAAATTGTAATTTTCTGCCCCATCATTTCTAACAACCTTTCATTCGTTTTCCGCTCGACCCGGCTAATTCTCGCCATTCTTCTCCACACCCATATTTAGAAAACTTCCAATCGTTTTTCGTCATTTTTGGGCAATGTCCATGTTTCTGACTCATACAAGTCAATACTACACAAGAAACATTTTATCAGTCTTCTTCTGAGCTCTTTATTCAAGGTCCCACAAAATAGCATTTTCTTCCTCCTAAAGGCTTCTCTCGCCGTTTCTAAGTTGCTGTGCTATTGCTCAATTGACACTTATGAAGGCTAATGCTAGTCATCTGTAGAAACAACTCTCAGTAGCCTATTGAACATACGTAAGATAAAAAGTCTAAGTCAAATTGAATTTAAGAGCATCTAGCATTCTCCACACGCACTAACAATTTTCCCATCACACAAGATTTATTTAACGATTGACTGTAAGCAGTGGTGCTATTCTAATTTTTCAACAACCGGTTCCATATATATATATATATATATATATATATATATATATATATATATATATATATATATATATATATATATATATATAGGGTGTCACACCAGGAAAGAACCATATTTTGAGAAGGGTCATGACAAGCAATCATTCGAGATATCGATTGAAAGACTACTATTTCTTCACATTGCTTCGAAAGCGCATATCTCCAAAACTAATGACGATACCAGAGTCATTCAAAAAAAAAAGGTAGGTAGCACACGTAATAAACATTAGATACATATTACGTTCATTACACTCACAGATCCTAATATTCTGGGCAAAACCAGAGAATCCATATTCAAATTTCTGTCTTGTCCATTGAATTGAAACAACTTAAAGTTGCTTACTTTCACAACAATCGAAGCCGGGAGCGTCATTTCAGGTTTTGCTTGGAGGGGGCAAGACCCCTTGATATAAGTAAAATTTCGCATTTTTCACAGATTTACTACCATTTTATTGATAAGATCTATATAAATCTCAAATTGCCCCTCCCTGCCCTCCCTAAATGACGCCCCTGATCCAAGCGAGCGGGAAAAGTACAGAAGTGTTTTCACAAGTTTGGCTTCTCTCTTTCACTCTTGGCTAGATCATGCGTGTGTGTGTGTGTGTGTGTGTGTGTGTGTGTGTGTGTGTTAGTGTCTGTGTCTATGTCTGGATATAACAAACAGTTCTGCGAACTCGAAATATTTTAACAACCGGTTCTAGCAAATAATAAACATGATTACATGTTGTTATACCACACTCTTCATGTACCTCGTGACGCGTAAGGATTGTGATAAATTCTAGATGAAATTAAAAACAAAATTTTGAACATAAATTTACAAAACGAGACGAGAAGAGTTTCCGAGAATCGAGACGAGACGAGAATTGTACCAGAATTTACGAGACGACACGAGAAAGTCTTATTTCTAGCCTCGTTCCGTTTTGTAAGCAACATTAAATTTAATACAAAAATTTATATTCTACAAACGTTTTAAGCGTTAATGAAATGATTAATTTCAGAAAACGAAAGAAAATCAAGTAAAATCTAATTTACATAAATTAACTATTATAGGCAATAGAAGTTGAAATCTAGAGAACCAAATGGGAAAGTAAAAGCAATTACGTTATGATGCAATACGAGAAAGAATCAGAAACTAACGCTACAAGATCGATATTTCTGGAGTTTCCTTTGTTATAGAGGAATGGGGAGTGTGCGGTGATTTTAATATATGGAGTTGGCAACTGTGCAGAGTTTCAGCCACCCGCCACTAAGGGCGCAAGTTGTATGCAACCACAAATGGCGTCTCGTTTAGGAAACTGATCTCGCGAAGAAGTTCGCTCAGTTATTTGATTTCTGTGGGCGAAATATGTAACCGTGGCTGATATTCACCGGCAGCTGGTAGGGGATGTCTCGTCAGCATGTCGCAGAATCGTATCGAAAGTTTGCGACTGGTAGAGAAAACGTCACCGACGAGCAGTGCAGTGAACGACCCAGCACGCCATCAACAGATTTGAAAACAGCTGGGACATCATCGACCACCCACCCAACAACCCGGACCTCGCTCCAAGTGACTTTCACCTCTTACCGCACTTGAAGGAGCACCTAGGAGTCCGTCCCTTTGCTTTAGACGAGGAGGTAATATATTTCGTGACAACGCGTCTGAACAAGCAAGGAAATAATTTTTTACCAGGAAGGAATATTCAAAATAATCCCAGATCCCACGTTGTTAGGCGATGTCGAAAAATAACCTAATGTATGTAGTATCTGTTGGCTGTGTTGTTTGTATGAAATAATATATACACGTCTCACTCCAGGGGTTTAAAACCTTACTTTTTGATCATTCCTCGTATTAACAATTTACCAACTGACGAACGTTAACGTACCTTGATGAGAGAAACACATCCATATCTCCCTTCGTTTAGCGATGAATTCAAGGATGTTATAAAATAGAGAATCTGCTCATACATATCTTCATCATGTGAACTCAATGAAGCCGAAAAACAATCGAGCATCGACTGAGCCGGCACGTCTGATTGGCTACTCTCGTTTCCGCCATGATTGTTAGCTCGAAACATTGCGATCTCAGTGGCGCGGAGCGGGCAAAGTAGGTGTGGCGAAGCTGTGACGTATGGCTTCACGATTTTGTTGTATGGACAGATCCTCTATTTTATAACATCCTTGGATGAATCTAACTAAAGCAATTTCTAAAGAAAGGAGGGGGAGGGAACTTACTTATATTTAGATTGAAGAAGAAAAAGTTGAATTAAGTATTTTCATTTTGGTCATGATCCATCAATAAATAATTTACTCACGATATGAAAACAAGAACTTTTTAATGTAATATATTTCCATATATTACAGTAATTATATACGATATTAGTACACGTTAGACATTGCATCATCGCCATATTGCAAGGACGACACGCAATGATTATCGTTAGAAAGTGTTATAACACAATCACACATTTTTTTTTCTGTTAACACGATTTTTCACTTACTTGAGACAAGTAAAGAAAACCTTCTTCGCTGGTCCAGTCGCTATTTTTGCTGCATAAAGTCAAGGGTTCATTTTCGGTGCAATTATTTTGCAAAAATCTGATTCATCCTACTGAAATATAAATTCATTTTTTTTGAAAGTCAAATGGATCTGTCATTCAAAGAAAACGAAGTTTACAAAACATTTGCAATTCAACATTTATGTATTATTTTTAGTACTCAGGAAAGGTTGTGAAGAATATGGAATGTAAATAAATCTTAGAAAGACAAATGTCATGGTGATTGGAACGAAGCGGTTGGTGTCAAATATAGAAGTAGGAGGGGAGAAAATAGAACAAGTGACTACTTTTAGAAACATGAGTAATACTATTAGTGATGACATGAAGTGTGACTGTGAAATAAAAGCGAGGATAGGAATAGAGAAAGAAACCCTTCCGAGCAAGAAAACACTATTTTGTGAGAGCTTGAAAAATTATATAAAAAAAAGACTGGAAGGTTTCGAAATGTGAGTGTGAAGAAGAAAAGAAAGGTTTAAATGGGTCGAGCAGAAAATGAATGAGAGGATCTTAGAAATGGTAGGGGAGAAAATAACAACTTTAGATATTATTGAGAATAGAAAGAAAAAGATGTTGGGATATTGGCTAACAAATAATTGTATCATGAGGGATATGCTAGTGGATATGGTAGCAGGAAAGAGAGGGAGGGGGCGAAAAAGACTACAATTAATGGACGATATCAAAACAAAGAAATCGTACGTGAAGACGAAGAGGTTAGTGGAAGACTGCGGAGCATGGAAGCTTCTCAGTTGCAGCAAGTGACCTGCCAATAAGGGCGGAATACATTATGATGATGATGATGATGATGCGTTCCTATTATACGTGTGCTAATGACTTAAGTTCAACCAGTAGAACATATAGAAATGATCAAACATAACAAAGAACACCAACAACATGTAAGCGGATTATATCACTATCATTGCTAAGGTAAGGGATCAAAATTACCTTGGCTCCCCAGAATCTGGAATCTCACAGTAAAATATATAATACCTGAACGCCCCTCCCTCCTAAAGTTATAAACAAATCGGGGTCGAAACCTGCAAGAGAGTTGGAATACGGGACGACGCCACCGACCAAGCAAAAGTAAGAAAGAAAAAGAAATGGATGTAAAGACCTTTAATTTAAAAGAGAAATAAAAAATGTAAACATTGGTCGTTTGTAGCAATGAGAAAAACTTTATTTATTTATTTTGTGAAAATATATAATATATAAATGCTGACTTTTTCTTCGGGGGACTAGTAGAGCTCCTTCGTGGCTAAGTGGTTAACGTACGCTCCTTTGACGTGGGAGACCCAGGTTTGATTCCCGTCGGGAGCTCATGTGGTTTGGATCTCACGTTAATCAGTGGGTCCATGTCTTTATATTGGCTCGCTGCTGAACGAGACGTTAAACTCAAAATCAACTCAACTCATTCTGGGAGATAGCATTTCTGTGATTTATTTTTCAACTACTACCTTCAATTTCTGTAGGGGATTCTATATATATCACTTTCACAACATATAGTAGTCTTTCAGTCCAACATTCAATCTAGGGCTGCTTATCTGGATTATTTTTCAAAGTGACATTGCATTTATTTACTTGCCTGTTAAGTGTAAGTTATGCAACTGAGCCAATAACTGGTATATTTTTGCTTATCTATAGTGATCGCGTGAACTCGTGAAGCCTATAGGCTCTACGACAATCACAAAACTACTTTGCTTCACGTGTCATGCATCGGAAGAATTCGGCACAATTCGCGGAACTGCCTTTCGAGCGCACATTGAGAAAACGTGAAACAACAGAAGTGCAGTGCTAATGTTGCCAGACTTAGAAGACATGGTGAACGAGCGAAAAAGAAAAAAAGCACTTGATGATGTATAACACGAACACTAATAATTATTCGAATTAAACAGTAACAATAATAATAGTAAAAATACACAAGAACAAGAACAAGAACAAGAACAACAAAACGAAATTTAGGGGCAATCCGATAACCCTTGTACCCTTAGAAGATATTCTCTGTATAGTGCGAGAGACGACACTGGTAAAATGTCATGGGTGGGGGTTAACAACCGGAACACGGCTTAGTGGTACAGCTCTCACCTCTGATGTGTGGATCCTTGGGATCGCGCCAAGTTTGCTTTGTGGCGAACAAACACCGTGCGCTAAGGTTTTCTCGAGGTTCATCCGTTTTTCTTCCATTTTTTTCATTCTACAGTTTCGTTCATTGTGGTGAGTAGTATCTCCCTTATCCTCAAAGAACAATCGTAGGCCATCGTCGTCTTAAAGGGTATTTCCGAAAAGATGTCATGAAAGTGATGTCTCTTCTGAGAAAGTGAATATATTGAATGAGTTCTGCCTCGTCTCCTCACGAAAATTCTGTCTCGTCTTGTCTCACAGTAAGCCGGGCCATCCGCTCCATCAATGTTTTTAAGTTATTAGGGATGGTCTTTTTTGAAAAATTTGTTTTTCGTTTTTCGGAAATTTCATCTTTCGATTCTTCGCTTTTCGTTTTCTGAAAAATATTTTAGTTTTCGAAAATATTCGAAATTTTTCCTTTTTCGACTTTTTTGTTTTCCCTTTTTCATTTTCGAAAAAATCGTCGCAAATTTCACTTTTCGATTCTTTATTTTTCGTTTTCCGAAAAGTATTTTTGTTTTTCGTTTTCCTAAAAATATTTTAGTTTCACGAAAAAAATTCGAAAAATTTTTCGTTTTTCGAATATTTTTTCCTATTTCGTTTTCGAAAAATTCATCAGAAAATTCATTTTTTGATTCTTCGTTTTTTGTCCTTTGTTTTCCGAAAAATACTTTTGTTTTTCGTTTTCCTAAAAATATTTTAGTTTTTCGAAAAAATCGAAACATTTTTCATTTTTCGAAATATTTTTGTTTTCTTTTTCGTTTTTGAAAAAAAGAATCATTTCTCGAGAAGGTATTTTTCGGACGATGAGACCATCCCTAAAAATTTTTCGTTTTTCGAAAACAAATGTCTTTCATTTTTCGTTTCTGAAAAAAAAATATTTCTTGAAAAGATTTTTCCTATTCTTCTTCCTTATTTCTTTCTTTCTATTCTTTTTCCTCATAAATTTAAACTGGCAGGTAAGTCAATGCTACCTGATAGCATTCAAAAACATTTTTCTTTTGCTATAAAATTACTGTATACATCTACATTTCATTGTCTACGTGCGTGTACTTAGAAATTTGGATGACGATGTTCACAGAGATGTCAGTCAGCAAAGGTACGTAAAAAGAAGGGAAGGTATAGACTTAGAAAAGACCTCATGTGTACAAATATTTCACAGCGCATTGAAATGTATCTCATCATACGATCAATAAGAGATCTTTAAACGAAGACAAGAATTCTTGGAAATATTTTACCAGAAACAGGGTGTGAGTGTGTTTCGTTTCTGTTATTTGTGCAACTGTGCAGTTAGTTTAGTGGGGAAAACAAAACAGCATGCCACTACATTAGTAATGCGCAGCTACCAATAGACTCTTTTGTAAAAGTAACCATTACTTATCTTTTGCCGATATAATTATGATCATGGTTTATTTGTTACTTTTTGCGTGGGTAGTGAATTTTCTGGCTATGAATGGTTTTCTTGTCTTATGAAAAAAAAAAAAAAACTACTGCTACTACTTAAGTACTTCTTAACAATAGACATTGAATCAGTTTTGATGGTTGATATATAGCGGATCCAGTTCCTTTTCTCTTCTCTCCATCTTATTAACAAAAGGTCGTAAATACTGTTATCACAGTTTATTGTGTACAAAATTACAATAGGTTTGGAAACAATTTGTTTCTTTCGTGCCTAATAAGAGGTCTTTTCTTTTCTTCTTAAAACAGTAGTGGCAGATACAGAGGAAATGATACGGAGAATATTATACCCACATATGTATAATAATTATATGTAGGTATAGTGTCACTTGCAGATATTATGTGACAAAGAACTTTGCGAAGTCGGGCCAAAAAAACTTAAATGCTCAGAAGGTAAGGACGAAATTTTTGTGCTGAATTGGCAACTATAGTTGTGTAATCCTTATTATAAAAGGGAAATTTCTCAATCTGTGCGTAAAATTCTTACTCGCTGCTCCGCCTACGTGCGCTGCACGATATCAATAGACACAAACAAAGCCATTGTAACATAAAAACTCCCTTGGGACACGGTAGCTCAGAGTTAAAGCAATTATCTCTGGCCCTCGGGGTCCCTGGTTCGATATCCGTCCAAGTAAGTTTGTAGCGGACAACATCGTGTCCGAGGATTTTCTCGGAGTACTCCCGCTTCCAGGGCCGGATTAAGGGAGGGGCTTAGAGGGCAATAGCCCCAGGCCTCCAGGAGGACGGGGGGGCTCCACTCTGATCAAAATCTCAGCTGGCTGTCTAGAAAGAATCATACAAGATGCAATCATTGTCGTAAGATAAAATATACCAAAAATATGAAATCTAGTCCTTTATTTAACGTCCCTACTGGACGTTAAATGTATTAGGCGAAATTTCACAGAAATGTATTAGGCGAAGTCAGCAGGGGCCACATATTTTTTCTAGCCCCAGGCCCCCAGATAGGTTAATCCGGTCCTGCCCGTTTCCTCCCAATTTCTCATTCCACCAATTCTTCGATCATCATGAACTTGTTTTAATCATCTTCTCTCTTAGAATAAAGTGCATAAACGTGGGACATAAAACTGAAAGTTGTCATGATGGTGATGATGTTAAAAACAGCATTCCTTCATTTTAATTACTTCAAAATAGGACAAAACCGTAACCATATTTAGATTTCAGCATTTTTGCAGTAAAATATTGTGACGATTTAATTACAACTGTTTTGTTTCAATTTTACTGTTTGACTAGTCTTTGGCCAGCTGGGAGCCCCGCCCCCAGATCCCCTCGTTTGCATTTGCTCTTAATATTTTCTGAATTTGGCCAGGTGCTAACTCGACATCTAGACCCCCGTATTTACTTGGCCTACGTCCTCGCACATCTTGAATCCATAATTGTTCCGAATTTATGATGTTTTTTTTTTTTCCTTCATATTTTAACTACCTAAAGGATAAAATGTTGTATCCCAAGAAAACACCTATTTAAATAACATGAGATATTTCCACATCCCTCCTTTAGACCCAATAAAAATTAAAAATATTAACTTTTTGGCAAATTTTCTGTGTGTTAGTCCCGGAAGGCTATAACCATGCCAAATTTCGTCATTCCAATCCTGCCCGAAGTGCTTAAACATTTTGGGGTGTAGAAGATGTTCCACATAAATAACATGGTAAAGATTTTTCAGCTACCCATAGAATCACTCTAAAGTTGGAAATTTTTATTTTTGGTGATTTTGTTAAATAATCGTATAGAAAACGTACAAGCATACCGAATTTCAACCTTTTATCCCAATTCCAAACACCTAAAACATAAGAATACAAGTTTTAAAAAAATCCATTTAAATAACATGGGGAATTTCTTCAGACCCCCTTCAGACTCCCTAAAAATTAAAAAAATGTTCACTTTTGTTCACATGTTATAAAAGCAGATGGAAGTAGCTATCATTTTTAACATTTTCCGCAAATAAGTCATTTTAAGCAGTGTCTCTACTTACGTTTCACATATATTCAGATCGGTATGATGTTCCAAAACAAAAATTCAAATTGATGTAGTGTCATTAAGAAAAAATACAGCTTCATGTTGAGCTGGCAACACTGTTAACGTGGTGGTATTACAAAATTTGTCAAATTATTTTCCCGTGCTGATATTTGGATTGATCAAAATTTCAGCGATTTTTATCCATTAGTCTAAAAGTTACAAGGGAATTTCAAGAAAAAAGATCCACCCTGTATTTATACTTGTTACATACATAAATATACTGAGTTTTAAATTTAAATTCAGAGAAATGGCATATTTCACATCTAAATCTCAGAATTGTTCTGTATAAATATAGTACGAACAGAAGTAATGAACAAAAAATGACTATATACCCTCGACATATGCATATGGAGAAGAACAGAGGGAAAGTTGAAATGGAAGATCAGAAAGTGCTGAGAATGTAAAGAAGAAAAAGATGAGAACTTTGTTATTTCTTTCTTTAAAGAAAATAAAAGAAAATAAACAAGGTAGGTTGGGAAGAAATTGTATATTCTGAGCGATGAGATAGAATGTATGGTGATTATGGAAAGATTATCTGAACGATGTGATAGAATGTATGGTGATAGTGGAAATATTAACTGAATGATCTGATTGATTGTATGGTGGTAGTGGAAACTAATCTCAGCGATATGATAAAATGTATGAACGTAATGGAAAGACAATCTGAGCAATGTGACAGAATGTATGATAATGCTGGAAAGATTTCCTGAAATGAAATGATTAAAGCAAGCTAATGATAATGGAATCAATGAATTGGCGGAATCAAATGTGATAGGAAATGGGAGTACCCCGAGAAAACCCACGGATTTGATGTTGTCCACAACAAACTTATTTGAGCGGGGATCAAACCAGGGACTTCAGGCGCCTGAAGTAAGCACTCTACCCAGTGAGCCACCGTTCACCCTGGAAATATTTTCTGCGCGATTTAATAGAATGTATGATGGTAGGAAGATAATCTCAGTGATGTGATAGAATGTATGGTGGTAGGAAGATAATCTCAGTGATGTGATAGAATGTATGGTGGTAGGTAGACAATCTCAGTGATGTGATAGAACGTATGGTGTTAGTGGAAGCAAGATAAGGAAAAGAAAGAAAGTGATTACAATTGGCAGACAGTGCTATAGAGTAAATATCTTACACATCTCTTGAGTAATAGATGACCTGAGAACTGGAGTCCATATTGCCTAATTTGCAGCAAAATGAGCTGCATAATGATTACAATTACGCATAATGTTGAAATAATTACGTGAACAAAATGGAATAATGAGAGGAAAATTGACCTGAATAATTTTAGCTTCGATAAAGGATGCTGGGAAAAAGCATGTTCCTTTGGACGCTCGTCCTGTAGATTGCAAACACTGACATTATTTTTAAGCGTAGGAAGATGGAAAGACGAGAAGAGATGATTCAGGCATTCAGGCACTTCCTGTTCACGCCTTGCTTTCATTCCGCGGTAGGACACATCCTCTTTCTCCTCTCCTCCGTAAACTATAATAACCCTTCCCTTCTTCAGAGAAAGTCTTCGTTGAAATGAAGGCGAAACAATACAAAGAAAGAAGGAAGGAAGATTGAAAAAAGGATTTGCATATTCAGGCTACATTGATATTAACCGCTTAGGAAGAAAGCAAAAGAAAATTATAATCATATATTGGTATACAGTGCTGTTAGTCTCCTTTCATACTATGCGACAAATCATATACGAATTTCGCCGCACAACACGACATTGATTTCTCCCTTTCTGTTATTCTGTTGTTCTGGCGTGATTGATGAATGATAGAGTGCTTCCCTTTCGAGCAACGGTTCGTATGTTCAACGCCAGGCATTAAGAGACCTAATCACTGCGGAATTAAAATACCGCTAATTTTACAGTAATTATGTGATATCTTCAAATTGATATAAGATAATCAAAGGTGAACACTCTACCACTGAGCCACTGCGGCCTCTACGGTTATGAAAGAATTTGGTGGTATGAGAATGTGAAAGGAAACAGGAGAACCCCAAGAAAATCTCAGATACAAATTTTGGCTACCGTAAACATACATGACTTGAGATCACATTATGAACTCCTTGCAAGAATTTACCTCTTGATCACTATTTAAAAATTTAGTCGCTCAATTTTAAGACCAACATATATCTTAAACTCTTCTGCATCGGCTGGGAGAGATATTGCAGTTAGGCAGCTCCAAAATTACACTATTTTGCTATTTTATATTAAAAACTTCCTCGTTTAAATGTTATATATATATATATATATATATATATATATATATATATATATATATATATATATATATATATATATATATATATGATCCAAGGGGGACTATAGGGGCTATAGCCCTCTTCGGCGCTCAGGTATACACTGGATAAAATGGGTTTCATTCCTGCTTCACATTGGTAAAGCTGCAAACTATGGTTTACCCTCCCTTGATCATATCCTGTATCCGCCACTGTATATATATATATATATATATATATATATATATATATATATATATATATATATATATATATATATATAAGATTCAAATGGGCAGATTATATAGCCAGAGTGTAAGAAAGTAGGAATACTTCAAAATTTTAACTGGAATCCCAATCGGAGTAAGACCATTAGGAAGACCTAGGCGAAGATTGGAGGAAAATATCACAAAAATACGAGTATGAAGTTTAAAAAATGATACTTAAGGACAGAAGTCAATGGAGAGTTTTTGTGTATGCAGCACCGTATCATAGAGAAATCCCCTTACGCAAGTTCTGCCCAAGTGCAACACCTCTTTGAACCGAATCTTACATTCATATAATTTCTTAGTTTGCAATCCAATTCACATAAAATCGTTTCAGAGGTATGACAGTTTTCAAATCGTTGGGCGTCCAAAGTTTCAAATGGCCTTAGCTCGTTAATAAACCCTTTATGGAACGATTTTAATAGCCTTTGATATTTTTATTTGTTTATTTTCATGTGAGCAATTCTTATTTCATTTGCTCCGGTGTTTTCACAATATACACAAAGTCATCTTCATTGTAAGAGGATCCCCAAGTCATGCAACTAAAAAATCGCTCAATTGGAATCACCCATTGCAAATATTTTGTATTAGACACTGCACAGGATATTGATTTTTGCTCGCGATTATACGTACGGTCGGAGAACATAAATGTTTAAGAGCGAAAGAAAGATACTGTAACAAAACATGAAATTTTATATAAAGTGGCTCTATCTGACCGTAATTTAAGAATAATAAGAACAGTTTATTTCCTCATTCCGCAGATCATGCCTCGTGCAAGTCACGATTAGTGCATTGTAAAGGTTGACTGAACTTATTTCCTGTAACGATTGGGTTCTCTTTTCATGCAGCTTTACACAATGTATGGTTGGTTCCATGTGGCATGCACTCAACTCAAACTCTCAATACTTGTGTTCATAAACTAATCGCCCCCGTGAAACACGCAATATAAACGATGATGCAGTTGCCTTTTTAAAACATTACAAAAAAAAAGTTGTAACCATACACGAAAATAAGGAGCAGAACACAGTACAATATTCACAACTATTCAATAGCAAAAAAAAAAAAAAAGTGTGTTACATATTTCTATAGAATAAAATATTGGCTTAAGAGGAAAGAAATGAATTAACTAGATCAGTGATTATTAAACTGTGATTTGTGGACCTCTGGGGGTCCTTGAGCGTATAGTTGGGAGGTCCTCAAGTTAAACTAAACTCTATCTAACGTAATTAAGAAATATATGATTATAATAATCATGTTGTGCAATATAATTAATATATAATGTTTTAACTTATCTTGTTATTAGCGAAACTGGTTTTGGCAATCCTTATTATAAACGTCCCACTCTGTCAGTCACGCTAATTTCCAGCAGTTGGCTGTCAGCATATAGTTGTCGCTAACTGCACCGACTCCTACTTGACGCCAAGAGTTGTAGCTAGTGTGCAAGAAATTTTCAGACAACCGAAAGCTTAGGGGAAGGGGAACTATGTCCTTATATGACTTCTGGTTTTGGTTGGTATTCCAAGGTAATTGTACTTCATTACTTAGTGAATGCTTGGTATCTTGATATGATGATTTGTTAAGAGATGACAGCACTTTACCTACGGGCTGGCCTTACTACATAATGCTTCACTACTGTGCGAATCGGAAAATAGTGATTTGTTTACACTTTAGGTATAAAGTGTCAGATTTTGATATACGAGGTGTAGTTAAAAAGTACGGTGGAATCATTTTATTACGAACAAAGTAATAAGTTTACGTCAAATATGAATCAATCTTTTTCAAGGTACTCTCCCTCAGCTTGCGATGCAAGTATCCGACCGTTGATTCCACGATTGGAAGCATTTCTAGAAGTCTTCCTTCTTCAGGGTCTTCAACTGAGCCCTCTCAATGTCGAAAATGGTGTCGAAACATCTTTCTTTTAACACGATTTCAATTTTCAGGAAAGAGCCAGAAGTCGCATGATACTATATTGGCAGAGTGTGGAAGATGTGGACAGATAGGAAAATGTTTTTTGGTTCTCCTTCTGTTCGTCAGTCAAAAGTTGGAAAAAACGAATTTCGCACTTATTCTTCTTATTTGCAAATCGGTGGTTGAAATGCTTGCACGCACCCGCGCATGAAGTATAGTTCTTCGGAAAGATCTCGAATAGTCGTTCGCCTGTTTCAACGAATCATTTGTTTCACTTTTTGTACGTTTTCATCTGTTTTCCACGTCGAAGGACGTCCCCTCTTGCTCATCTTCAATTGACTTAATGCCGCTTTTGATTTTTTTTTTTTTTTTTTTTGTATACAGTCTTTAATGTCACCGCTTCATCGCCATACACTGATTTTAACATTTCTTGAGCTTCATTGGCACTTTTTTAAAAAGATTAAAACAAAACTTAATGTTGATGTGTTGCTTGAAATCATTCATTTATTGGAACAGAATTTCCGATTACAGAAGGTACATAATACAGATAATGTATACATTAGAATACCGTATTCTTTCTGAATGCGTGTTATTTTTCTTGTGGAATGGTCATTCACCTTGATGAAGAAATAAACGTATGTTGTGTTTCTAATCTGAAGCAGATATTAGCTAAAATTACATTTCATGTATTAATAAAGTTAACGATTTTTATTCGTATCATCTTTTATATAATAGTTCGTTAAATTCAAGAGCAATAATAATTTAAGTCAATTGTTGCGTTTTAGCAACAGGCATTTTTTCGTTAAGTAGTGCAAATATGTAAAAAGTTTTTTTTTTTTTTAATAAATTCTGGTTCTTACACACCGCTATTACAGTATTAATGTTTATAATATTACTTAATTTCGTGACAAAAAATATTCTGGGCACATATGAGTTAAGAGTCAAATAATCGTTTCACACATTTGTATTCAAACACATATATTCACATTTTAACACAATATTTTTTTTAAAACTTCTTTGTGTACAAAGACAGAGGTAATGCTAAATCCAATTCTTTGTTTAATCTTTATATACCATTAAAGCTACGGTACATTCTATATAATGCAGAGCCTTTAGCGTATAAATTTCAGTTCTGGGAGCATCTACAGTTAGTGATGAGCGACAGACACTTTTAACACATCCTTACTGTTCTGTCTCTGGAAACCAACTGACATACTGATATGTCACATCACGTTCAAACTAAGGATCGGCAAAACCGTTTTTTTATAAAAACCGGAAACCGGTTTCTAGAAAAAGCGAAACCCGAAAACCCGGCATTTCGGTTTTCTTCAAAATCGGTTCGGTTTTCACCGAAACTGGTTGCGGTGAAAATCTTCGGAAAACATATTTCTGTGGAAATGGATTCGGTTTCCGGATAACAACGAAACTATTCTGGTCAGAAATAAATTTTGGAAAAAAAACGGAACCGGTTTTGAAGAAAACCGAAACCGGATCCGGTAAAAAACGAACCGGTTTTGGAGAAAACCGATAACCGGTTTCGGTGAAAACCGAACCGGTTTTGGGGGAAACAAACCGGTTTTTGAAATTATTCAAAAATCTGTTTCGGTTCTTCTAAAAACCGGAAACCGAAAAACCGTTTTTTGTGCCCACCACTAGTTCAAACTCATTGACTGTTCCAAACGTTAAGCCGCTGAGCAATTACATTCGGCGTACATTTTGATCACACCTCGTAACTATCCCTGGACATGTAAATAAACGTATTTATTATATTAATACCTAGAAAGGGTAAATTCACATTACACTTACACAGTGTATTTATTCTGACTATGCTGAAATTGCAAATCTGTTGAAAATCCAATATTTGGAACCAGAGTATTCAAACACTGAAGCAGAAAAGGTTAAGATACACTAACTTTCCTTTAAAAAAAATGCAAAAGAAAAACACATAATGTTAAATTGTACAGAATAGAGCACATTCGGATAAATGCAATATTTTCTTCTGACTAGGGTTGCCAGACTTTTTAATAAAAATAAAATGGAAGATTTTACTAATTTTAAGGGAGAAAAAGAAAGATATGTAATATTCAGAATTTACGTATAACAAACACATGATTTCACTACAAATGTAAAATAATTTTAATTGGAAACTAGGGCAATTGCATTAAAAATAATTGCAACATAATAAAACAAAAAAGTATATTGCAATTTCTGGTGGGACTCATGTGATTCGGATCCCATGTTAAGTTATAGTTCCTTGTTTTTATACAGACTTGGTGCTGAAAGAATCGATAATTAAATCCAACCAGCCAAGTATATTACACAAATCTTTGCTGCTTTTATATTCTATTGCAATGATATCTTCCATCTCTCAGTCCAACACTTTTTTTTTTTCATACATTTAGAAATATGTTTGCAGAACATATCAAGATACACAACGACTTGGGAATTCTGCTTTTATTAGCTCACAGTATTTCTGTTCCTTACTTCAGTATATCACGAGGGATCGGAACCGCGATATGATCGAGGCAGTGTTGACAGACAAAGACTAAGATGCTAAAAACCAAATTATTCTTAAATATAAGGTTGGAACATCGGTTTGATAGGAGATAAGAACGCAACCTATTCTATTTCCTCTCTGAATACTAAATGATATTGTTTGGTAGCATTGTTAACAGTGTGTGTGAAATTACTTCTTTCAATTAACTCTTCAAGCCGGTTCGACGTACACGTGTACGGACCCTCATAGTGCTTCAAGGAGGCGGTTCGACGTACACGAAAGCGTTCCCTGTAGTACTGACGAAATTATGTATATTCTGCCATCTGTAGCTTTTCCACATAAATCGAAACGCATGGCGGATAGTGCTCACAAGTAGACTGCAATGTGCTGTCATCTGTTCGCTTTCCAAACTGTACCTAATAAAGTTACACATCTAAACAAACAAGAACACAACACAGAAGGAGTACTTTGTAAGAGCAACTTGTAAGTTTGTATTTTATTATTATTTTTGTTATTATAGAATAAACGGTCTTAAATACGCATTTTTGTGTAGTGTAAAGTTTCGTTTATAAGTCCTGAAAATTTCATTGTAATTGAACAAATGGTTTCTAAAATACGTTCAATTTCGTGACATTATCCGAAAATCGTTGTTCTAGTGATTTATAATTACCGCCTCTCGCAGAGGATGATGGGATATATATATAACATTATAAAAGTATGCAGGAGTATCATTTTTTGTTTATTAAAAAAACAGAAGAAATCGTTTTACGGAGAAAATAAAAATGCACAACATAAAACGTGTCAGAAAACACGCTTACGCGGAAAACAAGATTTCGCAGCCTTAACTAACTAACTAACTAACTCTATGGCCTATGGAACCCGGAGGTTCAATGCCGCGTTCACAAAAGCTCTCCATTGACTTCTACCCTTAGCCTATTTCTGCGAGATCCGTCTTAATATTGTCCTCCTAAATTTCTCCTAGATTTCGCAGTCTTATTTCCAAGAAATATCTCTGGTAAGGAGAACATACATCTAAGTTGATTTTTTGAACTTGCCAAAGGTGTTGAGAAATATTCCGCCTTATTCAGAGTCGTTTTGACGAATGATTAGCGTCATACTAAAGGTCTGACTACTGCATGAAAGATATGGTAATCGAACTCTTTAGTATGGTACTAATCACGTGTCAGTCAGAACGACTCTGCATAAGGCCCATTATTAATATTATTATTATTATTATTATTATTATTATTATTATTATTATTATTATTATTATTATTATTATTATTATTATTATTATTATTATTAAAACCTATTTCTAAAAGTTATGTTTTCATATTTTACGAAAAAGAAAGAAGATTGAACTTACAGTATTCCATTTTAACTTTTAAACGATCAAAATTCGAGGAAAAAGTACGTACGTATATTACATAGCATATAATCTTCAACAAATGTCAACTAAATTAACAATGGAGCCGGTAAGTAGTACTGTACCTACTACCTAAAAAGATAATAACCAAATTGGCATCTTGGACTAGGAGTATGATAAGAAATTAAATACAGTGCAGATGATTTTATGTGTCATGAAAATTTGTACCTTGTGATTTTACATAGAACATATCCATCCGCTATACGCACAGTACAACCACAAAAAGAACGTACTTCAGGGAGGGAGGAAGGGTAATGATGTGATGATAATAGGGTGTATGTATGTTGTTATCTGGTCAAAAGGTAAGAGAGGTTTTGTTCACAATTTGGTATACGTGTATCTGTATTCCTTCCTTCCTCCATTACGACACGCGATCGGAAGAAATTCGTCGTCGTGTCTTTTGAATCCACCTGCAAAAAAACATCTTGCGTGTATTGCGTAAGATAGTAGCAAAAATTAGGTTTCTTCGAACGGAAAACAACATGTCTTCTTTTCTTACAGTATGTCGCTGTACAAGATTAAAAAAAGAAAATACTTGTCTATAATACTGCCTTACTTCTGATGATATAAAATATAACAATTTCTTGGCCACCAGATTGTACTCATAAGAATACAAGAATGTTCATCATGATTGCTGAAACCGGAAATGACATAATGACTCACACATGACTCCAGTTTTTCTTTTGTTCTCAAGGTGGAAGGTCTTCTGGAGACAGACTAGACAGCTGCCATTTTCGTACACCTGTGATCTTTGAAAAGAAGATTATTGTTATCTTATATATATACAGTACACTGTATATAAACTAAACTATGGTTCTTGTGTTACATTTCATTAACTGTTTCGCGCCGCTATCGAGATGGATTTTTTTTTTTTTTTTTTTTTTTTTTTGCATAAATGGTATGCTATAGGCTGTACGAAGAAGCTTCAACCAATCACAATTTTACGGAATTCCTTTGCTGATAAATACAAACATTTATTTATTTATTTACGTTAGTAGCAAGTATTGTACATTATTTCATGATTTGAATACAATGGATTTTTGTGGTTTATCTATTATCATAAATATGTATGACTTTTTTTCCTTCTTGTTTTGTTTTATTTAATTTCCATTTTCCTTTCGAGTGGGTTCTGCACACGGAAACTTTTGTTTTTGTTTTTGTTTTTTTATCATAACGAATAGTTTTTCTTTCTTTTCTCAGGTCAGGTGTCAGATTTAACAGTATATTAAGTATATGACTCATGTTCGTTATAATACTATATCTTTCTCTAGCAAAATTTATTTTTGGAAATCATCAAGGACGCCCATGTTGTGGTTTCCAGGGGGGCAAATATAAGCAAGGTTTCAAATATAGTTTCAAATTTTGCTATAACTAATGTAAAAAATTCTATTGGGCTTTCGATATTTCTAAGTACGATTTTCTCTTAGGGGGCGAGCGCCCCACCTTGCCCCCCTTGATGGGCGCCCTTGGAAATTATTATTGTACTGTGTAATGTATTGCTTTAGGAAAACAGAGCATTTACAACTCATTGTTAGGAGTCTTTGAGAGATTTGCATCACTTAGGACAGATCAAATAATAAACACAACATTTTACTTAACAATGTACGTGATTCATATACGAGGGACAATCGAAGTCTTTGAGCCTTTTTTTCAAAGCTTGAAATACATTTTAATACAAAATCTGGATATACGAGCGATGCAATAGGCTTTTCTTTGAACAGCCTCAGTGTAACTTCCGATTTCTTCCACTGCATGGTACTGTTATCAGTTGCCAAACAGCCGGAGTGTTCAGGACGTCCATGACATATGAGCAGCGAAGTATTATTCGTTTTCAATGGCGCAAGAGATAGACAGCCACAATACCCACAGGGAAATTGAGTCAATGTATTGAGACGAGTATTTAGCAGAGAGAAGTATGCAGTGGTGGTGCAAGGAGTGTACCTTGACATGACAATGCAAAACCACACGTGGTGAACAAAACAATAGCCAAGCTTCATTCTTGTAGGTGGAAGATCGTGAAGCATCCCACTGACAGTCCTGACCTTTCCTCCAGTGATTTACCATCTTTTTGGTTCATTGAAAATGTTCCTGGCAGAATAGAGGGTCACTCACGAACGATATCGAAGCGCACAGAACCATCGTTGGCTCATCGTTGGTTCTGTGACTAGCCGACCGAGCGGGCATTAGAGAAACTTTGGTACGGTGGACAAGTGCCTCAACAGGTGTGGTAATTAAAATATTAATGTATATCTTACATAAAAAGCCTCAAAATAGAAAATTCTATTCCCCATGAATAAAAACTATAAACTGCAACGAAAAACATACATTTAAAGACCTTAAAACTTTTTTTTTTTTTTTTTTTTTTTTTTTTTTTACGATTTTCTCGAACATTATACACAAAACTTTATTCTTGAGTATGACATTTTGTTCAAGTCAACAAGATATATCGATTGTTGTTTGTCTTATTTTAGGAGGTTTTTTTTTTCGTCAAACGCTGTTAATATTGTAGAATTATTTATTTATTCAATATAATAATTGACTTCCAATTACAGTGTGGATATACATCTTAAGAGTCCTTACTGTTTATTTACACTTATTTATAAGCATATTACACTTAAGGGGCCTCCTCCCGGCGAAATTAAAATACCGCTAATTTTACAGTAATTATGTGATATCTTCAAATAGATAAAAGATAATCGAAATGTGGAACAAGAGCGCCATAGAAAATATCATTTTACATGAGATACCGTTATTACGACTCACTTATCTGCTTCGATTTCGAGCCATTTTGAAAATCGGCATTTATTTTCGCGTTTCTAAACGGCTGAAAACGGAAAGCCACTAGGTGACTCGTGATAACGGTACTTCACCAAAATAATATTGTCTAGGGCGCTCTTGTTCCACATTTCAATTATCTTTTTATCTATTTGAAGATATCACATAATTACTGTAAAATTAGCGGTATTTTAATTTCACCGGGACACTTAACAATTAGGCCAGAATGACGATGTACGAAAAGTTAACAACAAGAAAAAAGTTATTGTCATATTGAGGCCCGCAACTAGGTTTTGTGTCATCCAAGGCAAACATGAATTTTGCCACCCACCCACCCTTTTTAGACGCCCCTCCAACAACACACCCGAAACACATACACTGATTGCTCCGTCCTACTTGCAGCCCAAATCTTATTGGCTTGTAATTGTGCAGTTTAAAGATATCTATTTGACATATTTAGGTCTATTTATGCATGTATTTTAATTAATTATTAACATAGACACAGAAACAACTGAAGAATCAATCGCCGATGAAATATGAAAAAAAAGAGAGAGAGAGAGAGAGAGAGAGAGGTTAGGAACAGTGGCGTAACTAAAGGCTTGGGGGCCTCCCCGCAGACAGCGTGGAATGGGGCCCCTTCTCTAAGTCCCACTTCACAATTTGGGGCCCCTTTATGGCTTGAGGCCCCCTGCAATGCGGGGTCTGCGGGGCCCTTATTTACGCCCCTGGTTAGGAAGTTATCGTACGACAGAAAGACACACGAATAGTATTGAAAGACAGTATTGTATCGAATGGTGGAAGCTTACTTATGCTCGCATGAGTTAAATTTGAAAATAACTGTTTCTGCCAAATATGAATAAAAGAAATGTTTCTTTATATATATATATATATATATATATATATATATATATATATATATATATATATATATATATATATATATATATATATATAAACTGTTCTCAAATCAGCCCATTCGTTTCGAAGATATCGACAAATTAACACGTATGATGTAAATAATCAGTTGATAAAAAAAAAGAAAAAGAAAAAAAGAAAAACACAAAATGGAGGACAGAATGCATCCCTTGGAACGGAAATGCCAGGCAAAGGCTGTTCCACCAATTTCCTTGTCTGGTCTGGAATAACGAAAGAGTCAAGTGCATCGGGTCTATAACCAGCTGTTGTTCAGGGCAGGCTAAATCTGGAAATAAGATTCTAGGAACAGCAGAACCCTTTCACAGTCCAATTATCTACTGTTACCTGTCGGAATTAAAATGCATTAGACGACCTCTGTATTAATAAATCCGTTCAGCCCATTTGGCAGCCTTCGGGGTCTCAACTCTGCACTTTGTCTATACACAAGAATTGAGTTATACTAGGAATGGCTCGGTTTCATTGCGTAAGGGTTGCCAGAAACACGTAAAAAATAATTCACTATTCAGAAAAAAGTATTTCGAGACTATTATACTCCCGGGTTTCCTTGGTTAATTACGTTGGCGCTTAACGTCCCTCTCAGCAGCGAGGGTGTATACGACATGGGTCTACATTTTAAAATGGAATCTAAATTACTATAATGTGTTCAAAGTTTTCCAAAGCTCTTCCACCGTGAATTGAACCTAGAACTCCATACACCAAGAGTGCACACTCCAGCTAATAGATCAGCAGAGTGCTCCCAGGTTTTTTGTTTCACATGGAAGCAGTGCAGGGGCGTCATTTAGAGAGGGCAGGTGGGGGCAATTGCTTCCCCCCCCAAGAGTTTGAGTAATACATATACTTTACTGGATTGACTACTAATATACTAGTACAAACGTAAAAGTCTTCTTATGTCGGTGGTGCTCTTGCCCCCCTCAAGCGAAGTCTGAAATGACGCCCCTGAAGCAGTGGCGACTGTTAAGGGAAGTTGCACAGGTAAAATTGTAATTGTACTACTCCATCAAAGACGCTGGTTTCCAAATACCAAGGGGTGTATCTTAATGCGGTCGAGAAGTTTGAGCACCTAGTCATGACTATACTGTTTATAGCATTGTTTTAGATACACTTTAAATGGGATATCTGTAACAATGTTTGTAAATGGGCTAACTTTCTCAACATAGCACTGCTGATTTCTACAGAAATAAATATCACGTAGGACGGGAGTTAGGGGAACTCATAAACAGATTCCCCAGGGAGCAATTATTATCTATTTTTTTTAAACTAGAAGATATACACTGACTAGCCGAAACATTATGATCAACCACTGCTGTTTCAATAAAGCCGTTGGACTGACATAAGAGGCAAGGGATACAGCAGAACCGGACGGTGGCAATGATCTCACTCGATCAGTCAGTAGGATACTTGTGCGTAGAATAAGGAAGACTGCGATATATCAGAGTTTGATAGGGATCAGATATGATGCCTGGTAATGAGCATCCCGAAAACAGCGTGACGTGTCGGATGTTGGCGAGCTGTTGTGGTTAGTGTCTTCCAAAGGTGAGAAAAGAATGGTGAAACCAGTACCAAACTACAAGACATGGTGCGGCAACATATCATTAATGATGTCGAACGTCGTAGGCAGTCGAGATAGGTACAACAGAATAGGTCGCACACTGTGGCACAATTATACCCTGGCCGGCGAACGATGATTTCTGACAGCTCAGCTCGCGAGGACGACTGAGGAGTGTGGTGTTGCCATTTGCTTCCCACGCAAGGGGAGAATCGTCTGCTTTCTCGTTGAAGGTGAGAGGGGGTGAGTGAATGTTTGGCAATGTGCGGTGGTTACCATGGAGAAGCGACAGGTTCTGAGCCTAAGGTTGGTTGACCTACTGTCTTCTGCTCGCTCGCCGTGGTCTTGTGCAAAGCTGTCAGAAATCATCGTTCACCGGCCAAGGTATAACATCAGACATTATTAGACTTCACCAGTGGACAAAGCACGGGTGTATCTCAGTACACAGTTTACCGTACATTGTAGATATAGGTCGCCGCAGCTGACGTCCCACGCACGTACTAATGTTAAACATAGCATTGACGATAAAGACTGCAATGGATATTGTGTATCGTCATTGGACCGCGGAGCAATGGCACAACGTTGCGTGGTCCGTGAATCACGATACTGCCTTCGTCACGTCGATGACCGGGTGCATAATAGGATAACGAAAGGTCAATGGTGGCTTCATTATGATTTGGGAAACTTTCATATGGTCAACTATGGGCCTTGTTTTGTTCCATAGAAGGCACTATAACGGCTCCTAGCAAACGGTAGACCATTGCTGAACACGTATATACCATTTATGTCGGCAGTATTTGCAGCTGGGAATGGCATCTTTCGCCAGGAAAAAGCCATCTAGTCACAAGCCCAACGTTGTGCTGCAGTAGTTCGAGGATGACAATGGTAAATTTCAATTGCTGCAATGGCCTCCAAACTCACCCGATCTTAACCTAATTGAGCGCCTTTGGGATGTAATTGAATGTCAGCTCGGAGCTCATCGCTCTCCCCGTGGAATTTACAGGAATTGAGTGACTGGTGTGAGCAGATGTGACGCCATGCTTCCAGCTACCTACCAAGGTCTCATTGCTTACCTCATTGCAGATGTTCTGCGAATCAAAGTCAGACGTACCAGATATTAGGTAAGTGATCATAATGTTCTAGCTGGTCAGTGTACAAAGTGGTAAAAACAGTTCATATTTTAACTAGAGAGGTATTCAGTATTAAAAGTTTCTTTTCTTTTTCTTTCTTTTCTTTTCTTTTTTCATTTTAGTTTAACTTATCGCAATTATGCATCGAGGCAAAGCGAGACGAGTTGAAGGAAAGGTGGATGAAAATGGGAGAACTCCGAAAAAATCCACGGGCACGGAGTTTGTCTACCACAACGTCCACTTGACGTGAACTGGAAATGAACCAGAAGTGAGAGCTTTAACATGAGGCACCTCGGTCCACGAAGTGCCTCATGTTCTTGATTCATACTTGATTCTCCTGTTCAACAGATAAATTCATATTTTGATTCATTCGTTAGTTAGATTGCAGTTTAGCATCTCTTTCACCACCGAAGCTGCATGAATCGTGAACTGGAGTTCGAATCATGAAAACGCGTTCAAGTTTCAAAACTCTTCCACCGGGAATCATCTCTGTACTTCGTACATCAATGCTGCACTCTAAAGCCACTAGACCAGCGGAAAAGGGTTGGTTCGTTCGTATTTAATGTATAATCTAAACTGTAGGCATTAAATTGTCTTCTTTATCAAAGTAGTAATTCATCTTGAAGCGGCATTGAGTGGCATTGAGTGACAGGAGAGGAAGGGGCGAAGGAGACTACAGTTATTGGACGATATCAAAACAGAAATCGTATGTGAAGACGAAGAGATTAGCGGAAGACAACGGAGTATGGAAGCTTCTCAGTTGCAGCAAGTGACCTGTTAATAATGGCAGAATACCTATGATGATGGTGAATACACTGTATACTAGTAATGGGGAAGGTAACTAACATTTGCCTTCATGACAGTTGGAAAACCCTAAGAATACTTTATACTGTACGTAGGCCTCTAGAAGATAACTACTCTCCCTCGTGGCTATGTCGCTAGCGTACGCGTCTTTGGTGTGGGAGATTCCTATTCGATTCCCGGCTTAAGCTCATGTGGTTCGGATCACAGGTTAAGCTGCAAGTTCATGTCTCATATAGCCTCGCTCGTGAACTGGTCACTAAACTCAAATTCAATCGAATATAAAATACATCTTAAGATTCCAAACGTATTATTCTAAACTTTTTATTTATTTTTTTTTTAAGTGATAGAGGATTCAATAAGAAAATTACTTTTATGGCACGTTTCTTGTATGGTATCTGGCAACCCTTTTACATACATATAGATATAGTTGTATAACAATATATATATAATCTAGTTAGAGTGTGCTAATTCAGCCGGTAAAATTGACATTATTCGATTTATAAAGATGGTTTTGTGATGACGTCTTTGCGGGGGCTGGGAAAATATATTATTATTTAAAAAGAAAACGTTATCTTTTTTTTTCTTACTTTACTGACAAACGTAAGGGACGCCATTATATTCAAACTAAATAAAATATTCTGATATGCTTATCTTTCCAACTTCCCTTCACCTGTTCTCCCCACTAAACCCATTGATATTTACAGTTTCTCTCCGTTAGGTACTGGATGTGATAGAATCGTATGATTGGGTGAACCTTTTCTTCGTTTAGATTTTTTTTTAACAAGTAAAACCCACCTGTCCCTTCTTTATATCATTCTTCAGCAATATATATCATTTCTATGCTTCTTTTTTACGTAACCACATTATAGTTATTGGGGTTACCACGTGAGAGACTTTTAAAAAAACACGCACTTACACATTTTTAGACTTCACAAAAAAAATATTATATTCCCTGGAAAATGCTAGTTATACGACTAAGCTTTTTCAATACCGATTACGGAAATATTGCGTTTCTTTCTGTCGTACTTACAGCGTATTCTTGGAAGTTGAACATTGCAACAAAGAACAATTGTAATAATCATTCACAAATAGAGCCCATATACAGGGTATTTCAAAACAACACTGACAACGTTTGGAAGGTGATTCCTGACACCAAGATAAGGCAAAAAGTATAGACTAACTTGGGTGCATATATGCTTCCTTTCGGAGTTATACGCTGCCGAAATCATGAAAAAATGAAATTTAAAGGTGAAAAATGACTTCACTTAGGAACTAATATGTACCCTACCCAAAAATAAATGTTTCAGAATTCTAAGGTGCTCATGCAACAATTTTTATAGAGGAAGTTTGGCTACTGGTATTTAATTGAATGTACTCACCAATTACCTCTATAAAAACTGTTGCGGAAGAACCGCAGGATTCTGAAACTTGGATATTGGGATAGGGCACATACTAATTAATAAGTGAAGTCTTGACCCGACTACGATAGGTCTCATAGTTTTTGAGTCATGGGCTTTAAAATTTTACTTTTTCATGTTTTCGGCAGCCGACTCCGAAAGGAAGCATTTGTGCACCCTGGTTGGTCTATACTTTTTGTCTTATCTTGGTGTCAGAAATCACCTCTAAAAACGTTGTCGGTGTTGTTTTGAAACACCCTGTATATATTAAAATGCTACGTTTATATGGTTCTCTACAATCCTTTCGCCAATGAGATCTCGAAAACTACAAGCGCTAGAAACATGCCGTTTTTACTGATCGGTTCCAAATTTTGTGTAGATTGTCCAGTTCTCATTCAAATTTTCAAAAACCGTGTCGTTATTGTTCTATTCATTTTAGAAGCCGTTTTGAGCCCATAAGATTAACATTGTTGTAGGCCGAAACTACGGTGTTAGGCAACCAGTAAAGAAGTTACGTATGACGGGTTGCCGGACATTGCAGACGCTTTGCTCAAATCTGAATGGCAAAACCTATTTGCATGCTGGCAACTTCAAAGGCCTCAAAAGACGCAATGAAGGGTACTCGGACAGATATGGATTTATTAGAAAACGATATTTCCACTTGATATCGTGTTACTTCTACGAATTTGCTACTCACTCCAACATCTATAGATAGCAATTCACGTCCTTTGTGAGTCCGCTATCAGGCACGTAGCCAGGATTTCGTAATAGGGGGGGGGTCCGAGACACGAAATACTGTGGTTGTCACACCAGAGTTCGATTATACTAAACTGTTTTATTGGTAACATACATTGGTTCGTTTAGTCTGGATTTCGCAATGGCAGGGGGGAGGCGTGTGACATGAAATATTGTGGTTATCACACCAGGGGCTTGATCAATCTAAACTATTTTACTAGCAACACATATTGGTTTGTTAGGACAAGAAAATAAGGACATGTTAGTAAGTATTTTAGTAGCAAACTATCAAGAAATCTCGAATAAAAGAATATTAAAAAGATTTTAAAAGATTTTACAAAATCTATATTTCTTCTTCTGTTCATTCATATATAACAATTTTCCTTTTATTATGACCTCAACTATTTTTTTAAAAAAGTACGTATCCAATAATGTAAAATATTATATAATATCTGCGTTCCTTTCTCTGTTGAGTCAAATGTTAACAGAACTTGCTTTCCACATAACTTTTTGTTTCTATTATTCCGTCAACTACTGTCTGTTCCAAATGACAAGTTAAAGGAGCAGTTGAAAACCGTTTCTGAAATAACTTGTTTGATCTACAAAGAAGCGATGATGAAAAATTATTTTTATTTTTCGCTTTTTATTTTTAATGCTGATTCTTCCTATTTCTCGTTTCTTTTTGTTTCATCCTTCATTAATTTTTCTTTAATTTCTGGTCTTGAAGGGGGGGTCCGGATCCCCCGGACCCACCCCTTGTCTACGTGCCTGCCCCTATCCTTTACTTGTGTGAGTAAAGAGACATGCACTGCACAGTAAGAAGCAGATTCACGGTCATAACAGAACGATGAGTATCATTCTACCTCCTACCGAAATGCCGTTATCATCATTAAACTCTTTTTCACTATCTCTTCAAGACAAATATTAAATAGTGTTGGCGAGAGACAGCATCCTTGTCGAACTCCCCTTCCAATTGCACTCTCTTCCGTCAGTTCTTCGCCTATTATAACACTTACTTGTTGGTTCATGTATAAGTTTCTTATGAGTCTTCAATCTTTCCAATCCAACCCTATTTTCTTTAGAACTCCCAACAACAATTCCCAATTCACGCGGTCAAAAGCCTTTTCTAGATCAATAAATACAACATACACCTCTTTCCCTTTTTCTATAAATCTTTCACCGATCGCCCTTAAGGTTATTCATTACGTCCAAATAGTTTGTTTCTAAAACGGTAGATGGCGCCACCGTCACCAATGTTAACATATGCAACTAATAAAATTAAAACAATCAAAAATAAAATGAACAATTCAAAAATTAAGAAAAAACGGATATAATCTGGTTAATGGACGTTACAAAATCTAGGGAATGGTACGTGTCGATTTCACTTATTGTTATTAGTTTCATTGTTAGAGGCCACCATTGTTAAGTAAACAATCAACTTTATCTGCCGTACTTTCTACCAGAAACTGACCAAACTTTACACACTTATTTAAGATTGAAATATCTAGGGAATGGTACGTGTCGATTTCACATATTGTTGTTAGTTTCATTGTTGAAGACCACCATTGTTAAATAAACAATCAACTTTATGTGCCACACTTTCTAAAACAAACTGACCAAACTTGGCACACCCATCCGATTAGCACAAAGACATCTAGCGAATGGTACCTGTTGATTTCACATATTGTAGTTAGTTTCATTGTTCGAGGAAACCATTGTTAAACAAACAATTGCTGGATTTTCCCATTGTTAAATAAACAATTAACTTTATCTGCCATACTTTATACTACAAACTAACCAAACTTGGCATACTCATTTACAATTGAGACATCTATGGAACCGTACGTGTCTATTTCACTTATTGTTGTTAGTTTCATTGTTAGAGGACATCATTCTTAAATAAAGAATCAACTTTATCTGCCATACTTTCTACCAGAAACTGACAAAACCTTGCACACTCATTTAAGATTGAAATATCTAGGGAAAGATATGTGTCGATTTCTCATATTGTTGTTAGTTTCATTGTTCAAGACCATCATTGTTAAATACACAAGCGTTGGATTTCTACATTGTTAAATAAACGATCATCTTCATCTGCCATACTTTCTAACACAAACTGACCAAACTTGGCGCACCCATCGGATTACCACAGAGATATGTACTGAATGGTACCAATCAATTTCTCATAGTGTTGTTAGCTTCATTCTTCGAGGCCACCACTGTTAAACAATCGTTGGATTTCTACATTATTAAATAAACAATCAACTTTATCTGCCATACTTTCTACCACAAACTGACCAAACTTGCATAATCATTTACGATTGAGATGTCGATGGAACGGTACGTGCCGATTTCACTTATTGTTGTTAGTTTCATTCTTAAAGGCCACCATTGTTAAAAAAAACAATCAACTTTATCTGCCACACTTTCTACCAGAAACTGACCAAACTTTGCACACACATTTAAGATTGAAGTATCTAGGGAATGGTACGTGTCGATTTCACATATTGTTGTTCTTTCATTGTTAGATGCCACCATTGTTAAATAAACAATCAAGTTTTTCTGCCACACTTTCTACCACAAACTAACCAAAATTTGCAGAATCATTTAAGATTAAGATATCTATGGAATGGTATGGGTCGATTTCACATATTGTTGTTTGTTTCATTGTTAGAGGCCACCATTGTTAAACAAACAATCAACATTAATGGCCATACGTTCTACCAGAAACTGACCAAACTTTGCACACCCATTTAAAGTTGAAATATCTACAGAATGCATTGTGTCGATTTCACATATTGTTGTTAGTTTCATTGTTGTAAGACACCATTGTTAAATACATAATCGTTGGATTTCTTCATTATTAAACAACAATCAACTTTATCTGCCATATTTTCTACCACAAACTGACCAAACTTGCACAATCATTTACGATTGAGATGTCGATGGAACGGTACGTGCCGATTTCACTTATTGTTGTTACTTTCATTTTTAGAGGCCACCATTTTTTTAAAAAAAAACAATCAACACTGTCTGCCACACGTTCTACCAGAAACTGACCAAACTTTGCACACGCATTTAAGATTGAAATATTTAGGGAATGGTACGTGTCGATTTCACATATTGTTCTTTCATTGTTAGATGCCACCATTGTTAAATAAACAATCAAGTTTTTCTGCCACACTTTCTACCACAAACTAACCAAACTTGCACAATCATTTACAATTGAGATATCTATGGAATGGTATGGGTCGATTTCACATATTGTTGTTACTTTCATTGTTAGAGGACACCATTTTAAGTAAAGAATCAACTTTTTCTGCCGTACTTTCTACCACAAACTGACCAAACTTTATACATCCATTTAAGATTGAGATATCTAAAGAATGGTACGTGTCGATTCCACATATACTTGTTAGTTTCATTACTGAAGGCCTACATTGTTTAAACAGTTAACTTTATCTAACACACTTTCTAACACAAACTGATCAAACTTGGCACACCCATCGGATTACCACAGAGATATCTACTGAATGGTACCAATCGATTTCACATGTTGTTAGTTTCGCTGTTCGAGGCCACCATTTTAAAAAAAATCGTTAAATTTCTCGTTAAATTTAATAATCGTTAAATTATTAAATATACTATCAACTATCTGCCATACTTTCAACCACAAACTAACCAAACTTGGCACACTCATTTACAATTGAGATATCTATGGAATGGTACGTGTCGATTTCACTTATTGTTGTTACTTTCATTGTTAGAGGCCAGCTTTGTTAAATGAACAATCAACTATATGTGCCATATTTTCTACCAGAAATTGGCCAAACCTTGCACACATATTTAAGATTGAAATATCTAGGGAAACATATGTGTCGATTTCTCATATTGTTGTTAGTTTCATTGTAAAGATCACCATTGTTAAATAAACATTCGTTGGATTTCTCCATTGTTAAATAAACGATCAACTTTATCTGCCATACTTTCTACCACAAACTAAGCAAACTTTGCACACTCATTTAAGATTGGAATATGTAGGAAATAGTACGTGTTGATTTCACATATTGTTCTTAGTTTCATTGTTGGAGGCCTCCATTTTTAAATAAACAGTAAACTATTTTCCGTACTTGCTACCAGAAACTAAGCAAACTTTGCTTACCTATTTACGATTGAAAAATCTATGGAATGATACATGTCGATTATCAAGGGCTAACAAGCCCTAGCCAAATTGTGTGTAATACATCAGTATGCGTTGGGATCAAACGATAATTATTCGTGATCAAACGAGCTGGACAAATTCCGATTGAATTTGTTTTCATGGTGGCTGTGGTGGAGGGGCTAACAGGTTATCGGTAAATGTTATTGTTCGGAAAATGGAATAGTTAAAAAAAATAAAATAAATAAATAAACATATTTCATTCAGAACTTTGTTGCGCCTGTTTTATAACCAGTGTGAACTAGTTGTGTGCCTCCAGATTTTTTTTTTTTTTTTTTTTTTTGTCTCAGGTGGAGCGGGATGGCCCCCTACAGCGTTCCTAGAATTACACTCTAAAAGCCCACAGTGTTCCTAGAATTGCACTCAAAAGCCCCTCCCATACAACTGACCTGTGCTTCCCAGCAGACACCTCACATTTGAACTCTGTTGAGATTCTATGTAAGTTTGTTGGCTGTACGTACAAATTCAGAGAATAAACATGTATTAGGGAATGAGAAGTTCTCGAAATAAATTTGCAAGCTGAGTATTTTTTCGCGACATAAGTGAAGAGTAATTATATACCCTTGAAGAGTACCCTGGAGAGTAAGAAAGCTCTAAGCAAAATAATCATTGAATAAATAGCAATGTAATCACAGTAATGTGTATATATGGCATGTTGTATTTCTACTAGATTGTCAGAGCATTTTCTGATGTGAGCGGTCTCGCTATCGAATTTCCAGAAGAACATTAAAAAAAAAAAAAAAAAAGTTGTATTTAGGTCTATTCCATTTTAAACAAACGAAATACGTTGCGTAAAATAACTTTCCATGTTAAAATATTTGATGGGTAGAGTAGTTTGTATGGGATTTAATTGTTATTGCATGTATCTATTGCATACTGAATGGGTAGCTGGGAAAGCAGCCAGGATATTCATTCTGACGGTTGCAAGCCCGTGAAAACGCACAGCAACAGTTACTCCAAGGTAGTAGATAATAGATAAAAATTCTTAAAACTACCGTGGGGGAGAGAGCCGAAAGAGGGTATAGTGTGAAATTTTGGGCCGGAACTAGGGAAGTTCCGCCAGGAACGCAGAATCACCTGTATACAGCTCTCATTGTTGAGACACTAAAATTTTTCAATTACTCGTATACGGAAGATAAACATTACGAAACTATTTTTATTTATTTATTTATTTACTTATTCCTCGAGGGGTAGTCTATCTCAGAAAATTACGATTAGCATAATTCTATGTTTCAGGAGTGCGCTTCGAACCCACCCCCCAGAGGCGGTGTTTTGGGCGGGCGAACTATACCTTGTCCGCAGGTCCACACTAAAGTATATGTAACACACATGTATGTGTGTGTGTGTGTGTGTGTGTGTATACATATGTGTGTGTGTATATATGTATGCTAAATGTAAAATATTTTTGAACCAATGTTTCCAATCCAAATAATAGAGCCCCACGGCTCCAACTCGCCAAGGGCTCCATAAGAACCAATTCCGCCTGTGTCACCTTCTACACATCAGTGGCTATGCCCATAGTATATTCTATGATAACAATTGACTGAATGTGCTTTTCAAGTTTCACTTTCTTGGAAAGAGAATGCGTAAGACTCTCTTAGTGTTGCAACGAGACGAGACAGGACTCTTTGAAGCGAGACATGATACAATACGAAACGTTTTGTGAAATGTCTCGTCTCGTGTCTCGAAAAATACAAACACAGTTTCTGAATTTGCTTAAAAATTTATTAACTCGGAATAAATTATTTGCCTTCGAAATGTATACCATCTTTTATTATTTCAAATGATCGAAATGATTCAATGTTTCAAATCCTACAAAGAACAGGGAATACCTAAAGAATTTTTTAAAAATGATTCTTACAAACAGCTTTCACTTCCATTTTTCAATCGATTCAAGTTTAATTATTTTGTGATAGTGCTCCAGATTCAAATACATATGTAAAGCGTTCATTGAGATCAGTGTTTCAGAAGATTTTATTCCGGGGCTGGTGGAGATATCTACGTATAAAAATCCTGTTATCGAAGTACAAGTAGAAGTGGCAATTTTATCAGTAAATAACAATTGTTTCATGGTCTTTCTCGTTCCGAACCAAGACAGAAACGTGTCAGCCTTTCTCGATACTGAGTTTTGAAAAAATGCTGATTTGACAACAAAATTTATCCTTTTTATTGTTTTATGATGTTATTCGAAGCTAAACCATTTTTTAAATGGGAAAGTTACATAGGCCTCCTTATTTGTTGAAGTGGCGCCAGGGGTTCTGAAAAAAGGATATCAGAATAAATGGGGAAATCTTGCCTTTCGACGTTACTGACGGTATTGACAAATGTTCCTATCGAAGTAATTACTAGTTCAGTCGAATCTAAGCAGTCGTTGCTGGAAGATTGCAGTCGTATTGTGTGTTGTGCTACCAAACAAAACTTGGTTAAAAGTTGTAATTTTAACCACTTGGTATAACAGCTCTTTTTGTGGGCCTCAGCCTTTCTGGTGTTGCCACGAGACGAGACACAACCATTCGATACGAGACGAGACGGGCACATCTTTTCTAGACGAGACGACACAGCCAGAAATCTCGTCTTGTCTCGTGGCAACACTAGACTCTCTAAATATATCAGTAAAAGGAATGACAACGTTCCTCACGGAGCACGTGTTAGCTCTTAGCCTCTTTCTTTCACTGATGTTTGTTTACATAGTAGATGAATATATAGAGAGTAAAAAAAGGATGAGATATGCAGATTCTCCTGAAACCACATTAAAATTGTAGCAGTATTTGGAGCTTGTTATAAATGGATCTACCGGGGAACTAAAATAATTCTTGGAATTGATCATACAGTATTGATAATAAAAAAAAAAAAAAAACAATGAAACAAGTAAAGACAAAGAACTGAAATCGTGAATTTGTTTTCAAAATACAGAAATCTCGAAGGAATATCTGTTTAGCCGACTTTAATTGTAAACGAATTTTGAATAAATTTGCATTCCCTGAATTCTTATACATAAAAAATAGAAATCTTTCTTTTAGCGTACGAATGAGAGGCTTTAGGAAATTAGGCCAAGATAATTAAAATGATACTGTCCTTTACAAAATTTAAGGGGAAGACCATGATCGAAAAAGCATCAAACTATATAAAGGTCAATGGTAGTAGTTTTTGTCATTTCTTACGACCACTATATGCACCTTATTGCGAAAAATTTATTCGTATTATAAAACCGCTATCTTCAATAAATGTCAAATTTAAAAGATCTTAGAGATGAAATTGTCATTACCTCTGTCGCATAATATATTCTAGCTTTGGGACCCATGTCATTATATGACATTCACGATAAGTGACAAGAAGAATATAAATCCCAAGTTCAAAACGTAAGGAAAGAAACCGGCTGTTCGCCCTTCAAATTGTGAAAAATGTACCAAAATGGTTGAAATTATGATTTTGTATTTCTTTACGAGAAAGAAGAATAAAAATAAAAATTGGAGCAATTATGTATGTATAAGGCCACTATCTTCTTCAAGTTACTAAACTAACTTCAAGTGTTTCAACCATTTTTGACACATATCTCGAAAACTTTTAGTGATATTAGAGGCAAGAATACGTGGTTGATAATGAGCTTTTTAATTATGTCACAATACTTTTGAATTTCACCTTATGAGAAATGGCATATTCCAAAAATAATTCAGTACCACCCTAACCTGAATTTTACCAAAAGATTAGCGAAAGTGATACGGTGTGCGTCGTCCAGGGTTTAATTCCCGGTGTGGCACTCAAACATTGCTGTGTTGACCAAACATCGAGAGAAAAGTTGGGAAACTAAAAGATAGCGGACTTCAATCTAGACAGCCGGCTACGTTGGGTGTAGTTGTGCTGACCACTAACATAAGCTCGCTCCAGACTCAGATCACAAGGGACTGTTGCGCCAGGAGTTTATATATAGCGTAAGTGAGGACGAATGGACCTCCCCGCAAAAATGTTAAACGGACCCCCTCTATCCACATCCATGAGTCACGTAAAATTTGGAGAGAACAGTTTTGACTTTCTATGTTCTATCTAGTGAGTCACAACTTGCTCATATGCAAAAAAAAGCATATTATTATTATTATTATTATTATTATTATTATTATTATTCCCACCCAACACAAGTACATACTGATCATGTGTAAAGAATGTTCCTCGAGGTACATTGGAATGTACATGATAGGTACGTGAATAGAGCAATCATGTGAAATACACATGTAAGGAATAAGGTTACTTCCGCCCAAAAGTACGTGCATGACACATACCGAGGAATGTATCTATTATGTGTATATCACGTACCGTGTATGTACTTGACACATTTACTTGGCATTGGCATGTGCCAGGAATGTACTAGGCATGTCAGTAATGTTCCTTAGGGCAGTGCTATGCAACTGGGGGTGCGAGTACTTAAATACTAAAACCTTAACGCTTCATTTTTACGTTCGAATTTAGAAGCTTGTACTTTTAAAAAAAGCCAAGCAACTAACTCTGAAAATATATGCCCTCCTCTGGCATCTGTGTGGCAATTTAACTATCTATTAAAATACTACAGTACCATTTACGAGCGACCGAGCTCTAACCTATAATCTTAGCATTCAAACCTTTGCTTTACGGTTATTTGTGATTTCACGTTTATAACAAAGACAAATATTTTTAAAAGAGTGTAGTTTAAATAAATTACTGAAATAAATATTTTTCACAAAGTTTATCCTTTTAAATTATTGTTCAAAGGCCTTTGCCTTTAGTAAGCCTTCTCCGAAATACATGCAAATGAATTGTGCTGCCATCTTTGGAGCTCTTTTAAAATACACATATATGTTTCTCGACAATGAGATCTCAGAAACTACAGGCTCTAGAAAGATGACGTTTTCACTGATCGATTGCAAATTTCATGTAGATTGTCCAGTTCTAATTGAATATTTAAAAAACATGGGCACTATTTCTTTCGTACATTTTTACGGGTACATTGGAAGTGTTGAACTTTCAAAAACATAAAATAAAACATCACATCCTAATCATTACACATTCCAACACCACACTGTTGTATATAGCGGTTGTATATGTCTCCGGCATTTGTTTCATAGCCAAATAATAATGGAAAAGGAAGGATAACCATTTCCTGAAGGATGTCTATATTATCAGGCTGAATTTCTTTAAGGAGTTAGTTTATACTTAAACTTACGTCTTCCCGAAAATTTTAGTTAACGTCTAGTTTTAACGTACAGGTTTTGAACTAATTCTCTGCTGTGTAACGTCACAATATAACCATCAATGCTAATTTTATGAGGACAATTCTGCCAGTGGGGTTTAGAATGTTACAACCTAGAGAACGCATCAAACGTCAGAAAATTGCAAAATGACACACACAATATATTACAATGTGGCTAAACTCAGAAAGTGGCTATAGAAGTGAAAAGCATATGGCTAAAAAGCCACTATTGGCTCTTTGGAAATTATGTGACTAACGACGTTCTCAAAATGGCCAGATCTCGTCACAAAGTGGCTAAATTGGCAACCCTAGTCGCAATACGAAGCAACTTACGCACAACCATGCCATGGTACATGGGGTATGTGCCATTCACATTCCTCACATTCCAGTGAAGCATGTAAAAGTACCTTTCAAGTGTCAGAAATTCCTCGAAAGGCACGTACCTAGCGACACGTGCTATGCATATGAAATGTACATTTTTCAAGTACCAGGTACGTAAACGGTACATATGGAACTTAAATGGCACGTTCCTAGAATGTACCTGGTTGGGTGGGTTATTATTATTATTATTATTATTATTATTATTATTATTATTATTATTGTGCTATAACTTTCGTCTATTCTTTTGTACCAACCTCGAGAGTCTACGATATCCGACATTTTTAATGAGGTGTAGTCGCCCCACTTTTTGTTGTTTGGTTCGATGCTGGTTTCACTGTCCTTTTCCCACCTTTGAAATACATAAGCACGGCAGATCGCGAAAACTCGACAAGTCGCGCTGTTTCCGAAATGAAGCTCCCAGCTATTTACTCACCCTGATATATCGTCGTCCTTCCCCATTCAAGGCACAAGCACCACACTGACTAATCGAGTGAGATTCTTGTCACGTTTGGCGCGCGGTTGTGTTATGCCTTGTAGCTCTTACCTCTGCACAATGATTTCGTTCAAAAAGTAGCGAGTGGTCATAATGTTTTCGCTGGTCAGTATAAGTTTTGTTGGCATTTAATTTACTAAATAATCGCTGAGGTGTTACCGTCTTCACAGGTAAAAATGAGATATAGTTGGAACATCACATAATTTTTAACATCCTAACATTATAAAGTTTAACTTCGAAACTGAAATGGGCCTCTTTCTGTTCTGGGCCTCTCAACGTTGCGGGCCCTGCAGGCCCTTTAGTTGCGCCACAGCATTCTCTCTACTCAAAAGGATAGGGACAAATAGAAAAATCAAAATTCATTCTGTCCATTTTTCAAGCATCATACACTTCAGAAAAAAAATCATATAATACTGATATCTAAGAAAATATTGGTATTGTTTGTTTTCTGTATACAAAGAACCATTTAGGTTTTTTATCTCATATTCTGGTAATAATCGAAAAAAAAAAAAGAGCTTCATGTGATAAACGGACGAAAGAAAATTTGTCAACGCGATGCGAATGACGTTCTCTGCAACCTAATTCACGTTTTTCGTACAAACTCTATTCCTACCTGCAAAAAGAAAAGATTTCTGTTACCCGTCAATGGTTGAGATTTTGCCCTGCGGCTGAACAATACGGCTTGTAAAACTAGACTCTGACTGACTGCAGGCGCACGAAGGAAAAAAAAAAAACTGTTGGATTCCTCTCCCCGCCCACTTCAATTGTGGATATCCTGGACACATTCAAACTGAGCGGTACGATCTTTCAGTTCTTCCCAGTAGAGCTGCCAGCAGTGATTGCTAAATGAAAAAGTGAGCATCTGGTGGCGAAAAGGCGAAGTGCTCGGACAAGGGGGTGGGCACAGTAACCTTAATAATCCAATAGTATCTCTTGTGCCCTTACCTCTTCTGAACTCGAACTGCTCCCCCTCAACTTCTTCATTTGTTCTTCCATATAACCTTCTGTTCAGTATTCGGAGCACAATTTTAGCTGCACGGGATATGAGACTAATAGTTCTATAACCCCCACATCTCTTTGGGTTCGATTTCTTAGCCATCGATATCATGATCATCTTCAGGAAGTCTTCTGGCCACTTTTCTGTTTCATGTATTTCATTACATAGTCGATACAAGTCTTTCTTTCCCTTGTCTCCCATATTTTTAATGTATTCGATTGGTATATTTTCTATCCCGGTTGCCTTTTCATTCCTAATTTCGGATGTAGCCTTTTCAAACTCATCCCGAAGAATGCTAAATCCTTTATCATCCTCATCTACTTCACCTACTAAATCCCCACCTACTTCAACATTTAGGCTACACGGTCTATCCCTACTCTCATATAAGTCTTCAACGTATTCTTTCCATCTTCCTATGACCTCGTTTCTCTCGCTGACTACCTTTCCATTCTTATTTTCTACTGCCATCGTAATACCCCCTTGTTTCCTCCGAGATTCCGCAGATTTCACCTCCTTATACATTTCCTCATATTTCCCAACTCTTTCTAATTCTTTGGGAGACCCGGGTTCGATTCCCGGCGGGAGCTCATGTGGTTCGGATTCCACGTTAATCAGTAGGTCCACGTCTCATATAGCCTCGCTGCTGAAAGGGACGCTAAACTAAAATCAACTCAACTCTTTCTAATTCTTCTATGTTCTCGCATTTTCTTTTGTAAAACTCTTCCCCCGCTCTGTCGGCTTCTCTCCGTAACTCATTATTCAACTTTCTGTACATCTTTCTGCCCTCTTCTGTATCAACCTGTTTCTACACCTTCCTTTCCCTTTTTCTGCAACATCTTCTCGTAATCCATGGTTTCTTAGCCGTTTTGTGTTTGCGGTGATCTACTGCTTCTTCTGCAGCCCGCTGTAAGCAGAGTTTAATATGTTCCCACCGTACGTTACTACCTTCGCCTATTCTTTCCTCGTTTGAATATTTTTCTTCATATTTTTCAACGAAAAGATTTTTTTTATTTCCTCGTTTTTCAACTTTTCAGTATTCGACACTTTGTTCCCTACTTTTTTCTGTCTATATTTTTCAGCTGAATATCTACTTCGGCCAGCACAAGATTATGATCAGAGAAAATATCAGCCCCGGGAAGGGTCTTCGCGTTCTTTAAGCTATTCCGGTACCTGTCCTGAATCATAACATAGTCTATTTGATATCCTCCGCCGTCTATTGGTGATTTCCATGTATATCTTCTTCTCTTGTGCTGATTGAACCAAGTATTTCCAATTACTAGTGAATTCTGTCTACAGAAATTCACCAGTCCCTCTCCCCTTTCATTTCTTTCGCCTAAACCATATTTGCCTACGATACTACCTTCTTGTTTTTCTCTCACAACTGCATTGAAATCTCCCATTACAATTACGCATGCACCTCTCTTCTCCCTATCTATAATTTATTCTATTTTCTCATAATTTTCCTCTACTTCTTCAGTTGCATGCGAAGTCGTCGGTGCATATGTCTGCATCACCACTAGATCCTTCGTTTTCCCTTTAAGTCTTAACATCATAACTCTATCATCAATAAATTGTACTTTCACTACCTTCTTCTTTAAGCGCTTTCCAAGATTATTCCTACGCCATTGTAACCGCCCATTTCAGTACCTGAGTAAAAAGCGCGCCATAGACGCACGCACTTGCATTACCAACATGTATGAAAGGTTTCTTTCATCAAGCATCTTGAAAGAATTTTTTGCCCACACACGTACCAACGTGCTGTCCAACATACTGAAAGTAGTTTGAGAAATGTGGAGGACGAGGAAACGCGTGCTTTTTCTTTCTGCAACTGCACGACCTTGGCATGCGATGGAGGAGACTCTCACGTGATTTCTTCCGCTGTCGTGATTGGCGGACCTAAATATAAAACAGCCACCTTGCATGAACGAGCCCATACACGGTAAACATGCACGCAGAACGGCAAAAACATCAAACATGTTTTCAGAAGATTTTGAAAACTTTTAACATGAATGAACGAGGCCATACACGATCAACTTGCCTGTGGTTTTATCATTTTTCATACAAGTCGGGCTGTTTCTTCAGGCATGTGTTTACGTGTATGGGCTGCTAAACATTCTATATCCTTCGCTGTTCAACATCCCATTACCTTCCCATCTAACTTCACAACGTCGTATTAAATCTAGGTTATTTTGTATCATTTCTTCTTTAAGATTTTCTAATATCCCCCCCTGTAACATAGTACGTACGTTCCATGTCCCTATCCTAAACCTTTTACTCTTCCCTGTCTTTCTTTCTCTGGCTGTCTTCCCCCCTCCCCCATTATTACTTTCTCGTCCAATAGTCCTTCCCAAGCCACCCCCCTCCCGGAGATCCGAATGGGAGGATATTTTACCACCGGAACTATATTTTGACCTTCAAAAGACCATTGTACATATGTTCTCTTTTTGCTGCCAGTAAACGAGGGAAAATAGAGTGGTGGTTTCCCGTTGCCTTCCACCCCGCAGTATCCCAGCCGTTAAAGTCACTCTGACCACGCCTGGGACTAATGTCCAAGTTGCCGTACCACTTCTACAAACTTGCTGCAAACTCACTCCAACATCTATACATAGTAATTCACTTCCTTTGTGAGTTTCCTATCCTTTACTTGTGTGAGTAAGGAGACATGCACAGTGGAAAGGAGATTCATGGTGATAACAGAACGATGCGCTGAGTAGACAGCGCAGGCTCAGCTAGTCTATATAAAAAGGGTAGGATACAGGATTTTCTGACGGGGGATGCACCAACTATCAAAATAACCAATCACACTCGATTTCTTCAAAGTGACAGTATTTTAAAGAGGGTCGCAAGTGGTATGCAGAAAAAAAATGTCCTTCTCTCCTCCTGGCTTCCGGTTTCTCCCCTACTTGACAAATTTTATATTAATTTGCTTGGTGAATCCTTTTCCTTCAACCTTCAGAAAATCGACTTGAACTATTGCTGTTGGAAAGCTCTGCTTTCTTTTAAGCCAAAAACGGAAACATGATGGCAGAAAGTTTCGCAAAGTGTTGCTGTTTTCACTACTAGCTTCTCATTTTACATAGTATACATTTAAAACAAAGGAGGGTGCACCCACTAAATCTGGCCCTGTATATATTACTAATCTTGAAATTGAAGCAGTCGTCTGCCGTCCCCCAGACCTGTGATCAGGTGGAATGAGTTCACAGGGGCTCATCCTTCTATTTTCCTCATTTCCTCATTTTCCTAAAATCCAGGCGAAGCTATAGTGAATTGACGAAATCAGGTCAATCATTTGTATTAACCCTGTATGTTATATACCTTACTTGTATCATTCTCGATTACGTGATATGCTGTAAGGGCAAAATCGTATAAATTTGGAGACATTGCCTTTCAGTAGCTAATTTTCAATGCTTGGTTAAATCTCACATTAGTGTTTCGAGGGCATTTTACTGTAGGGTGTGTACATTTAGTGTTGTACTAGAATGTTGCCATTTAACGGGAAGTAGATAAATTTTGTTAGAGTATGATGAATAGGAGCATGTTTAAAATTAGGGCTGGCCATCGACACGTTAGTGTAAAAGACAGTGACTTCATTCACTTATGTTGTGGGTCCCGGTAAACGGTAACGTTGCATTTTCATTTAACATTGGGCGCATAAAGATTGTACAGCCCAAACGGCTTGTCCGATTAAAAAGAAAAAATCCTTCACTTTAAATTAAAAAATCATATTTGGAGACGGTTTCCCTTCTTACATTTTGTTTTAACTCTGATAATAACAGAGGGGCCGCAGTGGCTCAGTGGTAGAGCATTCACCTCTGTTGCTTGGGATCACGGGTTCGAGCCCAGCTCCCGTCATATGAACTTTGTGGTGGACAAACACCGTGTGCGTGGGTTTCCTCGGGGTTCTCCCGTTTCCTCCCACTTTCTTCATTCCAACATTTCATTTATTACTCATCATCACCGTCTCCTTTAGCCTAGCTGGCATAACCGTGGGACGTAAAACTCAAAGATTTCATTTCTTTTTAATTTCTGATAATAACAGAGTTACCCTATGTCAGGGGACTTTTGAGACACCGTAGTATATATATACATATAACTTTAGGTTAACGAACGTAGATTCTACAGTGAATATAGCAACTGACGAGTTCTTGAGAAATGGCTTATTTCAGTATAACAAAATTTCACTAGGACAAACATATCCCCTCAAAATTTTATTAATTATAGTTGTATTTTACTGTATACAATTTATAAAGTCTATGTTTGTAAATAACCTATCATTTTATTGAAAATGTTTTGTCCTTTTCTGGATGATATTAGAACAAGAAAACTGATGTCTTTTTAAATCCGATTTTCCGTATGAAGTAATAGTAATGTGGCTTAACACGTGCGGTATTTTTCCACTTCACTCTCTGTTACATGATACATGACATGAAATGCTTTTTGGAGATCATTTAATAAGATTTCTTTTATTTATTTATTATTTTTTTTTTTTGTGACAATGTTTGTGGCACCATTTCATTTCATATCAGATCCCATGTCCAAAATATGAAACTAGTTGTCATGTAATGGATTTCTCTTTTAAAAAATAAATGTATGCAAGTAAAAAAAAAAAAAAAAAAAAAAAAAAAAAAAAAAAAAAGCTAAGTTGGAGAAAGACCAGGAAATTCTACTTTAAGATTTCACATTAAATATAAGTTCAGAGACATTTACATTTGAAAAAGGTATGGGTGTTTACATGGTAAGTGCCTCTTCTGGTGAAATTAAGTTATTAAATGGAATGGGTTGGGATCAAATGACAGAACAGTATGCAGATACTTTAATTTCAGGAATGTACCTGCAGATAGCAGGAGAAGCTTATTTGGTATGTGTCATTGCAGTGAATTGCATGAGAGTGTTGAACTGTGACGTTTATGCTAATGTTACACGTAGAGTATGTAAATTTACGTAGCACTGCACTGCACACAGCAGCGGAAACAATTACCTATTTTATTTAAATATTCATATAAGCCTAAATTGAGCTATATATATATATATATATATATATATATATATATATATATATATATATATATATATATATATATATATATATATATCACATGTTACAATCAGGGCCAGGCGAAAGAAAATATATTGAGAAAAAAGAGAGGAGAAATGTAGTGGGTGGATTGGAATACGAGGGTAAGTCAAAAATTATCCTCAATTCTTACATTGTTCATACTGACTTCCTTGTTTGCGGTATTATGCTGTTGTAGCCATGCTATGAAAGTTTGATCCTAATTCCTCCATTTGTCTTCCTTTTGTTGCAGATAGATCATGGCCGCTCCATTGGAAGTTTGCACCAAAGAGGAACAACCAGCAGTGAACCGGTTTTTGTGGTTGGAAGGTGTCTCAGCAACCATGACTAATCTCCAGATGATGTGCCATCTCATCAATAGTCACTCGTCTGTCGCAGAACCATGACATGCGCACGATCAATGTTGTAATCATTTATAGCTGTAGATGGTCGTTCGGATCCTTCCTCGTGCGTTAAGGCGGCAGACTAGTAAATATTTTTGAAAAACTAATATTTTTTTTCTTTTGCCCGTTTTTCGTAAGTGGAAAGAGGTAATAAAATGTAACTCACCACAATAATAGATAATGTTATTCTACATCCGAAAATACGTATCGGAAGAATTTTCAGTGTTGCCATCCATAGAAATTACAGTGTGGCCAGAATTTGAATTACTCAAAAATCTAGGTAAAGGCAGCGACTAGAAAAATGAACTCAACGGCAATTGAAGACTTATCATGCTGTCTATGTTTCTTGTTTACTACTTATTAAATAATATTTATATTTATTTTATAAAACTTACATAAATTATTACAAAATAAATAGAAACATTATTTAAAAAGTAGTAAACAAGAAACATAGACGGTATGATAAGTCATCAATTACCGTTGAGTTCATTTTTCTAATCGCTGCCTTTACCTAGATTTTTGAGTAATTCAAATTCTGGCCACACTGTAATTTCTATGGATAGCAACACTGAAAATTCTTCCGATTCGTATTTTCGGGTGTAGAATAACATTATCTATTATTGTGGTAAGTTACATTTTATTACCTCTTTCCACTCACGAAAAACGTGCAAAAGAAAAATTATTAGTTTTTCAAAAATATTTAGTAGTCTGCCCCGTTAACACTATTTCTGAATTGTTCAATCCATTTGAAGACACTCCATTGCTGCAAGACATTGCTCCCATATTGTGCCGAAAGTCTTTGATGGAATTGCTGTCCCTCATACACTTTCTGACCAAAAAAAAAAAAAAAAGATTCACTGTTCTTTGTTCTTTTTTGGTGAAAAACTTCTAATGGAGCGGCCATGATCCATCTGCAACAAGACCACAACAGTATAAAAATAAAATAAACGAAGACAGAGCTCAGTATGAAGAATGTAAAAAGATATGTCAAAATTGCGGATAATTTTTTACTTACCCTCGTAAAGTAAATGTTCGATTACTCATAAATTCCCGAGGAGTGCATTTACAAAACAATCAACTATGCCTTGTTTATCATTCACCACTGTTCTGTATGAATACTAGGTTTGCTGCCGTCTCCTTGCTCTGAGTAAGGAATTTACTGAGAATACATGCATCAAGTTGTGACGTCATGGATCATCCAGTTCGAAATAATTGTTTTAGTGGGCCCCTTAACTTCAATGAAGTCAGAATTAAGTAAAAATTGCAGATCACTGCACTAACAGATTTGCACAACTGCAATTGATTATATCACAATCTTATTCAACCTGGGGGCACGCGATGACTAACTAACTAACTAACTCTATGGCCTATGGAACCCGGGGTTCAATGCCGCGTTCCCAAAAGCTCTCCACTGACTTCTATCCTTAGCTTACTGCATCCAGTTTCTACTTTGTATTCCAATGTCTGCGAGATCCATCTTAATATTCTCCTCCCATCTGCGCCTAGGTCTTCCTAATGGTCGTTTTCCGATTGGTCTTCCAGTCAAGACTTTGAAAGCGTTTCTACTTTCTTCCATTCTAGCTACATGACCCGCCCACCTAAGCCTCCTAGACTTGACGACCCTTACAATGTTGGGTAAACCATATAAATTATGTAGTTCCTCGTTATGAAGCTTCCGTCATTCCCCATTCCCGTTTCTCTTGGGTCCGAATATTCGTCTCAGGATCTTGTTCTCAAATACTTTCAGTCTATGTTCTTCCCCCAGAGTAAGTGACCAAGTTTCGCAACCATACAGAACAACAGGCATGATTTATCGTTTTGTATATTTTAAGCTTCACATTCCTCGACAGAATTCGCGACAACAAGAGATTTTGACCCGAATAATAACACGAATTCCCTGCTTTTAGTCGATATTTAATTTCTTCGTGAATATGATTTTCCTCTGTTAATATTGATCCTAGATATTTGAAACTATCCACTTTATCAAAAGTATTATTTAATATTTTAACGCATTTATAATTTGCTGTATTACGGTCCCGACGCACATCCATGTATTTAGTTTTCTCTGCATTTACTTCTAAACCCATGTCCCTGCAAGCGTTTAATAAGATTTCTGCATTTCTTTCTATTGTTCTCCTATCATCCCCTATTAAATTTACATCATCAGCGTATGCCATAACCTGGTGAATACCATTCAACTGTAGGCCCTGGTTGTTATCTTTGATTTTCCTTATAGCGTATTCCAGAACAAAGTTAAATAATAATGGCGACAACGCATCTCCTTGTTTCAGGCCATTTTCGACGTGAAAACTCGTGGACAAAAATTTTCCTACCCGGACACGCGATGACTTGCATTATTTATTTTATTTTTATGTTCTTATTTTACATTATTTTATTTTTTGTATAGTTACCTATAATTCAAATTAAGGATAGCTGAAATCTGAAAGAACATGTTTGAATGGAAAATTGTTCTTTAGGGATACGCGAAAAAAGGGTCATCATCACTGACTTATCGCATTAATATAGCAACACAGCAGTAATGAAACATGTTACGAATTTCGTGATCTGTGACCCGGTAGCAGTCTAGGTCCATGATCCACCAGAACCAACGACCCAGACAGACGCAATGTGATCCAGAGATGTCGAAATATATTCATACACATTGAGAATATGTTCTAGGCTGCTCATGTAGTTCTAACAAACATGTTTCTCTCCTCTCTTTGTGTCTTCTCACGAAATCTATAAATTTCTTTCTCGCTTGTTATGCCCTTGTGAGCCAAAGTATTGCACTGAAAGATAACTGCAAGTTCAGGACAAACTGCTAAAGGGCTGAGCCAGCAGTTCAAACCTCCATAGTTCGGCTCGTAATTAACCTAAAGAGATGATTTAGGTGTCTATCTCTTCAGGAAGAATTAAACTTTCCAACGGTGTGCATTCCATTTACATCGGGGGTTCCGCAGCGGAAGGGGGAAAAGTTGGATGTTTTTAGTTTCCCCTTCCCCCCAAAGGAATTACAAGCATAAAAAGTGGCAGGTCTATCAATAAAAATAAATTAACATACTAATGATGTCTGACGTACACGTGAAAATATTTTTTTTTCCTGCGTACGACAAGTAACAGTGTTTTCAGCCTCTCACAAATTTCCAAAAACTAAAAACTTCTCATTTTTTAAACTTTTCTTCTTCTTCTACGGGTTTGGCACATAGGGGCAATAAAGTTAGCTCTTTAGAATATGTGTTGCATAAGCTTTACAACGAGGTATTGTTCATGTCCCTGTAACAATTAGCAGGAGTACGAGAGTCTGCGATTTTATTGAAATTCCCGTCGGTCCTGAAAAGTCTCGTCATACTCATGCAAAATATAAACCACATGCTTTTCTTATGAAGAATCGTCAAAGTTTAATTGAGTGAACCTGTAAAACTTTTTAGAATATTAAAAAGAAAATCCGCTAAGTCCAAACAATGTATTGTTAATTATTTTTAATAGCACAAGAAATTGTTTATATATTGCAGCACTATTTATCCCGGGACATTTTCCCCGCTGGTTAGCAAAATAAGAGGAACCATTTTCTCTGGCATTATTTTGTCCAGAGACATTTTTCTGGATGTTTTTCTCCGGATACATTTTGTGGCGGAACTCGCCCTTTTTTGTCTTATATTGATTTCACATACTGTATATATTGCGTAATACACGCAAATAAAATCAAATAATGACCAATCAGACAAACCAAAATCAAACAGTAAATAACTGCTTATGTGGTAACCAAAATGAGCTTATTAAGTATTCTAAGATGCCTCAGGAGGTTTTTTTCATTTAAAATATATACATAAACAAGAACTATGCGTTTCTGTGCGTGTTATGTGCGTGCGATAGCCAAGAGAACAGAGCACCCGTCACTCGAAGGAGACCAAGAAGATTGTTTCGTTCTACCTTTCGTGTTCCTTGAAAGCGCACTATACCAATTATGACAATTTCCTGCAGCGACACGCGACTTTCACGGTACGCTGGTTTAAAAGCGTGCGGCGGCGCCTGGGAGTCTTCCGGAGGGACGCCCCCTACTAGACGACATATCCACAAAAACAACATAAAATTTCTTCTCTTTTTTTATTGTTATTATTATTATTTCAAGCTGATACGATGTCGATTTTTAAGATAACAAAGATTTCTTTTATTTCTCTTGCTCGGAGAAGTATTGCTACATAATGCTTGGGGAGTAGTTTCCAAAATTCTGTTGACATTAGGCCTTACATTGTATTCACACTCTATAGACAGAATGGGATTAAATGGGAGGAGTTTGTCATGTCATATATTTAAATTTTTGACAACTAGGAACGAAAAACTTTTGTTTATGTCTTCTGGCGTTAGGAAGCAGCCTACTTTATTGTAATAAATGTTAAAGTGTACCAAAGAAGGACATTTGGAATATATCAGGTACCTTTATCGCATTGTCTTCTTTTGTTTAACAGAGACATCTTTCGCGACACAAAGACGCTTTTCGAAGAATCTTTTAACAACGTATCTATGTCATTCGGACCTGACACAGTTGAGTTACATTCCACTTATTGAGTATTTTTAGACAAAATCAGTAACTAGCTTGAAATTGGAGTCCGCAGTATTTTTTTCTTTTTTCTTTTTTCCTTTACAGAACGGGGACAAGTTTGTTGTCCTTCGTAAGAAGTTCGATTTATCGAAAATGTATTTTTATAATATATTTATTTAGTCTATTTTCCCCTGCGTCTTTATACACAGAAAATCGTTCGGAAGAGAAAAAATCTCAGGAATCATTTGATGGTTTTCGGTATTCGGTTTTCTAGGAAGCTGGTTTTGGCTTTACAAAACCGGTTCGTTTTTCTGTGAAACATCGGTTTTGACTTTAAAACCTGTTTACTTTTTCTATGAACCCATCTTTGGTTTTGAACCCGGATCGGTTTGAAATCAGAAAAATAAAACAGATTTCGGTTTTGTATCAAAAACTTTTTCTTTTGTTTGTGTGAACGTGGTAAAGTATGATATCGGGTACTACAAGAACGAAAAAAGAGACCGATTTCGGTGGAAATTCATGCTGGCTCCAGTAAAAGCACAAAACTATTTTAGAGAAAACGGTTTCGGTCGAAAACTGACCAGTCTTAGTCGGTCTAGAAACCGGTTTGTAGTTTTTATAAAAATCCAGTTTGGCCAATCTCTAGCTAATATCGTCATATTACAAGCCAATATTCGATTCGACTTCCATATATAGATGCATACGTCCTAATTTGATTGTTTTTAAAGTTTGATTTGGCAAGCGTATTGCGAATTCGTACATATGTCTAATTTTTTTTTTTTTTTTTTTTTTTAATGCATTAGAGCACGGACCCCACGTTATTCAGGACCGTGTTTATAGACGTGGAAGGTATTCTTGTCAGGAGTACTCATAGGAGTGTTTCATATATTTGCAGGTACATATTAGGATAAGAATGATAAAACTGGAGGTAAAAAGGTTGATTTACAGGCAATAATGGGTCAGTGACGGAATGGGTCATGGAACACAGGGTTGTTTAGATCATGAGATTTGTCCAGGTCATCCGAGTCTGATCTGAACCGGAGACTCAGACGGACCCAAACATATCTGCCAACCCGGAAACAGCCGAAACATAAGCTTTGGATCATTACTGTAAAATTTCATACTTGATTAATGGTATTCAAGATTCGAGCTGGAAAAATCACTTGTTCGATTTCCCGTGTGAACTTTCTTAATCAAGAAACCATGTTTTTGGAATATTACAAATGTAATCTCATGTTTATTTGTTTTTCTACATTGAAAAATAATATAGTGTCCACTGAATATAGACTATACAAAAAGATTTAACGAAACACTGTTTGGGCTCAGCGACATCTTTAATATTTTAAACCAGGAATTTTATAGGTTCGATTAAACTTTGACAATCCCTCGTAAGACAAAAAAAAAATATAGCTTATCTTTTCTGTGATTCTCACGCTTTTATTTTTATACTCTGATTAACCTTGTAGTTATCTTTCAGTGTAATGGTTTGACATGCACATATGCAAACAACAAACGAGAAAAAATATAAATTAGTGAGAAGAGAGAGACAGAGAATGAAAAGAATAGTGTTTGTCAGATTTACATCAGCAGCCTCACATATGCACATACAACATAGTGACCCAGTCTGAGCTGAACAGACCCGTTACTCGGACTGACCTGGATAGACTCAGGGCCCGGAGTAACCCAGTCTGATTCAGACAGACAGTTGATCCGGAGACGACGATACATTGTCATACATACTCGTCATTCGTTTTGTCGTCTCCGGGTCAAGAGTTTGTCTGGTCCATGAGTCTGCCCAAGTCAGACCGGGTCACTCCAGGTCATGGGTGTGTTCGGGTCACCGGGTTTTGTGGGTCTTGGATCTGAATACCTTGCCGGGTTATACCGTGTCATGAGTCTGTTCAGGTCAGTCCGAGTAACGGATCTGTCCAGGTCAGACTGGATCACTCCAGGTCATAGATTTGACCGGGTCACCAGGTCTAGTAGACCATGGATCTAACTGCCTCTGGATCTTCCAGGTCATGGTTCATGAACGTCATCCATCACTCTAATGGGCAATTTAGGGATTGCGCCAAAGTCCTTTGACGGGATGGGTATCCGTAATTCCTGTATATAAATAACTCGAGTTTTGAGTAATATACTCATTGTTGTAATGCCTTAATAACTATTTAAATTAACTGTGATTGAAAAATATTCTCTTGCTGACGAACGTATGAAAAGTGAAACTTAATTATTTACAAATTACTTCATTTCCTTTCTCCTGGTTAAAAAGCTTGTTAAAAACATGTCGTTATTTAATTATTTTTATGAATAATTTTCTGTAATTACCACACCTAAGGAAAGCTAACAGTTGGCCAAACAACCCGAGGTAGAAATGGCATTATTACTTTATTATAGACTTTGCTAGAGAATTACTTACATGCAAAAGCAATGTAAATTTCGTAGCATGCCTTCCAAAAGAATGTTTATAAGTTATTATTATTATTGTAAGGTGTATAGTTACATGCATGCAAAGTGTGTGTTGTCTGCACATAGCGGTAGATGGCGTCTGTTTATATTTCATTCTTGCCTAAAAACATTTTCGAAGTTCTCTTGATAACTAATTCTTAAAAAAAAAAAAAAGTTACACGATTAATAAACTGATTTCAATGCTTGACCCGAATTTCTAAATACTACTACTACTACCTAGGTACTATTAATAATAATATATATTATTATTTTATTTTACTAGCTGCAATACCCATTCTTCGCATGGGTCAGATAAAATATCTATACTATGTAAACAAACTGAACAACGAAAGGAAATAATATCGGTCATTTTCTACTACTTTTACATATCCCGCTAAACGCCCCCTGAGACCCTGGTTCGAAATTTTAAAAAAAAATCGCCTGTATAGGGGTTGTATTTGGAAGTCAACGCCTATGAGAGTAGGGCAGTCGCAACTTGCCTCTCATATACTCTCTTTCATATACTCTTTTATTTCATTTTTTCTCTCTGCTATTCGGCTTTCGTCCTCGACAGATCTGAGGTGAGGCTCTGTTTTATGGCATGGTGCCTATGGGAGTATTATCATTATCTCAGCGACCTCGAAAACTATGGACTTGACACTAACATCGGTCATTTTGTATTATTTTTACATGTCTCGATAACCACCACCCGTAGGTGACCCCGGCCCGCAGACAATAGTAGCTGAATTTGAAAGTCATCGCTAATGGAAGTGTCACAATTGATCTCAGCGACCGCGAAAACTATGGACTTGAAACTAATATCGGACATTTTTTTATTATTTTTACATGTCTCGGTAATGCCCCCCCCCCCTACAGGTGACCCCGGCCCACATACAATGGTAGCTGAATTTGAAAGTCATCGATGATGGAAGTGTCACAAGTGATCTTAGCGACCGCGAAAACTATGGATTTGACACTAATATCAGTCATTTTCTACTACTTTTACATGTTCTGGTAAACGCCCCCCAGAGACCCTCCTGTTCGAATTTTGAAAGAAAAACGCTTCGTCTTGGTCTGGGACCTGGACCAAGGTACCCGTGACCAAAATTTGGTAACTCTCGGTCCACTCGCCTGGTCCCCAGGCTGTACACAGACAGACAGAAATACAAACAAACACTTTATTTTATTTATATTAGATAAATTATTGAGGTCACATAAATATAAACTGATACAAGATGGAATTTGAGCTGCACTTGTACTTCCCGCCGAAGGGCCGCATTCACACACTCTGACGTCTACGCTATACTTCCGAAACCGCTTCTCTCCCGTCAAAATGATAGTAAAGTAAAGTAATAACCATTAACACGTAAATGGTAGAAAATTTACCAAGAGCATAATGCGGTGGTGCACCATCTTGTTTGAAATAGCCCTCTATGTCGGATTTGTACTGATAGTTCATCAGTGGCGTACTGCCGCAACAGCGTTAAAAATACGTTTAACGTCACAGTGGGGGCATAAAAAAGTAGGGTCTAATTACTTCGCCAATAGTCACATAGTTTGATATAGTGGCTTCATTGCTGAATGCCGTTACATTCAAAATGTCTTGTAGACCGATAAAGTGAAAAAAAAATAGTGCTACGCACTATACCAAACAATTTTCACATGGAGATTTGAGATGAAACAGAGCTTTTCCAAAAGAAACAAATATGCTTTTCGAGACAAGATTGCATTTTCAGGCCACCGTTTCGAGACGAGACAGCCCCAAATCTTGTCTAGTGGGTCAAGAAAAGCGCAGTCTCACCTACTGCAATGCATTGTTTAGTTTCATAGGGCAAGGGCCGGTAAAAAAGTGTGAAAATGAAGCTGCACCATTTTTGCTACATAACACACAAATATGCAAAGTGGGAAATTTAGATTGCTTCTTTTCAGAAGCGAATTCTTCAATCACATAACTTTTAATAGGCGCTGACCCTGTAATCATAGGCGTAACTACAAGTAGTATTTCTTTCAGGCTTTTTTTTTTTTTTTTTTTTTTTTTTTTTAAGGGGAGCAGTACACCCTGGAGCTATGAGAGTGCTCTCCGAAGGAGATAAGGATAATATATGCTAGAATAGTAGCAGCAGTGAGATATAAATAGCTTCAGAATACAATAAATAAATAAACATTTTAATATTGCTACTTTACAAGTGTTCTAAAGCTCGTGCCGAAAGTGGTACCTTCTGAATGTGTGGGTATCTCTTTTCATATTTAGAGATTAGGTGGTACCTCCTATCCGTAAATGCCAACCTTGAACAGATAAATGACAATTGAACGTCTTGTTGCGCTTACTTCAGAAAAATGTAGCTGTAGCCTTTGTTGTTTTTAGAGTAGCCCCCGGCACTAAGAGCCATCGCGGCACATATTTTCTGAAAGAAGCACTGACTAGAAAGGACCAAGAGGAACAGCCTCCTAAAACAATTCTGCCCCCTCTAGAATGCCGTTGGATCATAGGCTGAAACTGTGATAGTTGAAAGGTTCTCCCAATTCTCAGAAGTACATGAGCATACCACCACCCCCTAACCTAACATAACACGACATAACAAAATATCCCACTTACGCCAATCGCACTAATTCCGAGGCCATTCTTGTATGATAGTAGGAATTTGAAGGGGGGAAATTGAAGCAGGAATGTAATGGACTGCATACGGAAGTGTATAAGGCACTTCATAGTTTTTATAGTTCAGAATGTATTGACTTTCAGTAAGAGATGTAAGAAAACACATGCGATGTATTTTTGACTAAGTTTGGCACATACCTACCAAAAATTCCAGCAATATTGCTTCAATACCACTGGTTTGAAGCGAGCATTGATAGCTATGGATGGGACGAAGTTATGCCTACCACAGACGTGCTTTTAATTCTTAGTATCTATTCCTAATTTTGGCACATAATAGTTTCGAACTTTTATTATAAAAATAAATAAATAAATAACAGCAGTTTGGCCCTTAAGGTGTTTCTGAAATCACAATATATATTACACTGTTCATAAAATGTCTACAAAAAATAATAATCCTTTGTTGTATGAAGTTATCATAACAAAGTAATTCACCCATCTTATCTAGATCAATCTAAACGGTTGTATTTTCTGGAAACACGAAACATTTTGTTTCTATGAAAAGAAGAAGAAAGTAAATGTCATACAGAAGCAATTAGTACGGTAATATGATTTGCAGTCACTGAGTCTCCATTATACCGTGTTTCTGCATGTTGTCACGCAAAAGGATTATAAATTTTAGTCTAGTAATTTCAGAGTGCTTAAACTGACAGCTCCTGTGACATCATTGTTGAAATCATCATTTGTTTGAATTTTCCCCGTCACTGTTATCAGTGCTGCATCCGGATAGGAAAAGGGGGAGAGGTAAAACATCCATGGTGTCATCGAAAACTAGATTTCGGTAGTTTGGATGAAAGGGCTAGGTGCTAGAAGAGTACGTGCATTTAGAACACAATGTTTTTGGCGTACTAAAGGAACTTCATCCTGATTTTATCTTATAATCAGGGTTGTACAGATTTAATCACTCTTTCATAAATGTGTTGGAAGGTGAGTTGGGTACAAAGTGTTTATAAATGTGTTACGAGCTGTTACCAAGAAAAATGAAAAGTAGCCTATGCAAATAAGATATGATATGAGATGGTTTGTTTATAGATGATCATGATTTAAGATTATAGATAGATCATGAAGATTATTATGATTAAAGATTGGGATTCAGGATACAATATGAGTTCGTAGAATTGATATAGGAGAAGTATAAGTGATATACGGAATAGATTAAGAAGAAAGGGATACATATAGATTTGAGTATTGTCAAGAGTAGCAGTAGTTCTGGCTTGGTAGTTGTCAAACCCGTGGTGGAATACGAAGAGATCTCAGATTTAAGTTAATTAATTTGGCACAGATTAAATTTACACCATCATTCAAAGTATTCATTCGTTGTCTCTCTTTTTTTATAATTTGAGTATTTTTCTTTAAAAAGGGTACTAGAGTTTAGTTAAATTATTATGAAGAGAAAAAGAGATTAATTGATAATACTGATTATTAATCTTCGAAACTGACTCCTGACTTTTGGGGCAGGGAACGAGACAAGAAATGTACATCTTTTATATATTCTTTTTTAACGTTGGCAAGATCCATATCTTTGACAAGAAAATATCAAAGAATGAGACGGAATCTAATCTTATTTTGAAGAGTGCGTGCATAGTGATGATATGAAATGTGAACGTGAAATAAAAGCAAGGATAGGAATAGCGAAAGAAGCATTTAGGAAGAAGAAAAGTCTGTTTTGTAGGACCTTGAATAATGAGTTGAGAAGAAGACTCATAAAATCTTTCGTCTGGAGTATTGTACTGTATGGGTCAGATACATGGACATTATGCAAAAATGATTAAAAACGACTGGAAGTTTTCGAAATGTGGGTGTGGAGAAGAATAGAGAAAATTAGCTGGATCGTTGCGGTCTTAGAAATGTTGCGAGAGAAATGAAGAATTTTAGATATTGTTAAAGAGAAGAAGAGAAACTGCTGGGAAGATTGGCTAAGAAGGAACTGTATCATGAGAGACCTGCTAGAGGGTATGGCGGCAGGAAAGAGAGGGAGAGAACGAAGAAGACTATAATTAATGGACGATATCAAAACAGAAAAATCGAACGTTAAGACGAAAAGGCTACCTGAAGACCGTGGAGCATGGAAGCTTCTCAGTTGCGGCAAGTGATCTGTCAATAATTGTAGAATACCTATGATGATGATGTACTACTATTGGGCTGGTGCTATTAAAATGTCCGATTGACCTGAGTCACTTTTAAAAGCTTAATAGATTATTTTTCAAAAGCTAACAATTTTTCTTTTGTCAGTTTTTTCGTAAATGAAAAGAGATAATGAAATGTAACTTACCTCAATGATATATCATGTTATTCTACACTTGAAAATACGAATCGGAAGAATCTTCTGTGTTGCCATCCATACAGGCACGTAGCCAGGATTTCGCAATAAGGGTTACTGTGGTTATCACTGTCCGTGACGAAATACTGTGGTTATCACACCAGGGGCTCGATCATTTTAAACTATTTTACTGGCAACATATATTCGTGCGTTTAGCAGGATTTCGTAATGTGGAGGGGGCTGACATGAAATATTGTGGTTATACACCAGGAGATCAATCTATCTAAACTATTTTACTGGCAACATATCCATATTGGTTTGTTAGGATAATAAAATGAGGATATGTTTGTAATCATTTTAATAAAAAACTATGAAGAAATCTTGAGTAAAAGAATATAAAAAAATATTGAAAAAGATATAGTCTACCGAGGTCATTCGAACTCGGTTCTACTTGTCTTCTTTCTTCTTTTTCTTATCTTCGTTTAATGCCGTCAAGGATAGGAACAAAATCTCTTTCGAGAGTAAAGACATCCTATAAAATGGATTAGTGTTACCGCGAAATTCAAAATGGCTTATATTAATGGTGATTCTGGCCATTTCTTAAGTTCTACCTGAGAGTCTATCTTACCCAACTGGTTTGTCGATCGTCATTTGTAGTTCATAGGATTAGCATGGAGATAGATGGAATTCGGAATGCTCCATTGCAATAATATTCATTTTTAACTTGACTCCTCCGTTTCTTCCACACAAAGCTCCTCATAAGAAAGAGTAACCAAACGCTTGGTGTAGCTTTATATTTTTGACGATGATTCATCTTTTTCTCGTTTCTTTTTGTTTCATACTTCGTTAAAATTTTTCATTTCTGGATCCGAAGGGGGGGGGTCTGGACCCCCCGGACCCACCCCTTGGCTACGTGCCTGATCCATAGAAATTACAGTGTGACCAGAATTTGAATTAGGCCTACCCAAAAATCTATTTTAAGGCAGCGATTAGAAAAATAAACTCAACGGTAATTGATGATGTATCATGCTGTCTGTGTTCCTTGTTAACTACTTGTTAAATAATATTTGTATTTATTTTAATACAACCATACGTTAATACAACTTACATACGTTAATACAACCATAGGTGTGAGAAAAGGAATGTTAAATTGATAACAAGCAACAAAAAAAGTCGAGCCAGTGTCCCAAACGTTTTCAGTTCTTTAACTGTTTTCAGACGAAGAAGGACGCTTCAGTTGCAGTACATAATTCTAAATTAGTCTGAAGTAAATATTCTCTTAAAATACTAGTTTTCCTTAGCGATAAATTAGTTGGTATTTTCTTAATTTTGAACTTCCGGATTAAAATCTTGAATTGACAACATAATTTTATGGTCTACAGAAGCAGATAACACCGTTGTTTACAATTTTAACGTTCTTAGTTTATTGATAAGTGTGTGATACAGAAGTTGTTTTATTAAAAAAATACTTACTGTACAATATATATTACATATAAATTTTCTTCTTACCAAACTCTTTTATTTATAATATGCATAAGACATCACAAAAGGAAATTTGGTGTTAACCGACCAGAACTCGAAACAATACGTATACGACTCACTCTTGGTTGACAAAAAAATTTAAAGGAAGCATAAAGATTTAGATCTAACATTATATTAATTGTTACTCAAAACTTGTTAATTTTAGCCGTTAAGCGTAACACAAGAATGTGATATCAAGTTGTGAATTATGACTGAACCTGTGACAAATTCGGTAACTGCTGGAAAAAGAAGCCTTAACAATATTTCATGTTCCAATATAAAGAATACAAACTATCCCACAATATAAACGTAGAAAATAAAATAAATTCTTTCATACCATGTCAATACTTATGTACTTTATAAATATATAAATACCGGTATATTGGACTAAGGAAAAAGTTTGTCAAGTGCTATATACAGGGTGGCCCAAAAGTAGGTATATACCCCTGCATTGATCAAGTATACACTCAGAAAAAAATTGTAGGTGGCGTACTTAAAAAGATAGGTTACATGAGTAATTCCTGTAGTTTCTGGACTTAACATACATCAGACGTATAACTGAAAACGCATGTTTTATAATACTTTCTGTATTAAGTGTTCCATCTGTACGTACTTTCCGTATGAAACAATATAAGTGGTCAGGATCTCACATACAGATGGACGTATATAACATACAGCTGAGGAATGTAACATAAGTATATGCACGTGATATACGGAAAACTGTTAGATGTCAGATATCCTGCAACGGCATGATGTAACATCCAAGGGCAGTGACTATGTAGCATACGGATAACGTATGCTCCGTACTGATTTCTGTAGTAAGCAAGAGGATAACGTATATTTGTACAATATACCGCTGTCCGGAGAACGGATTTTTCTCAGTGTAACATTCTAGCTTATGCGTTTATTTGCTTCGGTTGTTCTGAGCTTAAGATATAAGTAAAAAGACATTAAGAACAAATAATAAAGAAACTAAGTCTACCTAATTCATAACAATAAGAAATGAAATAAAAAGCAGAGTTGATCAGCACGGGACTGTATACCTACTTTTGGGCCACACTGTAGATAGAGCATTGGACTGTATGGTTCAGAGACTTGGACATTACGGAAGTTAAGAGACGAAATATTTAGAGAGATTCGAAATGTGGTGTTGGAGGATGACGACGAAGATAAAATGGACAGAAAGAGTAACAAAGGAAGACGTTTTAAAACTTATAGAAGAGAAGAGGACGCTTCTAGCCACCATCCTTCGTAGAAAGGTCAATTGGATTGGACACATCTTGCGAAAAAATTGTCTTCTTCATAACGTTATAGAAGGAAAGATGGAAGGAAAGGGAGGAGTAGGAAGAAGAAAAACACAATTGATCGATGATTTGAAAACTGGAATGAAATATTGGGAGTAAAAAGCGGAAGCTGAAGATTGAGAAACGTGGAAAAACATTTCCAGGCTTTAAAAAATATTTAGTCCAAGGACTTGTCAAAAGTCAAAATACATAATAATAATAATAATAATAATAATAATAATAATAATAATAATAATAATAATAATAATAATAATAATAATAATAATAATAATATAAACTGGAATAATAAGTGGCACTGTGAACTGTAGAATCGAAAAAAAGTCTCTTTTTAATTTGAAATCTTCATTTTTTTCAATTCCTTTACCAATTTAACTGTATCTCATAAGACTCGGATGATTTTTGCGAAATTTTCGAGCAAAATATTTTAGATTTCTTTCGGGTTATGGTGGTGAGTAATTCCCTCATTATTGACTGATTTCAGCTCAAACCAGTAAGAATTGTGGTAAAGCCCTCGTAGAACTGGCTATATTCTATCAAATCGAATAATCTTTATGGAAACTATAATCAAATATATTTCCTAAATCATGAGAGAGAGCTAAATTCATTCCCTCATTCTCGACTGATTTTGAACAAATATTGGAAAAGATTGGGAAATCCTACAGAAATTTAGAAACAATATATGGTGTATTTGATCAAAATGTATATTTGTTTACGAAAGTTATCGTGAGACCTACATGTAAATTGTAGTCCAGGTAAAGATACATTTTATTCCTTTCTGATTTTGACTACGACGTGCAGTTTTCCTCTGCTCCATGGTGATAGTTCTAGTATGAATTACTGCGTCTTGTCTATGCGTCAACGCCATATTAACGCAACGTGATCTTGAGCCAAAAAAAAAAAAATGTCACTAATTTTAATTTGAAGAGAAGAGGACACATTGTTTCTTACTTCTTCCACCTGTAACGGACCAAATTTTGGCCTCGCTCCGTTACAGACATTTTAGCGCTTCACTAAATAGTGTCATTTCATCTCCCGTAATAGTTATTTACATAAGAAGAAAAATTTAACTTGGAGAATTATTGTTTATTTCCAAAGATGTTTTATGTTCAGAAAGGCCATAAATCTATATCATTCTAGAAGAGATTTCGTTTATTTTAACATTTAAAATTAGACTTATTATTTAATCTATTTCCTTAAAATTATGAATATCTATATAAATCTGATTATTGTAATATTCTACAATATAATTATGTCCGTTTTCGACTGTTGTAAATATATTTATGATGTTAGGTTTATAATCCAACATATTAGAAGAGAAGAAAAGAGTATATATACTGTTGTTGATTGAAAGTGTATGATCTATGACATCTAAAATATACAACGACGAACTGAACATAGTGAAAACGTTAAATTTGTGTAGTTCACTGATTGATAAATCTTGAGAAAGTTTGTATATTCCTGTTAATGATTATTATTGATCAGTGTCCTGTGTATTTCTTGTGATATGAATAAGATGGAAGCTATGTCTGAATAAATAAGTTTCGGGTCACCTCAACTACTTCATCTCACCTTACGATGTGCTAAGTGATCATCTAATACGTACTTATATATGCATGCGTTCGTCTGTAAATTAAACAAATGCAATTAAGTTAATAAAATGCATACAATATGATCTATTTGTGATGACGTCGAAACTGTATTTTGTTTTGTTAGTTGAGGCTTTAAGTAGTGTACCGTAAATTTGTATATTGTCTGATATGTATGAGATGGCTGATATGAATATAGAGTCGACGAGTGGTTGTATATATGGATTCCACCTATAAAGAATATTTTGAGTTCGAGCCAAATGTATGCCGAACTGAATCAGATGGAAGTTGGTGTTAGAATCCCGAATAATAGTAATCACAATGTTGACCTAATCTTAAGGATCGCCGCTATATATATATACAGATAATTTTAAAGGTGAATGTACGCTTCGTTGCAAGTCTACTCCTATATAGTTTACGTCATTTACAATCTATTCTTTAAGAAACGCTGTATAGTATAACATATAAAACTGCCATAATTGCCTTCAGGGGTTCCAATCCAGAGCGAACCAGGAAACGCGATATCCGAAAGCAACTACTATATTTCTTGAATTCTTATAACATGGCGACCCAGATCCAGGATATCGGCTAGATGGCGCAGCAATTCTCTGGATGGAAATCAACCGATGTGGATTTGGTGGTAATCTATGATAGATGAGATTATTGGAATAAGCATAATGGGGAGAAAAAAGTTGTTGGGGAACCCGCTAGTTAATGTCAGAATGACAGAATCTAAAGATAAAAAGACTGTTTCTGGGAATATTGAAACCCAGGTCAAATACAGATGTAATTGTGATCCTCGGAGGTCTACAAACGCAGCATTATTTGGAAGTATACAAGTGTCACCTGAATTTAGATTGCTGGCAGAATGGTTTGATGAAAAATTTTCGGAATTCGCCGGTATGAGAAATATTATGGAAGAGATAAAAAGGGACCAGGATGAAACCAGGAGAGAGATCAAGGAATGGAAGGAAGCGGAGAAGAAGGATACTATCATATTCAGTGAAAGGGTGATAAAGTCAGGCTTCAATAAGAAAACTTGTTCAGAGGTCTCGAAAGAGGTTAAGGGACAGTGTGAAACTAGAAACCCATGGATGATGAAGAAGAAAGATAAGAAGAATTTATCCAGGAAACGCGATATCCGAAAGCAACTACTATATTTCTTGAATTCTTATAACATGGCGACCCAGATCCAGGATATCGGCTAGATGGCGCAGCAATTCTCTGGATGGAAATCAACCGATGTGGATTTGGTGGTAATCTATGATAGATGAGATTATTGGAATAAGCATAATGGGGAGAAAAAAGTTGTTGGGGAACCCGCTAGTTAATGTCAGAATGACAGAATCTAAAGATAAAAAGACTGTTTCTGGGAATATTGAAACCCAGGTCAAATACAGATGTAATTGTGATCCTCGGAGGTCTACAAACGCAGCATTATTTGGAAGTATACAAGTGTCACCTGAATTTAGATTGCTGGCAGAATGGTTTGATGAAAAATTTTCGGAATTCGCCGGTATGAGAAATATTATGGAAGAGATAAAAAGGGACCAGGATGAAACCAGGAGAGAGATCAAGGAATGGAAGGAAGCGGAGAAGAAGGATACTATCATATTCAGTGAAAGGGTGATAAAGTCAGGCTTCAATAAGAAAACTTGTTCAGAGGTCTCGAAAGAGGTTAAGGGACAGTGTGAAACTAGAAACCCATGGATGATGAAGAAGAAAGATAAGAAGAATTTATGTGAGAGAGCCTGTGAAACACAAAGAACAAAATTGCTAACTTCAGTGAGACTGAAACTCCGAAAGAAAACAAGAAAAAGATGGTATGACATTGTTAAGAGACATCGAAGGAGGAAGAGAAGCGGAATCCGAGAAAATCCGTGGAAGGAATTGAACCGTAGTCGAAAAAGGCAGAAAAAATCTAAAAGGACATGTATGTTTTCGAAGGAAGAAGGGAGAGAAGTCGGGAAAAAACAGCACGGTGTCTGGAAGAAGAAAGGACGACACTGGAAAGGAAAACCAATGAAGAAACGAAATAGGAAGAAGTCTGCTCTATCTAAATATGAACATAAATGGAGAAAACAGAAAGCTAGGGGATGCAGTTGCTTGAGAAATAAGACGGACATTGAAAAGTTAATAGCAGCTGTGAACATTTTGAGAAGACTGGTTTGGTACTGTGTACAGAAGAGGAAAAGAAAGAAAAAAGTACATATGGCGAGATGTAAAACTTTGTAAATAGTGTTAATATAGTATGTAGATAACTCGTCTATTCAAGATGTAATTATGTAAATAATGGTAGGAACTTCGTAGATGAAGCTAATTTAAATTCTATTATATCTAGTCAAGTATAATATGACATCAATGTGGTCTAACACATGAGTAGAGATTGACGTAGAATTTGTCAAGTCAATTAGTGAAAAAGATGTAGTAGATGGTAGGATACTTGATTACGTGTTATTTAAGGTAAACCGCAATGATGAAATCTTTACTTACTTGTATTGTATGTAACTTACGTAGGTTAGGGATTGTAATGTAGGTTAGGGATTAGGAATTACGGCTTAAATTAATTATTGTTGTTTTCTTAAACAAATGATAATTCGAGATATTGCCAGTTTCTCTGAACCTAGGTTAACCCTTTAATGCCCAATGTAATTCAGAAAGAATGAAACTTTGAAAAAAAAATTATAAAACATTATTTTATAATTTTTTTATGATGGGCCGGCAAATCTGTAACGGACCAAATTTTGGCCTCGCTCCGTTACAGACATTTTAGCGCTTCACTAAATAGTGTCATTTCATCTCCCGTAATAGTTATTTACATAAGAAGAAAAATTTAACTTGGAGAATTATTGTTTATTTCCAAAGATGTTTTATGTTCAGAAAGGCCATAAATCTATATCATTCTAGAAGAGATTTCGTTTATTTTAACATTTAAAATTAGACTTATTATTTAATCTATTTCCTTAAAATTATGAATATCTATATAAATCTGATTATTGTAATATTCTACAATATAATTATGTCCGTTTTCGACTGTTGTAAATATATTTATGATGTTAGGTTTATAATCCAACATATTAGAAGAGAAGAAAAGAATATATATACTGTTGTTGATTGAAAGTGTATGATCTATGACATCTAAAATATACAACGACGAACTGAACATAGTGAAAACGTTAAATTTGTGTAGTTCACTGATTGATAAATCTTGAGAAAGTTTGTATATTCCTGTTAATGATTATTATTGATCAGTGTCCTGTGTATTTCTTGTGATATGAATAAGATGGAAGCTATGTCTGAATAAATAAGTTTCGGGTCACCTCAACTACTTCATCTCACCTTACGATGTGCTAAGTGATCATCTAATACGTACTTATATATGCATGCGTTCGTCTGTAAATTAAACAAATGCAATTAAGTTAATAAAATGCATACAATATGATCTATTTGTGATGACGTCGAAACTGTATTTTGTTTTGTTAGTTGAGGCTTTAAGTAGTGTACCGTAAATTTGTATATTGTCTGATATGTATGAGATGGCTGATATGAATATAGAGTCGACGAGTGGTTGTATATATGGATTCCACCTATAAAGAATATTTTGAGTTCGAGCCAAATGTATGCCGAACTGAATCAGATGGAAGTTGGTGTTAGAATCCCGAATAATAGTAATCACAATGTTGACCTAATCTTAAGGATCGCCGCTATATATATATACAGATAATTTTAAAGGTGAATGTACGCTTCGTTGCAAGTCTACTCCTATATAGTTTACGTCATTTACAATCTATTCTTTAAGAAACGCTGTATAGTATAACATATAAAACCGCCATAATTGCCTTCAGGGGTTCCAATCCAGAGCGAACCAGGAAACGCGATATCCGAAAGCAACTACTATATTTTTTGAATTCTTATACACCACGCAAACAGCAAGGGGGGGGGGGACATCTTTCCGTGAACGATCCGGACGCAAAGGTAGATTTCTAACTCGGCCTATATAGTACAAATTCGTACGGGAAGCCTTTGGAAAAGAAATTTGGTAATTGACAAAACACTGTATAAGAGTAAAGCGAAAACAGGTAAGAACACAGGATAACATCTAATGGCGAGCTGATGGCGGTCTCTAGCGGCGGGAACGAGGGGACGCGTCCCCCTCCTCCAATATTTTGAAGTGCAAAATATTCAATATTTTATTCTAATTTAATTTATTTACTAACGACAGAATAACATATAAATAATAATTATATTTATTTGGAAAATAAGATTCAGGCTGTGAAACGATTATAACAGAGTTCTTGATATACCTCAGGGGGCCCGTGAAGGTAAACAGACAGGTAACAAATGGAATCGAAGATAATAAGGGCTAGATAGTACCATTTAAATTACTTTCTTTGATGTCCCCCCTTCTAAAAAATATACATATGCCAGAGACGCCAGTGGGTGAGCTTTTTGTTCGTCAGCGATGAAAAAAGGGGGCAACATTCCTATCTTCCAAAGGCTATATCTATGCAACCATTGTAACACTGTATTTTGATTTGAAATAATGTTCTCCATTCAGTACAGATAATTCGAATTTATTTCAATTACTTCCATCTGCTGATAATAGTCTAATACAAGGAAGGAGATTTCCAAGACAAGTGGGTAGCCAAGTTATTTGAACAAGACTATACCTTTTGTTATCAAGCAATATAGTTGGTTAATAGTTTAAATTATTAAATCTATGATAAATTTGTGAATAGATTTAAAAAAGTAAAAGAAAAAGAACACTTTAAAATCCTTTTCCATGCAACAACATGAATTTCACTTTTAATAATCCAAATTTTCACTATAGGGTACTCTACAATGTTGTTCACTGCTTTATTATGAGTATTATATTATTTAAGATTTCATTTTATTATTATTTATACTGGTTTGCCAGCATTTTGTGGTCTTCGCATATTTTATGCTGTGTTAACTGATTCTGTCCGGAATGTAGCCCTTTACAACTCATTTGAAATTCATTTAGAAAGTTAAATAGACTCATTAACGCAAGGGGAGAAAAAGGGTGGAATAATGAAATGAAAGTACTAAATTCAATGAAGTATTAAAAGCTTGGCACAAAACACACGGAATGATAATCCAATATGGCGATAAATCTTCCTTTTAAAAAAAAAATAACTGAAATATGCCTCTTCACAAAAAAAAAAAATGATTCTCATCTCATCATTACTGAGCATCCAAAAGATTTTTTTTTTCTTTTTTTAAGTTTACACTATTCCCCCCTGCACACAAGCTCGTGAACACATTCACTGCTACTAATTATAGCAGTAAATCTTTCTGTTTTACGAGGAACGTTGAACTTCTAAAAAGCTTTTGGCCAAGTGGTTAAGTGTGGTTGGTGAATCTTTCGCAATATAACTTTTTTCTTTCTTTCTTTTTTTTTTTTTTTAGTGGTTCAGGTGATAATGATGCACGATGGTGAAGATAACATATAAACAGCGAAGACTCATTCATTTGTTGTTTTAATAGCATACATCACTACCACCTAAGTTAACTAGACTAGGTTATAAAAAGGATGTTGTACACCATGAAATAGACCAAACACCAACAAACAATCTTTGTTAGTTATCACTCTAGTAAAGAGAAATATTTTTGCTTTTTTTTTTTTTTTAAAGAAAAACAGAAAACGTTAACATAACCATTCATTTTCTTGTTCCGTTTTTATACAAAACATACCTCAATTGCTTTTGTAAAACACTAAAAACTCTTTTGAAGATTATAAGTTCAGCATCTTTACCATGTACCCGTAAATATAGAGAACATGTTATGGCTAACCTGTCTCTCTCTCTCTCTCTGTCAATAACAAATTATGAAACCTAAAAACAATCGATCAATGACCAGTGGCGGCTGGGGCGGATCCAGGACAGACTTCTGGGGGGGGGGGTTGTCATACTGCTACTTAAAGCTACTTTTAAGAGCTCCAAACTCTGGCATTGGTTTCATTTATATATAAAACACAAAAGATACTTCTTCTGGGGGGATTGCCCCGATCACCCCTCCCCTGGATCCGCCCCTGAGTGGCGGATTCATGAGGGAAAGACGGGTGCGATGAGGCAACCGAAGGCTCAGATGTTAAGTATTATTATCTTATATTATAACGTTTTAGTTTATATAATAGCCCTGAGCTCGTTATACTAAAACTATAGAAACATTTCAAAGGTAATTCGTACACCAACCTTCAAATGATAACATAACAAATCGAATTTATTTGAACTACTGTATTTTTCGTGGATTTTCTGCATTTAACTTATTATTTTTATAATTAATCTTCTTTATAAACGAACTTACATACATCCACTATGGCTTCCTCTCATACTATATAAAGAACTGTCGAAAAAAAAAAAAAACAAGTTTCTACATGTCTGGCCACAAAAGAAGGAAATGATACCATACGATACAGACTATAGAAAATGATATCATAAGATACAGACCAGGGACCTTAATAACATATACCAGGGTGTCTATCGGTCACGAAAGTCACGAAAGTCATGAAAAAGTCACGAAATCAGAAAACGGTCATGAAAGTCAAGAAAAAGTCACGAAATTTAGCTTTTGGGTCACGATTTTTTTTATCTGTACAAATATAAGTACAGACTGGAAAATTTTGTTCTATAAAACGTCAAAATTCACCACCAAAAATGTCTATGGTTGGCTTTAGACGCTACCAAATCACAAGCAAAGCACGCTTCTATCGCGTGCATGAAAATTCGGCCCAAGTCGCACCCACATTCGCTCTTGAGAATGTTACTAAATTTAATGGTTTGGTAAAGAAAAGGTCACGAAGAAGTCACGAAATTTCATTTTGGAATTTTAGTAGACACCCTGTATACATATTTCTACAAGTTATCGTTATAATATGTACCCACTTTTATTTTCATGCGTATAGTTTCATGACAAGCTTTCTTATTCTGCTATATGAACTATTTGCTTCCAACACATTACCCTTCAGTTTTTCGTGATTAGAAATCCAATATCGCCAATCTTGCACAATTTGATTGTCGTTAATAGGATAGTTGAACGTATTTCAAATCAGCTAGTTCATCTCATTTTCCTCTTACTTTGTTTATCCCGATGATATCTCAGTTCATCTTCCGTAGCCCTCTTCCAACTCCTAGAATCTTATTTCTAATAAAAGAGATCTTGCGCTATGCGTAACAATGGTCAATATTTAGGCCTAATAGTAACGTGTCCGCAACTTCGGATGTTCTTAGCACATTCCAGCTGCTCGTTATTTTGAACGCTGCCTTGCCTAGTCACAATTAGGCTTCCGGAAACTGAAGGCCTTTAGATTATTATATCGTATCATGACTGGTGAAAGAAGTTTCTAGAAGTTTGACCAAATATCACCGGTCTGGCCATACATGAAGGTGATAACCCTCTCTATCTGGCTCCCTATCATTAGTGAAATCTTAAGTTTCATCGTGGAAAGCAAAATTCCTGTTTGCACTACTGAGAGTTATGAATTGGATGTTTGATGACTGATCCAGTTGGGTTCCACGCGTTTTTGAGTGATTCTTAGCATGCAGGTCTCCTCTTGGTTAGGTACCAGACACCATATGAAGGCTACCACAATATGCTATTCAGAAGAAGGAGTTGAATGTTTCACCGAACAAAACTAGAGAGTTTAATAGCAGGAAATAAAAAATAATTACATAAAGATTACCATGGAAAACTTTAACTCTAGAATAGAACACAAAGAGACAAACAAAATATCAATAAGAAATACATGATATAGCGAACGAGACATATGTGAAACCTTTTAGTAGAATTCGCTCAAGCCGGCGAGACGTACGTTATGAATTTCTTCTTCTAGGAAAAAGTCACCAAAAAATAATAATTATGGCGACATCCAAGTGGAAGAACAAGCGAAATTAGATCTGTTACACGGAAGATACGTGATTGAAAACTGAAATGTTCTGAACTGGTTGATCAAATAAACTGACTATCGAATAGTAAGGCGTAAACTTATCTGAAAACAGAGAGATTGAAAGGTGACCACACACGTAGATAATAGGTTTCGTCCTTCATAACCTCGCTGTTGAATAAGAACGTGGGCCTAATACAAAAGTTAATAATCAATTTTGTTGTAAATTGAAGGAAAGGGTTTCAATTCTATTCTATTCTCGGGGTCTTCAAGTTTGTTGTAAAAAAGCTTGGTGACGCTCACAAGTCAGAGGCGGCTCGTAGGAGAAAACATTAGTGTTGCTTACAAGACGAGGCTAGACAGTTTTCGTGTCGAGACACTTCATGAGACAAAGCTTTTTCAATAGAAACAGATATACATTTTGAGACGAGACTGCACTTTCAGGGCACCTTTTCGAGATGAGACAGCCCCAAACATTGCGTGATCAACATAGAAGTCACATCGGTAAAAATTTACAAATTTATCACCACAAGCTAGTGCAAGCAAACTTCTGTAATTCATTAGCTAAACACTTTTTTGCCCCTTAGTGTTTTGTGATAGACTTTTCTAATACATTAGATAAATATTTTCCCCTTTAGTGTTTTGTGATAGACTTTTCTAATACATTAGGTAAATATTTTTCTCCTTAGTGTTCTGTGATAGACTTTTCAAATACATTAGGTAAACATTTTCCCTTAGTTTTTTTGTGATAGACTTTTCTAATACATTAAGTAAACATTTTCTCCTTAGTTTTTTGTGATAGACTTTTTTAATACATTAGGTAAATATTTTTCTCCTTAGTATTCTGTGATAGACTTTTCTAATACATTAGGTAAATATTTTCCCCTTAGTGTTTTGTGATAGATTTTTCAAATACATTAGGTAAACATTTTCCCTTAGTTTTTTTGTGATAAACTTTTCTAATACATTAGATAAATATTTTTCCCTTAGTGTTCTGTGATAGACTTTTCTAATACATTAGGTAAATATTTTCCCCTTAGTGTTTTGTGATAGACTTTTCAAATACATTAGGTAAACATTTTCCCTTAGTTTTTTTGTGATAGACTTTTCTAATACATTAGATAAATATTTTCCCCTTAGTGTTTTGTGATAGACTTTTCTAATACATTAGATAAATATTTTTTCCCTTAGTATTCTGTGATAGACTTTTCTAATACATTAGGTAAATATTTTTCTCCTTAGTGTTCTGTGATAGACTTTTCTAATACATTAGGTAAATATTTTCCCCTTAGTGTTTTGTGATAGACTTTTCAAATACATTAGGTAAACATTTTCCCTTAGTTTTTTTGTGATAGACTTTTCTAATACATTAGATAAATATTTTCCCCTTAGTGTTTTGTGATAGACTTTTCTAATACATTAGATAAATATTTTTTCCCTTAGTATTCTGTGATAGACTTTTCTAATACATTAGGTAAATATTTTTCTCCTTAGTGTTCTGTGATAGACTTTTCTAAGACATTAGGTAAATATTTTCCCCTTAGTATTTTGTGATAGACTTTTCAAATACATTAGGTAAACATTTTTCCTTAGTTTTTTGTGATAGACTTTTCTAATACATTAGATAAATATTTTTTCCCTTAGTGTTCTGTGGTAGACTTCTCTAATACATTAGATAAATATTCCCCCCTTTAGTGTTTTGTGATAGACTTTTTTAATACATTAGGTAAATATTTCCCCCCTTAGTGTTCTGTGATAGACTTTTCTAATACATTAGATAAATATTTTCTCCTTAGTGTTTTGTGATAGACTTTTTTTTAAAATACACTAGGTAAATATTTTTCCCTTAGTGTTTTGTGATAGAATTATAACTTTCACGGACGTGACTCTTCTCTTGGGCTGTTCTCGCAAAGTCCCTGCAGAGTGCATGCACGTATTTCCTCTTCACACACTCTTACTAAATGTGCACATAATGCTATCTTCTCAGATGTTATCAAACTGCAATGCAGAAAAGTGCAGAGAATGTCAAAGATCGCAGTTTTTCTTTTTTTAATTTGTGTATGCGTATGTGTGTGTGCATGTATATATATGCGGATGCTGCATGAAGAAAATACGACACCAGTGATTTGTAAGACAATTATAGCACTTTTGAAGCGAATTTGTGTTTATTACTGAGTGCGAAATGCGTTAAATGACAGGTCTTTTGATTCGCTTGCAGCGGATGATTATGCCTTCCCTGAGAGCTCGGCTCTTGACCTGCATTAATTGTACGAAAGTATTAAATATTTTTTCTTTTTCTTTTTCTTTTTTTTTTGTGCTAAATAATATCTCAACGTTTTTCCATGTAGATAGGTCAATTTGAGTCACGAGCTCTCATCAAGGGAAACTGGATGAAGTTCGAGTTTATCTTCTAGTCATTTTATCTGTGCCTTTTCATAACGAAGTGCGGTTGTGCACGGAACGAGACAAGACAGAATTGTCGTGACAGGATTCGAAACAAGATAGAGAACTAACTCTTCGAATTGAACTACTCATACCTTTTTCGAGACAAGATGTCATTCACGACATATTCGAGACAAGGTAGCCTCAAGTGTTGTCTCATGTGGATCCCTTGGTATTTTTGCACTGAACGGCTCGGTTCAAGTCGGGTCGCATCCAACTTCAAGAAAAATCTACCGAGGAACAAAAAAAAAAAAAAAAAAAAAAACACTCAAAATGTAATCCATCTCCATATAAAATTTGGAGAAATGTTGTTTCTGGATTTTCTGTTGAGTTTCTACATTCGTCTTCATTCGTCATTTTGTTTTGGTTTCGTTATCTAATCCCAGTATTTCTCTAACACATTCTCAATATTTCGTGACCGCTATTTGTCTGAAATAGAGCTAAATATTTTCTGGGGTCTCACTTTATGTCCATTTGCATCAAAGCAACGCAAAATTTACGTTGAAGTTTGCGATGTTTGGTGTAATATATTGATATGAAGTTGCAATACGACACCTCCGCAACTTCTTTCAAAGATTCACCCCCACAATTCTTTAAAAGAAAAATGCAGTGAGTTGCTGTCCGCAAATTTTGCGAAGACTAAGCTGGAATGAAGCCCCTGATTTCAGACGCAGTTACTCAACATACCTAGAACTTTTTGCCTTCCTACAAACCCATATTAAAGATTTCATTCACTACTATCATTGACATATCACGATATTATTTAGCAACAAACAACTTTCATATGTGCTTTATCCGTACAATAATTAAAATTACCAGCCAAAACAAATTGTCATAGCAACAACACAAAGTAAATTGATTCTTGAACATCGAACTCAGAAAAAATTCAACAGCGCATTCCTGCTATACTTACGGCATATGTTAGCACATATAAATATCTATGCCAAACACAGTTCAACTCTGCATACAGAGATCTGATTCAGCACGACTCAGCGCTAGTGATTTCGCATTGGTATAAGTGTGCTGACTCGGGTTAACTCGGGCTGAGTGAAATCCCAGCGCAAAAAGGCCTGTGTTCTCTCTACGCGTGATTTGATTCTGGGTTCGATTTCCTGTCCACTTGATCCTTGGATATAAACCCGATTGGTAATATCGAACCAGCTTTAAACAATGGATCCTATTTCATCTTGCCTTGAAACTGAAAAGAAGCGTTAAACACCCATGAATCAACCAATGAAATCAAAATACCTTTTAATATTCGTTTCGTTGATTGAGAAAAATGGGTTTTTAATTGGAATACAGTATACTGTATATTGTCTTATATTAAGTTATTTTTCTATTTTAAGTTATTGAAAACGGTGCAGCAATTGGACCAATTTCGCAAAACATTATTAGTAAAATGATTTTCTTCTTTTTACATGCTTTTCTTTAATTTACAGTGGTTCAACCGTGTTCTCAAATCTTGGATCCTTAACTCATTTCAATACGTCATACAATAATGAAATTTTGCATAGTGACACAAGTCGGTTAATAATACAATATTGCATTGTTATTTTCATATATTTCAAGATACTTATGTATTTTTATGAATTATTAATATCGTTCTCTAGTAATAATTTATCCCGTTTCGTTATGAAACCAAAAATGCTCTGGGGTTGGCATGTATACTATAACACACAGGGGAACTTCGAAAATGATGTTTCAGTTGTGAAAGTATGAAAGACTTCCTAATCTCCTAATTCCTTGAGCAAATCTGCTAATTCTTGAGATTGATACAATCTTGAGCAAGGCCGTCGTCTCCAGTGGCCTTCGTTCGCATGTCTTTGATGGGTAACTCTCTATATCTCTTTTGCTCTGGTACCTGTCGACAGATGGACAGACAGACAGTCATAGCCGTGTTCTATAAGACTTCCGATACTTACGCATAGATTAGAAATCTAAAACAAAATCTCGACCAAGGTAATTATCATCTTGGGTCTACCTCAAACAATATAGAATAAATTATTATATCTATAGAAAAGAATATTTCCATTGAACAATAAAAACGCGTTTTCAAAATTAAATAGGATTAACACACGCAATTTGATCTTTGAAATGATATTTTTTTTAAAAATTCCTCACGACATAACGCAGTTTCTATACAGAACAAGAACAGATTGCATGTGATGCATTGTCACAATAACTTACATTTATGTACCCATAAAAAAGAAATGCCATAAGAAAAATATATAGCCTATGTTGCCAGATGCTTAGAATAACATTCATACAAAATAATCATAAAAAATTTTACTTTCTGTTTCGTTCCCATGAGGACATATATGAAAGAGTATCAAATTTCTACGACAATGGATTGGAAAATGTACAATTACGCACACTCTGCTTTGTTCCATGTTGTTTCTCATTTCTATGCAACATGGCCTTCTTTTCTCTTTCTCTTCCTATCATATGGAATGTAGCCTTATCTCTGAAAAACAGTTTGTTCAAAAAAGTCTTCGTCAATGCACAAGTTAGGGAATAGCTCACAAAATTCTTTGCGGAGAGTGTGACCATTAGATATTAAATTGCGCTCGATAGAGATACATCTGTAAACTCCTACTTACGTGCTACGCGCTACACAATTGTCTGAGACGTTTGAAATTCTCAATTAGTTCTTGCTGTAGACTTCTGAAAGCTGCGTTGCAAACAAGCGAGAATTATCTCGATATCCCTACCTCTGACATGGAAGACATATCAATTTTTCCTTGCAACTGCATCCTGTCGTCTTGAATTGTTGATACTACTTGCGAATGGAGTTCTTTGATGTCCTTTTGCGAAATTCAAGATGTCTTTGATGTCTTGTACGAAACTTCACATTGAACATTCGCAACAGATCGAATAATGTGAAATTGTAGGACGCAAAATGCTTTATCTGCATCATAGGTAGCCATCTTCCAACTTGTCACTCTGTCACCTGGAGGAGGAATTTCGAACTTCTACAATCGTGGCAAACAAAATTCGAGATGTGATTAAAGGTATTTCAATATAATTTTAATGGTCAATAATAAAGTTTTAACGCTTATGAAACGCTTTCGTATCGTTCAAATCATTTTGTAATATGCTATATATATATATATATATATATATATATATATATATATATATATATATATATATATATATATATATATATATATATATATATATATATATATATATATATATATATGGTGCAAATGGTGTCCTGGTATCCAACCAGAAAGAGACCCACACGTTGAGAATAAGTCGAAGATATGTAGAATCAACCGGGCTAGCCACCTAATGTCGTACCCATATCTCCCAGTGGCACATACTAGAAACTTACTTTCCACGGTGAAACCTACAAGTTTCACTAATGATAGAAGGGCGGACAGTGAGGGTTATGACCAACAAGCCTGACCTCCACAGTGACTTTGGCCAATTACCTCCAACTTCCTTTGCCAATCACGACAGGACACAATAACCAAATGCCCTCATTCTCTGGAAGCTCAATTGTTTCTGGACAAGACAATGTTCAGAATCACAGGCAGGCAGAAAGTGCTAAGAATTCCCGAACTATGAACTAAGTTGTCATTTAAAACTGACCATTACTACGTATAATGCAAAATCACTCGTATCGGAAGCAGCTCTATTGTTGGACTTCACTTGACTGATATCCCGAGAACATCTTTATAATATTTGCCGCCAGGAAAGCTTCAATTCCTATTTTAAGATTCCAGGAGTTGGAAGAAAAACTACAGAAGATTAACTGAGGGATCATTGCATTAAGCAAAGTAAAAGAAAAGAAGAATAAATGATAGAATTGAAGAGCAGATATATATATATTTTTTAACAGAGGATCAGAATGTGGCAGGGCCAGTAATATTGGATTTCTTATCAACAAAAAGTGAAAAAAAAAAGTCCTGGAGATAGATAGAATCTCTAGTCGAGTAGCTTGGAGATCCAGACTATAAGTCATTCAAGTGAATTCGCCTACAACAAAACATTCAGAAGAGGAAGTAGATGAATTGTAAGAAGAAGAAAAATAGAGAGAATTTAATTTTTAGAGGCAATGATTATGTAAAGGTTATCATGAGAGATTTCAATCCCAGAATAGAACAAAAAGAGCCAAACGAAAAATCAGTAATAAATTTCGGATATAGCAGACGAGATGAAAGAGAAAACCTTTTAATAAAATTCGACGAAACCCAGAAGATGTTCATTCTCGTAAATTGCTTCTCCAAGAAAGAAAAAAAAAAACTACGAAGAAAATGAACATTGAGACATCCAAGTGGAAAGACAAACGACATTGACTACATCATGTTAAACAGAAGATTCATAAATGAAGACTGCAATGTTGTCAAAAAATTTAACAGAGGAAGTGACCACCGAATGGTAAGATGTAAGCCTAAAGATCAAACTCGAAGGAAGTACGCTTGTAGGACGACAGGAACGTGTACAAAAGGAAATAACTTAACGTACGATAACAACATAACTATAGCAACATAACGTACGATAACTGGAACTGAAAAGACAGCTTTGCAACACTCGAAGAAGAAATGGACATTTCAGAAGCCAACATGGACATAACAAAAAATCTGATGGATATAGGTACGAAGATACGAAGTATTACCAAAAAAAGAGAGAGAGAGAGAGAAAGAGAAGGGAATATTAGAAGAAACACGCCATCTGATGAAGGAAAGAGGAGAAATTGAGAGTTAATAGTAACAATGAGACGTCCAAAATAGAATATGTGGAACTTTGCAAGATAATATGAAAGTAAGTTAGAGAAGATATAAGGAAGTACAGTAATTTGGTCAGAAAAACGATTGAAGACAACATGCACCTTACAGAACCTCAACAGAAGCGCCATATTGAAAAGCCAAATACCCAAATGTCTAAAGGGTAACATTGTCAGTGAATGTATTCTGCCTGTTTTTATATATGGATCAGAGACATGGTCACCAAAAAAATTAGACATCCACCGTTAGCAGATTACATAACGAAATTTCGAGATACGTATGTTAGGAATCACAGTTAGGAAAAGAATTATATAGATCAAAAAGATGGTAGGAGTGAAGGATATTATCATGAAAATAAAAGCACTGAAGTAGCAGTGGACTGGACATCTGCAAGAAAGAAATGATCAATAGACAAAAGTAATTCTTGACTGGATACTAGGAGACAAGAAACGACCTAGAAAACGCCTTCATACAAGGTAGTGTAACGAAATCAGCAAGCACTGTGGAGTACTGTATAAAAGAATTACCTAATAGAGATGGTTGGGGAGTAGAGTTGGAAAGACTTTCATCAAGTAGTGGATTGACAATGATTGACTATGATATATTCCTTTCTCTTGAGAAGTATTTTTACTTAAAGTGTGGGACACAATCAATGGCCTGTATGCTATACTGAATGAAACGAAGACTGTGACGCGACGTTGAATATCGTAAAAGGGCATGGCTAACTAGGCACACATTATAGCGCCAGCAGGTGACATACGCATCTTGTTCTGTGCTGTGAATGTGTACAAAGAGGTGGCAACACTGCAGCTCTCTCATTTGCTAGCAGGAAACTCGGAATATCGCCTTGAAATGCCATTAACGCTGTCCCTTAACATAGTTTAATTTAAGCATGAAGATCATTTCAAAGTTCAAGAAAAAAGGAAAACAAACCAACTTTGTATACTGCAACTTCATCACTTTTCATATTTCATACTCTCACAAGCTCTCCTGATCCTTTAAAAGTTACAAACAATATCTTTTTCAACAATTTTTTTAGCGTAGATGAATTAAGGATATAGAAAAGGAGTTGGTCAGAGTCTATTTTGAAGGTACAATCCCTGTATTTATCTGCTGGGGCTGAGGGAATACACGAAACAAAATTCAATGACAGAATGATGACAGCCGAGTTTCGTACACAGAACCTCCCTATGGGCGGTGTGTGTGTGTGTTTGTGTGCACTATCTATCCTAAACGAGAGAATTTTACAATATAATTATGCTAAAAGCATTTTAAACGTGAATGGCCTCCTTCCTTATTGCCCTTAGGCCTACCTCTTCCGCTTAAAAAATCCTAGATACGCTACTAATCAGATTAAATGCTTGAAAACACCATAATTGGATCAAGTAAACCTTGCCAGTGACACAGATGATGAGAACGATGGTAGTGCATTAGGTTTATGCTATAATAATAATAACAATACTACTACTACTACTACTACTACTACTACTACTACTACTACTACTACTAATAATAATAATAATAATAATAATAATAATAATAATAATAATAATAATAATAATAATAATGACAGAGTTAAACACAAATATACATCTTCCTTTAGCTTCATAAACAATATAACTACCACCAAAATGACTGCCTTCTTCTACCTTAAAGCTTTGGACACGGTAAATTTCTATGGCAATTGTGCTGAACACAATTTCTTTTCTTATGAATGTAGGCAAAGACGGATATAAATTGCGAACGAAATAAGCAAAAACACCACGTATGCTACTAAGAATCTGTATACTGGCTGAATCACTCTTTTGCAAACGCATAATCGTTAATGCACTAAAGAGAATAATTAGCTAATAACTATCGTAAATTGCTTTCTGCTCTAATTACGTAGAAGAATTGCACAGATGAGAAAAAGGTAATTGAAAAGTATTATAAGCACTTTTTTTTAGAATAAAAATATTCAAATAAAATGCTCGCATTATTGCGTATTACATAAGACAGGTATAGCATAGCCAAGTCATCAATTTCAAGGTTTGCCAACCCAAAATTCCTTCGTATATTTATCTTGTCCGTCTGTCCGTTCGGGAGATACAAAAACCTCAAGAACTGCTTTGACGAATCATCATCAATTTTGACCACAATGTAGAGAGTCAAAAGTTAGAAATCAAAAATAAAATGAAATGAAATCTTTGAGTTTTACGTCCCACGATTATGCCGTCTAGGCTAAAGGAGATGGTGATGATCAGGAATGAATGAAAATGGGGAAATGAATGAAGTGGGAGGAAACGAAAAAAACGAGAAAACCCACGCACACGATGTTTGTCCACCACAAAATTTCACGTGGCGGGACCCGGGATTGAACCCGAGACCCCGTGCACCAGAGTTGAACGCTCTACCACTGGAGCCACCGCGGCCCAAGTTAAGAATCGAATTCGTGAATGGAGGTGATCCGTTCACCGGAAGTGGTAGAAATCAACCATTTCCGGTTTCAACGTTGATCATTACAGATCAAGAAGCGGTAGTAGACAATGAGAAGCGGATTCTTGCAATCAATTAAGCGTCCCAAGTCTATGTTTCGTCTCCATTCTTAATGATGTACTAAAACCGGAAGTGATAGAAATTCACTACAACTTCCGGTTTCAATATTGATCTACTTGGAGCAAAAACGATAAGAAGCTATTTGGAATTGAAATCATTTTAGTGTCTAAAAATTGGTACTATCTACTGTCTCAACTTCATACTCACATCGCCGGAAGTGGCAAGAAACCAACACTTCCGTTTTTCACGTTAATCTCTACAGAGTAACAAACAGTAATAAATAGCGAGAAATTGTTTTCTGCAATAAATTAATTGTCCGAAATAGTATACGTATTCCTTCTCCATTCTAATATCAATCTTTATTAACACCGGAAGTGGTAGAAATCTGCTTTTTTGAAATAGAGCTTCGAAATGTGGTGTTGGAAGAAGATAGAGAAGATAAAATAGACAGAGAGAGTAACAAATGAGGATGTTTAGAAACGAATAGGAGAAAAAGAGGACGCTTCTCGTCAGCAATCTTTGTAGGAAGGCCAATTGGATTGGACACATCTTGCGAAGAAATTATCCTCTTCATACTGCCATGAGGCCACGGTGTCTCAGTGGTAGAGTGTTCACTTCTGGTGAGTGGGATCCTTGGTTCGATCCCAGCTTGCGCCATGTGGACTTTGTGGTGGACAAACACCGTGTGCGTGGGTTTTCTCGGCATTCTTCCGTTTCCTCTCACTTTCTTCATTCCACTATTTCATTCACTTCTCATATTTACCGTCTCCTTTAGCCTGGCCGGCATAGTTGTGGAACGTAAAACTGAAGGATTTCATTTCTCATACCGCCATACCCTAACAGCACAAGATGTGCTAGGCATGTGCCGTTTAGGTGCCCCAGCTACTTTTTAGGTACCCGACACTTGGTACATATGATATTCATGTGCTAAGTATGTACTTCAGCTACCTACAGTTTTAGGTACTTGTTACATCTAATTGATATTTGCAACTATGTACCACAAATATAGCATTTATATACCTGCCTCAGTTTCGCACTCTAACAGTTATTTGTTTTTATGTCGTCACTTGGGATATATATCTATTATGCTCTAGGTATGTCCTTTAGGTACATATTGTTATAGATAGCCTAACAGCACAAGATGTGCTAGGCATTCGCCATTTAGGTGTTCTAAATTCATCTCCCACATTTGATGCATTTCTTGCTTCTCTTTCTAAGCGATTGTATACTAGAAGCAATAAACGCATCAACTTTATTAGACGGCAACTGTCGACGATCATTTGAGAGTGAATAGGGAAGAACTATGAAATAAAGCAAATACACACTCGTCAATTTGTTATAAAATTACTTGGCGAGCAGATTTTATCTTATCCCAAACGGTTATAGTCGAACATATGCGGTTAAAGGACCACTCTGATTAGGCGAATGGAAAAGACCTCAATAATTTATCCCTCTACAAGCGACGTTTTCTTCATCGCTTCTGTGTCCAAGTCGGAAGAGCACGCGGCTAGTAATCTAATGGTTGGTGGTTCGCGCCGTCCCTAAATAGCCCACTATATATATTTACTTGTTTGTGTTGTTTAGATTCACCTTAATGTAAACACTACACATATAGGCGATTTAACATATTTTGGGGGAGTAATTTTGTGGTTGATTGACGTTTACGGCATGGAGAATATACCTAGAACATACCAGGCACGTTCCCCAGGTATATGTAAGACATGTGCCTAGGGGCGGACATAGACTGTGACTATCACTTGCCATCCATGTGATTTCTTTGTCAGAAGTATATAAGGCACATACTGGACACATTCCCATGTACCTGAGGGTACATGATAGGCATATGCCTGCTATGTAATTGTTTTGTTAGGGTAGAAAGAAAGATGAAAGGAAGGCGAGGAATAGAAAGAAGAAGACCACAACTGATCGATGATTTGAAAAATAGATAAAAATTTGGGAGTTAAAAGAGGAAGCTGAAAATCAAGAAATGTGGAAAAAATATTTCCAGGCAAAATCCTAAAATTAAAATTGAAAAAAAAGAACTCATTAGTCCTAGGACTTGCCAAAAGGCAGATAATAATAATACCAGAGATCCTTCGTGACTAAGCGGTTAGCGTACGCGCTGTTAGCGTGGGAGACCAGGGTTCGATTCCTGGCGGGAGCTCATGTGCTTTGGATTCTACCTTAATCAGTAGATCCCGTCTCATATTGCCTCGCTGCTGAAAGGGACGTTAAACCCAAAATCAGCTCAACTCAATAATAATTTCAAGAAAAGGGCAATGAAACACTTAAAAGGTTTAATATTCATCATTTGGAAAGGATTTTTTTCCTAGTCGTATTCTGAAAACGAGATTTGCTAATTAAACCAATGACAAAATCATTGGGTTTTTAATGATGTAGTTTATTCCCTGTTTTTTATTCATTTTCTTCCCTCACAGACCACGTGTGTGACACCCAAAAGGCTAAATTACGTAACCGTCAGCCTTTACCCTTGTGGTACAGACACAGAGGTATGCACATAAGCAAAATTGCAAAAAAAAAAAAAAAAAAAAAAAAAAAAAGTATGGACGAAGTTCATTGACCTGTTTGCTTCCTACCTGAGAGGATCTCTCTTATCATATCAACGGTGGAATGCCGTCTGACTGCTCGGCCACAAGAGAAGGAATATATAGAGCAATTCTTATAGGCTAATCACACAGCGTGTGGACAGCTGACTGAACTTCCCTCCCCCCTCCTTTGCCACCCGCAAATCTCGTTCCGTATTCTATAACCTCTCGCGTTTTCGTAGCTAATCTAAGGTAAGCTCACTTCTTAGTTGCTATGCGAAAATTTTCTGCAGAAATTGTGTGCAGTGCAGTAAATCCTTGTGGATGAACACATAAAAAGTACAACGAGGAACATAAAAAAAACTGAAAATGTTTCTTTAGGTGTGTAATATTTCACAGTCAAGTAGCATGGATTATTACCAACTGGAGTAATCATAATGGAATGACTCATCTGTGTTGGCACAAGGAAAGAAAAAAGAACTTTGCAGCAGAAAGATACTTATTTCTAATGTTCTTAACTCAATTGTTAGTAAGCGAAGCGCCACGTACTACAAGTAGCAATACAACCACCCATAGCAAAGGGTGCAGATTTTGGAAATCAGTAGGAATGCACTAATGAAAAGTTTACAATCTTCTGAGGGGTATAGAATACCATCCATGTTTAGCAAGAATTCCCTGGAACAGTTTGAAAATCTGTTCTCTTGAAAATGTAGTTTTAGGAATTTTTATAAGAGAAAACGGAGAGTTTTTTTCGTGTTTCTCTCTCTTTTCCAGTGGGAAATATACAGGGTGTTTCAAAACAATACCGACAACGTTTGGGAAGTGATTCCTGACACCAAGATAAGACGAAAAGTATAGACCAACCTAGGTGCAGAAATCCGCCATTTCGGAGTTATACGTGGAAAACCCGGGTTCGATTCCCGGCGGGAGCTTGTGTGGTTCGGATTCCACGTTAATCAGTAGGTCCACGTCTCATATAGCCTCGCTGCTGAAAGGGGCACTAAACTAAAATCAACTCAACTCGGAGTTATACGCTGCCGAAAAGATGAAAAATGGACTTTAAAGATCCATAGCTCCAATACTATGGGACCTACAGTAGTCGGGACAAGGCTTCACTTAAGAACTAGCATGTGCCCTATCCAAATATCCATGTTTCAGAATCCTGCGGTACTTCCGCAACAATGTTTATAAAGGTAGTTGGTGAGTACTTGAAATTATATGTCCGTAGCAAAACTCCCTCTATAAAAATTGTTGCGTGAATACCTTAGGATTCTGAAACATGTATTTTTTTGATAGCGTACATATTAGTTCCTAAGTGAAGTCTTGACCCGACTATGGTAGGTGCCATAGTTTTGGAGCTATGGGCCTTCAAAGTTCTTTTTTTTTTCATGTTTTCGGCAGCCTATAACTCCTAAAGGAAGCATTTGTGCACCCAGGTTGGTCTATACCTTTTGTCTTATCTTGGTGCCAGGAATCACCTTCCAAACGTTGTCGGTATTGTTTTGAAACACCCTGTATTTTTTTAATGAGAATACGGCAGCGTAACCAGAGAGGTTCTAGGACTCGAAACCCACGATCGTAGTCCTCATCACATCATTTTGAAAGTCGATCATTTGAGATATAAGATGTGTCGACAATTTTGGCTAGAATTAGCACAGAGAAATGCTTCTTCAACTCTGATTTACAAAAAGAGTCATTGCCTCGTCAAGAAAAAGTAATGCAATGAAACGAATTCTACCACTTTTGATCATCGGCGACCTAATTCCGGAATTTTACATGTTTCCATCCCTGATAAACTCTCTGTCCAAATTTTATATCCCTCACTGATCCCCGCTCTCTCTCTCTCTATATATATATATATATATAAAAAAAATGGTTTCTACGATCATTTAAGCAATGTGGCGAAATATTACATCTTTTTTCTTTTGTTCTTTTATTTCCGTGGATCTTGAGCACCTACCACAAAAATTCTGAGGATTGTTTGGGCACCGCAGCACTCCCGGAGTCGGCAACCATGCCACTGCCCATAACTATTGTGCTGCCAAAATGTCTTGAGCCGTGGCAAAAATGCGAAATAAAGCTCACACCCTCACACACCCTCGTGTTGAGCCAATAAGGATTCTGCTGTTGCTAAGCGAGAGAAAGCGAGTGGAATTCCTTCAGCCGATAGCAGCGCTTGCAACGGAAGACTAGGGATCAAGTCAATGTGGTATATGTATAGCCAGAAAATTTATGAAATGGGGAGTGGTGGCGCTTGAAAGGATCACAACGGTAGAACTTAAAATTTTATCACTACGAGCTAAGAGAAGGCACTGAGTAATTTCTCTTCCCTTAACTTGCAGGGGTAAAATTTTATTTTTTGCCGCGTTGGGTCAGTGGCAGAATGATCAGTGCTCACTTTTGCTCACGAGAATGATCACTTTTGCTCTAGAACGATTGCAGAATTTTAATTGTGAACTCATTCGGGAAAAGACCATTAGGAAGGCCTAGGCACAGAAAGGAGGACAATATTAAGACGAATCTCGCAGAAATACGAATGTAAAGTAAAAAAAAAAAATGCAGTTGGCTAAGAACAGAAGTCAATGGAGAGCTTTTGTGAATCAGACATTGAATCTCCGGGTTCTATAAGCCATAGAGTTAATTATCATAGAATTACAGTCCAGTTTGGTTGGTTACGTTAAACTATTGCAATATCATGGAACAATTTTACGTACTACCCGTGCCGAATCAGGTTTTAAATCAGACTTTTTTTGCTATTCCTTCAAAACGCTAGCTCCCCTATCACAACCCCATTTCCATTCAAAATAATTTCATTTAGATTTCGTTTCTTGCAGATTTGTTTTATTTCCCCCCATTTCTTCCCCTCCCAAGTCCACTGTATTTTTGTTTCTTTTTTCTTTCTTTCTTACATTCTTTCTGTTTTTCCAGTTCTGTTTTCGTGCAGATGAGGTCAGTCACGTGAAAAAGTAATACTGTACGGTTCAGATCGATGACATGAAAAATATCTCATATTCAAATATCAACTAAAGGAGGGCGCTTAAAGAGGTTGGGGGACGCAGATTAGTTCTCTTTTATATTGTTTCCAACATGCAAAAAAAAAAAAAAAAAAATGCAAACCTTTATGCACGAACGAAACAAAAGGAAAAGTGTCGAATTCGTAGCTACAATGAAAACATATTTACAAAGTATAATATTCTATCTTGTTTTTGCCGTTTTTCTGCTTTTGTTTTGACTATATTATGCATGTTTAGATATGAGGTTCGTTAACTTGGTATCTTCTATTATACGAAGAAAAAAAAGAATAGTAAATTGTTTTAGTTGTAACATATACTGTGTCTATCTACCGTACTAAAGCCTGTGACAAACATCTTAGCATTTCAGCTAAACGAATAAAACGCAAGCTCTGGTGCGACGTTGCCAAGTAGTAAAGAGGTGTGGCTATGGCTAAGCAGACAAACTACAGCGCAATCAGGTGGCAGGGGATAGACGTGGATGTGTACAAAATAAACGTGGCAATACCGCTGGCCTCTCATTTGCTAGCAGCATTTAAAGGGAACTTGGAGCGCCGCCTTCAAATGCCAAGATGTTTGTCACGCCGTTTAGTCCACCTTAACTTACTCTTAACCAGCTGCGCACCCTGAAATTTTTGTTGGGAGGGGTACAAGCTTTGGGAGAGGGAGGGAATCCAATATTACAAATCATTACGTCTATATAATATTGAATGGTTATTATTCTGCACCCGAAAAGATTATGAGCAGTAGCGAAAAGTACTATGAGGCTCTGAGGCCGGACCTACCCTACTTGTGGGATTACGCTTCGCCACTGATTATAAGCAATTGTAAAATATTTCCACCTATATTTTGAGCCAAAAAATGATAGAACTAGATAGTTTTTATAAGAGAAAGAGTACAGGGGAAGTGTAAGATCAAATTTTCATGCTACGTCAATCATTTCCCTGTTAAACAAATATAGTTTTATTGAAGAAGTGTATAAATTTATGATGAGTTAGAAGTTTTGGGGGGACCGGACCTGGGGACCTCTGTGGGTACGCCCCTGCTCCTAACAATGATCATAATTCTTGCAGTGATATGCATGCTAATTGTGACCAAAATCAGCAGGACATAATAGGCTATGATATGCTGTAAAAAAAATATATAGGAAGTAGCCAGTGTCCCGTAATTCTGCATAAATTAAACACTGATCTGTTTTTCTTTGACATATCTAGGTGGTTTCTTGATGGATGAATCAAGCATGCTAGTCTCCACAAAAGGAAATTATTGCTAACTTGCTGGTTATAAGATTTCAACATGCCCAACACTACAAGACCCCTGATTTAAAATAAATAAATAAATAAATAAATAAATAAATAAATAAATAAATAAATAAATAAAAAGTAGAGAACGCTCCAACAGCATTACCAGAACGAACTTAAAAAGAATTAATTTTTCTTATTAACTTCTACAGACTTTATACCATTTGTTCTATGTATAAAGAGTATTATTAATCTCATTAATCAATTCTTGTTATATCTATCCATTTATAATTTCCTTAAGTACTAATTTTTTTCTATATGTTTTGTTTAACACTTATGTTAAAACGTTCTACGATATGTTATTTTACGAAGACACATGCTCAAAATGGAGGGCTCAAAATTGAAAAAAAAATCGCTACACAGACATAGAAAATTCAGTAATGAAATTTTTAAGTTCGCTGAAAAGTGCATATGCTAGCCTAATATGAGCTTTGTCAACGCAAGCTTGAGCATTCAAACAACAGCAAGGAAAATGCAAGCTTGTCGTGTAAGCTTTCGTGTTGTGTGAGAATTTTCATACATTACACCAGTGGCGAATACTGGTTTGATGGCTTGGGCTACCAACTAACCTTTATAACATCTGCACGTTATTATTATTATTATTATTATTATTATTATTATTATTATTATTATTATTATTATTATTATTATTATTATTATTATTACTTTATTATTATTATTATTATTATTATTATTATTATTATTATTATTATTATTATTATTATTATTATTATTATTATTATTATTATTATTTGAGTATAGTTTCTACGTTATTATATAGTTTTCAAAATAAGAATAAACCCTTACAACACACTTTCCTTTTATCAAATAGATAAATATTATTTTCTCTCCACTAGCAGGACATATATTATCTTATTAGTATTACAGAACAATCAATTCTACCTGTTTTGTTCCATGAAGTAACCCTACATTTTGCTTTGGATTGGGGTAATCCTACTCATCAGAGAAAATGGAAGCTATTCGAGCAATAAAGAACGCTGAAATAGGCGATTAGCCAACGAAGGAGCCTCAATCTGTAAGAGCCTAAGCAACAAAACGCAAATAATGAAACAAGTATTTATAACAGCTATGCCAACTATCGCAAAATACGGTAAAACACAAAATTTTTGTTGCGTTGACGCAAAACGCTACCGAACTAGGCTCAAGATGTCCGAGACCATTTCCAAAGACCCGCAAAATGCCTCGTCATTCCGCGTATAATTTCCCTTTACTCTTCGCTCACGCCCAAGAAACCGATTTCTCTAGAGGAAACTGGTATTACCTGACAGCCCGTTCGTACGCTGTGGGAGGAGGTGAAGCGAAGAGGAATGTGCTGATACGATTCTTGCTGCAGAAGTTGGAGAGTGGTAACTGCTGCGTTGTCATATCTATCACCTCTTAAGAAAGCGAGACAACTGCGTACGAAGAAGTTAGTAGATCTTTCTAAATTCATACAGTTCTCAGAAACTTGTATTATTAAAAGAAGATACTAAAGCGTAAAATTATCAATATAATTTAGTTTATATTAGAATAACTTTATTTTGTAATATTCTAGGGCTACTCCCGGTAGGCCACAGAATATGCCATTGCATTATACTAACGTGTGTATAGCTCTATACTTTAATCAGGGGAACTTTCTCTTACCTCTCGCGTAATTCGTACTAGTTCCAGGAATCTCTGGTTCAATCTCAAAGCCATGTAAATGTTTGGTTAACAACTTCGTGTAAGTAGCTTTTTCACCAGTTCTTGAATAGATAGATATCTTTCTGCTTTCCCGGGATCAATGGTTCCCCAACTTTTTGTGGTCACGATACAATGTCTCCTTTGTTAAGAGTACCCACGGCACATTAAAGTACGATCTGGCAACACTGTGTTGATTTTTTTTACTTTTTAAGGTGCAGGAATAGAGTTACAAATAAACTTTATCAACTTTTTGAATGGTTTGGTGAGGATGATGCTGTTATTCCTAGCCATTAGAAGGCTGCGCCTTCTCTGTGGCATATATTTCAGTTAAGTTATGTTGATTATAAAACAATGTGAGATGATCGAAGTGCAAAAATACAAACATGTACAATAGTGTGCATGAGGCAACACTGCGCCAGATTCTCAATAATAACTAGTGTTCATTCTTGAACATCTCTGGAAAATAAATATTTTTAGGACACTTGGAATATATAGTATTTATTGTTATTTTTTTTTCTCAAAATTATGTTGAATCGTACTACTTTTGTTTATTTCATTATCACATTGCCTGGAAAGTTACGCTGCACACATGCACCGAATCTCGCGGTATACTTGTGTACCGTGGTACATCCATTGAGAATCATTGTCCTAGATCTTATAGCTATGCTACTGGATAGGCTAAGTTAAGCACAATTAAAGACTCGCTGTAGAAGAAAAAAAATGGAAGTACCAAACACAAAAGTTACTGTAACAGTAAAGACAAAAGATAGTAAATTGTGCCCAAGCGTCAAAAAATAGAAAATGTTATTGCTTAGAACTACAACCTAGCATATAAAGAAGTATGAAAATCTAAGTAAGTCATAAACGTATTTTTTTTAATGTAAAATAAGTGGAAAAATTTTAAGGTGGCACTTACATTGTTTTATACAGCGAGACTTCACTTATACATATTTAAGAGTATTGTGTTATCTGTAAATATATGTATTTGCCTAAAAACATAATATAAATAAATAAATAACTGATACATACAATTCATAAATGTTACGCTACCAAAGTTTACTATTAATCTTTTCTTCCTTGCACTCAATAACGAAATAAGAGAAAGGTATTGAGTATCCTTAAGGGGAAGAGCATCCGCACCATCTTTGTTTCTTAATATATTGATTTATGTGGAGAAATATTCTTCTACTTCCCTTGAAATGAATGGGAGTTTTAATGTCTTATTGAAATGTCTCTTACTTGTGGAAATTAAATTCTGCATTATATCCTTATTACTAGCTGGAATGTCCCTTCTTCGCACGGGGAGAACACATTTATGGACAGTATTTGAACCAGCGGCGGATCTAGAAGGTAAAAATTGGAGGGTGGCAACCAGAACCCAAATCACGAATTTTCTATAAACTTTCAAAAATGTATAAATAATAGCTTCAATTATTTTTGTTACCAGAAAACTGGGAGAAGCTAGCCCTGGGCTAGATCTACCAATCCCTTCTCTCTTTAAGATACACGGTGTCCCGACAAAACGTACCAGCGACAAAACGTACCACTTGAATTTTCGCGACAAAACGTACCACTTTTGATGACCTGTCATAAATGACAACCTGTCATGGATTAATTAAAGCATTTCTGATATTTATTCCACGACAAAACGTACCACTTATATAAATTACAACCTGTCTTGGACTGATTAAAACATTTCGGATATTTAATCCGCGACAAAACGTACCACTTCAAGCATTTTTTTTTCAGCGTGTTCACAGATTATTCTCCAGATCGAACAAACTTCTCTTAAAGGTTCTGTACGTGACAAACGTAACATTAAACACATTTATCAGCGAGTAAGAGAACACGAGTCTTCCAAAATACATTAGACCAATGTGGGTGCTTACATATCTAACAAAAGAGAACATAATGTTAAGGAACTACTTCCTCATGAACAGGTAAAACAACGGCAGTATAAGGTTGAGAAGAACAGACAGGTAATGTATCGAGTTGTTAAAGTGCAGAAACTCATTGGTAAAAGAAGGCTTATTTACAGAGGAAATGTAGCAACCTATAAACTGAAAGACACAGCTATAGATCATGGAAACTTTTTGGATATTATTCCTTTCTCAAGCAAATTTGATCTTCCGCTTAAAAGTAATTTAGATAAGGTCACCGAGAAGAATCATATACGAGGAAGTAAGCAGGATAGTGGTCGCATAACTTTTACTAAACACGGTGAATTTTGTTTTGAATGCTATCAACACACTTATCAGAGAAGATATTTCGAAAGAAGTCTCTCAAGCTTCAATATTTCCTGTCCTATTAGACACTACTCAAGATATAGTAGTTTCAGGTGTAATGCTATTTTATTTGAGCTATTATATAATTTTATGATTCAAAGAAAAATCTTTTTTTCTTCATAAAAAAAAATCGGTGTTTAATTCAAATTTTTTTAAATGAAAATGAGATTTATACATGCGCAACGGATCTTCTCAGTAAAAAAATAAAACCGTAAAAAAATCAACAAATAATTCAGGAACTTGTGGTGAAGTCACTCCACGCGAGAGATTCGAATCGAAATTAACATATTTGGTATATATATATTTAATACAATTAAATACTATATTCCGATGTTTTGACAGTTTATTGTTTAATTCAGTCAACAGACTCCTTCCATAAATCATTTAACATAAACAAACATGTAACATACGCGAAAAAAAAAATCCACCGTATCCAAGAGGTAATTCCATAACCTACTTATTTTATCTACGCCTCATATGGCCTCAAGTGTGATATAATTCCAGCATAATTAGTTATTAAACAGTCAGGCAGGGTTCATATATTATGCTTATTTCGGCGCTTGCATTAAACATTTCAAGTGTATATTCATAATCACCATATTGGTCGACCTCTTAATTAATCATTTCCGACATTTACTTACATCAATATACACAACTTTCATATTAATAACGTACATATTTTCTCTTAACAACTCATGATTAAATATCTACATGAATATCTTATACTAAAGAAAAAGAATAATAAAGACAGTGAAATATGATGGCCCCCTCTAAGCTAATCTACACCTAGCCATGAGATGAGGATGATAAGTAAGAAAGAAAAAAAAAAACACAACAGTGCAAGCCTTCTCAAGATTACAATATACATCTATAGACAAGAACCTCTGCCACATTTGTTTTGATTCGAAACGATTGAGAAAATACGTTCGGGTTTGGAACCCAGCTGATAGATAACTTTCATATCCTTCATCACATTCACACGGTTTGAAGAATGAAACTGAGATAGAGGCCAAGAAAAGGGACAGTCTCGTTTGTTTTAAAAAAAAAGAAAATTGTTATAAGGCAGTTGGAAGTTAAATAGTTCTTAACTACTGTCCTCCAGACTCCAACTGATATTACATCTTGGAAATTAATATAAACAAGAATACGAACAGGATATGGAGATACAATACTAGAACTACGTAAAAAGATTCCCGGTTTAGCGACTTCATAGCTTGAGACGTTAGTAAATGTAAAATCTAGATTTTGGAATTTTGAAAGTAATACGACGTACAAGTGTGAATTTAAACTTAAGGAAAATTATCATATGTTGACTAATATCGAACTCATGGACTTTCTTAGTTCTGCACTAAAGTAATATACGACGTGGAATATAAATTATAGTAAACATGACAAACAATTTTTGTTATTCAACGTATTATCATTATTATGGATTTATTTTTTTTTATTTGTAAAGGTATCGAACTCGAGACCATTGCTAAACTGTATTTATCTAGGGACATAAAGGACAAGTTAGAATAAGAAGGTAACATAAGAGGTTTACACTGAATTTAGCTAATTATTTATTATGGAAGCCAAATTAATAAGATATCCCCCTTTTTCTCCTTTCCATTCTGGTGTGTGCGACTAGCGACAAGGTTTAATGACAACACATCATAACCTCTCTATAACCAAAATAAACAACTTGTATTCCCATGATCTAACTTTCAAAACGTACTTGCAAAAGAATTAGTTCATGTCTTATTGAAAAATGTTAATACTTTAATAGTATATTCAATTTGTATCAATCTTTAGCTTTCACATGGATCACTTAGGAGTAAATAACTGTCTTTACCTGATCGTCTGGTGAAATTCTATGCTCGACGATTCGTGAAATATTCATTTATTAGCTACTGTTCTGAAATTAATATCTGACATAGATTAATTTAGAGTATTAACATTCATATCCCCTCTTCTTCCAACACAAACGCACGTTCTTACACCTAATTGGCTATTATCATTTCCCGATTACATAATTTAATGATTTCTCGCACACCCATTGGCTAGTAACAACTTCCGGGCTGACTTCCGCTAAAATTTAATCATGTCGTCCTTCCTAATCAATAAATGTAAACCATAATTACAAATAATATATCGAAATTTTAACTTGAACGATTATACTTCATCCAACCAGTAAATATTGTTAAAATTTATGTAAAATGCTCTATAAAACTGAATTTTATAAGAATTATACCATTTATTTGTGCCAAAAGCTATATTTCATATGGAAATATACATGTGTATACTCCTATATACATATGTAAGCAAATTAACACAAAAAGTGTTGTGTTTTTTTTTTTATATAAGATGATCCATGAGTTCTCATCAGTACACACAATTCCATCCCTAATTTCTGCCTAAGTAGTAACATACTATATAATTATCCATAGTTACGTTGTCATAAACAAGGGGGGGGTTTGAGGGGCACCTTGCCCTATGTCCGTAAAAACTTTATATCCAAGTTTTCTGCCATCTCCAATTAGTATACAATAACGATATTTTTCTTCTTTCAGCCTAATTATCTATAAAAACTGAATAATTAAATGTACAGCAATTTTTATTATCGTTTATGCGGGCACAGATTAACAATGCGTACGCCCACTTTATTAATATTATTTAATGATACGGCCTACTATTAAAAGTGGGTCGTAACATTTTTCCCGGCGGCTGAAAGAAAAAAAAATCTTTCATAGAAAGTTTTTTTAATATTTGAATTCCTTTAATAATTCTTGTTTTTTTCTCATCGGAACAGTCAAATAGCTTTATATTAGAAAAATTCTGACTGGATACTTCTCTCCCCTTAAGGGCGGCTGCTCGAGATGTTTTCCGAGGATTGATTATTTCCAGCCAACAAATAATTAGAATTATTCGAATACATCGCCGCGGCTGAATATGGAGGATGTAAAGACGAAGTCACAGAAGTAATTACGGGTATGGGCATTGGCGAGTTAAACAGAGTTACCGCAGGTTGCGAACTGTAGTTTGGTTTCATCCCATAAATATTAGGAGATAAATATGGTGGTGGTACATTAACACATCCCGCTAACGACACTGGAGTAGATCCACCATGCGGACCAGGACCCCAACTTAGTTGTGGAGAACTAAACCGTCTCTGCTCATTCCAGTTCCTGCTGTTACGGTTCCCATTATAATTTCGATTGAATTTAATATTTTGTCTATTATTTCTATTATCACCCCCACTAAAACTCCTTTCATCATTCCTATTTGTTTTGATAGGGTCAGTTTGGACAACATTATCTGTCTTAGTACGCTTGTTTCTATCAACGCCTACCTGCCTAACTGTAGGTCGTTTTATTGACGGATTTAATAGATTAAAATTTTGCCTTTCCAGATTTGAAGGGTGTCCCTCCATGTCTTCAAGTCTCATGGTTAGTTCTTGAACACTATTCACGACTCCTAACTTGAAGATCTTTGCTTCTTCAGCAGGTAAACAATCGAGAATCAAATCCTTGAGCTCCTGATCTGATGGAGAACTGACCACGGAATGATAGTTGTCGATTAGGAACCATACGAACTCAGATAATGTAGAGAATTTTGATTTGTCATACCTCAAGGAATAAAGGCGGCGCTTCTGCGCTCTCTCCACTTGCGGAGATATATATTGGAGTTTGAAAAGTCTGACAAAATCTCTGAATGTTCTAATTTGATTTTCTACACTTCTATACCAAGTTTTAGCAGAAAGTTCTAAGCAGTTATTAATAATATACCTTTTATCCTTTTCCCTAAGACGATACATACCCATGGTTTGTAATAAATCTTCTAGAAAGATTCTAGCTGATTTTGTAGTTTTCCCATCGAATTTGGGAAAATGATGTAAATTTCTTAGATATTCTCTCGATTTTCTTTCCGTATCACTATCAGATGATGCATTTCCCTCTGTACTACTTTCTCGAATTCTTTCGCTTTCAGCCGGGCAACGATTTACTTTTCGCGCTCTACCTCGCCTACACCGAATTCGGCGATTACGATTTGAACTATTATTATGGTTATTATTGTTTGCTTCTTTTTGGTCAGATACAGACATAGTGGCAACACTGTCACTATGTTCTCTTTCAGTTAGTAATGACTTTAGTTGAGTTTCATTCTCACTTCCGCTCGAATGTCTCCATGGCTTCGGGTTTCTCGGAGAGGAACCTAACTTCATCCTCCCTTCCCCATTACACCTTTCATGTCTGTCTAGGCGGTTTGTAAGTTTGTTAATCCGTTCACCTAACTGACAGAATTTTTCATTACACTTTTCAGAATTTCTACGAATAGTAACAGCTGTGTCCCGTTCAAAACCCACTATTCGCTCAAGCATTTTTTCATTCGTTTCCTCCATAATTTTACAATTTTCTTTCGTCAAATTCAGATTAGAGCTACAATTTTCTTTAAAAGTATCCACGTCTATTCTTAATCTAGACATATCCTCAGTTACAGTACCTAATCTACTATCTACATTTTCAATTACGGTTACAATGCTGTCATTTAGTTCCTTTTCTACATTTACTAAGTTTTCTTTCAATTTTCCTACATCTGCCACGACATTGTCTAAATCTTCCGTACATTTCAATCTAACTTCATTTAAGTTTTCAGTAAATTGAGTTTTTACCAGCTGAATATCTGACTTTACGATCGACAACTCATTTGACACTTTAGCATCTAAGTCTAAGATAGAAGATTTCATAGAACTAATGTCTGATTGTACGAGTTTAAAATCTGATTTCATAGAGTCAATATTCAAAATCATTTCAGAGCTCATTTCAGTCTTCACCGACATGATTTCAGTTTTAACGGATGCAATTTCAAAACTCATATTAGTTTTAACAGAGTTCACCTCAGTACTGACTGACTTAAGTTCAGTTTTAACACTATTCATATCTCTCGATATGCTTTGCTGAAATCCTTCCATCATATTTTTAAGAGTTTCCAATAAATGTTCACCTCCAATTTCCACTTCGGGAACAGACTTTCTAGTCGCCCGTTTAGCTTTTCGTAAAACTCTAGTACTACTCTGACTACTTTCAGAAGCATTAGCATCAAAACCTAAGTTAAGTTCATCCTGACCAGAGACACCACTCTCTTCTGGCAAAATAGTTTCAGTAGCTAGCACATCTTCCATTAATACGCACTTCTGACACAACCAATCGCCATTCTTTTGCTTAATTGTTTCGAGTTCTAATTCAGATAGCTTAATACATGTCACGTGATAATATAGTCTACATTTATCACAACAAACAGATTCGCCACTGTTTGAAATACGTTTAGCACCACAACATACATGAGCTTGTGGCTCGACGTCCATTACGTTGAAATTAATTAACATTTTTTTTTTTACAGATTAATCGCTTATCGCACACACCCAAAAGGAAAAGTTAAGAAAAAGGGGTAATATTACGTGGAGTGATATATACTACTTAATAAACATTTAATCTCTCCGCGGAAATAAGCAACCCACTATAGAAGTTGTATACTTCTAATCCTGAAAATCTGGAGTCGCCAATTTTTGTAATGCTATTTTATTTGAGCTATTATATAATTTTATGATTCAAAGAAAAATCTTTTTTTCTTCATAAAAAAAAATCGGTGTTTAATTCAAATTTTTTTAAATGAAAATGAGATTTATACATGCGCAACGGATCTTCTCAGTAAAAAAATAAAACCGTAAAAAAATCAACAAATAATTCAGGAACTTGTGGTGAAGTCACTCCACGCGAGAGATTCGAATCGAAATTAACATATTTGGTATATATATATTTAATACAATTAAATACTATATTCCGATGTTTTGACAGTTTATTGTTTAATTCAGTCAACAGACTCCTTCCATAAATCATTTTACATAAACAAACATGTAACATAAGCGAAAAAAAAATCCACCGTATCCAAGAGGTAATTCCATAACCTACTTATTTTATCTACGCCTCATATGGCCTCAAGTGTGATATAATTCCAGCATAATTAGTTATTAAACAGTCAGGCAGGGTTCATATATTATGCTTATTTCGGCGCTTGCATTAAACATTTCAAGTGTATATTCATAATCACCATATTGGTCGACCTCTTAATTAATCATTTCCGACATTTACTTACATCAATATACACAACTTTCATATTAATAACGTACATATTTTCTCTTAACAACTCATGATTAAATATCTACATGAATATCTTATACTAAAGAAAAAGAATAATAAAGACAGTGAAATATGATGGCCCCCTCTAAGCTAATCTACACCTAGCCATGAGATGAGGATGATAAGTAAGAAAGAAAAAAAAAACACAACAGTGCAAGCCTTCTCAAGATTACAATATACATCTATAGACAAGAACCTCTGCCACATTTGTTTTGATTCGAAACGATTGAGAAAATACGTTCGGGTTTGGAACCCAGCTGATAGATAACTTTCATATCCTTCATCACATTCACACGGTTTGAAGAATGAAACTAACTGAGATAGAGGCCAAGAAAAGGGACAGTCTCGTTTGTTTAAAAAAAAAAAAGAAAATTGTTATAAGGCAGTTGGAAGTTAAATAGTTCTTAACTACTGTCCTCCAGACTCCAACTGATATTACATCTTGGAAATTAATATAAACAAGAATACGAACAGGATATGGAGATACAATACTAGAACTACGTAAAAAGATTCCCGGTTTAGCGACTTCATAGCTTGAGACGTTAGTAAATGTAAAATCTAGATTTTGGAATTTTGAAAGTAATACGACGTACAAGTGTGAATTTAAACTTAAGGAAAATTATCATATGTTGACTAATATCGAACTCATGGACTTTCTTAGTTCTGCACTAAAGTAATATACGACGTGGAATATAAATTATAGTAAACATGACAAACAATTTTTGTTATTCAACGTATTATCATTATTATGGATTTATTTTTTTTTTATTTGTAAAGGTATCGAACTCGAGACCATTGCTAAACTGTATTTATCTAGGGACATAAAGGACAAGTTAGAATAAGAAGGTAACATAAGAGGTTTACACTGAATTTAGCTAATTATTTATTATGGAAGCCAAATTAATAAGATATCCCCCTTTTTCTCCTTTCCATTCTGGTGTGTGCGACTAGCGACAAGGTTTAATGACAACACATCATAACCTCTCTATAACCAAAATAAACAACTTGTATTCCCATGATCTAACTTTCAAAACGTACTTGCAAAAGAATTAGTTCATGTCTTATTGAAAAATGTTAATACTTTAATAGTATATTCAATTTGTATCAATCTTTAGCTTTCACATGGATCACTTAGGAGTAAATAACTGTCTTTACCTGATCGTCTGGTGAAATTCTATGCTCGACGATTCGTGAAATATTCATTTATTAGCTACTGTTCTGAAATTAATATCTGACATAGATTAATTTAGAGTATTAACATTCATATCCCCTCTTCTTCCAACACAAACGCACGTTCTTACACCTAATTGGCTATTATCATTTCCCGATTACATAATTTAATGATTTCTCGCACACCCATTGGCTAGTAACAACTTCCGGGCTGACTTCCGCTAAAATTTAATCATGTCGTCCTTCCTAATCAATAAATGTAAACCATAATTACAAATAATATATCGAAATTTTAACTTGAACGATTATACTTCATCCAACCAGTAAATATTGTTAAAATTTATGTAAAATGCTCTATAAAACTGAATTTTATAAGAATTATACCATTTATTTGTGCCAAAAGCTATATTTCATATGGAAATATACATGTGTATACTCCTATATACATATGTAAGCAAATTAACACAAAAAGTGTTGTGTTTTTTTTTTTTTTATAAGATGATCCATGAGTTCTCATCAGTACACACAATTCCATCCCTAATTTCTGCCTAAGTAGTAACATACTATATAATTATCCATAGTTACGTTGTCATAAACAAGGGGGGGGTTTGAGGGGCACCTTGCCCTATGTCCGTAAAAACTTTATATCCAAGTTTTCTGCCATCTCCAATTAGTATACAATAACGATATTTTTCTTCTTTCAGCCTAATTATCTATAAAAACTGAATAATTAAATGTACAGCAATTTTTATTATCGTTTATGCGGGCACAGATTAACAATGCGTACGCCCACTTTATTAATATTATTTAATGATACGGCCTACTATTAAAAGTGGGTCGTAACACAGGCCAGTGCTCTGTTGTTTTGAGGTATGTTGTTAAAATGGTTGTTAAACAAAGTATTGCTGTCATTGTAAAATGCATATCTACCACAGGCCAGTGTCTTTGCGATTTACTGCTGGAAATTCTGCAGGAAGTTGAACCTTGATATTAAGAAGTGTATTGGAAATTCAACCGATGGCTCAAGTAACATGCAAGGACAATATTCGGATTTTTTCAATTCACCTAATATCAGTTAAACGTGTGATTCAGTTGATTTTGAGTTTAACGGCCCTTTTAGCAGCGAGACTATATGAGACGCAACATACTGATTTACGGGAAATCCGAAGCACATGAGCTCCCGCCAGGAATCGAACCCAGGTCTCCCACGACAAAGGCGCATACGCTAACCGCTTAACCACTAAGAAATTCAATTATACGTGTGGTGTTACGCTCATATACTCAATCATGTCATATGTGATCTGAGAAAAAATTGCATTGATTCTGTGGCATTGTTTTGCTGAATGACTGTACGATATTTATGGACATTTGGAAGATCAGATGTTAACAAAGGCGTCTTACAGTTATTGCGGAAACAAGATGGTAGAAAACACACTGTTTTTCAGAAAAAGTTTGGTTATTTTTCGAACCCAGAAAGTGCTTTGTATATAGAGTTGACCATAATAATTAAGAAAATTGCTTCTACAGAAAATATCAAACCGAAAGCTAGGTGTAAAGTGAAAGGATATATAAAAGATCTTCTCAAGTTCAAAACAACTCGGACAGCACAAATGTTCCTTAAGATATTTCAAGTGACGAGACGACCTCTCTGTCAAACTATCTCCAAATAGAGGGTGCTGCTAGTGTAGTCCTATCGGATGGTACAGACTACTCTGTTCCAAGTGAAAGAGTAGAGAGATGATTTTGAATCCGTTAAGAATGCAGCATTATGCTTTGCGGAATGGGCCAATAACAAATTTGAAGACTTAGAACGTGATTTCTTTCTTTCTTTCTTTTTTTTTTTTTTTTTTTTTTTTTTTTTTAATTGACCTGTCGACAATTCGCCTTCAGAGATGGACAAAGATTTTCCTGTGAATATGAATATGAAGCTGCTTCTATCCAATGACCAGGTACTGCATCGAAGCATTCAACACAATATTGGACATGGTAGTTTCGAGTATTTCTTCAAGATTCAAGAAGCAATGTACTTTATGGATTATTTGGACCCTAGACACTTCTACCAAGTAACAGAACTTCCAGACGTGCCTTTCGATAAACTTACATATTTTCTGAAAAACTTCAGTAAAGAAGTTTCCAAGGATACTATAAATGTATTCTCTTGGACTTTTGAAGGACGTGGATATCCTTGAAAGTCAGTCTTGATGACGAGCACAACCGAGAAAAAATGACTGTCCTGATGGTGCAAGTGATTTAGAATTAGGAGAAAATACATTTGTTTACAAGGAAAGCGAATGCAAAACGTGTTTCAACATTGTCCAATGTGCTGCTTTTTAATTTTGCAGAATTGTAAATTTTGCAGTAATACTTATCCAGGTTTCCAGCATACAAATTTTTATTGACTTTGCCCGTAACTCAGGTAATATGTAAAAGAAATTTTTCAAAACTTAAATAAACTGAAATACATTAAAAATAGGCTAACGAGTACCATGTCTCAGGAATATTTGAAAACATTTATGTTGATGTCTATTGAAAAAGATTTATTAAAAAATATTTCGAATGCAAAAGTGATAGATACAGTAGCATCAAAAACTAGTACACTAAAACCTGCTAATTTTGTAATATAGTATACGTTCTCCTTGAACTTCATATAATATTTTGAACAATTCAGAATAATATACTGATGAAAGAATATCAGATTTTAATTGTCAATTGTTAATACTATTGACTTACTGTAGAAAGAAAACTGCAATTGATTTGTGACATTGAGATGCTGGTGCCCTTGTGGGAGAAAGCGCCCGTGCCCCTCTAATAATGTCTATCCGTCTCTGGTTCAAAGCCTGGATAAAGTGTGATGGAAATCAGCAAATATTCAAATATTGCATATGCAAGATTCTTGCTGGTCTTACGTTAGTCTGGCGAGAATCTTGCAGGCATGGTCTTGGTGTTGGAAGAATCTTGCAGGCATGGTCTTGATCTTGCATCCCTTAGTCTTAGTTTTGGTCTTACATCGGTACTTTTCTCACCACCAATCTGTTCAACTTTTAACCTTATTTTGGCCGATATATAAATATACTTAAACCGTCCTATCAAGTGGTACGTTTTGTCGCCTGACATTATTTGATGGCTGATTGGAAGACTCTTTGCAAGTAGCCCTCCAGGCAAGTGGTACGTTTTGTCGCTTGTCATTATTTAAAGTGTTTTTAGAAAACCCTTTAAAAGCAGCCCTCAGGGTAAGTGGTACGTTTTGTCGGTGGTACGTTTTGTCGCTAGTACGTTTTGTCGCGTATTCAAGATACACATGGGTATGAATTTCGACTTAAAACGAAACTGAAATGTTATTATTCATCTCACAAACGTAAAAGATTAAAAAAAAAAAAAAATAGACACAAACATCGGTCATTTTCAATTTGTCTTACATGTCACCCTTCGTTATGCCGAAAATGCTTTTTTTTTTTTTTTTTTTTTAAAAAAAAGAAAAAATCTAACTTAGGCCAGGGTTTAGTAATGTACCAAATGGGTGCAGCCGTCTAGTAGAAGTTAGCAACTAAACATCGTTACATCCATTTTTATTTACATAGATTAAAGGAGAACTTTCTGAGTGTATGTTAATATCCAGGAATTTTATATAACGCTACTTAAGTAAGATACGCGTAATGTTGATTGTATAGAAACGAAAGGCACAATGAGATTCCTTTGCAATAAGCGGTATATATCTTATTGCATCACAGTAATTCCTTACGTACTCATTGATTTAGCTGGAAGAAAATACAGTAGAGTTCCGATTATCTGAGTTTCGATTAACTGAGGTTCCGTGTTATCCGAACTTAATCCAAACAAAGATTTAAAAACTAATCCTGTTACAAAAATAAGCAGTCAGCAGTTTTTTTTTTTTTTTTTTTTTTTTTTAAGCAAGAAAGCAAACAAAGCTGGCGTAAAGATAACGACTCCGTCCGACGTTGCCACAATTAAAGGGGCGAGCTTTAATTGTTGCACCTGTTGAATTTCAGTGTGAGAAGACGGTGTTCTAAGTCGAACAGCAAGATGACACTGCACCAGCTGATATTAAGATGTTACTACCTCTTTGCAATATAGTGGCCAAGAACGAGACAGTTTAAAGAAGCAGAATATCATGAAATATTTTTAAAAAATATATGTGTATGCTAAACAGTACCTTACTTGTATTTTATATTGTTTTACTTACCTACGTATCAATATCAAACTGCATTTTATTTACTGTATTACTGCAAATTCCTTATGTATGTATGTATAATTATATTTACTGTATCGTATATCCAATTAAAATAATAAATACGGTAATAATAAATAATCTAATAAAGAGAAAATGATCAATAAACAACTATAATAAACACTATATAAAATTTTCTATGTATCCATCTGTGTTAACCGAGTTTTTGCTTATCCAAGTTATATCCGGTTAACTTTAGCTCGAATAATCGTAACTCTGCTGTATAAAAGTAACCAAGAAAGTTCTGTCGCTTTTTGTGGAGGTCTGTTCAATTAGCCCTCATACCGTGAGTTGAATACGAATGAAAATAAGGCGAAAGTCTGTTGTTCATGTAGATATATCCAACGTACCACGTGGTTATGGCAGTTCAGTTACACCGTGAACTTGTGCAAGGACAGAGTAAACATGGGACCTCCACAGAGCGTCATAAGGGCTTGTATGCTGTACGAGTTCAAACTGGGGTCAAACGCCGCTGCAGCGGGACGGAAGGTATGTCAGGACTTTGATGAGAATGTCGTGACTACGCGGACAGTGCAGCGGTGGTTTTACAAGTTTAAGAACGGTGACGAAACACTCGAAGACGCACCACGTGTCAGAAGACCAACACATGTACAAAATGAAGATCTTCATGCAACAATTGAGGCGAGCAGTGGCCAGACATGTGAGGAACTGAGACTACAATTCAGTGTGAGTGGAGAAACCATTAGACAGTACCTCCATTAACTTGGGAAGCACTACAAGTTGGGTCGATAGATTCCACATGATTTGACCTCGGGCCAGAAGGCAACGCGAGCAGACACCTGTGTTTCTTTGCTGTTTCGTCTGAGAAAGGAGCCATTTCTCGACAGAATGTTGACATGTGATGAGAAGCGGGTCCTGTACGAAGCTCCACGGCGCCGTCATCATTGGTTAGCATCCCATGAACTGGTTCCAAAAGAGCCGAAACCAGCATTGCACCAGAGAAAGGTCCTGCTGTGTGTTTGGTATACTGCTCGCGGCATCGTGCATCGGGAACTGCTACAAGCTAGTCAGAGCATCAATGCAACTGTGTACTGTCAGCAGTTGAGTCGTGTTCAAGAAAAATTCAAAACTCTGGAGCCAGCACTTCTGAATCGCAAAGGGGTCCTCCTGTTACAGGACAACGCTAAGCCTCAAGTGGCTTACATGACCCGGGACACCATTACGCCTTGCATGCATCCACCATATTTCCTGGGCATTGCACCGTCCTATTATCACCTGTTCCATTCAGGTCGAATCCCTACTAGAGATGCAAAATGCACTTGATACCTTCTTCACTCACGGCCCACCAAGTTCTACCGCGATGGAATCCATGGCTTTCCATAGCGTTCACATCAGGTCGTTAATGCTGATGGAGTCTATTTTTGATCTTCCAGGTACGTCTTAGATAACATATCGATGTTCGAAGGTGTTGGGTGAAAAAGCGACAGAACTTTCTTGGTTACCTTTATGTGTACGGAAATGACGATAATGCGAACGGCTTACAAGCCACTTTGTTACTGAACTGCAGAATATTAAAAAAAAATTCTAGCACGGCATTCTGGATAGTTCCTGAAATGAAATTGAAATTGGTGGAAGGAGAAAGTTTGAGATAACGGGAGTACTTTAAGAAAACCCATGGACACGATGTTGTCCACCACCAACTTAATTAGTCGGGAATCGAACCAGTGACTTCACGCACTAGAGGTAAGCGCTCTACCACTGAGCCACCATGCCCTTCCCCTCTCCGGATAGTTCCTGTCGAATGGAAGAAATGAATATAGAAAACAGTCACGCTTATAAATGTCGCTAACGTGCACTATCATTTTTGCACCTGATGATAATAGATGTCGCTACGTGTGCCATGATTTTTTTGTACCTGATGCTGATAGAGGTCGCTGTGGGCGCTATCATTTTTTTGTACCTGATGCTATTAGATATTGCTACCTACGGGATTATTGTGTATAGCGAAGTTATTGAATAATTGCATAAAAACACATGGTATGGAGTTTGGCGTGCTTAGCGGGTGAACTCAACATAAATAAAATAAAATAAAATAAAATAAAATAAACAGTTAGAGCTTTCAATGTAGAACAATTTTAACCTCCAGTGTACAGCGGGTCGAAAGTTTGAATGCGACTAATAGGATTTTTTAACGTTTATAAATTGCACCTCGTTTAAGAAATATTAATTTTGTATGTATAACTGAACTTCAAGAGACATTTAAATATATCTGAAGAAGAGAACGATAAAATCAAACAGCTAAAATTTTCATACATTAACTCCCCCCTCCCCCCTCCCACACACACACAAAAAAAGAACACTCTCAAGTCCCCCTTTCATATACTATAAGGATTGTACAAAAATTCAACACTTTTTTTAAAATAAAAATCTTCTTTCTGGCGATTTTTAAAAAAGTAATTTGGGCAGTTACTTTTTTAGCACCCATGTGAAATGTCTCGTTTTGTGGTAAACACTAGAGCCGCTGAGACGCACAAAAAAGAGCTGTTATGCCAAGTGGTTAAAATTACAACTTTTAACCAAGTTTGGTTTGGTTAAAAGAGCACAACACCAGGGCCGTACCTTGGAAAATCAGCTCCCGGGGTGAGAGTATACGACGGCGCCCCCATACATATATTCCAAGCAATTTTTCCTATCTTTTTTCCTTTTTTCTCCCGAATTTTTCCCCCCCTTACTTCTGCGTCCGGGGCCGTCGCCTCGCTCGCCCCACCACCACCACGGCACGGCCCTGCACAACACACAACACGACTACAATCTTCCAACAATGACTGTTTAGTTTCGACTGAACCAGTAATGAACTAGTGCGACAGGAACATTTGTCAGTACCGTCAGTACAGTTGAAAGGCAAACCTTTCCCACTTATTCTGAAATCCTTTTTTCAGAACCTCTGGCATCACTTCAACAAAGAAGGAGGAGGCCCATGTTACTTTCCGATTTCAAAAATGGCTTACGTTCGAATAACATCATAAAACAATTTTTTTTTAAAAAAAACTAAATTTTATTGTCAAACCAGCATCCTTTCAAAACTCAGTACCGAAGAAGGTTGACACGTTTCTGTCTGTTCGGAACGAGAAAGACGATGAAACAATAGTTTGTTACTGAGGAAACTGCCATTAAGAGAACTTGTACTTCTGTAACAGGATTTTTATACATAGATATCCCCACCAGAACCGGGAATGAAATCTGAAACACTGATCTCGCGGATTCTCGACGAATACTTTAACATTGTACTTGAATCTGGAGCACTATCACAAAATAATTAAACTTGAATCGATTGAAAAATGGGAATGAAAGCTGTTTGTAAGAATCATTTTTTAAAATAACTTTGGCTATATCCTGTTCTTTGTAGGATAGTCCTCATTTGAAAATATAAACGCTGGTATACATTTCGAAGGCAAATAATTTTTTTTCCGAGTTAATAAATTTTTAAACAAATTCAAAAACTGTGTTTGCATCTTCAAGACACGAGACGAGACGAGATATTTTACGAGACGTCTCGTTCCGTCTCGTGTCTCACCTGAAAGAATTCTGTCTCGTCTCGTGGCAACACTAGATTAAATAAACAGTAGTTTTCTCCACTTGCAAGTTTGTTGGTTTACTTTTTCACACACACACACGAAGATTGGTCAATTCCTTTGGATTTTCGTGTTCAAACACTCTTTTTTTTATATTTGTGATTAAAGTTTTTATTTTTTAAATACCATTCTATTACAAAGTGATACGCTGTCGCAAAAAGAGAAGGAATGAAAGGAAGACTGCGTTTAATCTATAGTCTACTGTATTTCTTTATAATTTTTCTTTGTTATTGAAACGTCCTGATTGTCTATTTGAATTATGAACAAAGGCCTCCGAGTCCATATTGCTGTCCAAAATAGCAACAGATGACAACATGGAAATTATTTTATGTGTATACAGATAAATACGGAATGTTATTGTTGAAAGTTAATGTAAACAAACACACGCCCACTCACATACATTTACATGTTTATTTTTAATACCTTCTTGTACTTCTTCTAATTGAATGTGACAAAATACATTCACAGATTTCGATCAAAAGCGCCTACATCGTCTGTTGCCAAAGGACCGTTTGCATGGTCTCCCCCCCCCCCCCCCCACATACACACCTTACGAAGGTCATGTTTTGTTTAAATATGGTTGAAAGAGTCAATAATATTGCTAAGTTATAACACCTCTATCTGTGTGTATGTGTGTGTGTAATAGCAAAAAAAAAAAAAAAAAAACCATAGTGCCGTTTATCGATCTTCCTCTACTTGTATGGATATGAGGTGAATGGCTTATGCAAGGCTTCATGGTCACACAAACACATCGTCTGCCCCCTCTACACTCTTCTACAATCATACACACACACACAATTATAACATGGTATTGTACGCTGAGTGCTACACACGAAGTTGTAGTAAAACCAAAGGACACCAAAAAAAAAAAAAAAAAAAAGAATGAAAACGAAAATGTATTGATTGTCGAAAGGGTTTCCAACTTACAGATCCAGGCTTTTATCATCAAGCACTGATACGATGTGCAAACTAAAGTTAAAAGAAGATCTTTCTGGCATTGTGTTATCTCTTAATAATAATAACATAATGTTTGAATTAGCCTACTTGTATGCCTGTCATCCCGCAGAGAATGGTGGAGATACTAAATTTTGTACACAGATTTTCCTCATATCTAATCACCTACGAAGCTCCTTTTTTCGATTTTCAGCTCAGGGAGACTGAAAATATGTACGAAAGTAAATGCAAGTTTCTCGCGATTTCTAAGAACGCCTTATGTACATGCAACCCGCGTTACTTCGTGGTTTTGCAAGCTTATCTAATAGCCAAGGATAAATATCCCGGCAATTAAACTATTGTGGGGTATCCGTTTAAGGGCGTTCTTTTTCTACTCTGTTTGTCCAAGTCCTCAATTAAGATGGGGAACGATTGGTGCTTACATTTAGTACTTATTAGATCAAGCATAGTCCACATTGACTCCACAATCCTAGATCAACGCTAAAAACGTTCTGTCTTCCACCATGAATCGAATCCAGACCCACGCGCAATAAAGGCATGCATGCACTCTGACCGGCTACACAGAAACATAGTGATTTATCCTAATTAAATTAAATACAATTATACATTTACATAATTTGTATGATAGAATATGTCGAAGGTAATGACAAATAAATAAGTTATTTCAACATAACAACTTAAAATGCATATTTTACATATTCATTTGATTCCAGGACTGTGACTCTTCAATTGTTCATATAGATAACAAAGGTGACATCAACTTATGCTAGACGTGTGTGACTCTGCCGGACCATATCATCGAAATGAAATATGGTTTCCTTAAATTGAGAAGCATATGGGACGTTGAGAGCACAAGGGAATCAAGTCTAATTACAAAGTAGTAAGGGGGGGATAAAATTTGTACGGTACGCAATGGAAAAGTTAACACCGTTTTTTTAAGTACGTTATAAGAATTATTTACAATATTTGTCACGAATCTTTTAAGAGTCTTCATCCCGGCGAAATTAAAATACCGCTAATTTTACATTAATTATGTGATATCTTTAAATAGATAAAAGATAATTGAAATATGGAACAAGAGCGCCCTAGACAATATTATTTTGCGTGAGGTACCGTTATCACAAGTCACCTAGCGGCTTTCCGTTTTCAGCTGTTTAGAAACGCGAAAATAAACGTCGATTTTCAAAATGGCTCGAAATCGAAAGCAGATAAGTGAGTCGTGATAACGGTTTCTCATGTAAAATAATATTGTCTAGGGCGCTCTTGTTCCACATTTCGATTATCTTTTATCTATTTGAAGATATCACATGATTACTGTAAAATTAGCGGTATTTTAATTTCGCCGGGATGAAGACTCTTAAGCTCTGAAAGGAGCTTCATATAGAGATCTTAAGGATGAAATCCGTTCAAAATGATCCAGTGGTAAAGCGCGCTCACCTCTGGTAGGTGGGGTCGCTGATTCGTGAGTTTCATTCACTATCATAATTGCCATCTTCTTTAGACTATGGCGAGGGAGACCCGGGTTCGATTCCCGGCGGGAGCTCATGTGGTTCGGATTCCACGTTAATCAGTAGGTCCACGTCTCATATAGCCTCGCTGCTGAACGGGACGTTAAACTCAAAATCAACTCAACTCATTCTTTAGCCTAGGTGCATAGTCACGGGACGAGAAACTAGAAATTTCATTTAATTTGAAGAATGATGACATACTAAACTCTCAGACGTAAGAGCCTGACGTACTAAAACCAGTACAAAAATTACCGTTTTAATTTTGCTTGTTCTTTATAAGTGAAAGGAGATAATGAAATGCAACTTAAATCATAATGTTATTCTGCAAGAGAAAATAAATATGAACCTGAAGAATTTTCAATGTTCCCATTCATAGAAATTGCAGTGTTGCCAGAATAACATTTTCCCTAAAATCTAAATTAAGACAGCTACCAGAGGAACAAACTTAACTGCATTTGATTACGTATTATGTTGTTTTTTATATTCTGTAAACTACTTTTAAGTAATGTTATTACTTAATTGCAATAACTGTATGTTAAAAATATTTTGTTTATTACAAATTAAATACAACTATTATTTAAAAAGAAGTTCAGAGGATTCCAAGACAACATAATACGTAATCAAATGCAGTTAAAATTCTTTCCTCTAATCGCTGCCTTAACTTAGATTTTGGGTTAAATGTTATTCTGGCAACACTTTAATTTCTACGGATGGCAACAATGAAAATTCTTCAGGTTCATATTTTCTATTGTAGAATAACATTATCTATGATTATGGTAAGTTGCATTTCATTATCTTCTTTCACTTATGAAAAACAAGCATAAGGAAAATGGTTAAATTTAAATTATTTTTATTGTGTTAGGCTCTTAAGCTTGATTGCCTTTTATAAATAAACTCACACATTTTCAAGTTAAGAGTCTTCATCCCGGCGAAATTAAAATACCGCTAATTTTACAGTAATCATGTGATATCTTCAAATAGATAAAAGATAATCGAAATATGGAACAAGAGCGCCCTAGACAATATCATTTTACATGAGATACCGTTATCACGACTCACTTATCTGCTTTCGATTTCGAGCTATTTTGAAAATCGACGTTTATTTTCGCGTTTCTAAACGGCTGAAAACGGAAAGCCACTAGGTGACTAGTGATAACGGTACCTCACACAAAATAATATTGTCTAGGGTACTGTTGTTCCACATTTCAATTATCTTTTATCTATTTGAAGATATCACATAATTACTGTAAAATTAGAGGTATTTTAATTTCGCCGGGATGAGGTCTCTCAAGGAATTTATTAAAATTCTATATTCAGCCAACCATTTCTTAATTTTAAGTAACCAAAACAAAATTCTTTTACCAGTGGCGTATGTAAGGTAGTTTCGATGTTTAACCCCCCGATGTCTTGAGTAGAATATTTAAAAATAAACATTTGCCGTATGAAGATACGGTATAAGCCCTATACCTATACAAAAATCACGCTTATCCTTAAAGAAAATGAAATCAAGCGCTTGAACCCCATTCTTGACGAAACTCTGCGTATGCTATCCTTTAAGGGTATTTTATAGAAACATTAAACAATTACTATTACCGGAAATTACTATACCATTGTAATTATTCACCTAAGCTGGCAACAGTGACTAAAGTTTGTATTATATCACGTGAGTTTATTGTGTCTTTCGTGCTGCAACTGGAGTTATTAAAGAGAAAAAAGTGAGAACACACTCGTTCATTTTTTTCTAAAACACTTTTTTTTAAGCTCACAATCGTAAATTATCAACAGCTTATAGTAAGCTCAAAGGAAGAAAGAAAGAAAGATGTCGTTGTAATATGAAAGAAATAGCAGTAGAAAATTCGTGACATTTCAATTTCTTCGAACTGATACAAATCCGAGAAAAATGTTCACTTTTCTTCATAACGTCACGATTTTTTGCTTTCGCATTCGGACATGTTTTCGTGCGAATCAAGTGGACAATGAAACAAAGACGTCACAGTAATTCTTGCAAATACTAATCAATTTTACAGGAACCAGTGGCGAATCTAGATGGTAAAAACTAAGAAAGGGACAACCAGAACGCAAACTATGATAGCTGTATCATGAGTTTACTGTAATTTTCAAAAATATATAAATAATAGGGAGGGCCACAATTTTTCGGAATCCGGATTCCGGAATCGGAAATTTCACATTCCAGATTTCGGATTTTCTGAATTTCGGATCTAAAATCCGGAATTTTTCCGACACTGGAATTTTTCCGAAATCTGCATTATTCCGAAATACGAACTTTTCTACTTTCCGAAATCTTTCCGAATTCTAGAATTTTTCCTATTTTACTTTCCGGATTCCGGAAAGTAAAAAATTCCGGAATTGACCATCCCTACTAAATAATAGTTTGAAATATTTTTGTCACTCAAAAAACTGGATCTACTACTCACACAGATAAGTGAAGTTGGTGGAAGAAATGTTGCTTACTGACAACCCATGAAATCACGTGCGAAAACCGATGGTAGCGCCAACTTCTTGCGACGAAATCCAACGTTGATTGGTTCTTTCGCTTTGCAGACGATCAAAACGGATTTGCGCAGCACATATAACAGGAAGGTGATTGCCTGTGTGTATTCTTGTCTGTGGTTCCCGAGTAGCTCTCAGCGAGCTTAATCATAGGTTCAAACTATCAGTATAACCGACCTCAACTTCACATAAGCATAGTTGGGAATTGGTTGAAATATACGTTGGTCCAATTTAGTTTAAAGCGAATGTTGGCCAATGCACAATTTACTGTTATTTATCCAATAAATTCGACCTCGCACTCCTAATAACAATTTCACATCTTTCGTACAAGCTACGTTGGTAACTATTGGTTGGCAAATGCTCGGCAATGCAGACAATTATAACGTAGGGCCGAAGTTGGCGATTGGGTTGGTTGGCAAATGATCGGCAAACCGGCCAATTACAACGTAGGGCGAACATTGGCGATTGAGTGGGTTGGCAAATGATGTCGAAGCAGGCAATTACAACGGAGGGCGAAGATTGGCAAGTTGGCTAGCCTACCGTTTCCCACTGTTGGCCCTACCGCCTGCGCCGCTAGGGCATCAATGGTGTTAAGTAAGCGTAAGTTCCGTTAATATCGCAAACGGAAAATTGAGCCATATTCAAGCAAAATGGATAAGCCTACTTTTGCTCGGTATTGGGAATTCACCTTGGAAATAGTCTTGCTTCTCAGATACCAAAATATATATCAACACAATTTTTGATCCGTATTTATATGTATACATTGCTGGTCGGAAACAAGTAAAGAAGAGGGGGGAAGGGGGAAAGATATTAATTAAGACCGGAAATTTCTTGTTAGATTTTCTTTCAACAATTTTTCTTTTCAGTCGTATGTGTGTTGTTTTTCTCTACACGCACGATGTGCTTTTATTTTCCTTTTACGTTTCTCGCCCATTCACTTCTTGTTTTCTTCTTATTTAAAACAATAGAACGACCTTGATATTGTATCGTCAAGGGCATTCACTCTCTTTCTCTGTTGATGATGACATGAACTTTGATGAAACAATCATAACAATATAAAGGGGTCTTTGATTTAGTCATCCACGTACAACGAGGTATTCCACAATACTTTTTGAACATACCATTCATTAGACCTACACACGCTGAAAATTCCTCACAGAATATTGCAAGCAAAAATATAACACTGCCTGAGCATATCCAAGTTTATGGAACTTAGTTTTTGCTCATACGATGAGACGAGAAATAAGGATTGCTTCTCGTCTCGATTCGATTCTTGGAAAGCTTTTCTCCTTTGTTTTTCTTAATTTCATCTAGAAGTTATCAAGATGCTTCCATGTGACGAAAGATCCAAGAAAGGTGAGATATAACAACATTAGAACCATATTTATTATTAGAGTATATTCTACCATAATGACTTGTGTATCTTCACTAGTAGCAAGAAAGTTTTCGGCCAGTTGGCGCGTGGTTGGCTTTTGGCTTTCTACACTTGCACTTGAAACACATGCTTTCATACAATCTGTAGAGCATCACTAGCCGTTCATTGGCTATTGACTTGACTTCTAAAACGCTTGCGTCAAGCTTGAATGGGACACTGAATGCAAGGTTGCCCCATATAACTTCGTCACTGGAATCCAGCTTGCGGCGTGCTTGCACGTTTACAATCAAGCTGGATGCAAGCTTGGCCGACTCGCAATTCAAGCTTGCTGTAAGCGGTTTGCAAGTTGTCTCTGCTACTTCGGTTTAAACATTGATAAATTCTTAACATTGTGTTCATACAATCATTTCATCAATTTATGGTTTTATATTAGCAATCATGGTTTCAGATATGACTTGGGTGAAATAGTAATGTCCACGAGACTGCGAAAATTGTCATGTTTCGAGATTCGTTTCGAATTTTAAAAAGTACTTTTCGTCTCGTCTCGTACTAGGAAGCCAAGTAATAGCACAGGTAGCGATATTTATTAGCACCAGGAAGTCAAGTAACAGTGCGAGTAGAGATATCTATCAGCATCAGAAAACCAAGTAATAGCACATGTAGCGATATTTTTTAGCGCTAGGAAGCCAAGTAATACTGCAAGTACAGTAGATATCTATTAGCATAAGGAAGCCAAGTAATAGCACAGGTAACAATATTTATTAGCACCAAGAAGCCAAGTAATAGTGCAAGTAGCGATATTTATTAGCGTCAGGAAGCCAAGTAATAGTGCAAGTAATGATATATTTATTAGCATCAGGAAGCCAAGTAATAGCACAGGTAGTGAGTGATATTTATTTGCATCAGCAAGCTCAATAATAGTGTAAGTAGCGATATCTATTAGCGTCAAGAAGCCAAGTAATAGCACAGGCATCGATATTTATTACAGTATTATCAGGAAGCCAAATAATAGCGCAGGTAGAGATATCTATTAATGTGAATGTTTAGTAAAATAAAGATTAGCGTGACGGACAAAATTTGACGTTTCCATAGCACAAAGCCTGACTTCGTTTTAAAATTTGTCATGAAGGTGATGTCTTGTCTCGAAAAATGTATGTTTCTGTTGCAATAGCTTTGTCTCGTCTCAAATCTTGTCAGAAAAATCTATCTCATCTCGATTCGCACGCAACCCCTATTTTTATTATTAGGACAATTTTCATACTATCTTTATGTGTTAAAGCAAGGAATTCGTTATAAAAACAAGCTAAATAAGTATAGATAGCGACATGTGTTAACGTCAGAAAGGCAGTGCACGGCTATTCAATGCGTTCGCAATGCGTTTTTAGGGCTCATACGTATGCTTGGAATACGCTGACCATGTATTTAAATGTGGATGTCTAATCAAAATGCGCTGCAAACACGAAAGAAATAAAAACGCACAGAATACGTCGGCTCGAGTGGATTTGGTGCGTTTCGGAACAAAAAGACCGGCTGCTGTTTGGGAATCAGTAAAAGATGTCTAAAGGAAGGGGAAAAACGGGGAAGATGCGCTGCCAGGCAAGGGAATTTTAGCAAGAAACAACTGCTTGGAAGATCTTTGTGCAGAGTATTGGAACTCTGCTATTATAAAGTGTCACAAAAATATAAGAAAATTCCGAAAAATTGGCTGTGATTCGCATGAATGAGAATAAAGGTGTGACAGTAAGGTCTGGGCATCCAGACTGGCTCACAGTATGATTTTTAACTCTGGAGTAAGTAAAATTACCGAGTAGCCACCTAGGTGGCGTTCGCTGCAGGGGATAACACATCCTCGTTTAGCCATAGCCTTAGTGTGACTTTGACTTTATTATTACAATTACCGTGGCACACAGACTGAGATGTTTCTCATTTATTATTAGGATTATTTTTAAAATCACATTTTTACACTTGCACGTATTTCTTGTAATTTCTTTAATTTTAATTTTGCAGTAGTTTTGTTTTAAAAGATTTATTGGCCTGGAATGTGGCCACTTTGGAAGGAATTTCCGCTTACAAATTCTTCATCTCTTCCTCTTCTTTCTTTCTCCACATACAAATACACATTATTATCATTTCATTTCTGTATCCATAACTCATGTGCTTTTACCTCGTTCTTCCCAGTCGCGGTTTTTCGTGGTAGCATAAATTATGCAGCAACACACACACAACTCCTTCGCACTTGTGCATCTCGTACGTACAAACATCTTCCATATATGTAGAAGAGGGGATAAATCTTTATCACGCCTGTCGTGTTATACTACTGATAAAATAATAATGAAACTAGGGGATTCACTTTCAGGCGGATAAATTATTGCAGTATAATGCAGAAACCGTTGTGTGTGTGTGTGTGTGTTATGCAGTGCGCTGCAATGCTTCTCGGAGAATATAACAAAAATAAAAATAGGAACTGCTTATGGTAGAAGGTTCAACGACATCGCAATGGGATTGCAAAGAACACCACATGTGATACAAGAGAAGAAATGCATGTAAACTCAAGACACATTATTTATGTTGATTTAACTCCATATTTACTGGACCATATGAGAGTAAAGACCTAAATTCCAAAATTAGTTCGGAAGCTGGCCCCAAACATATTTTGGGGGTCAAGATGACTCAGTGGTAGAGCGTTCACTTCTGCTGCCTAGGATGGATCCCAGCTCGCATCAAGTGAACTTAGTGTGGACAAACCGTGTGCGTGGGGTTTCTCGCGGCTTTCCTATTTCTTCCTAGTTTCTTCAATCCACTATTTCATTTATTATTACCATTTCCCGTAGTCTCTGTGCATCACCATGTGCCGTAAAACTAGATATCTCTATTCATTTCAAAGGTGTCTTTCAGAAAATACGTCGTTTGTTTGTTTCTTGGTGTTTAGAAACCCTTTCCAGCGCCGAGGTTATATGAGACATAGACTTAAAATTTAAGGAGAAATCCGAACAATCTTAATGTCCTCAATGTTAATACAGGTAGCAAAATACGCCGTTAAGAAGCAGGTTGTATCTATTGTTGTTTGTTTATGTACTATACAGGTAGAAAAACAAACCGTTAAGTAATATATTATACCTATTATAGTTTGTTTATATACTATACAGGTAGCAAAACACACCGTTAAGTAGCAGATTGTAAGTATTGTTTGTTTATGTACTATACAGGTAGCGAAACACACCGTTAAGTAACAGATTGTATCTATTATTATTTGTTTATGTACTATACAGGCAGCGAAATACACTGTTAACTAGATTGTATTTACTGTTGTTTCTTTATGTTAACTAGATTGTATTTACTGTTGTTTCTTTATGCACTACACAGGTAGCAAAACACGCCGTCAAGTAACAGATTGTATCTATTGTTGTTTGTTTATGTATTATAGAAGTAGCAAAATACGCCGTTAAGTAACAGATTGTATCTATTGTTGTTTGTTTATGTACTATACAGGTAGCAAAACACACCGTTAAGTAGCAGATTGTATATATTGTTGTTGTTTGTTTATGTACTATACAGGTAGCAAAACACACCGTTAAGTAGCAGATTGTATCTATTGTTGTTTGTTTATGTACTATACAGGTAGTAAAACACACCATTAAGTAGCAAATTGTATCTATTGTTATTTGTTTATGTACTATACAGGTAGCAAAACACACCGTTAAGTAGCAGATTGTATCTATTGTTGTTCTTTGTTTATGTACTATACAGGTAGCAAAACACACCGTTAAGTAGCAGATTGTATCTATTGTTGTTGTTTGTTTATGTACTATACAGGTAGCAAAACACACTGTTAAGTAGCAGATTGTATCTATTGTTGTTTGTTTATGTACTATACAGGTAGAGAAACTCACCATTAAGTAGCAGATTGTATTTATTGCTGCTTATTTATGTACTATACGGGTAGGGAAACAAAACGTTAGGTAACAGTGTTGTTTGTCTTCTAATATGAAACTTCTTTACGCATTGTAATAATTAGTGCAGTCAAATTACCAAAAAGTAAGGAACAAATTAGTAACAAGCTGGAAGTTGACACAGGTGTAGGAAATGATGTTCTAAACAACATACTAAAAGTCCCCTGAAATCCCACGTGACCTTCACCGCCATATTGGATAATGTCCGCTGGAAGTGCTAAATGAACAATACCCAAATAAAAATAGCAATATCTTCGCTATGGTTAAACATAAAGAGATAAACTTAGTGTCGTTTTATAGAACATGGATAACAAAACATTTTTATAGAGAAACAATTTTTCATAAACACATACTTTTAAAAATATTTAGCTCTAAATTCTAAAATTCCGAAATTTACCGTCAAACTGATTTATAATTTTATTGAACTTAAGTAAATATTAACAAGTTAAAATTTGACATAGATGTTGGTAAAGATTATTTAAATCCCACAACTTCTTCGTTCGCCATATTGGAAAATGTACAAATGTCCGAAATAATTGAAAGATAATATTATGTTAATCAAAATACAAAATCAGACTGGGCTAAATATTTGAGAAACTGTCGATGCAGTCGATCCGAAGTCAATTGCGTTCAATGCTGGTGGGAGGGATGAAACATTAAGATAAGTTTAAGTCGTCCGCCATCTTGGTGACCGCCATCTTGAAATCAACTTGTTTATTTTAAATAGCAGCATGGTCGTGTGACATATTAAACAACATCTTCGTTCGAAGAGAAACTCAACGGTAAGATTATTTTTCCGAAACCTGCAACAGTTTTGAAGTTGTGAATAGATTTAGGATATGTTATGTGTGAAATGCTGTAGAAATGTGCTGTGCGAAGTTTCAAATTAAAGGATAAAGTAAAAAATCTTTCTAACATCTCACATTACGTATTCTTTCACGACCAGTAAAAGAGAGAGCTAACACACATAAGACAATTACAATCACATGACATGTTCAGCATGGCCATCGTTCTGATCTATGCATATCCTTAACCGTGAGACCAGTGATTGTGCACTCTACGAAGCAAAGTTGGTGAGTTTTTTCACAGGCCGTAATGACTCTCCTTTTCAGGTAGCCAATGTCATTAATTTTACACTGGTAGAAAATAGCTTTAAAGTACCCCAAAGATAGAAATCCAATTTGAATTAGGTCGGGGGACCTTGCTGGCCACTCAATTGGTCCATGCCAACCTATCCAGCAACCGGGAAAATGTTCATTGAACCATCGATTACATTTTGATCATCGTCCGTGCTTCATCTTGTTGGCAATATTGATGGATTCACCCTTCCTCGTTCAACAAAAGTAGCATAACAGTGTTTTCAAGCATATCTCCATATTGTGCAGCATCCAAGGTCCTATAAATGAGAATAGGTCCAATAGATCCCATCACTGGAAACAGGTCCTATAAGTTTTCGCCCCATACTCCACACCACACCATTACCTTAACTTGCACCTTGCATCTTTAATGCATCTATCTAAGATTTGCATTAGCCCAGTACCGAGAAGTCCTACGGTAAAGTTTTTTTTAAATCTGCAGCGGTTTTGAAGTTGTGAATAGATTTAGGAAAGATTATGTTATCATGTAGACTTAATTTTTGTTATGTGTGGAACATTGTATAGACGGGAACCGACTTTCTCTTTACAATTTTCTTGTAGGCAGGACAGGGTGCTAACTCGAGGGGCAAGAATCGAAACTATCCTTTTGGCTAGAGGACGAAATTTAGCAATAATAACAGCCGTATTCAAAGAACGACATCCTAATCGCAAGCCGGTGACACACAGTGCTGTACGAAAACTAATCCGCAAATTCAGGGCAACGGGAAATGATGATTTACCTCGATCAGGACGACCACGAAATGCAACTGATCCAGACATATCAGCAGCTGTGTTGGGTGTGTTGGTGAAAAGTCCTACGAAGAGTGTGCGACGTCTATCAAATGATCGTAATGTTAGAGTCAAAAGTGTTCAAAGAATATTAAAAAGGGAAAAGTGGCACCATTAAAAATTACAATTGAACCAAAAACTGTCAAAGGATGATTTCTGATAGACCAGTGGAGTTTTGAGAGTAGGCGTTGGCCCTGATAGCTCTGACCCAGTCTTTCCTCATAACATTGTTTATAGTGATGAGGTGAATTTCTATGTAACAGGTGAGGTTAACAAACCAAAATGTCCGGTACTGGGCTAATACGAATCTGAATTGGATAGATACATCAAAGATGCAAGATGGATAGGTCGGCATGGACCAGTTGAGTAGCCAACAAGATCCCCCGACCTAACTTCGTTGGATTTCTATCTTTGGGGGCAATTTAAAGCTATTGTATACCAATATAAAATTAATGACATTGGCTATCTGAAAAGGAGAATCATTACGGCCTATGAACAAATATCACCAACTTTCTTTCCTAGACTGCACAAGCACTGGGTCGCACGGTTAAGTGTAAGTATTTTAATATTGTAAAATTCTCTCTATTTATGTAGGGTAGAGCAATTATCGTACACGGGAGTTTGGACTTTCCCATCACCTTTTTTTTTTCCCATCACCTTTTTTTCCCATCACCTTTTTCTTTTATTAAAAAGATCCTCTATAGTACAAAAGTATATTGCAATAGGTAGATTTCTCTACCATATAGGCAAAGTAAGGAACCCAATGACCAAGCGTCTTAGGGCTTTTGTAGCTGAGGTTACTCTCTTTGACCAGGAGTCGTGAGAGGGAATGAGAGTTTGTGTGATGGTGTCTCTCGGTGACCGGGCGTCGTAAGACAGAAAGGGAACCCAATGACCAAGCGTCCTAGGGCTTTTAGGAAAGGTATCTCTCAATTGACCAAGCGTCGTGAGAGGGTAAGGTGTTCCCAATGGCCAGGTGCCTTAGGGCTTTTGGTGGTTTGATAAACCTGAAGAGATTGATGATTCTTGAAGTGTGCTGCTGTCTTTTATCCTAAAATGTCGGCTACCTTCGTTTATCGCCGTCTTGCCGACTCTTGGCGATGGTGGGCGACTCCTCTTTGGTACTGTCGGTTGCGCTGTATTTATTTACTGCAAACACGTGTAATAAACACATGGCTACAGCCTGGTATGAAGACATGCGGAACCGTACAATATGCACAGAACAGAACGGTGGACATGTTGAACATGTCATGTGTATTTGTCTTTTGTGTTAGCTCTCTCCTTTCCTGGGGAGATGTTACAAAGCTTGTTTTTACTTTATCTTTATAATTCAATTTGAAACTTCACACAGCACATTTCATAGCATTTCACACATAACATACCCTAAATCTATTCACAACTTCAAAACTGTTGCAGACTTTGAAAATAATAACCTTACCGTTGAGTTTCTCTTCGAACGAGGATGTTGTTTAATATGTCACACGACCATGTTGCTATTTAAAATAAACAAGTTGATTTCAAGATGGCAGCTACCAAGATGGCGGACGACAAACTTAAACATGTCATAATGTTTCATCCCTCCCACCAGCATTGATTGCAATTGACTTCGGATCGACTGCATGGACAGTTTCTCAAATATTTAGCCCAGTCTGATTTTGTATTTCACTTTATCTTTCAATTATTTCGGACATTTGGACATTTTATGGCGAATGAAGAAGTTGTGGGATTTTAGTACGTCATTTAAATAATCTTTACCAACATCTATGTCAAATTTTAACTTGTTAATAATTACTTCCTAATTTCAATAAAATTATAAATCAGTTTGACGGTAAATTTCGGAATTTTAGAATTTAGAGCTAAATATGTTTAAAGGTATGCGTTTTATGAAAAAAAATCTATAAAAAATAATGTGTTATCCATGTTCTATAAAACGACGCTAAGTTTATCTCTTAATGTTCAACCATAGGAAGATATTGCTATTTTTATTAAAGTATTGTTCATTTGGCACTTCCGGCGGCCATTTTCCAATATGGCGGCGAAGGTCACGTGGGATTTCAGGGAACTTTTAGTATGTTGATTAGAACATCATTCCCAACATATGTGCCAATTTTCAGCTTGTTATTAATTTGTCCCTTTCTTCATCAAAATTTGAGCTTTATTTACTGCACTAAATTTAGGATGTTCAATTACTCAATTACTCAATGAAGAGGCTGGACAGGGCAGAAGGGCAGGAATCCCTGCCGGGGCCCTCCCTAATTATGTACATGACTTTCTATGCTATGTATATAATGAATATTGAATAACATGGAAAGTAAGTTAAAACACGTTTGCTGTGTTCAAGCATAGTTACTCGTTGTAGTTTGTTCCGTTCCCTGAGTTCGGTGGCCCCCAGCATTGAACGTAGTCTTGGGGTCTCATTATCGGAATGAAACTAACCCAGGTATTATAAAGTCCTGTTTGGAGCCTTTTGTTTGTGACCTAGTAAGAATATACAGTATTTCAAAAATATGAAGAATGGGGTCCCAACATCAGATTGTCTAAATGTGTTGGGGCCCCATGAATGCCGAAATGAAACTGACTTTTATAAAGTCTTGCTGGGTCCGTCTGTTAGTCGTTTGACAAGTTATTGCAACTCCATAGAGGAACAGAACAGGTTCCCATCCTGGGACCCCATTACCACGCATAAAAGAAGCTGACAGCTTTATGAAGAAAAGTACCCCCCCTCCCCCCATCGCATCAAATTAAGAAGATGAAACAGTATACTTTGTGAGGCTCCTACGTGCCTCATGAGAAGGGACGTTGGGGCCCTCCAAGTGAGGCTTCTGCCGGAGGCCTATACTCCCCAGTCCGAGACTGTCAATGAATCTACTATTCTTATTTTATTGGTTTGACCGTCCATGACTTATAGACTGTTGAATAATAGTCGGCTAGAATAAATAAAAATCAGAGTTAACAGGGAGAAAACAAGGCTCATTTTGTCTTCTTTTAAGGTTTACCAATGATTATGACGATCTTGAACTTCCTTCGTGCAACAAGCTACAAGGAAATTTGGTTGTGTATATACTGTATTTTCCTGTTAAACTAACTAAATGATTGACAGTCAATATCTTCTAACTTCTCAAATTTTTTATTTAGATAAATGTTTAATAAAGTATCTATAGTATTTTTTAAGTAAACAGTTTAGTACTGAAGAGTCTTCTTTCTAACGACCTTTATCACTAAACAAACACTTCTGTGTAATTAAGGATAACACTATGTATCAAAAAAGTAAGTTTAAAAACGTTTGAACTAAAAAAAAAATGTATTTTTAATAACCGTACGCTGTAATCATGTCTTATGACTGAAATTCTTAAAATACTGTATAAGACGTCCGAAAAAAGGGCATCCGTTATCACAGTTCAACGCAACTTTCGGCGGCAGTTTAAGGTTGATCCACCTGACACGAACTCCATTAAGCGTTGGGATATACAACTCATGGAGACAGGTTCGATATGCAAAGGCAAAAGCACCAGCCGTCCTTCACATTCAGAGGAGACAGTAGATAGAGTCCGGAAATTCTTCCAACGCAGCCTCACGAAGTCATTTCGAAAAGCAGGCCGTGAATTAGCATTGACCCGCTCAACAATCTGGTATGTTCTTCGTAAGCGTTTGAAATTTAAGGCTTATAAACTACAACTTGTGCAGACACTCATTGAAGATGTTCGCACAGTCTTCAATGTAAACATGTTAGGATTCCTGGAAAATGATTATTTTAGGGACAGGATAGTCTTAAGTGATAAGGTGACCTTCCACAACAACGGCAAAGTCAATAGGCGTAATGTTCAGAGCACCCTTGGCGAATCGTTGAGCATGTCAGAAATTCTCCCAAGTTGAACGTACTTGCTGTCATGTACAGAATGAAGCCTTATGGGTCATTTTTCTTTGCAGAAAGAACTGCAACGGGATACTCGTATCTTGACATGCTTAAGATGTGATTGATACCTCGACTTGAAGAGGATCCCAAGATTTCATTTTGCAACAGGATAGAGCTCCCCCTTTTCCATAATGACATGAGAGAGTATTTAATGAATCTCCCACAGCGTTGAATAGGTCGTACTGGTCCTGATGATGAAGTATTGAGATGGCCTCTGAGGTCTCCAAACATGACACCATGACATCGCTCCTTCAGACCCCCTAGAAATTAAAAATATCTACTTTTGACAATTTTCCTGTGAGTTAGTCCTGAAAGCTGTAATCATGTCAAATTTTCATCATTGTAATCCTACAGGAAGTGCCTAATAATTTGGGTGTGTAAAAGGTGTCTCATATAAATAACATGGCGATGATTTTTCAGTTCTCAATAAAATAACTCTACAGTTAGAAATTTTTATTTTTACTGGTTTACTTAGGTAACGCTAACGAAAACGTACAAGCATACCGAATTTCAAGTTTTTATTCCAAGTACCTCAAACATGAGATTATAAGTATAAAAAAAAAAAAAAAATCCATTTAAATAACATGGGGAAATTCTTCATCCCCCTTTAGACCCCCTAAAAATTAAAAATATTCACTTTTGGCAATTTTCCTGGGGGTTAGTCCCAGAAAGCTACAATCATGCCAAATTTTAACTTTCCACAACAACTGGAAGTATCCCTTTAATTTATGTCAGTTTATGTAGTTTTATATATAGTTAATATATATAAAGATGCTCGTTCTTTGTACAGAGAGGATGAAGATATAGAAAGTATATGACTACCTTTCTCCCTTAGGATACGCATGAGGGACGAACTTGGACTTAAACGACACCGTCGCCCATGCCGCTCCTACCTACCTCGACCCCTCATCCCTATACCTGATGGGGAATGTACTTAAACTTAAAATGACAGCGTGAGTGTCACTATTCATCTCAGCAATCTCGAAAAGTATGGATTCGACACTAACATTGATCGTTTCCGAATATTTTTGCATGGCGGTCCTTCCTACTCCGACCCCTTATCCCCATGCCGATAAGGCTGAACTTGAACTTAAATGACATCGGGTGTGTCACTATTCATCTCATCGAACTCGAAAACTATGAAATGGACACTAATATCTGTCATTTTCAATTAATTTTACATGTCTCCACTCTTCCCCGAAAATGCGTTAAAAGCCTGTAGGCTAGATTTCACTCACATACCCAAAAAGTATGAAAATCTATACTGCTGTCCAGTGTTTCTTCCAGACATGTTTTTTTAGGGGAACTGCTTCCCCGGAGCTCTGAGAGTGCCCCGCCGGAGGAGACCAAAATAATACGTCTATACGGTGGTAAAAGTGGATCTGAAAAGGTAGGGGGACGCTTGACGTTACGACGTCCCCTTTGACTATCTTTCTCCATTGTAATTTCTTTAGAAAGTGAAGGGACGTCTCAGATATTTTCTGGAAGTGGGAGAACGATGTTCCCCCGCGTTTCCCTCACTTTTTAATAAATAGAATGGTATCGTGTGAAAATAATGTGCCCCTCCGAATACAAAGTGTCACCCCGATACTTTTTTTTTTTTTTTTTTTTTTTTTTTAAGAAAGACTGCTGCCGTCTTGGAGGAGCTTCCAAACATCATTACATGGATTTAATCTTATTTAAATAGATGTTGATTTACTCATACACCTAAATTATCATCTTGTCTCCATGATAGTTTTCGCTGGAAATACCAATAAAGCCATTCTCAGAAACGCTGAAGATCAAAAATGGCGATAAAGTTATCAATTTTTGCACCTGGAATTGTGCGTTTGCATTTTCTTGTAATCCCTCACAATATTTCAGCACACACACTTTTTCTTTTAAAATAATAATAATAATCAATTTATTTACCCTTTTTATCCTCTTTACGGAAGAAAGTTCTCTTGCAAAAAAAGAAAAATGAAGAAAGTGTCTGTTAATACGAGGAAATACATTCTAAGACAACGACGCTGCTTCCCTCTGGTGTCGCAATTTAGATTTTTCTAGAATGATCATATTTGAAAAACATTTAAAAAAAATACATAGCACTAAACAAACAAAGGGAAAGCGTAAATTGGAGGCTAAAGACTTCTGTGACAACAAAGAGCTTGTGACAAGACTTTCAAGAGCTCTTTTGTCACCAACGAACAAGTAATTCGTTTCTCTGGGGGTGGAGGAGAGGAAATCGAGCGTCAATAATAACCTGGAGATAGGATTGGAGTCCCGGTAACGATAATCGTAACTGTTTACACTTCATTTCAGTGTAGCAACATACATACGAATATCTTTCTGTAAAGAATAATATCATTTAGTAATGTTAATAGGAAAAGTCAAAAATTATTCACGCTTTCGCCACAACTCTCTTTATATTGTGCACAGTTCTGTCCTAGTATATTAAAAGGTCACACTATAGTGGTAGTTGCATGAGAATTTCATCTCAATTGCTCTATATGTCTTTTTTTCTATGGCAGAGAGAGCATCGCCACTCCGCTGGGAGCAGGGACGTACGCAGGAATTTATTTCGGGAGGGGTCCAAAGCTTTTCGGGGGGGTCCAAACACAATTTCAGACTAAATTATATTAAAAAGTGTAAAATTGACCCTAAAATTAGACTAAATTTACAAAAAAGTCCGGATTTCGGGGGGGGCTCCGGACCCCCAGGACCCACCCCCTGCGTACGTCCCTGGCTGGGAGTATCCATCAAGGCAGCAGCGCCAGTGATCCGAATTCTCTGGTCTCAAGGTGTGTCAGGGATTGAAATTTACTAGACACTTTCAGCAGAATACGGAGGCGATGCTCTATGGCGTAGAAGTGTGTAAGATTGTACAGAGTGTCTCAAAAGTCCCTTAACATAGGGTAACTGTTATTATCAGAAAAAAAATGAAATCTTTGTTTTACGTCCCAAGGTTATGCCGGTTAGGCTAAAGGAGACGGTGATGATGAGAGATGAGTGAAATGGTGGAATGAAGAAAGTGGGAGGAAACGGGGGAACTCCGAGAAAACCCACGAGCACGGTGTTTGTCCACCACAAAGTCCACACGGCGCGAGCTGGGATCGAACCAAGGACCCAAGCACCAGAGGTGAACGCTCTACCACTGAGCCATCAGAGTCACTACAAAATGTAAGAGGGGAAACTGTCTCCAAATATGATGTTTTCAATGTAAAGTGAAAGGTTCTTTTCTATCGGACTAGCCGTTTAGGCTGTACACTTTTTATGCGTCCAATGTTAAATGAAAATGCAACGTTGCCATTTACCTAGACACACAAAATAAGTGAATGAAGTTATTGTTTGACATGGGGGCTGCCCATCGACACGTTATCGTAAAAGACTAACTTCATTCACTTAGGCTGTGGGTCTAGGTAAATGGCAACGTTGCATTTTCATTTAACACTGGGCGCATAAAGAATGTACAGCTCAAACGGCTAGTCCGATTGAAAGAATTCCTTCACTTTAGATCGAAAGCACCATATTTGGAGACGATTTCTTTGTTGTAACTGATAATAACAGAGTTATCCTATGTCAGGGAACTTTTGAGACACCCTATATATAGTTTAAAAATGACCGAGCAATTGTGTGTAACGTCGAGATCAGATGGCCTGCAGTATTAATACTCCGGAAACCTAACGGTGCCAACTGAAGGAGTTATTTTAGAGAAGAGAGTCAGCGGCCAGGCTTTTCAGATAGGTGACTGAGAGAAGATTTACGCAATAAAGAACTCAATAACACAACATTGACCTACACACACTGCTTTCTATGTCGAATAGTCATTGTTTTTCTGTCGGCTGGACCCCCTATCGCGGACGCGGACCAAGATTCGCACTGGCCGTATAGGTTGAACAGGCTTTGCCGACAGTCGGCTGACAGGAACTCAGTACTATTCTTTTTAGTTCGCATAGAAACAAAACACACCAAAAGTAGAGCAAATAAGGTCCTTTTTAGGTCCATAATCCCAACATAGTTATTCGGACCTTTTTAGAGCCACACTCTCAAACATAGACCAATAACAGTCCGAGATGCCGAAGCAGGAGCGATCAGCTAAGAAAAAGGAGGGACAGCAGAACCCCACCGCAGAGAAGCCAACAAACCAAGAGGAGCCACGGCGCCCGGAACCAGATGAAACCGTCATAGCTGAACCATAGAATGAGCAGAGTAAACCTCTACCCTTAGTGTAGAGACCTGCACGGGCCGGGCTTGGGCGGGCCTACTCCGTTATTTCTTTGGGCCGGGCCGGGCCTGGGCGGGCCGATACTGTTATTTCTTTGGGCCGGGCCGGGCCGGGCTTGGGCTGGCAGACACTGATTTCTCTTGAGGTCGGGTCGGGCTGGAGCCGATCAATTGCAATTCTTTAATAATTATTGACTTTCGTTAAACGATCATTGGAATAAAGCCAAACGTTGAGGAAGTGTGTCCGTGAAAAATGTTACAAAGAATGCAATAGCTATTTACAGTTTGTGTTGCTTAGCGGCTCCACTTTCACTATAGAGGATTGCAGGCATTATGCGGTAAATTGAGCTCTGACCTTGACCTTAACTGAACTCAAAATATAAAAAGAAGGGGTGGGAACGTTTTGCCTATCGCTAAACAATATTGCCATCTTCACTTTATGCTAAAAATCAATTAAGTTTGATTTTTGTTACAGGGAATGGAGTTTTTGTTCTCTCGATGACAGGCAAAGTTCTAGGAGGCAATGGTACCAATCGGGAGGCAAGCGTCAGGTTGTGAACCAAAGTTTAGAAAATGTTTCTGAGGGTTAGGTCAAATTTAGTACTAAATTTTGAGAAAGATTGGGGCTCGAGCTAATTTTTTAAAAAATTTATCGGGCTGAGGTCGGGCCCAAAACTTTTAAAATTTATCGGGCCCGGGCCGGGCTTGGGCCAAGAATTTTGAAAAACTTATCGGGCCGGGCCGGGCTCGGGCCGAAAATCTCCAAAACTTTTCGGACCCGGGCTGGGCCGAGCCTAGGTACGTTCGGGCTGGATTGGGCTCGGGCCGAAAAATTCGGCCCGTGCAGGTCTCTACCTTAGTGATGTACTCCGTTGGCCACAGATTTCAGACTTCAGAGGATGTCATCAGCCAGAAAAAGAAGAAAATGGACGCTTCCGGGATGGAAGTAACCCAAGTCAGAAAAAGAAGATTTATGATAAACTTTCCTCTCAGCTTGTTCGAGAGCTATTTCTACGCATCTTCAACCACGAAGATTTTGGTGTCCACTGCGTGATCGACAATTGGGAGGACATGCCGAGCTCTGAATTAGAAAAGAAGAAAGTGGCCCTTTCCAGAGCCATGGAACTACACTCGCACAGGAGGAAACCTCACAGGTGAGAAACCAACCAGCACACAAAGAAAAAGACCAAACACAAGTGAGAAACCAAAAAGAGAATCAGCAACAACAGAAGAAGGAAGACTTGTATGTTAGCCCGGCTTTTAAAGAGAAACTCGATGCTTTTAACAGAAAGTTTCCCCCAAAAGCACTACGGGCTGAAAACTCTATTTCCACCGAGAGTAGAAACAAAGAAAATGGCCCTTCTCAGAGACACAATGAAGAAGACGAAGAAGCTGGGAGCTTCAAAGAAGTAAAATCCAGAAGAAGAAAGACAGCTCAACCAGAAAGTCAGGAGAACCGGCCCTTTCAAGGCCCAGTAGAGAAAAGAAGCAATGGTCCCAATTGCAAACAGAAGCCAAATGCTCCAACGCAATAAAGGGAGTACCACTAGAAGAAGATTTAGAACCCATCAAACTAGAGTTACGCAAACAGAACATTGCATTGTCGAACATAATAAGAATACAATCAGCAGATGAGCCTCTCCCACTACTACGGGTCTTCACAACAAATCCAGAGCAGGTCCATTTTTTCATAATGCATGCTACACACATAAAGGGAAAGCACCACAGAGTAGAAGAATCCAAAGTACAGGCAAGACCAGACCCATGCTGGAACTGGTACCAATATGGGCACCGTAGGCAGCAGTGCAACCAAAAAAGAGTTTGTTTCCGTTGCGGGGAAGCACATAGTAACTCCTGCAACAGACCTATTTCAAGAATGTTCTGCGCAACTTGTGCTAGGGACGGACATCGGACCAGAAGTGGTAACTGCCCCAAACGGCCTCGTTATGCAGAGCCTCCACAGCAAACAAGGACGATCTTCACAAAGAAGCACACCGTGGAAAGCCAACATCAGGATCAGCAAAATGTGACGCATACACCACAAGAAAAACAGAAGACAAGACAACAAGCCAAAGAACCACACCAGCAGAGACCAGAACCAGTACCAGATCACGTCAAACAGTATGTTAATGAAGCCATCAAAGAAGCCACAAATAGGATCATATTGTGGGTGTCCAGCCTACTAACCAATGCTACAAACCAAGAAACCAGCAGACAACTAGCTAGAGATATCAAAATTGCCTCACTGAAAGTCCTAAATGTACACCTACAGCCAATAACCAGTTCAAATGGATACATGTATATCCCAGATCCAGAATACATTGATTCAAAGCAAAGGAGAGAGAAAAAGAAACTGACCAAGACAAACCAACCCACGCAGCAACGGGATGAAGAGGAAGAAGAAGAAGCCCAAATTGCATGCTAAAAAAATAACATCATGTCCCACTAACCAAACTAGTCCACCAATCTACAGACATCTAACATATTAAAATCACACCCAGCTTTTAAATTTTGAAATATTACAGACAGTAAAATATGCTTTTTACATGGTTTTTCCCACCCCTTCTTTGTGTGGTTTACCATGTAAATAACTTGAGCATGTGCATGACCGATAAAGGGGGTTTCTCTGGACTCCATGCGTTTCCGGGGTTTTCCCTCCTACTACCCAAGCCAATGGTGAACTGAAAAATTCTTCAAGCGCTTTCCTATCTTCTTTTTTACCCTTCTTTCCTTCTCTAATACACACTGTCCGGTAAATGTCTTAGGATAAAAAGCTCGGTGCGACACAACATTCGACATGCTGCTTTACCTATCTAACTGCATGTAGGAGGTGCACGTAGATATAGGTTGGTGCATCACTCAAGGAGGCGAGCTTTCTTGCTAACGGGCCCTCTTTATCTCTAATTTATTTCCGTATTTCCGTAAGCAATTGTGACGCATGAAGGAGGACCAGGACGTCCGTCAACCACCATCATTTGCATTTGCTCGATCGCTACAACAACCAAGGCGATTAAGTTTTGAGCAGAATATTCACAGGAAATGGAAACACGGGTCCATCATTATGAGCCAGAAACAAAAAGCAAAGTATGGAGTGGAAACACCCAAGAAACGAAGAATAAATTCAAGACTCAAATTTCTGCAGAAAATTTTACGCTAATTGTGTTATGGACTGAAAAGTGACTATACTGGAAGACTACTTGAAAAAATAGGGGCGTATAGTTAACAGTGCAAGATGCAGCGAGCTACTTGCCAACAAACTAAAGCCAGGAATTCGCACCAAACGACTGCGAAGATGATCGCTGCCTTCTGTTTGTCTTTGGTGCACACTGCCAGGGAAGTGGTCATTATTTCCTCCATAGCATTGACAAAAGTGGATGTTAAAAAGAGGGGGCGGTAGGTAGCGGCATGACGCCACTCCGTCCTCCTGGCCTATCTTTGCACATTGTTATTTTTTAGGAACTGGGGAGACGTCATACATATATTTTCGAGGTGGGGGGACGGCGTCCACCCTGCTCCACACAGTAAAAAACAGAAAAATGGAGCAATTAAGTTCAACCTCTCATAATACTATGACAACAGTTTAACATTATTACAGGTGAAGGCAGATGGCAGTGTGCACAAAATATAAAGAGGATTATAGCGAAAGCGCAGTTAATTTTTGATTTGCCATCGTACTTTCCACTAGAATACAATGCCATGGGGTAGTGCTTCGTAACCTTTTTTGAGTAACGATACACTTTGCTGAATGTCCACATCAGGAACAGTTAATTAAGTTAGGTTAGAACAGCATTATTACATGCATTGATTGATACAGTCAGTCTAAAAATTTATTATTACTTATTATTAAAGGATCCATGGTAAAAATAAAATGTGTCGTATATAAAGTCAAGACTAAGTTCTTCTGAGTGACATAAAATTTATTTTTAACTTCTAGAATTTCGTAACAATCCGATTTGGAAGACCTGCTAAAAGGGAGTTTCGAAAATCTAGAATTAAATTTCATATGAGTCGCTTCTTCTAATGAGCATGCAACAGATTGATTTCCACCTATTTCAAATTCAGATTCTTCTCCTTGATACACACCGGATCCCCTTTCACCTCATCTTAAATATTCCTCTTAGCAAACTGGTCCTACAGAGAGAAAGGCCTGGAGATCCTGATATAATAGGTTGAAATTTTCAATCATTTCTCCCCGACTTCAACCGTTAATCAGAAACAGATACAAAAAGATGAAGGAATTTTGACTATGATTCCATCCTTGGGACAATAGTTGATCCTTGAGGCTGTCTCATCTCTAGAAAGTAATTGACGCCTATTTCTGAATAGCTTTGAGTGGAAGGGAGTTTGGATATACATGTTTCGTTGTCAGATATCCAATCAAAAATATCCATATCTTGGGGACAGATAAGCAAACGTTTGGAGGCCATCGACGATGATGGTGATAGTGATATCTGGTCTGGGGAAGTGTATTTGTTTCTATTCAATGTGGCCCCGCGTAGCGCAGTCACTAACGCTCTCGCTTTCGGTGCGAGCGGTCTCGGGTTCGATTCCCGGTGGGGGTACTCAGTCGAAAAAGTGTAAAAAGCTTTTCCAGGCCAGCCATTCTGAATGAGGTTTACCTGGGTTTTTCTCATTCACACCAGGCAAATGCTGAGATGGTACCTAACACACATCCCAGGCCACTTTTTCCTTCCCTTTCCTCGGACAGGCTAATGTGGCTAAATGCTGAAAACCCAGAAATCTAAATCCTAAAATCCTACACACTTGTTTCTATTGAAAAAGCTCTCTATCGTCCTTTATCCGGTCCCAACAACTATAAAAAGTCTAGAGGAAGTTAAAATAGAACTGGGTTCCTTTGACCGTGTAGTGAACTATATTTTAATACTGGCGGCAACAAATCATACAATATTTTCTACCATTTTCTCAATAGAGAGAGACGTACCTGTATATATTGACCTTTTCATTGCTGCCAGTGTTGTACGAACTCTCACAATACATGACTGCACTCTTTCAACTGGCTACCAAATACGTGACTGTACTGCTGGTGACTGCTCTAGTAACTCCCATAAGCACGTGGCTGCACTCCTTTCGACTGGTAAAGTAACTCTAGTAAATACGTGACTGGACTGCTGCCAACTACTGACTACTAACTATAACACCTCACAAGTATGTGACTGTACTGCTTTCGATTTTTTATAACAGTTCTCACAAATACGTAATGCACTGCTACCAACTGGTAAACCTGTTCTCACAAGCACTGACGCAAATACCAGAGGAATGAGGGGGACATGTCCACCCCAATCTTGGAACTGGAGGGACTGTCACTTCAATAAAAAGAGTTGAAATGTGTTTCTTTCCTTTTTTTTTCATCTACATTGTGGATGAGGATCATTGTGGATGCCTAAGTAGAAACATGCCAATTATAAACATGCATGTATTCAGATTTCAGAATGTGTTCACGGCATTCATATCTCCGTTCCCTTCCCCAAGTTGAGGAGCAGAATTTGGATTTAAACGGTATCGAAAGGGCCATTTTCAATCATTATATATATATATCCCTCAAGCTGGGGGGGGGGGCTGAATTTGGATTTAAACTGCATCGGAAGTGTCACTGTCCATCTCTGCAACCCCGAAAACTATGGATTCGACACTAATATTGGTCATTTCCGGTCATTTTTATATATCTCCCCCCTCCCAATCCCCTAAGTTGCACCATCAAAGTAAAATAGTAAAAACTATTCCAGGCCCGAACCTCATTCATATATGTTGAAAATTTGATGCAGATCGGCCGGTTAGTTCAAGAGTTATTAAGTCACAAACATGGTCGCTTTCATTTTTATTTATATAGATAGATTAATTATACTGTGAACTATCCGAACTTTTACCCTATGTGATTACTTTTCTTGACTAGATCCTTTTTTCCGAAATTAGTATCACAAAAGAAGATAACAATTATTTTAAGATATTGAATAGGAAGGAATAATTATTAATAGAAGGGAAAACAAAAACGAAAATCCAAAAATATTTTACGAAACGAAAAAAAAAATATGGAAGAACATAAAACGATTATTTAAAAAAAAACTAAATTTTCGACAGTTGGAAAAGAGGTTTTTCGAAAAAGTTCGAATGATTGTCTTTGACCTCCTCTCCCCCCCCCCTGCTGTTTTCTGGGATAAATTTTACACATTTAAGTTAGAAAATGCAAAAACAGAAACACTCTTGATTCTACTTATGATGCGCTTTACTACTACTATAAAATTCTACTCTCTAGGAGATATTGTTTGAATATGTAAATGAAAAGAAAATCCTGAATTTCTTACGGTGTTGCCATCTAGCGTCAACAACTGAAATTTCTTCCGCTATGATAATTACCTTAATGCCTTTTTTTTTCCTTTCTTCGGTCGTAGAAATTCCAAAACAGCATCTCCTGAATAATAATAATAATAATAATAACCGTCTATTGTGTCACATTTTTTTTCTCGGGGTAAAAGAACTATTTCTCGGTGCTTTTATGAAATTTCCGTATTATTATTATTTTCTAAGTGGCGCGACAGAAACATACAGACAATAAAAAAGAGGACTTTCTGTTGTCTGCTTCCTGAAAGCATCGTCAATGATGACTTGCTATTTCTTTAGGTTCATTGGTACGTACATCCCGTTTTAATTACATAGAATACCCCAAATCAGGAACAAAAGGATTTTATAGAACTGGTTCTTTTGAAGTTTGAATGAAGGGCTTTTTTTCTTTGTCTTTCTTTGTAATTACACGGCGTTTCACGAATGAATGTGTGATAAATTCGTTGTTAATTGATACAAGAGTAAAGCAAAGTAGAGCAAAGAAGGAGACAAGAAGATATATATATATATATATATATATATATATATATATATATATATATATATATATATATATATATATATATATATATATATATATATTGTATACAAGGATTGATCAATAAGTAACAGTAACTAACTAACCTAACCATTATCGTGACAGCCCTTCGGGAGCCTGAGCTTGTTCCAACACCATCTGTTAGCAACTGGTGAAACTTGTAGCACAACACGTCTTCACATAAAACTGATGCAACTATGCAGAGTATTGTTGATTTACGAATGGAAATTATTCCACATTTCTCTTATTTCTCGGACTTAGCCCTCAGTGATGATTACTTTTCGAAAAAGGTTATTTCTGGAAAACATTCCACATTTGATGAAGAAGTTAAGCTGTTAACATATTCCTGGTAGGTATCCATTCACTGGTGTTAGGCTGCAAGGGCGCCGATCCTGGGGGCCGAGGGGGCCTGGTCCCCCCAAAGCTCATGTGCCCCTATTGTATTTATGAATATACTATATTTTGCATAATTTGAGTGCAATTTGTCTTAAAATCTTCATATATATATATACCTTCTCCATCTCAATGCCCCCCACCCCCAAATTTACAGAGAAATCGTCGCCCTTGTTAGGCTCGCAGAAAGACATCAATATAAAATCACAACATCGATGAATGCATAACAATGCATTGATAGATGACGTGACGCCATAGGTAAAAATAACCAACCATGCTAAGCTATGGGTAAGGATGTAAAATTTTGGTTATCTATTGAACACACTATGGATCTGATTGAGATTCTGCATTTCTTCTGTGGAATTGCTGCTGTTGAATTGATTGAAGTTGATATTGAAAGAGGAGACACTACCTTAAGGTGTTCTGCATTATCTTACAATAAGAGCTTTACAAGTGAATATATATATTCCAGTTAATACAATTATGGTTAATTTTATTACTTATCAACATGAGGTCACTGCTGAAGAGATTTAAAAAAACTATCCCGAGAAAATGTGCTTACTTTATTTATTTTGCCGAATTTACTTCATATAGCTAAATGATGTAAATTCGGTACCGTAAATTCAAAGAAGAAAATTTCAGTAAGGTGGATTTTAAGAATTAAAACTCACTGTTTCCTAGCATTTTACTAAACAGAAGTTTAGTATAACTTTTTTTCCCGCAAAATAAACTTAGAATTCCCGTTTTGACCTTCAATTTGTAATTATAACATTATTACGCAATGCTTAATAGCAATTTACAATATTTTACTACCCCATACTTAAGAAATATTATATTTCTTCAGCGTGTGTTTGTTGATTAAGGTATATAATTATCACGTTACTGAAGAAGTTGTATTTCTAGATTGCCTATGTATATATATAATTTTACCACTAATTGTGTCACCTGCCTCTTTCATTATCTTCTTTTGCAGGGTTTCGTAAAACGTGATTCAGGAAGAAGCTTTTGCTGCGACACCTGCTCTAATAGACGATGACACACAAGTAGTCAGATAATGGGGAGCAACAACAATGAAGAAGATCTAGAAGAGAGATATGAAGATAAGAAAAAGGAGCTAAAAGCAGTTACAGAGACCTTCTAATTTAGAAAGAAATGAGAGCGAACATTATAATGCATTAATAAATATATTAAAAAAAAAAAAAAACAATTGATTGCACCTGCTTCTTGAACTAACAAAACAGTCACGCAAGACATTATTCTTTTGTTTTCGATTTCTCAATCGGTCGTAGTAGACTAATATTTAAAGCAAATTTTTTTGTGTGACTGGTGATCACGTACAATTCTAGGAATTATAGGGCGTAAACTTTTACCATTAGTGGATACAGTATATGTGAACAATTGCATTGTGTGGCTTTTAGTGACACATTAAGGGCCATTAATACTTCAGGAAGAATTCACACGGAGCTATACTATAGAACAGAACGATTCTGACCGTCCGGTTGTTGACAGGTACCAGAGCAGACATGACAAGAAATAACGAGAAGGAATTTTAATATCAAATTACCTTTGGAAGTCAAAACTGAGAATACAATTACTATGATTCGAGAATGATATGAAATCACATACAGTATACACATCACTCACTCGAAAAAGTATTCGTACAGTTACTATTTTTAAAGAATGAATGCCTGTTTACGATTGTTTAACGAGTAAATTAAGTTAAGCTGATATATGTTATACACTGTATATGAACCCTATGCATTTACGTCCACACCATCTTGCACCATTAGTTCACCAATTGCGCCACCTATTCAGTGTACTTTGTTGGTTTCACGTCTTACTCCCGTCGAAAAAATATTCGTACACCGTAGTTTTGTTCGTAGTAAAGATACCTGCCAAACACTGTTAGTATAATTACTCTTGCATTGGTGCTTGAGAACGTTGCTGACAGAAGTATCAACCTATTCCTTAGTCCCTGTTCACTACAAACATTAAGTAAAATATAAAATGGGGACAAAACGAAAAATCGAAAAATGAAATTTCCGAAAATCGAAAAACAGATTTTTCGAGAAACACCATCCCTAATATTCTCAAATATAAGGGGCACGGTGCGGTAGTTGATTGGTACTCGATGGATTTAATCGAAGACTAAATCAATGTGGGTTCGAATCTCACTGATGAACATTAACAGATTTAATTATCCTCAAAGTTTGTGTCCTTGTCGGATATGGCCCAAGTAAAAATCCAAGTGAACTCGAGTAACTGAAGTAATAATAGCTAAAAGTGTGTCTTTTTTTATATAAATAAAAGTAGCAGATCGCTCACCTCTTGTGTGAGGGGTCCGTGGTTCGATTTCAGACCAAGTGAATTTTTAGTAGACGCCTTTTCTCGAGGTTTCCACGATACCTCCCACATTGTTATTTTACAAATTATTTTATTCGTCATTCGTCCCCTTTAGCTTTAGAGCATAATCGTGTGACGTTAAAATAGAAATTTCATTTATTTTTTTCTAAACAACTTACATACAGTGTGAATTTCTCGCTTTTAAAATTTCTTTTATATACGTATCTATGCAGTGGCGAACCCAATGGAGAGTTTCCGAGTTTAACTCTCCCCTCCTTCAGCAAGACACTATGAAGAAATATAGGGCTAATATATATTTGTCATATTAAGATATGGATACAAAAATTCTGAAACGGTATGAGCTTTGAAGTTTGAACACCCGCGATGAAATTCTGCGTACGCCATTGTATCTATAATATTATAAATTCTAACTTAAGAAAGACGGGAATGCAAGGTGTGATCATAAAATATGGTGATATGATTTTTTTTTTTTTTTTTTTTTTTTTTTTAAGCAGTAACTGCTGACGTTACAACCATGTGATGTAATTTGCCCCATAAGCTAATCTATTGAGACAGGCAGCGTCAAGTTGGAACACGTTCTGACTTGTCGCTAGAGTGAGGTTGTGTTTACCGTGTCTGTCGCGCATCAACAACGCGTGAACATTTAAGTTCTGTTTCAAGTTGCAAAATAAGTGCCAAAGAAACTCATGAATGTTGAAATTGGTGTATGGTGATAATGCTGGAACTCTGAAGACTGTTTACAAGTGTTATGAGCGATTTGAAAAACGGAAATGAGTCGGAAGAAGACGAGCAACGTTCAAAACATTCATTAACATCAAAAACAGAAGAAAACGTACAAAAAGTGGCAAAAATTATTCGTTCAAACAGGATAATTATTATTCAAGAGCTATCCAAAGAATTAAATATCTCGTACAAGTCCGTCTATAGCATTTTAACAGTGGATTGGCAAATGAGAAGAGTGAGTGCAAAATTCGCTCCTCATACCTCGCTTTTAAGGTTGGTTTAAAGGGACAAGTTTTGCCGATAGATGGCACTACAGTCTTCGTATCTCTCCCATGTATTTTTTACCTTTCACGAAAATTTACAATTTCTCTTACAAATTTCAGCCTACAGACTTCGAATTTTTAGAAAAGGAACTTCATAACCTATTAAAGAGAACAATCCGTGCCGATTTTTTATTTAGAATTTTCTTCATTGTTGAACTGGCTTGATTCTTGAAATGGATAGCCAAACCTTTAACAATGGAATTGTTTCAACAGTGAAGAAAACTGTAAATAAAAAATCGGCACAGATTGTTCCTTTTAATAGGTTATGAAGTTCCTTCTCTAAAAATTTGAAGTCTCTAGGTTGAAATTTATAAGGGAAATTGTAAATTTTCGTGAAGGGTAAAACATACATGGGAGAGATACGAAGACTGTAGCGACATCTATCGGCAAAACTTGTCCCTTTACACTAATCTTAATAGAGCGAGTTTTTGCAGAAAAATATTTATGTTTGTCCATATCCACGGTAATCACTGGATATATCACCATGCGACTTCTGGCTCTTCTTAAAAATCAAAATTATGCTAAAAAGAAGACGTTTTGACACCATTCCTGACATTGGGGGAGGGGGCAGGCAAGACAAAGAAGCTGAGCGTCCTTCCAAAAGAAGCCTTCCAGAAATACTTCCAGTCATTGGTTCAAGGTTGGGATAAGTTTATTTCTAGGCAATGACAGTACTTTGAAGGAGATTAAATCAAATTTCATGTAATCTTATTACTTTGTAATAAAATTATTCACTGTATTTTTGATCATACCTCGTATAACTTCCCTAATTTACGCCACTGGATAGCACAATAAACAACTGGTACGAACAGTACGGTACGAACTTTTCCTAAAAATTGCAACAAATTGCCACCTATATCCGCTCTCATCACATCATTGTTAAACTTCTACAGTACAAATAAAATGGTACAAAATGTTGGGTATTATTGTTAGACGTTATTTTATTAATATCAATTGTATTCTTCATATTTTACAGCTGTTAATTTAAAATTATATTACGACAGCAATTCTGGCAGTGAATCGGTGTAATACTTCCTGTATAATTTTACAGTTTAATTCAGTTTCGTTTACAGAAAACTAAATCATTCCTGTTCGTTCTTAAAAATTGAATGTATGTATATTGCCTTGTAAACGTGTGATATTTTACCTTTATACTTGTTTATATGTTGCCTTGTAAAAATGTAACTTTGGTACTTTACCTTTGTACGTAACCTATTTATAAAGCACCTTCGAATACAGCTGATTCCAAGGACGTAAATATTTATTTTTAGTGCTAAAGATCAGACAATGGAAACAAAGCATAAATCTTTTGGGAAAGGGTTAAAATCCCCGGAAGGCTACTTTTAAGGGAAAATATCCTTGGAACAAATCGTGCGATAAGAACAAAAACAACATTCGCAATCCGTGTTACATGCAGTAAATTCCATTCTTATCATCACTGATTTTTTTTCGTTGTACTACATACAGTACTTTTATTTACTTTCGTATGAGTTTTTATAGTGTTTCTACGTATTTTGAGCGTCTAAAATGAAATAATGCATTAAAATTTTCAAGTTAAAACTAATATATCTAGTGGATGTAGAGCTAAACGAAAAAAAAAAACTCGATTTTAAGAGTAATCTCTATTGTTTGGACCGTATTGTCCAATGAGTGCCGAGCTCCTTCGTGGCTAAGTGGTTAGTGTACGCGCCTTTCGCGTGGGAGACCCGGGTTCGATTCCCGGCGGGACCTCATGTGGTTCGGATTCCACGTTAATCAGTAGGTCCACGTCTCATATAGCCTCGCTGCTGAACGGGACGTTAAACTCAAAATCAACTCAACTCCAATGAGTGCCATATATCAATGCCATTATAATTCGTCGTGTGTATCACTTATATATTAAAATGCTAGGTTTACATGTTTGTCTCCAAAGAAAAGTTTATCGAATACCAAAAGTGCTAGAAACGTGCCGTTTTCGCTGGTCGATTCTAAAATTTTTTGTACATTGTCCAGTTTTAATTGAATATTTTTGTAAAAAAAAAACAGCCGTTATTTCTTTATTGATTTTTTAAAGGTACACTGGAAGTGCTGAAAGTTTTAAAAGGTATATCCTATGAGTTATACATTCCAACACAACATAATTGTACACAAGGGTTGTATATGTCTCCGGCGTTTGTTTCATGGCCAAATGATAATGAAAAACGAAGGATAACCATTTCTCCAGGCTAAGATGAATCTTTATTGTTTGGAGTGTTTTACCCAATGAACACCATATATCACTGACATTATAATTAATTGTATATGTAATGTATTTGCTTATTACATACTACATGCAAGAAGAAAGAAAACATTGATCATACATGAATTAGAAACTCCAACCGAAACTAGGCTCAATTTTGCAAACGGTGCGAGATATTGAAAAAATAATCCAAAAAATCTCCCCTTTATGGCACATTTGCCGATTTTTATTAAGACATCTTTCACTTGTATCTGTAAAAGGACATGTACAGATATGAGAAATGATAAGGACAAATGCTCATATATGAATGATGCGCTGTGTAGAGAGAGCAGGTTCAGCTAGTAATGTATAGTGTGGCCCAAAAGTAGGTATACAGTCCCGTATCGATCAACTCACTGTATTTTATTATCAAGCAGGTAGACCTAGTTTATTATTATTATTATTTGTTCTTAACACCTTTTCACTTATAACTTAAGCCCGGAAGAGTCGAAGCAAACAAATCCGTAAACTAGAATGTTATAGTTAATCAATGCAGGGGTGCATACCTACTTTTGGGCCACCCTGTATTATTTCACTATAATCTGTATGTAAGAAGAAGATCATACATGAGTTGGAAAATAGTTGACCTTAACTGAAAATATCAAATTTGGAATGATTGAAGGGAATAAGTTTGTAAATCCTTGTCGTACTCCCGTCATTCCAACATCTATTTCCTTCTCCACAGGAAAAGATCTTCCGTATCAGAAATTATATATTGGGTTGCATCTGTCCAGGCGCTTGTGATAGCACTGCTGAGTGTACGTACAATCAGATCAAATCCCTGAGGTACGAGATTATTTTAAAATACAATGTTATGCTTTCGTTAAGTGAATCAAATAAACAGAAACTATCCAAGTTTAGTATGTGTTAATGTCATTTCTTTTATGCTGATTCAGAGCCAAAGTTACCGTAATTACCATATACTAATATCGGTCATTTTCAATTATTTTTACGTCATAATTCTCCCTCCCCCACAGGGTGCAAATGGGGACTGAACTTGAACTTACATGGCATTTGGAGTGTCATTCTCTATCCAAGCGACCCTGAAAACTATTAATTCAACACTGATATCGTTCGTTTATTATCATTTTTGTCTGCCCCCTCCCACTTACCCTTAAGGGTGCTCAGGAAGTCTTGTCCCCATTGGAGGCTAAATTAGGACTTCAACGGCATCAGGATTGCCACCAACTACGATAAAAAAAACAAATGATTCGACATTAATATAGGTCGTTTTCGATATTTTTACGTGTCACCATTTCAGCCCCTCCTCTAGGTGCCAATGAGGCCGTAAATCGGACTTACAGTCACTATTTATCGGAGCCTCACTATCTGAGAGCCCCCAAAACTATGGATTCGACACTAATATCAGCCGTTTTGGACCATTCTTATATGTACCCTCCTTTCCCTACTGTAGGTGTGCAAGAGGATGTTACGCTCATTGGAGGCTAGACTTGAACTTAAAAGGGCATCGAAAGTATCACAAATTAGCTCATGAACCCGAAAAAATAAAATCGGTCGTTTTCGATCATTTATATATCCCTTCCCCTCCTACTCTCTCAAGTTGTGTAAGGAGAGGTCTTATTCTCACTGAGATGATGAACTTCGATTTAAAGGGCATTGAAACTGTCACCACACAGCTCATGAACCCCGAAAACTATGGATTTGACACTAATATCGATCGTTTTCGGACATTGTTTTGTCTTCCACCTTCCTCGTCCCCTAGTTGTGCTGGGGATCTTACATTGACTGTATTCTTTTCTCCAGACTGCAAGTAATGTACGAGCTAAATTTAGTTAAAATTGCTGCAGGCTTTCCAGAGTTATGGTGGAACATGCATACGTTACCATTTATCTGGATCCACAACATAAAGTGAAACACAACATAAGGGTATCTTTGAAATGGGGACTGGTCATCGACACGTTAGTGTAAAAGACAGTGACTTCATTCACTTATGTTGTGGGTCCCGGTAAACGGTAACGTTGCATTTTCATTTAACATTGGGCGCATAAAGAGTGTACAGCTCAAACGGCTCGTCCGATTTAAAAAAAAAAAAATCCTTCACTTTAGATTGAAAACATCATATTTGGATACGGCTTCCCCTCTTACATTTTGTAGTAACTTTGATAATAAGTTACCCTATACCAGGGAACTTTCGAGACACGCTGTGTAAAGATTAATATACATAAATGTACATTTAAAGAAAAACATCTGTTCTCAAAGTCAGAGGATTCCTAGATATCTGAGAGGTATTTACGCGCAGAAGAAAGTTTATCCAGCGATGAAACAGTGTTGATTTGTGCATTTTCTGAAGAGGCCATGTTCAGTGCAATGAAAGAGACCGTTCTGAAGAGAGGGAGGAAAGAAAAGTGACTTCGCTCCTCGCCGGTAACTAATTACAACGAGGAGGCCGGACAGGTAATAAAAAACAGGCGCTGGAATGCGGGTGTTGGGGGATAAGTGACATGCACGAACGGAATGGGTTTGCGAAGGGGGCGGTATTTTTTATTTGGTATTTTTTTTTGTTCTTTTTATTTTTTGTAAAGAACATTTTTTATTGTTTGCTCTTAAGCTCCGATTTCTGCATGCACATACTTGTTCTAAGAGCTAGAAAGATACCAGTCCGACTATAAACCATTTGCATATTGATCATAGTTGCCAGAACATCAAAAATTTAGTGAAGTTATAGCTTATTAGTGCAAATCATTTACTCTACACTGTCCCAGGTTCGATTTCCCGGTACCGTAATTGCGGGCTACTTGGACCCTTAAGGGGCTACTTGGACCCATACCAAAAAAACGTTCTAAGTCCCATATGCACTGCAATAATGAGTGAGTTCAGAGTTAGATCCGTTAGATGGGATCATAATGCAGGCGTACACACATTGAAACTAGTTCTGTGGTAGGCTACGATTGAGCAGCATTGGCGAGAAAGGTCGTTGACGAAAAGAGTGTATTTATTGAGCGCCAAACTTTTATGTGTGGACACTATTTGCAAGGAAGTGGAACCAATGCTAAGTAAACACATAAGTAGTTACATATAGGTTAATGAAACTGACATGGTAAACTTTCTCATATACAATAAGATGTGTGCGTAATTGCATTATACAGTATATGAAGTGTGTACATATGACCTGGAAAACACGGATATTTTGTCCCACATCTTTTGTTATCTTTATCCCACCCCATCTTTTGTTATCTTTATCAATGAAAAATAAAGGTCTGTTGTCACGTGTCACACAAGTAAGGACTTTTCATTGTTTCCTTAAGGATACCGGTACAAAATGGTACATCAATATAAAAGATTGCCTGCAGGTCGAAAATATGCTGATTTTTCACAACAGCTTGAAGAATGTTTACCAGCAATTCAGTCGGGGAAAATGTCGCGAAAAGAAACAGAATCTCACTTCAAGATAAGTCATTCCACCATAGAAAGAAGATTAAAGAATAGGTCAAGGCAGAATCCGGGCCATCTGAAAGTGTTCACTGAAGAAGAAGAATTAGCCTTCGCTAGTCATCTTGATAAAGTTTGTGATTTCGGATTCCTCGTTAATTAACTTGATTTCAGATTTATTGTGAAGTCCTATTTAGCCATGCATGGGAGAACTGTCATTGCTTTCTAAGACAATCTTCCCAGTCAAGATTGGGTGAAGTTATTTTAGAAACTGCACCTCCAGTCAACGACTAGATTCGCTGCTAATATAGATAGGGCTCGTGCAGCTGTAGAAGAAAACGTAATCAGCTATTACAGTCATTATATTTGATAGTACCTCTTAACAGGGACGTACGGAAGGGGGGGGACACGGGGGTCCGGACCCCCCCGAAATTTCGACTTTTTAAAAATTTAGCCTAATTTTAGGGGCAATTTTAGCAATTTTAATATAAAATAGCTTCATATTTAGTTTGAACCCCCCCCGAAATAAATTCCTGGGTACGCTACTGCCTCTTAATATGTTCTCTTTGTGGTTTGCAGTAAATAAAAAGTGTTGTTCTTGGAACACCTACGTCCTACTTAGTCTCAGAGCAGATTTCAGTGGTTTTCTGTAGGAAAATATGGGGGTGGGTTCAAGTAGCCCGAACGCGAGTCTTACTTGGACCCATTTTTTACAATAATCGCCTGTGTTTTGTTTTCAATATATGTAACTGAAACTGTCCTGGATATGTACAATAAAGCCTGTAGTTCCACTTAATATGGGTTATGACAATAACTTTGGAGTTTTCGTGGATGAAAACAGGCCGAAAGAACGAATTTATTGCAAAATTGGGTCCAAGTAGCCCGCGTTTACGGTAGCTTATTTAACAGGTAGTGAAGTAAGGGCTAGAAAGCCACAAAAGTTACTTCTGTTTATGCCGAAGCAGTTAGTAGACTATGCCTCCAATTCGAATTCGAGTGCGAAAAAGAATGCAAACTGCAATCTCAACTGCCTTCTGTGGATCTGAAATCTTGCGAATGCGAATTACACCAGCCTGTCTATTTCCAAGATTCGCTGTGAAATTTAATGCCTGCAAATTATTATACTAAATTCTTGAATGGATAATAACAACATATTTACACTTTTTTACTTAACCAGAAAGAATTAATTTCCATTCTCTTACTACTGCGATCATTAAGTGTGTTTTGCTCACCTGTTTCAATTTTAGGAAGTATAGGTAACTTATAGTGACATTCCTAGTTAGTAAACTTGACTTAATGAATACAATAGCAACTTCTAGAAAATATGATTAGAGTAACCAACATGAGTGTACCACTTTCAATAATTAATTATCTAATGACAGTATTTTGGCACAGATTTCTTTTTTTGTCACTTCAATAAACACAACTGAACTAGGTATGCAATAATTGGAAATTTGGAGCAAGGCTATGACTTTTATACAGCATCAATTGTCTTCGTGAACCAACATGACATGCAAATAGTTCAATTTGTCATACTAACGAAAAGCCTAATGATTTTGAGAAATTGTGTTCGTAGAACAAAACGGAAAGGACTTCGCATTATTTCTAATGCTGAAAATTCTATTTTCCATTGTTTACAAAGAGAACTTCCGCGCCAAATGTTTTTCCAATGTTAATTCTATGAGTATCTCGTTTTTCGGTTATTATTCCTCAATGGTATGTCCGATCAGAACATCCCAAGTAACATTTTCGTTGTCAAACGGTGTGCCAACCGTTGTCTACTTGTAGGCATCGTTGGCAGTGCCACTATCAAAATGCCAACGGCAAATTCGACAATCCATCAACCATCGATGCCAACAAGCGAAAACAAAACAGTGGTTTAACGTAGGTGCATCGTTGTCACGACAACGCATCGAAAGACGATGTACTATTTTGTTGCCACAATGTTGGCGTTCCGTAGGATAATGATCGTTGGCCAACTGTTTTTTTTTCACGTTGGTATTTTGTTGGCATTCCATTGGCCCAACCACACCATAGTTGGTAGATTGTAGGATAACGATCGTTAGCCAACTGTGATTTTCTCGTTGGCATTTTGTTGGAATTTCGTTGACCCAACTCCTCCAAGGTTGGCACACTGTCGTCCATTGGTTGGTTGGCAACTATACACAATCTTCTGTTGGCCCAACGTTGCAAATAATTGTTGGCATAACGATTTGCAATACCGCCAAAATCACCGTTGGTCAACCATGGTCGGTTGGCCCAATCATTTGTCAACCCAAAATGCTACTTGGGATACGACTCCTTACGACACTCAGCATGAGCCCTTAAATGAGGCGAAGAATGGTTCAAGCTTCTCATGTCAAATTTGGTGAACCATGTCAAATTCAAATGTAGAGAACCATTTCAGAACCATGTCAAATTTGGTGGAAAACGGTTTAAGAATTTCGAAGGAGGATCCGGATAAACGAACACCTAAGTCGAGACGTCGAGTAAAGAGGAGCTTCACTTCAATCATGGGTGCCCACAAGGGGGGGGCTATGACGCAAACTGCGTCATTGAAATATTTGGGGGGGTTAAAATCTATATAAATATGTTTGAGGGTGTGTAAAAATTAATCGAAAAGATTTTTTTTTCATGGAAGAACACCTGCGGATAGACAATTGAGGGGGGTGCGTCATTGACATGAGGGGGGTGGGCACCACTGACTCCAATAATTAAGTTTATTACAATATAATTGTGATGTACGTTCATTATTAACATTGCTTTATTATGTTTCCAACTGCACAATAAACAAGGTGACCAGACTTCCCGTTTTAGCCGGGACAGTCCCTTATTTTCAACCGTTGTTCCGTTTTATTCTGATTCTCAAACGGGACGCCTAAATGTCCCGTTTTTAAGCAAACATGACCCAGGTGTCCCCGTAATTATTATTCAAAATATAAATAGTCAATGGAAATTCTGCACTCTTTCGTACCAACACTCATTGGGAAGGTTCAGCCGTGCCTAGAACTTCTGAATATTCAAATGAGAATTGAGTGTTCTGTGGTTCAAGTGGGAATTGAGTGGGAATTCTGAGTGTTGAAGTAGTTAAAAATATTGTTGGGTAGTACTTAAGTTAGAAACGCTGTGTTATCATTCTTACTTGTGTATTTTGTAAATTGAAAACACTGCTGGGTCCCAAAATGCAATGTGGAAGTCACACCTCCCCATCGTCGCCGATTCGTATGCGCCCCGTTTTTGAAAGTAAAGGTTCTGGTCACCTTGACAATAAAAGCTGTTTTGTTTTTCACATTTACATTTTGTAATATATTTTACTGTAATTTTATATTTTTTTATTTATTTTGTTTTATTTATTTATTTATTTATTGTAATTTCTCCAGTTTTAGCTGTTGAAATGAAACCATGTCCTTTATAACCTTGGTGCGGTATGTTACCAACTGGCCGGTATTTTACCGGAAAATCGATATTTTTGTCAAATTCAGCTACGTATTTCACGGTTTAAAAATGCCAATTGCAATTATTCTTGTATCTTTTTCAAAGGATTATTTGAGCGGATAGCAGTAAATTTATTTTTCAGAGTTGGCAACCTTTTGGTGCGAAAAGGAACGCTTAACTTCAACACGGAACAACACGGATCCAATAATGAATAGCTCTGCAACAATGAACTCTTTTCGCAACAATTAACGAAACAAAAAAAAATTACAACAGTAACCACGTGACTTTTACCACTAAATGTTCAACAACAACCTATTTGTTAACTTCGCAACTTACGTGAAGTAAATCTTGGCATCACCAAAGTAAATGTTCTCTTCTTCATCTCTTTACTTGTTATAAATTCTCGTCATATAAGAAAAGGCCTTGAAGCTCTTGCAAAGAATGAATGACTGAAATAGTTCGCTAACACAAACAAGATTAGGAAAAAAAAAAAAAGAATAAAGAACACACAGGTACCGCGCCTTCGTATCATTTCTGCGTAAAGAAATTTGGATTCTTAACCACATACCTACCTTTCGTAATAATAATTCTAGGAAACCCGCTGATGAAGGCAGGGAGAGAAAGAATTATCCTCATAATCTTTCTAACGTTCTGCTGGCAAAGACTTATATGGTCAAGTGTGGTGCTACTTACTGCTGAGAAAGACCATTTTTCTTTTCTTTTTGTCTTGCTCTCCAAGATTTTTTTCTTTTTTTTTTTTTTTTTCATTTCGCTTTTCCTAATAGAGGATATAAAGTCATCGTTAATAATGGAGGAAAATTAATTTGTTGTCGGTGTTTCGACTTAAAAACACCTTGTCTGGTCTTATGCTAGTAGCAATGTAAAACCATTCTGTCTTTCTTCTTTTTTTATGGGTAGGTGTGGGGACAATTCCTCAGTGGTAAAGTTCTTAATATTTGAGGAGAAGTAATCAAGGGTGTTGTTTGGCAACAAGATATCACTAGGAGAGTGCCAGAGGTGTCCAACTCTGCAAGATAGTGTTAACCTTATGACAGACTTTAAAATAGAGGCGACATTTCAGAACAATAAACATACACGTATTACTCTACAAATCTCTTATTGACATAGAGAGAAAATATAATTTATACAACTAAACTTATAGATTTCACAATAAGAGTATAATACTCGACAAATCTCTTAATAGTAGGGAGAATATATAATTTATACAACTAAACTTCTAAATTTCACAAGAAGATTATATTACCGTTGAAATCTCTTAATGGCATAGCGAGAATATCTTATAATATCCTATACGTAGTCTATATTTGTAAACACGGACACTTGCTTCTTATTTGTAAAAAATAGGGATGCGCACGAGACGAGTCGAGACAGGATTTTCCTGACAAAATTCGAGTCGAGACACGGCTCTTTCAATAGAAAAATATACATTTTTTCGAGTCGAAACCACTTTTACAGCATAGTTTGGAGACGAGACAACCACAAATCTTGTCTCGTGCGCATCCCTAGTTTTAAAAAAATCACGTGCTCTACTACAAGCAAGCAGATGACAGGCATCCACGTCATCATCAGATCATGTGACGGAGGTAGCAATACCGCTGTTCAGAAGATGGTATAAAACATCATGTAAGATTTTCATCGACATCAATTTCAGTTGGTCATCCCTGCACTCTTAGCTTGCCTTGAGCTGTGAGGCCTCCTGCCCACTTAGCTTGTCTAGAGCTCTGTGGGAACTCAATCTCTCTGTCTTTTCTTGCCTGGAGCTCTGAGATATCCTAACCGCAACCACCGAGCCCGGAACTCTGTGGTTTTCATGGCCGCTTAGCTTGGCTGGAGCTCTGCGGGATACCAACCTCTCTTTGCTTGCTTGGAGCACTGAGAATTCCTAAACCACTTCCATTTAACTTGCCTGGAATTCTGTGGTATCCTGCCCTTGACTGCTTGAGCCCTGTGGCACTTATTTACCCAAATTACATAGAGAACTGTGTATTGGTCTTTGGGCCACACTTAAAAGTGACTTTGTGTGTTATATTTGTACATAACAGGAAGGTTAAAATAAAAATATTGTGAGAGAAAACCGAATCCCGTGTGCTAAATTCCTCTACCCACTACTTTTTTCAAGGTAATTTTACAATGTAATTTATACAATTAAACTTTTACATTACCGATACGCAAATATTAGTACAGTGTTTCAGACCAACATCTTTAAATTATGATGGCACAACACCTGTGCCATGGCATCGACCTTCGGAATTTGCTTTATAAGTCTCTAGTAAAGCTTTTTAGACCGGCATTTTTTGCATTCATTCAAATATGGAAGCATCATAGAACATATTTTATGGGCATTTTGCAGCCTCGCGTGTTCTGTCTGGGGGCTGTGACGTCACAAACATGGACGATGGGTTTTAAAAAAGGGTATATTTGAGAAGTTTTTTTTTTTTTCAAAAAATCCCTAACACATTACTATTTACCCTAGAATCATGGTTTGTACCTCGTTGGTTTCGTTATGAGACAGGTTTTCGAAATGTACCACTCAAATTTTCCTATCGTGTACCAGAAGCGCGAAAATCTTGTTCCCAATTGAAAAAAGGGGATTTTTAAAGAAAAAATTTCCCTTCTCCCCATTTTCTCTTCACAGGTACACGATAGCGAAATTTGAGTGGTACCATTTGAAACGCTGCCTTACGCTGAAGAAAATGAGGTATGACTTATGTTACTAGAGTCAACAGACGTGTGTCAAAAAAATCTCGATTTCTTTATTTTTTCATTTTTTACACATTTTTAGTGAATTACTTTAGTAAAGTAACTACAGTATTCTCACTATTTATTCTAAAGTCATAATGCGCACCTCGTTTTCTTTGGCATGAACCAGTCTTTCAAACGGAACCACTCGCATGTCTCTAGCATGTACCATAGTGGAAAAACTTCGCGAAAAAGGAAAATTTTTGTCAAAAATCACTTTTTCTCCGATTTTGGGCTCCTCTGGCCAGCCCCTGTGTCAACCCACAGAGCCCCAAAAAAATCTCAAACACACTACATACTATGTGTAATAACTGTACGAAGTTTCAATGTTATATCTTGAAAAATTAGGGAGGGAAAAAATATTGCCCCAAGTGCAAACAGTACCAGCTTTCACCTATGTAAGCAATGGATAACCCATTTTGCACATGGGGCAATATTTTGTTCCTCTCTTATTTTTCAAGATATAACATTGAAACTTCGTACAGTTATTACACATAGTATGCAGTATGTTTGAGATTTTTTTGGGGCTCTGTGGATTGACACATGGGCCGGTCAGAGGAGCGGAAATTTCCCGCATTTGGTACACTTTAGGGAAATTTTACGGACGCAGTTGGAAACACTGCTTTACTAGAAACAAAACGGCGTATGAACCATAATCCTACGATAAATAGTCTTGACGCAATAGATGATTGAGTGAAAGTCTACAAAATACCTCAAAAAAGCCATAATTTAAAACGGTTAAACGAGAAAAGATAAAAAGTTCTTTTAAAAAAAGTGGTACCCAGAAAAATTAGTAATCTAGTAACTCCAGTTAAGTCTAGTTAATATCAAACAAAAGTTTAGATTTGCAAACTAAATGTATGAGGTGCATCCAAAAAGTAAGTTCCGAAAGTGCCCCAAAATAGCACAAGTGGTCAGAACAGAGTGCTCCCGTGCAGGAATGGAGGAGAAAAATGTAGCCACAACCTGGCGCAGCATTGTAGACAGAGGTGACAGAACTGTGGTATGGTAAACATGGTCGCGAGAATACAGTCTCCTACTAAGTGCCAGGTATGTGCATTAATCAGGTCTCTTCATGCTAAGAAATCAGATTTCTCCATATGAGTGTCTTATATGACGCCAGAAACCAAGCAACAGTTCATGCACTAGCGACATGTAAAGATTACATTCAAACAAACATTGTTTGTCTGAATAGTGATGTACACGGTTTTCTGGGATCAACAGAGTGTCCTTATCCAAAGCGATCGACCACTATGGTGTTCTCCGTGCGCATTGGTACATTGTCTGCACCATAGTCTGACCATACCCACACTCATGTCACCCGGTTCATACAGTTCACAAACTGCTGGTGGTGGATCTCTGAAGCCGACAGATTGCCTGATTACCGCGCGTACCTCGTACACGGCCCGAGACGTATGCCCATAGCTGTCTACCATACCACATCTCTCTCATCACTGACTTCACACCACACAACCGCGCTCGCCCTGCCGTAAACGTCGCCAGCACCTAGTGATCCACTTGCCGGTAAATGTGGTAAATGTCGATCGTTGCTATAGCGACGCGTCGAAGGACTGCCACTAGTGTGCCACTGGCGTCAGGGTTTCGTCGAGTCGAAAGAGATATCTCGAGTCGGAGTAATGAAGTTACCACCGCGTAGCAGCGGGGACTTCATTTTGGTCCACGCTTCTTCGATTCATCGCGGAGAATCGCGAAGGGACCAACACGAACTAACGCCAGTCATGTGCATGCGGTTATTGTTATATATTATTTTTCCTGACGAATTGTTCCTAAAGTGAGCTACGGGGGTCAAGAATAACCCCTGCCTCTACATCATGAAGTAAGAAATCTTGAGATGAGTGCGTATAATTGTATTAATTTAGATTAAAACTGTAGCCGATCATTTGAAAGTGAATGTGGGAGAACCATGAAATAAATAGACGAACGTCATTTTGTTATAAAATTACATGGCTAACGGATTTTATCTAATCTCAAACGGTTACCGTCGAATATACACGGTTACAGAAGCACTCTGAATAGCTAAATTAGAAATACCTAAACGATTTATGCCTCTACAAACGACGTTTTCTCCGTCGTCTCCGTGGCCAAGTAGGAAGAGCACGTGCCTAGTAATCCAAAGGTTGCTGGTTCGCGCCTACCCTTGGGCACGTACTTTTCTTACTTTTTATTTTAAGTGTTTTTTTAGACTCTCCTTAATGTAACAAATTACGCATATGGGCGATTTAAAATAGTCTGGGGGAGTAATTATGTTGTTCATTGGTGTTTCGTCGCGTCTCGGCCGTTGGTGGTATAATTTTCAAAACAAAAGTGGGGCTACCGCGGATTACCGCTGCGGGGAAGCCAATTTTTGGCGAGAAATCTCTAGATGCCCATCGGTGGTCCTCCGGCGCCTACGGCATGGGGTGGCTACGTGTTTCCTCCGCACTTCTGTACAAGCGCGTCCCGCTCTGATCACTCGTGCCAAGGTGGCATATTGGGACATTTTCGGAATGTAGGCTACTTTCCATATGCGCTTAGTATTAGAGGAGCATGAAAAAACAGGTGAAATAGGATAAAACAAAAAGTTGTGGCAATGTTCGATTAGTCATGAATCCGTGAGCAGTATATCTGCAAAACCATCGAATTGGATTTGAGTTTTAAAGTTCCGTTCAGCAGCGAGGCTATGTGAGACGTAAATCTACAGCTTAATGTGGAATCCGAACCACATGAGCTCCTCCGGGAATTTAACCCGCGTCTTCCACACCAAAGAATTATATGCTACATACATTTTTAAAGTTCGTCCCAACAGGGACATTGCTTGGTCTCCATGGTCATCTCACATAAATTCTACGTAATTTAAACACAACAGGAACACGAACGCGAGGACAGTTAAAAATCTCGACTGTGCTCTTCAGAGGGACTCAAACTCCCAGTGAACTGCGCCTCATGATCCGAAGCCGAACTACCGAGATCACTCGATTATTGTCACCGGCTTTCATAGCCACGAGGGAACTCTGCAAATCCAGCGATTACGCTTTGATTACATCTGTCACCACTGTCTTCCATTAAAACAAAGTTTGGTTTCTTCTCTCCTTGTTCTGTCAGCGTTTACTAAGTACTAGCTGAACCTGCGCTCTCTACACAGCGCATCATTCGCATATGATCATAAATATCCTTCTCATTCCTCACATCGTCTGTACATGTCCCTTTACAGACACAAGTGAAAGACGTCTTGATAAAAAAAAAAAAAAAAAAAAAAAGGTAAGGCGTATCATAAAGGGGAGATTTTATCGATTATTTTTTCTCAATATCTCGCACCGTTTGCAAGATTTGAGCCTACTTCCGGTTGGAGTTTCATGACTTGTGTTTTCTTCCTTTTTGCATGCAGTATGTAATAAGCAAATACATTACATATATAATTAATTATAATGCTAGTTATATACGGTGTTCATAAGGCACAACACTACAAAAATAAAAATTCTTGTTACACTGGAGAAATGGTTATCCTTCCTTTTTCATTGTTATTTGGCCATGAAACAAACGCCTGAGACATATGCAACCCCTATATACAACAATGTGGTGTTCGAATGTATAATGCATAGGATATGATGCTTTAGATTTCTTTTTTAATTTCAACGCTTCCAGTGTACCCTTAAAAATGTAATAAAAAAATAATGGCCATGCTTTTTAAACATTCAATTAGAACTGGACAATCTACGCAAAATTTGCAATCGATCAGTGAAAACATTATCTTTCTAGAGCCTGTAGTTTCCGAGATCTCATTGTCGAAAGGATTGACCACAAACATATAAATGTCCACAACACATAGTTTAAAAGAACTCGGAAGATGGAAGCACAATTCACATGCATTGGTTTTAGAGAAGGCTTATTAAAATACAAAGGCTTTGAACAATAACTTAAAAGCATAAACTTTATGAAAAAGATATATTTAACTAATTTATTTAAAGTACACATACTAAAAATGTTATGTTTGTCTCTGTTAAACGTGAAATCACACATAACCGTAAATGAAAGATTTGGAAGCCAAAGTTATAGGTTGGAGCTCAGTCGCTTTTAAGTGCTATTGTAGCATTTTAATAGATAGATTAGCTAGTGTAAGGTACAAGGAAAAGAACTACAAAAAATGAAAAGTTTGGCAAGGGTTGGGAAGACTGAAGAGCTGTCAAACAAACCCAAAAATTACTGACCCAAGTATTTTTCTTATTTATTCTCAGTTATAGAGATGGACAAAGCTAGTATCAAAGCACATTCAAGCTCAAATACATACGTAAAACATACTTGTACTCTTTCCCTACATACACTAAACACACTTTTCATAACAAGTTCTGAATATGAAGGCAACCCCACCTGGCAACCCTGTTGAATTTCTTGAATGGCATTCTTGAAAGTGCATTGGATTGCTGCTGTATTTTGCTGGAGGGCAAGGCGCGGACTTCACCGATGAACTCGGTGACAAAGATGTACGATCATGAGGAAGTAAACGATTCGGTTATTATCACCGAGACAGTCCGGTTCCATCTCTCCATTCGTGACGCAAATCACGACCTTTTCCAATGATATACAATCACAGCCTTTTAACTCTTCCAACCAAACAGTTCAAGAGGCATGGCAGAAATGAAATTTTAACAATTAACGACATTAGGCTATTAAATTTTAATTTGATTTTCAGAGAAAGTGTTCACAAGAACAAATGAAATTGCGAGAATAAATAGCTTTCTCGTTATGATTTATGATGTTTCTCTTCTTTTATGTCAAAATGTTCATCATAAGGATGAAAAAAGTTATCCTCGAGGTCATGCTTTAAGAAATATATAAACAAATGTTCGTAATGTAAACATACCTTCGAATTCATAGAGGATGTTTCGTATTTAAGTGCAGACAAGAATATCACACCAGTGTGAAGATGAAATAACCGTGTCAGAAATCTTGCATGAGGTCAGGCAGATGAAAAATAGAAAGACATATCCGAAACAGATTTGTTCCTTCAATTAGTTACGGTACAATAACGTTACATGTTCGAATAATGTTACTGCCTCATAACGAAAATTTGTGTTATGTCTTGTACCCATCGAAATTAAATAACCAATAATTTTGTTACAGAGAGCTATTTTCATTACGTTACAGTTACGTTAAGTTATGCACCCTTGCTTTTTTTCCTGATTTCTAAAATTACAAACCGGGACATTGTTAATGTCAATACTTGATCAAAAATTTTCATATATTCTCAACTTAATAAGACAATGCATATTGAAAATTCCAAGGATCTTATAAAATAGAGGATCTGTCCTTACAACAAAATTTTGAAGCCATACGTCACAGTTTCGCCACCCCTACTCTGCCCGCTCTGCCCAATAGGATCGCAATGTTTTGAACCAATAACCACGGCGGAAACGAAAGTATTCAATCATACAATGGCAGAAACGAGAGTAGCCAATCAGACGTGCCGATGCTCGGTTGTTTTTTGGCTTCATCGATTTAATAGGATGAAGATACATATGGGCAGATCCTCTATTTATAACTTCCTTGGAAAATTCATACTGCAATTTTTTTAAAAAAAATTCTAATATAAGATTTATTCTTACACACAAATTTACACTGCATGAATATTAGTATTCACAAAGACAGTATTTTGATTTGTACTACCAAATAATAATAATAATAATAATAATAATAATAATAATAATGCAGAAATCATTCTGAGGTGCTTTATAGTCTCAAAATTTGCTGTTCAATAATCAAATTGGGTGTTCTAATTTCTCAAGCAGTTCAATTTCTCTCAAGACTTGTTTCTGCTTATATATATATATATAAACCACTTGGCATAACAGCCCATTTTGTGAGCCTAAACCTGTTCCAGTGCCATCCGCTAGCGACAAGGTGAACTATGTCCAGCCTAGCGGAGAGCAGGTCATCAACACGCTCCGGTGTCTTGTCCCTACTCAGCGCATTACGAGCTTTCTAGACCTAGTGGCAGTCATATCTTGTTCTCATGTGATATGATTCCCCACTTTGCCTCACGACGCTGGGTGGACGCTGAAAAATTGGGAATCTAACTCGGGACCACGCTAACATAAGTCCAACGTTCTAACCATTAGACTACAATATATATATATATATATACGAGGCGCATCCAGAAAGTAAGTTTCCCACGCGTCCCATAGCTAGGAAACCGTATGTTGCGCGAAGCGACTGCGTGTACGTGAGAGAGTAAGGTCCTAACATGGCGCATGCGCCAGCACAACTTCCCTAATTCTCTCAGTAGCGTCGTGGCAGTGATTGAAGACTGCTGTTCCTATTCCAGCTCCCGCCGCGTGTGAAGTGCGAGCAGTGATAAAGTTTTTGAATGCACAGGTCATAGCACCGATTGAAATCCATCGTCAGTTGTATCGTTGCAAAAATGTCAATGCTGACCCTGTGCGCCTTGCTTTGTGCTCTAGGGTCAGTTGCTTCAAACACAAAACTTCTTGATCAACAGGCACTCCGTGACAATGGTGTGCAATAAGGAGCGGAAAATCTGCAGGAACTGCTTGCTCATGCCGTTAGGGCGATGCACCTGGCACAGCTAACGATGGATTTCGATTGGTGCTATGCCCTGTGCATTCAAAAACTTTATCACTGCTCGGACTTCACACGCGGCGGGAGCTGGAATAGGAATGTCCATCTTCATCCACTGCCACGACGCTACTGAGAGCACTAAGGAAGTTCCGCTAGTGCATGTGCCATGGTAGCACCTTACTCTCTCACGTACACGTAGTCTCTTCGCGCAACATACCGTTTCCTAGCTATTGGACGCGTGGGAAACTTACTTTCTGGGTGCACCTCGTATGAAACAATTTTCACTAAGAAAAAAAATTAACAGCTAGCTAGTTTATTATTCGCAAAGTGGGGAGGAAAGGAAGAACTACAGATTATTCAGGCTTATACTTTTCACTTGAATGAACCATTTTCAAAAAGAACTTGTTGTTCTTTATCTTATCAAAGAATTCACTGAAAGTCATTGCAAAATTCATTCTGCAGAGCATTAGTCCTCACACTGTTGACTCCATTAAAATTCTCTATGGAAAAAGGGCTGGGATTTACTAAATAATGTTGCGAGTAGAAATTAAGGCGAATAAAGTCTACCCATCATCAGAGGCTTCAAAACCTCCATAAGATAACATGTAAAATTTAGTTCATAAACATCTTACAAAATACCACAGTTAGGAACTTGCAATTTTGTCACAAATTGCCAAAGAGGAATACAAATCAGATGATTGTCATGATTTTGCATCTAATCACTTAGATTAATTATAATGCTTACTTCCGTAATCACTACTACAGGTAAAGAGTCAAAAGAACCATTTGCAGACTTCATAAATTAGTACGGGTGACATTCTTTGAAGAACACACTGCTGAGGAGGGATGCATTGTGGCAAAACTCGTGTCTATCGGGACCTTGCGGAACAGTCCGGGACTAAACACGAAACCAGCCGGAACGCCGGGATGACTCCTCAAAACCGGGACGTCTCGCAAGCCCTGCGGATAAAAGAACAAGTGACTGTCATTTCACATGGTGAAACCGCGGTAGATTTCCAAACTACACGAATTTAACAGTATGATCGGAAATGGTTGCCCTATATACTTTCGGTTGCAATAGACGGTGTAAGATTATAGATGGAGCCCTTTCCCTCGGACGCTGAAATCATATCGCAATCATTTTCTCGTTATATCTTACAAGTAGTACTTAGGGTTCTCAACTGGCCGATATTTTACCGGCAGAGTGGTATTTTTGTCAGACTCAACAATATGTTTCAAGATTTAAAATACAATTATTCTTCATCTGTTTTGGAGATTATATGAGGGGATGCTGGTAATTTTATTTTTCAGAGTTGGCAACCCTAGTAGTACTATTTGCGTATGAATCAATAGTGAAAACCGAAGTTGCACTAGTTTAACTTCTTTCGGCTTCAGTAGAAGAATAAAACCGCTGAAATGCAACTTATTCCTGCAGTCCTGAATCGATACCGAAAATAAATAATTAAATAGCGATTTTCGCGATTTCCGTTTTTCACTATGACGATCAGAGTTGAAACCGGAAATCCTAGATTATCACCACTTCCGGTTTGAATAGAGGCATTATATATTCTTAGATCACTGAACCCATACTAAATTGTAATTTGAGCTCCCTCGTGGCTCAGCGGTTATCACACGCACTTTTGGCGTGGGAGACCCGGGTTCGATTCCTGGTGTGAGCTCATGTGATTCGGATATCATGTCAAATTGTACGTCCACGTCTCATATAGCCTTGCTGTTCAAACTAACATTAAACTCAAAATCAAATCAAAGCTCAAAATATGCGGTGGTATGCCATACCGTCTCTGGTTTTTCAGTGATGAAGGAATACCACCTCTGGTTTTTCAGTGATCAAGACATATCGTCACTGGAGAGTAGATGCTAAATAACATTAATAAATCCATTTTCATAATCAGTAATTGACGAATAGCTTGGCACGTAAAAAGTTTATATTTCTTATGTAGAAATAATTTCTAAGTTGACAACACCGACATTTTTATCTTTTGCACCAGGTTAAAGTCCTGGTCGTATATGATGGTCTGTACATTCATTAACTGCACCAGATTAAAGTCCTGGCCTTGCATCATGGTCTATACATTCGTTAACTGTACCAGATTAGATCTTTGGTCGTGAATGATGTCTGTACATTCGTTAACTGCACCAGATTAAAGTCCTGGCCGTGCATGATGGTCTGTACATTCGTTAACTGCACCAGATTAAAGTCCTGGTCTTGCATTATGGTCTATACATTTGCTAACTGCACCAGATTAGATCTTTGATCGTGAATGATGTCTGTACATTCGTTAACTGCACCAGATTAAAGTCCTGGCCGTGCATGATGGTCTGTACATTCGTTAACTGCACCAGATTAAAGTCCTGATCTTGCATTATGGTCTATACATTTGCTAACTGCACCAGATTAGATCTTTGATTGTAAATGATGTCTATACATTCGTTAACTGCACCAGATTAAAGTTCTGGCCGTGCATGATGGTCTGTACATTCGTTAACTGCACCAGATTAAAGTTCTGGTCTTGCATTACGGTCTATACATTCGCTAACTGTACCAGATTAGATCTTTGGTCGTGAATGATGTCTGTACATTCGTTAACTGCACCAGATTAAAGTCCTGGCCGTGCATGATGGTCTGTACATTCGTTAACTGCACCAGATTAAAGTCCTGGTCTTGCATTATGGTCTATACATTTGCTAACTGCACCAGATTAGATCTTTGATCGTGAATGATGTCTGTACATTCGTTAAGTGCACCAGATTAAAGTACTGCCCGTGCATGATGGTCTGTACATTCGTTAACTGCACCAGATTAAAGTCCTGGTCGTATAAGATGGTTTGTACATTCGTTAACTGCACCAGATTAAAGTCCTGGCCTTGCATTATGGTCTATAGATTCGCTAACTGCACCAGATTAGATCTTTGATCGTGAATGATGTCTGTACATTCGTTAACTGCACCAGATTAAAGTCTTGGCCGTGCATGATGGTCTGTACATTCTCTAATTTCAGCAGACTAGAGCCTTGGTCGAGCATAATGGTCTGTGCATATGTTAACTGCACAGATTAGAGCCCTGGTTGAAGTTTGCAGCTCACGTTAATAGTAATCCCGGTCTTTATGACCACGGTATTGCATAAAGACGCTAAATACAAGCAGTGAAACGAAAATGAAAATATGTGAGTAACAAAGCAACCCCTTTCTTTTCAGCCTAGCAAAGAAAAAAAAATCAGCTGCAATGTTTTTTTTATATACTGAAACTAGTCATGTGTCATTCAAAATGATGGTACTTTCTATGCTGGGATGGAGCTGTTACAAGAATCGTTTCGAGCAATGATTTTCTGCAGCTTCCATCTTCGTTTGGGTAGCAGAGACTGTCACAAACGGTTTAGGTTAGTTTTCAGAGATGACGTTCCACCGTATGCTACAGTTTTAGGTAGTACAAACTCTTATAAATAATGAAAGACCACGTTGTACAACAACACCAAACAATCTGGCTGCTGTCTAAAACAAGACCATAGGTACTAAATCCTTGTCAATTTGCGTGTTTTGAAATTGAAGACAGTGGTTTTGTGATGATTACCTCATGAATTTTAAGATTTCCAAAAATCAGAGAAAGTCAGTTGAAAAAATATTGATGAATTAAGATGGAGTTTGTGCCGAACATATTGACTAGAACGTAACGTACACACCATTTTACAACTGCCCAACTTATCATGAAAACTGCGTATTGATTCATGATGAAGAAGCAAAATCAACGACTGGGAAGAGAAAAAAAAGTTAGCAATGAAGAAAGTCATGAATGCTGTATTCGTTCGCATTCATGTATGTTTAGACCTGAACTCGGCCGAGAATTACATACCCTTCCATCATGATAATGGCTCTTCCCATACCACAAAGGACACAGTGTATTGTTTTAGGCTATTCACGTCAAAACAATAGTTTATGGTATGCCACATATTCGCGACTTTTGGCGACATTAGACAAAAGAATATAGATGTGGATATGGGTGAAGACAGACCAATATCAAGCTAGAAAATCTATTAAAAAGTATCGACCCCATATGACAGATAAGATAAACTTTTAGAAGAAAGAGTAGAATTAAATCCTTCAGTTTAACGTCCCACGATTATGCCCTTTAGGCTAAGGGAACGGATGATGATTAAGACAAGTGAATGATGATGGAAGAATTGGTGTAATGAGAATGCGGAAGGAAATGGGAGTACAACAAGAAAACCCACTGACACGACGTTATCTACTACACACTTACTTGGGGTCGCGGTGGCTCAGTGGTAGAGCGTTCACCTCTGGTGCGAGGGGTCCTTGGTTCGATCCCAGCTCGCGCCAAGTGAGCTTTGAGGTGGACAAACACCGTGAGCGTGGGTTTTCTAAGAGTTCTCCCGTTTCCTCCCACTATCTTCATTCCACCATTTCATTCATTTCTCATCACTGTCTCCTTTAGCTTAACCGGCATAACCGTGGGACGTATAACTTAAATATTTCATTTCATTTACATTTTTACAAACTTACTTGGCTGGGGAGCGAACCATTGATTTTTAGAAGGAGGCATAGATCATTTGAATATATGTGTATGATTTTTTTTTTTTTTTTTTAAGTTCGTATTGATCTCATTGCCCTTGAGTCACTTAACAAAGTTGTATAATCTTCATACTATCGCGCTCTTGTGATCTTTTTAAAATACTTACTCGTACTTTTTTATTTTTATTTTTTTTATTTATTTTTTTTTTTTTTAAATACATGATCAGTTAGAAATTTCAGTCTGCCAGCCCTATTAAATCCTTCCTTCCACGTGGAGAACTGGATAAACATTCCATTATATTTCGAAAGAGAAGCTTTGTAAGATCTTTCCGCGCCCTGTAATAAATGACACTTCAAGATGTTCTTGTGATTCTATTTATATATAAGTACGGATTTCTTGACACAGCTGTCAGTATCGTGGATACTGTCACAATAAAAGGAAAGGATAAGGCAAGGAGAAATGGTAAATAATCTTTTGTTTGTCAACTCCTAATTAAATTCCGAAAAAGACATGGGCGGCTTGTGGGTATTCTGGTAATAGCTTGTTATCTATACCAGTTCCAGTTCAATCCATTGATTATTATTATTATTATTATTATTATTATTAGTAGTAGTAGTAGTAGTAGTAGTAGTAGTAGTAGTAGTAGTAGTAGTAGTAGTAGTAGTAGTAGTAGTAGTAGTAGTACTCTTCTTAGTTAAACTAGTTAAATAGAAGGGGCCGCGGAGACTCAGTGGTAGAGCGTTCACCTATGGTGCTTGGGGTCCCTGGTTCGATCCCAGCTCGTGCCAAGTGAGCTTTGTGGTGGAAAAACACCGTGTGCGTTTGTTTCCTCGGGGTTCTCCCATTTCCTCCCACTTTCTTCATTCCATCATTTCATTCATTTCTCATTATCACCGTCTCCTTTAGCCTAGCCGGCATAATCGTGGGACGTTAAGCTCAAAGATTTTATTCATTTTTTGTAGTTAAATAGAAAGTAGTAACAGAGGTAAAACATATAGATAAAACCTTACAATCTTGCCTTGAGTCTGGATCATACTTTAAGAAATAGATCACTTCAACAGATTATGTTAATAGTCATTTCCACGGTGTTCGTAAGGAGCTTATCCAAACATGCTGTTGTTAAGTGCCCACGGGGCTCATTTTGCAATGTCGATGTCACTGGAACGAAATTTGACGAACCAACGGCGAATGGTGCGTTTATTTGCCCATTCCTGACCAAAATACGTCAATGATTTTTGCAATTTTTTGTGCAGAATAACCCAATTTGAATGATAAATAAGAATCACTCACATTTGTGTTTCTTTATGGTGCATTTCATACGACCTTCTTCAACAATTAACTGCCTCCCGACGGACTGGGCACTCCTGCCTGTTCTCCGATCGTGTACACAGTTTGTGTGTAACGTTAGTCGCGTGGCCTTAATCCATCCCTGTGTTTTGTTGCTGAGGTAAGTATCCTGCCAAATATTCCATTCGTAACAAGCAGTGGAATCCCTTAAGATTGTTAGTTACGAAATTACTATACTCGGCAATGGATTGTACTCGTGTTTATACTCTAATACACCTTGCAGTTATCTTTCAGTGTAGTTGCTTTGATACACAGAAGAACACGATCGATTTAATGAATAAAAGAGAGGCAAGAGAGGATCATGGTTATTAGCAGCTTTATACATATATTCCATATGAATGACAATATTTCGTCGTTTCCTTATCACAACGGGTCTGGTCGACTAATCGGATCTGGTGAGTCATGTGTTTAATTGTTTTCAGGTCATGAGTCACGGTGTAAAGATAGCGGTAAGCTGAAGAATATCAAGAAAATTCACGAATATGAAGTTATCCACAACTGTTGACTACGAGACGAGACATTTCTTGTCTCATCTCGATTATCGTCTAGAAAATGAGACGAGGTTCAAGACGAGCACTGCATTTTTAAATCCGAGACGAAAGAGAAGTTTTTTGAGTTCCGTGGCCAACACTACAGTGCTGGAAATTGGTATAAAGGCAGAGGGACATTTGATAATACAAGGAGGCAAGAATGCCGAGGATGGATAAAGATGATATATTTACAAAGTAACATTGTAGACTGCACAAAATCAAAGGCATATCTTTTTCTAATACGTCACTGGCACGCGTAGTTTATACAAAAATATAAATTAGACCATTCTCGGGTGGAAATTAGTATAAAGGCACCCATTGTCTTTGTCAAAAAATAAAAATACAGTGTACGGTACAGAAAGGAAAATAGATGTTCAGTACTTGATTGACCCTCCTTTCTTCTGAATGAGTTGGAATATACGCTTCGGCATTGTGTTTATGAGATATGTTAGTTGTTGCAGTGGAATAGCTGACCACTCTTCTTGTATCGCGTTTTTCAACTCAGCAACCGTCCCAAATTGCTGACCATTGCGATAAACATTGCGCGCAAGGATTCTCCAGAGGTTTTCTATCGGGTTAAGGTCCGGGCTTCTCGCTGGCCACTCCATAACCTTGATGCCCTTACCTTCAAACCACAGTCTGGTTGCTGCTGCCCTCTGGTTAGCAGCGTTGTCCTGCTGGAAAATCAGGGTCTGATCGTCTAACTCCTCATACATCCGCACCAATTCTATTTCTAACATCTCTATGTACGTAGATGAATTCATTTTGGTGTTGAACCATGCAATGTTGGATGTACCTTTAACACAAAACGCTGCCCAAATCATAACACTTCCTCCGCCAAACTTTCAGCTCATTTGCACTTGCTCCTCTTTCCTAAGGTCATGCCAATAGTATTGAAAACCATCCGGACCATCTAAATTGAACTTCTTCTCATCACTAAACACAAGGTGATTCCATTCGGATGTCCACGACATATGTGTTTCCGCAAACTGGAGTCGCGCCTGCTTGTGCGTCGCACTAAGGGGGGGTTTACACTTTCGTTTCTTGAATATAAGATGTGGATCTTGATTCAAAATTTGACGCACTCTTCTGGATGTGACAGGTAAGTTGCAATCAGCAACAATTTGGGAAGATGACATATTTCCGGCCCTTGCCTTGCGCACAATTAATCGTTTCGCAGCCTCCGAAAGTTTTCTTGTTCTACCATACTTCCCGTTCTTTCCGTATTGTGAGCCCAATCGAACGTAATTATCAATTACACAACTTGAACGATTTAGCTGTTTTGCAATTTGCCGATTTGACAGGCTCATGTCCTTGTACGCACAGACACGTGCTTGTTCCTCACTCGATAACAATTTTCCACGAGGCATGGCCCACACAACAGCTCAAAGACGTTCGCACCCGCACTTCTCTTATCGCACTATGTCAGCTGATTCTCAAAGTGGCATCAGGAGTAATGATGAACGTGTAGGGAGAGCCCCAAACAACAAGTAATCGTGGGTGCCTTTATACCAATTTCCACCCGACAATCGTCTCATTTCGCTTTTTGTGTAAACTATGCGTGCCAGTCTCATATTAGCAAACGATATGCTTTTGATTTTGTACAGTCTACAATGTTACTTTATAAATATATCATCTTTATCCATCCTCGGCATTCTTGCCTCCTTGTATTATCAAATGTCCCTCTGCCTTTATACCAATTTCCAGCACTGTAGTTCAAGCATGACCTCAAACAAGCTTTTCATGTCACATACTTCATAGTAAAAACTATAAATTGATAATGTGATTGTACGAACACAATTAATATCATTTATTAACGTTTAATGATACATAAGTCATTACAAAAAATACTCCAATAATAAATATGGCTTAAATCTTGTTATTAATCTTAAATTGCTTAAATCTTATTGATTGTCTCCTGAGCAACACTATATTAACTTAGGCTATGGCTATACGAGAATACGTTTCCGATTCGTTACACCCGCAGCGAACGCATCCTAGGTGGCTATCGGTAATTTTACTTTCACTAAAGTTATAAAACATACTGTGAGCCAGTCAGGATTTCTAGGTCTTTTTTTTTTCTATGTAACCCTATTGTGTTACATAGATTTTCCTGTGATTAGCTAATTCGGAATTTCCTTGTATTTTTGTGAATTTTCTTTTGTTATACACGCACATACTTTATAATAGCATACAGTAGCGTACGCAGGAATTCATTTCGGGGGGTACAAACTTAATATGACGATATTTTATATTAAAATTCCTAAAATTGCCCCTAAAATTAGGCTAAATTTACACAAAAGTTGAAATTTCGGGGGGTTCGGATCTCCAGGACCCATCCCCTGCGTACGTCCCTGATAGCATAGTTCCAATACTCTGCACAAAGCATCTTCCAAGCAACTGTTACTTGCTAAAATCCCCTTGCTTGGCAAAACATCTTTCCTTCCTTTAGACATCTTTTACTGATTCTGAAACAGCAGGCGGTCTATTGTTCCGAAACGTATCAAATACGCCCGAGAGCCGACGTATTCTGCATGTTTTTATTGCTTCTCGTTTACAGCGCATTTTGATTAGCCATCCACATTTAAATACATGGTCAGCGTATTCCAAGCGTACGCCTTAGCCATAAAAACGCTTTCCGAATGCATCGATTAGCCGTAGACTTTATGTCTGTGAGTGTTGTGCCTGAAGGCAAGTTGCAGCCCACTTACCTTAGCGTAACTAGTCAGGGCCACTAAACTTATAAATCAGGGGTAGAAGGGCCAGTTCTTTGACCCTGTGGTTCGAAAATGGTTATAGAAAACTGAAACCCAGTGTATGGAGTAAAAAAGGTAATCTGTGATGACATCCTTCAAGCATCCCTCACTTCACACCAGAGGTGAGACCTCAACCACTTTTAACGTGACCCCTACCATCCATGTGATGCTGTTGACCTATAGCTAAGGTAATTCCACTTGGATCTCACGTTTTTTAAAAAAATGTTATTCATAACTTCTAAAAAAAAGTACTATTAACACCTTAAAAAAATCAAAATGTTTTGGAAGAAACTTTTTTCAACAACGTTTGAAGAAAATGTTCCATAGACCTTCACCTGCCATTGACACTTACGTTAGACACATCTCGTGAAGGTTCAATAAAAAGTTTGAAAAGAATTCGCAAAGAAGAAAAAAGAGATGAAAAGTGCTGTTACAAGAACAGATTCGCGTGTCAGACGACTTAATCACGATAATTTCACTTAGTTACGCATTTACTTCTATCAATTTCTCAATTTCATGTTTTCACCAGAGTGAAAAATTAAAACGAATGATAATCATAGTTTTTTTTTTTTTTTTTTTAATCGAAAGTATTCTGGCACTAATTAAATGTAACTTTATGATGCACAGGTTTTTTACAGATCTCTTTAAGACCACTTTTTGTTTAAGTGAAAAGTACTTCTTAACTTTCTTGCAGTACTTTCTGAGTTTAAGAATATGGCTACTTCAGGATGCGTTCCGATGCGTTACCCACTACAGCGAACGTGACCTAGGTGGCTAGTCAGTAATTTTACTTTCGCTACAGTTATAAATCATACTTGTAAGCCAGTCATGGTTTCCAGACCTTACTGCCACACCCTTATTCATGCGAATCACGAGAAATAACCCTATTGTATTACATAGATCTTTTCTGTGGTTAGCTAATTTTACGGAATTTCCTTGTGTTTTTGTGAATTTCGTTTTGTTATACACGCACATACTTTATAATAGCAGAGTTCCAATATTCTGCACATTGCATCTTCCAAGCAGCTGTTTCTTGCTAAAATCCCCTTGCCTAGCAACACGTCTTTCACTTTTCTTTTTCTTCCTTTAGACATCTTTCACTGATTCCGAAACAGCAGGCTGCCTGTTGTTCCGAAATGCGCAAAATACGCTCAAGCCAAAGTATTCGGCACGTTTTTATTGCTTTCGTGTTTGCAGCGCATTGGGATTAGCCATCCACACTTAAATACATGGTTAGCGAATTACAAGCGGTCGCATGAGCAATAAAAACGCCTTGCGAACACATTGAATAGCCGTGCTCTAGAACTTGCTCATTGACATATTAATATTTTGTTCATTAACATTGGCTGAATCAAACTGGTGGGAGGAATACCATAGAAATCTTTAATGATTCAAGTCCGTGTTATTAGTGAGTATGAATTGGATAAGATTAAGAGGGAAGCGTTTTCACACATGTCGAATTGTTTTCTCGAAGTATGAAATCAAACTAAAGCCTGCTTATCCAAAATTTCCATGTTTCTTAACATACTAATATCATCATCATCATCACAGGTGTTCGGCCATTGTTGACAGGTTACTTGTCGCAAATGAGAAGTTTCTATGCTCCACGGCCATCCGCAAACCTCTTTGTCTTCACGTACATTTTTTTCTGTTTTGATATCGTCCACTAATTGTAGTCTCCTTCGCCCTCTCCCTCTTTTTCCTGACACAATACTCTCTAGCACATACTAACATAAACATGTGCAAAATATTATAAGAAAAACTTTCAAGTTTAATTTAATTCCATTGTTTTTTTTTTTTTTTTTTTAATTTTATGGTAGCTCTTACGTGGCTATGCGATTAGCGTACGGGTTTCTGGCACGGGACACAGAGTTTGATTCGAGATGAGAGCTCATGTGATTTTAATTTCATGTTACTGTAAGTCGACGACTCAAATAGCCTCGGTGCTGAAAGAGACGCTAAACTCAAACTGAGCTGACCAAAATTTTTAGTATCTCGATTATTTCGAAACTTGCGAATGACATTTTAGATTCACCCATATTATTTTGTTCTGTACAGACGTTAAGTAAGGGGGTGAGGGGAAGAAAGTGTCTGCAAGTATGTCTGGAAGATAAACTGATCTCACTAGTTACTAACAACAATAAGAATTAGATCTTTCGAAGACTTTTGCAGAGATCGTAATCAAATTTACTGACTGCTCCGGAGGCATTTCTCCGATTGTGCTGGAGGAAAATTACGAGTTTATTCGCAGTATTATTTTCATTTCTTATATTATTCAATCTCCCCTCCTTTCCCAAAGATATCTTCTGAAATCACCACTGCGCTTCCAATACGTGTGTACATCCCCTATATATACTACAATAGAGGAAATATACAGGGTGTTCCGGGAATAAATTGACGAACTTCGCATATGTGTTTAGTAGCTCAATACACGGGAAAAATTTATCTACGACTTTGGTCGGAAACACCAAATTACGAAGACGGGGCCAATTTACGGCATTTACTAGATATGATCGTAGAGTGGGGGAACACACACACACACAAATTTTGCATATGTATTCAGAATCTCATATACAAGAAAATGGTCTATCTGGGACATTAGTCGGAAACGGCTAAGTATGAAGATGACGTAATTAAGTAGAATTGATCGTACGGCGGTTACTTTAAATTAGTCCCATTTCTAGTAGTTAAATCTTTCTGACCAAAGTCGCAGATACACTTCTTTTCTTGTGTTGATGTCCTGAACAATGCGAAGTTTGTTGTTTTAATTAATCTAGCCACCCAATAAACAATTCCACTAATTATCTTAAATTGGACCATCTCTATAATTAGGTAGAGCTCCCTAGTAGTTAAGCGGTTAGCGCACGCGCCTTTCACGTGGGAAACCCGGGTTCGATTCCCGGCGGGAGCTCATGTGGTTCAGATCTCACGTTAAGCAGTAGGTCCACGTCTCACATTAACCTCGTTGCTGAGAGCGACAGTAAACCCCAAATCAAATCCATAATAAGCGTTCCAACCTGTCACAGATATATATATATATATATATATATATATATATATATATATATATATATATATATATATATATATATATATATATATATATATATATATATTCTTGTATTACAGGTCCTGAATACGTAGAGGAGGGTTACCAAAGAGTACGCACCCCCTTAGAGCGCGCAGCACCAATTACGCTGAAGTGGTGACACACAGAATTATTATTGCTACACTGTTTGTTACGTCTTTGTGTGAGCGTTGATACGGAGAAAACAGAGGTTAACGTATAGCTCCAAACAGAAAATATAGATAAAAACAACTTTTTTGAATTCTTGATGTAATATTTTAGTACTCTTAGTTAAGAATTTTTTCTGATATAATAGCTAACTACAGCACCTTTGTTGCATGGTAGAAAACATGAATGCAGATAGAATTGTTTACCGTGGCTTTGTTTCGGGGGTCTTGCATGTGCAGCCACCTGGATGAATTTTACTCAAATTGACTGCTGTTTCCCAAAGAGTGCGCATTAGTGAGTTACCAAAGAGCGCGCTCATACTCTTTGGGACAATTTCTTTGAAAGCGGCATTCATAATACAGACTGTTTTTTTTTTCTCACCAGTTAGTCTAAAAAAAAAAAAGTGGAGTGTAATGGGATTTTTGAATGGATTGTAAAATTATTTGCAATTATTTGTCTTCGATTCAAGCACCAACTGTAAATCTTCTATAAGAAGTATTTTCAATTTACAGAATTTCTTAAATTACAATAATGGTGATGATGATCTCGTGTTGTGCCTGAAGGTCCCCAGGCATGGTGAATCCATGGTAGTTTGCTATTGCCTTTCATGGAATGGCGACGACGTTCTAAGTAGTGAGAAAACGAACGAAGGAAATGATCAAAATGAAATTCCTGGAAGCGTTCCGAAGGAAGATGTTGAGCGAAACATGGCTCCGATTATCACGGAGAAAGGGAAAGGTCTTAGACGTACAGAAACCGCTACTTCAAACATGTCTGTTCATCCAAGATACAGCACTCCTCTTCCGAAATTAAAAAAAAAAAAAAAAGCGACGAACTGCTGGTACCAAATGTCGATCTGAAATTTTTACTAGTTCTCCACTTCACAAGGTCCTTCAGAGCAAACGAATCAAAGCAACCAAATTTCAAGCTCATGTGTCGCGAAATGTATGAAGAACCAATTGACGAGGACTGGATGCAGTGCATTAATTGTGAACGATGGTGACATGATCAGTGTTCGTCTTACGAAGGGGATTTGGGTTTCAAGTATGATAGGGGTTGAGTGTGTCCTCTTAGGGGCCACGAAACGCACTCTTTGGGACAATGGTTCTTAAGAGTACGCATTTGGGATTTTTAACTTTTTAACGTGTATCTCCATATCCACATCTACTGTAGTAGTAAAGTTTTCCATTTCTTACAATGTAACCTAACCTTCAATTAAAATTATATTCAATTTATATAAGTTTTGCTTCGTTACTTTTGGAGCTTTTTCAAGATGAATATTAAGTGCGTGCTCTTTGGTAACCTTTCTCTATGCGAGGTTTGTCGGATTATTGCAGGTATAAAGACAAGCAATGTATCATCCAGACATGTTGAACGGGGGGAAGGATTTCCTCTAGAAGTTTTAAAAATCCTCGCAATTTTAAGGACATAGGTGCAGCATGTAGGTGATGAATATGGTCTCGCACTAGAGCTTTAGATCCCCCACCCAACTTCTGAAATCGAGAGGATTGGATTTGAAAAACACTGTACACACGTGTTGTCACTTAGCACAAGAGTATATTGCTAAGAACGTTGGAGAAATGTTTGCAAGAGTCCGTTCTTTCCAATTACTGTATCTCCTCCCCCTGCACGTTCCGTTTCAAGTCTACAATTAAACGTTCGCACGTGCCAAATGTTATTGTACTTCATCCACCATTGTTTGTTACTGCTTATCTGTTCTTCCTCTTCTTCTTCCTTCTTGGAAACTGCAATAAAAGGGGAGAAAAAAAGAAGAAACAGACTGTTTCTGGTTCTGCCATAACATTTCTTATTAAAACAAAGCCGAAAAAAAAAAAACATTAACAGTCGAATTTATACGTAATACCAGTGCGTAACTAACAGTAAATACAGAAACTTCAAATTAACTGATAGTGAGGTAGTTAGTTTGTTGATTGTGTCTATTATGCTGTGGGTGGGTGTCCTTTTTCTTTTCTCTTGCGTTTCGCAATAGCGAAAAAGAAAAGAAAAGATTACAGGAAATACATATATATGTAAGGATTTTTAGCAGCCATCTGTGTGTACTGGTAACAGCCTAAAGAAAACAATAGCGAAAGACGATTGATAAACATCTGCGGAATAATAGCTTAATTGAGAGATGGCGCCAACACCAGTGTCAGATGTGCTACGAACAGAAGAATGAAGGATTGTGTATATTTAAAAAAAATAGTAAACTGTTATTTATCCTTTTTTTTTTCATGTTTGTGGCAGAGACACCTTCAAGTATTTCCTATTTTATTCTTTGCACATGTGCGGACCTTCTTACACTTCTCTGTACTCTGACCTACTTTTTATTATTATTATTATTTATTCCGTTAAGCGTCACTTTGTCATCAAACTGAATGTCGCTTACCGAACGTTGAGCATCGAACACTCCTTTTTCAGTGGTATCCCCCGCACATATTGCATTACAATGGAGATCAAATAACATAAAACTATTAATTTCTTTATCAAAAAATCTGTTCCCAGAATTTTATCTTTTCCTCCATTTACCCCACCTGACGTTGAGCCAGGTCCGTAGCCAGCCCAAAAATTTAGGGGGGGGCTGAAGTTAGGGGGGGCCGATCTAACAATATTATAGTTCATCACCATATTATAGTTCATTTGTAAGCCTACCGTGAAAATTTTAGGGGGGACAGCAAAAATTTAGGGGGGCCCGGCCCCCCTAGACACCCCCTGGATACGAGCCTGCGTTGAGCTACTGCTCTAGAGCATGAGGTTCCCAAACTTTTTAGCCTAAGGGCCATACTTACTTCTCCACTAAGTCCCAAGGACCAATATCTAGCTACAGCCTTTATATTTCAAGTGTGCCCTCGGAAAACGTGTGAAACACATTTTGACCCCACCCCCACCAGCCTCTTACGGAGGAAACCCTCCCTTTGCTTAACGGAAAGAAGTGAATGCTCTTGGCTATGTTGCTAATTTGTCATTCAGTCGTTTGGTCTTGGCGAGTGAAGATCGTAGGCTATTTAGAATGGCTAAGAAGACAGTCCACAGCGAAGTTCATGATATAATTAATTGTGGCAACACTTCCACATCCAACAATGGACAGCTCTCCGCCACAACTTGTCCCTCCTCTTTCGAGGGAGGTACGGGAAAACACACAACGACAGCAGCGCCAGCAGGGACACACTTGAAATAGAAAGGCTCTAGATCATAATTGTAGCGCAATTACCATCTAGTGGGGAGTGGCGGAATTACACAAAACGTCAATTATGCTTGGTTAGTCGAAGCATACAGGTCGTGCTCGCGGAGTTATGTGGTGTTCAAGAGTTATCGAGTAAAGTAACAAACGTACTAACATTACAATTCGAGAGTTATCATATAGTGTAACGAACGTGTTAACATTACAATTCAAGAGTCATTGTGTGAAGTAACGAACGTACTAACATTCCAATTCAAGAGTTATCGTATGGAATAACGAACGTACTAACATTACAATTCAAGTTATCTTCTGGAATAACGAATGTACTAACATTACAATTTGAGAGTTATCGTATGGAGTAGCGAACGTACTAACATTACAATTCAAGAGTTATCGTATGAAGTAACGAACGTACTAACATTACAATTCAAGAGTTATCTTGTGGAACAACGAACATACTAACATTACAATTGAAGAGTCATCGTGTGAAGTAACGAACGTACTAACATTACAATTCAAGAATTATTGTATGGTGTAACGAACGTGCTAACATTACAATTCAAGAGTCATTGTGTGAAGTAACGAACGTACTAATATTACAATTCAAGAGTTATCGCATGGAATAACGAACGTATTAACATTACAATTCAAAGGTTATCTTGTGGAGTAACGAATGTACTAACATTACAATTCGAGAGTTATCGTATGGAGTAACGAACGTACTAACATTACAATTCAAGACTTATCTTGTGGAACAACGAACATACTAACATTACAATTCAAGAGTTATCGTATGGAGTAACGAACGTGCTAACATTACAATTTAAGAGTTATCTAGGGAGTAACGAACGTACTAACATTCCAATTCAAGAGTCATCGTGTGAAGTAACAAACGTACTAACATTACAATTCAAGAGTTATCTTGTGGAGTAACGAACGTACCAACACTACAATATTATAAGTTCCATTTATGTGATCCTAATAACAGAGATTCCAATAGTAGATTTTGATCTGAACATCTTCGTGAAAGTGGAGAAAGAAAAGGGAACAGTGAACTTGCGCAAAAGAGATCGCGCGCGCTCGAGGTGTGCGAAAAATATATCTTGAGGAAATGCCAACGCCAAAAAACACTTCTGTCAACAGTGGCATATATTCAAGATCTCCTTGAAAGATAACAAACAGAGAACAAAACGAGAGAGAGCAAGAGAGAGAGAGATGCTACTACAGCAATCTAGTTCTTCGGCCATTGTCGTGACCGGATCCCACAGTACAGGTCTTTTTGGCGGTACCCTTCTTCAGCCTTGTATTGCCAATCCATCTGTACGCATCCGGGCAGCCAGGGTTCGAATCATTACTTCGGAATAGAGAAGAAGAGAAAGGTTGGGTACCTTTTTTTTAAAAAAAAAATAATAAAGTGAAAAAAAGGAATAAAATAATAGGAAGGAGGTCATTCTCCTTTCGGCATAAGGGCGTGTCCCTCGACCACACCAGAATATCAACATCCCTTACGTCACTCTGTGTATATCTTCAAAGTTAATTCTTTCCTTCTTGTTTTTTTATAGGTAAATCGTGTGAATGCGGAGGAGGAGGACAAGAAACTAGATAGAACCAATAAAAAATTAAAAAAAGACAAAAATGAAGATATACTATGGATATACTGTACCAGGTGTGTGTGTGTGTGACAAAACTTCTTCGTCGTGTAGATAGTTCCGGGAACAACATCAACAAAACACAACGCCTAACCTAATCTACATTGATAGTCTCTTTAATATAAGAACAAAATCATTTCGTAATATTGAATATAATCATATCCTAAAAGAAGGTTTTCCAAACTGTGCGTCATGGAGCTCTCGTGAACTTTGACTGACTCACGGGGGCGCCGCTAATAACATAGAAACCTAAGAACGACATTTAAACTGGCAACCTTCCATTTCGACCGATTTTCACTGGAACGAAATTGTATTCCCATTAAAGAAATGTATTATAACCATATTTATGCCGATCACTTCTCCTCTCGACCGGCGACTACCTATTTTATCCTGTTTTCGGACGAACACTTTAAAAGAAATAGCGGTACATATGTTGTTCGTAATCTTATATGGGGATAACGGTGACTCAGTAGTAAAGCATGGGGTCCACGGCCAAGTAAGTATATGGTGGGTTACATCGTGTACGTGGGTTTTCTCGGGGTACTTTCGTTTCCTCCAAATTCTCATTCCACCAATTATTCCATCTTTATTCATTTGCCTTAATCATCGTTTTCCTTAGCTTAAAGAGCATACACGTGGGACCAGTGTTTCTTTCGGAAACAATGTTCCGGGGGGGGGCACATTTAGTATTCCAAGGGACACTGCTGATACTATTATATTTATTATTATATTATAGACGTATTATTTTGGTCGACTCCGGGGGGGCACTCTCAGAGCTCCGAGGGGGGGCAGTGCCCTCCCAAAAACAGATCTGGAAGAAACACTGCGTGGGACGTTAAACTGAAAGCTTTCGTTTCAGTTGTAATCTTACATGTAGAATGATGTATATAATGCTAATGACCTTGGTTGATAGAGTAGGTGGTTAAAAACTCTGAAAATAAAATACCTGCTATCCTGTTGCTCTTAGGAAAGAAACATGTTCTCACGTAAATATAAAACTTTTGATGTCTGTATTTCGTGGCGCAACCAAATTTGTCCACTTTGGACTAACTTTACGCACATGCCATCAATACGGTATCACGCTTAAATCACCAATCTGACATTACGCTCACTCAATCTATGACATCAAGGTCACTCAACCTAAGATTCATTAAAATAATTTGACAATTCGTGAGTATGAGGTCAAGAGAGAGTGAAGAGGATCGACCGCCTACCTTTCGCTTCTGTGCTGTATACGTTCGCGTCAACAAACTGAAATTAGTAAGAAAGCATTCCTTATATATATATATATATATATATATATATATATATATATATATATATATATATATATATATATATATATATATATATATATATATATAGGGTGTATCAAAAAGATTCATCCACTTTGGTAAGTCTGTATTTCTGAAACTAATAAACATAGCTATACAAATAGTTTTTGTTTTGCATGACAGTGAAACTCAAAAAGTTTTTATTGCACCTGTTCATAGGTGTTCAATGTGTGCCCCCGTGAGATGCACGGCATATGTCCATGAGGTATTCAAATTCGTCCCAAACTGCAGCTAGCATGTCTTCGGTTACAGCTTCCAAAGCTGTCGTTATGCGATGTCGCAGTTCATTCAATGTGCTTGGTAACGTAGGCACATAAACGGAGTCTTTTATAAACCCCCCACAGTACGAAAGTCACGCTGAACAGTTATCACTGACTTGCACTCCGCAAAATGTAGTACACAAAACGCTTTCTGTTGTCCAGATGCCATTTTAACCAGAACCGTAGTGGGCGTTCACTCAAGCACACTGCTGCTACCTAGCGGAAACCATGTACAACTACAGATGTTCCTCTTTCCAACAGTACGTTGTTCACTCACATCTCTGAAAAGACAGAATAGGTATTATTGTTTAAAACCGGATGATTCTTTTTGATACACGCTATATGCACCCTGTACACGCAGGAAATAGTATATGCACCGGCATCATTGAGTAGTGCATAAGGAAAACTGCATTTATGCACTGCTCCCCTTCGTCCCATATTTAGCACTACAAAACAAACTACATTTACACATGTTTAACAAATAATAAGTCAGTCTATTATCACAGATAAATGAAATGAATAACTGTTGTTCGAACAGCGAAGAACAGGGTTTAAATATTTTGTGGAAATGTTGTACAGATGGCATTAGCGTAAAGACAAAGTAATAACAGCTACTAATTAGGCCTAACGCACATTTACAAAATCTAAAATTATGTTGTTGTTTTTTCGGAATAATATTTAGGATGTTTATTTACTTAGATTCACACTAGTGTCATCTAAAAAAAAAAAAAAAATGGGGCAATTCTGTGAAATAGTTGAACACTGCAAATCATTGTCCAAAAAAGAAATTGGGTATTGACCCGAGTATGACTAGAATTCTCTAAGGGAAAACAAATTTAATAAAACCATGCCCATCTTACACAGTAAATGCAGAAATTTTAAATCTTCGCTCGAAATCAAAACCACTACCACCCGCATAAATAAACAAGTTTAATCAACATTTCGTCTCTTGCATACTGTAACAATCTTCCAGGCTGTTCTTACCTTCTTTAACCAAATTACCCAAACTTCTTTGAATATTTATTCCGCCTGTCCGTGTGTCCGTCCGGGAGACAAAAACCTCAAGAATTACTTGATGGGTCACCAGCAATTTTGGTCAGGATTTAGAGGATCACAAGTTAGGAATCATGTTCGTTGATGAAAGTTATATTCAAACCGGAAGTGGTAGAAATTAAACCATTTCCGGTTTTAACGTTGAGACTGCTATAGAGTGAAAACTGTAATAGATCGCGAGAAGCGATTTCCTGCAATCGATTAAGCATCCCAAGAATACATTTTATCTCTATTCTTAACTCTCTACTAAAACCGGAAGTGATAGAAATCCACTACAACTTCCGGTTCCAATATTTGTCTACATAAAGCAAAAACAATAAGAGAAAGCAAGAAGTGTTTTTTTTAGGGGAAAAGAATTGGTTTACCGTTTTAAAAATAAGTACCATGTTGTTCCTTAACCCTTTATTCAAACTGGAAGTGGCAGAAATTAACCAGTTCTGGTTTTAACTAGGAATGGCCAGAACCGGTTCCTGGTGGAACCGGTTTTCGGGTCTAAACGGATCCGGTTCCGGAACCGGTTTTTTGGATCCAGGTCTGAAACCGGTCCCCAAGATCCAGTTCTGGAACCAGGTGTTCGGATCAAATCTGGAACTGGTTCCTAAGATCCGGTTCTGGAACCGGATTTTCGGATCCAGGTCTGGAACCGGTTTCTAAGGTCCGGTTCTGGGACCGGGTTTTCGGGTCCAGGTCTGGAACCGGTTCCTAAGATCCGGTTCTGGAACCGGGTTTTCGGATCCAGGTCCGAAACTGGTTCCAAAACCGGTTCTGAAAACCGGATCTCCGGGAACCGGTTCCTCGTGGAACCGGTTCCGCCGGAACCGGATCTTTGTGGCCATCCCTAGTTTTAACGTTGATGCTATACAGTAAAACGGGAACAGATAGCGAGAAGCGCTTTTTTGCAGATCTATTAAGCGTTTCAGGAGTACTTCATTTCCACTCCAATCTATGTACTAAAACCATAAGTAACAGAAATCTACTACTACTTCCGGTTTCAATATTAATTGAGAAAAATATTACGTCATACAAAAAACCAAATTCCTTCATGTGGTGTACATGTGACACCGGTACTTGTTAGGTTTACAATAAACTTGTTCTTCCAATTTAGTCGGGAAAAAAAACCGCATAAGAATTCATACTTATTCTTATCTATTTATTCTATTCGATGAGATGTATTAATTGATATGTCTTTTTAAAAATATTTTTAACGTTAAACACTAATAATACTGTTGAATTTTGTTGAAAAAATTATTCTTAAAATTGGTGTCCAATGTTCACTATAGAACTAATTCAGTGAAAAGGGAAGGAAGAAAGGTTGTGTGCAGTCTTTATGGTTAGTTGAAATGTAATTTCAGCGTCAATCGATTTCATGTCGCTCCTTTCTAATAGATGGCATTAGAGTCTCTGTCGTGTTCCCAATGTTTCCATACACAAAAACGGGAAAGCTTTTAATTTCTCTACCGTATCGATATCCGCTTCACCCAACAAAATTATTTCAATTAACTTATTATATAGAGACTAACCGCGCACATGAATGCCCCGATTATATCAATATTTAGCCGCAAAACTCGTAAATATGACCTGTGTCAGGTAAGGTCAGTTTACGCAAAATAAATTGAGTTTTTAAAAATTGTTATGGATTACTATCACGTCCCTTGTATCCTCTTTGTATTTAAATGGCTTATGCGTGTGCTTTCTGTACGAGTGAGCCCGGGTAGTGTTTCCGATGGGAAGGCGCCCACCAAGAATTTTTTTGTCGGGAGGGGTCCAAAGTTTGAGGGATCTAATACTAAAAGACATTACGTCTATGTAGAGACCGCGGTGACTCAGCGGTAGACAGTTCATTTCTGGAGCGTGCAGTCCCTACTTCGATCCTGGGCCGCGCCAAGTGAGTTTTGCGATGGACAAACCCCGTGTGTGGGGTTCTTGGAGTTTTCGTATTTCCTCCCACTTTCTTTATTCTATCATTTCATTAACTCTTATCATCATCATTGGGGCGCGGTGGCTCAGTGGTAGAGCGTTCACCTCCGGTGCTTGGGGTCCCTAGTTCGATCCCAGCTCGCGCAGTGTGGATTTTGTGGTGGACAAACACCGTGCTCGTGGGTTTTCTCAGGGTTATCCCGTTTCTTCCCACTTTCTTCATTCCACTATTTCATTGATCTCTCATCATCACCGTCTCCTTTAGCCTAATCGGCGTAAGCGTGGGACGTAAAACTTAAAAGATTTCATTTCATTTTATCATCATCGAAATTACACATTGCGCCATTATATTGCACCAAACCATTCCGTACAGTTGACATCTACCGGTTCAAACTGAAACTTGTAGTTGCGTGGGACCCTCTATAAAGTTTATTCCTATTTTTTTAGCAGAATTTATTATTTGTTAAAATACTATGTGCTGTGGGGAAGGGTGTGAGCGGGGGAGGAGGAACAAACTTCTACGACGGTAATTGTCACGTCTTGCTCCCTAGTCAAATTTCTACGATTGTTCTACTCTGAGTCCTTAGGCCTATAGTATTACAATCTACAGATATGAGTCAGTGCCTTCTGGACATTAATTAAATACTTTAATTTTTAACCTTAAATCAATTAGTAACGAGAATTTACGTGTATAACAGTGGTTAGTATATATAGTATATAAGTATTTTACCGAATAAGTGGGAAAAAAGGTCTGCGAGTGGCTAGCCAACGGGCGTCTAGGTCAACAGTAAAAAAAATGGTCCCAGTGGCCAAATAATTTCATAATACACGAGTAAATGCAGCTTATATACGACTGCTGCACTTAACGATTTACTTTTGTTCATGAATAAGAACTGGTTCGCCTTTCAATCAATAGTAGAAAGTAGCACTATAATAAAATGACATTAATGCTTGTTTTTGTATTTTTTGTGCTATTAATGAGTCATATAATGTATTTTTTAAAAGAATTTATTTATTTATTTATTCCTCCTAAAACACAAAATCCACTTTCTGACGAAAGTAAAATTTGTAACCTTCAGATTGCACTGAATATCACAATGACACTAATTATATAATAAACCTGTCTTCCTTCACCTGTAGGAAGAAACATTCGGGAGTAAAGGGAAAGCAATCCTTAAATCCTTAATTATAGTATTCTGTATGGGGGAACAACAATCTAGAAGTAGCCAGGACTCTTGTAGGCGAGATAGTGTAGTGTCAAGTATTCCAAATACTGCTCTTTGTTCTTTGGAAATCATCCTCCCATTCTATTACGATTGTATTCTTATGGTTTCTTAAGAGTCTTCATCCCGGCGAAATTAAAATACCGCTAATTTTACAGTAATTATGTGATATCTTCAAATAGATTAAAGATAATTGAAATATGGAACAAGAGCGCTCTAGACAATATTATTTTGCGTGAGGTACCGTTATCACAAGTCACCTAGTGGCTTTATGTTTTCAGCTGTTTAGAAACGCGAAAATAAATGCCTATTTTCAAAATGGTTCAAAATCGAAAGCAGATAAGTGAGTCGTGATAACGGTTTCTCATGTAAAATGATATTGTCTAGGGCGCTCTTGTTCCACATTTCGATTATCTTCTATATATTTGAAGATATCACATAATTAATGTAAAATTAGCGGTATTTTAATTTCGCCGGGATGAAGACTTAAACATTATGGACCTTATGCAGTCATTCTGAGATATGATTAGGGCCATCAGATGTATATTTAGAATCTCTGATTAGCACGTAGTGGTTGATTAAGTTAATCACATGTGGTTAATTTAGGATATTCTGGTTTAGCCATTCTTTAGCCACAATAAACATGCATTATGAGAATGCAAATGCCATTAATTACCTGTCTTTCTATCCTTTCACCTCAATGGGTGAACTAACTACGAAGCAGCTATTTAGCCGAATCCTCTGAACAGTGGACAGTGAAAGACGTACGGAAAAGTTCCAGTTTTCTGAGGAATACATACAACTGATCGATAAATTATCTTCCCTTATTATTATAACATAATCCTTATTGTCACTAATATTAGTTGACTTCTAGGCTTGTGTATAGCCCGTCCCCCCAGTTCTTTGTCACCGGAACTGGAAGAGTCACTACTACTACTACTGCTGCTATTACTACTACTACTACTACTGCTGCTGCTACTACTACTACTGCTGCTGCTGCTACTACTACTACTACTACTACTACTCGGACTGCTACTACTACTTATATCGAGAGCAGAACCCAACCAACCCCTGCGGGGCTTCTAACCCGTTCCTACTACTACTACTACTACTAGTATTGCTACTAACTACCACCACTACTACTACTACTACTACCACTACTACTGCTACTACTACTACTACTACTACCACTACTACTACTACTTATACTAAAGCCTCCTTACCACAAGATTTACATCTTAAATCTTTATAACATGCGATTCCGATTCATTATGAACTAATATGAATCGTTAGAATCACTATGATTCGTTAAAAATCACTGGGGGGAGCGGGCTGCATTTTTGTCGATCCCAAACGTTTCAGCATTCTTGCCAATTTGATGTCGAGAACAGAACCCAAACAACCCCTGCGGGGCTTCTAACCCGTTCCTACTACTACTACTACTACTACTACTACTACTACTACTACTACTACTACTACTACTACTACTACTACATTAGCTGTGGATCTATATAGTACAAGGGCAAACTTATTTTAATGAAAATTTTTAAAAAATGATCGTTAAATCACTTTTTGAATATTATTTTTAATCTTATTATAACGAAAGAAATGTTATAATAATTTTTAAAAATAGAAAAAAATACTGTCCGTAGGCAGGATTTGAACCCACGCCAAAAACGCTTTTTGTACTAGCATGTTGCGCTAGTCCATTCGGCTACCAGAGCCGACACCATTTACCGTTTACTTTGTGCTATATTTAGATCATGTCTTGTGATATCTTATCTGTATCGACCAATCAGATCAGAGGATATCTGAAACGTTTGGAATCCGCAAATATGCGAGCGGGCTATACTCAATCCGACTTCTACTTCTTCCCCCCGTAAATACATCCTTCAGAAATAAATACGTTAATTATAATCCGACTATTTATAAATTGTTGTGATGTCAAACTACAAAGAAAACATTTCGAATTTCGTATATTTTCATTTTTACAGACTACGCATGCGCTCGTCTAGATTTCCGTAGATGCATTTATTATTTTTCGTCTGATGTACAGAGGTAATATTAATTAATCATACCCAAATCAACTTATTAGCTGAAATCCAAGCAGACTCTAACAAAAAGTACACGCTTCTTAGTACACGGCTAATACGAAACTAACTAATCGCGTGACTAAAGCTTCATTAACGAATTCTCTCTGAATAAAGACCTTTATAAGTTAGTCGCCAGAGATGCTGATCCTATTGTTGCAGAGACTATGCCAGCAGCGCCTACAATGCACTATGTATTCTGTCCTAGGGTCTTATTCCATAACGTTTTGAATCAACGCAAACAAAATTTGCGTTTTAATTTGCGATAATCGGTATACGAGTTATAATTTGTTATTGTAGTTTTGTGTTGCGTTTCAATCTATCAATTATGCGAAGACCAATACAGAATGAAGCCCCATAGCCACGAAAGAGTTTAAATACTGTATGTATTTCTTATGAAAATTAATGTAGTTTCTTGATACAGTAAAAGTGCTACAGAATTTCCCATTACAATGTTGAATATGCCTTCTGTAGTCAGCAATGATGTTGGTGAAAATTGTGAAAATGTAACAATTATTTTTTTAAAAATAGTTTTTGATGAATGAATTAATATTCAATTAAGTAAAGAATGGAAGAGTGACTTCACAAAGGCAGGGTTGCCATCTGTCAGATTTTATCGTGACAGTTCCGGCAGTTAAGAGAAAATATCCTGCTTTCCTACGTGACTCTGTCGGGACTTTAAAATGTCCCGACTTCCATACTCATTGATGAAGTTGGTAACTATTATTAATATTATTATTATTATTATTATTATTATTATTATTATTATTATTATTATTATTATTATTATTATTATTATTATTATTATTATTATTATTATTGAAATTTAGTTTCCACATACAGAGGCTTCAAAATAAGAGGAAACATCACATCAGTGGTAAACAGCTAACAATGTTCTACTAACACAAAATCTAAGTTTTACTGTAGTTGGTGAAGATCGTCTTCTCAAGACAACAAGTAACCGGAAATATACACTTAAATTTGAACAGCAGCAACAGTAGACCTGGAAGTGGCAGTAGCAGAAGCAATAACAACAAACGGTATTGTTCCTACAAAAAAAAAAAAAAAAAAGTTAGTGTTGTGATAGTTCACTATTTGTATTTTTTACTTCGCATGTTTTTAGGAACGCAATATGCAGACTTATATATAAGCTACATACTATTCAAATTGACCGTATTTTATTATAATTTTATAGGGCCTATCAGGTCGATAGACAGCCCAAAAATGTAGGAGGGGAGGTAGAAATTAGGGATCACTATCCAACCATATTATAGTTCACTTGCAAGCCTAACGTGAAAATTTTAGGGGGCTAGTAAAAATTAGGGGGGCAGCCCCCTAGACCCCTCGTGGATAGGGGCCTGGGACCTATATGATTTAAATTGTCTCATTTTTTTTACCAACTGGAAAAGGATAATGTAATATAAGTTTTTCTATAGTGAAGAGCGAATAACCCCCCCCATATATATATATATATATATATATATATATATATATATATATATATATATATATATATATATATATATATATATATGGGGGGGGTTATTCGCTCTTCACTATAGAAAAACTTATATTACATTGTTACGGAAAAGAAACAGTGAAACATCTCCCTCCCCGAATACCGCATGAAGTGTCCTACTGTCCTTGTATTTTGCTTTGGAAAGATGGCAACCCTACACTAAGCAAGGTGACAGGAAGGGAAATATCAACCTATATTCATTCCACAGCTGGTAGATATCTCCTGTTATGAATTTATTAATACAGCACGGGCCATAAGTCGCTTGACACTAGTAATTTATTCAGTTCTCGGTTACCTAGAGTACCAATAACTGATTGACGTAAACAATATAATAGTCCTATGGTTCGTAATGAGGTTCGTGCTGTCGGTCGGCTCTTACGTTCGTGATACTGAAAATATTATCGTGCCTCTATTTTAGAAGCAAATAAATAAATATAAGATAAACTAAGTTATACTCCACATCACCTGAATTGGCGTAGGGCGTCAGCCAATAAGCTTGCAGTGGCGCTGTTGCCAAACCTTCAGTGACGAATCTAATCATTCCTAATTGTCCACAAATAGGAACAAAATCAATTATGAATGATTAGATTCCTCCCTGAAGGCACAGTAGCAGCACACTGCGAGCTTACTGACTGATGCCGTACGCCAATTCGGGTGACGCGGAGTATAATTAACTTTTTCACTATTACTTAATTTTTGTATCCGTTTCAAACTACACTGTTAGTGAGTATGCGACTGAATTATTTTTTTGGAAAATCAATTTGAGAAGGGGGCACGGTGGCTCAGTGGTAGAACGCTCATCTGTAATGCAAGAGATCCCTGCCCACGTGAGTTTGTGATGGATAACATCCTCCGGGTTGTCCAATTTCCTCCCACATTTTCATTCTACTAATTATTTCGTAATTGAGTTTCATTGATTCATCCATCTCCTTTAGCCTAAAAGGTAGTAACATGGGATGTAAAATTAGAAATTTCACATCATTCACAGAATTGATTGAGAAAATTCAATTAAAGAAATAAGTTGAAATATGTTGGGAGTAACAATTGCTTTTCACAGCCATTGCCCATGTGATCTCCCTGTTGTAGAACTCAAAAGCCACCACTGGTGTAATGGTAGAACATTATATATAGGGTTGCCATACGTCCGTATTTTGTAAGGACTGTTTGTATTTTAGGGTCCGTGTCCGTATCGTACAAAGCATGAAATAGGAAAATGTCCGTATTTGATAGATTTTGCAGTTGCCCACAAGTTCCCGAGTCGAGAATGGCTAAAATCTCAGGCAAAAAGAATTGTGTTTTCATCAAGTAATTTATATTTTAGTTACCATTAATAAAGTAGGTTATGTTTTTAAAAAGTGTCTCATTTTTCTATTCTAGGGTTATTTTGGTTAGATTTAATATACGTAATTTAATGGCATGATTTATTATATTTGTGTTAATGAAAAAATTATAGCCAAAATATGTTAGTTTCCAATAGTGTTTCAAGTCTAAAATGGTGATTTTTAGGTAAGAAATTTCAAAATATTTGTTCTGAATGTGGGCACGGTATCTTTGATGGATCGTTATTTTAAGACTTGTCCGTATTTTGGATCAAAAAATTATGGCAACCCTAACTATAGATTACTTTTATTCTATTTTTAATTAGGATATGTTATTGACACATCATTTTTATATACAGTAAGTATTTTGCTTTCACTATTCCACTAAATTGATTTCTAGTTTACACTGAGGAACTGCAATACAAAAGCATTCCCTGAGGCTTTCTTTCAGTAGGGTTCAGAGAGTGCACCCAATATGTGACATCACGCCAAAACATCTTGTTTCTGTTACCGTTACGTAAGCAGCGCATTTTTTGCATTGTTTGAAGCTTTGTATCTCTGTGACTAAAAAATATTTTATCTCAGATTTTTGGTATGTGCTATATTGAAGACCAGTCCTACACTATAGAATCATTAAATTAAAACTTTTGGTCCGAAAAGAAATGTCCATTGTACAGTATTTATTTTCTAAAGTAGTTGGCATTCTGAGAAGTTTGTTTTCATAAACATACCATTTGAAAGACTGGTATTATCCTACTTACAGAAGATGGTTTATTTTCGGTTATTTGGTCTGTAAAACATAATTGCCAATAACACAATTCTTGCTGTTTACCTACAAAACATTTTTTAAAAAAATCAACATAATGAGAAAATAAACCGTGGAAACATAAACATACAATTGTGTTATAAACACATAAAAACAGTAAATTTACTATATTTGACCTTGCTAACACAACTGACAGCTTTGATTTTTCACGGCAATGGATGAAAAAAATAACATATTTTCTCCCTTGTACCTCCCCTTATAATAGTTCCGTTTCCCTTGTATATACTCTATTTGGTCACTGTAGATACTTTGCTGGTTTCTAATCCTTAATGTAAAACCTCAAACCACTTTCGCTGTTTAACAATGGCAAGAACAGAATCCTCTGGTCCAGTTTTTCACCCTAAAAATCTCTTACTTTTCACAAGGACCTGCTACATGAAAGCGTGCACAGGGGGAACGAGGTGAAAAGACAGAAAAAGCACGTGTTTTGTAATCTCTTCTGGTATTGAAGACTGAAAAACCAGAACAAACTAGAGTTCAATGCGTCCCAGGTACATTTCTTAGTGAGTATACTGTGTATACAAGGGAGAAAAAACTCGCAACGCACAAGGAACTTGACAACCTATTCAAACGTAACAGTGCAATACACCTTGAATCGAATCTTATTTTCAATTCTCGAAGAACTATACGAGTCATAAAAGATATATATATATATACCACACATATATACGTAAAAGACCTTGGAAGAAAACTCCGGGTTTTTGTGACAAGAAAACTTGTTTTTATCTTCGTTTCTACTTTTAGGTTTGGCTATTCTATTCGTACGTCTTTTGTTCTTCTCCTCTTTTGTTTCCTTACTATGATGGAACAGCTGCATTTTACAAGCTGCAACTCCAGGAACTTGGAAGTAAGAAGCTTACATAATTTAACTGCTCCAGATCTTCTCAAAGAATAGAGAAATTGTATAGTATACAAATGACTTCCAGAGGTAGAAACGGAATGGAAAGCTCCCTGTTTCAAATATTTCCACAGTTTCAATATCGGCTGCCATTTGTTCGATCCTTTTACCGAAATCTAAGTACAAAGTGAAAGTAAATAGTAAATAATAATAATAATAATAATAATAATAATAATAATAATAATAATAATAATAATAATAATAATACAGCTTGCTTCAAACCGCGACCGGGCCTTGAATTCGGTATAGTTGGTAAGTGCACTACCGTCGTGCTAGATCCACTCTTACAGTGTATCATCCCCATCAAACTATCTTGCCTACTAAATAACAGGACCATCCTAAGTATCATAGATCGTTGGCCCTCCGTTGGGGAATGGTGACTTCGTTGGAAAAATTGATGGGATAAAATTGCCCTTCCATTGGGGAATGGTGACTTCGTTGGAAAATCGTTGGGTTAACATTGGCCCAACGTCTGCGTTACTTCGGATTTCACCGGTTCCAACACATCTAAAGCTTGGTCCGGATTAAATATGAGTGATTTACTCTGGATCTCAACGCTTACATTAAATAATATCTCAAAATAGAACTTTCTTTCTAGCCACAGCATTGTTAAACAGAGTATATAAGTGAATCAATTTTTAAATCAAAATTCGCTCATATATTCATCATTTTAGGAGGCTCCTTTCATTGAACAGAAAAGCTTCGTCCCTGATTACAAGTAGTCAATCACCGTTAGGAGTATACATGCTACCGTTAGGGAATGACAAACATCAATATATGTGTCAATGTTAGAAGTATGTGTGTCACCATTAGTCGAAGAACAACAATAAATATATTCTACTGGTTAATAGTTTATTTATTTATTTATTTATTTATTTATTTATTTATTTATTTATTTATTTATTTATTTTACATGTACAGTACATTAATATATAGTCTGTTCGAACAACAACAACTTTGATGGGGCGTTTACACTTAGTCGATTTAGTCGCACGACTAAATCGACTCGCTGCATTTGCCACAAAATCGAAGCAACTAGGCCGAATCAGATTGATGGATGTGTTCAATTATTTCAACCACAGAAAATAGAACGTCTTTTAATTCAGTTGCCAGTCGATTAGTCGCCTTCGATCAACAAGCGATTAAGTTGAAGTCCCGTTTACACGGTCGATTAAGTTGAAAGTGACGTCAATTCAACTGAATCGAACGCAAATCGACTAAGTGTAAACGCCCCATTAGAAAGCCATTCAATTGCTATTTTTGGCACCAAACGACACTCTATCCAGCAGTATAAAAAGTCATTTTTCTTTATATTTTTTTCAAAAACAACGCAAGATAATTTACCTTCAAGTAAGCCATTGTCTCATCTATTTCACCTTTGCACAAAGTTATAAAAGAGTTAATCATAAAATTTAGGGGCTATGCACATATCTCCTTAAGGATAGTGTAAAGCACAAAAGTTTGTTTCTGTGATAAGAGGTGGCGTTGCTATCACTATCTTTTTAATTCAAATTAATATGCACAAAAAATGGCTAATAGCTCCTACGAATACTGAATTACGTTCTCCGCTGTCAGTCTGTTTGAAGATGATGACTATATGCAAGAATTGTCCCGAGCAGATTTTGGAATTGTTGACTCGTTCATTGTTGAGCTCAACTAATTGTTGCAGAGGAATTCGATGCCTCTTCCGTAATCATTTATTCTAAGACTCTGAAATTCTGGCATTTAGTATAGTATGTATAATCTATGGCTTCGAAGGTGACATTTTCTTCGACATTTTGTTCTTTTCATTATTGCAAGTTTCTAATTGTTGTAGAGGAATCCAACGCCTCTCCCATTATTATTGGTTCTTAGAACTCTGAAATTCTGGTATTTAGCACAGTATGATATAACCTACGGGTTTCAAGGTAACAATTTTTCGACATTTTGTTCTTTTCATTGTTGCAAGCTTTTATCCAATTGTTGCAGAAGAATCCAATGCCTCTCCTATTATCATTTCTTTTAGAACTGAAATTCTGACCATACCCAGTACTGTCCTCTTGCTAGTGCCATAATTTAAACCTTGCTGATGATACACTTAAATCTTAATTTTATCTTAATAGGTAGCGTGCTTATTGTACAAAAAAATCGTTTTTCTAGATCTCAAAAACTACACATGAGAATTCATATTCAAAAAGAGCATTTCATCGGTTAATCGCCGATAGTACTGTAGAATTCTATTTTTAAAAAAATATTTTCTTAATATAGCTATATAAGTATAATCTGGATGCCAATATTGTATTGATCGATATCAAGAATGCACGAAAATTTCCTTCACAACTCAATGTATATTTCTCTCTCTCTCTCTCTCTCTCTTTTTTTTTTTAAAAAAAAAAAAGAAAAGTGCTAAAAGAAGTCGTGGCTTCATTTTTTTAACAAAAAGAACGAAATTAGTGCCTTATCCGTCTTTTAGTTGACAGACACGCTAGATTTACGTCATTATACATTATCGTGTTTCTTGCAGGTTAATATCCTTCCTTGGGTTGTGTGTTGACTGGCTTGTAAAGACACAACACAACTTTGATGCCATTTTAAGAGCGTTTAGCTTATTATTATCAAAGTGGCTCCCTCTGGCAGCTTCCCTGATAAGCATTTTACAACCAACTCGTTAAAATGGAAACCGTTTTCCTGTTTTGCTGTGAAGCGTATGGGTTGGTTTATTCTGTCTGTGTTAAAACATTATAAACAATACAATGTCCTTACTGCTTATAGACACTTTGCCTTATCTGTCCTTAATAGCTACAAGATTGTCTGAAAATAGTTTTCATTTCAACTTATGTGGGTAATAAAACGGTTTTGTTTCCAACGATTTTCTTCTTCTTCTTCTTTTTCTTCTTCTTCTTCTCTAGCAACATGATTTGCACAACGCGGCATTTACAAGATGTGTCATCTCACTGTTGTTGGTAAGGTGTATATACAGTTGCTTGCTGCTCTTGATTTCATGAGTAACAAAACATTGTTTAAACGCATTTCCCCCTCTCTCCTTGTCTCTTTGCTTTAAAGATTAAGTACGTGGAACTTTTAAGTGAGTAGTGGAAGAACTGCAGCGACATTGTATCACCTTGAGTTAAAAGGAGATTCCATTTGCATGAATAGGCTTCGTAAATGCTTTCAACATTAGCTGTAGTTCTAAAATGATTTTAATAACTTGATTTCATCTAAATATTGTTCTCCAAATATCTTAATCAATTTAAGTATTGATTATTTATCTTGATATGTTGTAATATTCTCATTCAATCCAGCACATTATTATTGTTATTGAGCGAACATAGGCTAGACTTACGACTCTTGTTTCGCAATTGAGATGTCCTGGGTTCAAATCTGCAGTCTATTCAACTCAACTGAGATTTTTCAATAAGTTTTCTCAGATCTTTCAGAAGAATGCTGAGATGGTACTTCTAAACACTCACCTTCGTTGACTTCTTTCCTTTTCCATTGTTATGTTGATTCCTTTCCGTGTAAATTAATCTCATTGGCTGTACTGTATCTGAAAACAAACTTTGCTAAAAGATACGAGGGAGGATCAGAAACTAACGTTACAAGACCGACATTTCTGGAGTTTCGTCTCTTATAGAAGAATGAGGGGGGAGTGTGCGGTAATTTCAAAACAGGGAGTTGGCAACTGTGCAGAGTTCCTAGTTGTATGTAAACATAAATGGCGACTCGTTCGAAAAACTAGTCTCGCGAAAAACTCCGCTCAGTTGTTCGATTTCTGTGGTCGAAACATGTAAAGTGACTGAAATTCACCGGCAGCTAGTAGAGAGGTTTACAGAGAAGTTGTAATGTCTGGTCAGCATGTCACATAATGGTGTCGAAACTTTGTGGCTGGTAGAGAAAATCTCACTGAGCAGCAGCGCAGTGGTCAACCCATCACGACATCAACAGATTTGAACATAGGTGGGACATAATCGGCCACCCTCCCTACAGCCCGGACCTCGCTCCAAGCGACTTTCACCCTTTCCCACAATTGAAGGAGAACCTCGGAGACCGTCATTTCGCTTCAGACGAGGAGATGAAACACTTCGTGATTGAACACTCAAAGACAGGATCATTATGAGTAGGAGGCGGCCGATTTAAGAAAATAAAAAAAAAGAACATAAACCAAACAGCGCGGCAGTAAGCGACTCAATAATAATAATAATAATAATAATAATAATAATAATAATAATAATAATAATAATAATAATAATAATAATAATAATAATAATAATAATAGGAGAGGAAGGGTAATTTCTTGCCATAGGTAATGTACTCCTGGAGGCAAGAAACACCCAAATCTTCACTCCACACAAGTTCAGTGGGAGAGAGTTCGCAATGATAACCACTCTACAATTTCTTTTTTAGTACATGATTTCGTAGGGATTTTTTCGTCTTTTACTGAGTGTGTTGGGTCATTATCAATAACAGTCACGGAATTTGGTGGTACATTCGGAAGAAGATTTTCTTGGAAATTTTGTTCATATTTTGCTGCATCTAATTCTCCGTGATGACCACTATTTTTGTGCCCCGAAAAACGAGATCAGCTCCAGGAATTAACCCACTCTCAGTCATGGTATGAATCATTAGTACTCCCTCTCTTTCCAGAGGTGCCTTGACGCCTAAGGACAAACCCTCTCTCTAGCTTCACTGCCTGGTTTCGAAAATATGAATAATCACCTCCCCCCCCCGGAAGAGGGAATTTTCTTATTTTATATATGAATAAAACCTATCCCAGAGTTTGGAGCTCTTAAAAGTAGCTCTAAGTAGCAGTAATACCCCCCCCCCCAGAAGTCCGTCTTGGATCCGCCTCTGATGCTAGCTGAACGTACCAGCTACGCTAGACATATGAACAATCATAAACTGCCGCGCAAGTCAACTATGAAGTTTAATTTGTTTTTACCACAATCTTCAAAAACATTTTAAATTCTGTTACTAACCGAATTCACCAAAAGCGTTTTTGGCTTTAAACCGTCTCGTTTTTCGGTTTTCTATTAAAAATCAACTTCAGTTACAAACGCAAGTTTTTAAATTCGAAACAATTTTCTCTGAAAATCAGAGCTGTTTTATAATCTTCCCGGTTTTTGAAAAGTCTCTGTCGGTTTTTTTTAAAAAAACTAAAAAAACCGCTATTTCTTTTCGCACTAGTAGTATGGAATACCACACAGGATAGTGGGTAGTCCGGGAACCTTTCCCCGTAAAAGTCGTTACGTTTTAGGCTTCATTTTTTACAAATTTTATCAATTATATTCCCCCACCGCTTCAATGATTTGTTCAAGCAAATTTTGTTTTGCTTAGACTTTCAATAAAGAAAGGGTAAACGCATTTAAAGAGGTTTTACATCATAAATAACAATAAAATACATCAAAAAATACAGTGTACTGAAAATTAGAATAGCATAGGCTATTAACTTTGACAGTTTTAAACTTGACTAGGTATAACTTTGGCAAAAATAATAATGCAGGAATTTAAAAAAAAAAAAAAAAAAACTTTATGGGATGTATAGCTCCAGAACCTTTCTGGCCACACTACTGCTACAAAAATTCGCATAGTTTAATTTTTTATTTATTTATTTATTTTTTATACTACACCTCTCGTGATGAAGAGGGAATCTCATAAATTGTGGATGAAATTAAGAAAAATCAGGTCATAAATAAATTTACAAAACAATTCCAGTAAATCTTGAGATGAGACAAGAACTAATCCCTCGATAATCGAGACGAGAAATAAGTCTTCCATAATCGAGACGAGACGAGGAAACCTTATTTCTCGTCTCGTAAACGACACTGTTTGGGCAGATTGGAGATTGTCACTATTCAACTAGCGACCCCGAAAATTATGAGTTCTACACAAATCTTAGTGAGTTTGGACATTTTAATTTTCATCCCCACTACGTGGATGGGGGCTAAGCTTAGACTTGAACAGCTTCGGGAGAGTTACTATTCATCTCAGTGACCCCCAAATTATGGATTCGACACTAATATCAACCGTTTTGGATTATTTTTACATATCAACCCACTACCAACTCGTCATATACTTAAAGCGCGCCCTCTCACTAAAAAGGGAATCAATACGTACGTCAGAAACTTTTACTTAGGGGGATGTTCGAAATAAAAGGTGTGCATTTACAAAGCAATATATTCTGTAACTAAACTATTAGTGATAATAACTGGTTTAATGATCTCCTCCCAGGCCCGTATCCAGGGGGTCTAGGGGGGCGGGCTCCCCTAAATTTTTGCGGGCTCCCCTAAAATTTTCACAGTAGGCTTGCAGATGAACTATAATATGGTTGGATCGGGCCTCCCTAACTTCAGCTCCCCCCCCCTACATTTTTGGTCTGGCTACCGGCCTGTCTCCTCCCTCTCAACCTTCATTTATACGTACCAGTTTGCTTCTTTTTTTTCTTAAAAAAAAAAAAAAGAAACGCTGTAATTATTTCTCGGAAGGGACTGCGGCGCCCAGAAGAGAAGGATTAAGGCTGTCTATTTTGTTAATTGTCTTGTTCAAAACTCCGAAACAATGAAAACATGTGTTTTACAAAACCAGACATGAGAATGTGTTTACTTCGTATTTTGAAAGGAAACAAATAAATCAACAAACCTAACACTTTTTTTTTAATTGATGCAATAAGCATATGATACTGATTGATAGAGTTGGATTTGAAGATAGAAGTGGATTCCTTTTCTATACAGGGAATGTGTAAGAAAATTGAATGTTAGAAGGGTCTATAGTACTCGCGCCGAGTCGTGAAGCTTGGGCTCTAAACCAATCATAGAAATATTTTGCTTGAGCTCCAACACATCGGAAAACTTCGGAACAATTCGTGGAGCCGGTTCCCGAGAGCACACTTGGTGAAACGTCGAACAGCTGAAATTCACCAACAATGTTGGCAAACTTTGAAGACATAGTAAACGAGTATATAAAAAAGGAATTTAAAAATTGCCAATAGTAACACTGCTCAACAATAACTACTGTAACAGTTATTCTAAAATGGTAACAATAGCACAAATAGTAACAACGAAAATGTAACGCAACAAAAAAGAATTAACAAAATGGAAATTGACGCCAATCCGACAACGCTGTACTCTCGGGAGGTGTTTTCCGTGTAGCGCAAGAGAAGACAATGATAAAATTTGATGGGTGGGGGTTGACGACTGGAACACACCCTCGCGTTCTATTGGGTGGTGAAATTGGTAGATCTAGGTCAAGCTTCACGACTCGGCGCGAGTACTATAGAATCTGAAGGGAATTATCAAAAACGCTAAAATTACTAGGCAGTCTGCTTATTTTATTTATTATTATTATTATTTTTAAGAAATGTCGAATTTCAGCTTTCTAAGTTGAATGGCTGGTGAGATACTCAATTTTTTGCACAAAAAAATCGGACTCCTCCCCACTCCTCCTTGGTATACTATTATAATCAATGTGATATGATAACATCTCAATTGGAATTGAGGTCTAATATAAACCGAATTTTTTTTCATTCTGCTTTGCCGTTTGGCCATACATAACATTGGATTACACACACTATTAAGTTATTTAAGTAAAGATATTGTTATAAATAACTATATAAAGTGACTTTGTCATTCACTGTCCACTTGTTCTGCGAATAGAGGCAACCGTAACCTTGTTGTACAAGACTATATGCACATGTATAAAGGGACAATAGTCTTCCATCCTTTCTGACAGAAAACTGCACTTTTTGCTACTGGCTACACTGATTTGACGCGTTTGACGTACTTCCGTTTTATAACATTCCTGAGTGAAACAAAGAGTACATGTTTTACTGCAGAATTTGTTTCTGATCACCCCTCGTAGTAAAGATGATCACGTGATTCCATATCATTTTATTGTAGACAACCAACATTTCTTAACTACTGTGCGGATTGCGTAGAACCTGGGGAATGTTATAGTTTTAAACAGGATATGGATTGCCACCGTTACCCGTGAACATGTTAACGAATTAACCCCAATAACGAACTCGGCTGATATAATCGCTCCAACAGACTTCGCCAACTTATTTTCGTTCAAGAGTTATCGTATGGAGTAACGGACAAACTAACAGTATAATCTTATAAATTTCATTGCGTGATTATAATAAAATAATAATAACGGTTCACGTTCATGGCCAGTCAGTGACGCATGTTCAACTAAATGATGCATTGGCGAGGCATTCGTTGGCAATGAACTTATTTTGGATTTCTGGATTGGAGTTTCTACCCTGTAATTCATATAACTTCACAGTTACCTTCTGATGTTGTGTCAACACCAAAAAATGCAATGTTCCTCCCGGGAAACGAATTCGAGACCACGTCTACCAAAGTACAGGGTGGCCCAAAAGTAGGTATACAGTCCCGTACTGATCAGCTCACTGTATTCTTTTTGTTATCAAACAGGTACACCTAGTTTCTTTATTATTTGTTCTTAACGTCTTTTTTTTCGTAACTTAAAAGCCCGGAACAGTTGAAGCAAATAAATTCATAAACTACTGTAGAACGTTATCCTTAATCAATGCGTCCCAGATAGCACAGAAAAATTTTTAAAAATGTTTAAAAATTTGCAAAGGCAAACTAAAAAGTTGGCAAAAAACTTGCCTTTTCAAATGAGAAAATTTGCCGAAAGTTCAATGCAAATAACGAAGTTGACGCTGGCTGAGTTTGCAGCAAAGTTGCCTCAGAAAATGAAAACATCTGCCAATACAAACGAAATGTTTGCGACTGCACAGCAAGAAAGTTTGCCAGGACTTTGCTGCAAATATTTTGTGCAAATTTTCTTTGACAAAATTTCCGAAAATGAGCTGATAAATTTGGTGAAAATATTAAAAGGTTTGCAGCAACATTGCAGAAAGTATTTTCACGATCGCAAGATCATGTTTGCTGTAAATGTATCAGGTAATGTTTGCTGCAAAATTATAAAGTGAAACCTAACTTTATGAAACATCAAAATTTTTATAATGTGGATCCGTCTTTTCTTAGTGGCAAGCATTAAACATCTTTAGCTACTTGCCAAATAAACTTACGAACGATAAACGCAGAGACAAAGGATATCGCAATTTATCTACTTACTCAACGATCATATCCCTGTACTTACTCTCACACACATTCACAAAATAACGTCAGGGTGCTGGGGCAATAAAAACATCTGATAAGAGACCAGTGAGTTTATTCTGGAGTCCTCTGGTGCATTGGTTTTTCTCGATTCTCACTTCCCGCTTGTTTTGTCACAGTTGATGTAGCGCAGTGAATTCTGGGTACGATGCGCGCGCACTCGGTAATATCATAACATATTTGCTTTCAGCAAGTTTTTCGAAACAAGTTTTTTACAGAGTAGCAAACTGTTTGCAACGGCAAACTTTCAACGCTATATTTTCAAAAAAGATGCAAGTTAATTGCAGTGGTGAATTTATTTTTACAAATCAGCGAAAATTTGCAGATCATATTGAAAGCTTTTAATAAATATTAAGAAATTTTGCCTTCGCAAACTTTCAGATTGTTTGCTCCACTAAACGAAGCAAAAATTTGCCGCAAGTATTCGTGCTATCTGGGGTAGGTGTATAGGGCCTACCTACTTTAGGGCCATGTTCTTAAAAAAAACTGGCCACCCATTTTGATTTAGAAAGCCGTATTTTGAAAATGATATCTTTCAGTTTAACGTCCCACGATTATGATTTTTAAGCTAAAGGAGACAATGATTAAAGCCATTGAATGATGATGGAAGAAATGGTGAAATGAGAAAGTGGAAGAAAACCCCGAAAAAAGCAACGGACACAATGTTGTCCACCATAACTTACTTGCTTAAGGACAGGGGCAAGGGCGCCCATCAGGGGGGCAGGGGTCGCTTGCCCCCTAAGAAAAAATACTTGAGAATATCGAAAACCCAATAGAATTTTTACATTAGTTACAGCAAAATTTGAAACTATATTTGAAATGTCGCTTATACTTGCCCCCCCTTGGAAAAACCACAAATGGGCGCCCTTGGACAGGGGTAAGTATTAGGAAAAACCGGGGGACGTCGTTCTCCAGTTCCAAAAAATATCTGATAATAATAGATATTCTTACATCTATTATTATTATTATTATTATTATTATTATTATTATTATTATTATTATTATTATTATTATTATTATTATTATCTTGTTAGATCTAATTAGGCGACTTTCTTTTCTATTCATGAAAGTGTAGTTTCGAAATTAATTCCAATGCAAGAATCCAATTAGTGGCTGAGTGTAGTCGACGCCTAAGGTTATGAAAGATCGTATTTCAATTGATCTCACTCCCACTAAAGACACAAACGCGATTAATATGTTATCTAATTAACATACTGCGTAACTAATCCTTGTCTTGTGAGATAGATCCATGTGTGGTTTAAAAATAGTCCAAAGCGCGGATGGATCTATTTCTATCTATTGCAAGGTACGAGAAGCCAGCAAGCACGTGCGGTTTGTTTTGCTCCGTCGTTTTTTGTAGAGTAAAGAACAGAGGGAGAAAAAAGTACATATGTAGGTCGGTGGAGGCTTCTACATCTCATTTGCGAACACCTTATCCTCGTCTCTCTTGCACACATGCATACTATACACCTCGGCCGTCGTTCCATTTAAAAATACTCACCAACTAGTCACACGGAAGTCGTTGGGCAGTGTGCAGTGCTATTTCAGGTACTTGTGGAATTAACCCTACGCGTGTGTAGACAGACTGATGGTTCTTTACATGTCTGTTTTGCGGGGTTTCTTTTGTTAGACATGTTAATTCCATGTATACATTGTTCTTCAACTGAAGTTGTAAATATATTATAATAATGACAATCACTCTTATAGCACGCAGACGTCCATACCAACGGGATGTATCACTACTGCCAGTAGACGTCTCATGTAGATGTCCTGAAGCAGTTAAGAGTCTTCATCCCGGCGAAATTAAAATACCGCTAATTTTACAGTTATTATGTGATATCTTCAAATAGATAAAAAGATAATCGAAATGTGGAACAAGAGCGCCCTAGACAATATTATTTTACATGAGATACCGTTATCGCAACTCACTTATCTGCTTTCGATTTCGAGACATTTTGAAAATCGGCATTTATTTTCGCGTTTGTAAACAGCTGAAAACGGAAAGGCACTAAGTGACTTGTGATAACGGTACCTCACGCAAAATAATATTGTCTAGGGCGCTCTTGTTTCATATTTCAATTATCTTTTATCTATTTGAAGATATCACACAATTACTGTAAAATTAGCGGTATTTTAATTTTGCCGGGATGAAGACTCTTAAGATTCCTGCTTATGTCCCAGAAACCCTGTGGGAAATCTCTGGGCTTTTTGCCTGATAATCACGTAACAACATTTTTTGGACATCTAACTTCTGTCCAGTGACAGACATACAATAACACATATTTCTAAAAATGAAATTCAACAATCAATAAAGCAATTAAAATCCAACAGAACTAGCGGTCCAGATGAACTTCCCACATATTTGTTTAAAGGCTGTACTGAACATTTATTAGTTCCACTATATTTGATATTTAATTTAATTTTGAAAACTCAACCGTTTCCGGATAAATGGAAGCTGAGTAAAATAACACCGATATTAAAAACGGAAAACTATAAGAATATTGAAAATTATAGACCTATTGCCCTAAGTTCAGTTCCTTCAAAAATTTTCGAACAAATTTTATTTAATAGAATTTTTCAGAAAATATTTAAAGGTATAAAAGTGAATAATGATCTGCACGAACTACAAAGTGATATTAGTAGTTGTCTGCAATGAGGTGTCAAGAATAAATTATATTTTGATATTTAAAAAAAAAAAATAAAATAAAATGTAATGTTACAACGTTTTCAAACAAAATTAATTGTATATGTTTCGAGTATAAGATTCATAATGAGAAGTTAAAAAGAGTATATTCAGTTAATGACTTAGGTATGTTACTAGATCATAAGTTTACATTTAAATGTCACATAAATAAAATTATTGCAGAGCCGTACAGGGTCCTCGGTCTTTTAATAAGGAGTACAACAAACGTACATAATATCCAAGGTTTAAAACAACTCTTTATAGCGATGATTAGAATTAAGTTGGAATACAGTTGTGTTCTTTGGGATTCTATTCATAAATTACAAGCAAATATCACAGAACGAGTCCAATTTAAGTTTTTGAAACGTCTTTATTTCAAATTGTATCATACATCAGCAACTAAACATAAGATCTCTTACTCTTCTCTTTTACTTAAATTCGATATGTATTCTCTTTATAGTAGACGTTTCCTTATTCAACAAATATATTTGTGCAAAACAGTAAACTGAGTAACAGATAATTGTAATTTACTCCAATATATTAATTTCAATATACCAAAATGGTCATTGCGTAAGAATTTAGTATTTAACATAACGAGATCTCATATTACAACCTACCAGAAGTCATTCATAGTTAGAGCTTCTAAAAATTTCAATCAACTGTTTCATCAGATTTAGGTATTGACTTCTGTTATCCTTTCTCTGTATATTTGCGTATTCTGAAAAATAATATTTTGAAAAGACATTATGTATGGAATAACAATTAAGTAAGAAGTGTCACCTGTATGAATGTTGCACCCATATTGGAGACTATTTTTCATTTTTCATATTTTTCATTTTTTAAATATTTGTACTACGGTACTAATATTATAATTTTGTTTTATTATTTAATTTGTATGTTTTCCTCTTTTACATGTATAATCGTTTTTCTTTCTTTCAATATATAGATATAAATACGAAAATGAAATAAAATCTTTAAGTTTTACGTCCCATGGTTATGCCGGTGAGGCTAAAGGAGACGGTGATGATGAGAGATGAGTGAAATGGTGGAATGAAGAAAGTGGGAGGAAACGGGAGAACCCCGAGAAAATCCACGAACACTATAGATATAAATACGAGTGTGTATTTCATAATGTAATTATATGACAATACCTATGTTCCTTTTTAAATGGAGATTGGCTCTGTACAGGACTATTATAAATAAATAAATAAATATTGCATTGATATGCAAGCGAAGGAAAATCCATTAAGATTTCCAATATCCTTATTTTTCTTATTTTAACGTCCCATGCGCGATTATGTCTTTAGGCTAAAGAGGGCTGATGAACAATTGAGGGAGTTAGTGCAACAGTGGTCTAACCCACACTTTTTTTAATGGAGAAAAATCAAGTTAAAGTTAAACACATATGGTTGTTTGTACACAATATACCAAAAGCAAGCACAAGTGGTTGAATGTATCATACATTGTATATGCATACATATATTTAAAACACACACACACACACATGGATTAACTTGATTTTTCTCCATTTAAAAAAATGTGAGTTAGACTACTGTTGCACTAACCTCCTCAATTATGGAAAGACTAGTAGAATGAATACGTGCGGGACTATACATATATATACATGCCATGATGTTGTCCACCGCAAACTAATATGACCTGGGAGAACCAGGAACTCTTCACACCAGAGGTGAATGCTTTACCACTAAGCCACCTTTTAGGTTTTCCATTTTAATAAAGATTCTTACTTGTATACCAGCCAATTCGTTTTATCTACTTGCGCATAAAACCAATCATTGCTTCAATAATACAGAATATTTCATACAATGGTTTCTTAAGTAAAGCGAGGTGGAAAGTTTTATTTTAAAAATCTTGCTCACGGTAAAAAATTCTCAGTTTTTCATTTTAATCTTTGTACAGAAAGAATCATATGAATTATCACCATAAGTAAAAATTCACAGTTTATTGTTTTGTCGTGTCAAAAAAATATTTAGAGTTAACCAATACTTTCGTTTAACATCTTTATGAGAACGAAGACGAAGAAAAACAATCCACAGCGGAAATGTTGCTTTCATTTACTGAAGGAAGTGAACGAAGTTATCTTCATTCTTCTCAGAAATACTTGAGTTAATTTGAGAAACAACGCTTGTCCACATGGTCTGTTGCAAAGTTTCTTTTCTTTCCCTAACTACAGAAAAAAGAATGAAAGAAAAAAAGGAAGACTAAACTGTGTTCACTGTTTTGAATTTCAACAAATTACATAAAGTGAAACACAATAATATTTTTTCTCATTGATTGCATACTGTACATTGCTAAACATGTTCATATATATATAGTCGTCAGAAAAGTACGCCTACTTGAACGGAAGGAAATTCTACATTGTATGTTAGTGCTAAATAAGCACGATTTTTCCCTATAGTATACTTTTATATAGAGAGTCAATGGCTTCGACACAATATAAATATGCTGCACCTGTACAGTTTCTGCATAAAGAGGTTGCAAACTTCTCTAACTCCATAGCCGAAAAAGCAGGACTTGTACCTGTGCATCGGCCATTTTGTTTTACTGTATTACGTCACATTTTACAATCATGAGAGTACTGACAGCTATTGAGGGAACTCCACGTTACATAATGTAATGATAATTCAATTTTCGACGCAGATAATACGAGGGTCATTTAACTCGAACTAGCAACACTACTACGATTGGAGTGTTGTGTGGGTAGGAGACAAATGACGAACGTAGTGTGTTCCGTGGACTTGTACGAGTCAGTTCAATGCTGCTGCGGTCCCATATTACAGTGTGTATGGCGAGTTGACATTGCTTAAAGTGATAACGCCCTAATGCAATGTTCACGCGTGCAGAACAGCGGGTGTTTATGAAATTCCAGGTAGCACCAGGGGAAATGCTAGGACGATTCACAGAGTATTAGTAGAGGCCTGTAATGAGGCTGCTCTACCGTATCGGACAGTGGCGAGATGGGTTGCAGCATTTCAGACGGGACGACAGTCAACAGACAAAATGCACGGTGGAGGACATATGCGAACGGCTATGGACGAAATTCATCTTGCAAGACTACGGACACTGCTTGATGGTGATCAGCGCTTGACTTATAGTGAATTGGCGCAGATGCTGAACATTTCTTTCGAATCAGTGTTCCGCATGCTAACACAGATCTTGACATGCGGAAAATTGCAGCCAGATTGGTACCTCATGCTCTGACCGAGGTTCAAAAGTGGCATAGGTGGGAATGTGCGCACCTACACCTTCAACGTTACAATGAGGAAGGTGATGACTTCTTGCACCGCATTATTGCAAGTGACGAAACGTGGGGAAGATCCTACGAGCCTGAATTGAAACGTCAGTCGAGTGAATGGCGCCACCCAGAATCTCCACGACCGAAAAAGCTTAGGCAAGAGCCAGCAAACGTAAAGGTGATGATGATAATGTCATGATAATACCACGAAGGCATTATCCTGTCGCAGCAAGTTCCACCGGGCGTTACCGTCAATACTGCATACTATGCTTCATACCTCAGTCATTCTTTGCGACCAGCATTGCGGCGGAGTCTGGACCAATTCTCCTACACCACAATGCCAGATGCCATACAGTCAATCCAGTACAGACACTGTTACGACGATGGGTTGGGAGGTACTGGAACATCCGCCATACTCCCCAGATATGAGCCCCTGCGAATTTGATCTTTTCCCAAAAATGAAATAATCTCTCAGGGGCAAACGTTTCAGAGATTTTCCCAGCATTGTTCGTCCTTAGGGCACACTGTCAACACCCTCTCACAAAGTGGGACTGTGACAGGTATTCAACGGTTACTAGACATCTGGCGAAGGGTTCAACAGGCTGGTGGAGACCACAAAGCTTCTTGAGATGAGCGATTCACTACATTCCATTTCACAACTATGTTGCCACTTCGAGTTAAATGACTCTCGTATAATATATAGTACGCAGACAATACAATATACTTAGAATTATGTCGCTTTTCAATGGCCCAGAATAAAAGTCGTAAATTAACGGAATGTGTAAATTTAGAATAGAAATTAGGATGTGCTGGGGAAAAAAATTATGGGTACCGTCATCGTATCTTGCAAATGTTCCATAATTTCTATATGCAGAAACGTCGAATGGAATAATACACAATATTTTCTAAATAGTGTAATATGTGTTTTGCACTGTTATAAATTTGCCTTCTCTTCTTCTTTAAGTAGTTCAGCACAAACTGTTCCCATGTCATGTCATCTGTAATAATATTTAGCTTCTCACCAGGTTGTAGATCTACATAGAACAACAGAAGAAAAACTTTTTTCGCGCCTTAAATGTAGTAAAATCCGATAAGCAGCGCACAGATCATGAGTGCCATCCATAGGCGGAGTTATGGCGGCATGGGGAGACATTGCTCCCCAATATTTGACAAAAAATAAAAATTACACCTATAACATAATAAAAATAAAAATGAACGGTTTTTTGAGGGTCTTCCCCCTCCCCTTCCAACAGATAATTCCTAACTTCGCTTATGGTGCCACCAAACATCACCTTAGCGACAAGTAGGAATCTATGGTTGATTTCGTTGTCACGATCGGTGTCTAATACCATCTTATAATTTCATAAGCGCAGGAGCGAGGATTTTAATACATTGTGAATATAGGAAATCTGAAGGAACCTTTAAATAATAATAATAATAATAATAATAATAATAATAATAATAATAATAATAATAATAATAATAATAATAATAATAATAATAATAATAATAATAATAATAATAAAAGGAGGAAAAAATTCCATGCGAGCACATAAAAAAGGTAACATGTAGCGTCATCTGCAGCCAGAGAAAATCTCGTTTAAATATGTCAAATGAGACCATTAATGAGATTATCTTCCTATCTACAAAAATACGTCAGATAGACGCGTCATTTGTGGCCATGTGGAACACTTTATTATGAAGACACAATCCACTAGCACACAACGAAATGAAAGTATAAATGTAATCAAGAAAGTTCTGTCGCGTTTGTACCCAACACCTTCGATATGTCACCTAAGACGTACCTGGAAGATCAAAAATAATCCCCATCAGCATCGACGATCTTCTGCCAACGTTCTGGAAGGCCATGGATTCCATCGCGGTAGAACTTGGTGGGCCTTGAAGCGAAGAAGGTATCAAGTGCATTTTGTACCTCTACTAGGGATTTGAACTGGCGTCCTCTAAAGAGATTGATGTTCACGGAATGGAACAGGTGATAATCGGACGGTGCCATGTCCAGGAAGTACGACGGATGCAATAGTGTTTCCCATGGCATAGAATAGTGTTCCGGATCATCCTAGCCATGTGGTGCTTAGCGTTGTCCTGTAACAGGAGGACCCCTTTGCGATTCAGAATTGCTGGCTCTAGAGCTTTGAGTTTTTCTTCAACACGACTCAACTGCTGACAGTACCCAGTTGCATTGATGCTCTGACCAGCTAGTAGCAGCTCCCGATGCTCGATGCCGCGAACAGTCCACCAAACACACAGGAGGACCTTCTGGTGCAGTGCTCGTTTCGATTGTTTTGGAACTGGTTCAATGGATGCTAATCAATGATGACGGCGCCGTGGAGCTTCATACAGGACCCACTTCTCATCACATGTCAACACCCTGTCCAGAAATGTCTCCTTCCTCAGACGAGACAGCAAAGAAACACAGGTGTCTGCTCTCGTTACCTTCTAGTCCGGAGTGAAATCATGTGGGACCCATCGACCCAACTTGTAGTGCTTCCCAAGTAGATAGAGGTGCTGCCGAATGGTTTCTCAATTCACACTGTCCCAGTTCCTCACATGTCTATCCACTGTTCGTCTCAATTGCTGCCTGAAGACCATTTTGTATATGTGTTGGTCTTCCGGCATGTGGTGCGCCTTGGAGTGTTTCGTCACCGTCCTTAAACTTGTTAAACCACCGCTGCACTGTCCGCGTAGTCACGACACCCTAATCATGGTCTGTCATATATTTCGTCCCGCTCCAGCGGCATTTGATCCCAGTTTGAACTAGTACAGCATACACGCCCTTATGACGCTGTTTGGAGGTCCCATGTTCAATCTGCCCTTATACAAGTTCACGGTGTAACTGAACTGCCTCAACCAGGTAGTATATTGGATATACTCGCACCAACCTGACCATCGCCTTATTTTCATTCGTATTCAAGTCACGGTGTGAGGGCCAATTGAACACAGACCTCTACAAAAAGCGACATAACTCGCTTGGTTACCTTTATATGTGCTCATGGTATATAAAAAACGAGCGCACAACATCCGATGTTGATTGCTGAGTTGCAATATCTTGATTTTTAACAACTGTCATTCCTGTTGTTCTGTATGATTGCGAAACGATCGTCGCTTAGTCTGAGGGAAGGACGTAGAATGAAAGTATTTGAGAACAAGATACTGAGACGAATATTCGAACCCAATAGAAACGGGAATGGTGAATGGCGGAAACATCATAACGAGGAACTACATAATTTATATCGTTTACCAAACATTGTTAGGGTCATCAGATCTAAGAGGCTTAGATGAGCAGGCCATGTAGCCAGAATGGAAGAAAGTAGGAACGTTTTTAAAGTTTTAACTGGAAATCCAATCGGAAAACGACCATTAGGAAGACCTAGAGGAGCTGATAGGAGGACAATATTAATACGGATCTCGCAGAAATAGGAATACAAAGTAGAAACTGGATCCAGTTAGCTAAGGATAGAAGTCATAGGCCATAGAGTTTGTTAGTTAGTTTAGTGTAGAAACGCCAAAGTGGGAAATTTCTAATACAATAAATTAATTTATTCTGTAATGTACTGTACGGAAAGACTTGGGAGAGGGAACCACATTTTCCGCTTCTAGGCTGCATACCACCCTAGACACCAGCCTATTCACCCAAGATACTGTATAGTGATGTCAACCGGTTCGGCTCGGCTCGGTTCAACTGAGCTATCGGCTCGACTTAGTTAAGCCACCGGCTTGGTTCAGTTCGGCTCAGATGAGCCATCGGCTCTAGCCGGCTCGGTTGCTATGAGCCATCGGCTTGGTTCGGCTCAGCTCAGGTGAACCATCGGCTCGACTCGGCTCGGCCCAACTGAGCCGAGGGCTCGAGCCGGCTCAGTTGGGTGAGCTGTAGTGTCGGCTAACTTCTCGGCTCGGCTTGGTGGTGACTGAGCTGTGAGCCAAGACACTCGAGCCGTTGACAACACTACTTTCTATTGAATATGATCTAATCTTGGCCAGTAAAGAGTTCAATCTTTCTTTACCGGAGTTACAATAAGAATTCCTAAATATACTAATACCTTTATAAATAGACGAAAAGTACGGAGATTTTAAATCTTAAATTCATCATTTTTAAACTATGTTGTCTGTTTAAGCTATGGGGATAGACGGGGGGTTAGGAGAATGCAAGTTCTCTTTCTTAAACAAGAAGTGATAATCGCAATCTTTTGAAATTACTCAACTGAGGAAAGAATAATGATGGCTTTCGTTGTATTGCATTCCCTATTATTAAGGTCGTGTAACAGCATCTACGTAATTTTCTAAAGGAATTCTTTGTGTTTATCTAGAGAGACTAGTTTTGTTTTATTACTTCCATCTATTTATCAATAACTGAAAAAATATTTCTAAGCGAAGTTGTATTTTTTCTTTGTTGTTAATCAGGACAACGTTGCGCCCAACCGGCTCGGCTCGGTTCAGCTCGACTCAGGTGAGCCATTGGCTTGGTTAGACTCAGCTCAGGTGAGCCATCAGTTCGGTTCAGCTCAGCTCAGGTGAGCCATCAGCTCGGTTCAGCTCAGCTCAGGTGAGCCATCGACTCGAGCCGGCTCGTTTGGGCCTAATTCAGCCAAGGGCTCGAGCCTGCTCGGTTGAGTGAGCTGTTGTCTCGGCTCACTTCTCGGGTCGGTGGTGACTGAGCTGTGAGCCGAGGCGCTCGAGCCGTTGACAACACTATTTTCTATTGAATATAATCTAATCTTGGCCAGCAGAGTTCAATCTTTCTTTACCGGTTACAATAAGAATTCCTAAATATATTAATACATTTATAAATAGACGAAAAATACAGAGGTTTTATGTCTTAAATTCATCATTTTTAAACTATGTTGTCTGTTAAGCTATGTGGATAGAGGGAAGGTTTGGAGAATGCAAGTTCTCCTTCTTAAACAAGAAATGATAATCGCAATCTTTTGAAATAACCCAACTGAGGAAAAGATTATATCTTTCGTATTGATTCCCTATTATTGTTAAGGTCGTGTAACAGCATCTACGTAATTTTCTAAAGGAATTCTTTGTGTTTATCTAGAGCAGTGGTGTCCAATTATAATGAGCCTGAGGGCCATAACCGTCTTTACTAGTAAAGTGGAGGGCCGCAACTAATAATAATAATAATAATAATAATAATAATAATAATAATAATAATAATAATAATAATAATAATAATAATAATAATAATAATAATAATAATAATAAATTATTATTATTATTATTATTATTATTATTATTATTATTATTATTATTATTATTATTATTATTATTATTATTATTATTATTATTATTACACTACAAAAGAAAAGTATAAAAGAGGTATTTGAAATATTACCTATTCAATCTGTGACAAATGAGGGTGACTAGCAGCGTTTACAAGGGCTGGGATATCTACATTCATTCCTATTGTTGCGAGCCGCAGTAGGTGTAAAAGAGAAGAATCTCCAAGGCAGTTTCTGAAACGATTTTTCACAATTTTGATGGTGGTAAATGCGCTTTCACACAAATAAGTACTACCAAACGTTGACACTCTTTTCCAACCAAATTCACAGTTTTTAGGGAAAGCTGTTGCCGTGGATGCCCGCGTCCTATTTGTTGTACAGAAACGCTAAATGGATGCGTTATTTCGTTAGAAGAGTGGAGATATTAAACGAATGAATAAATATAAATGAAAATACTATCAGTAATAAAAATCGTGAATCGTGAAAGATTTGTGGGCCGCAGAAAATGGTTTGGCGGGCCGCATGCGGCCCGCGGGCCGCCATTTGGACAGCGCTGATCTAGAGAGACTAGTTTTGTTTTATTACTATCATCTATTTATCAACAACTAAAAAAATATTTCTCAAAGAACTTGTATTTTTTCTGGTTGTTAATCAGTACAATGTGGCTCCCAATCGGCTCGGCTCGGCTCGGTTCACCCGAGTCATCGGCTCGAGCCGGCTCGGTTGCGATGAGCCATCGGCTCGGTTCGGCTCAACTCAAGTGTCGTCGCCTCGAGCCGGCTCGGTTGCGATGAGCCACCGGCTCGGCTTAGATGAGCTATTGACTCGAACTGGCTCGGTTTCGGTGAGCCATCAGTTCGGTTCGGCTCAGCTCAGGTGAGCCATCGGCTCGGCTCGGTTCGGCCCAATTGAGCTGAGGGCTCGAGCCGGGTTGGTTGGGTGAGCTGTTGACTCGGCTTGGTGGTGACTGAGCCGTGAGCCGAACCTCTTGAGCCGTTGACAACACTAATACTGTATCTGCCAACAGAATGCCCTTCGCGACACACGTTATTATTGCTTCCATTGCGTTCTCTTCCCTTACACAAAATTAGTTTTCACTTCCGTTTTTAATGTTATTTATAATATTTGTAATTTACGAGAGACAGTTTATATCGAATAATGTAATATTTTGTCTTTACACCTTTTAATGGGAAATATGTCTTTAAACGCGCTCCAAAAACGACGCTAAATAAAGGAAAGTGTTTAGAAAAAAATGAAATGAAATCTTTTAAGTTTTACTTCATATGGTTACGCCGGGTAGGCTAAAGGAGACGGTGGTGATGAGAAATGAATGAAATTGTAGAATAAAGAAAGTGGGAGGAAATGGGAGAACCCCGAGAAAACCCACGCACACGGTAGCAAAGTGTTGAGAGACGCGCTTATTACCTATTAGGTAAAAAGACTTGCTCGCCCTCCAAAGAGTATAGAGAGACGCAATCTTTTAGATCAATGCTCGGCACGGCTTTGCCATCCTCCAAATTAAAGAGAGGAAAAAAAAAAACACCTGGGAAGTAACTGTTGACAAGAAAATTCCTATTAAAAAGGCCTATTAAAATAGTTAAGGGTAGTGGATGATTCTTTGGTGATTTATATATCAGTGCACTAGTAGCTAATAAAAATTGTTGAGTGCAATGTAGCACCAATGTAATGGATTCTGTAGTCTTGTGGTAGGCCTATACAGTTTATTTTCTACCACAATCGGTTAGGATCACAATCTTATTTGCGCGCTCCCGTTCTACAGACAATTTTAAACCTATTTTTTTCTTTTTTTTTTTCGGTTAGATCATTGTTACACACTGTATAGCATAATGGTTCCTTGTTGAATCGTAACTATTGTAACTAAGGGAATTTTACATTAATTTATTGAAGAAGAGTGATTACTTTTACTAGACTTCTAGGAATGCGCTCAAAGTATTTGACTTCACTAAATAGTATCGAAGTTCGTACTTCGTATCTAGCTCCATGTAATAAATACAATATCAAATTGAAGACAGATTCTGGTGCATTTTTCCAATTCGAAGGTAGACTGTCCTACATTCAGAGGTGCAAACAGCCAATCTAAAATTGGCACTCCGGTCAACGTATTGCGCAGCACCTGAATTCGTCTGGAAAAGTGGACTACAACACTTTGAGCACGTGAACCAGAAATGAACACTCGATGTCGAATGTTTATTGAAGAGACGCTGTTCTACTAATTTCGTCAGTTTGTCTCCCAGCATCTTGAACATGACCAAAAAAAAAAAAAAAAAAGCGTAATTGATAAAGTTACATACCGTAGCGCAATTCACTTGTAGAAACAAGTGCACAAATGCTGAAGAACTGGGACGCTAAGACGTTGACAAGTGAAGCTAAAGCATTTTTCTAATTTTAAAATTGTTTGACCCGTCCAAAGGAAGAACAGAACAGAGCTCCAGTCCAGCCACAGTAAGCGGAACAATGCATCTTGAACAACGTTTCGTTTGTGTGTACCTACAATCCCAATTGAAAAGGGGGAGGGGGGAGAAAAAAGAACCTGTTTTATTTTCGGACTTTGCCAAAGAGGACAAACACAGAGTCGTTTGTTGAAAAGGTGAGGGAACCAGGACACGGACCATCGTGCCCAGACAGACGCCCCCGCTACTCTTTCAGTGTTGACAGAAAGTAGTAGACACTACACTAAGAGCATTACAAATGCTCCACAAAGATTAGGTTGTCCGAGAAGAAGTGTTGTGTATCTGATTGTTTATTAATGTTTTATACCATTACGTTATACCAAACAATAAACCGTAACATCAACGGTCAATATTATAACGAACTGAAGCCTTGTCCGCTGGTCTTGTTGCTAGCATGCGCACCTTGGTATATACATTGTGTTCTGTGTTCGATTCCCCGTGGGAGAGCCTTGATATTATAATAATACGCATTACGATGGTTCGGAGTCCACCTTAAATTATAGATCCATGTCTAATACAGCTTTGGTGCTAGGAAAGAAGCGCTAAATTCCAACCAACCAATAATGAACCTAAGGCAGCTATACAATGTATGTCTACCTGGCCCTAATTTCTTCCTCTCAAAAAAAAAAAAAAAAAAAAAAAAAACAAATTTGTACAGTTTCCCAATGAAATTATACTTGTTTAACAGGGAAATGATACTTGAGCATGAAAATTTGGGGTTACATGCGTAGGATCGACACTACGTACGATCGAAACTGCGAAAAAAAAATTCACTCCTACATTTTTTCAATAATCCCTCCCGTTAGCAACACTGCAATCTAACTTACACCAAAAAATAGCCATGTCCCTCTTCCAAAATACAAGACGTAAACGATATCAATCGGGCTAACAGTGTTTGGGCAATAAATCATTAACTGAAAGTCTACGAAAACCCCAAAATCGATTTTGTCCCGAAAGGGTTAATGAGATATGCGCGCCAAAGATTTCGGGCTCTAATTTAACGTGACCCTCCCCCCCCAAGTATCTGGGCTGGTCCAGAGAATGAATGGCCTACATAGTACTGTCTACAAGCTGGATGGGCTACCAAATTTCAGCTTTCGTTCTCCCATAGTTAATGTGATATAGGCGCCGAAAATTTGGGGGCTAACTTCACCAGAGCCTCCCAACTTTCTGGGCTAGCCGAAATAAAGATCGACGGGCTAATAAATTTCATCTTTTGGGCCAATATAGTTAATAAGGTGTGAAAACCAAAGTTTTGGGGCGTTAACTTAACGTGAGCCCTTAACTTTTTGGGCAAGTTGAGATAATGGGTGTACCAGGTACTAAACTTCATGGGCCTTCCAATCCATTATTATTTAGCATTTGGGGCACTCAAGGAACACAGATACAGGGTCTCCAAATGTGAAAATGAAAATGCAATCTTTAAGTTTTATGTCCGACTGTCATCCTGGGTAGACTAAAGGAAACGCAGATGATGAGAATAAATGGAATGGTGAAATGAAAAAGTTGTGGGAAAGGGAAACTCCGAGAAAACCCTCACACACGGTGTTTGTTCACCACAAACCCCACTTTGCGCAAGTTGGTATAGAACCAGGGCCCCGCATCATGTGTGAACCCTCTGCCACTAAGCCACCGCGGCTTAGAAGTCCTCGAGACGAGACACATAGGCGTATACCTAACGTGTAATTTGTTCGTAGCGGGAATTTCTGTTATGGTATAGTTAATTACAAACAATGAAAAAAACGAAAATGTGATGTGGACAATCGCGACCGAAAATGTAATGTGGACAATCTCGAACAAGCAATAAACAATCTGCGTGATTTGTTTTAGAAGCAAAGTATAATACATTTCAGTCATTACACATGAAAAGAGAAGTTTTATGGTAATTGTTTTTTGCTGAAATATAACTTCGGTATCTTTTATATGTGTTTAGGAGCTGAGATTATTATCTAATAATTATAAGGAAGATACAAAGTTTTTTTTTTTTTTTTTTTTTTTAGGAAGATACAAGTTTTTCACCTTCGTACAACAATTCATGTTTAATAGGCGTATAGAAGGGGCTCATGCCCAAAACATTGGGACTCCATTTCTGGGACCCCATGGTGGGGGCCCGGTTCCTGACCACCACTGTGCTGAGGGGAATTGGATCTTTCCAACGTCACCATCTGTATGCAACAACTCCATGCTTAAACGAGAAATAGAGTGGACTCGAGCCCAACATTTCGGAACCACATTTTCTGGAGCTTCGAGGCCAGGGCGCAATTTCTGACATTACCGCTTTCGTTAATCGACCCCGACCTTTCAAACGCTAACACTAGAGTACAACATCATGTTAAATAGGCAAATAAAAGAGACCTGAACCCAAACTTTTGGGATCTCATTTCTGGAGTTTCAGGTCCCGGAGCTTTCCAACACCACAATATGTATCCAATAACTCCATGCTTAAAAGAAAAATAGAATGAAGCCAAGCTCAAAATTTCGGGACACCATTTTTGGACCTTTGAGACAAGGGCCCAATTTTTGACGTTAACACTGTGCTCAGACGACCCGAACATTTCCAACTTCACCACCCACATACAATTCCATTTTTAATAGGCGTATAGAAAGAACCCGCGCCCAAAACTTCGAGACCCCATTTTTCTGGAGCCTCATGGCTGGGGCCCGATTTCTGATATCACCATTGTGCTCGGGAGACGCGGACTTTTCCAATGCCACCATCTGCATCCACTAACTCCATGTCTAACACGGCTTCCCCATTGTAGGAGGATTTTGATGAATTTTCTCCAGGTTCTTTACAACTATTTACAACGTTTCAAACTATTCATAAAAGTGAAATTTCAATACATTAGAACCTATGTTCTTTTAAAATGTTCAAAATGGATGACAGCATTGATTTCCAGTAATAATTGTAAACTTTCGTAATTTTATTCTCTATTTGAAGAGTAGTTTAATTTCGAATCTTTTACGGTTAAAAATATTTTTGTGAAATGTAACGGAATACATTGAAATGCTCCTACTCCCACGGGTACGTGTTCCAATTATAAATCGATTTGAGGTTCAGTGTACAAATGAGAAACTCCCAAAGCGAAGTACAATATTGTAACGTTGTTGACATACATATGAATAACTGGTGATTAGGTCGTTAAGCTGTACATAAAATCATATAAATTTTCATTCATATTACGCAGACAAGTACACACAGAACAGCATATGAATCTTTATCTGACTTTTGTTTCTCTAACTTTCTGACAGCCTTTACGAAATAATATCTTTACAATCGAAATATTCGTTAAACATTATTATTATCCTTCAATATTCATCATACATCATATTCTTCATTACTTTAAATTCTTCATATTACATAACTATTTTACATTATATTCCGTCGAAGCTGTTTCAAAGTTAGTATTACACTTCTGACATAGTCATCATTACAAATCATAATTGATTCTCAATCCATACGCCTGTAACTTGTCCATCCTACCTGCAGTTTGGATTCTACGCAGTTTCGATTCTACGCAGTTTCGATCGTACGCAGTTTCGACCGTACGCAGTTTCGATCGTACGCAGTGTGGATCCTACGCAGTTTCGATCCTACGCAGTTTAGGTCGTGTGGAGTCCATGAATATAACCCTAATTTATAGCTGCACAGGTTAAACAAATTAAAGAGAGAGAAAAAATATATATTATATATTTGATTAAAACTTAAATTATTTCAGGGCAACTGCGTAGGACCAAAACTGCGTAGAATCGAAACTGCGTAGGATCGACACTGCGTACGATCGAAACTGCGTAGGATCGAAACAGGTTTTGAGCTGAATTTTTTGATCCTACGCAGTTTCGATCGTACGCAGTGTCGATCCTACGCCGCATTCCCGAAAATTTGATCTTTACACTTCATCTGTACTTTTTCTCATACATTCTCTTTCTCTCGGTCGAAAAAGTGTAAAAAGCTTTCTTACAAGGAGAAAGCAGACTTTGGTAAATGAACTTTAGGACGTTTTTCACGAGGGTGGTAGTGCAGTGCAATAGCCAATAGACCAACCTCGGTGCTGCACAAATTCTTCCTTTTGGAGTTATAGGCTGCCGAAAACTTGAAAAAAATGAAGTTTAAAGGTCCATAGCTCCAATACTATGGGATCTACCGTAGTCGGGTCGATACTTCAGTTAGGAACTAGTGTGTGCCCTATTCAAATCTCTTTGTTTCAGAATCCTGCGGTAGTTCCACAACAATTTTTATAGAGATAGTTTAGCTATGGGCATATAATTTGAAGTACTCATCAACTATCTCTACAAATATTGTTGCGGAAGTACTGCAGGATTCTGAAACATGTATATTTGGATAGAGCACATATTAGTTCCTAAGTGAAGTATTGACCCGACTACGGTAGGTCCCATAGTATTGGAGCTATGGACCTTTAAAGTTCATTTTTTGAAGTTTTCGGCAGCTTATAACTCCGAAAGGAAGCATTTGTACATCCAGATTGGTCTATACTTTTTGTCTTATCTTGGTGTCATGAATCACCTCCCTAACGTTGTGGGTGTTGTTTTGAAACATCCTGTATTTTACTTTGAGCTATATCTTATTAATCATATTGTGTTCTGTCATCTTGCCAATATTATAATAAAATGCTTAATTAGTGCATACTTCAGTTTCACTTCCAGTGGTCCCACGTAGCGTACCGGTAACGCTCTCGCCTTTCAGTCCCGGGTTCTATCCCCGATAGGAACACGCGGTCGAATAGCTTTTTTGCAGGCCAGCCATTCTGAGTGACGTTTTCTTCTGAATTTTTCTCTCATTCTCACCAGCAAATGCCGAGATGATACGTAACATACAGGTACCAGGGTGATTCCCGCATTCCCAGGATAGTGTGCTCGCCGAGAGGTGTCATCCCTCATACGTAATGGATTTAAGGCCATAGATGCCGCTAATGTCCTGAGATATCTGTAAATAAATATCGCTTCCTTCTTAATAAGTGACCTGGATTTTGTGCAGCAACAATTTTTAGGTTTACTTAAATAAATATTGATTTTTCTCGATTTCGTCGTGAATTAGGCATGAAGATTTGGGCTTATTCAGATCATTTTGTTGAGCTCGTAAGATCTATCGACGTCTGATTTTGATTTTTTCTTTTTCTTTTTTTCTTTTTTCTTTTTTTTTAACCATTAGTAATATCGTATTGACATTGACAAATATGCGTTTACAACAGATGTCTGAGAATGTACAATCCTGATCAAAGTTTTCTTCCAATGAATTTTCAAAAGTTCATGATTCTTTCGTTAATAATGTAATTTAATAAAATAATCGAATTTAGCGAATTAAGTTAGGAGTTTACACAATTATCTCATGGTTACTTCACATCCAATACACAGTCACTTCACAGAATTTGTATTTTGCATTTATTTCTATACATAAAACCTCTGTCAGTCGAAGGAAGAATGTGTATAGGAAACCGGAACAAATAGGACATATCTAAATAAATATTGACTTGCTTCCTTCCTAGAATTAACTTCTATGGAGATATTAGTTTTTCTTGGCAAAGTAGATTCTTTTTTAAGAAACTGAACTGTAAAGAATTAGTATTCTCGGTTACACGTGCATCACTGTTGGGAGGCTAGTACTATGTCTGTCGCTATTAGGAATATACCTGTCACAGCTAAGAGTAGCATGTCACAATTAGCAATATGTCTGTCACTGTTAGAAGTATGTGTGTCACAGTTAGTAATATGTCAGTGTTAGGAGTATATATGTGACTGTCAATAGTATCACAGTTAGGAATATGTCTGTCACTGTTAGGTGTATGTGTGTCTCCGTTAGGAGTGTGTATCACAGTTAGGAATGTGTCTGTCGCTGCTAGGAGTAGAATGCCACCGTTAGGACTGTGTGAAACAGTTAGCTATATGTCTATCACTGTTAGGATTATGTGTGTCGCAGTTTGGAAAATATATGTCACAGTTAGGCATACATATCTGTCACGGGTGTTACTGCTAAGAGTAGAGTGTCACCGTTTGGAGTGTGTATCAGAGTTAGGAATATGTCTGTCACTATGTATGTCACTGCTTGGAGCGGTGTGTCACAGTTAGGAATATACCTGTTACTGTTAGCAATATATTTGTCACTGCTATGAGTACTGTGTCACAGTTAGGAATATATATCTGTCACTGTTAGGAATATGTCTTTCACTGTTAGAGGTATGTGTGTCACAGTTGGAATTATGTTTGTCACTGTTAGGAGCATATGTGTCACTTTAGGAGTGTGTATCACAACTAGGAATATGTTTGTCACTGTTAGGAGTATATATGTTACCGTTAGAAGTGTTCGTCACAGTTAGGATTATGTCTGTCACTCTTAGGAGTACGTGTTTCCAGGGGCGTAATTTCAGACTTTGTTTGAGGGGGAAAGAGCACCACCGACATAAGACTTTCACGTTTTGTACTAGTATATTAGTAGACAATCGATTAAAATATTCTCAAATTCTTGAGGCGGCAATTGCTCCCTCCTGCCCCTCCTAAATGACGCCCCTGTGTGTTTTCCTGTTAGAAGTATCGGTCACAGTTAGGAATATATCTGTCACTATTAGTAATGTTATGTCACCACTAGGTGAAGACAAATAACTAAAGATGCAATTTCCTTTGTAATAATTTATATTGACCTACATAGTTCATGAATAAATAAATAGTGTTCCAGTACAATAAAAGTATAAATTTTAATAACGTGTGATATTTTAGCACCATAAAAATCCTGTTTTGTCGTAAACTAAGCATGAGAATTTATCCTTTAACATGTCATTTTGCTTAGCTCGATATGATCTGTCGGCTCATATATCTCTCACACTGAGTGGTATTGAATTGCGACCACCTACCTAATAAATACCTTGTTAGTTCTGCTCAAATTACGGCCTGAACCGGGCGTGACCTGAATTCTAGTAGTTGCTGATACGTTTCCACAACATCCCATAAATATTTTATAACATTAAGATCCGGTGAATTAGGAGTCAATTCACATGCTGCAGCCCCGTGGAATGTTCATTAAGCCAAGCAAGTGCAATCCTGGCTTGGTGGCACCGTGCACTGTCGTTCTGGAAAATGCCATCTTCGTTGGGTAGAAGTTCTGCATTGTAGGGTGTACGTAATCTCCTAACACTTACAGACACGCAACGGATGTTAGACTGTGGTCCATGCGCACCAACGGTCCCAATCCATGCCAACAGAAGCACCTCTCTGCTCCATTGGCTCTTCTGATTTCCCGCTGTTTCCCTTGCTTTTGGTTTTCTAGTTTACTGTTCTTGGTTTAGTGATGTACAACTGTCCATTCGTCGTGGTTAGAGTACTTTTCGTCAATTGAAAGATGTTCTTGCTGGCTGTGGTTATTGCTTCAGCAAGTTTGGGCCTCTCCGCTACTGGTGTTGTCGCCGTCAATATTGAGGTGACCCATGTCATTATCAGATGTGTAGCTCTTTCTATTGCCTCTTATATTGCTAATTCTGATGGTATCTGGATGGTAACTTCTGTTCTTCTATGCTTCTGCTGGGTTGCTGATGCCTGTTGATGTTCTGTCCCTGATAAGAGCCGGATTTCTTGAAATTTTCTTCTGTGATTATCCTTGGCGGGCTCTTTTGGTTTGTAGCCTTTGGTCTCTCAGGACACTCTCCACTTCCTGTCCTGTGACCAGACTGCTTGCAAATGGCATAGAAGTTCCTGTTGATTGGTAGTTTGCATGGGTTGCTATGGGAATCGCCACACCTGTGGCAAACCCACGGATTTTTGCACTGGTGTGTAAGATGGCCATATGTATAGCAGTTCCAGCAGGGAAGGGGACGCGCTTGATTTTTTGATTGTTCCACTCTATATGTTCTGGATGCAGTCTTCAGTCCATGTGCGATCAATTGGTTTATTTCTTCTGATTTCATTGAAAATAGCCGAACTAGCGGGGTCGGGCCATGTTCAGATTTTATTCTGGTTAGTGAGCTGAAGTGAATGTCTTGTCTGCGTAGCTCTTCCTCGAGTTTGCTTTGGTCCTGGTAAGAGCCGGAATGTTTGGTTTTCACCTGTGTGTGCTTGATTTCCACCTGTGTGTGATTGATTCTCTCCGGTGCGGGTTTGGATCTCTCCTGTGTGTTATTGGTGCTTGCTTCTTGACTTGTTGGTTTCTAACCAGCGTTTTTCTTCTTTTTGTGGCTTCTTTGTACAACTTGGAAGTTGTCATCTAGGTTATGTTCCACTGGCGCAGTTTCAGTATCCTCTCCGTGGGCAACGACATCTTCTAGTGGGTTTTCAGGACCCTGGAGCTTGTGGTCCTGAAAAGGTCCGGAGGGCTGGTGCTTTTCCTCTAGTTGCTGTACTTCTTCTGGGCTGCGTCTCCTTTGGAATAATGTACTTGAACCAAAATGTTTTGGGCGGAAGATCTTAAGAAAGATTCTCCTTGCTGCTTCTGATTTGAAGAACACCTTAACCCATTCTCCTTCTTCTATGGCATAGAACTCGCTTGGGTCCATCCTCTGGCTGATAGCAGCAGGCACGTCTTCGTCTGCATCTTTGATGTACACTGGAGATGCTTGCATAAAAGCAGCGATATCTTCCGGTTCCTCCCTGGGCAGATCAGATGGTTCCACCTTGCTGTCCTTGGAATCGCTTTTTCTTCTTTGATTATCAGCTTCTGCTGCATCAGCTCTTCTTACGCGTGTCTTCTTTCGAGGACGGGGCATGGCTATAAAAAGGGCCGTTTACGCTTTTTAGACAGGAAGGACAGGTCTCTCTAACTTGTGTATAGTGCCTCTTTATGTTTTCCCAAAGAGATAATATTGCGTTCCCGTCAGCCGACTGTCGCCAAAGGCTGTACAACCTATATGGCCAGCGCGAAGCTTGACTCAAAATAGGGGGTCCAGCCGACGGAAAACAATGCTTATTTTTCCGGGAAGAGGTGTGTGCAAATGTGTTGTATCAGTTTTCTCTTTATTGACACAACTCTTCTCTAATTTATACTATTTTAGTAAAGAGTAAGTTCTTCTTTGCTGCTGACCACACCTTCGTTAACACCGCAAGGTTTCCCGGTATGTCACGGCGTCTTCTATTGCAACAAACGGCATAGTCAATTATTGAACGCAGAATTCTTCTCTGTCAGTCGCTCCTCCTCTCCAGTATAGATCAGATCCGAGATGATTCATCCCTCACGTTTTGATTTTCTTCCCACTCCTTTCATACCTTGACTACACAGGAAGGGAGCATCCGAGAAGTACCGCTGTCTGGGTTATTGATGCACCTATTGCTCGGGTACCCACAATCATGCCCTATTGGAATGCAAATAAATCCCGCCCACCTCCCATTATAACAGTTTGCTGTCTGCTAAATTGTAGCCTCGAATGTATCCTTTCTCTGCAACACTACCAGTCGGAATGGTCATGTAATCAGCTCGGCTGCTGAATACACTTTCTTCTGTGAAGGGGTGGTTGCAATTCAGTGAACATTCAGTGTATTTAAACAATATCATAATTAAACCAAAACTTACCAGCGTTTAAGATTCATCATAATTTTGGGCTACATCCAGGGGCACCCGAAGAAAATTTTCTAGGGAGGGGCCATCTTCATGGTTGCTATGTTACATCTGGTATTTCTGGTATTTAATATACGTTGTTTGCTATATTAAGTAAACATTTTCGTGAGCCAGAGGGAGGCCCGAGCCCTAACTTGCCCTCCCCTTCGGACGCCCATGGCTACATCTCATGAATCATTGTATGTAGTATCATAATAAAAAACCTTTATACGAGTAGAATATACTTCAGGATCAGTTTCATCTGATTTGGTGGCTTGGTTCTTGTACACTACGACATTAATGACTAAGTTTACAAGAATTTTTTTTTTCTTAGAAACTACATATGAGAATTTATACTCGTCCATGGTATTTTGTTCAGCTGAATCAGGCATATTGCCTGATATATCTCATCTTTGCACAAAATTTTTCTTCCTGTTAAGGTTGGTTTAAAGAAACAAGTTTTGCCGATAGATGTCACCACAGTCTTCGTATCTTTCTCGTGTATTTTTTACCTTTTACGAAAATTCAAGATTTTTCTTACACATTTCAAATTACAAACTTCAAATTTTTAGAAAAGAAACATCATAATCTATCGAAGGCAACAATCCGTGCCTATTTGTTATTTAGAATTGTCTTCATTGTTGAAATGGCTCAATTGTTGAAATTAGATATCCAAACCTTTAACAATATACTGTTTAACAACGAAGAAAATTCTAAATAAAAAATCGGCACGGATTGTTGTCTTCGATAGATTATGGAGTTCCTTTTCTAAAAAAAATGAAGTCTGTAGTTTGAAATTTGTAAGAGAAATCATGATTTTTTATGAAAGGTAAAAAATACATGAGAGATACGAAAACTGTAGTGACATCTATCGGCAAAACTTGTCTCTTTAAACCAACCTTAAACACTAATAATACAGGGTGTCCGAGAAGTCCTTCCCTGATTACAGAAATTGATAACTCAGGCTAGAAATAAGATAGAAATATGAAACTGGTGTTGAATTGTTTACAAACTATAAAAGTTTTTGTCTGTGTTAGGTTTGTTCTGTTCTGTTTTACCAAGTCTCAATTTTGTTTGTTTTAGGTTTGTAGGACGTAAGTAAGAAGCCCAAGAAACCATGCCAACCAACCAGGAGAAGGCACAGTGTGTCCTGTGGTACCATGAGACACGATCACCAACCACGGTGCAGAGACAGTTCCAGACAACATTTGGGAGGACTCCACCTGATGTCAAGAGCATTAAAGCCTGGTATGAGAAGTTCAAGAACACAGGGTCGGTTGCTGACCTTCCGAGGTCTGGTCGACCAAGAACCTCAGCAGACACGGTGGAGGCTGTGCGGCAGTCTTTTCTGAGAAGTCCTAAGAAATCGGTGCGCAGGGCCTCACGTGAATTACAGATACCAAAAAGCTCTATCCATGACATTTTACACAAACGTTTATTGTTTCGTGCTTACAAAGTGCAACTCGTTCAGGCCTTGTTGCCCGATAGGACATTTCCTGGGCGATGGATTGGTCGTGATGGACCAACAGCTTGGCCTCCACGCTCTCCTGACATAACCCCATTAGACTTCTTTTTATGGGGTTATGTCAAGGATGAGGTCTACCGAACACGTGTACCAGATCTTGAAACCCTGCAGCAACGAATAACCACAGTCGTTGCATCGATCCCTCCAGTGATGTTGGCTAATGTGTGGATGGAAATTGAATATCGCCTAGATGTGCTACGTGCTACCAAGGGTGCTCATGTGGAAGTGTACTGATGTGACCAAAACTTTTATAGTTTGTAAACAATTCAACACAAGTTTCATATTTCTATCTTATTTCTAGCCTGAGTTATCAATTTCTGTAATCAGGGAAGGACTTCTCGGACACCCTGTATTGTCTAGTGGTGCAAATTCAGATCTTGCGACAGGTCACTCTGAGTGGTGGATCTAGTTCGGGGCTGGTGGGCCTAGGTCCCCAGGTTTTTTGAGTGACAAGAATAATTGAAGCTATTATGTATATATTTTTGAAAGTTTATAGTAAGCGTTGCTTTTACTCTTTATTGGAAAAGTTTTCAAACATTAGATGTAGCTTCAGTTGCAATATCTCTGTTATGCAATGTGTAAAAACAACACTTGAGATCCATAATGTCAACGTAAAACCTAGCCATAATATCCATTGGGAGCCATAAGTTTCCAACTCTGCAGGACTCATGAAAAGTCGTAAACTCATGATACCTATCATCAGTGGCGTATTTAGGGGGGGTTCCGGGCATAAGCCCCCTCCCGAAATCTTACTTAGTATAGTAAAGTAAATGAAATATCTTGCAGAATTTTCACATTTCCAGGCAAAGCCCCTCCCGAAACAAAATCGTAAATACGCCACTGTCTATCATAGTCTGGGTTCTGGTTGCTTCCTCACAGTTTTTACCTTCTAGATCCGCCACTGAATACTTTGATAATTTTCTTGAAGAGTTAATATCCGCAGTTTGCGCACGCGAAATATTACATGCTTCCTTAAATAAATAAGTTCTGATTTGCTCTGTTCTAAAATATTTCTACCATTTTTAATTGTTTCAACTCTAGAATCGAGCGCAGTTTAAAAATGCTACCATGTTCTGTACAGAGGGGCTAGTAACCTCCAATGGTGTTCGCAGAGGTGTAGCCAGCAGGTTTGTATAGGGGGGCCCGTCGTTTTTGTGGGGGGCAGCTATAATGTACAAAGCCAAAAAATGTGTTTCTGCTAGTGTTTTTGAGGCCTGAAAGAAAGGAAAACTAAAAACACTATTTTAGCTTATTATTATTATTATTATTATTATTATTATTATTATTATTATTATTATTATTATTATTATTATTATTATTATTATTATTATTGTTATCCATAAATTATATTCAAGATAGTTTTTATTATGCTTAATCAAGAACTACTGCCCGGGACCAAACACTATACTTTTGTGCATAACTATATAGGTAACCAAGAAAGTTCTGTCCCTTTTCGTGGAGGTCTTTGTTCAATTGGACCTCACACCGTGAGTTGAATGCGAGTGGAGATAAGGCGAACGTCAGTTGTTGGTGTGAGTATATCCAACATACTACCTGGTTGTGGCAATTCAGACACACCGTGAACTTGCTGAAAGACAGAGGGAACATGGGACATCCAGAGAGAATCATAAGAGCATGTATGCTGAACGAGTTCAAATGGAGGTCAAACGCCGCTGTAGCGGGACACAAGATATGCCAGGCCTTTGGTGAGGGTATCGTGACGACGCGGACATTGTAGCGATGGTTTAACAAGTTTAAGGACGATGACGAAACACCCGAAAACACCACGAGCCAGAAGACCAACACATGTACAAAGAGGAACTGAGACTACAATTCAGTGTGTGGAGAAACCGTTGGGCTGCACATCCATCAACTTGTGAACCACTACAAGTTGGGTCAATGGGTCTCACATATTTTGACTCCGGGCCAGAAGGTAACGCGGCAGTCGCCTGTGTTTATTTACTGTTTCGAAACCATTTCTGGACAGGGCGTTGACATGTGATAAAAAGTGGGTCCCATACGAAGCTTCGCGGAGCCGTCATCATTGGTTAGCATCCCATGAGCCGGTTTCAAAACAGCCGAAACCAGCACTGTACCAGAAGAAGGTCCTTCTGTGTGTTTGGTGTATCGTGCATCGGGAACCACTACCAGCTGGTCAGAGTATCAATGCAACTGTGTAGTGTCAGCAGTTGAGCTGTGCTCAATAAAAACTCAAAACTCTGGAGCCATCACTTGAAATTGGATGAGTCCTCGTTTACAAATAAATTGCAAATGGGTCCTCGTTTACGCGACAACGCTAAGTCCCACGTGGCTAGGATGACTCAGGACACCATTTTCCGCCTTGGATGGGAAACAATATTGCAAGCACTATATTTCCCCAGGTAGTGCACCCTCCGATTATCACCTGTTACATTCTTTGGACAATCACCTTAGAGGACGCCAGTTCAAATCCCTAGTAAAAGTCCAAAATGCACCTGATAGTTTCTTCGTTTCACGGCCCACCAAGTTCTACCGCGATGGATTCCATGGCCTTCCAGAACGTTTTCAGAAGGTCGTCGATACTGACGGGGACTATTTTTGATCTTCCAGGTTAGATGACATATCGATGTTCGAAGGTGGTGGGTGAAAAGCAACAAAACTTTTCTTGGTTATCTTTATATTTAAATTTAAGACCTTGTATACAGAACCTATCTACACAAGATTGATTTTCTTTGAAATTTCACTTAATTTCTTTACGGTTTCCTGACAAAAATATTTATTTATTATTCATGACTAAAAAACATAGTTATTTTATTACACTGAGGAGAAATAAAACAGAGACCGAATGAAATCCAAATTGAACAAAAGCATTGCTTCTTACCAAATTTTCCATCCTCTATGTCTTTTAAAGCACTTGTTAAAGCATATAAAAATATACTGTACTTACAAATCAGTTTAGTACCTTTGTTTTATGGCTGTATTTGAAGTACATTGTTAAAACGTTTGTCTTCAAAATGTCAAATGTAAATCGCAGTAAATTGTGTAATCTGCTGTCACAAAAAAGTATCCTATTTTTCGATCGGTATAAGGAAGAGATACTATACTATTTTTCGATCGGTATGGAAAAACAATATTTCTCCATACTATTTTACCATAAATTATTAATTGTCAATAAACTTCGTTACTTTTAATTGAATGAAGCGAGATAATTTTACTATGATGTTTTAAAAGCTGGTCATTTGGGGGGACAGGAAACCATTTGGGGGGGCCTGGCCCCGATGCCCCCCCCCCCCTTGGCTACACTCCTGGGTGTTCGCCCCACGAGCATCAGCCTCTACACGTTAGATTGCCCGACTAAAATCATCGAGGCTATCACTAAGCCTCGGTGTCCCCATCCCCTGTAATTACAGCGAGATTTTGAAAAGGTGAGTTATAAACTTGCGACAAAGAAAAGTTGAACTGAAATTGTCAAATGTGAGAAATAGTTAATAAAAAATAAACATAAGTTTCTCAGTTAATTTCAAGAAGTAATTGTAATCATAACGCGTTAATTTTTCCGTGAGATAACTCAATGGTGATACAAAATGAAATGAAATCTTTAAGTTTTACGTCCCACGATTATACCGGCTACGCTAAAGGAGATGGTGATAATGAGAAATGAATGAAAATGGTGGAATGGAGAAAGTGTGAGGAAACGGGAGAACCTCCCAGAAAACTTACGTGTACGGTGTTTGTCCACCAAAAAGCTCATTTGGTGCATGCTGGAATTGAACCAAAGACCCCATGCACCAGAATTTAAGATGATACGTTATTTAATGTGATGCAATGGCGTACAACACAGCATTTCATCAGGAGCCTTGATGGCTCAGTGGTAGAGCGTTCACCTCTGGTGTTTGGGGTCCTGGTTCGATCCCAGCCCGTGCCAGGTGAACTTTGTGGTGGACAAACACCGTGTGCGTGGTTTTTCTCGGGGTTCTCCCGCTTTCTTCATTTCAGCATTTCATTCATTTCTCATCATCACCGTCTCCTTTAGCCTAGCAGGCATAACTGTGGGACGTAAAACTCAAAAATTTCATTTCATTTCACAGCATTTCGTCAGGGAAAGTTCAAGCTTCAAAGGTCATATCATTTCAGAGCATGAGAGATTTTTGTAAAGTAACAAACGAAGATGTTTAAAACGGGTAGGAGAGAAGAGGACGCTTCTAACCATCGATCTTCGTAGAAAGGCCTATTGGATTGGACACATTTTGCGAAAAAAAAGTCTTCTTTATACAGTCGTAGAAGGAAAGATGGAAGGAAAGCGAGAAATAAGAAGACGAACACCAGTGATCGATGATTTGAAAAATAGAAGAAAATATTGGGAGTTAAAAGAGGAAACTGAAAATTGAGAAATATGGAAGAAACACTTCCAAGCCCAAACTGAAAATTAAGAAGAAAAGAAATAAGAAAAAGAAGACAAAAAACTCATTAGTCCCAGGACCTGCCATAAGGCAGAATATTTAATAATAATAATAATAATAATAATAATAATAATAATAATAATAATAATAATAATAATAATAATAATAATAATAATAATAATAATAATAATAGGGGAAAGCCGTCCTCTCACGTCGCTGCATTTCCACGTCCCCTCACGTCCCTAATCTTAATATGGTAAATGTTTATAATATTTTGTTAAAGGATGAGAAGATTAAAAAGTGGAGCTCTCCCTTTGCGTACGCCACTATAATATAGCAACACATTAAGTTACACAGTAAAAGTAATTTATCGAAGACCGGTGACAATAATTCGTTAGTATTTCAACCTCTGAGCATACATACACTGTCTTCGCCATTTTCTCTAATCGCTGCAGTTTAAAACGCAATAAAAATTGCTCTCTGTTTAGTCTTCCTGTTTAAACCAACTAGGAGAAACATATAATAGAAAGGCGTAAAAGAAATTAATGATGGTTTAGATTTTTTAAAAAAAAAACTGCGTTGTCACGGCCAATAACCAGATACGTAGTAATGGAGGAGGAAGGGTGATTTTTGAGGTTCTTGGCACACACAATCCAGTGCTAACTGAAACACCAGTCATAATAGTAATCTGTTGCCAACCAGACGCCAGAAACCTACAAGCGAGGTGTGAACGGAACTTGTCTCTAGGGTAGCCATATGTAATGAAAAAGTTGTATTAGATCGATTTTTTTTTTTTTTTTTAGTATCATACAGGGTGTTTCAGTAGTCTACTGGAAAACATTTTTGGAGGATTATATTTAGGGGAAAAAGAGCAATAAATCTATCTAATGAAAGTGAAATCGACACTATCTATTTACATTATCACGAAAAAAAAAAATGTTGAACCGTTTGAAGTGAATTTTGGAACATAAAATCACAATCCAACCACGGCCTAGAGCTGAATGGTATTCACCAGGTGATGGCATATGCTGATGATGTAAATTTAATCGGGGATGATAGGAGAACAATAGAAGGAAATGCAGAAGTCTTATAAACGCTTACAAGGACATTGGTGTAGAAGTAAATGCAGAAAAAATACTAAGTACATGGAAATTCGCTGTGATTGTAATACTGCAAATTATGGATGCGTCAAAATATCAAATAATACTTTCGACAAAGTGGATACTTTCAAATATCTAAGATCAATATTAACGGATTAAAATCGTATCCACGGAAGAAATTAAATGTCGACTGAAAGCAGGGAATTCATATTATTATTCAGTTCAAAATCCTTGTCGTAGCGAATTCTGTCGAGAACTTTAAAGCTTAAAATATATAAAACGATATTCATGCCTGCTGTGCTGTATGGTTGCGAAACTTAGTCTCTACTCTGACTGAAGGATTTTTAGAATAAAATCCTGAGACTGATATTCGGACGCAAGAGGAATGGGAATGGCGGAAACTTCATAAGCAGGAACAGCATGATTCATACTGTTTATACAAAGGATGTTACAAAATAGAGGATCTACCCAAACAACAAAATCGTGAAGCCATACGTCACAGCTTCGCCACGCCTACTCTGCCCACTCCGCGCCACTAAGATCGCAATGTTTCGAGCCAACAATCATGGCGGAAACGAGAGTAGCCAATCAGACGTGCTGGCTCCAGACGATGCTCGATTGTTTTTTAGCTTCACTGAGTTCATACGATGAAGATACGTATGGGCAGATCCTCTATTTTATAACATCCTTGATTTATACCGTTTACCAAACATTGTTAGGGTCATCAAGTCTAGGAAGCTCAAGTGGGCAGGTCATGGAGGTAGAATGGATGAAAACAAGAACTCTTTCAAAGTTTTAACTAGAAATCCAATCGGAAAACGTCTATTAGGAAGACTTAGGCGCAGATGGGAGGATAATATTTAAATGAATCCTGCAGAAATAGGAGTACAAAGTAGAAACTGGATCCAATCGGCTAAGAATAGAAGTCAGTGGAGAGCTTCTGTGAATGCGGCATTAAACCTCCGGGTTCCATAGGCCATAGAGTTAGTACTTGTCTCGAACTGGGGTTTCCTTATATCACTTACATTAAAATGCGTACTCCAAGGAACGAGTAAAGTACAAAATTTATGCCAAAAATTAGTGTATCTCAGGAACCCTCAAGTTAAGGAGATAGAACTCGATATATAAAATACTAATTTAAAATAATTGGATACATGTCCCAGCACTTCCAAAAAATTTGGCTTCTAAAAGGAGAAAAAGGAAAACAGATCAGCTCGATATGTTATTTATCATCATGGGCACAACTTACAGGCCCGTATCCACGGGGGGGCAAAGGCCCCCCCTAAATTTTGGCTGGCCACCATAAAATTTCACGGTAGGCTTGCAAATGAACTATAATATGGTGATGAAGTATAATATGACTGAGTCGGGGCCCCCCTAACTTCTACCGCCCTCCCTAAATTTTTGGGCTGGCTACGGGCCTGACAACTTAAGTTCAATATTCTCCGTTTAAGAGACTTACTTTTAAACTGTTATAAAGATAGACTGAAACAGTATTCGTGGTACGGGTTCATTACCGCCGATATGGTGAGTGATCGGCATGATTTTCAAAGGACTAGTAAACGAGCTAGCTCATCACCACTTTCTTCTGCACAATAATTAACCGCCACCAGTCAAGACTACATCAGAATTAGAGATAAACGATAACGTATAGCATGGAAATGGAATATTCATAATCAGGATTTATCCGGTATATGCCAGAGAAATCTTTTATCGTAGGCTTTGCCTACTGTATAAGACAATTCGATAACAGACCCTTAAATTCACATTCCAAATTAGAATGTATTTTTTTACTTTTTTTTTTCTCTTTTTCGTTCCTTTTGATGTGTAATGTTTAATATTGTATTCTTTTGACAAGGGTTAGGTGATAGAGCAGCCATGGCTGAACCTTACTTGCTTCAATAAAGATATTTTCATTCATTTATTGAAAATTCTTTTAAGTTTAATATATGAGATTTTATTGTTGTATATCTCGCTTAAAAAAAAAAAAAACTTAAGTTAGAACATAGATCTAGAGTAAATCGCATATTTTAACAATATGAACTTTCTTTCTTATCTTGGTGTCAGGAATCACCTCCCAAAGAATCTCGATGTTGGTTTGCAACACCCTGTATATAACGCAGGCAACAATTATTTATATATAAGAGAAAATCGCAAGAGAAATTTCGAAAGTATCAAAAGTTTGAAAGGGATAAAATAATAATGGCAGTACATGAGAATTTCTGGGCCGATGTCGTTTGTGTGATTGATTACCATAACCAAAAGTTTAAAGGACCTGCAGATTTTTTTTTTTTTTTAATGAGGGGATTGGTTTTGCTTTTTATAAAATTTTGATTTTCAAAAACATCGTTGCCAATTTAAGGACTTTGTCACCAAAACTGCTGTTCTTAGTTTCTAAACAGAAAATTTTCAAATCAATGTACGTATGATGTTCGTCACTTCACATAATTAAGGGCTGGACCACCAGAAATCTCTCACACTAAAGAGAATGACTAGCGCGCTTTCCTTTGGTGCACGGGGTCCCGGATTCAACTCCCGGTGGGAAAGCATTGAAATTTGGGCGCATTAAATTGTAGGTTCACATCTCACAGAGCCTTAGTGCTGAAAGGTAGCTAAACTCAACTCCAACAAAGTAAACAAAGATCTGGATGTATTTTCGCAGGCTGAGTCAAAGTGTCCTGATTTTTTTCTTTCGTATATATATGGCAACCCTTATATACACATATGTATGTGTTTGTGTGAAAAGTGGGGGGTGGGGGAAGAGACAGAAAATAAAGCTAAAAGGAACTAGTGTGTGTGTGTTTTGTTTAGCTCATTTTGTCTGCGGAATTGTCACTCAGATGGCGAAAATCATGCCAGCTAACTGCAGACAGACTCTCCACACACTCGACTCAACCAGATAGGTCGTTCGCCTCATCTCATCAGTGCTTCCACACCTGGTATTCTACCTAGTTCCCATCCCAGCCAGGTGACTGAAAAGGAACGTGGGAGTCACCGACAAGAAAGAGATCTAAAGACACAAGATTCTCTTTCTTCCAACATGACGTCACTGTGGGCTTCTTCATCAGTAAGAGGAGACTCAAAACAAAAAGAACAAACTCAAATGTTTCTGTGACTCCGTTCGCCCAGCGACAGCGCACTGGAACTTTGCCCGAAATTTTCAGGAAAAAAAAAAGTGTATCCACACGGTGCTGAGTTCAAGCCTCTCAAGTTTTCCAGACAATCAGGAATGCGGTCATATAGCCAAAACGATTCTTTTCTTTGCGCTTTTATATACAACAAAGGTCAGAGGATATAACTCACAGTTTCAGTTCATTACGAAAGTTTTCACCGAACGTGTTGACATCGTCCCGTCCCGCCAAGCGATTCACCCGTCTTGGTTGCAGACAGATATTCCAGGAACACAGTTGACTGTTGATAATAATGGTTCAGAATGTTTCCCCGGCAACAGTCATCGAGATAAAAGGTCAATAGCTAGTTTCCAAGAACAGCAGCTGCCTTTGAACTCTATATATGAATTGTGAATACTTATTTAAACGTCTAAATGAGAGTGTTTGCTTCATAAGGTAGACAAGATAGCAAGTTTTCCCCATTCATTTTTAGAAAATAATGACAGCCGCAATCATCCCGTATATTCAAGGGATGGAATGCAGAGGTGTCTGTTCCCAGAATGGCTTGGGCGCAACCAGTCAAATGTATACTTTTGTCCCCAAATTTACCATTCGTCTCCCAAATTTTCAATTCTCCTCCAAATCTTAACTTTTCCCTAAATTTACTAATCTGTGCCCCAAAATTTACCATTCTGCTTCAAAACTTTACATTTTTCTCCCTAGATTGACATTTTTTTTTTACCTTGATTGTGCCATTTTTAATTAAAAATTATGTCTTTGCAAATAATCTCATGGGCACAAACTAAGCCCTAAAACTCACTTGTGGGAACGTCTGTTGGAGTGAACGTTGAAATTTCGCCCAAGAACAAATGCATTCAACAATCAGATGATATGTAGCGCATTTAAAAAATTAAGTAGCATCGTTCATTGAAGAGAACGATTTATTTTACAGTTCATCAACAACGGCGAGTAGCTAACGCGCAGATTTTTTTTCTTCGTGTACTTTCGTTTTCTACTTTAATGTATGGCTATTCGAAGATGCGTTTCCGATACATTACCCCACGCAGCGAACGCGACCTAGGTGGCTACCAGTAATTTTACTTTCGCTATAGTTATAAATCTCATTGTGAGCAGAGTTGAATTCAGACATTTTCACTCGGAGGAGAATGTGAACTAATGTGTACTCATCAGGGGGAGGGGAGTTTGGGTGAAGTAATTTCTACATTTTGTGAGTGAAATTTTGAGTTTTTCTCGGAGGGAATGAAGTTTCTTCGGGGGGAATTCCCGCCGGGCTGCCCCCTGAATTCATCCCTGACTGTGAGCCATCAGGACTTCCAAGTCTTCTTTTCCAAGTCCAGGTCTATAATAGCAGAGTTCCAATACTCTGCACAAAGCATCTTCCAAACAGCTGTTTCTTGATAAAACCCCTTGCCCGGCAACACATCTTTCCTTTTTTCCCTTCCTTTAGACATCTTTTAAACAGCACCAAATACGCTCGAGCCGACGTTTTCTGCGCGTTTTTTGTAGCTTTCGCGTTTGCAGTGCATTATGATTAGCCAGCTACATTTAAATACATGGTCAGCGTATTCCAAGCGTATGCATGAGCAATGAAAACGCGTTACGAACGCGTCGAATAGCCATTCACTAAAACAACATGCCCGCCTTGCCTAAAGTGTCCAAACTAAAAAGTCCGGTACTTGGGATCAACCAAGCTCGGGCTCAAGAGCCCCGCTGAGAGCAGCGAGCCCGAGCTCTAGTAAACGCGAGTCCCAATGAGGTTAGTGAGAACCACAGATGTCCAAAACCAGGCGCGTACCCAGAATTTTTTTGTTGGAAGGGATCCAAGCTTTGGTGGAGGTCCAATAATACAAACCACTACGTCTATGTAGTATTGAAGAGTCCCTATCACTGCGAAATTAAAATACCGCTAATTTTTCAGTAATTATGTGATATCATCAAATATTTGGTCTAGGAATTAATTCGTGCGGGTGGACAAGAGATGGCGCAACGAACGGAGCGTCCCACAGTTCCGTGTATCCACACATGTGTTGCAAACCCCTGTCATCGCGTATCGTTCGTAGTATAGGGCAGTGGATTAAAGCGTCAACAACACCAGTTTGTAGTTAAGTGAACATGGCGCAATTTGTGCCTGATAAAGTGTTTTTGCGGGGTGTCCTGCTGCATTACTTTAACATGCAGAAAAGCGCGACTGAAAGTCATCGTATTTTGGTGGAAGTGTATGGTGACCATGCTCTAGCTGAGCGAACGTGTCAGAAGTGGTTTGCACGGTTTAGAAGTGGTGATTTCGGCTTGGCAGACCAAGAGCGAGCTGGACAGCCAAAAAAATTTCAAGACGAAGAATTGACAGCATTGCTCGAGCAGGATTCGTGTCAAACGCAGGAACAACTTGCAGCAGCATTAGGCGTTGATCAAACAACAGTCTCCAAACGCTTGAAAGCCATGGGAATGATTCAAAAGATGTCACATTGGGTTCCACATGAATTGAAAGACAGAGACGTTGAAAGACGAAAAACCATTTGCGAATTGCTGCTTCAACGACAGAGCAAAAAGGGGTTTCTGCATCGAATTATTACGGGTGATGAGAAGTGGATCCATTACGAGAACCCTAAACGAAAAAAGGCCTGGGTGAAATCAGGTGAACCAGGTCCATCACAACCAAAACGAGATATTCACTGTGCAAAGGTTATGCTGTGCATATGGTGGGATATGAAAGGTGTGGTGTACTATGAGCTGCTGCAACCGGGTGAAACTATGAATGGAGAACGTTATCGACGACAATTAATGCGTTTGAAGCAAGCTCTGGCCAGAACACGACCAGAATGGGAGAACAGACATGATAAACTTATTGTTCAACATGATAATGCTCGCCCACATGTCGCAAAACCGGTCAAAACCTATTTAGAAAATGTCGGATGGGAAGTTTTACCCCACCCGCCGTATTCACCAGACGTTGCTCCTTCGGACTACTACTTGTTCGATTGCATGAACAACGATTTGATTGGATAGCGGTTTACTTCTTCAGAAGATATCGAAACATGGGTCTCTGACTGGATCGCTTCCAAGGATGAGGACTTCTTTCGCCACGGAATCCGTACATTGCCTGACAGATGGGCGAAAGTGGTGGCTAGCGATGGACAATATTTTTCTTAAGGTATTTATGTATTTTGTGTTTGTACTACAGCTTCAATGTGTGCGTACCAACCGCACGAATTAATTCCTAGACCAAAATAGATAAAAGATAATCAAAAAGTGGATCAAGACCTCCCTAGACGGTATTATTTTGCGTGGTGTACCGTTATCACGAGTCACCTAGTAGCTTTCCGTTTGCAGTTATTTAGAAACGCGAAAATAAATGCCGATTTTCTAAATGGCGGGAAATCGAAAGCAGATAAATGAGTTGTGATAACGGTATCTCACGCAAAATACCATTGTCTAGGGAGGTCTTGTTCCACTTTTCGATTATCTTTTATCTATTTGAAGATATCGTATAATTACTGTAAAATTAGCGGTACTTAAATTTCGCAGTGATGAGGCCTCTGAACGGGTCTTACTCTGTACCCGAAAATACGATAAGCAATTGTAAAATACTTTCATCTATATTTTAAGAGGAAAATCATAGAACCAGTTTTTTTTTTTTTTTTTTTTTTTTTTTTTGTAAGAGAAAGAATATAAATGAAGTGTAAGATCAAGTTTCCTTGCTACATCAACCACTTCCCTGTTAAACAAATATGGTTTTATTCACAAAGTGTACAAATATATGTCGAGTTCAGGCCTAGTGGACCTCCCGTGAGTGTGTCTCTGGTCCAAACTCGCGAACTCAGCTCTCCGGTTCAACAAATGAGTCCATACTTGTGTGAGCATGAGTCCTATAAGTAGATAGCAAGCCACAATCTGAAACCTATTGTATAATGCTGAAATTTAGTTGTAGCGTGCAGCAAGGGCGCCCATGTTGTGGTTTCCAAGGTAGGGGGGGCAAGAAAAAGCTACATTTCAAATATAGTTTCAAATTTTGCTGTAACTATTCTAAAAATTCAATTGGGTTTTCGATATCCCGAAGTACAATTTCCTGTGGGGGGCGAGCGCCCCTCTTGCCCACCTGATGGGCGCCCTTGGCGTGCAGTATCATTTCGTTGAATCGTCCATATTTTTTAGGCCTCGAAATTATGCTATGCATAGGTATCGGAAGTTCTACAGAACAGTTATGTCCGTTTCTCTGTCTATATACTTATCGACAAATATCAGAGCACAAGCTGCAAGAAATGTCGAGAAGCCGCTGTTTGAAATTGATTCAATGTTCCAAGAATATACTTCATCTGCTCCGTTAACCTTCTATTCAAACCGATAGCGAAGACCACGGTGGCTCAGTGGTAGAGCGTTCATCTCTAGTGTGTGGCATTCTTGATTCGATCCCAGCTCGCACCAATTGGATTTTGTGGTGGACAAACACTGTGTGCGTGGGTTTTCTCGGGGATTTCTCCCGTTTCTTTCCACTTTCTTTACTCATTTTATTCCACCATTTTACTCATTTCTCATAATTACCGTCTCCTTTTGCCTGGCCGGTATAACCGTGGGACGTAAACCTTAAAAGATTTTGTTTCATTCCAAACCGGTAGTGGTAGAAATTAACCATTTCCGGTTTCAACGCCACAGACGGTATCAGACAGCAAAAAAGCATCTCTCTACTAAAATTGATGATTACGTGTTGTTTGTCACGACTCGATTTTTGTGTTGTTTGCCACGGTATTGTTCTCTCTGATTTATCTTATAATTGTGAAGATTTATAGAAGATCGACTCATAAACTGAGGGTTGCCAGATAACTATATTATAACAATCAGATCTATTACATTTATAAACAGAATACATACAATACAGTGTCCCAAACACGGTTACTGCTTCTCTTCCGTAACCATAGTTTTGAGTATTCATTAGACATTTCTCTCCAAAGATATTTGAAGAGTGTTTTAGTTTATTCTCAAAATTTAATTTATATCTAAATGTTCCATTTCGTATCCTCTGACTTTGACCGTTAGCTATTTTAATGGATTTATGTTTCTGCTCGTTTGACAGTAGACAGTACTCGATCGATTATTAATTTATGTTTTAATGAGTTTGTATAGGCTAATTCTATTGAGATATACGCGGTGACTCAGTGGTAGAGCGTTTACCTCTGGCGTGCTGGGGCCCTGGTTCGATCCTAGCTCGCTCCAAGTGGACATTATGATGGACAAACACCGTATGCGTGGATTTTCTCCCACTTATTCATTCCACCATTGCATTCTTTTCTCATCATCACCGTCTCCTTTAGCCTAGCCTTCATAAACATGGGACGTAAAACTTAAAGGTACATTTCATTTTCTAATGAGAAATGCGCAAAACCAACTTCGCGCCAGCTAGAATCTAACCGGAGCCTGAAGCACCAGAGGTGAATGCTTTACCACTGAGCCACGTTACAAAATGTCAACTGTAAAACGTTCTTTTTCACCTCAACTATAGGTTGGTGGCAACATGGAAATTTTCAAACTTTTCTCTCCCTTGGGAGACTGTTTTATACTTTGATAGGGTCTCTTCTTTGTAAATGTTAATTTACGAAGCTCGAAGTTGATGTCATATAGCCCTTCTACTATTTCTAAGCCGTTTCTAATATCCCGCAGCAGGATTTCTATAGAGTTAATATACTAGAAAATTTATGCACCCAGAAGCATGAAATAATGTGATGATTATAACTTCACATCATATTTAGTTCTTAGTCCTAGGCGCCTCCTATAAGAATGCAGAATGCTTTGTAGTGGACAAACACCGTATGCGTGAGTTTTCTTGGAGTTCTTCTGTTTCCTCACATTTTCTTCTATACACAATTTTTCATTCATTCTCATCATATCCTTTACCTTACATGACATAATCGTGGGACGTAAAACACAAGCCAGGAGAAGAGAAGAACATTTTTCCTGCATACCACTTGCGACCCTCTTTAAAATACCTTCCTCCGTTCTTATGCATCAGCGTTGTCAGGTAAAGAATATTGTCACATGTCACTTTGAAGTCACATGTCACTTTGCAGAGTTTCAATGTGATTGGTTATTTTTATAGTTATTGGTGCACCTCCCCCCCCCCCTTAGAGAATCCTGGATCCGGCCCTGGTTACAGTCAATGATAAGGCGAATGACTGATAAAATGCAAGTACTGTAAATGGTGATGAAATAAGTGTAGAAGAAACGAAATAACGTGGAGATGTTTCTGTAGTACAATACGTTAAATGTATAATTAATCTGTCTCATTGCTTGTTAAGGCTTCGAATTATAATGAGATATATTAAGATTCCTAATGTATATACCTAACACATTCTTGAAACAATCGTCTCGTTAAACGATTTAGTGAAATCGAAACTCTCTCCTAAGTTGCTTTATCAAGTTTAACTTGGCAACATTTGTACCAGTTTTCAAGTAGTTTATCGAACTTCTTCAGAGATATATTGATATATATTCTTGTGCTTTCTAAGGTTCTTCTTCTTCAATATTTGACAGGGGGAAAATAATGTATTAAGTACGTTACTGTGTCTTCAGCTTTCGACGAAAATCTTCTTCCTTTTCCTCCCCTTTTCATGTTCCGGAACAGAAGGCTTCTTCAGTTTTTGACAGGAGATTTCGAACACAAGATGGATGTCAACACAGCGAAAGGAATATCAAAGACACTCACTCCACTTCAAAAAGCTAACCAGGAAACGAGACACTGACACTAGAACAAGAGGGAAGCAAGAAGAACAAAGATGCCAGGAGAGAGAGAGAGAGAGAACAGGGTTGGTTGGTTGACAATCTTCTGAACAGACGAACTTTTTAAGATTTTCAAACATGCCCAAAAGATAGGAATGACGACAAACAAGGGTATAAGTTATATTACTTGCTTTTCTCTGGAAATTACGAAGAAGTTACACATAAGTTCAACATGTACCGCGTAGTAAAAGATGCAATGAGACATAATACAGGAATATATGACGTATACAGGGTGTTTCAAAACAACATCGACAACGTTTGGGAGATGATTCCTGACATCAAGATAATACATATATATATATACCAACGTGGGTGAACAAATCCTTTCTTTCGAAGTTATAGTCTGCCGCTAACATGAAAAAAATGAACTTAAAAAGGCCCATAGCTCCATAATTATGGGACCTACCATAGTCGGGTCAAGACATCACTTAGAAACTAATATGTGCGCTATCCAAAAATACATGTTTCGTAATCCTAAGGTACTCACACAACAATTTTTATAGAGGGAGTTTGGCTACGGGCATATAATTTGAAGTTATCGCCAACTACTTCCATAAAAATTGTTGCAGAAGTACACTAGTACAGCAGGATTCTGAAACTTAGAAATTTGGATAGGGCACATACTAGTTCTTAAGTGAAGTCTTGACCCGATTACGGTAGGTCCCATAGTTTTAGAGCTATGGACCTTTAAACTTAATTTTTTTAATGTTTTCGTCAGCCTACAACTCCGAAAGGAACAATTTGTGCACCCAGGTTGGTCTATACTTTTTGTCTTATCTTGGTCTTGTCAGGAATTAGGGATGGTACCGAGACCGAGACTAGTCTCGGTCTCGTCTCGGTCTCGTCTCGAATTATCGAGACGAGACCGAGACCGAGACGGACTTTTATATACCGAGACGAGACCGAGACCGAGACGGACTTTTAACTACCGAGACGAGACCGAGACCGAGACAGACCTCTATAAATCGAGACGAGACCGAGACGAGACTTAGGTCAGTCTCGAAAGTCTCGGTCTCGTCTCGAGTATTGATATTGATAGATACTAAAATTGCCTTCACACAAAATTTGTTTCGTTGCTGTGTTAGATAATATGAGAACAGTTGACTGATGTAAAGTGGCATATTTACGGGGTGGTTATCGGGCTCAAACCCCTCCTGAAATAAATTTGTGTTAATTTTTTGCATTGCACGTACAACGCAAATGTTTCTAATTCGTTCCTCAAGCCTCTCTCGAATCCACTGCTGATGCAAATAGAATTCTCTCTCTCTCTCTCTCTCTCTCTCTATATATATATATATATATATATATATAATGGTCGCGGTGCCACCCAGGTCCGCCCTGTATGGGTTCCCAGAGCCCAACTTTAATTTTAAATGGAAGCAAGAGGTGAGTAGTACCTCGTTCGATAGATCTTGAAAAACTAAAAAGCGTTGTGGCAAAAGTTCTTTCATATCGGGCACTGTATTCAAAATGGCCGCCAAGACATGTTGCCTCTATCAGATACAGTAAAACGTGCAGTACCACTAATATGAAAACGGTTGAACATAAATGAACCGAACAAAAACTCAAATAGAAAATGTCATGTGGCACATCTATTGATATTGTCGCGGAGACTCCCAAGGCCACCCTTCATGGGGACCCAGGGCGAAACTTCAAAATTGTAAATGGAAACATGGGGTGAGTGATACCTTGTTCGACATATCTTTAAAAACTAAAGAGTGCTGTTGCAAAAGATTGTTCATATGGGTCACCGTTTTCAAAATGACGACCAAGACATGGTACCTGCATCAGGTAAATGTCCAGTATCACTAATATGAAAACACCAGAACAAATATTCGAATAGGAAATCACAGAGGATATTTATCATTCTATAGCTCTGGAATGTTGCAACAGTCGAAAAGATGATTAGAGTGAAAGTGTCATAATGGAGAGGAAGAAATCTAACTCCTAGAAAAGTATCGCTCCAACCTCACTCTGTACGTGAGTGAAGCGGGAAGGATCGGTGAAATTGCAAATGAGAGCCTTAGTTTTTGCAAATTGTATCTACGAAACAAAGTTATTTGAAATGTGTTTTTATAAGAGATAAATGTCTCTGTAATGGGATAAAGTATGTAAAATTCTTGTTAAATGTTACCTTCCAGTTTGATTGCGGGCAATGGTTTGATGCAAAAATGAATCAACTGAAATGCGAAACCAATTTATCGAACAATGCAATTTTAGAACAATGTTTACAAACGTTGGTTTTGTTCAACAGTTGTCTGCGTGATATTGGTTCGCTTCTTTTCCTTCTATGTCTTCTTGCATGTGATAGAATATGAGTTTCACTGAGATGTCCAGTTACATTCCGAATAACTTTAAACGGTAATTTCAGTTGTGATCCTTAGTAACGAAACGGAACATACTGATGCAGATATGTTCCAAAAATCTTGCACGCAATGCGTTAAATTATCAGGGGCGAAAAGTCGGTAAAATGTTGTTAAACTTGAATTTCACCTTATTTTTGTTCACCTCATTTCACTTTAGATTAATTAAGATATGTTTAAATGAATCCCAAAGTAAAGTACGGGTAGGTAAATTTTTTCCACGAGCTTTCACGTCGAAAATGGCCTGAAACAAGGAGATGCGTTGTCGCCATTATTATTTAACTTCGTTCTGGAATACGCTATAAGGAAAATCAAAGATAGCAACCAGGGCCTAGAGTTGAACGGTATTCACCAGGTTATGGCATATGCTGATGATGTAAATTTAATAGGGGATAATAGGAGAACAATAGAAAGAAATGCAGAGATCTTATTAAACGCTTGCAGGGACATGGGTTTAGAAGTAAATGCAGAGAAAACTAAATACATGGAAGTGCGTCGGGACCGTAATACAGCAAATTATGGATGCGTTAAAATATTAAATAATACTTTTGATAAAGTGGATACTTTCAAATATCTAGGATCAATATTAACAGAGAAAAATCATATTCACGAAGAAATTAAATGTCGACTAAAAGCAGGGAATTCGTGTTACTATTCGGTTCAAAATCTCTTGTCGCGAATTCTGTCGAGGAATTTGAAGCTTAAAATATGCAAAACGATAATTATGCCTGTTGTTCTGTATGGCTGCGAAACATGGTCACTTACTCTGAGGGAAGAACATAGACTGAAAGTATTTGAGAACAAGATCCTGAGACGAATATTCGGACCCAAGAGGAACGGGAATGGGGAATGGCGGATTCTTCATAACGAGGAACTACATAATTTATATGGGTTACCCAACATTGTTAGGGTCGTCAAGTCTAGGAGGCTTAGGTGGGCGGGTCATGTAGCTAGAATGGAAGAAAGTAGAAACGCTTTCAAAGTCTTGACTGGAAGACCAATCGGAAAACGACCACTAGGCGCAGATGGGAGGACAATGTTAAGATTGATCTCGCAGAGCTAGGAATACAAAGTAGGAACTGGATCCAATTAGCTAAGGATAGAAGTCAGTGGAGAGCTTTTGTGAACGCGGCATTGAACCTCCGGGTTCCATAGGCCATAGAGTTAGTTAGTTAGTTATTTCACTTTATGTTTATTCATTATAGTACCAGTCATTTGTACACACAAGTGTTTCAGACAAACCATATCTATTGCAAATAAAACTGAGGTTCTCATTTGAGATTTTACCATTCCTTCCCGCTTCACCTACCTACGGGCAGAGATCGGAAAGATAATTTTCTATCATTTCCTCTTTTGCATCATGTCAATTATACTTTAATAATCTTTTTCCCCATTGGATTATACTTGAGCCGTGGAATGATAAATACCCTCTGTGCTTTCCTATACAAGTTTTATTCTGTTCATTTATCACCAACTATTTTCATATTGGGGGTCTAGTTGTACTGGAGTTTTATCTGATACAGGCACTATGTCTTGGCGGCCATTTTGAAAACGGTGACTTATATGAAAAATCTTTTGCTACAACACTGTTTAGTGTTTCAAGATTTATCGAACGACGTAGCACTTGACCCATATTTCGGTTTAAAATTTCTAAGTTTGGCCCCCTTAAAAGGCAGCCCTGGGAGCACTGTGAGAACATTACTCGACGCGCCCCATGCCTTTCCTGTTTCACTTTCTGATTGTTCGTTTATCTCCAACTGTTTTCATATTAATGGTACTGGACGTTTTATCAGATACAGGCACCATGTCTTGGGGGCCATCTTGAATACGGTGACCGATATGAAAAATCTTTTGCCACAACGCTTTTTCCTTTTTAAAGATCAATGGAGCGAGGTATTACTCGCCCCATCTTTCCATTTAAAATTTTAAAGTTTGTCCCTGGTACCCCATGAAAGGCGGCCCCGGGAGGCGCCGCGACACCATTCAGTGTGCCCCATGGCATTTCCTATTTGAGTTTTTGTTCGGTTCATTTACGTTCAACCGTTTTTGAGATATCTCCGTGGAAAGATTAGAATGGGCCATCCTGGATATATATATAGCCACGGGCCAGTATATGATCAAGGGAGGGGCTAAACCATGGTTTGCCTCTTTATCCAGTGTAAATAAATTATGATTGAAGCCCATTTTATCCAGTGCATACCTGAGCGTAAAGGGGGGCTATAGTCCCTATAGCCCTCCCCTAGAATCTGCGATATATATATATATATATATATATATATATATATATATATATATTAAAAATGCTGAAATTTTGTACCAAGTTGGGAAATTCTTCTTGATACTCTGCAATATCACTAGATAAACAAGCAATGTTGCTAAAGCAAAATAAAGTTGTATTTTCTCAAATTGCGCAATGTAAAGTATTACATATTTCTAATTTAGTTATTTAAAAAAAAACAATAGCTCATATATTATTTAGTGTAGCTTGGAAATCTCTAATAACGCAAATGGCATGGACGGTGCAATGCCCATCAACTGTACCTTAGCGTCAAATACTGTGATCATAGTATAATATATTTCGAATGAATGAAGGAACAAAAAAAATTAAATGTTTCTAAAGACTTTACTTCGAAAACGCGCTGACATATCACATCTCATCATGCAGATGCTTCCAAAAGACTTAAATGCTTATAACGCCATTTACAACAATTGTTATTTCAAATCGTTTCAGAGATACCAAACACATTGGTAGTGATTGTTATAATGACGTATTTGTATTAAATTTTTATAATGATTATTGCTTTCCTTTGCTTCTATAACATTACAACAATAGTTTTTGGTGGTTTTAATTACAACAAGTCGCAGTTACATTATTTTAAGCAGTGTTGCCCACTTAAATAAATGGCTAAATATTATTCTAAATATGTGCAAATAACGTAGATAAACTGCAAAATATTTTAAAATTACTCGTAATTTGTTTCATGGTGCAAGAATGCTTTCAAGAGACGACGTTTTTCATAGTCTTTGGACTACTTATGATGTTAATGTTTAAGTCTTCGTTCCAGCAATACATGTAAATACAAATTGTAACGGATACATTTTCAGTAACATTAGTTGTTCCCCCTAAGCCTTAGGCCTGGTGTACACTTCATATTAAGACCGTGCTTAATTAAAAGTTCTAATTACACCCTAAGTACATTTCACTTCTTTAGTTTGACCACCGCCCACCTCAAACTCGATCCATACCATATAACTATATGCAATTATTCAAGGACTTACAGTTAGTAATACACAGTGTTCACTTTTGTTTTGTTTTGTTTTAGTTTAACGTCCCATAGTTATGCTAGGGTGGTTAAAGGAGACGCAGAGCTAATGATTATAGTGGAATCCGAACCACTTCAATCGTTCAACTTTACCCCTACCAGAAATCGAACTCGGGACCACGCGAACCGAAATCAAGAGTGCTAGCCGCTAGACCAAATGGGGTCCTCACATTGTATTGATTTAAATAAGTGTTGCCAGATCTGAAGATTAAAAAGTAGCGTGTCTGTACTCCGAAAGTACCGAATTCGAGCTATTTGTAGCCCAAATATATAGAAATGAATACTGATGGTGCTAATGAAATAATTTAATATGAGCTGGAAAGTGTGCTGGACGTATTGCAAAAAGAAATTATGATCGACGGACGAAAACATTTCTAGACTGGATCCCACGAGAAAAAAAACAGCCTAGGAAACCTCCGCATACAAGAAGGTATGACGAAATCAAGAACCACGGAGGAGTAACCTGGAAAAGAATTGCCCCAGTTAGATAGTTGTGGAGAAGACTTGGAAAGACCTTCATCTAGCAATGGATTGATAATGGTTGATTATGATGATGGTGATGATTTTGTTATATCTGGACCTCGGAGGTAAACTAAACCAAGTCATAATTTCGTAATTTTACAGAAGCGAAAAACCGGTTCCTCGACTAAGACTAAATATATAACTTTTACTAGGTAAGGTAGGGTAAAAATGGATCCAAAATTTAATGAAAGTCAAAGAGCGAAAAAAATATTTTTGACTATTCAATCCATCATGTTGCAGCAAAACTACGAAAATTAATACCAAAAAAAAAAACAAAAAAAAACGAGAAAGTTAAGAATCACTTATTTTGGCGAGGGAGAAAAAAATAGATACAGATAACTCGAATTACCTATATACTTATGTAATATGTATGTCCATGTTTCGCAAGTAATTTTTAATCAATATAAAATTTCAAAGTAATGAACGCAAGATTAGTTTTCTCGAATAAAGATTGCATGCACCATTGAGAGCTCAGGAATAAGATTAATCTATGTTACGGCACTGGATATGTGCTTACGTAATGCATTACGACCTTATGAACTTGTATAAGAAACAGAATGCACTTAAAATAAGACGCGAACTATGCGAAACATCGGACTTTGAATCTAACTTGTTTTGTGATCCAACTCGAGACCTCACATAGAAAAGATGAGTGTAGTAGCTCTCACTACAAGGTTCAGGACGTTCGTGTTATAAAGTGTCAATTAAACACAGAGATGTGAAACGGTAATATAGCATTTCATCAATTTCAAACAAAATACGTATATTGTAGTAATAATTTACCCTATTTGTTAAGATAATGAACGTTATATTTTGTTTTTAAAATGACAGTCAAAGCAGAATGTATTGAATAATAAATGAGAAATTGTAAAGTTTCAATTTCGGTACGATTAAATACATTCGTGCTGCTATGTGTTGCGTTATCCGTTAGGAAGTATTGAACAATTCTGATTCAAAGGAAGGAAATAAACTACTGTATAGTAATGGAGTTAATTTAATAGAGTTTAATTGTATACGCAGTTCTGAAGCTATATGAGACCAAGTCTATCGTTGAAAGTGAAATATGGGTTCTATTAGGGTTTTAAAGTGATATATCCACTGATCATTGAACCTGGAATACGTGCATGGAAAGCATTAGCACTAGCAAATTAGCTACGAAGAGGTACACCATACCATAATTCTAAGTCAAAATGAAAGGAAAAATGAGCGGAAACGACAGACTGTACGAGAATAATACTTTCACTATTTTAATTTCACACTATTTATTTCGAGACTTTCGAGACTTTCGAGACGAGACCGAGATTTGGTACTCGAGACCGAGACCGAGATCGAGACAAGCATCTGTTGACCGAGACGAGACCGAGATCGAGACGGTGATTTTTTACTCGAGACGAGACCGAGACCGAGACCGTTATTTATCAACCGAGACGAGACCGAGACTGTACAAAGTCTCGTCTCGTCTCGTCTCGATACCATCCCTATCAGGAATCACCTCTCAAACGTTGTTGGTGTTGGGATTTAAGGATTTAAGTTGAATTTTTGAAATATATTAGGACTCATTAGATGCTTGTCTGTTAAGTAGGGACTATATATTTAACAACGCAATATATTGTGTAATTCCACTACATAAACTAACCACTGGCATGACAGCCTTTATGGGCCCGAGCCACTCCAATGCCATCTGTTAGCGACCGACTGAACTACGTTCAGTCTAACTACGAGCACGTGGCCAGCGCGCTGTGTCGCTCTCTCTCTCTCTCTCTCTTTCTAACAGGCGTATCAAGAGTTTTCTAAACCTAGTGACCGCCACGCCACATCTTTTATTTACGTGACTCCTCAGTTTGTCTGACGACGCTGGGTGAGCGCCGGAAATTAGGAAACATCGGACGGGAATCAAATCCGGGACCACTAGCTCTAACCCACTAGAGTGTGGTATCTCCAATTCCACTACTTAGTTTTAAAAAATCTACATACGGGGTGGCCCAAAAGTAGGTATACAGTACCGTACTGATCAGCTCGTTGCATTTTATATCATTTCTTGTTGTTATCCATCAGGTAGACTTAGTTTCTTTATTATTTGTTCTTAATGTGGTTCTACTTACAGCTTAAGTTCGGAAGAGAAGAAGCAAATAAACCCATAAAATAGAATGTTATACTTGATCAATGCAAGGGTGTATAGCTACTTTTGGGTCACCCTGTATTTATCAATGTATCACAATCATAATACCTTCTTCTTCTTCTTCTTAGAACATGTATTCAAATTATCAGAACAGTTCCCGCCAACATACATCTCACAAATTCACAATTTCTCTTTCCATCATGTAAGACTATTGAAGTGTATAGCGCCATATAGAATTAATTGGATATAAAGAGGTGTTCAAGTCTTTGTAGATGGACTATTACATAGGAAACAAGATAAGCTTTTTATTATGTTACGATAAATATAGGATACTAACAGAAGTACTTGTTCTTTACGTAGGGAAATCTTTCGAGGTCAAATTAATTTTAAAAAAAACTCTGAAACTCGTTTTTAATTACTTTAAGGTTAGTTTAAAGGGACAAGTTTTGCCGATAGATGTCACTACAGTCTTCCTATCTCTCTCATGTATTTTTTACCTTTCACGAAAACTCACTATTTCTCTTACAAATTTCAAACTAGAGATTTCACTTTTTAGAGAAGGAACTTCATAACTTATCGAAGGCAACAATCCGTGCCGAATTTTTATTTAGAATTTTCTTCATGGTTGAAATGACTTGTTTGTTGAAAGAGATATCCAAACCTTTAACAATATAACTGTTTCAACAATGAAGAAAATTCTAAATAAGAAATCGGCACTGATTGTTGCCTTCGATAGATTATGAAGTTTCTTCTCCAAAAATTTGAAGTCTGTACGTTAAAATTTGTAAGAGAAATTGTCAATTTTCGTGAAAAGCTAAAAATACATGAGAGATACGAAGACTGTAATGACATCTATTGGCAGAACTTGTCGCTTTACACCAACCTTAAATGAAATGTCTCAATAACAAATTTCGTGTCTCTAAACTTAAGGGATTCCGCAATTCGGACATTCTACAATTTATCCTCATCCCTTTTCTTCCCTTCTATTTTTTTTTAAAGCAATGAAACACATGTTTGATTTCTGTAACATGTTATGCAATTACAACTATAGATTTACTATTATAGTTCAGTCCAAACTTCATGTGGAGTATTCTATTGTATGGGGCAGAAACATGGACATTACACAAAAACTATGAAAAAGAACGTAAGCTTTCGAAATATGGGCGTGGAGAAGAATGAAAAGAATTAGCTAGAAATGTGGATGTGGTAGAGAAAAGAACAATTTTAACTGTAATTGAAAAGAGAAAGAGAAACTAGTATCTCATTGGCTGGATTGGACAAGTTGGATCATTGGCTGAGAACGAACTGTTTCATGGGGGACGTGATTGACGGTGTGATGGGCAGGAAAGAGAGGGAGGGGGCGAAGGCGGCTACAGTTAATGGACGGTATCAAAACAGAAAAATCGTACGTGAAAACGACAAGATTAGTTGAAGATTGTCCAGGTGTAGGATGGAAGCTTCTCAGCTGCAGCAAGTGACCTCCCAATAATGGCAGAATACCCATGATGATGATGATGATCATACTAGTGGTTGTTACGTACGATATCTAAGAAGCCTTATACAGGGTGTTTCAAAACAACACCGACAACTTCTGCGAAGTGATTTCTGACACCAAGATAAGACGATAAGACCAACTTGAGTGCAAAAATGCTTCCCTTCGGAGTTATAGATGCCGAAAACGTGGAAAAATGGAGTTTAAAGATACATAGCTCCAAAATTACGGAACCTACCGTAGTCGGGTCAAAACTGCACTTAGGAACTAATATGTGCGCTATTCAAAAATACATGTTTCAGAATCCTAAGGTACTCAAGAAAGACGCAACAATTTTTATAGAAGCAATTTGGATAGGGCATACAATTTGAAGTACTCACCAACTACTTCTTTAAAAATTGTTGCGGAAGTAACGCGGGATTCTGAATCATGGATATTTGGATAGGGAACATTACTAATTCCTAAATAAAGTCTTGATCCGACTACGGTAGGTCCCTTTGTTTTGGAGCTATGGACCTTTAAACTTCATTTTTTTTTTTCATGTTTTCAGCAGCCTATAACTTCGAAAGGAAGCATTTGTGCACCTAAGTTGGTCTATACTTTTCGTCTTATCTTGGTGTCACCTACCAAACGTTGTCGATGTTGTTTCGGAACACCCTGTATATTTCGTTAGTTAGTGTCTGTTCACGGACATTCATTTAGAGCCTACCAGTTCTTGCTAATTACCAATTTAAAAATAGTAAACTTGCATGAATCACATGAACTCCTGTCGGGAATCGATCCTGAGTCTTCCACGTCAAAAGCGCGTGAGTTAATCACATAGCTACGAGACCTCTTAATGGTTAAGATGATAATATATTTGTTTCAAATATGTTTGTTGTCATCACTGTTGAGACACATGAATGAAAAACAAAAAAATAAAGAAATTACATTTTGTTTACTTTACCTCCATGCATGTGAAATGTGTAACCGCTAATGACGTCCTCTTCCTCTGAAGGAATTGCGGTCTTTGATGTTTGATATTCTAGAAGCAGAAGTGTTGTGAAATATTTTCTAGGATTTTCTTCTAATGATTGAAACATTAGACGCAGACGAAAAGTATAAAAAAAAGAGAAATGATTGATGGTACAGATGCTGAAGAAGTTGCGAAGTTCGGTTATATTATGTTTCAAGAGTTAAGTCTTTCAACTCATTAGCAGTGGGACTACTTACTTATAAAGGGAGTATTTGGAGTTTATTTTATTCACGACTGTGTTCCCCATTCGGAGACGTTATTCCTTGCTACTGACAAGATCATATTTACATTTCCATATGTTTCTATGATGGATAGTTATTGATTCAATGGTTTGAATTTACATCCTTTGTCATAACAGAAGCTATATAGGACGAGATCTTCAGTTTGTGTTGATTGATTGATTGATTGATTGATTGATTGATTGATTGATTGATTGATTGATTGATTGATTGGTTGGTATTTCGGCACCTTGTCTTGTAGAGGCTATATAGGACGAGATCTACAGATTTAAGTGGATTGGTTGATTTGTAGTCCTCTGTTGCCCGAGAGTCTGTATGGGACAAGACCTATAGATTGAAGTGGATTGATTGATTTACATTCAGGTCCCTTATGAGCAGAGAGGCTACATAGGACGAGATCTACAAATTTAAGTGGATTGATTGATTGGTATTTAGATCTCTTGTGAGCAGAGAGGCTACATAGGACGAGATCTACAGATTTAAGTGGATTGATTGATTGGTATTTATGAGTTTGTCAGCTGATAGGCTATATAGGACGAGATTTAAATATTTAAGTGGATTGATTGATTGGTATTTATTTCTTTTGTCTGCAGAGAGGCTATATAGGACGAGATCTACAGATTTAAGTGGATTGGTTGATTTGTAGTGATCTGTTGCCAGAGAATCTGTATGGGACAAGACCCATAGATTGAAGTGGATTGATTGATTGGCATTCAAGTCCCTTGTGAGCAGAGAGGCTATATAGGGCAAGATCTAGAAATTTAAGTGGATTGATTGATTGGTATTTAGGTCCCTTGTTAGCAGAGAGGCTATGTAGGACGATATATACAGTTTAAAGTGTTGATTGATTGATATTTAGGTCCTTTGTCAGCAACGAGACTATGTAAGTCGATATCTACGCTGGCTAACTATCATTTGAACTAAAGAAACGAAAAGAAACTATCATTTGCTCAGTTAGTAAAGGCAAAATAATGAAAGGAACAGTCATAAAGAGAGGTAATAGAGTACGCCTTACGGTCCAAAATCCAAATGGTATAGGTTAATAGAAACAGAAAGATTTAAAATAAAGTAAATTTGCATTTCAAATTAACCTGTAGATGTATGAATGAGTGACTTAAAAGACTGAGAAATAAGAGTGTGAGAAACGCCTCCATTATCAATCTTCGGAACAAGAGAGAAAAAAAGGGAAGTGTTCAACGTAGGTGTGCCCACCTCCCAACGAGCCAAACAACCAACCGAAAGGATTCGGCATGTGACAGACTCATGGTGTGATGAGCGATCTTCTTCATCTCAGATCAGCTGAACGGACATCCAAAATAACTTTGGTGCCAGTCAAGGTCTGACAAGCGACTAAACAGTAAATGCTCTGCCTAAGGTTAGTAACCTCAGCAGCATTCACTATTTTTGGTCCACATTGACTTTAAAGAAGAATAACTTCTTAGAATTAGGCAACACAAAGATATCTAGGTAGGAAAGTCATGTTGCGTCTCTATATCCCAGATGTTCTTTATCGTCCTGTATACTTTGTATCTGCGTTCCATCTTGATAACATGACCTTTATGTAACATACAAGCAGGAATCCTCGTTCTTCCCAACGTGAACATATTAAACCAGATATTTCAAAATTATAGAAAGCCATTTTTCCACTTTAGAAGCGCGATTTATGAAAACTCTGAAACACATGTTTCTTTATCTTTAGTTAAGAGTTCAGCTACTGAATTTCATAGCTCCAACTTAAGCAAATCTTCATATTGATCATAAAATTATAGAAATTGGCAATTTTTTCGCTTTAGAAGCGCGATTTATGAAAACTCTGAAACACGTGTTCCGAGTTCAGCTACTGAATTTCATAGCTCCAACTTAAGCAAATCTTCATATTGATCATAAAATTATAGAAATTGGCAATTTTTTCGCTTTAGAAGCGCGATTTATGAAAACTCTGAAACACATGTTTCTTTATCTTTAGTTAGGAGTTCAGCTACTGAATTTCACAGCTCCAACTTAAGCAAATTCTCATATTGATCATTCCTTGATAAAGAATAAGTAATTTTAATAGATAGAAATAATCTGCCTTCATGCCTCCTTCTAAGAAGGAGAACACAGGAGATAAATTAAAAATAATGAAACGATTAAGCACATGTGCAGTAACTTTTAATGTGGAGTTTATGTGTCAAGTTTCGTCTTCCTAACTTCAGGGATTCGTAAGATATTCAATTCTTTGAATCCCCTTTTCCCCTTAGGATGTATTTCCAAAAATCTTGCTTCCGTGACAAAACTAGTTTTGTCCAAATTTCACGATGATATATATGTTATTATGATCGACCAATAATCAAATCAGTCACGTGTACCCTTTTATATAAGAGTATAGATATCTTATTTTTACAAACGTAATTGTGGAAGTACAGTGATTTTAGTCGTTGTCAATGGCGCATCTAGCCCGGGGCCGAAGTTACTAGGCTTCTCAGTTTTTTGAGTAACGAAGATAATTGAAGCTATTACTTATATATTTTTTGGAAATTTATAGTAAGCTCATGATATACCTATCATAATCTGGTTTCTGGCTGTCTCCCCTCAGTTTTTACCTTCTAGATCCGCCACTGTTGATTGGTTATTTTTAATTATCATCCCTTTTTATAACCGAAAATTATGAGACGTGGACCAACAGCTTAACGTAGAATCTGCACTATATGAGTTTCAGTCGAGAATCGAGCTCGGTTCTCCTGCGCCGAGAGCTTGTACATTAACCATATTACCATAAAGGAGCTTCATTTGACTGACCACGCGCACGAAGGCATACACGTAGGCCACTTGGTCACTACATACTACTACTGCTAAATAGGAACTTTTTTATTTGTCATTATCAAGTGTTGCCAGCATACACATCTCAGTGTGGTTCCTTCCGGAGCGAAAAACCGGGAAATGACCAAAAAGTTACATATTTTGCCATCCTTGCATATGATAAATTTGTCCCTTTAAGGCGGATTTTTAAGCAAGCGTTCATTGCGTTCTTTGCTTGCGATTTGGCTGAATAGCCAATTGAGAAAGTTGTTTAAGGGGGCAGACTACTAAATATTTTTCAAAAGCTAACAATTTTTCTTCTGCCAGTTTTTCGTAAGTGAAAATAGATGATGAGATGATGAAATAACTTATCTCAATAATAGATAATGTTATTCTATACCCGAAAATACCAATCGGAAGAATGTTCAGTGTTGCCATCCATAGAAATTACAGTGTGATCAGAATTTGAATTACCCAAAAATCTAAATTATGGCAGCGACTAGAAAAACGAACTCAACGGCAATTGGTGACTTGTCATGCTGTCTATGTTTCTTGTTAGCTACTTTTTAAATAATATTTGTATTTTAATTCTACTGTTTATTAGAACTTATTTATTTTGTACTCTTTATTACAAAATAAACACAAATATTATTTAAAAAGTAGTTAACAAGGAACATAGACAGCATGATAAGTCATAAATTGCCGTTGATTTCATTTTTCTAGTCGCTGCCATAATTTAGATTTTAGGGTAATTCAAATTCTGGTCACACTGTAATTTCTATGGATGGCAACACTGAAAATTCTTCCGATTCGTATTTTCGGGTGTAGAATAACATTATCTATTATGAGGTAAGTTACAATTCAGTATCTCTTTTCATTTACGAAAAACTGGCAAAAGAAAAATTGTTAGCTTTTGAAAAATATTTAGTAGTCTGCCCCCTTAAGTATGGTTCTACGTGTAACACAACTTTTTGTTGGCTATACATAGAACTCACAAGCAACGCACCCTTGCATGAAAATTCGCCTGAAGCAGTGAGTCAATTTGGAAAGTAAAGAAGAAAATACCAACTTTGTATCATAAAAAGAAAAAAAGTTTTATAAAAGATATCAAGTAACAGACAAACCGAATATTAGTCAAGACGAATGGTAGAAACTTGATGGGCCTTATGCAGAGTCGTTTTGAAGCGCGATTAGTGCCATACTAAAGAGTTCGACTACCATAAGTCTCCTGCAGTAGTCAGTGTTCTAGTATGATGCTAACCACAATCGAAACGACTCTGCATAAGGCGGGATATGTTTTATATACAACTACATGAAAATCCGTCAATATACCTACCATCAGGGGCAGATCCAGGGGGGATCACCCCCAAGAAGAGGAAACTTTTTTTAAAATTTTATATATAAATAAAACCTATCCCAGAGTTTGGGGATCTTAAAAGTAGTTCCAAGCAGTGTTTCTTCCAGACATGTTTTTTTGGGGGGGCACTGCCCCCGGAGCTCCGAGAGTGCCCCCCGGACGAGACCAATATATTACGTCTATAATATAATAATAAATAAAATAGTACCAGCAGTGCCCCCCCGGAACACTTTTTCTGAAAGAACGACTGGTTCTAAGTAGCAGTATTTCAACCCACCACCCCCCAGAAGCCCGTTCTGGATCCTCCCCTGATATACCTGCAAGTGAGTATCATTTTACAGTGTGAAACTAAGACTTAAAAACTATATGAATTCAATACTCAAACTTAAAGTAGTGCGTTTACAAGTACTGATTCCAATATGATAATAAGACCATGTTCCACGGACGCTGAATCCACATCTAAAAAGCCATTACTTTCTATTCCTTACTGTTTTTGTTCTATAACGAGAAAGATTGAAAATAAGACCATGTTCCATGGACGCTGAATCCACATCTAAAAAGCCATTACTTTCTATTCCTTACTGTTAGATTGAAAATAAGACCATGTTCCACGGACGCTGAATCCACATCTAAAAAGCCATTACTTTCTATTCCTTACTGTTTTTGTTCTATAACGAGAAAGATTGAAAATAAGACCATGTTCCACGGACGCTGAATCCACATCTAAAAAGCCATTACTTTCTATTCCTTACTGTTTTTGTTCTATAACGAGAAAGATTGAAAATAAGACCATGTTCCACGGACGCTGAATCCACATCTAAAAAGCCATTACTTTCTATTCCTTACAGTTTTAGTTCTATAACGAGAAAGATTGAAAATAAGACCATGTTCCACGGACGCTGAATCCACATCTAAAAAGCCATTACTTTCTATTCCTTACTGTTTTAGTTCTATAACGAGAAAGATTGAAAATAAGACCATGTTCCATGGACGCTGAATCCACATCTAAAAAGCCATTACTTTCTATTCCTTACTGTTTTTTTCTATAACGAGAAAGATTGAAAATAAGACCATGTTCCATGGACGCTGAATCCACATCTAAAAAGCCATTACTTTCTATTCCTTACTGTTTTAGTTCTATAACGAGAAAGATTGAAAATAAGACCATGTTCCATGGACGCTGAATCCACATCTAAAAAGCCATTACTTTCTATTCCTTACTGTTTTAGTTCTATAACGAGAAAGATTGAAAATAAGACCATGTTCCACGGACGCTGAATCCACATCTAAAAAGCCATTACTTTCTATTCCTTACTGTTTTAGTTCTATAACGAGAAAGATTGAAAATAAGACCATGTTCCACGGACGCTGAATCCACATCTAAAAAGCCATTACTTTCTATTCCTTACTGTTTTTGTTCTATAACGAGAAAGATTGAAAATAAGACCATGTTCCGTGGACGCTGAATCCACATCTAAAAAGCCATTACTTTCTATTCCTTACTGTTTTAGTTCTATAACGAGAAAGATTGAAAATAAGACCATGTTCCACGGACGCTGAATCCACATCTAAAAAGCCATTACTTTCTATTCCTTACTGTTAGATTGAAAATAAGACCATGTTCCACGGACGCTGAATCCACATCTAAAAAGCCATTACTTTCTATTCCTTACTGTTTTTGTTCTATAACGAGAAAGATTGAAAATAAGACCATGTTCCACGGACGCTGAATCCACATCTAAAAAGCCATTACTTTCTATTCCTTACTGTTTTTGTTCTATAACGAGAAAGATTGAAAAAAAAACGTTTATTCCTATCACTTCCGGTTTGAAGAGAGATTTAATAGAAAATATGAAACTTATTCTTGGCAAGCTGAATCGATTGTAAAAATCCGCAGATCGATCTCTCTTACCGTTTCTCCTCCATACAAATCAGAATTGAAAACGGAAGTAATAGTAAATTTGAACCATTTTCTGTTTTGGTAGAGTGCAGTCGATAGTCAAGTTATGTTGTCTTTAAAAGCTGAATATTCTGAAGAAAAAAAAACACTTCTCGCTATCTGTTACAGTTTTCGTTAAGGGTGAAAACGCTAAAACCGGAAATGGCTAATTTTAACCTGAACCTTAATAGAAGTTGAATGCGGAAGACGGAACCTATTCCTGGGACGCTGAATCGATTGCAATAGGCCATTTCTTGATATCTTCTACCATTTTTTGTTCTACGGAAATTAGTATTCAAACCGGAAGTAATAGTAAATTTGAACCACTTCTGGTTTCCGTAGAGTGTCGTAAATAGTCATGATACATTGTCTTGAGACGATGAATCGTTGTAAAACAAGTCGCTTTTCGCTATCTGCTAGTTTTCGTTCTATAAACGGTGAAAGCGGAAGTGGTTAATTTAAACCAAATCCGGTTTCAATAAAGCTCCAACTGACAAGATAGAACCTATTCTTGGAACGTTGAAAGCAGCTTCGATTGCAGAAAGCAGCTTCTTGATATATTTAACTATTTTTGCTCTACGGAAATCAGTATTGAGACCGGAAGTAGTAATAAATTTGAAACACTTCCGGTTTCGAAGTTTGTTGTAGATAGTTATGATATGTCCTCTTGAGACGCTGAATCGTTTGCAAAAAAAAGAAAAGAAAAGAAAAGGAAAGAAAAGAAAAGAAAAGAAAAGAAAAAGAAAGAAAGAAAGAAAAACGCTTCTCGCTATCTGTTACCGCTTTCTTTCTATGCTGATAAATTTTAAAACAAGTATTGGAACTGGTCATGTTATATTGTCCTGAGACGATGGATCGTTTGTATTAAAAAAAAAAAAAGCTCGCTATATTGCAGTTTTCGTTCTATAGCGATAAATATTGAAACCGGAAGTGGCTAATTTGAATCACTTCTCGTTTGAACAGATGATTAACTGAGGAAATAAAACTTATTCTTGAGACACTTAATCAACTGCAAAAAAACCGCACTCGATATCTCTTACCGTTTTCAGCCTGATACCTGTTGACAGACAGACGGACGAAATGAAATTTTAAATCTTTGAGTTTTACGTCCCTCCGATATGCCGTGTGGGCTAAAGTATAGGGCAGTGATTCTCAAACTTGTTTGTACTGCGATCCACATTAAATAATAAAAAGTAATTTGTGGCCCACTTACTTTTACCCCTAATACACATTAACATTATTTCCCAATAACTGTATTATACTGAAATTGTACGCATGCGCAAAGAGAGTTAAAGTGTTCCTATAGAAAGGTAACACAGAACTAACACTACTCCCGACTCAATGCCCTACTCCGTGACAGATTTTGACTCACCCACTCTCTTTCCATCGTATCCTAACATCTCTACTGACTATACAACAGGGCTCTTCACACTAACAAACGCTTCCAATTTTCATTTTCTGAACAGTAAAATGAAATGAAATCTTTGAGTTTTACGTTCCACGGTTATGCCGGTTAGGCTAAAGGAGACGGTGATGAGTAATGAATGAAATGGTATAATGACGAAAGTGGGAGGAAACGAGAGAACCCCGAGGAAACCCACGCACATGGTGTTTGTCCACCACAAAGTTCACTTGGCGGGGACTAAGATTGAACCCGGGACCCCGAGCACCAGAGGTGAACGCTCTACCACTGAGCCACCGCGGCCCCATTTTTCTGAATAGTACTTCACAACATATGTTTCTGCATCACAATAAAATTGTCATAATTAAATGGGAAAACTTCTCGCGACCTACTAATGGGTCGGGACCCATCCTTTGAGAAACACTGGTATAGGGTGACTATGAGAAACGAAGGAAATGATGGAATGAAGAGAGTAAGGGGAATAAGAATCCCGAGAAAACCCATATACGCGGTGTTTGCCCACCATAAAGTCCACTTGACACGAACTAGGATCGAGCCAGGGACCCTCTGCACCAAAGCTATATGCTCTACCACTGAACCACCACAATCTCTAGATGGACAGAGTAAAAGCTCTATAAGACTTCCGACAATTATGCATAGCATAGTTTGGAAATTTAAAAAGAGGAGAAACTCCTCAAGGACAAAACCTAATACTAAATTTGGTCATGATACTTCTTCTGTTAGAGCTTGTTGGTTCCTCTTGTTTTTACTGGAAGCTTTTTTCCAGTTACCCAGAAAATCATCGTGACCTTGAACGAGTTCTGACTTGTCCATATACTGCAGCATTCGGACAAAGAAATCGCTTCAGAACAAAAATAATACCGGGCGAATGGAGTCTCATCTTTCAAGGCTTCCGCAGGACTACCAAAAAAAAAGGACTTTTTTTATTTTTTTAATCGGACTCCCGCTGAAACCAGAAAGGAATACTTGTTGCTTTCGCACTTAAAAAAAAGAAAACGAAAAAAATTGCAAATGTCCATGACAGACGGCAGAAATGTTATTGAGCATGAATAACGACTTTAGGGTAATAATGGGCGACTAAAATTCGCTTCTCTGACCACAAGAGTATTTAATATCTTAACCACTACCGCCAATGTGTTCTTGGGAGAAATTTCATTAAGAAAAAAATATATACGTCAAATTCCCTATAATAAGGATGATATAATGGAGGCGGTTCATGTGTATCTTGTTTCAAGTCTTTGAGTCAGAATGAATCTGTTTTGCACTTGTAAATGATTCATGAGATTTAACGTTAAACAAGTTACATGATTCGGGGAAAACAGTAATTAGGCGTAAGTTAGGTTTCCTATATTCAAAGACATGTTAAGTGATATGGTTTCCTGCTTGCTTTGGAAACAGTCAATGATTTTGTTTATCACGATGTATATACGTATATCGTTACAAGGATCAAAAAGTTGCAAGGACAGAGGAATTTTCTGGAGATTTATTTGACTTGCAGCCCTTGACTTCTTTCGATTGATACGATGCATATGTTATCATACTAGTAATTAACAAAAATTAAAATTTTAAGAGTTAATTATAAATTTTATGTTATATCTCCTTAATGCTAGTGTGCCTATTCTTTTCTGAGTGCCATATTGAAAGTATTGGTAGGGATCTATTTCATCTCATATAGACAGTGTGGTTCTCGCATAGTGTCAATTTTAATCTTAACAATACATATCTAGCACAAATCATCAGACTGATTTTGTTCTTATGTTGTGTTCGAAGTTTAAGATGTTGAGTACTAAAACACACAGCATTTAACAGTGGCGGATCTGGAAGGTAAAAACTGGGAGGGGGGAGGAAGCCAGACCCTAGACTATGATAAGTATATCATGAGTTTACTACAGTATAAACTTTCAAAAATATATAAATAATATCTTCAATTGGGGGCCTAGGTCCCCCGGTCCGAGCTAGATCCGCCACTGGGATTTAAAGAAAAAATCCACTAAGTTTCGTTTCAAATATCATCAGAAGTCTTAGTACACCAGTTGGACCACCAGGTGGCAGTGTTCGTAGTTTCAGGAAAATTTCCCTAATCTAGGGAAATTTCATAGGTAAATTTAGCAAAAAGGGAAAAAGGGGATTTTTCGATAAGTAAAAAAAAAATCCAAGGAAATTCTCGCGCTGACTGATTGAGCAATATAAATGCCTAAATTTTCCGTTGTTCTTCAGAAATAAACCAAAATAATAGCAATAGTTTGTGTATATTCCGTGTGGATATAGAATATAAGTGTATATATCCCTTCAAAGTATCATGATTGAAATCAGTTGTTGGCTAGTGTATTTGTGTGTATTAAAAAAAAAAGTGTAGGGAAAACTAAAAATGTAGAAGCAAAAAGCAAACAAATAAAACAAATGCCGTTGGCACTTCTTTTAATATATCTAAATCGATAGATCATGAAAATAATAGGAAAATTAAGACAGCATGCTTAGCTATCTTATTCTGCACTCCGTTTGGATCACCTGGTTGATAGAGGGAGAGGCAGAAGGGAAACCGGGAAAAGGAAGACCAAGGATAGAATATCTAAATGCAGTTATAAAGAAGAGACCTTATCAAAATATATATTTAAAAAAACCTCTCCCAAGGGAAAGAAAAGTTCTAAAATTTCCATGTGACCCGCCAACCTACGGTTGAGGTAAGAAAGAAGAGGAAATTAAGGTTAGTGTAAAGGGACAAGTTTTGTCGAAAGATGTCACTACAGTCTTCCTATCTCTCCCATGTATTTTTTACCTTTCACGAAAATTTACAATTTCTTTTATAAATTTCAGCCTAGAGACTTCAAATTTTTAGAGAATGAACTTCATAACCTATTAAAGGGAACCATCCGTGCCGATTTTTTATTTAGAATTTTCTTCATTGTTGGAACAGTTCCATTGTTAAAGGTTTGGATATATATTTCAACAATCAAACTATTTCAACAATGAAGAAAATTCTAAATAAAAAATCGGCACGGATTATTACTTTCGATAGATTATGAAGTTTCTTCTCTAAAACTTTGAAGTCTGTAGGTTGAAATTTGTAAGAGAAATCGTGAATTTTCATGAATGGTAAAAAAAAAAAAAAAAATACTTGGGAGAGATACGAAGACTGTAGTGCCATCTATCGGCAAAACTTGCCCCTTTAAACCAACCTTAATCTTACGTATCACACAAGTTCTGTAATAGGAATTGGACTCTCAACAAACTAGGGAAATTTCGATAAGAAAATGAAAAAAAAATGTGTTAATCGAGGGAAATTTTGTTAAAAAAACCTACGAACACTGCCAGGTGAATGTGTGTGCTCGATAGTGGTGATGATAGAGGACCAATTGTCTCCTTGAGTGCCATATAAGATCACTAATCACTGTCCAAAGACATTACCGTATACAATGTCATAAGAAAGCACCAATTGAAAGGACAAGACGTCATTAGTATTCCAAATTTACAATTGGGTGTCGCTGGAAGAAGAAATCCAGAGAACGCTAATCTGTTTCCGACGAAACCGTTGAGACTGCAAGAGAAGCTTATGGGTGAAATCACAGAAAAAAAAAACGACTGTAAAGTTAGACAGAGGGCTTGGTATATCACAACGAAAGTACTAAATGTTGAAACCACTCTTGTTAGTAATCATAGCAGCTGTGGTAAATAAAGTTCACCAGGGTATGATCCGGCGTGTGTGGATGGAGTTGGAACTAAAATGTGAATTGTGTCACGTGACTAAAAGAGGACATATCGAGCACTATTGAAAAATTTCTATCACCCACTTTATTCAAGTACCGATTTTGATTTCCTACAGTTAGTAAATAAATATATTTTACAATGTATGTAGCTATATTGTTTATGAATTTTAAAGTTTGCCTTTGCTAGATAGAAGTGGTCCCAGGTTGAACTTTCGGCGTGAAAGCAGAAAAGATTAATTGCCTAATCATGCACTTTCATTAATGATTCGTCGTCACTTTTAGACTAAAGGGCATAATCGTGGGACGTTAGACTAATAAAAAAAAAAACATTTCATTTCAATCGGAGTTCGCTCTCTTGATCGATTCTCGAAGTGGCATAGCCTTGTTTCCTTGTGAGGGTAGGTTATGCAACCTCCAACTCATCACTTGTGTTTTTTGGGTTGCATAACTGCAAACTTATTGTCTAAAGCTGTTTCTCCTTGTTTTTGTTGAGGACTAACCATTGATTGAAATATATCTCACCTTTGGACATTATATTATCATTCGTATGCTAATAACATTGTAGAGTCTTTTCAAAATTCGTAATGACCGTCAAAGCTGATTACGAAAGAAAATTGACGGAATGAGAATGTGTGAGGAACTTGTAACACTGTAACACTGTACTTTGGTCCTAGTTCGGTTGCGCCATTTCTTGTTACACTGGGGTTCCGGTATTGGAAGCCAAGTTTTGTAATGATAATGTTATTGTCTCGGGCGCTAAGTTTTGCAACGATTGAAAATAACTAATAATTAAAGGAAAATTTCTGCTCGGGCTGCCAAATAGAATTACTGCGTGATATTACGAATAAGCAGATCTTACGTATTTGGGCGACGAAGAATATGAAACGTATTGTTTTCGGAATTCGATTCCTTATCTCTAATTTGCATATTTAATCTGAACTAGAATGAATAATTAAGGCACTCACGGATGAGCCTAATATGCATCAGAGAAATGAATACCTGACCTTGTACTTGAAAAGTGAATGGTATTGATGAGCGACAACTCATCTGCCTATTACACAAATAAAAAAAAATGAATGAGAGTTTGGAGAATTGAAGTTGACTCCACGGGGCTCGAACTTCAGTTCTCCAAGGTAAAGATACAGTTTTGCTAAGATGGTTTGGAATTAAAAAAAATTGATATATATATAACGAAAGATGACCTAATGTCTAATCGATCCTGTTTTCCCCATAACGGTGTCTCCAAGGCGTTAGGAAAACAGGTGCGTAGTTAATGGTTAAGTGATTTAAACATGCGGAGCAAAAATCTCACAAGCTGCAAAGCTGAAAGAAAGATTTTTCGCTAATGGCTTGTTCAGTTGGCTACACTGACTATCACTCTGTCACCGAAGTGTGTGGAGATAGCAAAAATAGTTAAAAAGCAACAAACAAGGAAAGTTTAATTTAAAGTTAAAAAAAAATGAGTTAATTTAGATAAAAATTTCTGATGGTCAATGTAACCGTGCTTCAACTTTTCCTGTTCAGGGTGATTTGAAATAAATTCTAGGTATGCTAATAACGGTTAAAGAAATAGGCATATCTTTGAAATGATAACCACATAAATGCTTTGGTTCTAACGTCAAATAGACTTTTAATAAATTTAACGAGAAATAAGGTGATATCTACAAAAATCAACAAGAAAGTTAATTTGGATTTACAAAAAAAAGGAATTAATTGACTTTACTGAAAATGAATCAGACTTTTGACTGTTTTGACCAAATAATATGATTTCTCTTAACACATTCTTCACTGTACAACGTAATATTCAAATTATTCAATCTTGACTGTAAAATTTAGCAACAATCTATTTCTACTCAACTAAACTGACAATATTCGATTCTTTATAATTACTATGACGTAGTTATACAAACAAAAATTTCTATTAAACTGAATATTAATTAGCAAAATGATTTATTGTTTTCCCCCTAGACATAAACGACTATTAAGTAATTCGCCCACAGTTATTACCTCTTTTTATTAATAAAAGAAATGGAAATAAGTTTAAGAATCGGATTGCGGAATGAAAGAATTAATGATTTAGGTTGCTTGCAAGACTTACTGGAGAAATAGTTTAGAAGCGATAGTATGCTTTTGAGAAAATTTAGTGCACTGTTTCTAATGAACGCTAATGAATTTTCAATATTAAAAGATTTGCATAAACAAAACATAGCTTTGTACACATACTATATCAGTTGGTAAATAATACAATTCACAATAAAAATCGTTACACAACACTAACTACACAAATATTTCATATTCAAATACACTACACAGAAATATATATATAGTACTACTATTATTATCATTTGGCCAATTGATCAAAATAATTATATTGTCGACACTTTTTTTATTTTCTCACTGATTCCTTCTTTTGCGAATAAACGTTTCTCCATAGCTATGGACCCTATCTGCGTTCGTTGCTCAGATAGGTACCTCCGAAGGGATTTACTCGAGTATCGTAAATTGTTTACCTTATTTATGAGACTCTAACGATATTACGAGATAAGAATATTTACACTTATTTGTCTGAAACTTACTCAACATAGCACGTCTTTGGAAGCTTTATATTGATTGTTTCTTTTAAGAATGAGTATAATAAAAATTGACAAGTTACAATAAAATCATATTAAGCCTGTTTACCGCTCTGACACATATTTCCCTAACACAACCTATACAAATGTTAAAATTTGAAAAACTAGACTTTGACGCTAAATCATAGTTTACTCAAAACAGAAATTACATTACATTCACACATCTTAAACGCGATTTATGTTTAAAAGAGAAATAATTCATACTTGATATAAATAAATACTGGATTGCATATAAATGATTATAATGACGGCTTCAAGGATCTAAATATTGACACATTACGATTACAAATAAATGCATGATTGAAGATCAAATCAATGTATACAAATTTCACTAGTAAAATAATCAAAAATTTTATGGTACTTATTCAAGAATGAAATTAACAGTTCCTATATCAGTGAATTAATTTTGGAAATGCAACCAAGGCATTAGGCTATATGTTTACTTCTTTTAAAAAGAAAGAAAAAAAATGCTCTAAATGTTTACGGACAGTTCCGTATGAATAAACAATGTCCCGAAGTTTCTAGGAAAAGGTGAGTATGGAGATCACGAATCACGGAAATATTGGCCATAGTCCTTCTTCAATAACGAAAATAACAGAATACTTTGTCCTACCTTAATAAGTCCTTCCGCTTATATTTCCACACTTCAGAAGAAAACTGCACTGTACTTAACTGACCGTCACAATGCTTCCTAATGTCCCTTCTCAGACCCCGCTGTCCTCTGGATTCAACTCCCGGAGAAGAGGTCCTCGTTTGTCTGAAGCGTCTGGGTCTTCCTGTGGCAAGGCATGTCTCGAGTATCGGGGATCGAACCCGTGTCTCCGTCCTTCATCTCCATGTTGTTGAAATGCAACGATGCGTCACTTATCACATCCATCTGCACTTAAATTTCACTCGCACAGTTTATATATATCCGCCATCCATCGCACTACTTTTCCTGTCTTTGCACTTTATGCGGGAAATCAACGTATATAGAATCACAGACTCACTTCAACATCACCATTTATGTAGCGTTACCGTAAGATGATAAGAATTATGTCTATCTGTCGATGTTTTAAATATTTGTATAAATAATCTTGTAACGACGAAGTTGCTGTGGATAACGCGTGGTTTAAGTAACTGGCTGCTAACGGGTGTTTAGCTAGCCATTTTTCTGAAATTTAAACACTTAAATATATATATATATATATGTATATATGAGTTGACGTACGCTTATGAATCGCGTGTTGGTGATGTTTTCACGATGAAGTGTCGACTTAGAGTAACCTCTCTTCCGTGTGGGCGTTCTCCCAGCTTTCTTTATTTTTTTAAAAAAAAAATAGACGCTTCATTCTTCTCTTTGTGAATTTTGAATTTCGGATTCTGATTCGCCGCTTTAAGTTCGTGACACCATTTCCCAAAAATCGGTTGATAATTTGGCTTGGGTCTCTAGCGTCTCTTCTGGGCTAGTACGTGATGTTAAAGAGTTTCATAAGCACTTGCGAAGATTGTAGATAAAAAATTTTGGTTCCTGTGTGTCTGTGACGTGATATTTGCGATATCGAGGTACTTAGGTAGTGCGACAGTATGGCTGGAGTAACAATAGCAAATTCCATTACCGTTTACTGGCGAGGTAGAAAACTGGGTGGTCTATTAGTGCGGTTACCGTCTTATGTTTTTTTTTTTTTTTTGAAAAGCAGAGAAACTTCTTTACCTGGGACAAATGAAAGAGGTTCGCTTGGCTGCTAAATGAAACAAAATAAAATTTTCCTTGACTTTTTAAAATAAATTGAATTTACATATAAATATGTTTTAATTTGAATATATGAACAATTAATTGAGTGTGTGAGCGTAATTGTCACAAAACAAGAACACCCAGAGATACAATGTCGTCCATCACAAACTCACGTAGCCTGATATCGAACCAGGAAACCTTTCATACCAGAGGTGAGCTCTCTTCCAACGTGATCTCATACATTCGCCATCTTTAATGGTCTCTCAAGGTAAATTCGGCTACATAACTCGATTGGTGGCAGTTATTTTAACGTTTTCGAAGTGTCATGTGCAAAAAACGTGAAGAAACACGACAACCAAAAAATTTTGATATCAATCATACTCCTAGCGACACGCTTCTTTAGAACTTCACGGCGCAGTGTTGCCAATTTGGTATAAAAGTCGCTAAATCTAGGGGATTCGACTTCCAGAATAGCGACAAAAAATATTTCCGATTAGCGACTTTTTTTGGGGGATTTTTAAATGTCGATTGGGCGAATTATTTGCAAATCTAACGACTTTTATATTGTGACCAAATCAAGCATTATTAGTTGGAAGCGCTCTTTATATGTTCGTTTTTCTTTTACTTATTTGAATCAGCCCAAGCGTCAATGCGTTCATATGACATGTGAAATCTCCAGAATCCCGGTTTATTTTCTAACAGACTAGATTTTACCCTCTAACCGAAAACAATTCTAATCTTCAATGTCATGTAGTTTGCGGAGCTTTCCTTGAACAAATAATACAGCATTACCGATTATCTCTAAAAGCTCAAATGATGAAGTCGGTGTAAGTTTCTTTCTTTGTGAACTTTTTAGTTTCATGTCTTTTTTTTTTTTTTTTAACATTTGTGTTTTCATTGAAGTAATATTGATCATAAAGTAAAACATATATGTTGTACATGGAATATCACGAATAATTTTCTAGGGACTTTTCATCCAGATTGGAGTCATCTCACCTCCCAGTTGGTGATTTTTTGTGTCAACTTTTTGGCAACACTGTAACGGTGATTGTTGTGATGCCGTGTTTGCATATTACTTGCTGCAACTTTCCACAAAATCTTGAAAGTATCTAAATTAAAAATGTGTACTAAATAACAAGAGTAGAACAGAAGTCTTCTTTCACCAAAATAATACGTCAAAATAAGATTCAATATTCATATCTAAATAACTAACACTTTTTAATCCGAGTTTATTTATTACAAGTAAAATAATGTGTTATAGTTTCAACAACTTGATGTTGTCTTTTTCAGACACTCTCTAAGGAAGATGGTAAACGGAAAATGAGAAACATGAACTGCAAAACGTTCCTACAAAATGACCGAAGAATGAAGTTCATTTAGTGTTATTACCTTCAGTAGAAGATTATGACACAAAAGCGTGATGGAAATAATGAACCAAGCCCCTTAGCCAGCCCAAAAATTTAGGGGGGCCCGGTAGAAGTTAGGGGGAGCCCGACCCAATCATATTATACTTCATCATCATATTATAGTTCATTTGCAAACCTACCGTGAAATTTTATGGGGTCCAGCCAAAGTTTAGGGACCTGTAATGAACTCACAACAAAATGTACTTATTGCAGTGGCGGATCCAGGGGGTGACCGGGGCAATCTCCCCCCCCCCCCCCGAAGAGGAAACTTTTTAAAAATTTTATATATAAATAAAACCCATCCCAGAGTTTGGAGCTCTTAAAAGTAGCTCTAAGTGTAAGTATTACAACCCACCGCCCCCTTCCCCCCAGAAGTCCGTCCTAGATCAGCCCCTGACTTATTGTCATCAACATTTTTAGTTGTCTCTTTCAAAAAAAGGAAAATAATTGTTCATAAACAATTTAATAAACGTAGACATCAGGATTTTTTAATAATTCACTTGTATATCGAAGAAAATGTCTGATATACACTAATTCCAGTGTTTATTTTCTATATGTTTAAAAAGTGTTATTAGTATAGCGTGGGAAATTCAAGAGAAAAATGGGAATTTTCTGCCTCTCGAGATGGGATTTTATAATGTTTCAGGTTGGCATCGCTGCAGTTAACTGGTGAACAGGCCTTCTAGGAAATTTTGTCCGGGAGGGAAGGGGGAGTATAATCAAAATGTGAAGGAGCTGCATTGGGACACCATTTGCTAAAGGGGGTGTTTGGTACAGGAACACAAAAGTAACACATTATCACAATTGAATTCATCTTAGCTTTGAGTTAAATTCCTAGAGGTAAGTGCCCTCGGAAGTAGGCTATACCAAGGAGAAATATTGCTGATAAGTGTTAATTTTCTTCGGACAATTTTCTCGAAAAACGCTATATCGATTTTGTTTCTCTAACATAAATAAATATTTGTATTACATTAATAGTTGTATAGATGGATAATTTGCTAGTGACAGAGTGAATTTTAGCTATACTACTGCGAAATCCTATAACTAACAAGGAGAAGGCAGACTTTGGTAAATGAACTTTGGGGCCATTTTTTGTGAGGTGGCAGTGCACATTTAAAGAATTAATATTACAAACTGAGAGAGTTCAATGGCCAATAATAATGGAGGAAAACCGTCTGAAAGTTTTTTACTATCCGCATATCGTACGACGCGCAAATTTATCTAGACGGCCTGGCCAAGTGAGGAGAATCTCCGGCTCATGTGCACAAGGTTGCGGGTCCGATTCTCGTTTGAGTCAAACTTTTTTTTGTTTTTTTCTTCAACCAATAAAGTAGCCATTTGTAACTGCAAGTAAAATATTAATTTACCATATGTTCATAATGAATAAAACAATATACATTTTCAAATCACATGTAAAGTCTTTCAATGTTCCATGTTAACTAGGAACAAAATTTAATCTATTCCATAAATATTATTGTTACCGCCAGTGGCGTATTTAAGGGGGCTTCCGGGCTTAAACCTTTCGAAATCTTACTTACTATAGAAGTAAATGGAATATCTTGCGGAATTTTCACATTTCCAGGCAAAGTCCCCCCCGAAAGTTAGAGAATCTCCCCCCGAAACAAACTCGTAAATACGCCACTGGTTAACGCAGTCGTTGTGTAAAAAATGTTCTTGGCCTTTCATGTCTACATCTGTAGACAGTGTGCGAATTACAAGGAGAATGAGGGGGAAATCTCCTTTGGCTATAGCAACGTCCAGTATTAGCAAAGGGAACTCCTTTGTAATTCGCACGCTGTCAACAGATGTAGACACGAAGCGTCAAGAACATTTATTACACAACGACTGTCGTAACCATAATATAACTCGTGATATCAGTATATCTACAGAATAGATTAAATTTTGTTTGCTATTTGACATGGAACATTGAAAGATTTCACAAGTGATTTGAAAATTTCTATTGTTTTATTGGTTGATTCTATCGTTGGTTGAAACAAAAAACAAAAAAAAGTTTGCCTCGAACGGGAATCGAACCCAGGACCCTTTGCACATAAGACGCAGATTTTCCTCACTCACTTGATAAATTTGCGCGTCGTACGATATATACGGCGAGTAGAAAACTTTAAGACGGTTTTTCTCCGTTATTTTTGGCCATTGCGCTCTCCCAGTTTGTAATATTAACTCTTTAAATGTGCACTACCACCTCGCAAAAAATGGCCCTGGAGTTCACTTACCAAAGTCTGCCTTCTCCTTGTAAGTTAAGCGGGAAAGCAAAGATCCGGACCTTTTATTTACTGTTGCATTTATTAAAAGACCCATTGACCTCATCGATCATAATATAACATTAATGTATGAAGCTGCTAAAAGGCATGTAATTATGATATGTTTCCTGCTTCATTAGTCATTCATTCTCTAAGCTTATAATTCTTTTAAGCTTCCCCTTGTGGTCGATTTCTTCTCTCTCTTTGAGAATAAGACGCATTTTACAATTGAAAAGAACCTGGCCACTATGTTATTCGTTGGCAGTCTCTTCCTTCCTCTGTTGCTAAGACAAAAATAATATTTAACGCCTTTAACCTTTTGAATGGCATGTGATTATTTTCTCCTTTCTTTTTTTAACCAACAGACAAATATAGGTCATCACCCCTACCACCTACATGCACATTCACAGACTATCTTCCTCGCAACCAATACAAAAGACCCAATGTTGATGTTCATACAGGAAGGTAGATGAAGAAAAAGGTTGGAAGAAAACAAAAGCACAGTATATTTCACAGTAAAACGCTGAGCAAGGTTGGAAAATGTATGGCAATTACCGCATGCATACATCCATTTTCTTGCTCTTAGTAAGATCCAGTTTTTCTTCCATGCATGCTTGTAGGAGGAGGGAGGATTTAATTCCAGGAGCTAATGTAATTGAATTACGATTACATTTCACTGATTTTTAGTAAATAGTGTTTCAGTTCAGCCCCTCACATTTTGATCAGCCCCATCTAAACAAAATTTTGTGGAAGAAAGTCTTGAACCTTATTCCGTAGCAGTTTGCGACAACGCAAGATAAAATTTGCGTTATGTATTGCAATACTCGATATAGCAGTTAGAATTGTTTTTTTACAGTTTTATTTTCTTGTGTTCCGTTTCGATCCGCAAATTTTACGAAGACCGATGCAGAACCAACCCTCTAGTAAGCTGTTAGTGAAGGTGACAATCTTTCTATAGAAAATTATTTTGTCAATATCTCCTAAACAGAAATGATTTTGTAACTGTAATCAAATCGACTGAATCACTATGGAAAAGTCTTTCCATGTGCAGTTGTCCACTTTCTCCCTAGCAAGCACACTTGGTGGACCCTACATAGGCTAATGATCGGCGTGATGGGGTAAAAAGCGTTGACCCAATATAGCTTACAATGTATGTTGGCCAATCAATAATTTGCCGTCTTTTATCCAACAGTCTCGACCTCCTAATCATCACTTTATTCCCTTTCTTTTGTAAGAGTTACGTTGACACTTTAGTTGTTTATCAAATGATCGGTGAAGCGGTAAAACTATCGACGACATTGGACCAGTTGGCTAGCTAACCGTTTACCGACTGTTTTAGGTCGGCCTACTGTCCATGCCCTCTCTCAATATCTCCACCGTGCCGCGGTGGGAGGCTTGCGTGCTCTAATGATCCCAAGAGCTATGCCGGAGATAGTTTCGCTATTAGATAGCTTCCCATGCCGGACAGGTCTTTAGGGGTAGGAGCCAGACAAAGAGAGGTATTATGCTAGTGGGCAGCAGCTCTACCATTACACACTGAGGCTGAAGACGATTGACATCGACAAGGCTCAGATGTGGACAAAAACAGGCAGGGACAGGATATCCTCTATGGCTGTTTCACTGCAAGGTTTAAGGACCTGGGACACCACCACTTTACTCAGTCCCAAGAAAACAACATAAGAACATGTAATATTAGGGAATACGACACTACTGTTTCACAGAGGGTCGTCCCCAGCAGTTGAGGGAAACAAAGCAGGGCCTCCTTGGTCGTCATCAAACGAAACACCTGCAGGAGCCTGGAATGTGCGATCGCTGTTACAGTGTGGAAAACTAGAAAACCTGAAGAAAGAAATGGAACGCATGAAGATAGATATCTTGGGAACCAGCAAAGTTAGGTATCCTGATGGAGGAGACATGTAGATCGGGGACTTCAGAATGATTTACTCCGGAGCTGTAAACGGCACAGCAGGAGTCTGTTTTGTCTTGAATAAGAAGATAGGACAGAAAGTTATAGGCAGCTGGAGATACAACTAAAGGATAGTAATACTGAAGATAGCAACCAAAAAGAGGAATATGACGACAATCCAAGTATATATGCTTACAACAAGCTACACAAATGAGACAGAAGAAGAAATATATGAGCAAGTAGAAGTATTGATGAAAGTCCAAGACCAGGACGATTTAATCATCATGCGTTCCAGTAGTCGGTGAAGGCAAGGAAGAGAATGTAACTGGGAATTTCGGCTTAGGAGAATGAAATGCGATAGGCGCACGACTAGTTGAGTTCTGCAAAAACCATTATCTGATAGTAACAAATACTCTCTTCGAACAACCACTAAGAAGAAGATTCACTTGGACAAGATCAGTAGACAAAGGAATATACCAAATAGACTATATACTGGTCCGACAAGCAGTTAGAAATCAAGTGAAGAACAGTAAGAGTTACCCAAGAGCAGACACTGACTCAGACCATAATTTAGTTTTGATGAAGAACGAAATCCGACTATAGAAGAAGAGTGGCAACACCAAACTAAAGATGGAACACAATCAAGCTAAGAAGAGATGAAAACACGCAAAGGGAATTTGCAGCTGCGATAGACAAAGAGACATCTAAGGTAATTCTAGAGGATGAAGACATTAACTCGAAATGGGAAACCATGAAAGCAGGGATTACAAAAGCAGCTGACGAGCACATAGGAAGAGAATCGATAACCCCATATAAACCCGGGATAACAGTAGAAACATTAGAAATTAGGACAAAAGAAGACAGTTGAAGATAACAAACAATGAAGAGGAACATAGAAGGTGCAGAAATCACATCAACAGAGAAGTAAAAAAGCCAGAGAAAACTGGATAAACAACTTGTGCAAGGAAATTGAGGAAAATATAGCCAAAGGCAATACATAAACGGCATACAGAAAGGTTAGAAAATAGTTCGGCGAGAGAAAGAAACGCACATACATTATCATAGACAAGGAAGGGACAGCGCTAATAGAAGAGGAGCAGATAACAAGAAGATGGAAAGAATACATTGAAAAACTCTACAAAGGAGACAGAATGAATGAAGAAGAGATAGAGAAGGAAGAAGACATTGATGAAAATGAATTATAACTTATCAATTTTACAGTGCGAATTTGACAATACTTTGAAGAAAATGCAACATGGTAAAGCCCCAGGAAAAGACCAAATACCAACGAAAGTTATTAAGAATCTCGGAATAGCAACAAAGAAGAAACTATTTAGTATCATTAATGAAATATACTTCTCGGGAAAAATATCAAGAGACTTCGAGAAAAGCATATTGGTCTCTATTCCGAAGAGAAAAGGCGCACGGAAATGCGAGGAACGCAAACGTTAAGTTTCCTTTCCATGGTTCTAATATAGCACCAATTTTCATGTTAATATATCGTTTTATCGATATTCTCTGAAATTATGCACGATGATTATTGTCAAAGTATGTAGTTTTGTTTAGTTCGATTGATGTGTGTCACATTTGTGGACATTTTATTCTACTGTATACTAATAATGTAGTATTTGTATGACTCATTTATTCAATTACCGATTTTGCTTTACTGCAGTAGATTAAAAAAAAAAAAGCTTTCCAATTTGTACATTACTCATGAATCCTAAAACTCCATCAAAATTTCCTATTTTAAGTGAGTCCTAAAATGAGATTGCTTTAGTTTCTGGCAACTGCAAGTTATGCAACCTAACGCATCCTTTGTGTTGTTCGGGTTGCATAGCGTCGAACATATTACCTGAAAATAATGTACTTCGTTGTTTTAGTTTTTTGTATTACGTACGCTTGTAAGCTTGCAATATAATACTATTTCAGACACATAAATAGGCTATATCTAATAACATGGAGTACGAGGTTTTCAGTTCAATCCGTTTCTATATATATTCTAGGTATGTTCACGCATAATTTTGACACATGTGCACCGATTTTTATTATTATTCTTTTTTCTTTGAAAGAGAATATGCCTTCCCGGTGGTCCCAAATAATTTTCTTTAGGATCTGATGGTAATCTTTAGGGCCAGGGGCATCATTTTAGACTTCGCTTGAGGGGGGCAAGAGCACCACCGACATAAGACTTTTACGTTTTGTACTATTATGTTAGTAGAAAACTAATTAAAGTATATGTATTCCTCAAACTCTTAGGGGGGCGAGCAATTGCCCCGTCTTTTCCTCCCTAAATGACGTTCCTGTTTGGAGCTACACTATGAAACACCTCAACCGATGCTGGTCTAATTACGACAAAGTTGTTTTTATTTCCTCCACTACCCCTGCCTTTGCCAGGCAGAACCTTCAGGCTTCCGTTTTTCCAGAAAATTTTCCGTCTTCCGTTTTCAATTTTCCGGTTTCCGGAAAAAATATTTTCCGTTTTTCCGGAAAATGTGCCCATCCCTAGCTTAGACTTCTTTTCAGTAGCGAGTTATATGAGACGTGGATCTATAGGTTAACGTGGGGTCCAACCCACCTAACTCCCACCGGGAATCGAAACGGTCTCCTATACCGATGAGATGTTTCTGTCTTGTTATTTGATATCTCATAACAATGGCACACACAGTTCTATTAGTGACACGCATAATCCTACAGCAACTAACATAGTCTACTATTTGCAATTCTGTTAAAAAGTTAAGGGCATCAACGGGTTAACTTTATGTTATTTATTTATGTATTTATTTGTATATAAAAAGATAAAATGGGCAGAGAAAAAAACAAACGAACATGTTTTACAACGGATAGGAGAGAAGAGGACACTTCTAGGCAGTATTCTTCGTATGAAGGCCAATTGGATTGGACACTTATTGCAAAGAAATTGTCTTCTACATAGCGCCATAGAAGGAAAGATGGAAGGAAAGCGAGGAATAGAAGAAGAAGAACATAACGATATTTATAATAATAATAATAATAATAATAATAATAATAATAATAATAATAATAATAATAATAATAATAATAATAATAATAATAATAATGTGTCGAGTGTAAATTCGCTGTCTGCTTCTTTTGATGATAAGTAAGCTTCAAAAATTTTCCATCGCTGATCGCGCGAAGTGTTTGGGGAACAACTAAACAGAATAGCAACAAGTCACCTGAGTGGGCGTTAAGGAAGCGAAGAGGCAAACGTCAAAACAAAAAGAGTATAAAGAAAATGTAGCATACGATAACACTAACACCTATCACGTGGTTCTGTATGTTTTGTTTGTATGTGTGTGTGTGTTTGTGTCTTTTGAGGTCTTCGGCCTTGTTTGTCTCTCTGAATGCCTGTCAATTTATTCTCTCTCTTCCTTTTCACCTTTTCAGGGTGATAAGCTAAGCACATGTATTTTCTTAGTTACTTTATCATACATGTGTGTGTGTGAGCTGGGGGCGGCTGTGGGGGAGTGGGTATGTTTTCTGCGTAAAATAATAATAATAATAAATATTTTCTTTACTTTGGGCCGGCAAACCGGAAGCAATACCGGAAAATTCAATAGATATAATAACATACCTATTTACCTTTTTGGGTTATTGACAATGGAAAGACAACTTCCATATATAAACTGTCATCCCTTATTATTATTATTATTATTATTATTATTATTATTATTATTATTATTATTATTATTATTATTATTATTATTATTATTATTATTATTATTTTCTAAATCAGTAGTGCTTAACCGGAAATACGTAGATTACTAAATGAAATGAAATCTTTTAAGTTTTCGTCCCACGCTTTTGCCGGCTAGGCTAAGAGAGACGGTGTTGATGAAAAATGAATTAAAATGGTGGAATGAAGAAAATGGAAGGAAACGGGAGAACCCCGAGAAAACCCACGCACACGGTGTTTGTCCACCACGAAGTTCACTTGGTGCGACCTAGAATCGAACCCAGGACACCATGCACCAGAGTAGACTACTAAATGTATCTCAAATAAGTATATAAATATATAAAGAGAAGTTCCTCTTTAATGTGCTATAGTAATAATAATAATAATAATAATAATAATAATAATAATAATAATAATAATAATAATAATAATAATAATAATAATAATAATAATAATAATAATACAAGGAGCTGTTGGGCTAAGATTGGATTCGATCCTCAATATATGATCAGTAAATCCCAGTTTTTGCTGTCAGGAATTAAAACACACGAACATATACAGTAAAAGATTAGCAAGAGGTATAACGAAACTCATTTACGCTTCACAGTGCCATAATTGCAAATTATTGTCTATTTTGTGTTTTGTCTGTTAATAAGACCACTTCTGTAGTAGACCTGTAAAGCCTAGTAAATGGATATAGTTTTTGCATGTACGTATGTGCTAAAAACCTGTGTGTTCCTATGCCCTACAGGACTTTGATGAATTATTTCTCCAATATTTTCCAGTAGTAAGCGATCTTGGGCTCGATTTCCGGTGCCAACGCTCAGTCAGGAAAGTGTAACAGCTTTTTTAGATTAGCCATTCTGAGTGAGGTTTTTCCTGGGTTTTCCTCATTTACATCAGATAAATGCCGGGATGGTACCTAAATAAAGATCCCAGACCTCTTCCTTCCTTCCCCCACAGGGAAAACCCGGATTTAGGGGGGTGCAAAGGTGCAACCCCCTTCGTTGCATATATACACTATGTAAAATGAGAATCTAGCAGTGAATATAGCAACACTTTCCTAAACTTTCTGTCGACATGTTTCCGTTTGGGATTAAAAAGAAAGCAGAGCTTTGCAAAAGCAATAGTTAAGTTGATTTTCAAAAGGTTGAAGGAAAAGGATTCACCAAGCAAAGCAATATAACATTTGTCAAGTACGGAAAGAAACAGAAGCCAGTAGGAGAGAACACTTTTCTTTTTTCTGCATTACACTTGCGACCCACTTTAAAATACTTTCCGCCGTTCTATGCATCAGTGTTGTCAGAGGTAAAGAATATTGTCACATGGCACTTTGAAGAGTTTCAGTGTGATTGATTATTGGCAGTTATTGGTGCACCCCCCTCAGACAGTCCTAGATCCGGCCCTGCTTTCCCATACCTTTCTTCCTCTCCAATTTCCCGGGCAGTGTGATCGCCGAGGAACGTTACTCCTCATACATGACGGGCTAACATGGTCATAGATGCCGAAAGCCCAGAAATCTAATTTCTATGGTAATAAGTAGTCGGCGAGCAGTGTGTACTGTCCAATATTCGACATTTTCGTTAACACCACGAACACAATCTCACTAGCATACGTATATCTTACCTGTATGTGTAGCCAGGCCCGCAACTAGGCACAGAGGTTTAGGAGAGCCATGAATATGTTTCGCAGAGTTGGCGTGGGTCAATGAAAACTTGACCCACGACCCACTGACCCACCACCTACCGTGACCCACGACCCACTGACCCACCACCTACCGTGACCCACGACCCACTGACCCACCACCTACCGTGACCCACGATCCACCGTGACCCACTCTGACCCACCACCCACCGTGACCCACTCTGACCCACCACCGACCATGAACCACTCTCATCCACTTTGACCTACTGTCACCAAAATCCATCGTCATCAACTCGGAACACGATTCACGGCCTCTTCTGAACTGACTAAAGAGTTTACACTTGTAATAAAACAAGACTGTGAAATTGTCACTAATCGGAGTTTGAATTTCTAGTCAATCGCTCAAGCACCACTCTGTTATAATAACGGTGGATCTTACCTTTACGACATAAAATGGTAAAGTGTTTGTCAGTGAGGAAATTGAAACAGTTCGAGGTGGGGGGAAAATTAGTGTTTGCCTAAAATATACTTGTACTAAGAGAGTATTCTTGCAAGTGTTAATTTCTGAACGCATTCCACAAGAAACTTATATTCGCAGGAAAATACCCTGTGCAATATGGAAAAGGTTATGGTTTCTCAGTTCACAGTATTTTTCTCACAAAAGACTTGAAAAATCAGTTGTTCATAGGTGATAAAGGTGCTCGGGTACCCTACGTGAGAGCATCTCCATAAAGTATGCTCATGGTTGTAATTTGTGTAATCACTAAATCACCACGTTAAATTTAAGTTACAAATATGCATAATTGCAATTATTATGAATATTTATTCAAAATAGTTTACCTAAAGCAAAGAAGAGACTTACTAAAAAGTAGGTACAAAGTTGAATAACACAAATAAGCCATTAGTAATACAAGTATACATTTTCCGTAACTCGTAATTTTCCACCTTAAAACAAATCTGAAATCGGATTTATATCCTGTTGGTAACTTTTTGGCGGTAAATCATCCGCAGTGGAATGATGTCCATTCTTCAGCCAAGAAATAACTAGCTTGTCTACTTTGAGCTTGTCTAGCGGTGGGCCATTAACATTGATGAGCAACAAGTTAGACAATGTTTGAGCACTTAATCTATTTCTAATATCAGTCATCTGTAAATTCATAAGGGGAAATCCCCGTTCGCATTCTGTCGTGGAAATTGATAATACTTCTACCCGATTTCTGCAACTTCTCATCGACAATCTACTTGTTAGACTTAAGTCTGATAAAGATTTTTCTCGGTCAGTTTTGAAATACTCAGCAAGAAGTATCATCTCTCTATCACCATACAACATGTTTTCCATATCGACCATGTCAGTTGGCAATGTCGACCCCATGTAGAACAGAAACTTCATCTACCACGCCTTTGATAGGGAATCTTTTGAATAAATTATCAATTAAAGCCTGATAAACTGATGATTTCTTATTTGTTTATAAATTTAATTTTTGTAATTACACATGAAGGTTTGATACCATTACCAAGTTCCCTCCCCCGTCTAGAAAGCGAAAGGGAACGAGGTTTCTGGAAAGTATTCAGAGGTGAATGGGAATTTCCCTCCTTCTTCAACTTCAATTACTACACTGCTGTTTGCCATGTGCCACATTACGATGAATTTCAATTAAATTATCATAGTATAATTATTTCCTTGATGAATTATCAATACTTTTAAGTGGAAAAAAGGATGAAATTTCAAAGTTCCAAATCAAAGTAAGTAGACCAACGTAAAGGGAAAAAAAGTGTAAAATTTTCCATACAATTATGCGTACGATCAAAACTTCAAATTTCCGTGTAATTAAGCTTACAGTACAAATTTTATGCCTATTTTTCTCACAACTTTATGGGTTGATTGCCCTGTGTTGTGAGCCCTCCATATAATAAACATAAGCTTCAGCAATTATTATAGCAGAAAGCAATGGATATATGAAGCCAAGCACTGTATATTTTGTTTCTGATTTTTTTTTCTGAAATAATATCGATTGTTTTCGATCATTTTTACAAACCAACTCACTACCAATTTTCCATATATAGAAAGTGCCCCTCCCCCCACATAAAGGAGAATTTAAAAAAATGCTAGAACACATTCTGTTTATTTTCAATAAAGAGTTAATACATTGAATTTCAGCTCCGTAAGTTTAAGGGCTTGCGAGATACTCATTTTTTTCCCGCAAAAATTCGGATCCTCACTACCTCCTTAGGATATTATGCATTATAATAAAAGCAATATAACATCCCAATTTGGATTAAGGCCTAATTATATACCAAAAGTAATTTCATTTGACTTTGCAATTTGACCGTGTTGATCAGGCACACATAGTTACATTCAATTTTTTACAAATTTATTTATATATTACAGTGATTCAAAAATGTATTTTTTCCAGTAGTTAGCTCTAAAAGCCCACAGGTCTCGAAAGCCAAGTTGTAGTGTAAGTCTTATTGCTATTATTACTATTAAAATATCAATATCCAAGTGTCCGAAGTTCTTTTTTCACTTGGTTAGATATACTTACCTCAGGTAAGTAGACAGAAACAAGTGGAAAAGAAAGGGAAATGAAAGTAAAACGGAGACAAATTTACCAGTCTTCAGAAGATACTCTCTACAATGCAGTGAGCAGAGAGGGTCGGTAGATCATACTGAGTCGGTGGGTCGCAGTGAGTCACGGTGGGTGGTGGGTCACAGTGGGTCATGGTGGGTGGTGAGTCGCAGTGGGTCACGGTGGGTGGTGGGTCACAGTGGGTCATGGTGGGCGGTGGGTCGCAGTGGGTCACGGTGGGTGGTGGGTCACAGTGGGTCACGTGCTGTTGACCCACGACCCACTGACTTACTCAGAAAACTTGACCCACCGACCCACTGACCCACTCCATCTCTGTATGTTAGAGGGACAATTCATTAAAAATTCTCTTACAAATACCGTAGCTATTATTATTTTTTGTATTAATAATAGCATTTTGTGTTAAGGTTTGGAGGGGCCACAATAAGTTTAGAGGGCTAGGTCCCCCTAGCCCCCTCTAGTTGCGGCCCTGTGTGTAGCCCTGTTGAATGTGATTCAGTCTTCGTGCGAGAACGCAAGGGAAAGACAATAAGATTGTCTTTGCAAGAGAGAAATAAGTAAAAATCGGTTCTGTTCACTTTTATTCTGTTATCAAAAACTGTTACTTTAGTGTAATATCCGTCGCTATGAATGCCTGCCAGGCAAAACCGTGGGAGAAATCACTTTAGTTCTTTCTCACCTGGGTGGTACAATATATGTATGATCTATATAAAGCATTACGTTCTGTAAGGGCCCATATACGGTCCACGGTTTTTGCAAACAATGCTGTTTGTGCACACAATTTGATCGTGTATGGTGCTGTATGAACTGTTTGCGCAAACGTTTGTGCAAACCTTTTTCACATCGAACTAGTTCGAAAATTGTTTACACAAACATTATGTTTGCGCAATCATGTTGATCATGTATGGGCATGTTTGTGCAAACACGAGGTTTATTTCCGAGTGAGAAGCTTTCTGAAAAATGTGGCATACGAGAAATTGATGGATAAAATTAAGGAAATAGATCAGAAGGCGGATAGAAATTCAGTGAGGAATAAAATAAATTTTACAGTATTTCACCGAATGCAGTTGAATCCATTTGTAAATAATTTTTATAGTCCACAGTCGAACTTATCTCAAGGTCGACTATTAAATTTTGATGACTAAACTTAGACCGTTTCTTGAACCACTCTTTCATCCACTTCCTCTTCTTCCTTTTTGATTTCGCAGGTCTTTCCACTTCCAAAGCTCAAGCAATTACTATCTCTAAACAAGCTGCTTCAGTGGACACGTTTACGCGATCAAACTCAAAATTGAACTGAAGTTTGTGCAAACAGTTGAACCGTGTATGGCGGAGTGTTTGCGCAAACACAGTGTTTACACAAACAAGTTGTTTGCACAAACCGTGGAATCGTCTATGGGCTCCTTAATATTTTTTTGAAGTCACACACACACACACACACACACAAAGTTTTTCTGACACTGCGTTAGATGAATTACCACTTCTTTTAAATTTGAAAGCTGAGAGGGAAAATAATAATCGCTTCCACATAATTTCCAAACTTTGGTTGAGAGTCTAAACTGTAGCGTGAGTTACACGATTCACTTGATTTTTTTTCTGTCTTTGTTGGAGTAATTAAATTTCTGTTTTTAGGTTCTACGACTATGTCCTTTAGGCTAAAGAAAGCAATGAATGATATTAATAAATGAAAGTTAATGTTGGTAAAAAAAAAAAAAAGAAAAAGAAATGTAAAATGATGTGGGAGGGAACGGGAAAACTTCAAACAAACCCGTAGATGTGATGTCAACCTCAAATGGGCTGGGAACGAACAAGAGATTTCAGGCAGCAAAGGTGAGCGCTTTACCACTAAGCCAATTTTTTTTTTTTTTTTTTTTTTTTTTTTTTTAACTAATGTTCAAACTAAGGGGCGTCCAAGGGCAGACATCTGGACTACAATCTCACGCACGCGCATCTCAACTATTAAAAGCTTAATATATGTCTCAAAAAATAATATTAATAAAGCATTTACGCTATAAACACATTTTCAATCAAGTGTCTTAGATGTATAATCACGCCAATTTGAGGAGAAATTGATCTGACAAACCGCTCGTTAACATGCAACATTCTAATTGCTAGTTGCATCCTGTTTTTCGGGTCCACCAATAATTCATTTTAGCCCCGCTTTCTACCAGCAAAACTTGTAAGTACAGGTCCATTATGTACTACACACGTACAAGTTATAGCTATGCGACAAATAAGTTTCCAATCAGGGAAGCAGATGATATCGAAGATAAATATCACGATACCAGAGTAACAGGTACGTAAGTAGGAATACAGCTTTGATTTTTTTTTTTTTTCTATAAACGTAACTCCATCCGCAGATCTTTATAAAAATTTTGCTCTAATTCCATGTTATTATGACGTAAAAGTGACGTCAGAAAAATGGACACTTGTTGTTTTATCTTATAGACCTACATAGTTTCGTGGTTGCTTGAACTTGTTTGTTAGCTTTGGGTTTTTCAGATTTCTTCTTCTTCTTTTTTTTTCTTATTTTGATAACATAGAAAGCTGTTGTTAAACTTACAATCAATAGAAAAGAAATTTGCGAATTATCACCTAAAGCTTTCAGCTGGGTTCTTCGTAACGTGGCGCGGTAATGGCCGAAACTGACTGTAGGCACAAAAACAACATATACATACGCTACTGCTCAGCATCAAGAAGCCACTCTGTGCTGGTAAATGTAGTAGAACAGTCTGAGGCAAAAGTGGTAATTTTTCCTAATCGTCACTCCTTTCGCCCTCAAAATGTACCGCTGTCGTCACTTTCACTCGCCTTCGACCTGTTGCCCTCACCTTCACCCGCTCTCGACCTGTTGCCCTCATCTTCACTTGCCCTTGCTCTCAAGTGTACTGTTGTCCTCACCCTCACTCATCCCAGGGGCGTCATTTAGGGAGTAGGGAAGGGCATTTGTCCCCCCTGAGTTTGAGATTTATATAGATTTTATCAATAGAATAGTAGTAAGTCAGTGAAAAACGCGAGGTTTTACTTATATCAAGGGGTCTTGCCCCCCCCCCAAACCAAATCTGAAATGACGCTACTGACTCACCCTCAAAATTTACTATTGTCCTAACTCTCGCTCGCTCTTGCCCACAGAATATACTTGTCCTCACCCTCACTCGTCTCGCCATCATAATTTATGTTGCTATTACCTCCCTAACCATCAAACTTAAAATGTACTGTTGAGTTCAGCTCATACTCCCAGAGAACTTTAACCGAAATTGTCATCGCTGCTCTGCTTTCTACATTTGCTTAATACAAATCACGACATAAGACAACACTATTCACAATACATTTACTCACTACCTTGCCACTGAATGATTAAGGCAAACTGGCGTCTGGTAGTAATACAGAATGCAGGGTCCGTTGAAGGCTCAGTTGCCAAACTTCTGTTGCCAATAGAGACAGTAGGTCTAGCAACAAACTGCATTTAATGTCTTAATTCTATAATTATAACCACGTTAAAGAATGATTTGTAGTGTATCATTTCAAAACAACAACAACAACAACACATAATAATAATAATAATAATAATAATAATAATAATAATAATAATAATAATAATAATAATAATAATAATAATAATAATAATAATAATAATAATAATACTTGGTATTTGATGAAGCAACAGAATCATCACTTAACATTTCCTTGTCTAGAAACAGAGTGAACGAATACTGCAGTAAGTGGCGAACAACCTCGTTTCGTTTACAGCACGTGCAGATAGCCTATGTGTTAGATGACAGCTTTCCTTAACTTCACAATATTACGTTAAAGTCAAGACCCCGGGGTATAGGCGGGGAACCTGGGAAAGGCTGTGATGCTGGTTGCATCAAATTCTGTATGTCCTGAAGTTCGAACAAGTACGAAGTGTTACCTCTGTATAGCCTGTGGACCTTCATATCCTATCCCGAACAACAGCAGTTACTGGTCACGAGCTTTTTGACCCGGAAGTTGTAAGAACCGTATGACCCGATCAGACTCATACGTAATCCGGAGACAACGAAACATCCTTTACATATGGAGAATATATATGGAGGTGCTAACGTAATTATAACACTTATGACTCTCTCCTCTCTTCTTTCACTAATCTATCACATTTTCTTTGTTTCTTTTTTTTGTATGCACCTTTCCTGTGTATGTATGTGTCAAAACACTACACTGAAAGATAACTGCGAGGTGTATTAAAAGTGAAAACGCGTGAGAATGATAGGAAAGAAGAACTATTTGTTTCTCCCATGAGAGATGTCAACATATTATCCAGCGAATCTCGTAAAATCTTGTTGTGTAGAAAATGGGAGATAGCGCTGAGGCCAAGCAGTAGTTTGCTAAAAATTTTGTACAGTTAGTGTTCAAAACTATTGTTCTACTTTTCAGTTTGCAAAAATAAATAAACAAATATTATAAATTATATGAGTGGCTAAATTCTAAGAAGTCTCTTGTCCGCTTTGCAAAACTTTCGGAAAGTAATTTCTTTTCTCATCGTCTTAATTTCTACGGCTGAAAATAACCAAAATAAGTTTTGGAAAATGTAAATTAAATACCTGAAATCATTAAATGGGGTACATTTAGCTGAAATTAGGTATTAACAAATCATAAATCATGGAGAGAAAACAAATTCAGAAAAAAAAAGTGAACAAGCGATGTATTGCAATTGAGCAACTTATTTGAAGACTTAGTAACTTGATTAAGGAAATGTTAGATAGGCAAACGAACACATGAATATTTCAGCTCGAGCGGTGGACATCATATAAAAATTTATACTGTAAAGCTATAGAGCTATAGAGTTGGTATGATATTGGCTACTCCCTAGTCACTGGATCTCCTTATCACCAGGTCTGAAAGGGAGACTCAGACTCAGGTGACCCGTTCAAAAGTCATGACCCCGGTAATCCAGTGCCCCCTGCTATGACTGTTACAGTTACCTACAGGGTTTGTAAAGAAAGTAATGAAACTGGCCGCCGTGCGGCGTTCCAATCACAAGTAGCACGCTCCCCGGGGGATTGTGGTAGTGGGGGGTCCAAGTTAAGCAACACACTGGGTAGCAGTCAAGTCCGAGCTCTGACGCAGTGAGGATTACGCGTGGCGCAAAAGCTGTTTTTGAGTTTTTGTCACGACAGAGAACATGCGAAATGGGGTGCATTCGTTGAAGCAGCGCTACGCGATTAAATTTTGTTCCGGGCATCCTTCAATGAATGGTTTGGACAAAAATGTAGCCAAAATGATAAATCTCCTTGACTACGACCATCGCTCGCTCCATGTCTTCAACTATCTCCCGTTCGTTCTTGAACTCACTGAACCATCGGAAAAGTTGGGTCCTTGACAAGGCATCTTTGTAAGTCTCCTTGACAAAGACAAGCGTATCGGAAGCGGTTTTGCCCAGGTGAAAGCAAAATTTAATCGCGTAGCGCTGCTCCAGCGAACGTTTCTTTTCTCACGTTTTCTGCAGTAACAAAAACTCAAGAACAGCTTTTGCGCCATGAGTGATCCTCACTGTGCCAGAGCTCGGACAAGACTGCTACCCGACCCGGCACGACAATGCCCCCCCCCCCCCCCGTGCTACTGTTGACTGGAGCGCCAGTTTCATTATTTTCTGGACAAACTCTGTATATAGCAGCTTGCCAAAGTAGCCAGGACATCTTGTTTTCGTATTATATTTTGAGAACTAAAAAAAGTAAACCTATCTTAGCAAATTATAATGATTTTTCATTCGCATTAAACAACCTTAGTAAAGAAATTCGTATCACTAAACCGATAGCATCATCAATCTTAATTAAAAACAAAATGGATACGTTGAAGAGTTAAGAGCTACTACTTTTAAGACTACCAAAGTAGCTTGGGCAAGAATCTTCTACTAATTGCTCATTTAAAGCAAAGCAATATTTTAAGTAATCAAACCCTTATTATTTAATTGGCATCATGTACTAATAACACACTAACCATCAAGGTTAATCACAGTTTGTTATATTAATGGCCGTAATACTTATTACATTATGTGTGTGTAGAGAAAAGAGTACATATAGGAACATAAACATGATTAATTTCATGAAGCCTCCAAAGGAAAAAAAAATCTTATTAACTTATTATTTTTCTTCACAACTTTAATATCAATTAAGTATAACTAGTTTCATTCGTTTACTCGTACGTATTGATTTACTAATTAATTTTATTTAAATTGTATTTTAATGTCCCAAATTCATTATACCGTAGTCATATAACTTCTTAATCAACTGTCCAATTAATTTAATATATTACTGTTATTAAGTATTCTGCCTTTTGGCAGGTCCTGGGACTAGATTTTTTTTTTTCAATTTTAAAAGATTTAGGCCTGGAAATGTTTCTTCCACGTTTTCCGATTCTCAGCTTTTTCTTTTAACTCTCAATATTTTCTTCTGTTTCTCAATCATCGATCAGTTGTCTTCTTCTTCCTATTCCTCGCTTTCCTTCGACCTTTCCTTTTATGGAGGAATGAAGAAGACAATTTCTTCGCAAGATGTGTCCGATCCAATTGGTCTTCCTATAAAGGATGCTGGATAGAAGTGTACTCTTCTCTCCTATTCGTTTGTTGCTCTCTCTGTCCATTTTATCTTCTTCATCTTCCTTCAACACCACATTTCGAAACTTTCTAAATATTTCTTGTCTAACTTCTGTCCAAATCTCTGAACCATACAATCCAATGCTCCATATAGAAATTGAGCAACTTCTTTCTAGGTCCAATATTAAGCCTGTTAGTTAACAGCGAACTTTCCTTATTGAATGCTTCTTTGGCTATTGCAATTCTTGGCCTGACCTGATCTCTCTGATGCAGTAACCGTCTCTTGTCAAAATATTTCCCAGATACTTGAAGTTATCGGCCTCTTCAAATTCTCTTTGTTCTACTCTGACCCGTAAGGGTGCGTAACACTGAATAATAAGTGTAGTATTGTAAATTTTGGTTAATATGTAAATCTGAAATATGAACGTAATCTGAAGCAGTCTTATTTGAGAAATACAGCTATATCCTGGGTTGGCAGCACTGTTAATCTGGTAGCATTACACAGTATACCAAACCATTCCCCGTTTATATTTACCCAACTTTCCTATTTTAAACCTGTTGACATTATGTAGAAGTAATGGAAGAATTATGAGAACAAATAACATTTACTAGAGTGTTAAACTAACATCATTTCCAAAATGACATTTTATGGCTTTAACTAATTTTGTAAATTATATTCATATTAGACTATATTGTAACAGAATATATGTAGCACATATATTCTCTGGCTTATGGTACTTTTTTGTTGCCTCTCAATTGGAATTTAGACAATCTGTGAAACACATAATCGTACCCTTACTATGTTATTCAGTAGTGAAACTAGCGCTCTCGTGCAGCTTCTAGAAAAGCTAAGGCCATGATTCTTATATTGCCGGATAGACGGCAGGCTCACTAATCCGAATATACGAGGTATACATAACTTAAAATTGACAATTTTTGAGTTGTAGCACTTTTGTAGCAAGGGTGCGAATGACAAGATGTATAACTCTTAGGTTCTGGTAAGTTTGTTGAATTTGAGATTAGCGTCCATTTCAGCACCTTGACTGTATAAGACGTGGGCCTACAGCTTAACATGAAATCCGATCCACATGCGCTCCCACCAGGAATTGAACGTGTTCTCTCACGCCGAAGGCAAGAACGTTGAACACGTAGCCTCAAAGAAGCTCTGGCTCTGATTATGCTGGTTAGGCAGCTAAAACAACTTCTATGAAATATTGTATTGCATAACTTGCTCTTACTGGCATCCAATGCAATGTTAGTTTGAAAATCAATCAAACCAGGGAATTCCTGATTGATCATAGGATTTGCAAGTACTGAATGTTGTAAAGATCCTTTATTAAGGTTGGTTTAAAGGGACAAGTTTTGACGATAGATGTCACTACATTCTTCGTATCTCTCTCATGTATTTTTTACCTTTCACAAAAATTCACGATTTCTCTTATAAATTTCAATCTGGAAACTTCAAATTTTTAGAGAAGGAACTTCATAACCTACCGAAGGCAACAATCCGTGCCGATTTTTTATTTAGAATTTTCTTCATTGTTGAAATGGCTTGATCGTTGAAATGGATATTCAAACCTATAATAATATAACTATTTAAACAATTAACAAAATTCTAAATAAAAAATCGGCACGGATTGTTGCCTTCGGTAAGTTATGAAGTTCCTTCTCTAAAAATTTGAAGTTTCCAGATTGAAATTTATAAGAGAAATCGTGAATTTTTGTGAAAGGTAAAAAATACATAAGTGAGATACGAAGACTAGTGACATCTACCGGCAAAGCTCGTCCCTTTACACCAACCTTAATTGTAGAATTCACTACAGGAAAACAAAGATGGCACTGAATAACAAAATCAGAAAACTCCAAAGGGTGGGTTCTTTACATATAAATTCATAAAAATAGTTTCTATGTCAAGTGGTCTTGTTCTGTACCAATCTTCACAAAAATTTGGAACATAACGCAACGCAAAAACATGTAAAAATCAAACATCTATTATGCTTATTATCGCAAACTATAACGTAGATTTTGCGTTACTTGCATTGACGCAAACCGTTACGCAGTAAGGCCCTCTCAGTTTGCGACAAATGAGTCGCTAATTAGCCTTTTTCTATACCACATAGAACATAAACCAATAAAATAGGCAAATATCGTTTCCTCCTGTTTATAGCAAGTCCTTCAATTGTTTTAAATTCTATCAATCATGCATAGAAAATACTTGTTTCTAATAGTAATTGTTCTCAGAAGACCTTGACTGAATTTTCCTGCAGTCTATGAGGAAAAAATATAGGAACAGCATATCTGGTTGGCATTTACGGAATGTCAAATGGTTTTCTTGAATGACTTAAAACAAGTCGTAGATGTATTGATGTGAATGTTCCAGCGCCGGTCTCGACCTTCAATTCATGAAACAAAGATTTTTTTTTCTGGAAATAAATAACTTTCTTTAAACGAGGAAGCTTCATCATAGAAAAAATACAATTGAAATATTGCAAAATGGTCCCTAGTAACAAATTATCACCACATTCACAAACTTTCAATTACCTTACAATTCTGTTACGCTCTTAGTATCTTATGACATATTCTTTCGGCAAAGTGGTAATGCATTATTTTAATATGCTCTCACCTCACCACATGTAACCAAGAATATTATATTTTTAGTTGTACGTCCCACGATATACACTGAAGCTAAGCGAGACGGTGGTCATGATAATGAAACAAAATATTGGAATAAAGAAAGTGAGAGAAAACGAAAGAACCCTGAGGAAACATACGCACACGGTGTTTGTTCACCACAAAACCAACTTGGTGCGACCTAGCATCGAACCAGGGACCCCACATAACACTTTTTAGAACTGTACCACTAAGCCATAGCACCCTGGAATGTTATCAGAATGTTGCCATAATATTATACTGCTGATTGATTCGCTAATAGATTAACGAGAACATAGTTTTTTTTTATCTCTGTATAACATAGACCAATTATAAGCACTTTAATTCAATATGGGCTGACGTAGTAAAATGAAATAACATACATAGTGCGGCAATTGGGAAACGAGAGCCCATCTATTAAAAAAATAAAAGTTACAAGTAGATCAAATTATCTTGGGTTTATTGAAAGTAGAAACTAGCTTTGTCCACACACACATCTTGCCAATTCCAGTAAATCATGGAATAAGTTCTGGAAGTCCTGGGTTGTAATGACGTTTAAGTTCTAGTCACTGTTTTCTGGATAGTACAAACATCGTCAAAAATGTAATACCAGTAGTACTGTGCCTAGGGTTAAACTAGTAAAGCTATCAATTTATTTTTATTTTATTTATTTATTTAATTTCGACCTCTTTTACATATAGAGGTTAAAGGTTATAAAAAGCCGTATCTACCACCTAAACATGATACAAAATTTTACAATAATAAAAATTAGAAAGTAAAAAATACAAAATTACTATCGCCTATTTGTTTTAAAGAAATAAGTATTACAATATATAATTTAAATATTATATCGTTATGGACTTATACGTAATTGACGAGCTGTTCTATTGGCATTTCTGCCTCTGTGTACATTCAATCATGCTTCGGTAACAATAAGTTGTAAATTTCTCTTTTCAAAGACGCTACAGAGCTTGGATCACGTATCGAGGTTCGCAAAACATTCCAATCACGACAGGTTGAAAAGTTTCCAATAAGAATAATTTAGCTCCCTGGCTTGAGAAAAACAGGATCATCGCCACAGAAGCAAGAGTTTATCGTTAGATCTTTTCATGTGCCTACTCCCTCCAATCAGAATTATTTTAAGTCGTAACCCCTCTCTCTAGGTCACTAACATTCTATTTACACTAACACCAAATTTCTTGTTTATACCCAAAAGTCTCTTTCCCATAGGACAACTAACTAATGATATACACAATCCACACGTATTTTCTATAAAAGCGATATATACTGTTTACCTGAAACGTCATGCCAAATGAAATAGGAAGGAACCCAATAACATTATGGTATTCTTTGATCACTATCAATAATTACAAATTCTTAGGAATAAGGTTTGGAAATTAACTAAAATCGATATATAGCATGATTTCTGTAGGAAATCAAGACCAAGAGATGTGTTCTAATAGCAAGGACATTATCCTTCTTCATGACAATGCTATACCCCATACAGCTAACTGTAAATACTCATCGGGAAGTCCTGCTCCTTTCACCAACAGCTCTGGTTTGTATAATCCGATTGGATTCATGACTTTGCCTTTCTCTGGCGCTTTCTCCACCCTAAATTAAGTGCCTTGCCCACCGAGAAGAACGTCAATGTGGCCTTTTCTTCCAATATCTGGTCTTGATCGCTAGGAAAAGTCACGAAAAGAATGAAGGTGGCAAAAGCCACGTAACGATGTTGTTCTCATGTGTTTATGAAGTCACTGTAAACGTTTGAACGATTCCTACTTGAAGCAGAACCAACAAATACAAGACAACGTACAGCATCGACTGAGCTCACGAAGTTACAATTATTACCCCAATAAAAGAATTTGTCCTATGGTGTGGAAGTGGGAAAAGTGTGTTCCGAATATTGAAAAGTTTGACAAATTGACATTTTTATAACGGTAATTATTAGAAGTGTATCACTGTTAGAGCAGTGATGATTTCAGACTGATTTAAGTGATTCCCCCGCTAAGGGGGAATTTCGACACACAGGGAGTTAAAGGAGAGTACTGGAAAATTATTGGTAAATGTTATTCAGCATGATTGAAGATTTGCTGCGTGAGGGAATTTGGTCGCTTTGCAGGGAAGATGGTAAAATTTCCCCCAGGCTACCTCCTGAAATCACTGATTAGAAGAAATCAAACTCAGACAATATACACACAGCATATCTATATACATAAAAATAAAAGTGACTGTGTTCGTGACCAGTAACTCTTGAAGCACTAGACCAATCTCTATCAAATTTTCAACATAGATGAGGTTCCTGCTCGGGATTTTTTTTTTTTTATCATTTCACTTTGACGGTGCAACTTAGGGGAGGGGAAAGGGTAAGATATATTAAATAAAAATAATCGAAAATGACCGATATTAGGTCGAATCCATACTTTTCGGGGTCGCTGAGATGAACAGTGACACTTCTGATGCCGTTTAAATCCTAATTCAGCCCTCACATTGGGGGAAGGAGAGGGGGAGATATTTAAAAACGATAGAAAATGACCAATATTAGTGTCAAATTCATAGTTTTTATGGTCACTGTCCGGTTTAATTTCAAATTCAGCCCCCATTAAAACTTCTAAGGGGGAAATGGTGACGTAAAAATAATTGAAAATGACATATATTAGTGTCGTAATTCATAGTTTTGGGGGTCCCTAAGTTGATTGGTGACAGTTTTGGTACATTTTATGTCCAAAATGAAACGTATTCTCCCAGTGCAAAGAACAGACATTCTGCTAGTTTTTCACATATAGTACATCAATAAATCAATAAATACATATAATCTATTCCAGCAGAATAAAAACTATCAAGTGCATCAGATTCGCGATGAATGCCATACCTTTTAGCTTAAGAGACATTAGTCTTTTCTCTCGATTTTCTCGAAAACTGCACATGAGATTTTCCCTTGAAACATGCCATTTTGTTAACATTGATGTCATCGATCGATTGACGGATATCTCATCTTTCAATAATATTACAGTTTACATAAAAATTAAAACGCAATCTTATTTAGTTTAGGTTAGATCTCATTATGCTATCGTATTGCTATAGTCCACGTCACCTGAATTGGCGTATGGCGTCAGCCAATAAGCTCACAGTGCGCTGAGTACAAACCTTCAGTGAGGAATTTATTCTTTCGTAATTGCTTTTGTTTATCGTCATTTACGAATAATTAGATACATCATTGAAGGTTTGGTAACAGCGCACTGCAAGCTTATTGGTTGACGCCATACGCCAATTCGAGTGACGCGGTCTATAGTGTCATAATAAAGAACTTGAATAATGTATCCTTAAGTTTCAGTTTCATCTTAAAAGATGACGTTATATACTTCATCTTCGAACAATTTATTTTCCGCTACACGCCTCGAGCAGCGGTGTGGTCCAGTGGTAGAGCGTTCACCTCTGGTGCATGGGGTCATGGTTCGATCCCATGGTAGACAAACACCATGTGTGTAGGGATTTTCTCGGGGTTCCCCCTTTCCTCCCACTTTCTTCATGTCACTATTTCATTCATTTCTCATAATCACGGAGTCCTTTCGTCTAGCCGGTATAACCATAGGACGTAAAAGTTAAAGATTTCATTTCATTTTTCTGTTAAACGTCTATCTTAGTTCACTAAGACCGAGTGTCCATTTTGGGGCTTTTTAAACCTTTTTTTTTTTTTAACACAAATTACTAAATACAGATTGGTCTATCAGTATATCTAGCTCTCAGAGCACTAAGCCTACTAGTTTAAGAATTGTTGCAGTTGTAAAAAGGCTTGATTTCGGACGTCCACTAAGAAGTTCACCCTTTGATTCGTTTTTTGCTTCTAAAACACTGGCTTTTGTGAGAACCGCCCTTAGTGAATTAAGGTACTGTATAATTTTACACACTTTCCTCTCTCACTGGCCCCAACACAAGTTAAAATATTCCTTTCTCAAGTTGACGGTTTACATATTTGCTAGTCGCTGGCGTCGAGTGATAAATATTTGTACTACATAAAACTTACTACATGTTCCCTTTGATATACACTGAAGAGATCGATTTTCTTTAAATCTTAAAGAATACAATTTCCTGTAAGTTTTATTCCCAAGTTCCTTCGTTGATTTATTTTCCCATTTGAGAAAGGAAATAATAAAAAAAAAAAAAAATCCCGGGGCGGAAATACAGAACAATTATATATAGAGGCGGAAATCTTATTGTACAAAATGATTCTCTCTGTGACAGGTACAGCAGGAAAAATAGATACTATTGAAATAGATTTTTCGAAATCGTTCCGTCGTTGGAAAATTTACACTCACAATAGTGTGTTCAAAATGTGTGGGATGAATCTAAAGAAACAAGTTAAAAGGTTATGACAGAAATTCTATTCTGAATCAATTTGAAGTAGTAGGACAGTTTCTTTTTTCTTGCTTTTTTTTCATTTATTTACACATGATACAAAGTGTGAACGTGAAATATAAGTGAGAAAAGGAATGGCGAAAGAAGCCTTTAGGAGGAAGAATATACTATTCTGTGGGACCTTGAATAAAGAGTTGAGAAATGGTACTCATAAAATGCTTCGTGTGGAATATTGTTCTGTATGGGCCAGAAACATGGACATTCGCAAAAATGGTGAAAAACGACTGGAAGCTTTCTAAATGTGGATGTGGAAAAGAATGGAAAGAATTAGGTGGGTCAAGCAGAAAACGAACGAAAGGGTCTTAGAAATTGTAGGGGAGGAAAGAACAATTTTAGATATTATTAGGAAGAGGAAGAGAAACTGGTTGGGGCATGGGCTAAAAAGGAAAATGAAATATGTGAGTTTTACGTCCCACAATTATGCTGGCTAGGCTAAAGGAGACGGTGATGATGAGAAATGAATGAAATGGTAGAATGAAGAAATTGGTAGGAAACGGGAAAACCCCGTGGAAACCCAAGCACACGGTGTTTGTCCGCCAGAAAGTTCACGCGGGATTAAACCAAAGACCCCATACACTAGAGGTGAACACTCTACCGCTGAGCCACCGCAGCCCCTGGCTAAGAAGGAACCGTATCGTGAGGGACGTGCTAAGAGTATGGTGGCAAGAAAGAGAGGAAGCGGGAAAGAAACTACATTTAATGGACGACATCAAAACAGAAAAATCGTAAGTGAAGTAGAAGAGATTAGCGAAAGATTGTGAACCATGGGAACTTCTTAGTTGCTGCAAATGACCTGCCAATAATGACAGAATACCTATGATGATACACAAAAGAAACTACTATAAAAATAAGTGTTTACTTTTTTCTTTGGTACCCTGTACAGTGTATTGTTTATATATATATCCCTCTGAGACCATCTGTTATTCCGATACATATCAACACGAAAACAATCTACTACGTTGCGTGATATTGTAAGAATCTGTTGATGAAATTATCTAAATATACCTGAAAGTATGATTCATTTTGCTAAATAAAAAATATGAATTTCAGAAGGAAATTTTTGATTGGGCATTACAAACACACACACACAAATATATATATATATATACGTATCTTTGTATTTGTTTTTGGTGGATACAGTGTATGGTTAATATAGATTTCATGCCAGAATCACAGAAAATTCTGCGTGACTCATGATTGGATGATGAATAGTCAAATGAGTAGTACAAAGAGCATTAGGAGAAATGCATGCATAATACGGGCCTGTAATATATATACTATCGAATGCGTCATTCCGGCAAATCTATACAGTATACATGCTACCGCTTCTCACGAGATGGCGCTGAGTGTATTCGTTTTTCTGAGAACGCGCGGGCGGGATCCTCTGGCATCGATCCTCGGACGTAGTAAGAGGAAAAACCTTTGATGACCTTGAAAATAAAGTGCTCTGAGGACAATAACATCAGATCTCTCTGGATGCAGTGTGCGCAGTTTCTTTTCGTGAAAACAATTTTATGAGTCAATCCCATCACTACCCTTATTTAGGTAGGGTTGCCAGAACTGCTGCCTTTTAGACTTCCAAACTATGTTCTGCATAGGTATCGGAAGCCGGCTTTGATAGAACTGCTTTGTCCATCTGTCGACAGGTTATCAGAATAAACATGGTAAGAGATATCGAGAAGCGGTTTTCTCGAATCGATTCAGCGTCTTAAGAATAGGTTCTATCTCATTCGTTAACCCTTTGTCCAAATCGAAACTAGTAGAAATTAACCATTTCTGGTAACAAGATTGATTACCATTTGATTAGTATAGAACAAAAACATTAACAAATAGCAGCAAGCGGTATTTTCCAACCGATTCGGTATCTGAAGAAAACATAAATCACATTCACCTATATATATTTTATTTATTTATTTATGTATTTATAATAGCCCTCTACGGAGACAAACTCCATTTACAGAGGAACAGAGATACAGTCACATAATTGCATGTGACATATTTATGCATATGATATACAGGGTGTTTCAAAACGACACCGACAACGTTTCGGAGATGATTCCTGACACCAAGATAAGACAAAAAATATAGACCAACCTGGGTGCACAAATGCTTCCTTTCGGAGTTGTAGGCTGCCGAAAACATGAAAAAATGAATTTTAAAGGTTCTTAGCTCCAAAACTATGGGACCTATCGTAGTCGGGTCAAGCCTTCATTTAGGAACTAGTATGTGCCCTATCCAAATATCCAAGTTTCAGAATTCTGAGGTACTTTCGCAACAATTTTTATAGAGGTAGTTGGAGAGTATTTCAACTTGTATGCTCGTAGCGAAACTCCCTGGATAAAAATTGTTGTGAGTATCTTAGGATCCTGAAACATGAATTTTTTGATAGGGCACCTAGTAGTTCCTAAGTGAAGTCTTGATCCGCCTATGGTAGGTCCGATAGTTTTGGAGCTATGAACCTTTAAATTTCATTTTCTTTCATGTTTTCGGCAGCCTGTAACTTCGAAAGGAAGCATTTGTGCCCCCAGGTTGGTCTGTACTTTTTGTCTGATCTTGGTGTCAGGAATCACCTCCCAAACGTTGTCGGTGTTGTTTTGAAACACCCTGTATAAATATATATATATATAAAGAAAGAAAAATGCATGTAAAGAAGGAAACATACAAGTTAAATAATAAAAACAAAATTAAAATAGTATTATAAATATTTAAAAAATGAAAAATATGTAAAAATGAAAAACAGTCTCCAGTATAGGATAATACTTTTTACTTATTCAATTATTATTCCATACGTAGTGTCTCTTCAAAAATATTATTTTTGAGAATAGACAAATATTCCTAGTAGCAAAATCGCTTGGCTCAACGTTGGGAAAATGGTGGCGATGCAACATACCAACGTTGACCCACCATCAAGTTTGGCCACTTTGGCAACAATTTTCCAAACAAACCTTTTCCCACTCATTTCCCAACCAAAAGAGAGCTTCCTCGACATTTAGCCAACGTTAAAGTAACGTATTTCTTGGTTGTTAAAGTAGTCAGTTCTAGTATCGTTGCGTGAAGGTCGGGAGAATAGTTGGTTAGCCAACCATACATTTAATCAACGTTGGGCCAACGTAAGTTTTTCCGCTATAGGCTTGCACCGACCATCATCCACCATTTTGACCAAATCCCACTCGATCCCCAACGGTGGGCCAACCTACTTTGCTACTCGGGATATAGATCTAGAATAACAGAAGTCAAGATCCAGAACTGATGAAACCAATTGATTAAAATTTTTACAAGCTCTAACTATGAATGACTCCTGGTGGATTGTAATGTGAGATCTCATTATGTTAAATACTAAACTTTCACGCAATGCTTTTTTTTTACTGAAATTAATATATTGGAGGAAATTAGAATTATCTATTACTCAGTTTACTGTTTTATACAAATATATTTGTTGGATAAAGGGAATGTCTAATGTAAAGACATTACATATGAAATTTCAGTAAAACAGAAGAGTGAGTTTTTTTTTTTTTTTTAGTTCCTGATATACGATACAATTTTAAATAAAGATGTTTCAAAAATTGAAATTGGACTCGTTCTGTGATATTTGCTTGTAATTTATGAATAGAATACCAAAGAACACAACAGTATTCCAACTTACTTCTAATCATCGCTATAAAGAGGTGTTTTAAAGCATGGATATTATGTAGGTCTCTTGTATTCCTTATTACAATCTCTAGGGCCCTGTACGACTCTGCAATAATTTTATTTATGTGACATTTAAATGTAAACTTATGATCTAGTAACACATCTAAGTGATTAACAGAATATACGTACTCTTTTTAACTTTTCATTATTAATCTTATACTCAAAAGACGGACAAATAATTTTATTTGAAAACGTTATAACATTATTTTTTTTATATTAAAATGTAATTTGTTCCTGACACACCATTGCAGACAACTAGAGACCGGATGTTTAGACATTAAAAACCTGGAAAATAGGCAGGTAAATAGGCACTTAAAATTTTAAAAAATATGTAGTAAAATATAACTCAAGACAACAAAAATAAATTCAAGTGATAGATAATGTTCAAAGACTATAGAAATATACCTGTTTGTTAATATCTTCTTTTACTGTACAGCCTATATAAAAACGAAGCTTGACATATATTCCATGTATATTTGATAAACACATTCTATAAAGCATTTTATCAGTACTTATAACAGTTCAAAGTTTTACAGCACTTTATCAGTACATATAACAGTCCAAAGTTTTATGACAACTCACCATTACAAATAGCACTTATAGGGAGAATTCTTTCTTGAAATACTAAATTATATATTATCCTCAATAAAGTGTTATTTTGAAGAAAATGCATAGAATAGGCAACATTAGGCGCTAAACCAATTATTTAAGCAGGAAGGAAGGAAATAGGCAAAATAAACAAAATAAAATTGACTTAAATTGAAACTATAACCCCCCCCCCCTATATAAACTTTAAAACGTTATTTTTGATCGATGAATAGGCATTTTGCCTAACATCCGGTCTCTGCAGATAACTTTTAATATCCTAACTATATATATATATATATATATATATATATATATATATATATATATATAAAACTACATGACCTGACATAAATTATTGAGCATTTCCTGTAGGGCTACAATGATTAAATTTGGCATGATTGTAGCTTTCCGGAACTAACCCACAGGAAAATTGCCAAAAGTGAATATTTTTAATTTTTTGGGAGTCTAAAGAGGGGATGAAGAATTTCTCTGTTATTTAAATGGGCCTTTTTTTTTTTTTTTTTTTTGGACTTACAATCTCATGTTTTAGGTACTTAGAAGTGAAATATAAACTTGAAATTCGGTATGCTTGTACGTTTTCGTTACCACTAGGTAAGTAAATCAGTAAAAATTAAAAATTTCAAATTTAGAGTGGTTTTATAGGGAACTGAAAAATCTTTCCGATGTTATTTATATGGAACATATTTTACATCCCCAAATTATTGAGCACTTCCTGAAGGGGTACAATGATTAAATTTCTCATGAGTCATGATTGTAGCTTTTCGGGACAAACCCACACGAAAATTGTCAAAAATGAATATTTTTAATTTTTTGGGAGTCTAAAGAGGGGATGAAGAATTTCTCTGTTATTTAAATGGGCCTTTTTTTTTTTTTTTTTTTTTGGACTTACAATCTCATGTTTTAGGTACTTAGAAGTGAAATATAAACTTGAAATTCGGTATGCTTGTACGTTTTCGTTACCACTACGTAAGTAAATCAGTAAAAATTAAAAATTTCAAATTTAGAGTGGTTTTATAGGGAACTGAAAAATCTTTCCGATGTTATTTATATGGAACATATTTTACATCCCCAAATTATTGAGCACTTCCTGAAGGGGTACAATGATTAAATTTCTCATGAGTCATGATTGTAGCTTTTCGGGACAAACCCACACGAAAATTGTCAAAAATGAATATTTTTAATTTTTAGGGGTTCTAAAGAGGGGATGAAGAATTTCCCATGTTATTTAAATGGTTCTTTTTATATACCTATAATCTCATATTTTAGGTACTTACTTGTTAGAATTGGAATAAAAACTTGAAATTCGGTATACTTGTACGTTTTCGTTAGCGCTACCTAAGTAAATCATCAGAAATAAAAATTTCCAACCGTAGAGTGGTTGTGGAAAATATGAGGAACTGAAACATCTTTCCCATGTTATTTATATGGGACCCCAAAATGTTTAGGCACTTCATAGAATGATGAAATTTAGCATGGTTGTAGCCTTCTAGGACTAACCGACAGGAAAATTGCCAAAAGTGAATATTCTTAAGTTTTTAGGGGTCTAAAGGAGGATGAAGAATTTCCCATGCTATTTAAATGGGCGTTTTCTTCAGATACAAAATCTTATCTTTTAGATAGTTGAAATATGAAAAGAAGCGATAGAATTGTGGGTTGAAGGGGTACGAGGTCGTAGGCTGAGAAGACAGTGTATGGGAGCGAAGCCCCCGGATGGGCAGATTCAGGAAATATGAAGAGCAAGTTCACGAAATTCACTGTTGATACAAAGGCCGATAGATAAGAAATGCGAGGCCGTAGGCCGAGCAGACTCGGAGGCCTGGGAGCTAGCGACCCAGCCAGCGAAAGGCTAGTCTCTGCTAAAACCGTTAAGTAAATGATAACGAAAGAATTGGCGGAATCAGTAACGATTTTGAGAGAGGAACCGGATGTAGAAATCCCCCTCTCCCGGAGCTAAGAATAGTTTTGCCGAAAAGACAAAACGAGTCTAGAAATAAGGACGTGAGTGACAAGGATTTTCACAGAACTGTTTTCACTCCTTGTATATTGAAGCCCCCAGAGGAAAATCTGCAATCACCACTATGTAGAGTGATAATGTAGGAGAATCTAGAGAAAACCCATGAACACGATGTTCTCAATTACAAATTCACTTGCCTGGACCGAATCAACAATCCCCTCCTGTTTAATAAATTTATGTTGAACCGTGGGAAATAAGTAATTCACAAACCATTTGCTTTCATAGCCAGAGTTGAGATTGAACCCAGAACATTACGAATGTAAGTCACACATCTACTGTAAGAAAAATTTCAATCGTCCCTGCATTGGTAAAGAAATGTGAGGAGTGAGGTCCAAGATATTGATGAGGTTTTCTAATTATTGTATCTGGCAACCCTTACTATTCCAATGTAAAGTAAGTTGTTTCTGAAAGATTACAAATTCCCTTTTTTTTTCTGTTTGAAAGTCGATATCCTTTCCTATTTATTGGTGTATAAGGCTATGCATTGTAATAGGCTTAAAAATAATCATCTGGTTAAAGAAAGACAAAAAAAAAAAAAAAAAAAAAAAATAGTTGTTTTAATTTCTGAAGCCATGTGAATGATTTGGACAAGACGAACAAAAAGTAATAAAGAAGATTCTCACGGTATTTTTTTTTCTTGTTATCCATCGCATATTCAAGTCAAAAAGTAGAGGTGATACGAAAACTTCAATCTTCTCACGATTAAAGACTACACATGACTAAGTTATCCTGTTTTTTGTCAAAGCGCCTTTCATATATATATATATATATATATATATATATATATATATATATATATATATATATATATATATATATATATATATATATATATATATATATATATATATATATATATATATAAAAGAGAACGTACAAATCCTTTGTTAGCTCATCACGCTAATACGGCTGAACCAATTTCTTTCATTTTTGGGGGGTTATTAAGATTTGGACCCTAGATGGTTTTTATCATATCACTTTAATTTTCAATTACCAGTGTCTTGAGATAATTGACCATTCAAGTGTCCATAACGTACAAATCCTTTGTTAGCTCATCATAGCTAAATCTAACCGTATTTATATGCAACCCACATGACCGTGTCACTCGGCGGGTTAACATAAATGACAGGCGATATAATGTTAACATTTACTGCAATCTTCTATGTTTTTTATCATATCACTTGAAAGCGAAAAAGTAAAAATTATCTAAGTAACAAAGTTTATTGCGTTCCGGGGTGACCCCAGCGAAGCGGGGTGAACGCTGCTAGTATATATATATATATGAGGAAGGTTCAGAAACTAAGGTTACAAGGCCGATATTTCTGGAGTTTCGTCTGTTTATAAAGGAGTGAGTGTGCAGTAATTTTAATACATGGAGTTGGCAACTGTGCAGAGTTTCAGCCACCCACTACCTACGGCACTAGTTGTAGGTAAACACAAATGGCAACTCGTTAGGAAAACTGGTCTCGCGAAGAACTCTGCTCAGTTATTTGATTTCTGTGGGCGAAACATGTAACCGTGGCTGATATTCACCGGTAGCTGGTAGGGTTTACGGGGTTTTAATGTCTATTGTGCTGCCAAAATGTTTTGAGCCGTGGCAAAAATGTGAACTAAAGCTCACACCCCGACACACCCACGCGCTGAGCCAATAAGGGTTCAGCAGCTGCTAATCAAGAGAGCCTTAGCGAAAGAGAGTGGAATTCCTTCAGCCGATAGCAGCGCCTGAAACGGAAGACTAGGTGTCAAGTCAATGTGGTAGTCAAGCATGTTGGAGAATGGTGCCCAAAGTTTGCGGCTGGTAGAGAAAATGTCATCGACGAGGAGTGCAGTAGCCAATCTAGTACGACATAAACAGATTTAAACACAGCTGGAACATCATTGACCACCTTCCCTATAGTCCAAACATTGCTCCAAGGGACTTTCAACTGTACCCACACTTGAATGAGGCCATAGCTTCGCTTCAGACGAGGAGGCGAAACACTTCTTGGCAGGGGCGGATCCAGGACGGACTTCTGGGGGCGCGGAGGGTTGTAATACTGCTACTTAGAGCTACTTTTAAAGAGTTCCAAACTCTGGGATTGTTTTATTTATATATATAAAAGAAGAAAGTTTCCTCTTCTGGGGGAAAATCTTCCCGATCACTCCCCCTGGATCCGCCACTGCTTCGTGGCAAAGTGGCTGAACACGCAAGGACAGGATTTTTTTTTTTTTTTTTTTTTTTTTTTTACCAGGAAGGAATCTTCAAATTCATCTCACGATGCAAGAAGTGCCTCAACCGAAATTGAGACTATGTCAAAAATATCCTTATGGATGTATTATCTGTTGGTTGTATTGGTTGTATGAAATACTATATACACGTTTCATTGCAGGCTTTGTAACCTTACTTTCTGATTACACCTCGTATATATAGACTAATAAAAATAAAGAAATATTCTTATAACTAATAAAAGTTGACCTGAAACAAAAGCGACCATTCTTTTGTCGTTGGTTGCAAATGTGTAGGTTAGGTGTTCCCTCCAACATTCCCCAATTAACATATTGTGGATGGGCTTGGTAGGCTGACATAATAGTTTTTTTTTTTTTTTTTTTTTTTGTTTTTAATTAAGTTCACTGGGAATACGTCGCTATGTCGATATAAGTACAAATATGTTTTGAGATACGCCTAACCATTTGAAGTTCTGTGAGTCTGTTACTGTTGAATTTTGAGGTGAGCCATTTGTTAGGTGATAAACAAGATCATAAACTACCTCAAAGTGGCAATACCAAAACGGATGTGCGTGAACCTGGCAGAAACTATATTCGGAAATAGAAAATAAATCACGCAAATCGTTTGTTCATCGTTTGTTAAGATTGTTCAAATAAAATTTTCGTTTGTTCACGATTTGTAAACAATTTGTACCAAAAACAAAATGAATAAAATATGACCAAATTTTCGAAAATCAAAAATAAACCACATAGATCGTTTGCTCATTGTTGTTCACATAAAATTCTCATTTGTTCACAATTAATGAAAATTTTTTATATCAAAAACAAAATGACAGTGTCACATTCACGTTCTAAATCAATTTCGGTAATTGGAAATAAACCATGCAGATCGTTTGTTCACAATTGTTCACACAAAATTTTCGTTTCTTCGCGATTTGTAGATAATTTATACCAAAAACAAAATGGTCGATGCCAATTTCACGTAGCCGAACCCATTTTCGGAAATCGAAAATAAATCGTGTAGATCGTTTGTTCATGAATGTTCACATAAAATTTTTGTTTGTTTACGATTTGTAAACAATTTGTACCAAAATCAATATGGCCAGTATCAACTTCACGTAGCAGAACAAATTTTCGGAAATCAAAAACAAATCATACAGATAGTTTGTTCATCGTTTGCTCACGATTGTTCACATAAAATTTTTCGTTTGTTCACGATTTATAAATAAGTTATACCAAGAGCAAAATATTGGATGAATGGCCAGCTGATAACACTTTTGTCAATTTCCTGCAATATGCTCTGTGATCCAAATTTTAGGTTCAAATATGGTCTAAGCAACACCTTAACACTATTGTCATGAAAAAAATACCCCAGAGTAACCAGTGGAAAAGTTTTCATTTGGTACTACTGCATTTGGTACTACTACGAAACTATGCACTTCCGACCACAGGTTCATATGAACCTTTTGTCTTATTTTGATATTAGAAATCTATTTCCGAAATATTGTGACAAATTTTTGTAATACTGTATATTGATCCTAATAAAAATGTGCATTATGTATCCTCTTTCTCTGCAGGCGTTTTTCCAGAAAATTTTGTCGCGGAGGTTGGGGAGCAAAATCAAATATAAGAAAGGCTCCACACAGATGCTATTTGCTGAAGAACATGCTCTGCATAAAAGTGACGGTGAACACCTCGCTCCCCCTCCAGAATTATATCTGGAAGGACGCGGTGGCTCATTCGTAGAGCGTTCACCTCTGGTACTTGGGGTCCCGAGTTCGATCCCAGCCCCCGCCAACTGAACTTTGTGGTGGACAAACACCGTGTGTGGGGGCTTTCTCGGGGTTCTCCCGTTTCCTCCCACTTTCTTCATCCCACCATTTCATTCATTACTCATCATCGCCGTCTCCTTTAGCCTAACCGGCATAACCGTGGGACGTAAAACTCAAAGATTTCATTTCATTTTTTATATCTGGAAGGAACACTGTTTACTCTATGTTGCTTCTGAGACTCACCAATAAACATTTTGTATCAGAATTTTTGACTGTACTTAATTAACTATATCCGATCAGTTCAATAATTTATCTTCGAAGTTCGCTTCTATGAAAATACCCAAACCAAATGCTAAGAGCGCTAAAGCTTTTAACAATAACCAAGTGGTGAATACTTCAATGAAGCTTCTGCTTAAGGGTCTTCACTACAGCGAAATTAAACTACCGCTAATTTTAGAGCTTTTCTGTAGTATCTTCAAAACAAATAAAAATATTTGAAAAACAGAAACGTAGTGAACTAGACAATACGATTTTGCATGTGATACCGTTATCACAACTCACCTATCTGCTTTTGATTTGCAACTGTAGATAGATTTAGCATTTTTTGCGGGTTCTGTAAATAGCGGCATACCAAAAGCAGATAGGTGAATTGTGGTAAAGGTATCACATGCAAAATCGTATTGTCTAGTTCACTACGTTTCTGTTTTACGAATATTTTTATTTGTTTGTAAGATATTACAGAAAAACTCTAAAATTAGCGGTAGTTAAATTTCGACCCTTAAGTTTTACTAACGATGTATAAGATATGTCACTCGTGCATTCCTGATTTAAGTTAAACACGTTGTTGTCATGGTAACAAAGTGAACATTGATGTATAGCAAGTATGCTTCCTTTTCTTCTTTTATCCCTAGACAAAAAAAGTAAAAACACCATTCTTATGATACAAGACTTACGAGAAATCTTACATTTTCTTTCATTTTTTTCTTTTTTTTTTTAACCACAAGTGCATTATCTTACAAGTGCTTTCTTTTAAAGCTGTTTTCGAACACCGAGAAAACAAGAGTAAAATGAAATCAACTATGGAAGAGCTCGAGAGCAGAAGCTCTCTCAACCCGGTTTTCTGTGTCAACATTGCCAATTACCAGAAGATATGTTGACATTTTGGGCCGATGCCAAGGGACGTTACGAATGGTTCCTTACATTCATTTGCTATGGAGACTTTTTTCCTCCCCCTTCTTTGGAACTGAAACACTGGTTGACTTTATTTCAGTTACACTTTATAGCTATGACGACTGCCTCTTGAAACAAAAGTTATCCACTTCACTCAACTTTTTTATCTCTCTCTTTCTTCCATTTCTTTCTCTCACCCTCCCATGATATACTTCTATGTGATGTAGTTACAAGAAGGAACAAGAGATGCAGAAGATTCATGAGTACTTGTATAGCACATCTCGCGCAGAATTAAGCATTGAGCTACAAAGGTAACTCGGAAAGTAAGGTACAAGACAAGAGCTCGTTCATAGAAATAATTTCTAAGTATTTAAGCAGAAGTTCTGATATTTTTGAAAGTATTGTTTATTTAAGTAGGGGACACTGCAGTCTAGTGGTTAGAGTGATGGACTCATGTCCGCGTGGTCCGGGTTCGATCCTTCGCCCAATTTTCGGTGTCCACCCAGCGTCGTGAGGCAAACTGGGGTAGTCACGTGAAAACAAGACGCGACGGCTACTATATCTAGAGATCTCCTGATGCGCCTGTTAGGGACATGGCGTCGCAGCACGTTGACCACGTGCTCACCTCCATTCTGGACGTAGTTCAGCCCGTGGCTAGGAGATGGCGCTGGATCAGGCTCAAGCCCACAAAATGTGCTGTTACGCCAAGTTTCTTATGGTTTGTTTGTTTGTTTATTTAAGTAAATGGTAACCACTGAATAGTGAATTTATTCACATAATTTAGGTGTCTTCTATGTTTACTTTCTTCAAAATAACTTACGTAATTAGAAATTAAATTAACGAGTTCTGTTGTCTTTCACAGTTCCATGAACACTCTTTAACAACTCACGGTAGGAAGGAGGTTTTTAGGAAGGAAATCTCACTGCACAATCAAGCAGAACCGAAACGTGTTTTATGGGGTTCAGGGGCGGACTGGCCCACCCTACTACCCTGCAAATGCAGGGTGGGCCCCCTCCGCCAATTTTAAAAAGATGTGCTCAATTAAACCTACCAGCATCAAAAATATGGCAGGGTAATTCCCGCAAACTTGTGTTTTGCATAAAAAAAGACGTAAAGTTAAACTTTCATGAACAGACCTTATTCTTTTTCACGTTTATCGACTTGAAAAGGTTCCGTCTATGAGACAATCAGGCCCTAAAACATTGCGGGGTTTGTGTTACAGCAGCTGTTAAAAACGAGCACGTTAACTACTACTTTTTTTTAAATATAATAAATACAGTAGATTTCAGGCTGTTATTGGATTACAGCCCGGCGTCCTTTTACAAGCCGGCGAGTGGCGGTGTTTTTCGTAGATATTGTTATTGTGCAAAGTGGAGATGGAGACGGAACGCTTTTGAACTGCATTGTCCTCAGACCAAGCTTCGAAGAAAGAAATCGGATCAGGCTTCGTTTTTTTTTTTTTTTTTTTTTTCAGTGCGGTAAAGCGAAAAAAATTAGTCGCCACTATCAACGATTGTTTTATACAAACCTCAAACAATTACTATGAAGTTGCTGCCCTCGGCTCGTGTTTTATTTGTATATTACATCGAAGAGCAAATCCGCTAGCAGCAATTCAATTATTGGAACACCAGTTACGTGTCGTTTGTCGTGGAAGACATATGTGGTTGTGTCAGTATGGATGGTAGGAGTCATTGTAAGATTACTGTAAAGAAAAAAATATAAAAGTGGTGCTAAAAAGCGAGAACACACACGAAGATGTGATTTACAAAAAGCTGCATCTGACCCAAAACAACGTAGGCTATTTGAATCTGTGAAGTCCCAAGAAACAAATAAGCGTGATGTGACTCATTCGAGTATTGCAGGACATTTGCCATTTTTTTTAAAAGGTGTTTATAGATTATAATGTATACACCACGTCTTTGGATAATTTCAGTCAATTGTAGCTTATCTTTTATGGCTATTTTTACTTGAAATTACACAACTTTAACAGGCGAACACGAAATTAACTGAACTGTTTGCTGCCGCGTAGTGCTTTCAAACGGGTCAGATCAGGCTTTGGGCGGCGGTAATTTTGTCACCGGAGATTTCGTCACCGGAAGTTTCGTCACGGTAATTTCGTCACCGGTAATTTCGTCACCAAAATATTAGCATGTAGGTAATTTCGTCACGGAAATTTTTACACAGTAATTTTGTCAGTAGAAGAACATAATGTCAACTTCAGCAAATGTTAAAAGCACAGCCAAATGGACCTATAACGGGTTTGTATTTGCCAATATCAGAATTTTACGAAAATTTTCATCGTTCTTGTATTGTTCTGTGAGTCTAAACTCTTGGACCTTCCTCCATGTTGACTACGTCAGGTGAAAAGAGGCCATTGAAAGAATATTATATTTCAACTCTGAGTAAACATTGGTAAATAGTTATTGGAAATCTGTTAAGAAAGCAAATTTATATAAAGGAAGAAAAAAACAAATATGTCTGGAAGTTTCCTTTAAATAGCGGGGACAGGTATTCGACCAATCAGAGACAAAGATTTGTTTACGTTTCCCAGTTTTAGCCAATTACACATCTTTCAGGTGTGTTTGCTCTGCTTGCTATATTTAAGCACAGAAATGCTCACAGTGTAGAGTGAAGTTCTATACAGAGTGTAGTTCATTGTGATCGTTTTATTAGATTGAAGTTGAGGCATGGAGATTATATCTACTACACGAGGAGGAGAAAAATTGTGCTTTGATGGCCATATGTACATAGGTTCAAGAATTTGGACCATAGGTTCAAATGGCCATAGGTTCAAGAATGGCAATAGGCTTTGATGGACATATGTTCAAGAATTTGGACTCACAGAACGATACAAGAACGATGAAAAGTTTTGTCTGTTTTGCGGGAAAATGAACGGATTAGCATTTCTCCCTATAGCGGATGTGCATCGAGGAATACAAATACTAATGGAGGAGGCTTCGGAGGAAGAGCTGGAACTTCTAGACTATTTTGATAGTACTTACGTGTCCGGCACATATCGCCGTGTTAAAACTCGATCTGGAAATATTCGTTTACGCAATGTGCCCCCTCCTTATCCTCCAGACACCTGGAATGCTCACCAAGCCACCCTGAACAACAATCCTAGGACAAATAATATTTGTGAATCGTGGAACCAGAAGTTTCATCAACTGGTAGGAATATCCCACCTAACTATTTGGAGGTTTATTCATGAAGCAACAGTTTCAACTATGCTTCATCAAGATGCTGTGGGCCAACCACCAAAAAAGAAAACTAAAAGAGCGTTTCAGACTTTGCAGAAACGGCTCCAGTCTTTGTGTTTAGCGTACAATGCTGGAACTAAAAGTTTGACAGATTTTTTGCTTGGCGTTTCATTTAATGTGATGCATAGTAGAAAATGAACACGTAAAACGCTTATGGTATTATAACGACTTACATTTTCTTTACTATTTTCTGTTTGGAAATTTTGATATTGGCAAAACATAAAATTTGTAAACAGTAATATACAAACTCATTAGGGGCCATTTTGCTGTGCTTTTAACATTTACTGAAGCTGGCATTATGATCTTCTACTGGCGTTTGTTCTTGCGTCGAGTATCCGAAACTTCGATTTTGCAGAGTACAATACCAACTGAATTGCTTTTCAAGTTTGATTAAGATCAGGTAAGCTTTTTGGTCAGTTAGTTTGTCTCTGCTTAGTTCAAGAAAGATGAAAAGGTAACCGTGACACAATTTCCATGCTAATTAATATTTCTGTGATAGAATTACCGAAAATTTTCTCTCTTATCTCAGACATAATATTTAAAATAATAAGTAACTATTTATTTAATAATCTAAGCAATTTCAAAAACTTTTTCGAGTTTATTCATTGTGTCATATTCAATAAGACACTGGTCATTTTCGGTGACAAAATTACCGGTGGCCAATTTACTACGTCAAAATTTTCGGTGACGAAATTACCTACATACTAATATTTTGGTGACGAAAATTCCGGTGACGAAATTACCGTGACGAAAATTCCGGTGGCGAAATTTCCGGTGACGAAATTACCTAAGTTCTCAGGTTTTCATGGGTCAGGGGTCGAGTCAAGCCTGAGACACGGGTCGGGTCAGGTCACCTACGCTAGGGTCAGGGCTGCTCTAGCCACGGGTCGGGTCGGGTCAACTTTCTTATGCCCTGTTTCGGCTAAATCCTTCTCGGGTCGAGAGGGTCGGGTCGAGTTGAACGTCTACCCGACCCGACTCATGACCCGAATAGGTCTTAATGGTGGCGGCATTTGCTCACAAAGGCCTTTGTGGTTACATGCCGCTTCCGTTCGTATCTCCGTTATGTGTCAGTGCACAATTATGAAACATAGCATTTTGAATAGACCTTATTCAACTTGTTACAAGAGACAAAGAACATCCACTCTATCACTCATAGTGGCGGAGCTATGGGGGTCCAAAGTTCTTTTTCCCACGGCTTCGGCGCCTTATATCTCCGGAACTAGTGGGATTTGACCAAAGTTAAAGAGGATTTTTTTCTTATTTTGATGTCCCTTACACGGTGGTATACTTTTTGTCCGCCATTTTCCGGACACCCTATATATATATATATATATATATATATATATATATATATATATATATATATATATATATATATATATATATATATATATATATATATATATAACACCTTTTACATGTGGAGATTCTGTGTAAAATGTAATAACTTGTCGATATATAAAGTGCCATATATTAACAGCAGACGAAGCTGTCACTTCCTAATTAAATTCACGTCCATCACTGGTGTAATATTTTTCGAATGTGAATTTATATCTGTGTATTTACTGTGACAATGATTACATCTATTTACCTTAACATCTGCACTAGTGCATTCAATTGGGATCAGTAGGCCTATGGATACATTGGAATCAGCTGAAGTCGGAAATTGTGAAAAAGTGAACCAAGAATTACGTCCAAACGATTCAATACCTGATCAGTTATTTTTACTGGTATGCCATACCGGCCAATTTTCTAACTTTCGGATGCGTAACTGGCTCATTTTAAGCGCTGCTCCAGGGTAAATGTAGAGGGCATTAGAAGATAATTAGTGAAAGTATTGTAATTGCTGAACAATTATCTTTGATAGCGCTCTTTAACTTTGCACGTGCCAAACGAGGTATTGGTAACCGCCAACAAAAACAATAACATGAAAAAGTGTAGAAAATATGAGGATACTATTTTCCACAAAGACATGTGAGTTTCGTTAAACATTGCATTCTTAATTTGTACAGTAAAATATTTATAATTTATCTTGATCTGAAAAATAGCGATAATTTTCATTCCGTATTTGGCTAACATAATCAATTCAGATACACTGAAGCCACTTGAAGAAATTATCTGGAAAACCATCACCAGTATTATGCATATGTTCTCTCTTTTCAAATTCTTCCCCTTTCATCTGTTACATATATGTGCAAAGGGTTAAAAAAAGAAACATGGTGGTCCCGAATCCCTTGTATATTTAATTCGCGTGTCACTCACTCCTATTTACGACTGGTTGCACTAGAAGGTATAGTTTTCTTCGCAAGAAAAGTGCAATAAAAGTTAACAATCCGTAAGTTATAAAACCTCCATATTTTATAAGCCCATATAGCGTTTTTGCCTTGTTACCTTTATAATACTTAAAAAAAAAAAAAAAAAAGTAGCTTGCAGTTTCAACGCCGCAACGCAATTGAAAAGCAAGAAAGTAATTGCAAAATTCTGCAATGTGCAAAAGTTAACATGCTTCTATGACAGTAGTTGTACTAGTAAAAAGGAAATATTGGTGGGTCGGAGGGAGAAGAAGTTCTACTTCACTTATTTAGCAATAAAACGTCTCTTGTGAGGTTCTCATATGATGTTCTAGGTGATTCACCTGCAATGAACACACGCTTATAAATCAAAGCACTATTTCAGACAAGTTATATCGTTATAACGATTGACCGTAAAAATGCATAGTTCTTGATGTTAAAAATGGATAATTCACAATTAATAGCGTTTGTAATACATAATAACTTGTATAAAGCTTCTGCTTCAACCATGAATATTCAAACTATTAAAAAGACAGAATAGGATTCAATCCCACCCCGTCCATGCTTAGGTGCTTATCAGCGGTGCAAATCTGTCTTCATCAATTGGGGGAGAAGTAAGATTTTTTTTTTTTTTTTTTTTTTTTGTAAGCGATGCTGAAAATAATTGTGAAGTTGAAGTTCAAAAACAGTCGTGTGGAGGATCAGAGAGCAGAGTTGTCTTCAACATTGGGAGGTGGGTAGATTTGAGGTTTATTCTAGGGGGACATCAATTTCATCTCACTTTCCTTTGTGGCAATCGGACACAAATCATCACATTAAAAATACACACACACATTTCAAATCAGATTATTGGGGGACAGTACCGGTACTCCAGTTCCAAGGTTGGAGGGGCATGTTCCCCTCATCCACCCCGGTATTCGCGCCAGTGGTGCACATATATATACATATATATATATACACTCACAAGTTCGTAATTAATACTATACATTATTTAAAGTGATTACGTTTGGGACTTAATAATTCTTGAACTACTCCACCCAATCTCGATCAAATTTTTTAACATTAGACGGTGCAACTTAGGGGAGAGGGAGTTATTTACAAATAATCGAAAATAACTTACATTAGTGCCGAATCTATAATTTTCAGGGTCGCTGAGATGAACAGTGACACTTCCGATGCCGGGCTAAATCCAAATTCAGCGTCGCAACTTGGGGGAGAAGGGAGGGGAAGATATATTTAAAATGACTGATATTAGTGTCGAATCCATAGTTTTGGGGGTCACCGAGACGAACAGTGACAATTCCGATCCAGTTTAAATCCAAATCCAGCCCTTTGTGTCCAAAATGAAACATATTCTCCCCGTGCGAAGAACTGGTATTCTGCTAGTAGTACTAGAAAAGTACTAGTAGTATTAAAAAATGTGTTTGTAGCTAACAATATAAACTTAAACCTAATAACACGAGGGAAATTTGATGAACTAAAAATCCATTTATTTTTCGACAGTCTCTTTTCAGCTTGATATATTTTGTTCAACGTTTCCCCAACATTTGTACTCCTTCTAAGATAAATAAATAAATTAATTAATAAGAATTTTCAAAAACTATGAAACAGGGGTTTGTCTCAAGCATGAGCTCCTCTGATCCAAATCTTTTTTTTCTGCCGAACTAGGTCTTCATGTCTCTGAAGAAGAAAAAGTCGAAGGGAGACAAATATGGAGAATATGGTGGATGACGCAGCATTTCGTTGTGTAATTCGATACTTTTGATTACAGCAGTTTGCAAAGGTGTGACCTGAAGTGTTGTTCTGGTAAAGAGGATTATTTTTTCTTTCCTAAATGGAACCATTTTCCATCAACTCTTTGTGAAAAACAATCTAACAGGACTAACATCTTGTAGTTTCACTTTTTCCCAAGTAGGCATTTAAGGAGATGCACGGTAATAATAATAATAATAATAATAATAATAATAATAATAATAATAATAATAATAATAATAATAATAATAATAATAATAATAATAATAAATCGTTGCCATAACTTTCGCAAGCTATGGAGCAGTTCTTGCCTTTTCTTAAACATGTCCTTCTGCTGTCTAGAACGGGCGCTTTCTACAGACAGTGAGTGCTACGCTTTCGTGAGAGCAGGGAGTATTTGGAGGACGAGACGAGAGAACAGCACGTGCAAGCACACGAAGGGACTACAAAACTGTGGGTTCCGTGAGAATCCTTTTTGCTGATGGCAATCACTTGAGCCTCCAGAAAATCAACAGTATCCTCAACATCAACAAGAAGACCATTAGGAATATCATTCATGAAAATTTTGGGAAAAGAAAACTGATTGTAACACACACTGTGAATGTTGAGCAGAAGATACTGCGAGTATTATGTTGCAAATGCTTCGCCATGCCAGTGTATTGCTTAGCATGTATGTTCAACGGGTCCCCATTGTCAGCGGGTTTCAAACATGATGTTTAAAGTTCGAGCCTTTTATGAAACTGCAATCGTCAGCGCTCATTGATATGGACTGATTCAAGCGATTCAAGTATAACCAAGATCCCCATACAGGAGTCACAAATAAAGTTTTTGTTTTTAGATCTCAAAGATCTCATTCGCCGCGAATTTTCCCAGAAGGTTAGACCATCAATGACGTGACTATTTGGAGGTCATAAAGCGACTTATTCAGAGAATAACTCACGTCAGGCCACAATTAATCAGTTCCGGTAATTTGAGTCTTCGACGCGATAATAATACCCCTCTCACAACTGCTGGGTTAAAGGAACAGGTCAACAATCATGCACTGTACTCGCCGGATTTGGCTCCAGTGGACTAGTTCAGATTGTTCCAGAAGTTGAAACTCCATCTCAATGCCAACGTGTTTGAGGACGTGCAGGCCATCGCGATAGCCGTAACGTGGAAAAAGAAAGGTATCCAAGAACATGTCTTCTGCAACAGCCTCCAGTTACTGTCAACAATTGAGTTGTGTATAGATACGAGATGGCCAGTGGCGGATCTAGAAGGTAGAAACTAGGAGGTATCCAGAACCTAGACTACGATAGGTGTATCGTGACTTAACTATAAAGTTCCAAAATATATAAATAACATTTTCAATTACTTTTGTCACTCAAAAAGCTAGGGGGCCTAAGTTCCCCAACCCCGCCCTAGATTCGCTTGTGGAGATGACTACGAAGAAAGCGTAAGGGACGTCGATCGCCTTCCTGAAGGTAATACTTTTCACTTCATGAAATCAGTCCGAGAACTTTATAGCACCACTGTGTAAATCGGAAAATATGAACTATTGGTAACTATTTGATACACTGTTTAAGGTTATATTGGAACAGATCACTGAATATATACAAAGACATTTTATTTTTCCATCCAAGTCACTTACGACCCTAAATTCATTTACAATAGAACCCCTTTCTTCCCCCCTGGGCTGGTTTGCCACTCCGGTTGATCCGACCGTGCTCGAGCCGAACTTGTCCCGAGGCCCATTGTCGTTTACTGCCGTCGCCCGCTTGAGTGCTTCGTTATCTCTTGTATCGTTTCTTACGTTGTGGGCAAGGGCGCCAATTTCTCTGTACATTTGGGGGGGGGGGCATTCAGATGCAGAAGGTATATATATGCGGATTTTAAGACAAATTGTATTCAAATTATGCCAAATATTGTATATTCATAAATACAATAGGGGGGCCGACATGAGCTTTGGGGGGCCCTGCCCCCCAGGATCGGCGTCCTTGGTTGTGGGTACTTTCTGTATTGTACTCTGAGTATATATATATATACTGTTCATTTGTTTTTACTCCAGAAACAATACACTTTTGAGTTAAGAGATTGTTTATTTTACTATAAAGACGTATTTTTCTGTATTTTCTGATAATCCTACCTTTTTTGCGTTTCGACCATACCCCTAGTCTCAAGGGTAACGTATTAGAGGGGCTCTACTGTAATCAAGAAATTGTTCAGTTTAGAGTAAAAGGAAATTGTAACTTAGTAACATTATCACCATCCTAAAGCAAAATGTGAAATAATGTAACTTGCGGATCTGTTTCTAAAAATAGACTATAATTTTTTTTCCTCAGCAGTTAATCAATCTTCCTTGATAACCTTTGAAAGCATACGTAACATAGAGGATTTTTCCGTTTAGTGACGTGGAGAAAAGACTGTTATGATAGGCGAGTACCCAATAAACGTTAAGTAGCTGATATGATTTTTATGCTAGTTACGTAGATAACTTTGAGGTAGTTGACTTTAAACATATATCATAACATTTTCCCCCGCGGATGTTCTAGGCAATAAAAACATTTCATTAATTTTCTTTTTTTTTTAAAGAATCTTTATTTGAAGCAGTACAGTTATTTAATTAGCACTTGCTTTTAACTTTTGCAATATGTTGGAAAAGTCTTGCAAGGAGTTTTACTTCAATCAGATGGGCTCAGAGTTTCGAGATCTCGTCCATGATGTCAAATGTTGCCAGTGAGAGACAAATCCAGTATATACAGGGTAGTAGGTAACCACCCTGTATAAGGAGTGAAACTACATTTTTATTATTTTTCCGCAAAAATTAATTAATTATTTCTGCGGAATGAGCCGAAACATTGTCATGCAATAGGAAGGTCTCAAGTGCCATTAAGATAAAAATCTATCAGTGATAGAAATGACAGCCTTTATGCCACAAAGTAGCAGGCCCGCATCCACGGGGGGTCTAAGGGGGCAGCCCCCAATGTTTGCTGCCCCCCTTAAAATTTTCACGGTAGGCTTGCAATTGAACTATATGGTGACGTACTATAATATCATTGGATCGAGCACCCCCCCCCCCCTACATTTTTGGGCTGGCTATGGCTACCGACCTGCAGAATAGGTCCAGCATGTTGGTTTAGGACAGGAGTGACGAATATTATCACGAAAATAAAGACATTGAAGTGGTGGATGAATAGACATATAATAATAATAATAATAATAATAATAATAATAATAATAATAATAATAATAATAATAATAATAATAATAATAATAATAATAATAATAATAATCCCAGACAGCATGTTTGCTTGCCGCAAGCTTGCCTGCCGCTTTTATTTGATTTTATTTCGCTTTGGCTTATTCACAAAAGCTTATTTCTGCTTAGCGCAAGCCGTAGTGCGGGCAACCCACGCTTCGCTTGCGAGACGCTTTTCTTTAGATTGAAGTAAAAAGCCAGCGCGCGTTCGATTTTCAGTTGTTCTCAAAATCCACGTGACGCTGACCTCCTTACTTTCGGCGATAAGGTAGTGTTTGCGTTGTTAGTGTCTTGTTAGCATTCAGCTTGAATAAAGGACAAACTTAATTATTTTTTTTAATTGTTCCGTCTAGTACTCTAGTACTCTAGTCCCACGTACCTATAATATCGCTCTTTATTTCCTCATATTTCGGTAACTATGAGGCATAACCTATTGTAGTATTTACGTATAAAGCATAAATGTGAACATAGATGGCAGCAGATTTGAGCCTACTTATTTCGCGAAAGAATACAGAACTGTTGCAGATATTTTAATATAAACTTCAAGTTTAACTTACAGTTTACTATAAACTTTATCTGAACGCTGTGTTTAAAGTATAAACATTTTTCTGCGTTTTTATATAAAAAGGTAGAAATTTCAAGTACTCGCCACTAATATAACAACATGTTAGATATTTGTAAGAAGCAACGGTGCGTTGCGTGTCACAACTAAACCGTAACAATTATGCTTATTTTGATGTTTTGCAGAAGTGGATGGGAGACTTGGGTGTTTTCGTTGTGCATATGCTCCAATAATTGGGGGGGCGAGGGGACAATATATTGTAGCATAGATTTAGTCAGACGGTTAAATTATATTGATTTCATACTGTTTTATCTAAATTCGCTTAGTGCAAGATTCCATATAACTTCTTTGGATTGTGTTTCGCTTGCAATAAGCTTAATAAAGCTTGCCATTGATGAGAATACGCTTAAATTGGCCTGCGTTTGAGATAATTTGACTTGTGTTTAACTTGTGAAGACAAGTTTGCCCCAAGCCTTGCCCACATGTAACTAACTAGCTTGCCACAAGCTTAAAGCAAGCTAATTGGCTTGCATAGTATAGCTTGCGGCAAGCTAATTTACCTTGCAACAGCAAGTTTGTGGCAACTTGCAGCAAGTTTAAATTGCTGTCTGGGAATAAATCATCGAAGGCAAAACTACTGGTCCGCGGTAGCTCAGTGTTAGAACGTTTACCTCTGGTGCATGGGGTCCTTGGTTGGATCCCAGCTTGCGCCAAATGAACTTCATTGTGGATAAACACCGTGTGCGTGAGTTTCTTCGGGTTCTCCGTTTCCTCCCACTTTCTTCTTTCCACCGTTTCATTCATTTCCTATCATTACCGTCTCCTTTAGCCTAACCGGCATAACCGTTAATGTAAAACTTAGACTTAATTTAATTTGCAAAACAACTGTAATTCTCGACTTTATACCAAGACACAAAAATAGAAATAGGAAACGCCCTCATACAAGGTAGTATGACGAAATCAAGAAGCACTGTGGAGTAATGTAGAACATAATTCCGGAAGACAGATGGCTGTGGTGAAGAATTGAAGAGACCTTCATCCAGCAGTAGATTGACAGTGGTTGACTATAATGATGCTCCTGACTGTTACCATAGAGAAAATTTGTGTTTAATTACGTATTAGCTATACTATTATCTTTATTGATTGGTAGGATTGAAATTTAGCGATCTTTTCGACAGCGAGGCTATATGAGAAATTGAACTACAGCATAGCTTAACGTGAAATCCGAACCATATGTGCTATCACCGCGAATCGAATCCGGGTCTCGGGGGTGTACGCTAATCATATAGTCGCAAGGGATTATTATTATTATTATTATTATTATTATTATTATTATTATTATTATTATTATTATTATTATTGGACTCTTACGCCTTCTAGACAAAAAGTGACAGATCATAACTGCAACTGAACAATTACACAAAAGAATTGGCGAAGTGCATACAACAGGGCAACTCTCCTGAGAAAACCCACAGGTATGACGTCCGTATCTGGAATCGAACCTAATACCTCTTGCAAGTTTTCCTCTGCCGTTAAGACTCTCTATGTGCTTCTAACAATGGTTATAGTGATATCAGTGGTACAGAAAAAAAATCGTTAATCTTGTGGGTAATAATAATATATTCAGTTTGTGTTGCAATAAAATTGGAAAGTTTTTCATTAAAATATATTGTAATTTAGACTGATCACGAAGTTCCTTGTATCCCTAGCGGAGACGAGATTAGACTGCTTGACATCCTAACCCAGCAATTGTACTTTTTTTTATTATTATTATTAGTAATCAGCGAAGAAAGTTCCTGGAATACTGATAAGTATGCGCATAGTATGTTATCAAATCGGCGATTCAAAATCAAGAATTAGTGCTCGACGATAAATGGCGGGAAATGGAATCTGTACCTTTTTTAATTGGTATTTTTGTGGCTCATGAATTAATATCGCACGTATATGCACCGCACTTGAATATTAACCTATAAACCATGAGCTGGGGTATCAAAAGGACCAAGGTTACGTGGGTGCAGGCGCCAGGCCAGGGCAACAAAATGGAACTTCCCAAAACTGCCAGCACATAGGTCCAAGGTCATCGCCCCCGCTTTTCTCGTAAATCGAGATGCTGCAGCATCCCGTTACCATGGAGACAAGTCTGCAATCTCTGACGTAAGCGGTTGTCGCATCTTTAGCGTCTGCGTACGCAGATTTTTTTTCTTTCTTTCTTTTTCATTGGGCCACCAGACGCGTCCTATCTCTCGCGGCAAGGACACTTCTAATAACCTTGACCTTTTTTCGTGGTGTCAATTCTGTGGGTGTGACAATTCCAGATCGAATCCTGTTTGGTAACTTCTAAAATATATTAACCTGACCCAATTCAGTAATTCAAAGCGAAGCATGTGAGAAATTCCACCATTTTAACTACATCACAGCGAGTTGATTTTCAATCAGAACCGGAAGTTTAAAAATTCTATACTATTTGAAGTAATTATGCCAGTTTTTTTTTTCTTTGTGAATCTCAAGGTTCAAATTTTAAAATGAAATGAAATAGTAAATGAGTCTTATGTCCCACGGTTAGACTTAAAAAGACGGTGATGATGAGAGTGAATAAAATGGTGGAATGAAGAATGTGGGAGGACACAGAAGAACCCCGAGAAAATCCCACGAATATGATGTTTGCCCGCCACAAAGTCCACTAAACTAGTTAGTTACAGGATTTAGCCCTGTTTAGAGCATGAGTGAAAGGGTCTTTTTCATTATTTCACGATTCATCTAGCCCTAATTCTTTTTTCCTTCTTTTTAAGTGTCTCTACCATACAGGCTGAAAAGCTTAAATATCCAAGTTGGAAGCATTTGAAATGTCATGTTGGCGCAGAATGCTGCGCGTATCATGGACCGAAAGGGAAAGGAATGAAGACGTACTAAAGGAAGCTAATGAAGGACGACAGATCATGAAGACAATAGGAAGAAGAAGAAGCAGCATGCTTGGCCATCTTATTCGGCAGTTCGATTGGATCACTGTGCTGATAGAGGGAAAGGCAGAAGGAAAGCCAGGAAGAGGAAGACGAAGAGACCTTATCAAAGTATAAAACAGCTCTCGCAAGGGGGAGAAGAGTTTTAAAATTTCCATGTTGTCCACAAACCTAGGATTGAGGTGAACAAGAAGAAGACCATACAGGCTGAGACTTGATATAGACAAATAACTATTGATTCACCTCTGGTGCATGGGGTCCCGGGTTCAAACCCTACTCCCGCCAAGTGAACTTTGTGGTGGACAAACATCGTGTACGTGGGTTTCCTCGGGGTTCTCCCATTTTCTTCATTCCATCACTTTCATTCATTTCTCATCATCACCGTCTCCTTTAGCCAAGCTGGCATAAACGTGGGACGTAAAACTCAAAGATTTCATTGTTTTTTAATTTTTTTTAATTACCTTTCTTCCTATGGTAACTTTAATATTTATTACAAAGAGATATATGCTACCTTGAGAAGAAAATTTCCTTATTTCCCTGACAGTTCATGCATGGTGATTATGGAATTGTAATTTTGAAGAATATAATATTAGCACCTGTTTATCTAACAACTCTATAGCGAAAGAAATGATTTGTTTTTACCTATGTAATTGCTCCCTTAGGAAAGGATTTTTCACAGTAATTCATACGAAGGGGATAAAATATTGAGAGAGAAATTAATATCCATTTCTCCTACAAATTATCTCTATATATAATAGCTCTATGAAGCAAATTATATTTTAACCAACAAACTATGGACAGGCAGATTTAAAATTTATCCGTTAGATAGTTTATTTTCTGTCTGTAATTACAGTGCAGAAGGGAAAAAGGAACTTCCTGCCATAATCTCTTCTTCAACAACTGAAACCATTTTATTCCCAGAATCTCATTACTTGTCCATGTGATGATGTACCACGCCTCCTGAGGACGAATCTCGAGGATCCCATTCATAGTTTTATTGTCGTAGCGGTTCGCTCATCCCAGGAGGTTCCGGACCTCTTCCGCTCACCCCTCTATTGGAATCTCTTTGGATGTTCCTTTTGCCGATAGTGGCCGCATTCGCAGTGCGGTTTTCTGTTCTCCAGAAATACATGTTTCCAAGAAAAGCCTTGATTTTTTCTATTTTTGTTGTTGCCTTTTGCCCATCCCTTGTATCTTCCGAAGGGAAATGGACTTTAAATTGGGTATCCTCTTGAACGCTGCAATACAATGTCTTTCTTCGTATGCCATCCTTCCTTTCTCGCGGCCAATACTTTTGTTGAAGACCACATTGTTTCGCTCTTTCCTTGGCGCCGCTGGGTTTCCATTGAAGTTACGCGTACTTTACATTTTACTAGCTGGTTCTGTTCGGTCGTTCATTGACCGTTGTTCAATTGGACAATTCGAGGAAGAATTTTACGTTATTTTAAAATGTGAATAAATTTTAAGAAGCGGAAGTAAGCCTAAATTGTAGTTTTTTTTTTTTTTCTTCAGGAGGTATTTCGCTGACGCGCACTATGCTTGCGCTCACTTTTCTCATTGGGACTTCTGTACACCTTTTTTTTTTTTTTTTTTTTTTTTTTTTTTTTTTTTTTTTTTTTTTTTTTAAGCCCGAGTCCGATTGAGCTCTAGAGCTGGGGTTGCGAGAGTTTGGACATCACTGGTCACAAGTTGACTCCGTCGTCATTCCTTTTAGCTTTCTAGATCGGGATTCTGTATCTCTTTATTCATCTAGTTCTCAATTACTTTATAGCGCTGGGTTAACGGGGAAGCTAATAACGCTTCCAAAAAAAATAACCCCTAAATTTAAAAGCAAGTATTAAAATCATGCTCGCTATCCCTTAGGCTGTATAATACATCGAGGCGCTGAGAACTTAAACTAAAGTACACTGTTTGAAGTATTTGAGCAAAAAGTATAGTAAAATTACGCTAATAGTCCTGTAAATTGTCAAGTACTGCCGTGTTTGCTAAGAGATACAGGCCCGTATCCACGGGGGGGGCAAGAGGGGGCCGCCCCCTAAATTTTGGCTGGCCCCCATAAAATTTCACGGTACGCTTGCAAATGAACTATAATATGGTGATGAAGTATAATATGATTGGGTCGGGCCCCCCCTAACTTCTACCGCCCTCCCCTAAATTTTTGGGCTGGCTACGGGCCTGTAGAGATACATTAAGATTTGTGACCATTCGTAGTCCCTCGATGGCGTTGGCATCGGGGTATCCTCCCAGCGTAGTGAGGACAATTGAAAGAAGTGGCGAACTCCGATCTAAAGCCAAATGTGCTGGTTACACATCACTCCAAAAATCCCACAAGCCGGCTGTACTTCCTGACTCTTTAAGAGCTGTTACACCAGGAGTTTAGTTTAGTTGTATTTTTATAAATTGGCTTTAAATTGGAGATTGTTGGTTGTGTACCCATTATATTTTTATAAATATAAAATTATCTTTATTTATTTATTTATTTTTGCTTAACAAGTTTTAAATTAGTGCCGAGCATTTGTTTAAGCCTTTTGTGTTGAAATACAGGGTGCCCCCAAAAGTAGGTATACATCTCTCTATTGATCAAGTATTCTAGTTTGTGGGTTTATTTTCTTCGGCTGTTTCGAGCTTAAGATATAAATAAAAACACATTAGGGCATGTCCACGGAAATAGGGACAAAAATTCATGAAAAAAATCGTTATAATTTTTAGTCAAGTTGTTCTTTTGATAAAAATATAGTTGTATGTAGCTGGCATCATTGAATTATTTCAGTGAATTACTATTCTCTTATTTTTCCGTAGGTTAACTCTCATCTATTAAGTTTTAATGCTGACTATACTATACAAGCTTTATTTATTATTACATAGGTCTTATTTTTTTCTATGTCGGTATTCCAAGTAAAATTTCACATAACTGATATATTAATATGAAGCCTTTTCTTAAAGTAAAAGTTCAATGTTCAATTTAATTAAACTGCGCGTATTATTATTATAGATGTATGTTGCTTATACTTAATAATAAAAGGTCTTTGACAAATGTAACGTCAGTTACCCGACTCTGTCTATATTCCATTAAAATAAGTAGTCATAAAATGTAAGTAAAAATTTAATATTTTTGCCATAATTAAATTATACATGTTCCTTTCTTACATAGTAATTTTATGCACATAGCTATGCCAGGACAAAAAAGAAATTTACTTCGAAATCACAGCCTCTGAATGTAGGTGAAAAAATTGTAACGTGAGTTACTGCAGTATTTTATTTTTTCCTAGGTTTGCTGTATCATATAAAATGACGATATTTGTTAATTATCTGTATAAATATGAGAGTTTTATTTTTTAAAAAAGCGGAGCTTTCAAGTTTATTTGTAGTTAGTATTCTTCAAAACATATGTCATTACGTAACGTGAGCTACCATGGACATACATACCCATTAAGAACAAATAAAAAAAAGAAACTAAGTCTACCTGATGGTTGACAATAAGAAATTATATAAAATGCAATGACCTGATCAGTACGGTACGGTATACCTACTTTTGGACCACCCTGTATATTCATTGATGGCATTTAAGAGAAAAAGTAACTATAATACTTATGTAGCTTCTTAAATGACAAGAATTTCATTCATTACAATGCTATTTAGTGTGCTTTCAAGTATAAATCCTGCAATAGTAGTTTCAAAGACTTTGAACACCCCCCCCCCAACCCACCCTGTTCCAAGACAATCTAACAATTTTCAGGAAAAAAATACATACTTCGAAAACCTCTGAAATAAAATTTTCAAATTCAGGATAATCTAGCTCTTTCATAGCAAACAGCTTTAGTATTTTCCCAGAACAAAATCGAAGCGTTTTCAGGACTTGAAGTGAGTCTTGATAACGAAGACTATTTTCCAGGATTGATTACTTTTATACCACTTTCCAAAACTGTAAAATCAAGAATAACTTTTAAAAGATTTATTCACAACTATTTACAGTTTGTACAAGTTTCAAAACTTGCGAAGTAGAATTTCAACCTACTTTTCAAAAGCTTTCAAACGAAATATTCAATATGCTTTTTTAAAAAAACTTCAGAATAAATTTTCAATGTATTTTCCAAACCTTCCAAGCATGATGATACTTTTTTTTTTTTTTTTTTTTTTTTTTTTTTAAAGATGTAGGCCTATCTACTTGAAAACACGAGAAAACTTGATACTGTATATATCACATTTAAATCACACCAATTAAAAGTTATTCATGCGAACCTTAAGACGAATGCCTTCCGTTCACAGAGGGTGAGGGTAAATCGATGCAGACATAGACTTTAATTACAAATTGAAGCTCGGGGAAACGGTATTTACTTTCCCCCTACAACATTCATGCATATTTATAAATCTTGTATACTACTACGGTGTTCTGTTGTCTACAAACTTCTCCGTGCGTCAGTTTGCGTACTATATCGTACGAAACAAGAAAGGAAAAAAAAAGTTGTTGAGTAATAAAAAGTATTGGATGTATACAAAGGAAACTGGTGTTCCTCAAGGGAATACTTTTGGACCCAATCAACACTTGTAAATCTCACCACAAAGCCTAGATTTTGGCAGAAAGAGAAAGTTCGCCGTTTCCGGCCAAACCTTTCCATAAAGGGAGGAAAGAAAACTTCTTGAGGGGAGTGGCGACTGAAGATTCAAGCAGGAGGGGTTGACAGTCTCTCTCTTCTTTGACACCACCGCTGTGCAGCCCAAATCTTCTTGCCGTTTTTTCGGAGAAACGTTTGTCTTCTGCTAAGCGATAGATAAGGTCGATAGTAAGAGTGGATTTATATTTAGCAGAGGCACACAATGGATATATTTTTTGGTAGAAAAATGTAGAGGAAAATTGATGAGCCCAGCAATCGCGTGTCTTTTTATCTTTTTTATGACCGGATCAGACCCAAACATTTCTAAGCTTGAAGGAAATGCCGCCCACCTATAAAGACATTAATGAAAAAGGGACAGATAGGTATTTTGCTAAACCGAAAATAACCGTTATAAATAAAGGAACTAATTGATAGCGTATTTATTACAAGAATAATGGTAGGCTGGTTCGATAACAGCTTTTGATAACAATAGGATTTTTGGTTGGGGAATCTTTACCGCAGTTTCCCAACAGAAGAATGTCGTTCTTTTCTAGATGGAAATAATAAAGCTATTTTTGCCCGTTTGAATTTGCCGAGCGGTTTTCATCGTTTGCAGTTTTTAATACTAGCTATTGTTGTGAAAGCATGCGTAAAAGAATGGTGCAAACCCATACAAATGTCCAAATCACTTGTACACACAAGATATATTTTTAACGTAATGATACAGTAATTCATATGTAATTTTTGGAATATTTATAAAACACTTTTATGACTGACTATATGGACATCACATGCTCCTTTGGTGTAGGAAAGCTGGGTTTGATTAAGGGAGCTCATGATGATTGGGTTCCCACATTAAGCTTGTAGGTCCACGTTTCATATAGCCTCGCAGCTAAAAAGGGAAGCTAAACTCTAAAACCGATCAATTGGAATAGTTATAAACTGAAAACAGTTCACGCGTTTGAAAGCAATGCATTGATACGTTGCAAATCTTATATTACAATTAACAACAAAATAGATAATTTTGATACTAGGCTTATTTACAAGTAGTATACAGGGTGGCCCAAAAGTAGGTATACAGTCCCGTATTGACCGACTCATGACATTTTATATAATTTTCTTATTATCAATACAAGTAGTGAAGGAACAGACAGAAACAAATGAACTAGTTATCTTAATAAACTAAAATGTCATACTTTGTAGGACTCTATACCTATTTTTGGGCCACCCAGCCTCACTGTTAGGAGTATATGTCACTTATTACTATAGGAGTACAGTACGTGCGCCGTTGTTAAGAAAACAAAAATGAAATGTTTAAGTTTTATGTCCCACGCATATGCCGGCTAGGCTAAAGGAGACCGTGATGATGAGAAATGCATGCAAATGGTGGAATGAATAAAGTGGGAGGAAACGGAATAACTCCGAGAAAACCCATATGAATGTGCTTTGGGTTTTATTATTAAGATAAGCACCATAGATGGATTTAAATATTAGTATTTGTATATACAACCGCACATTGGTTGGTAGGCAAATTCAATAAATAGGTGAATCTACATAAATAAAAATGAAAGTAACAATGTTTGACGGCTGACTCCATCTAGACGGCAGCACCGATCTTCATGTTTTTTAGTACATGAATGGACCATGGCCAAACTTAAATTCTTAGCATAATTTTCGGAAAGGAGGAGAAGAGATGAAGGAATAACACCGAAACAATCGAAAATGATCAACATCAATGTCCAATCTATAGTTTTTGGGGTTGCAGAGATGAATAATGAGACTCTCGAAGCATTTAAGTCTAAAATTCATGTCCCACTGGCATAAGGAATGAGGGGTGATAACAGGGGGCGTAAATAAGGGCCCCGCAGACCCCGCATTGCCGGGGGCCAAGCCATCATGGGGCCCCCGAATCGTGAAGTGGGACGTGGAGAAGGGGCTCCACTCCACGCTGTCTGCGGAGGGCCTCCAAGCCTTTAGTTACGCCACTGGGTGATGGTAGGAACTGGGAGAGGGGGACGCGGGAGAAGTATCGAAAACAACCAATATTATTGTCCAACCCATAGTTTTTTCGAGGTTGTTGAGACACTCCTGATGGCGTTTTCAAGTCCAAGTTTAGGCCGCATCTGCATGCGGGGTAAGAAAAGGGGAAGTAGATGAAATTATGGATATTTACCACTATTCTTTTATTGAAATGCGTAGTTAGGGAGCTAAGAGGGTTTGAATACTTCCATAAGCCTATTCTTCCCGTGCGAAGGACGTGAATTTCAAGTAGTCAATAAAAAATGTTAAATATTAAATTGGAAAATGAAATGAAATCTTTGTTTTACGTCCCACGGTTATGCCGGTTATGCTAAAGGAGACGGAGATGATGAGAAATGAATAAAAGGGTGGAGTGAAGAAAGTGGGAGGAAACGGGAAAACCCCGAGAAAACCCACGAGCGCGGTGTTTGTCCACCACAAAGTCCATACGGCGCGAGCTGGGATCGAACCAGGGACGCCAAGCACCGGAGATGAATGCTCTACCACTGAGCCACCGCCCCTAATATTAAATTTGAGTTTCTAATTTAGCATAATTATAACCTGTAGGACGTACCGCGGGCCGAAGAGGAGGAAGAATTTACTAATATAGATAACTGAAAATTTACGATTGGGCCCCATAGATAGTATCGTGTCATGTGCTCCTCTTCTAAGAAATGTGTTTGTAAAGGGGAGAAATCTGTCTTTAAGACTAAGTACATATATATATATATATATATATATATATATATATATATATATATATATATATATATATATATATATATATATATATATATATATATTCCCAGGTATATATGAAGAATTCCAATTATTTTGTCCAAACATTGTTCACAACAGTTGTTCACATGTGTCACATTTTCCCATCTTAATTTATTTATTGGTTCACTTGGTTCTTATTTTCTTTCTTTCTTTTCTTCCCTTAATCTTAGCGTCTCGAATCTGTCCCAGAATGGAAAGAGGACATGCTTGATCACCCGGAGACAATCGAATGTGTAACAGAACCAAAACGCCATGTTGTTTATTGAATATTCAGCTAATGCTCATCGAGCTGTAACATGATGCATTCGTGGGAATCTTATCATCATCATCATCACCTCAGAAAGTGAACAAAACAAAGACGGAACCTTGAAACATCAGAAACAAAAAAAAAAAAAAACTATTTTTAAAAAGTTCATATGTCAATTGCCCTTCTAGTGTGTCATGCACCTGGATGACCATGACTTTACAAAGCTGCATACATCTTAATCATCATCATATGTCACGTCACGGGCAGTTTTGAGATTTCTTCTTCTCGCTTTTTAATATGTATTCTACCATGCTAGATATATCTCTATTGGCCCACAATAAAGAATATCCACTAAATGTCCACTGGAAATATATGGGTCTCCAGTGAATGTATGGGTCTCCAATTTTCCCGACATTCTCCCAATTTTTTCTCTTCAAGCACGTTATGGGCCCCAATACATAGCACTTCTGGAAAGCTTGTTTCATGCTGAAGAGAATGAACAATAAACCAAGACTTTCCAATGAACAGTGTTGATGCAATAGCTATTTCACTGCGATTCTACGATTTTCTTTATACTAACGGGGTTAATGGACTCCAGGGGCTTACTCTGTTGTCCATGGCAACTAATATTTTGTGCATGAACCTATCTTTGTTATGTTTATCGAATGGACTAGGTTTGATTCGAATATGCGGATGACAGGCTCATGTAAGTTCCTTGTAAGCAGAACTCTACCTTTCTCTTGCAGTGTCGCTGCAGCAAGGTTTAATTTTCCTCTATATGTATTGAAATGTTTGTGCATGTTAAAAATATAAAGATTAACACTTGCGATTACAAAAGAAGGCTACAATAATCATACAATTTCAGTATACCAATATCAGTGCTCGAAGTTGGGGTATGGTATACCCCTATTTCAAGAGAATTATGTTCATGTTTAACGTAACATCTACTTCTGTTTTTTTTTTTTTTTTTTTTTTCATGGTTGCAAAATTTATTTTTCCAGTTTGCAAACCTTTTCCTCAGAGTTTTCACTTCGAGCACTGATCACTGTAATTTGAAATATAAACATTTCTACACAAATTTCTGTACATATTAGCATTTCCATTCATGTTCCACTTTGAATTTCCCCCGGCGTCCGTGAAACAATAGTGGGTACGTCCGTACCATCGTACTTTCCCTGGAGCCGCCACTGATATTTAAACTTAAATAGAATACACCTCGAACGCGGTTTTGCGTAGGAAGAACGTTTCTTAACAACCAATTAACCCTTGGCGGATCCAGGGGACGATCGCCCCCTCCCCTTCAGAAAAGGAAACTTTCTTATTTTATATATAAATAAACCCATCCCACAGTTTGGAACTCTTAAAAGTACGTAACTCTAAGTTGCAGTATTACAACGCCCCCCCTCCCCAGAAGTCCGTCCTGGATATGCCCCTGCAATGAATTGCTCTACACAACATATTTATCTGTAACTACATAGTTATTGTTATACACAGTAACTATTTATAATACCATGAATTTACAGTATTACCGCCTGTTCTTTGAGTAAGGTTTCACACATATTAAACACGTATATTGTGCATTTTCCGATAGAAATACATACAAGTATTTTAAAGATACACAAATACACTTTACCGAGTTAAAAAAAAAAAAAAGTTATACGGGTTATCCAATATGGAACCTGTTCATGCGATTCACAAGAAAAACCTCAACAAATACTCAGCTGTATAATGGCTCTATTTAAACAATTTAACACCTTTTTTTGTTCGAAAAAAGAACTGGAATATAAAACATGTCATACGACACCTATATTTACTTTGTGCATTGCCTTTAAAATTTATATTGGGTTACTAATTCTGAGTTGTCAATACAAACGCACTGGAGTATACCTAATAGTCAGAACATAATCCTTATCGCTTAAGTAGTGACACCCAGAAAAAGAGATAAGCTCCAGGAACCATGATGGCGACAAAGCGTTATGTGTTCTGCTCAATAATCGCTTTTTCAAGCAAAGGATATATATAGACTACTGTACTGGCTGCTCCATACCTTTTCTACTATTATTATTAGTATAGGAGTTTCCTACAGCCCAAACTGTTGTGTATGGTGCAAATGGAGTAAATGTGTTTTACGGAGTGTGTACGATTTGCAAAGAGAAGAATATGTGAATTGATTGTTACAACTGTAGGAAAAGCAAGGAATGGCGAGATCAGTGTTGCCAACAAGTTGCAGATCGAATTCACTAGAAACTCTATATATTTACCTAGGTTCTAAATTCCCTTTCGCCATAGCCAACGATATATGCTCCCTACTACCTCACAATGCTTGGACAATGCTTTAAAAAAAATAGTTGTACTGAATGTCACAATTTAAAACGAACGTATTATGTATTGTATTTTAAATATGAAAATACTTTGATACAAAGTAGATAAAAAAAAACTCTTGTTATTGGTTAATGTGGTGCTTAGTGTCCCGTTCAGTGCCAATATTATATGAGACATTGACCTATAGCTTAGCATGGGATCCTTACTAAGAGGTTCCAGCAACAATCGAGAGATATTGACAAGGTAATAGAAATACCATGAATGTGCGGTATGAATGAATAATTCTATCCGAAGATTGTCAGAAATGCTAACCGTTTGAGACTTCTTCCAGGACAATAAATTGACAACACCGTATAATAGACAGCTCAAGTTAAAACTCGCGAATTTTCCTAAGAATCACTCCTAACCAATCCTTTGAAATTGTTCATTTTAAAAGAAAAGAGATTACATTAAAAAAAAAAAAAAAATTAAGTAGGAACTTGTTGCGGGTTTGTACCATTTCAGTTAACATGTTTTCTTTTTCTTTGAACTGGCAACAGTGAAAAATAGTAATGAGTGAGAGTGTTGGAACATCGATATTAGCAACAATTTTAATCAGTCTCATCATACCAATTTTATGTGTGCAGTGTTTTAAACATTTAAAACAATTTTGTGTATTTCAGATATATGCTACCTTGGATATTATAGTGCAGTAGAAATAAATTAATTGTGCTTCATTTCAGTGTGGATTTCAGTTCACTATTGCACGTATCGCAAGGCATTTTATTCACAATCAGAACTATACTTATTTTGCAATGAAATCTAAGGGATTTTTTAAAATCTCTTTTCTAATTTCTCAACAAGTAAATGTATACTATACTTGCTAGGATTATGGAGAATTGAAAATTGTTACTTATAGAAATACTAGCAGAAATGCCCCGACTTCTCATGGGAAGAATAATGTTTGTTTATAAGCAATATTTACAAGTAAAGAGCTGAGTGAAATAAATAACGAGGAGCAATCTTTTGGCGGGTCAGCTTGCATGCATGTTCTTTACTAAACTTGAGCTTAAATGTCATCGATACTGTTACCAATCAGCTTAACCCCCCATAAAACTATGGATTCGACACTAATTTCGGTAATTTTTGACATTTTACTTTTTACTCCTCGCTTCCCATACTAATAGGGGCTGGACTAGGGCTCAGACTGCATTACGGGTGTCCTTATTCATCTCAGCGATCCCGAAAAAAAAAAAAAATATATGAATTCGACACCAATATCGATTACTTTCGATTATTTTTACATGTCACCTGTTTTCATCCCCTAATCCTACAGTACTTCCCCCCCCAGATTGTAAGTCCTATGTATATGACGCCTTGCTTTTGAAAATGATCCGAGTTTCATCTTCCTAATACGGGAAGTTCGTAAAGCACTCTATATTTTACAGAAAATCTACCCCCCCCCCTTAGGATAGCTCAGTGTTGGGTAAGTTACTTGTAAAAATGTAACGCGTTACAAGTTACTTTACTTTCTCTTAAAATGTAACGCGTTAGTAACGCGTTACTTGCCCCCAAATAGTAACTGTTACTTTACTTCGAAAGTAACGCGTTGCTAACGCGTTACTTTTAGGTCCGAAATTTTAGAAATGTGAAAAAAATTATGACTTCAATTTTCCGTACTACTATTACTACCGCTATTATTATTATTATTATTATTATTATTATTATTATTATTATTATTATTATTATTATTATTATTATTATTATTATTATTATTATTATTATTATTGCACGTTCTCAATTGCTTTATGTAAATGCAAGGACAAATTTTTACTTGATATATGAACATTTTCATATAATGTAACATTGATAAAATGCCATACTGCGTTACTCGTAGGGATGGACACGGGCGAGTTTTCTTTGACACTCGATTCGACTAGGAACAAACATCTTTGAGCTCGACCCGAGAACTCGACTCGAAAAATTTCCTCCAATTCGACTCGAATTGGGGTCGAGTTTCGAGTTGACTCGAGCCAAATCCGCTGTATAGTTTCGAGTACATTCTTCAAGTATATTACATAGACAGTATAATTATTATCAATGACACTACTACTACTACAACTTTTATTATTATTATTATTATTATTATTATTATTATTATTATTATTATTATTATTATTATTATTATTATTATTATTATTATTATTATTATTATTATTATTATTACAACACTGTATATAAAAAGAAAGATAGGCGGTTTGTATTTAAATCCTAAAAAACTAGTTGATTGTCAACCTCGGTAGTCGTGAAGTCTAGGAGTCAAGGACATTGTTCACTAGCTTCTGAATTTGGGTTGAGGGCCTAGGTTGAATATTCGGGTTCGAGCCAAACACTGTTAAAAGTTATAGAGCACAGACCAAATATCTTCAAAACTGCTCAGCCTGGGTTTAGAATTGTCAACGACTCGAGCAGCTCGGCTCACAGCTCATTCACTATCGACCCGAACCGAGAAATGAGCCGAACCAACAGCTCACCCAACCGACTCGGCTAGAGCCCTCGGTTCAGTTGAGCCGAACCGAGCAAATGGCTCATCCCTACCAAGTCAGCTCAAGCCAATGGTTCACCCCAAGTGAGCCGGCTCGAGCCATCTTCTCAGTTGAGCCGAGCCGAGCTGAGCTTGTTATAAAAAATCTCATGTGGTCCCGCTATCGAGACGAGACGAGATGCGAGTCGTGTCTCCTCTCGTGAGCAACACTAAAAGTATTCCATATTACTGTTTAGCTTACATTTCTCATGGCTTTCGTTTTCCAGTGTAATCAGGCCATGATTTCAAGACGACTTAAAACGAATGAGCCATTTATCAAACTCGACTGGACTCGAAAATCGACGCGAAAAACTGAATCGGCTCGGAACTCGACTCGAGGATATTACCCTTGACTTAACTCGAAACTCGACTTGAATTCGAGTCGAGTCGAGTTTTAGCTTGACTCGTGCTCATCTCTATACGTTAGAAAAATGGATGCTTATTATTATTCTGTTACACTAATTGTATAATAATAACAATGTTATGTAAAATTAAAAATAAAGAGTGTAGAGAAACATTACACTACTCTATAATCAACGGGACTCTAGGATAAGGAAACTGATCTGAAAGAACTCGAATATTACATACCATAAGCAAACTATTTTCTAGTAATAAAGTGAGCCTGCTCATCAGAACACAGTTTATTCATATTAACACCTTACTGTAAATCGTTAATTATGCCACCCTAGTTGTTGATAAATATTTTCCGCCGGGTCACTTCAGACACTTTACTTTTAAATTCTGTCCACCATCATCCTCAGCTCTTAAGAAAAAAGTATTCTTTCAAATGTTCGAATGGTAAAATATTTTCGTTCTCCATCTTTATAAAAACAACACCAATCAAAGTAAAATATACTACCAGTATCACTGCACTCCTAGCTCACTCACTGAATGAATTGATTTGGAGCTGTCAAAATCTACGACAAAATGTTCCAGGTGCTTGCAATCAGTACATGTGATTTCCCTAAGGCTGTCCTCATCTTCCAAAAACAGCAAGTGGCGCTACGAACTTATATGTTTCTCTGTGTGTCTGTGACTGTCGGTCACTGACATACGTAGTTCATGCTCGATTGTTTCATTCTGAGAAATTCACTTACAGGAAAGAAACATTTTTTTCCGAAAAAAAAAATACATATATTGTAGTTACTCGTCCGAAATGTAACGCGAAAAAAGTAACGCAAACTAGGTATGTTACTTAAAAATTTGTAACGCGTTACCGTTACAGTTACTTTTGAAAAAATGTAACGCGTTACTAGGAAACGTTACTTAAAAAGTAACGCGTTACAAGTAACGCGTTACTTGCGTTACGTTACTTCCCAACACTGGGATAGCTACACACACAACACAAAATATGTATTCTATGGACTCTTCCATACTTCGATATATATTAGATGTGCGTATTGATTTGAACCATGAAATGGTAAAATCTAGAAAGGTATAGACCCTATCAATTACTTTCGTCTTTCATATTTTTTTCCTGGCGAGTTCAGGAGACTCGTATGAGTTCAACCCAAACTCATTCGATCTAGATAAAAACTTGGCACTGTTGGTAGACCTTGATTTGCTACACAAGGTTGTAAAATATTAATTATGGTATGCAGGCTTTTGGATCCTAAGTTATGGGCCATGAAGTTTGAAGGTTGGAGTTCAAGAAATAAAGTTTTGCTTTTAAAAATCTTTTTTTTTTCTTTTTTTTTTTTTTTTTTTTTTACGCAATTTCGAAACTTAATTATACACATAACTAATAACTAGTGCTCATTTCAGATTTTCTGTACAGAGAGTGAAAGTAGAGCTGCGAATATATTGATAATCCACGTTGAGCACAATTAAAGATATTTCCCGTGGGAATTTCGTATCTCTGTGGAGGAATTTATCCTTGGACCACCGCTGAAATCATCAGTGCTGACAGTACTATAGCTTTTGATCAACAGAGTTTAAAATTAAAATCATTCTATAGGTTATGATTATGAAACTAACTATTTTTACTTTTTTTTAAAAAATGCATTCTTCTTCAAGGAAAGGGCCATAAAGAAAACTAAGAAGTTTCAATGTTTCTTACGAAAAGTGCTTGAATATGAGACAAAGTAGCGGAATTTTTTTGGGTACAGGCATAATTTATTATTATTATTATTATTATTATTATTATTATTATTATTATTATTATTATTATTATTATTATTATTATTATTATTATTATTATTATTATTATTATCCCCCGTTTGAAATTAGTGGGATATCATTACTACTTTTTTTTTTTTTTTAAGTTGGTGCAAAGTAATGTATTCATGTTGGATAAGGAATCCTCACCTACATTATTTGCCTTGTAATTTACTTTTTCCCCAGGTCCCACAAATTTACGGAATTGCTCCTCTGTGTAGTGGAATTACCGTGCCTGTGAATTCCACCTTGGTTCCCACCATATTCATTTAATCAGTTCTTCCATTATTCACTTACATAATTATTTTCAGTTTAGGTGTTTGCCTACAAAGAAATTTTCAGATATAATTTCATTTCTTCAAGATATCGTATAAAATAAATCGCAATATATTCTGGAATCTAGGGAAAACTCCATAATTTTGGCAACATTGATAGAGAAATTCTAGGATGGTATAAATATATAAAAGAAGCGTCTCATTCCAACCAGCAGTAAACAGAGAATTACCAGAGTTTGAATAGTCTTTTGAAGAACCCAGCAGGTAAGAAAAGAAAGAAGAAAAAGTCCAACAAAGGGGGGCAAAAATGAAAGAAATGGCATGGAGGGTTGGCCGAGGGGGCCTTGCCGCTTGCCTTGGTATATTGCACTCAATGCATCTGAAGGAACTGGTCGTGGTGGTTGTATACTACGGACGGTAGGAGAAGAAAAACAAGTACTCAAAGACGCTTGCAAGGGGGAAGTGAGGGGGTAACAAGGTGAAGTTATAGCGTCGCGTTTTTCCTTCCTTCCTTCCTTCTTCACCTCGGATTGCCCCCTCCCCTTCTTTTCAGCATTTACCGATGGTTTTCGTTTTCTCCTCTTTTTCACCACCCTTCATATCAATGTTCAATGCTGCTATGACATTTATTTCCGTTCTGGGACGTTGTTAATACTCAAAAGAAGAACCAGAGCTAAGTTTTTAATTAAAATAGCTTGAGGAGAGTACCAGAAATTGTGCCATGAGCCAGTGTTAGAAAAAGAAGCCAAATAAACAATACATTACCGTCTTCTCAATTTGTAAAAAATCTGGGAATCTATGGAAGAATAATAATGCAAACGTTTGCCAAAAAGTCCTACTCTGTGACCCTTGGAGGTAGAACCTTCATAGGGCTATTGATCTGCATGGGTAGGATTTCTGTATAGGTAATTGCAAAAATAAGGTTGAAAAATACGTTGGCCAATAAGTTTAATAGTTGTTGTCATTTGTTGTCATTTAACCGCAGTTGGACCTCGACGAAGTAGTGATTTTACTTCTTTCGTTGGCAATTAAGTTGGTAAATGATCGGCAAACCGGTCAATTACAACATTGGCACAGTTGGTTAGCTTGCTGTTTCTCACTGTTGACTACTGACTACTGTCTGTGCTACTAGGGTATATACTTGGCAATTTGTAGTACATATTTATCCAACCACACGTTTGCTACTAGTTGCAAGGTCCTTGTTTCTTAATCGGAGGATATGGGTTAAAAGCTCTAGAGGCTAGTCATCTTGACTGAAATTGTACTGTTTTCCTCAGTTCCACTAGGTCAAACGTTTCTCAATTTTTTTTTCAAGTAAAGATCATTTTTATTAATCAGAATGTTCTACGGATCGTAGCAATATCTCCCATTTCAAAAGCAAATTTATAATTACAAAAAAAAAAAAAAAAAAAATTGAACGTATGTCAATACCAGTATTCTTGTGTTTTGAAATGAAAATCACACTAATATAATTAAAATCTCTTTTATGTTATGTCGGTATTAATAGAAAACCATATATTAGTCTCTGAAGGCGATCAAAAAAATTTTATACTATAGAATAGTAATTTGTATCAAACGTCAGTCCTCGGAGAAAAAATTGAAGGACGCTTGCTTCTGTAATTTTCAAACTCTGATTGAGACTGAACTACTATTGAGTGTGTAATACGAAATTTATTTTGTTTTATTTTACTTTATTTTATTTTTTTCTGTCTTAGCTGAGTAAATCTACAGTTTCCGGGTGCGAGAAAGCGATTTAACTTAAGTAAATCTACCGTTTTTGAGCGCAAGAAAACAGATACATTTTAATGTAATTGTCAACTTAGGGCTGATTTCAGCTCGTTAGAGGTTCTGTGATTGTTATTGAAATGAAATGAAATCTTTAAAAAATGAAAAGAAATCATTAATTTTTACGTCCCACGATTATGCTGGCTGGGCTAAAGGAGACGGTGATGATGAGAAATGAAGGAAATGATAGAATGAAGGAAAGGAGGAAACAGGAGAATCGCGAGAAAACCCATGCACACGGTGTTTGTCTACCACAAAGCTTCCTTTGCGCGAGCTGGGATCAAACCGAGCAACCGCATGCACCAGAGCTGAATACTCTACCACTAAGCCATCGCGGTTCCTATTATTATTATTATTATTATTATTATTATTATTATTATTATTATTATTATTATTATTATTATTATTATTATTATAAGCTGTAAAATTTTGCATTGTGCTTATGTTCGATCACATCTGGAATATGCGATTTTAATATGGGACCGAAATCTTGTTAGTATTGGTCAAGTTCTTGAGTCGATTCAAATCTCTTTCTTGGTCTGGCTTAGATTCAAATTTAAATGAATAAGATGACTATTGGGGAGATTCTCGCTAGCCTTGATTTGCTCTCTCTTGATGTTAGGAAAAATCTGAGGCAAATAAGGCTTATTTACGATGTAATACACGCTAGGGTGAATCTAATCGAACATTTATATATTAGAGTTCCTTCGCATAACCCCAGGAACTATCGATCTATTTTATGTAATAACAAATTAATTGGTACTCCACTATTTATTAGTGTAGAGCAGCGTTTCCCAACCTTTTTCAACTTACGGCACACTACGGGTGTAACTTGAATTCTCGCGGCACACTCATAGATATTATTATTTGTAAATATAAAATACCGTGGTATTTTTTTCTGTGATTAATGATCTTTCTCACAAAGAGAAAAGTTCGATCACTGGTCCCCCCCCCGTGGTTAATCATTATGGTTATTTTCCATTCTAATTTAAAAATAGAAA